>NC_064823.1:57338423-58588423 GCF_024166365.1 Elephas maximus indicus | reverse complement strand
AATCAGGGCCAGATTACCCAACAAGCAAGGTAAACACAGGCTTACTTGTGTGCACTAATCTTTAGTGAACAATTCCATCTATTTTTCACCACATCTTTGAGGTGGCGAAACCCGTCTGAAACTGTTGTGAAACACGTGAAATTGTTCACTACAGATTAGTACGTAATCACAAGCCCGTGCGTACCTCGCTTAATGTAAGCTGGTGCATACCTTGTTTACTAGTCTCTGCCTGAGAAACATCATTTATTAAGGAATTTTAGGCAGCTCATGGGATTTGTATGAGGGCCAGAGAACTAAGCTTAGAGACTCTGTAGTTGTGGAGCAATGCCTAAAGCATTCCACAAAACAATTTTAGGGCTGCCCACACAGGCCTTGTATCACCAACACTAGTTACTGTTGCAGTATCATCCACCTTTGCTGCTTTTGAAAACTAGCTCTAGTTGATGTTACCATTCTGAAAAAATATTCCACCAGTGATTATCTTATGAATCAAAGCCTGCCCTGATTGCATCTGATTTCAGTTATGTCTTTATTAGCAAAAGGGTGCCTTCAAATGTTCTTTCTTAACATGACATTGTATTATTAGTGCCTGATCTATGGAATTACTGAGCATATGAATATTCTTTCACATTTTGAATCATTTATGGCTCTGACATGGTTATTGGCCCATTACTGTAAGAGCAAGATTCTATTCCAGAATACAAAATTGGTTTCTGTTGATTTTCCTTTGTCTTCTAACAAGGTCCTTGCAAAGACAGCTATTTGTGTCTCCTGATCTGAGTACCTGGGCTCTTGACAATACCAAGGCTCAAAATTATTCCCTGCGTAGGTTAATTATGTCAGATCCTGAGACTCCATCACATCAGTTTACTAAATTACATTGCCTTGTGCCTGGCTGGGATGTTCTGCTTGATAGGCTCTGCATAAAGAAATATGTGACAGCACATACAACCTCAGGAGCATGTGCTGAGCCAACGTACCTCATGTGCAGCCACCACATGGAGGCTTGCATTTTGATATCGTGGGGAAAAGGACTTAGTTTTACCCAAAGTAAGGTGGACTTTGTCCATAGCTCTGGAGAGACAACTCTTGGAGTATTTGTCGTTGCTGGTTTTAGGTGCCGTTGAGTTGGTTCCGATTCATAGCGACCCTATGCACAACAGAATGAAACACTGCCTGGTCCTGAGCCATCCTTACAATTCTTGTTATGCTTGAGCCCATTGTTGCAGCCACTGCATCAATCCACCTCATTGAGGGTCTCTCTCTTTTCCACTGTAATTTACCCAGCATGATGTCCTTCTCCAGGGACTGGTCCTTCCTGACAACATGTCCAAAGTATGCAAGATGCAGTCTCACTATCCTTGCTTCTAAAGAGCATTCTGGTTGTACTTCTTCCAAGATAGATTTGTTCATTCTTTGGGCAGTTCATGGTATATTCAATATTCTTCACCAAAAATACAATTCAAATGCATCAATTCTTCTGCGGTCTTCCTTATTCATTGTCCAGCTTTCACATGCATATGATATGAATGAAAATACCATGACTTCGGTCAGGCACACCTTAGTCTTCAAGGTGACATCATTTTCTTTCCAATACTTTAAGGAAGTGCTTTGCAGCAGATTTCCCCAATGCAATGCGTCTTTTGATTTCTTGACTACTGCTTTCATGGGTGTTGATTGTGGATCCAAGTAAAATGAAATCCTTGACAGCTTCAATCTTTTCTCCCTTTATCATGATGTTGCTTATTGGTCCAGCTGTGAGGATTTTTGTTTTCTTTATGTTAAGGTGCAATCCGTACTGAAGGCTGTGGTCTTTGATCTTCATCAGTAAGTGCTTCAAGTCCTCTTCACTTTCAGCAAGCAAGGTTTTGTCATCTGCATAATGCAGGTTGTTAATGAGTCTTACTCCAGTCCTCATGCCCTGTTTTTCTTCATATAGTCCAGTTTCTAATATTATTTGCTCAGCATACAGATTAAATAGGCATGGTGAAAAAAAATATAACTCCAACACACACCTTTCCTGACTTTAAACCACTCAAGTATTCCTTTGTTCTGTCCAAACAATTGCCTCTTGATCTATGTGAAGGTTCCTCATGAGCACAATTAAGTGTTCTGGAATTCCCATTCTTCGCAGTGTTATCCATAGTTTGTTATGATCCACACAGTCGAATGCCTTTGCAAAGTCAAGAAAGCACAGGTAAACATCCTTCTGGTATTCTCTGCTTTCAGCCAGGATCCAACTGACATCAGCAATGATATCCCGGTTCCATGTCCTCTTCTGAATCTGGCCTGAATTTTTGGCAGTTCCCTGTCACCCTACTGCTGCAGCCACTTTTGAATGATGTTCAGCAAAAATTTGCTTGTGTGTGATATTAATGATATTGTTCTATAATTTCCGCATTAGGTTGGATCACCTTCTTCGGAATAGGTGTAAATATGGGTCTCTTCCAGGATGCTGTCTTCCATATTTCTTGGCATAGATGAGTGAGCACTTGCAGTGCTGCATTCATTTGTTGAAACATCTCAGTTGATATTCTGTCAATTCCTGGATGCTTGTTTTCCACCAATACCTTCAGTGTAGCTTGGACTTCTTCCTTCAGTACCGTTGGTTCCTGATCATAGGCTACCTCTTGAAATGTTAGAACATAGACTAGTTCTTTTTGGTATAATAACTCTCTGTATTCCTTCCATCTTCTTTTGATGCTTCCTGCGTCGTTTAATATTTTCCCCATAGAATGCTTCACAATTGCAACTCAAGGCTTGAATTTTTTCTTCAGTTCTTTCAACTTGAGCAACTCCGAGAATGTTCCTCCCTTTTGGTTTTCTATCTCCAGCTCTTTGCACATGTCATCATAATACTTTACTTTGTCTTCTTGAGCTGCACTTTGAAACCTTCTGCTCAGTTCTTTTACTTCATCATTTTTTCCTTTTGGTTTAGCTGCTTGACTTTCAAGAGCAAGTTTCAGAGTCTCATCTGACATCCATCTTGGTCTTTATTTCTTTCCCGTCTTTTCATTGACTTCTTGCTTTCTTCATGTATGATGTCCTTGATGTTATTCCGCAAGTCTTCCAGTCTTTGGTCATTAGCGTTCAACGCATCAAATCTACTCTTGAGACGGTCTCTAAATTCAGGCGGGAAGTACTCAAGGTCGTATTCTGGCTTTCGTGGACTTGCTCTGATTTTCCTCAGTTTCCGCTTGAATTGCATATGAGCAACTGATGGTCTGTTTCACAGTCAGCCCCTGGCCTTGTTCTGACTGATGATATTGAGGTTTTCCATCATCTCTTTTCACAGATGTAGTCGATTTTATTCCTGCATGTTCCATCTGGTGAGGTCCATACGTACAGTAGCTGTTTATGGTGATAAACAAAGGTGTTTGCAGTGAAGAACTCGTTGGTCTTGCAAAATCCTATCATTCGATCTCTGGCATTGTTTTTATCACCAAGGCCATATTTTCCAACTAACAATCCTTCTGCTTTGTTTCCAACTTCTGTATTCCAAATCACCAGTAATTATCAATGCATCCTGATTGCATGTTCGATTAATTTCAAACTGCAGCAGCTGATAAAAATCTTCAATTTCTTCATCTTATGCCTGAATGGTTGGTGCGTAAATTTGAATAATAGTCCTATTAACTGGTCTTCCTCTTAGGCGTATGGATATTATCCTATCACTGACAGTGTTGCATGTCAGGATAGACCTTGAAATGTTCTTTTTGACAATGAATGCAGCACCATTCCTTTTCAAATTGTCATTCCTGGGAGAGTAGACTATATGATTGTCCAATTCAAAATGGCCAATACCAGTCCACTTCAGCTCACTAATGCCTAGGATATCAATGTTTATGCATTCCATTTCATTTTTGATGATTTCCAATTTTCCTAGATTCGTACTTCATACATTTCAGGTTCCAATTATTAATGGATGTTTGTGGCTGTTTCTTCTCATTTTGAGTCATGCCCCATCAGCAAATGAAGGTCCTGAAAGCTTGACTCCATCCACCTCATTAAGATCAGCTCTACTCTGAGTAGGCAGCTCTTCCCCAGTCATCTTTTGAGTGCCTTCCAACTTGGGGGGCTCATCTTCCAGCAATATATCAGACAATGTTCTGCTGCTATTCATAAGGTTTTCACTGTCTAATTCTTTTCAGAAGTAGACTGCCAGGTCCTTCTTCCTAGTCTGTCTTAGTCTGGAAGCTCAGCTGAAACTTGTCCTCCCTGGTGACCGTGCTGGTATCCGAATGCTGGTGGCATTGCTTCCAGCATCACAGCAACATGCAAGCCCACACAGTATGATAAACTGACAGATATGTGGGAGTGGAGTATTTGGAGTGTTGTGATCTGAGACCTTACACCTGAAGACTTGTGCTGGGGAGGCTGACAGAGCTTTCTGATTGACAAGAACACCTGCTCTAAGAAGAGTAGTGTGTCCCTTGGGACACAGACTCTCCACAATTGGAACCCTCTCAGGCCTCGCCCTGTGCAACTCTTTGTATTCTTTTTGGCCATAATAAATCTGCAGTCCTAAGTACGGTATTAAAAAAAAAATGTTGCCATTAAGTTGATTCTGACTTATGGTCACCACATGTGCTACAGAGTAGAGCTGTTCCACAGTTTTCTTTGCAGAAATCTTTATGGAAGCAGATCACCAGGACTTTCTTCCATGGTGCAACTGGGTGGGCTCAAACCACCAATTTATAGGTTTGTAGTCAAGCACAAACCATTTGTGCCACCCAGAGACCTAAGTTTGATATAAAAAAAGTTTGATACAGTCTCCATAAATTCTGTGAGTTTTTCCAAAGAATTATCAAGCTCAAGAGCATAATAGAAGCCAGCAGTTCAGAAATTAAGGGTGTCGTGTGGACTGAGGTTGTGACGGTCATCTGAAGGAGCAGTGGGAAACAAACCCCAAATTTTGTGGTCAGCAGGTCAGAAGGCTGGAATGTCCTGTGGACTCCCCAAATGTACAACTGGCATCTGCCTATTTGGCAGTATAAGGGATGTTGTTCTTTTAATTCGTGAGCTCCTGGTGGCTAAAGTCAGAGAAATAGTGCACTGGGGTTGCTGTCAACAAGGATGGAGAAGTGGGAATGTGGAGATTGGCTCGACCTCCATTTTCGGGGGGTTGGATTCATGCTGATCCTTAGTGTGTGGCTATAATGTTGAACAGATTTCAGTGGAGCTTCCATACTAAGACAGATTTGAAAGAAAAGCCTGGAAATCTAATTCCACAAATTAGCTGATGGAAACCCTATGGATCTCAACACGCCAATCTGTAATCGATCATGAGGATGCTGTAGGGCCAGGCCCCACTTTCTTCCATTGTACATGGAGTTGCCATGAGTTGGGAATTCACTTGATGGCAGCTAACAATGACAACAACTACAATGACCAAACAATGGTTTCATAGACTTGTGAGATGTTCCCAAGTAGAGAATCCACCAGACAATGTAGTTGTTACTGTTCATTTCTCATAAGATCTACTCCCCTGAGAGCAATACAAATTGGTTCAGTTATAATTACTCATTTACTGCAAGCAAAACTTTTCACACCCCTATTTCTTTTCTACATCACTAAATATTTTGAGGCACATACCACAGGTCATTCCTATGTTTGAGAATGTCTGTGGCTCTTGTATTGAGTCATCACTAAATAAAAAAGAGTTTCTAGCATGTAGAAAGAGCAAAGTTGCTATTCTAGCTACTGCAATGATTTGTCAAGGTCTTTGCATTTGTTGTTCCTTCTGCTTGCTTTTCCTCAAGTATATGGCTTCGTTCCCCATTTCTTAAAGGTCTTTGATCAAGTGTCATTTTATCAGAGAGATCTTCCCTTATTTGCCTTCATAACATAACGCACATCCCAACTCCTACCAGCCTTCATAGTATTTCATCTATTCCCTGACCATAGGATTTACCACTATCAAATTATATTTTTTGTTGTTGTTTATTTTTGCTTCCTCCACAACAGTGGAAGCTCCATGGAGAAAGGAACTGTGATTTGTTCACTTTGTATCTTCATTGTCTGAAACATGACTTTCCAATAGAACTCTCAGTGATGATGGAAATATTGTAAATCTGCACTTTCCAATAAGCTAGCATTAACCACATGGGCTATGAAACATTGGTATATATATCAGTGAAAGACTGGTGGATTCTCATTACTTGAGTAAAACTAATCAGAAAGTTGAACACACACAGTATTCCATTCATGGGCTCATAACTTCTAAAGATCAGAATCAGAAGCTGTGGTTGAAGGTAATAACTGTTGGAACAGCTGGTTGGAAGCTTTTATTGATAATATTACTGGTAGAATTTATAACTGAAATTAGTAAAACTAATGAAATCATTTTATTAATAAGGAGAGAAGTAGGGAGTTGGCCTTCTCATTCTTATTTACACTTCTGGAATATTTCTGAATGCTTGTTTTACAGAATTTCTCATACTAATAGGTAAGTTCTTCATTCACTCACTAATGAATGATAACCTTACCCTAAAACAGAGCCATCACACATATTTAGAGCAAGATCTTGGGTTGTAATTTGATATAACTTACTTTGAATCTGTTGGTTTAGAGATTTGTTAATATCGGTCATGGATTGAATTATGTCCCCCAAAAATGTGTGTATTAATTGGGCTGGGCCATGATTCCTTGTATTGTGTGTGATTTTCCTATATGTTGTAAATCCTGCCTCTATGATGTTAATAAGGGAGGATGGGTAGCAGTTGTGTTAGTGAGGCAGGACTCAGTCTACAGGACTGGATTGTGTCTTGAAGCAATCTCTTGAGATATAAAAGATAGAAGCAAGCAGAGAAACAAAGGGATTTCATACCACCAAGAAATCAGCAGTAGGAGCCGAGCGTGTCTTTTGGACTCAGGATCTCTGAACCTGAGAAACTCGAGGACAAGGACCTTCCTCCAGAGCCAACAGAGAAAGAAAGCCTTCCCCTGGAGCTGACGCCCTGAATTTGGACTTTTAGTCTACTTTACTGTGAGGAAATAAACTTCTCTTTGTTCAAGCCATCCACTTGTGGTATCTCTGTTTTAGTAGCACTAGATGACTAAGACAATATCTCTCCTGAGATTGACTAGGTAATACATTGTTAGTGGGTAATACAGGGAGGGGTATCTTCTGCATGTCTATAAAGTCCTCTATACTGGTACAAAATTTTGCAATCTCTGTCTCTGCTTCATTTATAGAAAGTGTTCTCAGACTACTTGGTGAATGACTAACTAATATACAAGTTTTCTGCTTACAAGTTTTGGAGCAGGGCGTGCAACCTCTGAAGCTCTGTTGTTAAGGTTTCTGCCCTGAACTATGGGCAGCAGAGCCTATTAGTTCTTGGATAGATGGTTAATGCTGCCAGCTACAATCTGCAAACTCTCAAGGTCACCTTTAGGGACTTCAGGGGGTTGAGAATCTTGGGCAAGGCAAGGGCATGAGCAGAATCAGGTAGGCTGGATCTATTATCTCAAGTCCTAGAGTTAGATTGCAAGACAAGAATAAGGAAACACTCCTTCATTCATTCATTGATTTAACAAATGTCTTGTAAGGGCGCACTATGCCTACCATGCACAAGGGAAATCACAGGGAACGATACAAGCAAATAGTTGGTGGATTTGACAAAGTTTCTGAGAAGTCTGAAGGTTGTCATGACTGAGACAAAGGGATTTTGAAAGAGTTCTCCTTAGGAGGTATTTGGCATTGTTAGGGTCAATAAACGAGTTGTGGGAATCATTTATAAAGTTATAAGAACATAACATGAGAAAGTCCAAGATACAGGCAGAAAAAGCCAGAGCAGTGATATGAAAATAATGTCCAAAATGAAATTAAGCAATGACTTAGCAATGAAAAAAAATTACAATGAAGTGAAATGTGAAATCAGCACATTTATATGTATGTTTTTCTTAGTCTAAATAGCCCAGTAATGAGATGAAATAGGTCAATTCTTTATGAGAAGAAAAATAACATGTGAATTGTAACATTAAGCATATTTTATATAACATTGTTGATTTTTTTTTATGCTGGGGATTTTTCAGCTAAGCATTTTTAATCCAATAACATGTCATTGTGAGGTATGCTAGAGTAGTATTTTCAATATATATGACCAGATACATAGCACATTTTGGTTTAAAACAGAAGTTGTTCTTTTTAATTCCCAGAATGTACGCAACATCCATTCTGTACTAGTCACAAGCTAGGCATTTTGTGCACACATTTTTCATTTACTGCACACAATAAACTTGTGGCACTCTGAAATTCATATTAACTTAAGATGAAATAGAAAATTGTGTTTGGGGAACCACTCCCACTCATGGGAACATAGTGAGTAAGGTATAATAAAATATTTTTTTCTGGTCCCAGGGATTTTTTGAGACCTCTAAACTGCAGGAACCTGACTACAATAGGGATGCCATGACAAAAAATTGGGACTTACAGAAGATTAGAGTACAACTTTGTATTTCTGGATAGGTAAATTTCCTCAGGTGTCCTTAGAAATATGGTCCAACCTAGAATTTGCCAACTATCTTTAATCTACAGAACCACATACCTATTTATATGCAGAAGAGCCTTGAGAGAAAATTTGCTTTCAACTGTACAGATAAATCTATCCACTCCAAAGGGGAGTATCAGTAGGGTACCTTGCTGCTGGTCCTGCCACATTCCATACCCTGCTCAAAACCCAATAGTCACTGAATGCAGGAGGGGGCCAGGTAGTAATTGCTCTAAGAACCATAACCCTAAACCATTGTTTTGTCTTGCCAGACTATAGATTTAAAGGGCCTTTGAATATATTTTCAATGTCTTTATTAAAGTATATATTAATATTTTTATTTACTATTGTTAGGTACCATCGAGTCAGTTCCTACTCATAGTGACCCTATGCACAATAGAAGGAAACACTGCCCGGTCCAGTGCCATCCTCACAGTTGTTGCTATGCTTGAACCCATTGTTGTAGCCACTGTATCAAACCATCTTATTGAGGGTGTTCTTCTTTTTCACTGACCCTCTACTTTACAAAGCATGATGTCCTTCTCCAGGGACTGATCCCTCCTGATAACATGCCCAAAGTATGTGAGAAGTAGTCTTACCACCCTTGCTTAACAAGCACTTAACATGCATTACCTCATTTTATCCTCACAAAACTACATGGTCCTGCTGTTATTTTTATTTTACTGATGATCGCACAGTGCCTCTAAGGAGCCTTTTGGTTGTACTTCTTCCAAGACAGATTTGTTTGTTCTTCTGGCAGTGTATGAAATATTTAATATTCTTTGCCAACGCCATAATTTAAAGGCATCAATCCTACTTTGGTTTTCCTTATTCTTTGTACGGCTTTTGCTCAAGAGACATCTTTGCTTTTCAACACTTTAAAGAGGTCTTTTGCAGCTGATTTGCCCAATGCAATGCATCTTTTGATTTCTTGACTGCTGCTTCCAAGGGTGTTGATTGTGGATTCAAGTAAAATGAAATCCGTTACAACCCCAGTCTTTTCTCTGTTTATCATGATGCTGCTTATTGGCCCAGTTGTGATGATTTTTGTTTTATGTTGAGATGTAATCCATACTGAAGGCTGTGGTCTTTGAACTTCATCAGTAAGTGCTTCAAGTCCTCTTCACTTTCCACAAGGAAGGTTGTGTCATCTACTTAATGCAGGTTGTTAATGAGTCTTCCTCCATTGCTGGTACCCTGTTCTTCATACAGCCCAGATTTTTGGGTTATTTGCTCAGCATACAGATTGAATAGATATGGTGAAATGATACAACCCTGATGCACACCTTTCCTGACTTTATACCATGCAGCATCCCTTTGTTCTGTTTGAACGACTGCCTCTTGACCCATGTACAGATTCCTCATGAGCACAATTAAGTGCTCTGGAAATCCCATTATCTGCAAGGTTATCCATAATTTGTTGAATGCCTTTGAGTAGTCAATAAAACACAGGTAAACATCTTCCTGGTATTCTCTGCTTTCAGCCAAGATCCATCTGACATCAGCAAAGATATTTCTGGCTCCACATCCTCTTCTAAATCTGGCTTGATTTTCTGGCAGTTCCCTCTAGATACACTGCTGCAGCTGTTTTTGATGATCTTCAGCAAAATTTTGTTTGCATGTGATATCAATGATATTGTTCGATAATTTCTTCGTTTGGTGGGATCACCTTTTTTGGGAATAGGCATAAATATGGATCTCTTCCAATCAGTTGGCCAGGAAGCTGTCTTCCATATTTCTTGGCATAGACGAATGAGCACTTCCAGTGCTGCATCCTTTTGCTGAAACATCTCAATTAGTATTCCATTAATTCCTGGAGCCTTGTTTTTCATCAATGCCTTCTGTGCAGCTTGGACTTCTTCCTTCAGTGCCATTGGTTTCTGATCATATGTTACCTCCTGAAATGGTTGAACACTGACCAATTCTTTTTGGTGTAGTGACTCTGTATTCCTCCCACCTCTTTTGATGTATCTTGCATCATTTAATATTCTCCCAGCAGAATCCTTCACTATTGCAACTTGAGGCTTGAACTTTGTCTTCAGTTCTTTCAGCTTGAGAAGTGCTGAGTTTGTTCTTCCCTTTTGGTTTTCTATCTCCAAGTCTTTGCACATGTCATCGTAATACTTTGTCTTCTCGTGCTGTCTTTGAAATCTTCTGTTCAGCTCTTGTACTTCATCATTTTTTGCTTTTGCTTTAGCTACTTGAAGTTCAAGAGCAAGTTTCAGGGTCTCTCTGATGTCCAGCTAGGTCTTTTCTTTCTCTCTTGTATTTTAATGACTTCTTGCTTTCTTCATGTATGATGTCCTCGATGTCATTCCACAACTCATGTGGTCTTTTGTCATTAGTGCTCAACGCGTCAAATCTATTCTTGAGACGGTCTCTAAATTCAGGTGCGATATACTCAAGGTCATTCTTTTGCTCCCGTTGACTTGTTCTAAGTTTCTTCATTTCACCTTGAACTTTCAAATGAGTAATTGATGGTCTGACCTACAGTCGACCCGTGGCCTTGTTCTGACTGATGATATTCAGCTTTTCCATCATCTCTTTCCACAGATGTAGTCGATTTGATTCCTGTGTATTCTATCTGGCAAGGTCCATATGTATAGTCACCATTTATGTTGGTGAAAAAAGTTACTTGCAATGAAGGAGTCATTGGTCTTGCAAAATTCAGTCATGTGATCTCCAACATCGTTTCTATGATCAAGGCCATATTTTCCCACTACTGTTCCTTCATCTTTGTTTCCATCTTTCTCATTCCAATCACTAGTAATTATCAGTGCATTCTGACTTCATGTTAGATTAATTTCAGACTGCAGAAGTTAGTAGAAATCTTCAATTTCTTCATCTTTGGCCTCAGTGGTTGGTGCATAAATTTGAATAATAGTTGTATTAACTGGTCTTTTTGTTACCCTATCACTGACAATATTGTACCTCAGGATAGATCTTGAAATATTCTTTTTTTATTATACTGGTTTAAATTATTATTTTTAAAAACTATGTAATGTAGGAGAACTAACATAGAAGGATTAAAAAAAAAATTTTTTTTGTTCTCAGTAATTTAGGAAATTTTCTAAATATTCATCCTGGCAGTATGATTAAGATTTTATAGTCAAACTGTAACCAGACTGTTCCAGGTCAGCTCAATATGGCTACAGAGACACAAAATGGGTGAAAGCAAAGAAGAAGCATTTTTTGTTGGCCAAGCAAATAAGTACACTGGACTTGAGCTGCCAAGATGGCTCCCAGAGCTATAGCTCCAGGGGTTTATATGGGTGAAGTAAATCAGGTCCGGGGTCTTTAGGAATGCCTCCAGGTGAGACAAGCTTGCTGATTGGTCTGGCCTGAAAAGGGATTCCTGGGGCATTCTGACCTTTTTGCACTTGTTCAGTCTAAAAAGGGGAGTCTCTCAAATTGGATCTTAGGCTTGCACCCTTCACTTCTGAAAGACTTCCCCCAATCTTAGGCCACTAAAGTTTGGTTCCGTCTGGTGAAAGAATAGTTTCGGGGTCACCCTGACAACTGGGTCAATGGTTCTGTGCATGTCAGGCGGGCCAGATCTGGTTCTTGTCGGTTTCAGCTGCTCCTGCGACCCCCTCTCTTGTTTTCCTCAACATGTCCAGATACAGGAAGCATACCTAAATAAGGAGATGGCTTAAAGACAGGGAGTTAGTTCCTATATCACAGAAGAAGGCAGGCAAACCTCTTTGCCTATTCAAGATGGCCAGCAGGCTGCCCGTCTCAAAACTCTAAAATTGAAATACTTGTGTTGCCTTACCTTCAGTATTTGAGGTCCTATTTTCTGGTTGAGATGTATGATTGGTAGAATAATGATCCCCCAATGATATCTGCATCTTAGTATCTGGAACTTATGACTATGCCATATTACATGGCAGAAGGAAATTTAGGTAGCAGATACATTAAAGTTGCTAATGATCTAATTTTAAAATACCTTTTCCTTAATAATGCAGGTGGGCCCAATATATTCACCGGGGTCAGTAAATGTGTAAAAGGGAGCAAGAAGAGCCACTCTTGCTGGCTTTGAAGATGAAGGAAGGGAGGTTAAACCAAGGAATGAAGATGCTCTGTGTATCTTGTTGCTGTCGAGTTGATTTAAACTCATAGTGACCCTATGGGAAAGATTAGAAGTACCCCATAGGGTTTCCAAGGAGTGGCTGGTGGATTCGAACTGCAGACCTTTTGTTTAGCAGCAAAACATTTAACCACTGAGCCACCAGGGCTCAGAAGATGCTCTAGAAGCTGGAAAAAGCAAATAACCAGATTCTTCCCAGAAACTTCATAATGGAACACAGCCATGCCAAGGCCTTGACTTTAGCCCAGTAAGACATATGGTAATCTTCTGAACTCCAGAAATGTAAGATAATTAAATTGTATTGTTTATGTCATTAAATTTGAGGTACTTTGTTACAACAGCCACAGAAAATGGTATAAATGAGAAATGAAATCTTCTTGAAGGTAGAGAGAAAGGAAGATGCTGTGACCAGCGGCATCACTAGGGTTGATGTCACCTAGTGCAGTAAATCATGGTGTCATCCCCCCACGGACCTCCTCCTGTACCAGATCATAGAGAATCCTTAGTAATGTTTTTTGTACTAAGGTTATTCACAAATTGTAATTCCTGTATATCACTGAATGTAATGGCGAGAGTAGTGACATAAACAACTAGCAAAATTAAAATTATACCTTTAAATTACAATATCATACACATAGCCTAAATGTATTTACATTTACATAGTTTCATGTGGTTAAAATGAAAATTTGGTAAGAAAACAATAGAATTTGAAGTAAAACATTTAAGAACTACATCAAAATTATGTTCTTTTTAACATTATACTTTACTGTTACATGAAATACATTAATGGATTAGGTTCGTGTAATCAATAATGACTCAAATAATGCAGAAGTTGTAGACAAATGCATATGGAAATATATTCATAAATGAAATAATACCATAAAAATAAACAGGAACAAATACTCAAGCACTTAACGAACATCTTGACTAAATACGTGATAAATATAGCTGTAAATTGCCTTAATGTAATGTTTCTTAGATTATATGAATACTAACAACAAAATTGCTTTGTGAAATCTTTCTACATAAAATTACAACATTATTGGTTACATTATTAGTGACCGAGCTGAAGCCTTTTTTGATTTTTCTCCTTTTCCTTTCGTTACTACTTCATTCTTAAAAAAAACCTATGTCTTATGGATATAGGTTCACAAGTACTAATTACTGCAATATTGTGGTTAAAACACCAGAAAATTTGACAAAATCAGTGACTATAAAAGTACCAGCAGCAACGAAAACAACAGAGGGTGCTTGCAGTGGGTGCAGATGAAACCATGTGATCTGAGCACCCTTGAAATTGGGTAACAATGACAGCTCTGACCAGAGCACATTAAAAGGTTCCAAAAGTAAATCGGCATAGAGTTCTAGCCTTGTATGTATAGTGATACATGTAAACTAGGCTTACAAAAAGTGCTTTTGGTGTTATAACTAACTACAAAAAAAAAAAAAAAAAAACTACAGGGATATTTTAATTAAAAAATAAGCAGTTTCTTCTGAAACACTGCATAAAAATTTTATAGACAGTCATTTTGGTGTCAACTCCTCTGACTGTGTCACCCAGCATAGACTACACCCCCCTGCACCCCCTAATGACACTGCTGGCTGTTACCCCACTAAACATAAAACATAAGAATATTAATTGAAAAAATTAATTTGGCATTCTAAATTCATGCTTATATAAGGGCAGGGAATGCAGATTTTAGAAGGTTTAAAGGACTACTCTAAGGTAGTGCCATGCTGAGTGTATTAATGGAAGGACATGGCCCCTACCACTGAGTAATGTGTGGTTCTTCCATGTTAAGTATAAGTTGATTTACAAAGATATTGTTTTGATAATTGTGGGGCTTTGTAAATATACAGTATTGCAATATAAACATTGCCATCACCTCCCTTATCACCATTAACATTGTGTGTTTTCAGAGTATTTCGTCAAAAGATGAAAGACCATAAGCTAAAAGATTGAGTCAATTCTAATTCCTTGGAAATATTTAAAGGGTTAAAAATAGAATGCAATACAACATAGTGATAATGAGGTGTATTTTCTCTTTTTGAGGTTTCTCATAAATATTTTTGAGATACCTGTAGATTTAATTGTTATTCAGTCACTCATAGAAACCCTGGTGGCGTAGTGGTTAGGTACTATAGCTGCTAACCCAGAGGTCAGTGGTTCAAATCCACCAGGTGCTCCTTGGAAACTCTATAGGGTAGAGTTCTACTCTGCCCTATAGGGTCGCTATGAGTTGGAATTGACTCGATGGCAGTGAGTTTAGGTTTGCAGTCACTCATTGCAGTGGTCAGTTTTGTGAGTCAACAAGGCTAAACTACATTGTTGTTATTAGCTGCCATTGAGTGGGCCCCTGACGCATGGCAAGCTCATGCACTAGGGAACAAAACACTATCCGGTCCTACACCATCCACATGATCAGTTGTAGATAATAACACCATTGTGATACATAGGGTTTTCATTGGCTGATTTTCAAAAGTAGATTTCCAGGCTTTTCTTCCTAGTCCATCTTAGGAAGGCTACTACAGGCTACTCTGAAATCTATTCAGCATCATAGCAACATACAAGCGTCAGTCAACAGATGAGTGGTGTGTTGCCAGCTCATCAAACCTGGGTCTCTTGTATGAAAGGCGTGTCCTACCACTGAAACACCAATGCATCTGGCTAAACTATAGTCCCCAGTTATTCAATCAAACATTAATGTAGGTATTGTTGTGAAGGTATTTGGTAGATGTGATTAAAACCCATAATGAGTTGATTTAAATAAAAAAGAATATCCTAGATAATCTGGATGGACCTGATTCAACTAGTTGAAAGATCTTAAGAGCAGAACTGAGGCTTTCCAAAAGAAGAAATTCTGATTGTGAACTCTGGCTTCACGTCCTGCCCAAGAGTTCCCAATTGTCCTCCTTCACTTCCTGCCCTACAGATTTCAGACCTGCCTAGGTAGCCCCAACAATTATGCAAGCCAATTCCTTGCAATAAAGATTTGTATATATATTTTCTCCCCCACGTGTCTGTCAGTTTGTCATACTGTGGGGGCTTGCGTGTTGCTGTCATGCTGGGAGCTATGCCACCAGTATTCAGATACCAGCAGGGTCACCCATGGAGGACAGGTTTCAGCTGAGCTTCCAGACTAAGACAGACTAGGAAGAAGGACCCGGTAGTCTACTTCTGAAAAGCACTAGCCAGTGAAAACCTTATGAATAGCAGCAGAACATTGATATAGTGCTGGAAGATGAGCCCGCCAGGTTGGAAGGCACTCAGAAGATGACTGGGGAAGAGCTGCCTCCTCAAAGTAGAGTCGACCTTAATGACATGGATGGAGTAAAGCTTCTGGGATCTTCATTTGCTGATGTGGCACGATTCAAAATGAGAAGAAAGAGCTGCAAACATCCATTAATAATCGGAACCTGGAATGTATGAAGTATGAATCTTGGAAAATTGAAAATCGTCAAAAATGAAATGGAATGCATAAACATCGATATCCTAGGCATTAGTGAGCTGAAATGGGCTGGTATTGGCCATTTTGAATCAGACAATCACATAGCCTACTATGCTGGGAATGACAACTCGAAGAGCAATGTTGTTGCATTCATCATCAAAAAGGACATTTCAAGATCTATCCTGAAGTACAACACTGTCAGTGATAGAATAATATCCATACGCCTACAAGGAAGACCAGTTAATACGACTATTATCCAAATTTACACACCAACCACTAGGGCTAAAGATGAAAAATTAGAAGATTTTTATCAGCTGTTGCAGTCTGAAATTGATCGAACATGCAGTCAAGGTGCATTGACAATTACTGGTGATTGGAATGTGAAAGTTGGAAACAAAGGAGAAGGATCGGTAGTTGGAAAATATGGCCTTGGTGATGGAAACGATGCCGGAGATCGAATGATAGAATTTTGCAAGACTAACGACTTCTTCATTGCAAATACCTTCTTTCACCAACATAAACGGTGACTATTTTTTTATATATACATGGACCTCGCCAGATGGAACACACAGAAATCAAATTGACTACATCTGTGGAAAGAGACGATGGAAAAGCTCAATATCATCAGTCAGAAAAAGGCCAGGGGCTGACTGTGAAACAGATCATCAATTGCTCATATGCAAGTTCAAGCTGAAACTGAAGAAAATCAAAGCAAGTCCACAAGAGTCAAAATATGACCTTGAGTATATCCCACCTGAATTTAGAGACCATCTCAAGAATAGATTTGAGGCATTGAACACTAGTGACCAAAGACCATACGAGTTGCGGAATGACATCAAGGACATCATCCATGAAGAAAACAAGAGGTCCCTGAAAAGACAGAAAGAAAGAAAAGACCAAGGTGGATGTCAGAGGAGACTCTGAAACTTGCTCTTGAGTGTCAAGCAGCTAAAGCAAAAGGAAGAATTGGTGAAGTAAAAGAACCGAAGATTTCAAAGGGCGTTTCGAGAAGACAAAATAAAGTATTATAATGACGCGTGCAAAGAGCTGGAGATGGAAAACCAAAAGGGAAGAACACGCTCGGCATTTCTCAAGCTGAAAGAATTGAAGAGAAAATTCAAGCCTCGAGTTGCAATAGTGAAGGATATCATGGGGAAAATATTAAATGATGCGAGAAGCATCAAAAGAAGATGGAAGGAATACACAGAGTCATTATACCAAAAAGAATTAGTCAATATTCAACCATTTCAATAGGTGGCATGTAATCAGGAACCGATGGTACTGAAGGAAGAAGTCCAAGCTGCTCTGAAGGCATTGGCAGGAATTGATGGAATATCAATTTTGAGATGTTTCTACAAAGAGATGCAGTACTGGAGGTGCTCATTCATCTATGTCAAGAAATATGGAAGACAGCTTCCTGGCCAACTGATTGGAAGAGATCCATATTTATGCCTATTCCCAAGAAAGGTGATGCAACTGAATGTGGAAATTATAGAACAATATCATTAATATCACACGCAAGCAAATTCTGCTGAAGATCATTCAAAAAAGGCTGCAGCAGTATATCGACAGGGAACTGCCAGAAATTCAGGCCGGTTTCAGAAGAGGATGTGGCACCAGGGATATCATTGCTGATGTCAGATGGATCCTGGCTGAAAGCAGAGAATACCAGAAGGATGTTTACCTGTGTTTTATTGACTATGCAAAGGCATTTGACTGTGTGGATCATAACAAACTATGGATAACAGTGCGACAGATGGGAATTCCAGAACACTCAATTGTGCTCATGAGGAACCTTTACATAGATCAAGAGGTGGTTGTTCGGACAGAAGAAGAGGATACTGATTGGTTTAAAGTCAGGAAAGGTGTGTGTTGGAGTTATATTTTTTTTTACCATGCCTATTTAATCTGTATGCTGAGCAAATAATACAAGAAGCTGGACTATATGAAGAAGAATGGGGCATCAGCATTGGAGGAAGGCTCATTAACAACCTGTATTATGCAGATGACACAACCTTGCTTGCTGAAAGTGAAGAGGACTTGAAGCACTTACTAATGAAGATTAAAGACCACAGCCTTCAGTATGGATTGCACCTCAACATAAAGAAAACAAAAACCCTCACAACTGGACCAATGAGCAACATCATGATAAATGGAGAAAAGATTAAAGTTGTCAAGGATTTCATTTTACTTGGATCCACAATCAACAGTCAAGGAAGCAGCAGTCAAGAAATCAAAAGACACATTGCATTCGGTAAATCTGCCGCAAAGGACTTCTTCAAAGTGTTGAACAAAGATGTCGCCGTGAAGACTAAGGTGCGCCTGACCCAAACCATGGTATTTTCAATTGCATCATATGCATGTGAAAGCTGGACAATGAATAAGGAAGGCCAATGAAGAGTTGACACCTTTGAATTGTGGTGTTGATGAAGAATATTCAATGTACCATGGACTGCCAAAAGTATGAACAAATCTGTCTTGGAAGAAGTGCAGCCAGAATCCTTCTTAGAGGCAAGGATGGCGAGACTGCGTCTTACATACTTTGGACATGTTGTCAGGAGGGATCAGTCCCTGGAGAAGGACATCATGCTTGGCAGAGTACAGGGTCAGCGGAAAAGAGGAGGACCCTCAACGAAGTGGGTTGACACAGTTGCTGCAACAATGAGCTCAAACATAACGATTGTAAGGATGGTGCAAGACTGGGCAGTGTTTCGTTCTGTTGTGTGTAGGGTCACTATGAGTCGGAACCGACTCCACAGCACCTAGAAAAATAACAACCACAAAATATATATCTTCTACTAGTTCTGTTTTTCTGGTTGGATCCTGACTGATATATACTTCCACAAATGGACTAACTATCCTAATTTCTATCCGCACCTAGAATAATTTACAACAGAGAAAAATAAATAATAAGAAACTACATGATAAGACTAATCAAAGCTCCAGGATTTAGGTTTGATTGGTGTCAATTGTAGTTTTAATGCCGAATTAAACAATGAAATACGAAACATCTTGTAGAATTGTAATTGTTATAGGTATTTGAAAGGAAATAACATATTTTGAAGATGCTGACGTGAAAGTATAGTCAGATAAGACTCTTTCTAACTGTGTTTTTTTGGCACTATGGCTTATTAGAAAGACTGAATATCTTCAGATCTATTTTCCACCATTCAGTTTCCCCAATAATTAGTCTGCACCATGTAACTTAGAACTTAGTTTCACATGACTATGCATTTTTCCCTGAATGTTTTGAATCTGTTAGTTTTTCATCCTAATGACAATGAAAGCTTCTTGAGTTGAGGAGCCATAATTTATACTTCTTTTTTTTTTCCTTGCAATGTCTAG
This sequence comes from Elephas maximus indicus, assembly GCF_024166365.1. Lineage (NCBI taxonomy): Eukaryota > Metazoa > Chordata > Mammalia > Proboscidea > Elephantidae > Elephas > Elephas maximus. The sequence goes on along the minus strand of NC_064823.1, from coordinate 58,569,047 downwards.
CATAGTTATAAAAAAAAAAAATTTTTTAAGAAACAAACAAGCGCTTTGGGGTTGATTGTGACTCATGCAACCCCATGTGGTTCAGAATAAACTATGCTCCATACGGTTTTCATAGCTGGGACCTTTCAGAAGGTCTTTCTTCTAAGTCAGCCCTGGGTGGATTCAAACTGCCAACTTTTAGGTTACTAGCCAAGCACTTAACCAGAGACTCCAGTAATTATTACTTGATAATTATTTGATTTATCAGTTGTATTTTATCATTATTTTATTTACCTCAGAAGACCGAGGAATTTATTTAAATGTATGTGTTTTTCTATTGCTGTGTAAAAAAGGACCACAAACTTAGTGTTTTAAAACAACACAAATTGATTACCTCACAGTTTTTGTCGGTAAGTAGTCTAGGGACGAGAAGCCTTGGTGGCACAGTAGTTAAGAGCTCAGCTGCTAACAAATAGGACAGTGGTTCAAACCTACCAGCAGCTCTACGGGAGAAAAATGTGGCAGTCTGCGTCCATAACCATTGGGAAGCCTATGGGGCAGTCCTACTCTGTTCTATAGGGTTGCTACGAGTTGGAATCAAATTTAGTTTTGGCTTTGGTTTAATCCAGGCACAGGTTTGCTGGGTCTTTTTACTGGGTCAACTCTGGTCTCACCAGGCTGAAGTCAAGGTGGCAGCTGGCTGCTTTCTCATTTGGACCTTGGAATCTTCTTCCACACTCATTCGGGTTGTTAGAAGAATTCAATTCCTTGGAGCTGTAGGACTGAAGTTCCTGTTTCTTTGCTGCCTGTTGAACAAAGTTGCTGTCAGCTCAAAGAGGCTACTCCCAGATGCTAGCTACTTGGTGTTCTCACAACATGACAGCTTAGTTCTTCAAAGATGTCAGGATAATCTCTTTCGGTAGGCTAAGACAGACTCTTATATAACATAACCTGATAAAGGAAGTGACTACCCCTCATACTTAAAGATCACACATATACTTAAGAGGAATACTCATACAGGATAAGTATGCCAGTGGCCTGGAATCTTGGGGGCCATCTTAAAAATCTGTGTAGGTCTCTGTCTCTCCTATCTCTTTATCTTTGTATATGTCTGTCTATTTATCTATCTATAGTTGTATATCTCAGAAAGAGACCTATTCTCGAGGTCTCATATATATCTATGTATCTATTTTTATATCTATACATACAATCATATATCTCAGGGAGAGACCTAGTCTATGGTAGGCAGAAAATAAGTTATGTACATAGTGTTTGTTTGTTTTGCTTTTTCCAATGTAGACATTTCCAAACCTAAACCAAACCCACTGCCATCAACTCGATTCCGACTTATAGTGACCCCATAGGATTCCCAAGGCAGTAAATCTCTACGGAAGCAGACTGCCACATCTTTCTCCCTTGGAGTCCCTGGAGGGTTTGAACAGCTGACTTTTCGGTTAGCAATCAATCGCTTTAGTAGACATATTATTCTCTTATAATATTTAATTTGTTAGAGCGATTTTTACTTGTTAAGCCACAATATTTCCATTTTGGTATTAGATCCTACCTAATTCATGAAAACACCATGAAGATAAAGAGCATCTGTGCAGTCTTTCCCTTGTGACATTCATTTGCATACCCACAATCGCCAAAGCTACACAATTACTGACACTAACATTTCAGATCATCTTTTAAAATTTTTATTTACATTTTAAAAGATTTTTCTTTATTCATGAGGGCGAAGTAAAAATTAATTCACAACTCTGCACTGCTGGTGACAGAAGTAACTGTACCAGAAGCATCTTCACACTGATCTAGCACTTTCTATTCTCAGTGAGTCAAGTGATTAATTAAATTCCGACACTCCTGTGAAGAAAATTGGGGCATTTCTATAAATGAGAAAAATTACAGCTGAAGTCTTGAATCAAGTCATTCTGATAGTTTGGGAATACACACCCTGAAAATTAAAGATTTCTTAAAGAAAAACCTAGTGAGAAATGTTCACTGGAAGATAACAATTGATATTATCAACTGTAGTTATTTCTATAGTAAATTTCTATAAATATGCAATAATTTTATGAGAAAAGGAGAGGTACAGAATATGCAAAATATTATGTGTGCGCGTATGTGTATATAAAATCTTTCAGTGCACTTAGAAAGCATGAATGAGGACTGATGAAGTTCGTCCTGTTCATGTACTGATATACTCCCTTCCCCAGTGTCCCACCCTAAGCCCCCTGATTCAGCTCTTTTAACTACAGGGTAAAAACGAAACCCTTTGGCACACAGTAAACAATCTACAAGAGCTATGATCCTTTTTTTTATTAAATCCAAATGAAGAGTTTTTAAAAGAATCTAATAGTAAAGAATGTGTCTAATGCTTTTTTTAGAAATTAAAAAATAAAGTTAAAATATAAAAGCTTAGCAATTTTCTGAAGAGGCTGAAATAACTCCTCAGTAAAAAGCCATCTCAGGTTTCTGACAGAAACTTGTACAATTAACTAAAAAGAGATATTTCATTTTGATCTGAAGGCCCAGGAAAACTAGGAACTATAAATCCTATTTTGTCACCAGATAAAAATTTCTTGATTATTTTATAAAATCACAGAGAGAGAAAAGAAAAGAATCCTAAGTTATTCCATTGCCACTTCCTCAAATACCACTGTTACATATGAAGTATTTCCATCTAGTCTTCCCTCTTTCTTCCCAGTGTAGCTGCTATGTGATCAAGCATGTCTCATGAGATATAATCACAAAGCGTATTTATTCTTGTCTCCTCCTGTCTCTTTAAATTTATTCCGTTGACTCATTCCTCCCCCAGTCCTAGTTCTTTTCCTGGATAAAATTTAGGGCAAGTCCCCAGGCTTATCTAGTCACTTTCAGATAATGAAATATTCTCCAGACAGTAATTAATATTTTTGGTGTACTGTATTATTCAACACTTTAAACTTCATTCAAAATGCTAAGTACTGCTTCTTTCCCAGCTTGTATCTGCTGCAGGCTAGCCACCAGCAGTGGGAGAGAAGGGTGCTCTTTTCTCTTTCTCTGGCTGAGGTTTTTGCCTCTCCTTCCTCATTTTGTTAATTTCAGTGCCTGGCCCCTAGAAAGGGTGTAGAAGAGGGGAGGAGGAAAGTAAAGGAGTTAGAAATTCTTTTATTTGACTAATACTGAGCCGGAATGTGCTCCTTAGGTAGGTAGGTATTTGAAGATAAGTTTTCTGTCTCGGAATACTTTCAGGGGTTGTTGGGCAACTGATCTGCTTAAGCCCTCTGCTCAATGGAAAGTCTTCACTACAATTCCCTGGACCAGGTGATGGCTCCACTCTCTTTCTTTCTTTTTCTGTCTCATTCTCAGTGGTCCACCATCACATAAACTCTCTCTCTCTCCCACTGTTGAGATCTTCTCGCTCCGGGTAACAATTGTTGGCAAGATTCAGGGGAAGCGCACCAGGCTGTCTCGCACATGGGGCCTTCGCCCGATTCCCAGGAAATACTCTTATATCCTTTGCATGAACAACCTTGAGGAGACAAGCTGATCCCAGTGCAGAAGGACCTCTTCTTTCCAAACCAACAGAAGAACTTGTCAGGAAATTACTCATCCACAAACTTCTCTACCGCATTCCAACACCTGTCCACTGCGTGCGCCAACTTCAGGTGACACGTAGTAAGCCCTTTGAGTAGTTTCCTTATGACCCTCCTTAGCTGAGATGAAGGGAGAAGTTCATTCATTCTCCTGCCATGGGCAAGAGGGCACAATGCCTCGCACACCAAAAACTCTTCCAAAAAATCCCTTCTAATCTCAACTTGCCCTCTTGATGTGGATGAGAAGGTTATGAGTTGAAAGCACAAGGTTTTCCACAATTTTTTGCAAGTCCTGAGTGGTGATCTCACCTTTCATTTTGGAATGTAGTTTCCTCAGCAGAAACTAAGATAAAATATTTTCATTTTAACCTTCTTTAACACTAGCTTTAAATAAGGGAACAAATGCTTAAGTATATTAATAAAATATGTAGTTTATTTACAATCTTGTGATTCAATTGTGTACCATGGTTTTGTTTTTTTTTAAATAATTTTTATTGTGCTTTAAGTGAACGTTTACAAATCAAGTCAGTCTGTCACATATAAGCTTATATACACCTTACTACATACTCCCATTTACTCTCCCCCTAAGGAGTCAGCCCGCTCCCTCCTTCCAGTCTCTCCTTTCATGACTGTTTTGCCAGTTTCTAACCCTCTCTACCCTCCCATCTCCCCTCCAGACAGGAGATGCCAATACAGTCTCAAGTGTCCACCTGATACCATGGTTTTTTAATTATTAAATTGTAAGTAATTTCCATTTTACTACATATTATTTGAAAACATGTATAATATTTAATATAGATATAAATCACTTAAGGAGCCCTACGGGTGCAGTGGTTAAGAGCTCAGCTGCTGAAAGGTCAGCTGTTCGAACCCACCAGCTGCTCCAAGGAAGAAAGTTGTGGCAATCTGCTTCTGTAAAGATTTATAAGCTTGGAAACCCTATGGGGCAGTTGACAGTTCTGGTCTGTCCTACAGGGTTTCTATGAGTTGGAATTGATTTGATGGCATTTTTTTTTTTTTTAGTATAAATCATTTAACCATTTTCCACTGTTGGACATCTGTATGAATTCTGAATTTTAAGTATTATAAATCATTTCATAATAATTACCTTTTTACATGAAGCTTTGTCTGGTTTTGTAACATTTTTCTCATTTCTTTCTAGGAGAGTATAACAACTTACATTCTCATTAGAAGTGTTTAAGCAAATCCACTTTTGATAATCCTGATCACAGTTTTTCAATTTAATAGGTAAAAAAAAATTTCCTTGATTTTCCCATTTGCATTTATTTGATTGAATGAAATTGAAAATGTTTTTTCATGATTATTGGTTTTTTGACCTAATATGCTCTATTTTTTAGTTTGTTTTTTTCCTCATTACTTTTGTATTTATATATAATACTATTTTACATTTTCTGTTTGTTACCATTTCCTTTCTTTCTTTTTTATTTGTCTTTTATATCCTTTGGCTTGAGAAAACTTTCTATATTTTTCTCCTTTTTCCTTGAATGGCACAAAGCTATAGATTGTAGGTCTGTTCTTTTAGAGTTTACCCTAAAAATTTTAATATGAAAAAAATTTTAACAAGGACTGTATTTAGTCGGTAACTATTTTCTGATTAAAACATGTAATTTAGGATAATTTACTTCCCTACTGAAAAGTCCCTTATCACATCCTCCTAAAACTATATACTCCTAACATTTTGTTTCAGTAATTATTTAAATGTACTAATATATTTTAACAAAATATTGCATTTTACTCAATTCTACTAGTTTTGTATTTCTTCTTACTGAAAAGTATTTTTTAGTAGTTTTTCATGGTCAGAATCAACTCAATGGCAACTTTTTTTTTTCCCTTTATTTGACAGCACAGATCTAAGTCTTCATAAGTTTTTACGTTGTCCCCCACAGCATATTGCTCCATAGCCTCTTTGGGTATGGAACTCTTGGTTGAAAATAATTTTTTTATAATTCTTTCAATATATTACACAATTATTTTCTGGAAACAATTTTTACTAATAAAACAACTTGCTATTAATTTAATCTATCTTTTATGTATGGTAGATGTGAAGGTTTTCTCCTTATTCTTTTTTTTTTCTAAATTCTATTTTTTCACTTTTTTTTATTATTGTACTTTAGATGAAGATTTACAGAGCAAACTAGCTTCTCATTAAACAATTAATACACATATTGTTTTGTGACATTGGTTGCCAACCCCATAACATGTCAACACTTTCCCCTTCTTGACATTAAAACCAAAAAAAACCAAACCCACTGCCACTGAGTTGATTCTAACTCATAGCGACCCTAGGTTCACCATTAACAGCTATCCTGTCCTCTCCTGCCTTCTCATCCTTGCCCCTGGGCTGGTGTGCCCATTTAGTCTCATTTTGTTTTATGGGCCTGTCTAACCTTTGGCTGAAGAGTAAACCTCAAGTGTGACTTCATTACCTTTACTGAGCTAAAATAGTGTCTGGGGACCATACTCTTGGCGTTCCTCCAGTCTCTGTCAGACCAGTAATTCTGGTCATTTTTTTGTGGGGGGGAGGTTAGAATTTTGTTCTCCGTTTTTCTCCAGCTCTGACCAGCACCCTCTATTGTGATCCCTGTCAGGGCAGTCAGTGGTGGCAGCCAGGCACCATCTAGCTGTGCTGGACTCAGTCTTCTGGCAGCAGTGGTAGTTGTGGCCCACTAGTCCTTTGGACTAATCTTTCCTTTGCTTTTTTTCTTTCTCCCTGTCTCCAGATGGGGTGAGACCAGTACAGTATCTTCGATGACCACTCACAAGATTTTTAAGATCCCAGATGCTACTCACCAAAGTGGAATGTAGAACAGTTTCTTTATAAACTATATTATGCCAGTTGAGCTAGATGTTCCCCAAGACCAGAGTCCCCACAGCCCTCAGCCCAGTAATTTTGTCCCTCAGGGAGTTTGGATGTGGAAACCCTGGTGACGACTCCTTAACAGCTTTATGGAGCTCTGGTAGCTGAGTGGTTAGGAGCTCAGCTGCTAACCAAAAGGTCAGCAGTTCGAATCCACCAGCCACTCCTTTGAAACCCTATGGGGCAGTTCTACTCTGACCTGAGTGGAATTGACTCAATGGCCACAGGTTTGGTTTCGGTTTTTGATGGAGCTTCCATGACATTGCCTTCATCAACTTGTGCTGGATTCTCCAGTATTGTGTACTGTCTTACCTTTCACCAAATTTACCACTTATCTATTGTCTATTTAGTATGTTTCCTCCCTGCGCCCCCCCTTCCCTAGTAACCATCAAGAACTGTCTCCTTCTGTGTGAGTCTCCCAGCCAAGTGACTACAGCCCCCCAAAAAGCGGCAAAGGCTGAGCAGGAGGGAGAAGTTTAGGGGATAGAAAACCATGTTGCGCTGGTTTCTGGTTGCTCTGTCTTCTGCTGGGAGCTCTGTGAAGCTGCCTTCCAGTACTCCCTGTCCACTGTTTTCAGTGGCTGAGGATTCCAAGATGGTGAATCCATGATGTGTTAGCTGATAGGAGACCTCCACTCTGTATCTCTCCTTGCTCTTTGTTCTCTGTCAGCTTCTTATTCCATTTGGTGCTTGATTGAGTTCTTGACGCTTAGGGTTCCAGGATTGGCATTTGTCTCTGTTTTACTTAGTTTTTCAGGTCTTTGCCATAGACGGACTGCGTGGTGCTTCTGTCTATAGCGTCCTGTTGAATTCACCCCTCTCTCCTTATTCTTGGTGTCCTGCAATTTGCTAAGACATATTTATTTGAGGATATTCTTAAGACACATGCCTTTCTTTAACTTTAGAAATTATTAGCCATTTTATCTTCCAACATTGCATCTTTATCTTACCTTCTCTTCTTATTACTTGGTATCGCCTTGACTTCCTCTCCATTTAAAAGTTGTATACTTACACATTTTTTTCTCTCTTTTGTTGTTCTGACGTTGTTTTCTTTTACAGATTAACCTCTCTGGTTCCCTTTTGTAAATCTTTTAGTTTGGTTTATCCTTCTGGACATCTGTTAGATATAAGTGGGATCCTCCTAATCTATCTTCTATTGATCTTAACTACTATGTAGCATTTTTAATACTTTTATCTCCGTTCCTTTCTGAATGAATCCCTCAGTATTACTTCTCTTTTTACTAATTATCTCTTTGTTATTATTTTTCATTTTATCTCAGTGAGTAAGTTTTTATTTCAATAGCTACATATTTTATTTCCAAATTTTTAAATTGGTTCTCTCTCAGAGACACCTACTCCAATTTTAATTTCTCATGCTTTGAATTTATAATATCTTGTAATTTCGATTGTTTTAAGTTCCATTACTGTACCTGCCCACCTAGTAACATCTTTACCCACATACTTTGCTGCCTTCCCCTATGACCATAGATGAAATCTCTATAATCTTATGCAAATGAATTCTTCCACTCGTGCCCAGAATCTCATCACCTTTCCCCTACATAAGGACAATGTTCCAGGAACTCTTCCTTCTCTCTCCTTGATTTACATATTGGAGGATGATAAAAAGGCTAGTCTAAAGTGTTTTTCAGATTGCTCTATTACTTTCATTATATTAGGAGTGAATCCATCTTAGGATTTTTTTTATTATTTGGCTTTCTTGGTCATAATTTTTTGTATGTGCTTTGGACTTTTGGTGTTTAGACTTATCTTGTGTAGGGAAGTTATTCATACTGTCTCTTTCTTTATTCTTCCTCTTTATCTAGTTGTTTTGTGGTTGGTTCCATAAAGCATCCTGGTGCCCCTAGTCCTGAACCAGGTTTTATATTGGTTGATTAGAGCTCATGCCTTCTGTGTGCCCAAAAACAAAGCCATTGCTGTCAAGTCAATTCTGATTCATAGCTACCCTCTAAGACAAGAGTAGAACTGCCCCATATGGTTTCCAAGGAGCAGCTGGTGGATTCGAATTGCCAACCTTTTGGTTAGTAGCTGAATGCTTAACCACTGTGCTACAAGAGCTCCTCCCTTTGTGTTACTTGGGCATTTATTTGTCCCTTTCTCTAGCTCTCTCATCTCTGAATTCTTCCCCCAACTCTCAAGTAGGAGGAGAGGGAGTTCCTCCTGTCAATGTTGGGCATGGAGTGACCCAAGCTCCTCACTTCGCCTTTGCTGAAACTACCATGATTTGGGTAGGATAATGCCACTTGTAAAAGCTGGGAAAGGGTGCAAGTTCAGGCTCTCTGCTCAGCCTTCACTGACATCACACCAGTAGAGGAGGTAGAGCACTGCCTATTACCACCCAGTGGTGATGGTAACCCGGGGTGCCCACCTGGCCTACAATGACACCATGGGGCAGTTATGGTAGTCGTGTTGTTGTTGTTGGTGGTGGTAGTGACAGCTACTTATTCCCCGCTATGGTTTCTGTTTTTCTAGGCCATACTTTCCCTGGTCCTTTGGCTAGAGAGAACAGGCTTTTCTTGTTTTTTTATTTCTTTCGTGTATGTGTGGGGTTTTTTGTGCATGGGTGTCAGTGCCTATTAACATTTATGGATTTCTGGGTTGCTGGTTTCTCCAGTCCCCACTTTGGGATATGTGAGAAATAAAAAGAGAACCCAGGGAACTCCTCACTGTGACATTACTCAAGTTCCAAGGTCTGCCTTCTTCTTTCCGCCTTTCAAATCTTATGTTTGTCTATTGTATTTTTCCCAGGCTTTTACTTGTACTTAGTGGAAAGGATAGAGAGGAGAAATATATTTCATTTTGTCTAGAACTGGAACTCCTATTGCTGAAACCAAATTTTCCTTCATTGATGTTAACATGCTCCTCAATAACTTATTTTAAACCAGAATCCAAAAATGTATTGATATCTACGAGGCTTGCATTTCCATTCAATAATAGGCATATTTATTTATAAATGTACTGTGCTTTAACAGCTAATCAAGCTTAAAATCCTAGCTGACATTAAAGAAAAAAAAATGCATCCTCAAAGTAAAACTAGTTGTCAATTTGGTGACTGTTCTTCCTTGTTAAAGATGATTTTCAATTACTTAGGTTTCCTTGTCAAAAGTCTTACTGCTAAAAATAAGATTCAAAGACTTGAAAATAATCCATGATGATATTTAATCTTCCAAATACTTTCACAATTAAAAGAAATAACAAGAAAATTTTTCAGGACTTATGCTGTTAAGAAGATCTAATTATGTTTGGTAATGTTCCACTAGAGTTAATATTATACATTGATTAAACTAATTTGTTTACTAGAAGCGTTTATGCCTGATTCTACAAACATTTTCACACTGACTTTTGCAATGATGTTTAACACATTTCAAGGATATATCCATGAAGCACTTCCATATATTTATGATTTTTATATATCTTTAAAAATTGCACAGAAGTTATAAAAAGAATAATATATTCCAATATATTTAAGACAGACAAATACATTATTTGCATTCTTGAAATGCTTTTATACATGATCAGTCATTTCTTGGTTATGTACATAATTATAAAGTTTTTATTCATAGGCATATATTATTATGTGCTCACAGAACTATTCCAGGTTCTCAGGTAAACATAGGATATATATTTAAATATATTTAAGCAATTAAATACTTTATAGTCATAGCATGTATCAGAAGAAATATTGTGATTAGATTTTGTTTGTGTACACAATTCAACTGAGAAAAACATAAACATATTGCAGATCATCTCAGAATTAGTATTAGAATTTATGAAGTTCAGTAAAGCATTTTTTTGTTGCAGCAGAATATTTATTGGCTATTGATTTATTTCTAATGTCTAATGTAATATACCAAATACATGCATTTTGAATTAATACTTTAGTTTAAAATGTGTAAAAAATATATATGGGGTAGTATTTTCAGCAGTTTAAATATCTGGGGCTTATGATAGTTGTGCTAGAAGTAGTATAAAAGTGTGACAAGCAAGCTATGTTCTTAACGCAGTTCTGTGACTGACTTACTGACAAGTCATCAAGCTGCTCAGTAGAGCTATATGAGAAGCACGTTAGTATGTGACCACTCTCTTTCAGAGATATATGAGATGTGGCCTCAAAAGTATCATGAATGTCTTAGAAATGGATGCTTTAAGTATAAGAAATTATTTCCTAAAGTAATTTGGCATCCTTGAGGAAAAGGAAATATATATTCTCACATCTTAAAATACTTGTCAATGATCAAGTCATCATGTATAGATGCAAGAGTGGCCTAATTCCATGTCCTTAACAACAATGAAGTGGGAGACACATCAAAACCTAGACCATAATTAAGGCAGAAGTTGCAGTATGGGAAGCCTTCTGCCTCAGCTTCTACAACATTGGTAAATCAAAACTTATTCATAAAAATTATGTCCAATATATGAATTACAGTTGTTGTCCACTGAGAGCCAAATTAACATTTCGAGTTTATCACTGGGGACATTAAGTAATTTGTTTGGTGGTATATGCGGAATTTCATCCTCTAAACTGTGGGGAAATATCATTTGACATTTATCTGTATCTCTAGTAATATTGGGAAGGATATTTCACTCTCTAGAAGATATAGGACCCTCGTCTTCCAAAGATAAAAACTTCATTTGTATTTTTTCTCATGAATCCTACGTTTCAAGATATTTTTTCCTGCTGAATAACCAGATTAATTTGCAGTTATTTATTAAACAAACACTGTTGATTGCCTATTATAGATCAATCACTATTTTAGGTACTGAGGACATAGCTCCTCTTTTGGAGCTAAAAATATTTCTCCATTTTGCATAAGAAAAATGCATAAGCAAATTTTTTAAATGAGCTTCTGATTATCAAATAAAGGCTATTATACTGTCTTGATATAACAGCAGGCAAAAGCAAAAAAATCTTGATGAATTGCTTTGCTTCTTCATGTAACTTCTGTTTCTAAATATAGAAAACAGCCTAAGGACACTTCATTACCTTGAGAAATCTCTCTGGGGCAATTGCCCTATAGCTTGAAACTTTGCTGATTTTAAATACTAAGACAATTTTCCAAGTTTATCTTGATCCATTCTCTACTCTCTTTGGTTAATAATATAGTTACTGTATTTGGCTGAGCACTCCTCAGAATGCAATGGGACCAAAGCACTACAACCCTAAAATTGACCATATTAATATCTCTTTTATTTTATCTTCCTATTGTTCATTATATTCTGGATTTTCAGACACTATTCCTTACAATTTTTAATAAAACTCAGTTTACATGAGGATCGTGTGCTCAATATTATTGTAGTATGAGATTTTCAAGGAAGAAACTTTGTGTGAATGTGTGTTATGTGAGTATTTAACAGAAATCTATCTCTATCCTGGACATCTCCTAAATTAGAGTTCAATTTGTTTAAGTCCTCTTGACTGAGACTTATATGGCTCTTAGAAGATTTGATTAGATGATTAAAATATGTTATATGTAATAGTAAGAAAGTTGCCTTAAAGATCATATAGTCTGTCATCTTCTTTCTAAAATTTTCAAAATCCTATCTCTTTATTCCTATTTCATATATCCTTTTTATTATACCCTTGGAACTACTTCAGGGGATCTAACTCTGATAAATCACTTTCTCATGTATTATCTAAATGGTGTGTGGGAGGCTGAACTTTGGTGGTCCTCAAAGGCACATCCCCGTTGGTTGTTGTTATTAATTGCCATCAAGTAGGCTCTGACTCATGGTAAGCCATGTAAAAGAAAACAAAACGTTGCTTGATTTGTCTCATCTTCATGGTCATTGGTATGCTTGAGTCCATGGGTGTGGCCACTGTGTAATTTTGAGTGCTTTCTAATCTAAGGGGTTCATTTTCCAGCATTATAATGGATAATATTCTGTCATGACCCGTAGAGTTTTCAGTGGCTAATTTTCAGAAGTAGATTGCTAGAACTTTCTTCTTAGTCTGCCTTAATTTAGAAGCTCCACTGAAACCTGTCCACCATGGGTGACCCTGGAAGTGTTTGAAATACTGGCAGCATAGTTTCCAGCATCATAGCAACATGCAAGCCATCACAATATGACAAACTGACAGGTAGTGGATGTCTCTTGCCTCATGCCATTTTGTGTCTCCTCCCATACCAACAGTAGGCATGGTCATGTGACTAACTTTGGGCAATGCAACATTAGAATCAATCCTCTTGGAATATCCTTCTTTGATCCCAGGCACCATGTTATGAGGAAGGCCAAGCAGTCTTGTCTAGTGGTTCACATGAAGGAGAGCTGAGGTCCTTGGCTGACAACCCCATCCATCAACTATGTGAATGAAGCAATTTGAATCTTTTATTCAATTCAGGGTCCTGACATCATGTAAAATAGAAAAAACTTTTTGGTCAATCCACCAACCCACCTAATCATAAATAATAATTTTTTGTTTATTTTAACTAAGTTTTAGAGCAGGTTCTTACATACTAATACCAGAACCCAGTGCCGTCAAGTCGATTCCAACTCATAGTGACCCTGTAGGACAGAGTAGAACTCCCCCATACTAATAGATAACCAAAACGTGGTCTGTCCCATTATTTATTTATTTATTTCCTACAGCATCTCCTTAATAGCTACCTAGCCCACAGCTGTATTAAAAAATACAGTCCTTGTATTAGAAAAATTAAAAAGAAATGTTTTATCTCCTAAAGGAGCATATAATCTAGAAGGAATGCTATGGCATATATGACTTAATCTGAAGTTGCAAATGATGTTTTTTGCGTGTTTCAGAGGTAAAGTATTATGCTGGTTGAGCCAAAAGATGAGCAAAAATGTCACAGAGGTTGCCATATGTGGTGGCCATGAAAATTCAACATTCAGATCTCCTGCTGAGGGGAGAAGAGTTCCTTGAGATTCCCAGAATTTGACTCTCTGCATTTATCATCCTTTGTAACCAGCTAATGGCTTAGCTCTTAGGACTACTAATTCTAGCATGCTTCTTTGAGATTCATGACTCTTATAATGGGAGATTTTGGCCTGGTTGAAATGATCACTGCGCGTGCTGCAGCATGTATGTGCTGCAGTGTGGAGGATCAGGATCTGATCCTCCTTCCTTCTACCTCTCCTTCATGTGTTTCAGACATGCAAGTCCTTGCCCTCTCCTTCTCCTTCTTCTTTAGTGTTCACAGACATTTCCTCTAAAAATATTTTTTACGTAACTACTCTTATCACGTTGTTTGTTTCTCAGACAATCAGAACTAACACATTATGTGTATTGAGCTTTGGAAGATAGGTTTTGAGTTGTGGAGAATGGCATTCAAGATGATAGAAATAATGTGACTTAAAAGGGAAAGTTGATGACTCCTATGAAGAACAAAATTATACAATTTGAAGAGACTATAATGAATAGGAAGGTGAGTCAAAAAATAAGAAGAGTAGATTTTGTTCTTAAATGCAGAACAAAAGAGTTTGGACTTTGGAATAGATAAAGGAGAGGCATGGAAAGTTTTTGCATAAACCAAAACCAAACCTATTGCTGTCAAGTCTATTCCAACTCATAGCAACCCTATAGGACAGAGTAGAACTGTCCCACAGGGTTTCCAAGGAGCAGCTGGTGGGTTCGAACTGCTGATCTCTTGGTTAGCAGCTGAGCTCTTAACCACTGTGCCACCAGGGCTCCACAAAGCTGTTAAGTAGTGGCATAATTAGAGGTGAGCTTTGGGACTCGATGGCAGTGGGTGGGTTTTGGGAAAAGTAACCTTTGGCAGAAAGGATCCCTGGTGGCACAACTGTTAAGTGCTCAGCTGCTAACCTGAAAAGTTGGTGGTTCCAACTCACCCAGGTGCTCTGTGGGACAAAGACTTGGGGATCTGCTTTTGTGAAGATTAAAAAAAAAAAAAAAAACCCCAAACCCATTGCCATCTACTTGATTCTGATTCATAGCAACCCTATATGACCAAGTAGAACTGCCCCATAGAGTTTCCAATGAGTGTCTGGTGGATTTGAACTGCTGACCTTTTGGTTAGCAGCCATAACACTTAACCACTATGCTATCAGGGTTTAGCCTAGAAAACCCAATGGGGCAGTACTGGTCTGTCACACGTGGTTGCTATGAGTTAAAATCGACTAAATGCCACCTAACAATAATAGCAACCTTCAGCAAGCTGGATCAGAGGATATTGTGTTAATATAGTATTTAATAAGTGCCATCTTGATGAAATTTCGAAATCCTGGCTAAAAACTCTCAATTTTTCTTCACGTGCCGTTTTGCTAAGCCTATACCTCAACTACTTCCTTTATCAGGCTCTAACCTTAACAACTTCCCTCATAAGCCGCCAACACTTGTAGGCCCCAAAACACATATCCAACTACCAGAGGCTCAGATGCATAATACCCGGGATGACCCCTTCTTCTTTGGGCCTGTGGAATTATTCAAAGTACCCAATTATTCAAATAGGCACCTAATTATTCAAACTCATAGGAAGCCCCACAACCTAACTAACTCCACCCTGTTTGCTGCCTAGTACTGTTCCAACTTACTGTTACTCTGTCCCAGGACCCTGTGTAGCTCTCTTAGCAACTGTCATTTTCAACTGTAAGTGACAAAGAGTTCTGCCTTCCGTTTATCCTCATGTCTTTGTATTATGTCCTATCATCCAAAGAACCTATAATCTTTTTTTTTTTTTAATATCTTATAATAGTAAAATAGAAGCCAGGTAGGAAGCCTGACTTTGTAAACCAATGGGAAAATTGGCACAGGCTTGACATGAGGAATAATGATGGTAATAACAGCACCCTTACATTTGTGCAATGCTTTAAAAAAAAAAATGCTTTATAGTCAATAAAATATTTTTTACACGGATTTAATTTTGTATTATGCTTGGGGAGTTAATTTTTTTTTTAATCTCCATTTCATAGATGAGGGAAGTGAAGTTCAGAGACTCAGAGAGATAATATAATTTAGCTACAATGCACCATATATTTTAATTCCAATTCTAGGGCTCTACTAACTGAAATTCATGAAAGACACAGCAGTCAAACAGTTCAGGATAAATAATGGATAAACTGGAACTTATGGGAAACGTGAAGTTGGATATGTAACTTTTAGACCCATATCTAAAGAGAAGTTATAGGAAACCATGGGAGTTGATGGCTATATGAATGAAGGTGGAGTGAAGACAGGAGAGCAGACAGAAAGGCCTGATCTTGCCACTTCAGACTTGTTTCTGTTCCTGAAACTTGAACATTTAAAAGGAACACAATTTGAGTCCCTTGAGAAGGCCAAAACTGCTGTTTTGATGCGGTGTAAATCTGAGAGCACAGAATTCTTCTGGGAAGGGTTAGAGAGATAGAAACACCGCTTTCAGAAGTGTATAGACCTAGGTGGAGGATACGCTAAGAAGTAATAGTTTCACATTTTGATATTTTTGTTTAATAAAGGTCTATGACTTTGTAGCAATACTTTCTCATATATTTGAACCCCTGCTGAGAATTTGCATTTCCCCCCAGATATACTGAATTGGAACCCACATTTCAGCAAGATTCCCAGGTGATTCTTAGGTATAATAAATTTTGAGAACCACTGCTCTGCTAGTGCGTCTAAGAATTAGCCCTTAACGGGCAACATTAGCATCACCTGGGAACTTGTTAGAAATGCAAATTATCAGCAGGGGTTCCTACCAAATGAACTGGTTCAATGCCCTGATATACATATATATATGTAAGTAAAAAATGTTGCTACAAAATCATAGCAACCTTTATTGAACAAAAATATCAAAATGTGAAACAATTGTTTCTCAGCACATCCTCCATCTAGGTCTATACACTTCTGAAGGCAGTGTTTCCATCTCTCTAACCCATCCCTGAAGAATTTTGTGCTGGTGGCACGGTGGTTAAGAGCTCAGGCTCTCAGGCTGCTTAACCAAAATGTTGGCAGTTGGAATCCACCAGCTGCTTCTTAGAAACTTTATGAGGCGGTTCTGTTCTGTCCTATAGGGTCGCTGTGAGTTGGAATCAACAACAATGGGTTTATATATATGTATATATATATTCCCTGTGGAAATATTCATATTTTACAGTAAAGCTAAGTTTGCACTCAATGTCTTTCTGTAAGTTAATATCAACCAAACACATGCACACAAATCCTATGTACTATCTGAAATTATGGCTTCAAATAGGAAAATGCTATAAAAGCTTTAATTGCTGGGGCATTAATGGAGACTTTTCTAATACCAGGAAGCTGTCCACTGAAAAATGTCCCTCCAGAGAGATTTGCTGACTACACACCTGCTTCAGTAAATGAAAGCAGAACCTGTGCTTCATTTCAACCCTTCAGCTTTAAAACTGCTGGAGTTCTCACTCTTCTCATTTTGATATATCTTTCATATGAGTGACAAGTATATCCATGAGATAATAAAATGTGTTAAAATAGTCTGCTTGGCAGTGTTTTTGCTGATGTATTCATTCATTTCCTCTCATGTGCTATATCACCATCATGTCCAACCAGTTTTTATGAGAAGGATCACTGAAGTGAAAATCAAGCCAACGAATCATTTAATATGAACTAATGACAATCAGATATAAAAGGTTTTAGTAACTATTTTGAAGCTTTAATTGTCAAATGAATGTAAATTCTGAGCGCTGCTAAGTAATGTAAAGGACTATAATGCAGAAACTGTGATCACTTTGTGATAATTGATTTAATTAAATAGTCATGTAAACAATGTTGTCCTGGATGAAGCCTCTGATATAAGAGGGGCTTTTCCAAGGTAGGCCAGGCAATTTGAAGGGGAAAAGGATTATGTCTATTTTGGACAGCTTGTGACAAAATTATTATTAGCATTATTAACATGTCATAACCATTATATAAATCTCACTTTGTTCAAAGAAATTAATAAGAATATTAACAATGTTTGAATTTAAAAACTAACAAAATATTTCCAAACTGTTGTTTGCTTATGGCATTGATGCAATAAACTTATGGGCTTGTCAAGATATTAATTATTGGATTGCACTATGAGGTGCTAAAAAGAACAACACAGGACACTGATTTTTTTCTTTGAAGTTAAAGCTTACTGTATTAAAATAGTCATTGTTTGTAATAACTGATTTGAAAAAAATATGACTAATGGATGTTAATAACCATAAGGTGAAATATTTTTCGGGAGCATGATATTGATAGGATGATAAAATACCATGTAATCAATTACTTAACAAAATACAAAGAAAAAGTTAGGCCATTACGATGAAGATGTCTATTGCTCAGAGCCTTAAAAAATAGTCACATTGAACATCATCACTGATATGCATCTTGATAATGTGTGGTAAGGAGTACATAGAATCACCTATGTAATATTCTTGCCAAAATATTTAACTGAATTTAATCATGAGACAAAAGATGACAAATCCAGAATGTAGAATATTCTGTAGGACAATTGGTCAGGGCATGTACATAAAACAAAACAAAAATATAATTACCATAAAAAAATAAATAAAAGGAGAGAGCATCATCCTACTTTATTAATTTTTTGAGCTACATTCCTTTATTTTTTTGTTGTACTTTAGATGAAGGTTTACAGAATAAACTAGCTTCTCATTAAACAATTAACGCACATATTGTTTTGTGACATTGGTTGTCAACCCCATGACATGTCAACGCTCTCCCTTCTCAACCTTGGGTTCCCCATTACCAGCTTTTCTGTCTCCTCATGCCTACTCATCCTTGCCCCTAGGTTGGCGTGTCCATTTAGTCTCATTTTGTTTTATGGGCCTGTCTCATCTTTGGCTGAAGTGTGAACCTCAGGAGTGACTTCGGTACTGAGTTAAAAGGGTATCCAGGGAATATACTCTTAGGGTTTCTCCAATCTCTGTAAGACTAGTAAGTCTGATATTGTTTTGTGAGTTAGAATTTTCTTCTTCATTTTTCTCCAGCTCTGTCCGGAACCCTCCATTTTGATACCTGTCAGAGCAGTTTGTGGTGGTAGCTGGGCACCATCTAGTTGTGCCGGACTCAGTCTGGCGGAGGCTCATCATTCTACTTTACAAGAGACTAAAGAGACAACTAGCAAAAGCAGTGATTGATTCCCAGATAGGAGGAGAAAAAAAAAGAGAAAATATAAAATAATTTTTTGGGGAAAATTGAAATGTAAATTGTACTTTGAATATTATTGTGTTAATATTGATTTTCTCGGTATAATAACGATGTTTTGGTAATGTATGTGATTGGCTTATTTTTAGGATATGCCTGCTGAAGTAAGACTTAAGCATCATGATGTCCAACTTTCTGTCAAATGGTTCATTGCCAAAAACAAATATAGAGGAAGAGGTAAAGCAAATGTGGCAAAAAGTTTACAGATTGATGAATCTAGTTGAAGGGTATATAACTAGGATATATACTGTACTAACCTTTCAACTTTTCTGTAGATTTACTATTTTTTTAAAAAAAAATAAAAAAAAACTAGGGAAAATGGGCATTGTATATGGCATGTTTGATCAAAGAAAATAATATTTGGGGCCTGCTGAATAGGAATAAACTTTAATGGAAAAACTTAGATCCCCTTAGAACTCAGTGTTTTTGAAACCCTGACTTTCAAGCAGTAATACAGGTAAATCAGACAGTTCAAAGAGTTTTTTTTTTTTTTTTTTTCTGAGAAGCCACAGCTTAAATTTCTCATGAAATAAAGGCCTAATGATGTCAGTTGCTTTTTGTTTGATATTACAATTAGGAATTATATTTAGCTTTCTTAATATAGATAAAAAAAATTCAAAGGGTTTAGTCAATGTAACTCCAGCTTCGATCAAAATAATTTTATCTTCATATGTTTTAGAGAAGGTTAAAATTAAAAACTCATTAATAAAAAGACATATTCTAATGCATTTTGTTATGCGAGTATTTAAACAGACTTGGAAAATGAATAAATCAGTCATTCAGCTATTTATTTTGTTGAGACTTTTTAGTTGACTCATTCTATCCAATACACTGATTTCTTTTATTCTTTCCAATAGATATATTTAGGTACTTGTAAAAAAGTCATGCTGCAAATGATGTCAAGAGCATATAATCTCATCTTTTTTTGTGGCAAGTCTTTCTGGTAAAATTGCATAATATATTTTTTTGAATTTTTGTGCTTATAACCCCAACATGTGAATTAGTTAGTACTCATAAAATAGAATTAAAAATATTTACCAAGCTGCTTCCTCAAAATAGTGACATGCATAAACATGGAGGTAACTATTAATATGAACTCGATTTTGGTAACTTCGGACTTTAATTTTTTTTTTTTTTTTTGTTCTGCTTTAAGTGAAACTTTACAAATTGAGTCGGTCTCTCATACAAAATCTTATATACACCTTGCTATGTTTTTCTCACTGCTCTCCCCCTAATAAAGCAGCACACTCCTCCTCTCCACCCTGTAGTCCCTGTGTCCATTCAACCAGCTCCTGTCCCCCTCTGGCTTCTCATCTTGCCTCCAGACAGGAGCCACCCACATAATCTCATGTGTCTACTTGAACCAAGAAGCTCACTCCTCACCAGTATCATTTTCTCTCTTAAAGTCCAGCCCAATCCATGTCCGAAGAGTTGGCTTTGGGGATGGTTCCAGTCATGGGGTAACAGAGGGTCTGGGGACCATGGCCTCTGGGGTCTCTCTAGCCTCATTCAGACCATTAAGTCTGGTCTTTTCTATGAGAATTTGAGGTCTGCATCCCACTGTTCTCCTGCTCCATCAGGGATTCATGGTTGTGTTCCCTTTCGGGGTAGTCATTTGTGGTAGCTGGGCACCATCTAGTTCTTCCAGTCTCAGCCTGATGTAGTCTCTGGTTTATGTGGCCCTTTCTGTCACTTGGGGTCATCTTTACCTTACGTCTTTAGTGTTCTTCATGCTCCTTTGCTCCAGCTGACTTGAGGCCAATTGATGCATCTTACGTAGTCACTTGCTCACGTTGAAGACCGCAGAAGGCACTCACCAAAGTGGGATGCAGAATGTTTTCTTAATACATTTTCTTATGCCAGTTGACCTAGATTTCCCCTGAAACCATGGTCCGCAGACCCCTGTCCCTGCTACTGTGGCCTTCGAAGCATTCGGTTGTATTCAGGAATCTTCTTTGCTTTTGGTTTGGTCCAGTCGTGCTGACCTCTCCTGTATTGTGTGTTGTTTTACCCTTCACCTAAAATAGTACTTGTCTACTATCTCCTTTAGACATTTTTAACTTAACTCATTATCATATCTCACATGGGAGAATCTCAGAAATACAAGGAAGTTCCAATGTCAAAAAGTATATTAATACTGAACAATTCCTCAATAGATCAAATACATTAAGATACATCAAAGTTAGTCTTTTCAATAGATCTTGAAATGGTATTAGATGACTTTCAAGTAACTCCTATAAAAAAATCAAGTCAATCTATTAAAAAATAACTTCAGGCATTTTTAGGAGGAAAAACAAAAAAAGCATTCTAAAAGGCACAGAATTCTAAACAAACATCACAAAATATATTCATAAAAAGTTAACGTATTTAACAATACATCTTTAGTGGCATTTCTAATAAAATCTGAGACACACAAAGACTTAAAATATCATTTTTTAACACTTTTTTTGGGAAATTTTGTAGGATGCAATTAGACTTGAATTAGAAATGACAGCCATAATTTTGGAAATAAGGAGACAAAAATATTCATTATTTTTTACTATATACTTAAAAATGTTACATAATTGAAGAAAAAAGACACAAAAGGGAAATGCAATAAAGTATTTGAACCAAATATAATAAACAAAATATTTCTTATTAACAAGAAATATCCAGTTGGAAAAATATGGCAAAAAAAAAAAAAAAAAGCAATTTCAATCCTAGTATATTTTTTGATAGTGATTAAGTGCTACAGCTGTGAACCAAAGGGTCGAGAGTTCAAATCCGCCAGGCACTCCTTGGAAACTCTATAGGGCAGTTCTACTCTGTCCTGTAGGTTCGCTATGAGTTGGAATCGACTTGATGGCAGTGGGTTTGATTTTTGTTTTACAGTAGAAAATGTAAAGCACTGAGAGCTAAATTTAACAGGAAATGGGTAGGATAGATGTGAAGAAAGTTACAAGTCTGTAATCGCTATGGAAGCAGACTGCCACATCTTTCTCCCCCAGAGCAACTGAAGGGTTCAAACTACAGACTTTTTGGTTAGCAACCGAGTGCTTTAATCAAGGCTCCTACTACTGCCACACTTCACCCCAAATACTAGGGAGGATTTTTTTAAAAACGTTTTCTTTTCTCTCTCTCAAGCATCTGAAATAGTTCTTTGTGTGTTACCGATCCTTGAAAAATATCTGTTGACTAAAGAAATAAATATATGAATGAATGAGGGAACAAGCCAAGTAATTTGTGCCTTCTCCATGTGGAAGAGTAAGGGGTGTTTCAAAACGACAACAGTACTTTGGAAAATCATTCTACTTGCTGTATAAAACACTGTAAGTAGCAAAAACCATTCCTTTTTTATAAAATATTACATAGTAATTAAATGTAATATTTAGAAGAGTTTAAATGACACAGGAGATTCTTAATGTATTAAGGAAAAAGTGGTTTATAAAATAAATCGTTTCTACAATATAACCGTAACTATGTAAAATACACACTATTGAATTAAGAGACTAGAAGAAAATATTCTAAACTATTAAAGATGGTGTTTTATTTGATAACATGGTATGTGAATATTTTTCTTTATTAATCTCACATTTCCATATATTTTGAAATTTCTGTAATAAGAATTCATTTTTAAAAAATGCATTTAATTACTCAGGTTAGCTGCGTGGCTGCCCATGACTCCATGTAGCATCAGGAAAGAACCTACGTGTTCAGCTTGGATAATTCCTTGACCGTCTCTCAAAACCATACCACAGAACTAAGCCTCCAAGTCTGCTACTAGTTCTGCCACGTTTAGTAAGTGTAGAAGCAGAAGCTTCCACTAGACCTGTCAACTCTAGAATCTTGATGTCCTCATTTCTTCATTCCTTTAGCAGAAAGCTGCTGAAATTAGAAGCTCCATGTTAAATCAGGAAGCCACAACTGACCTGAGAACCTCAAATTTCTAAACACAACCCATGCCAGCAGAACAAACATGTTACATCTTACCTCTCCCCAAATATCTCAAATATTTGAATCTAATTGGCCGGATTTAGATTATTTCTAGATTCCTGATTGTAAGGGAGACTGGAAAATGTAGTTTTGAAATCTACTGCCTCAATGTGTTAGAGATTTGTTGGAATGAA
This sequence comes from Elephas maximus indicus, assembly GCF_024166365.1. NCBI lineage: Eukaryota > Metazoa > Chordata > Mammalia > Proboscidea > Elephantidae > Elephas > Elephas maximus. The sequence goes on along the minus strand of NC_064823.1, from coordinate 58,546,373 downwards.
TGTTGGTTACCTATTAGATGATGAAAAAATAAAGTCTTCTATTGGGGGCATGATGTTTATTATACTCCTATTTGTAACAAATATTCAGCGGAAATGAGATACCCAACATGTGTGGAAAGGTGGAGTAAAAATAAGACATGATTAGGATTTGTCCTCAATAACTGAAAAAAAAAAACCTTCATTTTTATATTTGATGGTAAGTGAAGAATGTATTCCCTAAAAGCTTTTAGAGACTATACATGATTAGAAATTTTCTAAACCTGGTAAATATATTTTTGCTGGCTACTTTCATAAGTTATGACAAATTTTAAATATTTTCAGTTTGGCTCTATGCAAAATATTCCTTTTCTTCTCATGAAGACGAAATAAAGCCATTAATTTGAAGATGCATACATTTGATTGGGCAGGAATTTAATTAAACCGTTAGATAGCTTTTCGGAATAAAAAGATTTTAGGCTGTGATACAAAGGGAGTGAAACCATTAGGTTAACAGGTATCAGGCCTATGATAAAATGAGTTAGACCTGCATTACAAATAGAGGAGAAACCAGGAATGGTAGCTGGAGATAGGGTAGATTGGCTCTAGCTAGGGGTAGATACTCTACCTACAGAAACGCCAAAGAACTTTCGTAATTTATGAATAAGGGTAGAAGACAGAAGCAAACTAAAGAAACCATACTCTTCTTATTCCCTTACTTCCTTATCTCATTTGTTGTCAATACACTTTTGTCTTGACTGTGTAACTAATTTTCACAGTGACCAGGGATGGGTCACTTTTGGTGTGTTCAGAGAAGGTGAAGAACTCATTGCAATTTCATTTAAAGTTCAATTCCATTTTTGTGATCTTTATTCTTCAGTTGAATGTTGATTATGTCCCCCAGGCAGACTAACGATGTGAAAGTCAGGAAATGTTGCAATTTATGGAAAATAAATTTGATATTAAATATAAATTTCCTTCTTGCAACAGTGAGTGGTGGGTTTATGAGGTGGAGTACTGCCTTTATCTTAGGAAGATGCCTGATGAAGTATGGAAAGGCCTCAAGAGTTAATAAGAAGTATGCACTTTACGATGAAAAGTAACTAAAACATTTTGAGGGGTGATAGGATTAAAGTCATATTTTAGAAATAGGAAAGGTGTGATTGTAGCCTCAGTAACTGGTTATATCACTCTACAGTACGTCTTGGGAGCCACACCTGACAGCTTTCCTAAGGCTTCATAAAGAATAAAACAGATATTATAAAGAATAACAGACAGCTTAATGTCCTGAACCACTGTTATCTGCTCTATGCTTTCACAATTCTTCATTCTTTCTCATCTTACCTACCCAGATATCCATCTGCCTTATATGTGACTTTGATGAAAATATAAAACTCTCTTTGGCTTTTGATTTGGGTCTCTCTCCAGACTTGAGTTTTAACTTTCTCTCTTGACATAAAGAATTCTTGAGTTGCCATTTATTTGGGAACAGTTTTCTATGGGTATCTATGTACCTGCATGTCTTGTGAATGAGGAATTAATTACCATTTATTCTAGCCTGTCTTATTCAGAATGTTTGCACAGCAAATAGCCTTGGACGACAGATAATGTCTCCTTCTAGAGCAAAAGGTAGATTTGCTTATAGCCTTGGAAGATGCAGAGAATGTTTCCCTCCGGAGGGAAGAGCAGGAAGGCTTACTGCATTATAAAAGATTTAGGTTCCATAAGCTCAGGATTCCTCTCATGTAATGTAGCCCATCGCATCTGCAGTTATCATTCTGGGCCCATTTTTTTGCCCCTATGGAACTTGCGGGCAGGAGGAACCAAGGCAATTTTCTGACGCTCATACTGTTTGCAGTGCTGTGAGTATCCAGGTCCCTAGTTTCTGACCTAGGAGCCCTGGATCTTTTACTAGCGTCTTCAAAACAGTGTCAGGCCCTGTTAAAAAGAAAACTTTTTTTTTCTTTGTCTTGGGTTTTATGTTAACAGCGTCATTGAGATATAATTTACATGCCATACAAAATATAAAATCGAATGGTTTTTAACTCATTAACAAAGTTGTATAACCATTACCACAATCGATTTTAGAACATTTTCTATCACCCCCAAAAGAACCTTATACCCATTAACAACTACTTCCAATCCTCTTTCCCTGCTGACAAGTTCTAGAAACACACTGTGATGGTTAAGACTGTGTGTCAATTTGGCTGGGCGTGATTCTCACTGGTATGACAGTTGTATGATGTTGTGATCATCCCCATGATGGGATCTGCTCTGACAGCCAATCAACTTAAAGGGAATTTCCTTGGGCTTGTGGATTGCATTGACTATAAGTTGGACACTCTGGCAAGACTCATCGGCTTTTACTTGCTAAGGATCCTGCAGCTGGCTCCTGTTCGTTTGACCTCAGGTTCTTGAGACTTGAGCTAGCAACTTACCTGCAGTCTTGCCTGCTGATCTCTGGATTCATCGATCTTTGCAGCCTGTGAACAACGGCCCTGCTCTCTGACCTGCTGATCTTGGTTTGCCAGCCCTTACGGCTGTGTGAATCAGGAGAGGGCTCCAGCCCTACCCACATGCTTGAGGCTTTCCAGCTTCCACAACTGCATGAGCCGTTTCCTAGGTATAAATCTCTCTCTCTATATTTATATGTTTAACTGGTTTAGCTTCTCTAGAGAACCCAGCCTAAGACTTTTGGTTGCAAGAGGGGTTCTAGAGAAAAAAAATTGTAAGGATGAGTAGTCTAAATTCGTCCTCAAGTATGGTTAATCTTAAAGATGTCGATGACTCTGCTTCCAGTAGTAAAGTGGGCACTGCAAAGCCATGGCATGAGGTGGCAGTACAAATATGCAAAATACCACCACCAATAGATCAGATATTGCTGAAATGTGAGCCTCTGGGTGACAGTATGTGTCATACTTTTCTACAGTTTTATCAGATTGAGAAGTATAAGAAAGCTGGTTGGTTGGTCCTAGTTTCTCTAGAAAAACTGGTAAAAGAAAGAGATGAATGTAGGGCTTCAGAATCAAAGCTCAAATGCTGAATAAATGACCTCAAAGTTTCCACTTGTGCCTTGAAAGAAAGTCTGATTTCTTGTAGTAACAGAGCTGATGTTGCTGAAAACCAAATGCAGAGTCTTATCGTAAGAGTGGCTGAATTACAATGCCAGATCAATTGCCAACCTCCAGAAGTGGCTGAAGTTAAAGTGAGGACATAAATTGGGAAGAAATGGGATCCAGAAACTTGTGATGGGTTCTCATAGCATATCCCATCATGGTGGTGATCACATTATATCAAATCTCAACGTGGAAGTGATCACAACATCATATGACTGCCAAACCACTGAGAATCATGGCCGAGGCAGTTGACACACAATCCTAACAATCACAATCCACCCATTGTCAACTTAGCACCTGTACACATCTCTTTAAACCATATATAATCTCTGAATAGATAATTTTGAAGTCGAACATGCGCCTAATATTATAACACACATACAACCGAAAATGCACTAACCCTATTTACATCATATATTAGTGAAGAAAACAAAAATATTTGATGTACACATACAAAGCAGAAATACTAATAACACAGTCATTGTTTCTGCAACTGGTCACATGGCTGTAACTGGTATTTAAAACTACTTTCTTCCACTACCCATTCTGTATTCCTTTGCCCTCAGCAAGCAACTCAACTGGTCTTGGCTCTTTTCCTGGTGGAGTGATCCAAATCATCATTCCTGAAGGGTCTGGGCCATTAGTAAAGAAAAAAAAAAAAATTTTTTTTTTTGAGTAGTCACATCAAAATTGGGTTTCTATGGTTTTCCATTGACTTTAATCATAGGGCATGGTAGTAGTAAGAGGATCCTAAGGGATCTCCTGCATTCCAGATATACTCTTCTTCACCTTCATTATGTAATATCAATCTGATTTCCTCTTGGTCACCAGGATCAATCACACCGGCCAGTACAGTAACTCCCTTCTTTCCCTGTTGATCCAGAGGGATAAGGAGCCCAAAGTAGCCTGATGGCATTCTTAGCTTCCAGTTCTATGGAATCAGTGATATGTCTCTAGGTGGGAGCATTACTCCCTTTGAAACTAAGACCCCTAGACCTGCAGAACATAAGGTCTTGCAGACAGGAAGCAAAAATTTTATGAGTGGATCACTAGGGTTAATAGTGAGTGGTGCCACTTCAATTTTCACCCCTTGATACCTGGACACATGAATCCTGGCTATGGGAGAAACAGCACTGTATATTGGATGCTGGTTTAGAGCATATACAGCCTCCTGGAGAACATTGCCCCAAGCCTGCAAGGTATTGCCACCTAGCGGGAGCTCTAATTGTGTCTTTAGAAGGTGATTCCATGGTTCTATCAAGCCAGTTACTTCAGGATGATGGGGAACATGGTATGACTATTGAAGTCCATAAGCATGGGCCCATTGCCACACTTCATTTTCAGTAAAGTGAGTCCTTTGATCTGAGGCAATGCTGTGTGGGATACCGTGATGGTGGATAAGGTATTCTGTAAGTCCATGAATGGTAGTTTGGCAGAAGCATTGTGTGCAGAGAAGGTAAATCCATATCCAGAGTAACTATCTACTCCAGTAAGAACAAAACACTGCCTTTTCCATGATGGAAGTGGTTCAATGTAATCAGCTTGCCACCAGGTTGCTGGCTGATCACCTCAAGGGGTAGTGCCATATTGGAGACTCAGTGCTGGTCTCTGCTGCTAGCAGATAGGGCACACAGCAGTGGCTGTAGCCAACTCAGCATTGGTGAGTGGAAGTCCATGTTGCTGTGCCCATGCATAACTTCCATCCCTGCCATCATGGCCACTTTGTTCATGAGCCCATTGAGCAATGACAGGAGTAGCTAGGGAAAGAGGATGAGTGGTTTCCACAGAATGTGTCATTCTATCCACTAGACTGTTAAAATCTTCCTATGCTGGGGTCACCTTTGGTGAACAGTTGCATGAGGCACAAATATCTTCACTTCTTTGGCCCACTTAGAGAGGTCTACCCACATACCTCTTCCCAATAAACCCTTGTTTCTTATTTCCCAATCATGTTACTTCCAAGTTCTTTACCATCCAGCCAAATATTGGCCACAGCTCATGAATAAGTATATAATCGCATATCTGGCCATTTCTCCTTCTAAGTGAAGTGAACAACCAGGTGCGCTGCTGGAAGTTCTGCCCATTGGGAGGATTTCCCTTCACCACTGTCCTTCAGGGAGGTCCCAGAAAGGGACTGTAGTGCCGCTACAGTAAAAAAAAAAAAAAATTTTTTTTTTTTTTTTACAGTGGTGTAGCATATTGTCCAAAACCACCCGTGGTGCCTGCATATTGCCCAAACCCACCTGTAAATCAGGCACGGGTTTTCTCTTCCTCAGTCAAATGATCATAAGGACTCCCCCATGAAGCCATAGGTGCAGACTGGGAGATGGAAGTTAACATGACAGGAGTGGAGACCATGGACATTTGGGCCACTTCCTCACGTAACTTACTTGTGCCATCAGGTTCTGCTTGGGCCCAATCTTGCATATACCACTTTCATTTAATGATGGAGTACTGTTGTGCACATCCAGCTTTATGACTTTGTGGGTCAGACAACAACCAGTTCTTGATGGGCAGCTCAGGCCACACGGTGACTTGTTGTCCCATGGTTAAGTGTTCAGTCTCTACTAAGGCCCAATAACAAGCCAAAATCTGTTTCTCAAAAGGAGATTAGTTGTCTGCAGAGGATGGCAATTGAGCAGACATTGTATCTCAGCAACTATTACAATAAGACTCTGCGTTTGGTTTTTGGCAGTATCAGCTCTGTTACTACAAGAAATCAGTCTTTCTTTCAAGGCACAAGTGGAGACTTTGAGGTCCTTTATGTAGTACTTGAGCTTTGACTCTGAAGCTCATCTCTTTTTTTCACCAGGTTGTCTAGCAAAAGTAGGACCAACCAACCAGCTTCCTTATACTTCTCATTCTGACAAAATTGTAGAAGGGTATCACACATGCAATCACTCAGAGCCTCACCTTTCACCAGTATCTTATCTATTGGTGGTGATTTGTATTGCCACCTCATGCCATGGTTTTGCAGTGCCCTGTTTACCACTGGAAGTAGAGTAATCAACAACTTTAAGATTAACCCAGACTTAAGAATCAGTTTAGACAACTCATTCTTACAATTTTGTTTCTCTAGAACCACTTTTGATACCAAATGCCTTAGGCTGGGTTCTCTAGAGAAGCAAAACTAGAAAAGCATAAATATATATATGTATATATATAGAGAGAGAGAGAGAGAGAAATTATTTACATCAAGAAAATGCCTCATGTGGTGGTAGAGACTGGTATGCCCCATGTCTGTGAACCAGGCTAGAGGCTTCTCCTGACTCACTCAACCACAGGGGCTGGCAAACCCAAGATTGGCAGGTTGGAGAGCAGGGCTGTTGCTCATAGGCTGTGAAGACTGATGAATCCTCAGATTGGCAGGCAAGGCTGTAGGTAAGATGCTAGGTCAAGTCCTAAGAACCTTAGATCAGATGAACAGGAGCCAGGTGCCGGATCCAGAGTGAGTAAAAGCTGGTGAGGCTTGCCAGAGTGTCCACTTGTATTCAATGCAGGCCACATGCCCAAGGAAACTCCCTTTCAACTGACTGGCTATCACAGCAACTCCCATCATGGGGGTGGTCACACTCTATCCAATCTCAACATGGAAGTGATTACATCATGCAGCTGCCAAACTACTGAGAATCATGCCCAGCTAAGTTGACACACAGTCTTAATTAACCCTTAGAGTCATCATATTTTCCTTTCCTTCTTTAAGTATTGTTTTCTTTAGTTCTTTGAAAATTAGTATGCTAGCCTGCTAAGTCTACCACCTAGGTCACTTCAAAGGCAGTTTGTATTTCCTGTTTGTTTCCTCCTGTATATTGATCACACTTTTCTGTTTTTTTCATGTCTTATAATTTTTTTTGTTGAAAAATATGCTTTTTTTTTCTTTTTATTTTAATTTGGATGAAGTTTTACACAGCAGATTAGTTTCTCATTAAACAATTAATAAACGTATTCTTTGGTGACATCAGTAGCCAACTGCATGACATGTCAACATTCTCCACTTCTTGACCTTGGATTCTCCATTATCAGCTTTCCTGTCCCCTTCTGCCTTCTCATCTTTGTCCCTGGGCTGGTGTACCCATTTAGTCTCATTTTGTTTTATGGGCCTGTCTAATGTTTGGCTGAAGGGTGAGCCTCAGGAGTGACTTTAGTATAGTACTGAGTTGAAGGTGTGTCTGTTGGTGGGGGGGAGGGGGTCAGGGAGTAGGGATTTTAGATAATATATTGTAGCAACTCTGGATAATTATCCATGGCACCACACACGTTCTGAGGCACGTTTTTGTTGCTGTTTATTTCTTTAGCGACTTGGTAGGACTATTTTAGTGAATTATATTTCCCCTGTACTGTGCAGCTTTGGGTTTCGGTGCAGCCTCTGATGCACATGCATACAGTTTTTTTGGAGTTACAGTGGTTTCAGCAAGATTTTTTTTTTTTTTAGATTTTCTTTCCCTGATCTCTCTGCTAAGCTGTCTGCATTGGTTGAGATCATACCTAACTGCTGCTATTGTTGTTGTTAGTTGTTATCAAGTTAATTCTGACTCATGGTGAACCCATGTGCCTCCAACAGCTGATGGCTGATCACTCTGTTTGACAATTCGCTGGGCATAAATTATTCCACAGCCTAATTGAATTAAATTTGGTCATCTTTTCAGAGGTAGTCTTTGAAATCAGCCTTTGAGGCTTGTTCCAACCCTAGGAGGGCTCTGTTAGTCATTCCTTTCCCTGATTGTCTCTGGTAAACTTCTGGTCAGTCTATGATTTAGCTTACTGCTTTCATGGAGCTACCAGCCTCCTCTTAATTGCTTACCACCAAAATTTCCATTGTTTTTAAGAGTACTCTTAGGCTTGAACTTACCTGCAGTCTGTTCCTATCAAGTCCCTTGGGTAGAGCTTCAGAGCTCTTGGTTCTTATGGTCTGCCTTGCCTCCTATTCAAAACTTCTGTGGCACTATTATGAAGCTGAAAGCAATGCGACCACACTATGTCTTTCAGAGTGAAACCCTGGTTTTATGAGCAGAGTGGTAGGCGGAGATTGTAGCCTCTGTTCTTCTGTTTGTCTCTCCTGGTGTGGAGATTCCAACCTTCCTGCAAATTGAAATGAGGGCAACCTGCTACACCTAAGGTAGAGCTTCTACCGTACAAGTGGGTGCTTGGTATAAGACCCAGACCTTTCAGCTGCTCTTGCCTGGAGTCCCTGGGTGAGAGGGATGAGAAACGTTTGTAGCCTGTACCTTCTAGGAAGTAAGAACAGCCGTAGATTGGGAGCTAGGAAGAGAGGGAGCCCTACATTTTCAACTGAACTTGCCTGGAGTGAGTCTTTTGTTACGATTAGGTGGTGGGGAATGGGTGGGGAAAGGATGCAGAAGCAAGTCATGGCTTGATTTAGTAGACTTTCTTGAGTAAATGTTCATTCATTTGCTGCATGCCATTAGGTCAAGTCCTAAAGATGCTGCCATTCAGAAGTTATCTCCCACCTTACCGTCTTCTATTTTCTTCATGTTACCCTGATGGGAACTTGCTACTCAAAATGTTCTGGCCTCTTGGACAGAAACAGGCAATTGTAATGATTTGAGTAAGAGGATCCAAATTAATTCATTGGACATAGAGAAGGAAAAGAGCATATAAAATTGAGTTTTTGTAAAGGTAGGATTTATAGGCTTTGGTGTTACAGAGAAAATGAGTTTGAGGCTGGAAATCAATGATGCTTTCTCTTTTAGCTTGGGCGAGTGAGGGATGCAATAAAGAGGAAAAAAATTGGAAGTAGATTGAAAAAATGACTTTTAAGTAATGAAAGCTAAAGTTGTTATGACTGGCTTTTACTCTAGTAAGGAGGCATATATGATACTTGTTTTCTTGACTTCTACTTAAGAGACCACCGGTACTTCGTCTTTGACTCTGATTAAAGAATTTGATCTGGAATCTTTGAAGCTCTTAAAGAAAAAAAACTAAATTATTTAAAGCAAAAAAATTATAGAACTTCTAGTGTTTCACTAGACATCAGGAGTTGAAAACTGTAATTCAAGGTTCTTTAGTTGGGGAGAAAATATTAATAGGCTTTTTGAATATGAGGGGTAATGACTAAGACATAGTCTTGGATGAAGAGATGGAGACAAGGGAAAATAAATTATCCCGCATTTTAAAGTAAGATAAATTTTTGTTGGCAAAAAAAAATGTTTTTAATGGATCATGCTGCAATTTGGGAGAAGGAAATTAGGGGTAAAACAATATGACAGGGAAGAGTAGAAACTTGTCAACAGTATGGGGATAAGAAAAAACTAAACATTACAGCTTTATGCTAGATATGGCTTACAAATTTTGAAAAATGATGTTTGTTAGTTTTTAATGATTTTGTGTTTTATTTACAGTTTTTTTTTTTTTTTTAATTCTCAGTCTTCTATCAAAGGGTCTTAAGAACAACAGCTTTGAGTTTATGGTTCCTTGCGAAATGATGGAGCCCTGGTGGCAAAATGTCAGCAGTTCAAATCTACCAGGTGCTTCTTGGAAACCATATGGGGTAGCTCTATTCCATCCTATGTGGCCGTACTGAGTAGGAATCGACTTGACTGCAACAGGTTTTTTTTTTTTTTTGATTTTGTGAAATGATAAACTTTGTTCATGCTTTAAATAAAAGGAATATAGGAGTAGGCAGAGATAAGATTGCAAGTAATTTGGTTGAGGAAAGGAGTTCTGAAGAAGAAACGATTGCCTGGAAAATGTATGCGTCAGTCTCCCTTAGAAGAGACTTTGAATTTATTCAGGAGAAGATAGCACTGTCTACTGTGATCTGACAGGTAGGCTCAAATGATTTTATTCAAATATAAAGAAAAGTGTGAAAAACAGAAGTCTAGATGATTAGGGTGCAATCATATTGTAAAAATGTCTTGGGGGCAGTGCTGTCCTCTTTCAAAGCCACAACGGGGAAGGAGAACCAAGATCAACAGCCCAAGGCTGATTCCTATGAAACGGAGGTCAGACATAGCTCCTCTCTCCACCATCTCTATCAATTCTAACACCAACCATCCCTCACACTGCACTCTCTACTTCTCTGCTGGGTTTGATAATTCCCTGCAGTGGCCACACAATTCAAAGACCATACTTATGATTATGAGACTTATTATAAGGGAAGTAATGGTTATAATTCAGGATCAAGAAAACCCAGAATACAGTTCTTTCATCAGGACAGCCGTTCCCCAGCTATGCTCTCAGGTACACCTCTCCCTGGCCTTCAGTTTCCGCCCAAAGGCACTCAGCTGTCACTGTGGGCTGGGAAGCCCAATGCACCATCTCCTCGTGCTGGGTCTTTGAAGCTGGCCTTTCCTTCCTTGGTGGTGGGTTCCTCCTCTCTTCTCTGGAACTGGCTCTTTTAAGGCAAAACTGACCAATTGCCTTGGTAGGCCACAATTACCCTACCACACAATCACCTGGGTGGGACCTACAAGACCATGGCTAGAAAGGCAGCACACAAAAGTAATTAATTGTACCACACTTAGTAACAGTGAATTTGAGTTGTAGTTGTGGTATCCAGTTGGAACTGAGGATAGCAGGCTGGCCTGGAGAGATAGATTTAATAGTCACCAACTCATTGGGAAGGAGTTTAAATTGATAAGAATTTCCAGAGACAGGGAATGCAGAGAGAGCAAGAGTATAGAAGGCTACTCCCTAGGTGAATGCCAACTTTCAAATGATAAAGACCAATTAGAAAAGTTATTAGTGAAATAAAAACAAAAGTGAGCAGAAAACTTTTATAAAATAGTCTCATAAAAAAATTTTTTTTTTTATGAAAACAAAGATGTGTGTGTATGTTTAGAAAAACTAGAAAATTATGTAAAATACTTGAGATTATCCTTTTTTTTTTTTTCATGTCGGGGTGGGTGGGTAGGGGGTTGGAGAGTGATATCTTTGACTCTTAGTTCTTTTCTGATTACTGAGTGCTTCCAGAAGGAATCAGGCAGGAAATCTGTGAATATTAACCAGCATTTTTTGTGTACTTACTTTGTGCCTAGGCACTTTACGGAGTCTCTGGATGGTACAAATGGTTAATGCACTCGGTTGCTAACCAGAAGTTTGGAAGTTCAAGTCTACCCAGAGGCACCTTGGAAGAAAGGCATGGTGATCTACTGGTAAAAAAAATCAGCCACTGAAAACCTTCTGGAGCACAGTTCTACTCTGACACATGTGAGGTTGCCATGAGTCCAAATTAACTTGGTCACACCTGATAATCACTTCATATCAATGACTCAACTGAGTGATTTTGTCCCTCAGGGGACATTTGACAATGTCTGAAATGATTTTTACGGTTACAATTGCATGGGGGCGGGGGCAGTGATACTAGCTTCTAGTGGACAGAGGCCAGGAATGCTGCTAAACATCTTGCCAACTGCCAAGTTTGTGAAATCCTGATGAGAAATCAAAGTTTTAAGTCTCACAGAAACCTTTCGAGAGGGATACTTTTATCACTCCTTATGTACTGCAGGTTTAGGTTTCAAAGATGAGAGAATTTCCACATAAACTAAGACAATTTTCCTCTCCAGTATAGAAAGCTTTCAAGTATACCTTCTAGAAGCTCAACTAACTTTACTTCATCTTTTGAGGAAGACATTTTAGTCATAGAAGTGCAACTGGTAACAGATGAGGAAATGTCATTTCGGCTTCAAGTTACCATAAGCACCACTAGGTCTGTTATAGAAATACATTCTGGGGAAAATTTGCTCTTTTACCTGTACTAAATACTTAGTGTTTCCAAAAGGTACACTGTGCATTCTTTCCAGATGAATTTATGATTACAATGCACTCGACCCTTCTCTCTTTATTGGAGTTTGAAGTTTCTCTTTTTTCCAAGAATGTTTCATTGCCCTACGTAATTAAGTTTTTATGCTAAAATTTCTGTATTATAGGCAGAAAATAATAGATTAGATGTTTTAAGTCCCTCTACTTAAAGATTATGAAGCAATAGGCTGTAACAATATGGCATATTGCATGCATTTGAAAATGTTCCTCAAAGTAAACATAGTTATATTTATTCTGATATTTATTTATATATTTATTCTGTTTTTTTCCTTTCTTTTTTAAAAATATGGCCTTGAAAGTATTTGGTGTTTGTTGAACATTAAATGAGCTGGTTTGAATGTTCTAGTAGAAGTTATGGCTAAAAAAAAAAAATAGACCATTCAGTTCGAACTATATTGATAACAACAACAAAAAACTTTACCTTTCAAGGGAGAATATATATTTAGTGTGAAAATTATAAAATTATTGAAATTTTACATCTAGCTATGGATAGTAAATACCGTGAATCATATTAGATCATATTCTGATAAAATGATATTTATGGAATCATCTAATGCTAAATTAGCATTGAGAACTTGTTTAAACACAACAAAGAACTCTGAGGTCTTTTAGTGATTTTGCAATTCCTTTGCAAAAGCCTTTTCCTGTTTGGTACAACAACACAATAGTAAAAATGTATTAGATCCTTTCCTTTCCTGGTAGCAGTGAAAAAAATAAACAAACCCAGACTTATCATGATAATTTCAATGATAAATGGAAGAAGCATTTTTATTTTCAGAAAACCTAAGATTGTAGATGAATAGAAGCAGTATAATAAATTATTTCCTCATGGAAACCTGTTTTTTTTTTTTTTTCTTTCCTTTCCTGTTACAGTCAATACTTCCACAATCTGTTTGTTCAAGTTAGAAATCCAAAAATTGTTCTCATTTTTTCTTTTAACCCTAAACACATTCAGTCATTTTCCTTGCTGTTGGCTGTCATGGAGTTGACTTCAACTCAAGTCAACCTTATGTACAAGAGAATGAAATATTGCCCAATTCTGCATCATCCGTACAATCACTAGCATGTTGGAGTCTATTGCAGCAGCAAATGTGCCAGTCCATCTCACCAAGGGTCTCCCATATCCTCATTTACCCCCTACTTCACCAAACATTATGTTTTTCTCTAGTGACTGATCCTTCCTAATAACATGTCCAAAGCAAGTGAATCAGACTATGTTCTGCTATGATCCGTAAGATTTTCAGTGGCTAATTTTTGGAAAGAGATTGCCAGGCCTTCCTTGTCTGTTTTAGTCTGGAAGCTCTACTGAAACCTGTCCGCCATGGGGGACCCTGCTGGTATTTGAAATACTGCTGGCATAGCGTCTAGCATCATAAAAAAAGCATCATAGCAACACACAAAACACCACAGTATGACAAACTAACAGGTAGGTAGTGGATTCTGTCATTAAAGCCAAACAATTCTGCATTTTTAATGCTCTGAAATCTCTATCTTCCTATGTCCATGGCCATTTCTTGGTAAAAGCCATTACCATCTCTCTTTCATGTTATTACAATGTCCCTTCCTGCTCTCCACACTGAATCATAATCCAGAGTGACATTTATAAGACATAATTGTCGTTTTCTGGCTTTAAAATGGTCCATGGTTCTCTGCTATCTTCATGATTAATGCACAATTCCTTAGCAAAATATACAATGCCTTTCATGACCTCGCCTGGATTCTTCTCTCCAGTTTCATCTGAGGCCCCTTCCACACTGTCCACACCCTTTGCTTTTGCCCAGTTTTTCCCAGTTATTTATAACTTCCTAACTTATGTTCTTCCTCCCTCCCTCCCTTCCTCCTCTCCTCCGGCTGAAAATGAACCTTCTTTGCCAATGGCCGTTGCATTCAATTCTCATCTAATTCCTAAATTGACCCTTATAATACAGATTTTTCAGTAATGTATTTTACTCCCCTCAATGGTAATATTTCTAAAACATTAATATCAGGCCTTGAAATTCAATGGCTCTTCTCTAAATTACCAGATTCTTCTGTCAGTTTATTATTTTTGAGGCTTTTATCACTCTGTATTGTGGTTGTTGGTGTCTTCATCTCTTTCAAACAGAAGACTGTGAACTTCTACAGGGGAGGGAATATGTTTTGCAAATTTTACCATCACTGGTCCTAATTTGGATCTGAAACACAGGTGGAGCACAATGAATGGTTAATGAACATAACACTTTATTTATTTATTTATTTTTACCGTTAGGAATCTTGTATAGAAGTAATCACAAGTTTAAATAGTGTTGAAGAAATCACAGAATAACATATCAATAAATATGCCAGCTATAGCTGAATTGTGTCTCCTTAAAAAGATATACTGAAGTCCTAACCCCCAGAGCTGTGAATGTGACCTTATCCAGAAACTGGGTCTTTGCAGATGTAACCAATTTAAGGTCATTAGGGAGATCCCTAATCTAATGTGACTGATGTCCTTATAAAAAGAGAAGAGAAAACAGAGACAGGGACACAGAGGGAAGACAGCCGTTGAAGATGGAGGCAGAGATTGGAGCGATGCTCATAGAAACTGAGGAATACCCCAGGCTACCAGCGACTTGAAGAGAAAAGAAAGGAGCTTCTCTTAGAGCCTTCACAAGAGAGCATGGCCCTGAATTCAGACTTGCAGCCTCCAGAACTATAAGAGAATAAATTTCCGTTGTTTAAAGCCATTCAATTTATGGTACTTTTTTATGGCAGCCCTAGGAAATGAACAATGAGTAAATAAAAAAAGTAAACATCTGCAATAGAAATCTTGCAAAGAAAACATAAACACACACATACACACACTCACTCACACATGCACAAATGTGGAAAACATTATTGAAATAAATGCAAGAAATATTTAAGGGGCTTGTATTTATAGCTTCAGAACTCTGACGGGCTAACTTCGACTATACTGAAGGTTAAGGAACTTCATCGTGTATGGCTGAATATCGAGCATTTGGTATCAGTGTTCATGTGAGTTTTTTCATGTTTGTTTTCATTTGTTGTTTTAGTAGAAACTTCGGAGCGATTGTGGTGAGACTTAACTGATTACAGTTTAAAGGTATAAGGAGCTGATACTATTGTTCTCATCCTTTTATTTCACTGTACCATGGATCTCTGTGCAAACCCATAACATCACATCTACCAGGTTACCATGTAATTAGTGTTAGTCTTCTCTACTGTAACTGTGAGCTCACTGAAGGAAAGTGTTTCGTTATTCTCTGTATCTAAACTACGTAGCCCAGAGACGGGTGTTTAGAAAACATTCAAAGGTGTTTTTTGAATGAATAAATAAAGTTCCTACTTTGCCTGAAATAAGATGATAATTTATGGTATGCTTACAAACTTTTATTTCTTTATGAAAACTAACCAAGAATAACCAGCCATTTGCTCTATTTTGTCTATTTTGAATGATTAAGCCCTTAGGGAAAGATACAGGATGGGGTCAATGTCTTACATTCCTGGTTTGCCTGAAATAAGGTGATAATTTATGACATGCTTACAAAGTTTTTATTTCATTATGAAAGAAAAAAAACAAAAAACAAAAAAAACAGTAAACAGCCATTTGCTCTATTTTTTTGTTTTGAATGCTTAAGCCTTTAGGGAAAAATACAGGGTGGAATCAGTGTCTTACATATACTAGGTCCCATGTAACTGCCTCTAAACAGGATTGTCTTGCTAAATGATTTGTATTCATTTAAAAACATAAACAATAAATCACTTTTATCATATTAGATTCCACTAAAGGCTCAGTTAGCATATTGTATCAAAATCCCATGACAAGAGATTTGAATTAAGTTAAAAATTGTTAGCCCCTAGGTACTTCTTAAGCAAGTTGGTCTATTTGTGAGGTTTTGACTCTTAGGTTGGTATTTGTATTGTGTTCTAGTGAAAATTGTATCATGGGAAAGAATTTATTACGTTGTTAAACTATGTAACCATGTTCCCATAGGATAGGAAGTACTGTGCAAGATAAAAGACAGCATTTTACATTCCCTCTTAATATAATCTATGGATTTTATCAAGGTAACTGCTACAAAAATGTAGTTCTATGAATGTGTCACCTTCCATTTTGTATGCATAAGGACAGTATAATCTTGTGATTGCCTAATAACTCTATCCCAGATAAATGAGAACGGCACAGATCATTTGCTCACAGAAGGTTGCTACATTGATTTGGGTCCTCTAAAAAGCAAATGCCAAGAAATGATTAAATGTGTAAGTTTTTTCTTAGGAAAAATGTCTCTCAGAGAAAAGAGGGAGGGAGCCAGGTAAGGCTGGCACAGCTGGATGAGGCTAGGAGACCAGTTAGATTATAAAAACGTGACGGTGGATGAGGGAAATGGATGGACATATCCTACCTACATAGACTTCCCTGCAGCCTAAGGAAGGTTCAATCTGGCAAAACAGTTGAGGCATCCTCAAGTCAAATTCAGCAGTCAGAGAAGTTTCAGAGAAGTCTCCCAGGAAACTTGACCAGTTACCATCGAGTCAGCTCTGGCTCATGATGATCTTGTGTGTGTTGGAGTAGACTTGTGCTCCATAGGGTTTTCAATAGATGATTTTTTGTAAGTAAATCATCAAGGCTTTCTTCTGAGGTACCTCTGGGTGAAGCTGAGCCTTCAACCTTTCAGTTATCAGCCAAGGGTGTTAACCATTTGTAGGTACAGTTATATGGAAAGGGACTGCTACTACCCAGGGATTTCTCTTCTAGGAACAAATCTGTCTTTGTATCCTTTCCATACTCATTCACCGGCTGTAAGTAGCCTATGGGAGGCGTGTCCTCAACTCAAGCAAGGTGACTGATTTCCAAATTTGGTCTGGGTCTCTTGGTAAATTATACTCCCTGCAGGTAGAGGTCTACATTCTTATGGCCATTAGTGATACTACTCAAGTGACTGAAGAACAGATGCAGATTTCAATCTCTGAAAGAAAATGAACCAAAATGTAAATATCTATGTAAGAAGAGAAAAGAAATTCAATCACTTACAGGTTAGGGTAGACTAGGATGTTAATATTAATCAACCCTAGCATATAATATAGGATTGCTGTGAGTCGAAACTGACTCAACAGCACCTAACAGCAACTAGCATGTAATGGCTCAATGCAACAAAAGATTTTATTGATCACAAGGCAGTTCAGTGATATAAAACTTGAGGGTGATAGAGTTGTTCTTCTCTGGTCCACACAGACAAGGAGAGACACAGAGAACAGTAACTTGGCTATCTTTAATATGTAGCTTCTGAGTTTTCCCTGGAATTGAGGGATTGTATTATGGATTGAATTTTGTCCCCCAACAATGTGTGATAAATCTTAATCCCTATTCATTTGGATATAATCCCACTTCAAAATAGGATATGTAGGGTATGTCTTAAATCAATCACTTTTGTAAAATAAAAAGAGATTAGACACAAAAGCAAGCATAGACGGGAGAATATAAATGCCACATGAAGATCACCAAGGAACCAAGGAACATAAACTGAAAAGAGATGCAGACCTTCCACCAGACCCAACACAGACAGGCTTATTCTACAGTCGATGCCCTGAATTCGGATTTCTGTCCTCCTAAACTGTGAGAGGAAACCCTGGTGTCACAGTGGTTAAGAGCTATGGCTGCTAACCAAAAGGTGAGCAGTTTAAATACACCAGGTGCTCCTTGGAAACCCTGTGGGGCAGTTCTACTCTGTACTATTGGGTCTCTATGAGTCAGAATTGACTCAACGGCAATGGGTTTTGGTTTGGCTAAACTGTGAGAAAATAAATTTCTTTTTGTTAAAGCTATCCCCTTGTGATATTTCTGCCATAGCAATGCTAAGAAACTAAGACAGACTGAGATTTGGACACTTTGGACTACGGACATCTTATGATCACCGCTCCAGTTAGCTGGACTGGGAAAAACATGGAGAGGTATATATATTAAACAAACAAACAAGCAAAACAAAAAATTTGCCTTCGAGTCGATTCTGACTCATAGCAACCCTATAGGACAGAATAGAACTGCCCCATAGGGTTTTCAAGGAACAGCTGGTGGATTCGAACTACTGACCTTTTGGTTAACAGCTGAGCTCTTAACCGGTGCATCACCAGGGGTCTGGAGAGGTGCCTATAGGAGATTTTTATGGTCAAGGCCTTGATGTGGTACACATTTCTTCCACTCAGTTCCATTGGGCCACCCAACTGCAAAGTAGGCAGGCAAATATAGTCTAACCATGTGTCCAAGAACGGAGAATGGATTGTGATGTACATCTGGCCATCTCTACCATACCCAGAAATGATCAAATATCAGTATTTGTGGCATCAAGTCAAAAGAACTCCAAAGGATTGACTGAAAGGTCTCAATTTTTATCCAGCTGTTTGACATTATGTAAATACAAAAAAATAGTCATTAATACTTTTAGGCTTCAAGGTACCTACAATATTTGGATATACATTACTACAAAGTAAATGCATTGAGTATATATCAAAGGAATTATTATAATCACGTTTCATAATTAAATATTTTTCCCCCAGTTTTTACAAATGAAAAAGTGCAACTAAGTATTCTAGAAATAGAATTACAGATGGCCCATATGAACATGTATGGAAGTGGATGAATCCGACATGCTGAATCAGTCCTATAAATAAATTCCTTTTCAGTTTTGTTTTGCAGGTTTTTAAGAGCATATTATCAGGCTCATTTTTTTTTTTTTTTTTTTGGATTATCTGTATCCTTAGTGTTTCTGCATTCATATGCTTGTAATAAAGTTACAGAGGACTAAGAAAATATGAATTACATATTTAGTAGAAAATAGTGAAAAATAAGTAGGAGTAAATGAGGGCTAATCATTAGTAACATCAATCTCTGTAGGAAAAACAATATTAATCAAATCTGGACAAGGCTCAAAGTTCACAACGTACCTTGATATCTCCTTCTCCTTAGTACCTATATCATCTTTACCTAACCGTATACAATGACACTCTGCTACCTGGAGAGTCCTGCCTTTCCCCAGAGATATAAGGCCAATTGATTATGAGTGTCAAGTGGATGTTATGATTGGAACTCCAACTGTGCTAGTAATTAACTATATGACCTTGGGAATTTACAAATTCTTGAACTCTTTAAACTTTAATCTCTTCTTCTGTAAGTGAGAATTACAATATTCTCCTCAGAAAGTTGGTATAAAGAATTATGAGATAATCTATGACGAGCAATTATCACAATTCTGACATGATTCCTACTCAATCATGTTACTCCATTAGTTAGTGATATTCAGAAAACTGTTCTCAATTTAGGCTGAAAGTTTTGAAAATTTAAATGGTTTCTTAGTGTGTCATCTAAGTTATCGAATGCAGGTCCTTAATAACTCTGTTGGAGTTGCTGGATGGTGTAAATGGTTAACGCACTGGCTGCTTAATTACAAGGTTGGAAGTTAGAGTCCACCCAAAAGCACCTTGAAAACAAGTCCTGTGATCTATTCCTGAAAAATCAGCCATTGGAAACCCTAAGGAGCACCATTCTACACTGGTACTGATAGGGTTGCCATGAATCAGAATCAACTCAATGACAATCAGTTTTAATAACTCTGTAGAACACTGGTACTTCTGTTTAGTTTTTGGTGGGCTTGGAATTCTTTCATAGAGGACTCCTAGTTTTTTTTGCTATGTTCTCTGAAAGTCCATTGGTACCTGCTTTCCACCTCCATTGTTTGAACTGCTTCTGGAAGCCAGACTGAGTTCATGCTCTCCTCCTTACTTTACTTTAGATAATGATACAGGAAGACAGAAGGATGGATGCATTTGAACTGTGATGTTGGGAAAGGATATTGAACATACTGTGAACTGCCAGAGAGTGAACAAAATTGGTCTTAGAAGAAATATGATCAGGATGTTCCTTAGAAGAGAGGATAGTGAGACTTCAACTTGTTTACTTTGGACATGTTATCAGGAAAGAATAATGGCTAGGAAAAAGACATCATGTTTGGTAAGTTAGAGGGTCAAGAAAATGAGGGAAATCCTTAATAAGATGGATTGACATAATAACAGCAACAATGGGCTCAAACACTGTACCAGTGATCAAGAAGATGGCCCTGCACTGAGCAACATGTCATTCTGTTATTCATAAGGTCATCGTGAGTTGGAGCCCATTTGGCAGTAACTAACAACACCCACAAATATTCATCAGTCAGTCCTACTCCCTCCCGCCAGGCCAAACTTGCATCTCAGCAAAGGCTTCTAAGGGACTGCTCTTTGATTTAAAACCCTTCCCTGGGTTCGTTGCTCTGCCCTCAGAGTGTTGTTGCCCTAATGCCTTCTACATAGCTTCATCACACTTCACTTTTTTTAGGAGAGACACACAATTTAAAAGAAAATTTTATGTTTCTGTTATAAGTGATATTATTTTATTATCACAATTATTAATTTTCTGGGGGTAATTTCCTTCTACATTTTGCATTTTAAATCTATTTGTATATCAGATTTGGTAACATTCCATGTATAAGATTAAATCTAAATGACAAATGATTATAAAAAGATGCCTTTGTTTTTCCCATGTTCTAATGGTTATATTGAACAGTGAGATTATATTCTAACTTTGATATGATTTTTTTTTTTTTTTAGTTTAAAAAAATTATTTTATTTATTTTTGTTGTTGAGGATATACTTAGCAAAACATATACCAATTCAGTAGTTTCTACATGTACAATTCGGTGATACTGATACATTCTTTGAGTTGTGCAACCTCTTTCACCCTCCCTTTTTGAGCCCTTCCTTCCCTATTAACATAAACTCACTGCTGCCTAAAGTTCCTATTTAATTTTCAGGATGCTCTTTGATCCTATGGCAGACATTCTTTACTGAGTAAGCTTAACTATTGTTTGGTTTTAAGAAGACTTCAGAGGATATTTTTGGTTTAGGGTTTAAAGACTATCTATCTCAGGGCAGCAGTTTTAGGGGTTCATCCAGCTTCTTTGGCTTCAGAAAAGTCTGGATTCCATGAGAATTTGAATTTTTTTTAGGTTTCTCCCTTTTGATCAGGAGTCTCAGGAGCCCTGGTGGCACAGTAGTTAAGTGCTCGACTGCTAACAGAAAGGTTGGCAGTTCTAACAAACCAGCTGCTCCATGGGAGAAAGATGTAGCAGTCTGTTTCTGTAAAGATTTACAGCCTTGGAA
The DNA here is from genome assembly GCF_024166365.1 of Elephas maximus indicus. NCBI lineage: Eukaryota > Metazoa > Chordata > Mammalia > Proboscidea > Elephantidae > Elephas > Elephas maximus. The sequence continues at coordinate 58,525,329 of NC_064823.1, read as the reverse complement.
TCCCTGTGGGGCAGTTCTACTTTGTCCTATAAGGCCCTTATGAGTTGGAATCAACTCGATGGCAATGGGTTTGGACTAGCATTCTTCTATAGAATCTTTGATCAAAATTTTCAGTAATGGTAGCTGGGTACCATATAGTTCTTGTCTTATGGCAAAGGAGGCAGTTGTTCATGGAGGCAGTTAGCCACACATCCATATACTCCTCCTGTTTCTGACTCTTCTTCATTTATTGCTCCAGGTGATTAGAGACCAATTGTGCCTTGGATGCCTCTTGCAAGCTTTGAAGACCCCAGGCACTGTGCAACGAACTTGTATTGTTCTATATCGCCTTGTATCACTCTCCATATGGCAGTTCAATGCCTCCTGTATTTAGTCCCTCTTTTTGATTATTGTGATCTTTTACCTATTGACTTCCATGATTCCCTGTTATGTGTATTTTTTTTTTAATTAATCTTAATTTGTTTTTGTGATTTCCCTATTTGAGTTGATATCAGGACATTCTGTTTTGTGACCTTGTGTTGTGCTGATATCTGATATTATTGGTTCTCTGACCAAACAATATCCTTTAGTATTTCTTATAGCTTTGGTTTGGTTTTTGCAAATTCTCTAAACTTGTGTTTGTCTGTAAATATCTTAATTTCGCCTTCATATTTCAGAGAGAGTTTTGCTGGATATATGATCCTTGGCTGGCAGTTTTTCTCCTTCAGTGTTCTGTATATGTCGTCCCATTCCCTTCTTGCCTGCATGGTTTCTGCTGAGTAGTCAGAACTTATTCTTATTGATTCTCCCTTGAAGGAAACCTTTCTTTTCTCCCTGGCTGCTTTTAAAATTTTCTGTTTATCTTTGGTTTTGGTGAGTTTGATGATAATATGTCTTGGTGTTTTTCTTTTTGGATCAATCTTAAATGGGGTTCGATGAGCATCTTGGATAGATATCCTTTCGTCTTTCATGAAGTCAGGGAAGTTTTGTGTCAGGAGTTCTTCAACTATTTTCTCTGTGTTTTCTGTCCCCCCTCCCTGTTCTGGGACTCCAATCACCCACAGGTTATCCTTCTTGATAGAGTCCCACATAATTCTTAGGGTTTCTTCATTTTTTTTAATTCTTTTATCTGATTTTTTTTCAGCTATGTTGGTGTTAATTCCCTGGTCCTCCAGATGTCCCAGTCTGCATTCTAATTCCTCGAGTCTGCTCCTCTGACTTCCTATTGCGTTGTCTAGTTCTGTAATTTTATTGTTAATCTTTTGGATTTCTACATGTTGTCTCTCTGTGGATTCTTGCAACTTATTAAATTTTCCACTATGTTCTTGAATAATCTTTTTGAGTTCTTCAACAGTTTTATCAGTGTGTTCCTTGGCTTTTTCTGCAGTTATCCTAATTTCATTTGTGATATCATTAAGCATTCTGTAAATTAGTTTTTTATATTCTGTATCTGATAATTCCAAGATTGTATCTTCATTTGGGAAAGATTTTGATTCTTTTGTTTGGGGGGTTGGAGAAGCTGTCACGGTCTGCTTCTTTAAGTGGTTTGATATGGATTGTTGTCTCCGAGCCATCACTGGGAAACTAGTTTTTCCAGAAAATCCGCTGCGTCCTGTCCAAATCCCTGCGGGACGGTTCCCCGGCTCGGACGCTGCTCTTTCTGCTCCAAGACCAGTCACTGCCTCCCGGGGACTTCTCCTACCGGCTGCGTCCCACGCAGCCCGTGGAACCGGCTGGTCCCCCTCCCGGCGTTAGTTCAGGGGGGTGGAGCAGCTCTCTGTGCTTGTGCCGTACCTGACTGGTACGCTGGCTCCAGGCTCTGGAAACAATCGCTGCTTCCCCGTATTAGTTTGTTCTCCATCTCTAAATCTGTGTTTGTTGTTCGGGGTTCGTAGATTGTTATGTATGTGATCGATTCACTTGTTTTTCCGTGTCTTTGTTGTAAGAGGGATCCGAGGTAGTGTCTGCCTAGTCCGCCATCTTGGCTCCCTTGATATGATTTTTGATGAAAATTTCAATTGAAAAAACAAAAATGCTATGCAATTTTCCTTTTAGATTTTTTCTAAAGTAATGAGATTTACATGTTTTGAAATAAGCACACATCTTCTTTTTTATGGTGTTGGTAATTCAATGAAGAAGACAGAAACTGTCCATGTCCTCAGAGAGATGCTCTCCAGCAGTCCACGTAACTAAAACACTATCTTTAAGTGAAAATACCTTCGAGATCACTTATTATTTCATTAAGTAATTATGGAGCATCTATCTATGCTGCATGTACTACTTCTTAGGTGGTTGGAATATAGTGGCAATAAAGAGATTAATTATTATCCTTTTCTGCACCCATCCTAGACAAATATCCAGTGGACCACTTGCATGCAGTGGAAGTTCAGATATACAGAAATAGGGCTCCAGAGAGATGGGAGTGGGACTGATTCTCCCACTACACTGTATTTTACTGCACTTGACTCTGCTCTTTTCTCCCTATAATCACCATAGCCCTACTTTTGGAATTCAGGAGAACAGTGCCAGCTCCAAGTTTTATTCCCAACTCAGTGACTCTCCAGCCCATTTTAGAATAATGGAACACTGAACTCCATGAAGCAAACAGCTGGTTCTTCTCTTGGAAATGCTGTTTGAATACCACACCAAAAACTGAATGGAAAGAAATCCTTTTCAGTGTCTAGAAAACAATCTCATCTCCTGGATTTTCACTTATGAAAATAGTATACAACTGGCTTCATGTATTTGTTCTCTAATTATTCATATTTTTTAAAGAGATATAATATTAGGTAAGGGTGAACTTTTGATTAGCACTTTTAATTTGCAAGAGTTAGAATTCATTGTTGGGTCCAAAAATGAAAGTGCCCACTACTGGTACACATCGCTGACACAGGTTTGGGGTGCCAGTGATATTGCATCTTTATTAGTGATTTTACTTCTTGCACTGTGTTCCTACCAATGGAAATTTGTTTCCTGCCTGCAACATAGCCTTCAGCTTGAGGTATGGGACACAGAGAGAAGCTCTGTAAGTTGTTGTCTTAGTTATCTAGTGCTACTATAATAGGAATTCTACAAGTGGACGGCTTTAATGAAGAGAAATTTATTTCCTCACAGTCTAGAAGGCTGGAAGTCCAAATTCAGGGCATCAGCTCCAGGGGAAGGCTTTCTTTCTCCGTTGGCTCTAGAGGAAGGTCCTTCTCATCAATCTTCCCCTGGACTAGGAGGTTCTCAGTGCAGGAACCCCCAGTTCAAAGAACATGCTCTGCTCCTGGTGCTTCTTTCTTGGTGGTGTGAGGTCCCCATGTCTCTTTACTTGCTTCTGTCTTTTATATCTCAAAAGAGATTGGCTTAAGACACTATCTAATTTTGTAGGTCTCATCAATATAACTGCCACTAATCCATCTCATTACATCACCGTGATAGGATTTACGACACATAGGGTGATCACATCAGATGACAAAATGGTAGATAATCATACAATACTGGGAATCATGGCTTAACCAAGTTGACACATACTTTTGGGGGACACAGCTCAATCCATGACAGTTGTGTTCAGACTGAAAAGAAAAATGGCCCCATTATGGGACAGCGGTATGGGACAGCTCACTATACTAACCTGAAGCGATATTTTCTCTGACTCTGCCTCTGACCATCCTTTTCTTCTCAGGATGAACAATGATTACTGTTTTTAAAACTTTTTAAAGAGAAATTACAAAAACTATCTTTTGTGTCCCTTTAAAATTGTTTAAAGAGAAACAAATGGGACACAACAAAATTCTTTAAGGCAGTGATTTAAACTAGCTATGCTGGACAGACTTTAAGGATGTTGAAAAAAATAGACAAGGAAAGGGATTAAATTTCCCTTTTCTTTAAAGTCATTGTGGGGGAAGAAAAGCTACACTCATACCACACTCATGAAATGTTTCTTTGGAAATGCTAATCTTAAATTCTTTTCTTCCTTGGACTATTTCTTAATTTTCAAATGATAAAATGAGTTAATAGAAAATTATTATATTCATACACCTACACATTCATATGTAACACATATGTACATATTATATATACATATATATTATACACACATATGTATGCATATAAATATGCAAACATACATACTCTCACATATTTCTGGCTTCAACACTATTTTCCTTTGCGTGTCATTGTTTTGCCACACTGAAATCATAGCAGCAGCCGCATCAAAGGTGGTCATTAGGCCGTCCAGTATATTCCCTTGTGGAAGAGAACTTGCCCCCTATAGCATATTTTCTAATCCTTTGCCCAGTTTGTTTAAATGACTCGGTCACAGGGACTTTAAGGATTTTCCTTGAAAATGTGTTCCATACACTAACACAGAGACATATCATGATTTACAACCTAAATTTTCCTTTATTCTCTTTTATATTCCTATTTCTAGTCATGTCTTACCTCTGCTACCTTAAAATCATTTTAAAGTTACAGTCTGTAACTCTAAAAGCATTTGACTCGATCATTATTTTGCTTATTATACCTACTGACTGGTTTGCATTGTTTATTTTAAAACATTCACCTAGCCCCTTAATCATGCTTTGGGATTTGGGGAAGCTATTTTCACTGCTATGAACAATTATTATTCAGAGAATTCATTCTTGGTGAACTTTAAAAATAAGACTTATTTTAGAAATATTTCAGGTCCTCGCATTAGGAAACATGTGTATATTTCACTTGTGGATTCTTAGTAGGCAGGAGCTAAATTTTATTCAAATCTTTATTTTCTGCTGCACCAAGTATACAGACGAGGTACTTAGTAAAAAAAACAGCTATGGAATTAAAGCAAAATCTTGTCCTTACATATTGAGGTCCTGTTGAAAATAAAGTGTTTTCAGTCAGAATTTTAAAAATCAGACACAGGCCTTCCTGAAAAACAAATTCCCTTCTGTTATATTCAGTTTATATTATCTGCCATGTAAGATGTTATTTCTTTTCTTGTTCTGTTGAATATTACCTTGATAATTTCTGTTTTTATTTATTATTTCAGCATTCTTTTTTTTTTTTTTTCTACATCCATACTCATGGAAGGAAACCCTGGTGATTTAGTGGTTAAGAGCTACGGCTGCTGACCAAAAGGTCAGCAGTTCAAATCTGCCAGGGACTCCTTGGAAACCATATGGGGCAGTTCTTCTCTGTCCTACAGGGTCGCTATGAGTCAGAATCGACTTGAGGGCAATGGGTTTGGGTTTTTTTAATACTCATGGGAATGTTTTGATATGGTCTAGAGAAGTGCAATTAAAGAGGTAGACCAAGGATAAAACTGTGTAACATTACAAAATTTAAAAAGGAACTGCTTGGGAAACAGAGATAGGAGGAACCAGTACAGAGTCATATGGAATAGCTTTCTAGTTTTTTCCCTTTTCTCAATTCTCAAGTGCAGAGCTAAATTGAGATTAGAGGTTTAGCTGAATCTCTGTTATGTTTAAATTCCATGTTAAATGGAATGGCACTATAAAATTTTTGGAAAATATCTGCATTTGTGGTTGAATGTTTTCCTTGCTGAACTGGCTAAAGTTGTTTAAGACTTTTTTCTACTACAAATTCCTTGTCCGTTTTGAGAGAACTCTTAAGCTTTCAGATTTTGAAAGCTGGAGGCATCTATCTATGCATAAGTACAAGGTATTTGTGCAATTGTCTGTATTCCCGTTAGAGCCAGCCATCATGGCACAAAATAATAAACATCCTATTACAATTTTATATTCCCATTTGGTGAATTTCCAGATTCTGGACCCATAAAACTTACAACATCTTAGGCATTACCTTTTACAAGGTCTTTGTGGATATTAACATGTACTATGTTACCAGAAACCATGGTGACACTAAATAATAAATATGCACTTGACCCTTATGTCAGTCCTTTTGTCTTTCACTTTGGATGATTCCTAAAGATCCTCTAGAATCTTGATACAGGGCGCAGTCCTTTCATTATCTTTCAGACAATGTTATTTTGCCAAGCATTCTGTGATTTTCATAATCTTAACCAAAAATTTGTGAGGTCACTGGATGTACAGCATGATGCAGTGCACAGAATTCCACGGAAGCATTTTTACTTAGAGATATTTGTTCTTGGCCACGTCAGGGGTTTTCCATTTCCCAAAGAATACCAAGTTTTTAAGTATTCGCTATTTTCCTCCCAGACTTTCCCGAAAGGACTTTAATTCTATCATTCAGTGCAAAATTTTGATCATCTTTTATAATTTGAACGAGTCCTTGGAACTGTACCCTTTCTTCGTAAGTATTTCATCAGATATTTATCCTTCTGAAGTTATTCCCAGAAACGAATTCTGTGAGTTTACCTTCTCAGAATCGGTACACATAAATAAAATTAAAATAAGCATGGAGATCAATTTAACAAGGCTTTTATTTGGGAGCACTCTGGCATTGAGAGAAAGCAAGGTTAAAGGAGAATGATCCTTGCCTTGCCTTTAAGTAGTGTAAAATCTAATTAGTTGGAGGAAAGCTACTGTGATCCCAATGTAATGAAAAGAATAAAAAATGAATAGAATGCTGAAGATAAAAATTAATCTATATGAAGAAAATAGTTAATGGCTAGATACTTGTTATCTATTACTATATAACAAAGTGCCCCAAAACCTAGCGATTTGAAACAACATTTATTATTCTATAATTTCTATGGATCAGGAATCCAGGCATGGTGAAGCTGGGTCCTCCTACTCAGGATATCGCTCAAGTCTGCAATCAAGGTGCTGACCAAGATTCTCTCATATAAGATTATCATCAAGGTATTGGCCAAGTTTAAAATTAAGGCAGGATCTGCTTCCAATATCACTTAGTGGTTCTTGGCAGGATTTAGTTCCTCGTGAACAATTGGACTGAAAGTCTCAGTTTCGTTATCGGTCAATAGCCTGCAGCTACCGTCTCAGGTCATTGTTATGTGAGCCTCTCTATCAGACAGCTCACAACATGGCAACTGGCTTCATCAAAGTGAGCAAAACAAAGAGAGAAAAGATGGCATAAGGAAGTCACAACCTTTTGTAATCTAACTTTGAAAGGCACATTCCGTCACTTTTTTTTTCTTTTTAATTGTTTTTGACAATATACAAAGCAAAGCATATACCAATTCAACAATTTATCCCTGTATTACACAGTGACAATTACATTCTTTAAATTGTACAGCCATTCTCACTCTCTTTTCTGGTTTGTTCCTCACCTATTGACATAAACTCTATTCTGCCTAAGCTTCCTATCTAACCTTTCTAGTTGCTGTTAACAATTTGATCCCATAAAATAAATTCTTTAAAAAAGCACAATGCTCACAGTAGACATTCATTACTAATTAAGCTAGACTGTTGATGGGTTTAAAGAAGGCTTCATGGGATATTTTTTAGCTTATGATATCAGAGTTAAAGTTTGCCTCAGGGCAGTAGTTTTGGTGGTCCATCTAGCCTCGATAGCTCCAGAAAGCCTGAATTCCATGAGAATTAAAATTCTATTTTACATTTTGCCTCCCCCCCATTTTTGATCAGGATCCTTCTCTGAATTTTTGATCAAAATGTTTAGTAACAGTAACGAGGAACCATCCAATTTTTCTGGTCTCATGGCAAAGGATGCAGGTGTTCATAGAGGCAATCAACTGCACATTTTACTTCCTCCTCTTATTCCTGATCCTTCTTACCCCATTTCTCCAGGCAAATAGAGACCAATTGTTGTACCTTCGATGCCCACTTGCAAGCTTTTAAACTCCAGACACTATGCGATGAGTTAAGAGATAGAAAAAAAACACTAAAAAATGATATTAGGCCAATTAACTGGTTATTCCATCTCTGTTGCCATATTCTATTTACTGAAATCAAGTCACAAGGTCCAGGTCAAACTCCAAAGGAGGGAATTACACAAGGACATGCATTACAGGAAGTGAAGATTATTGGGTGTCATTTTAGAAGGCTATCTACCACGTTCAACTGGACCCAGGATTAAGAAAATGGCAGTCAAAGATCTGAGATAAGACATAAATCACTATCTATAGCAATTAATGCATTAAGCCAATCATCTTTCTTTTCATATATAAAAACCAAAACCAAACCCAGTGCTGTCAAGTCGATTCGGACTCATAACAACCCTATAGGACAGATTAGAACTGCCCCACAGAGTTTCCAAGGAGCACCTGGCAGATTCGAACAGCCGACCCTTTGGTTAGCAGCCGTAGCATTTAACCACTACACCACCAGGATTTCCTTTCATATATAGTACTGCTAAATATTGAGCACTGCTATTGTAGAAGATGTCAAAATTACCACCCTCTTCCTATATTCAGGAAATTCAGGAACAAAACACTCAATCCTTTAGTCAGTGTTGGTGGCTGACAGCTCTAAATCCTTTAGTCAGTGTTGGTGGCTGACAGCTCTAAATCCTTTAGTCAGTGTGGGTGGCTGAATTCTTATTAGAAATCAGCTTTAGGGAGATAGCTGCATCATCAAAGGTTCCTGGATCAGTTGCTGTGGAGTTGATTCCTACTCGTGGTGACCCCATGTATGTCAGAGTAGAACAATGCTCCAAAGGATTTTCAGTGGCTAATTTTCCAGGAGTCGATTAACAGGCCTTTCTCCTGAGGTGCCTCTGGGTAAACTTGAGCCTCCAAGATTTTGGTTAGCAGCTGAGCAAGTGTTAACTGATTGCACCACCCAGGAATTCCCACTTTCCTGGTAACAGCCTGTATCCGATGATGGATCAGTGTTGGGTTACAAAGACTCAGCTCCTTTGCCTCAGTGTTGGAAGCATCTGAAGACCTGTCTCAGATAGAGCTTGTCGCATGGCTGGCTACAGTTTGTTGTAACTGCCTAACAATTCAACTTCATTCTCTGTCTAATTCTGCTTCTTTCATTACCCACAGTGATGATCCTGAGAGCACTCCCCTATAAACCCTCTGCTCTCATATTACTGACTCAGAATCTATTTCTCAGGAGACCCAACATACAAAGGCTGCACTTCTGACTTTTTCCTTCTGTTCAAGGGAAAATGGCTAACATATTATTATTGGTATTTTATTTTATATGTATATATATACATATAGCCTTTATATGTTTGAAGACCTCTAAAAGATGATGTTAAAAACTATCTCAAGCAAAGACAATAGAAATTTGCGCTGTTGCCCCTGTAGGATTTAAGTAAAGTTTAAGATCATGCCCTGCAGTGCAACGAGTTCCTCTTTATATATGGCCTTTCTGGCCTGGGTCTGTAGCGCAGACGAGATGATTTGCTAGACCACAATCTTACAAAGGGGTTGGACAGTTTAACTCTTGCAAGAATTGGACAGTTTACCAGGCAAACAAGTAGTGATTGGTCAACTACTATGCAAATCAGGTGACTGTGGCCTATTGAGGGGATTGGTCAATTAGTGGTCTTGGTGGGAAGAGTAGGCTTATAAAAAGGCTAATCCCATAGAAGTTGAGGGGGACTTCACTACCATCAAGATGAAGAGCTGGAAATGGATCGCGTCTTTTGGTCCCAGGGTACCTGTGCTAAGAGCCTCTTAGACCCAGGAGACCGAGAGAGTTCTAACACTGGAGACTGCTCCAGACAGTGTGAGATACCACAGACACCAGCAGCATGGGATTGGCAGATGGTTGCAGTGGGCTTGCTGATCCGTGGAGCTAGAGTTCTGAGAGCCTTCAGGCAGGAGGCTTGCTGGCAGAGTGGGGCACTCCAGGCACTTAACTGTGGAACCAAAGGGCTGTAGCATTTGCCCAAGAGGGAGTTGGCAGGACAGGCCAGGTCCAAGTGGGGGCCAGCTGCAGAATCCTGAGAGGGCCAGAAGCATGGCCTGTTTTCCAGCCTCGCCAAGAAGTTGTTGAGAGTTGTCTTGTTTGGAAGCTGTACTGATTGAAAGAACTGTACCCTGTCCCCTTAGTTGTCCCTCTTACTTCCAAGTTGATCCTGATCCTGCATTGTAGCCTATTACTTCCCTAATAAACCACATAATCCTGAGTGTAGTCTGTGAGTTCTGTGTGATCATTGCAACAAATCATCAAGCCCAGCAGAGAAGTAGAGGGTGCTGTGGGGAGGATGGCTGGCGTCAACATTAGTAAAAGTTTGGAGAGTGGAGGTATATCTGACCACTACCTCATAGGAATCAGCTTTAGGCTGATGCTGATTCTCATTGCCCCTTCGAAGTTAGAGGACCTCTGATGCCTACTAGATTCTACCCCAAAAAACCCAAACCCACTGCCATCGAGTAGATTCCACTCATAGCGACCCTATAGGACAGAGTAGAACTGCCCCATAGAGTTTCCAAGGAGTGCCTGGCGGATTTGAACTGTAGCACTTAACCACTAAGCCACCAGGGTTTCTGCCTACTAGATTATATGCCCTTAATTTTCATTAATGATTGATGTAAGACTTAGTTATCTTCATTACAAAAACTGTTATTGTAGATTTAGTACATTATTTTCTTTCTATTCTTTATAAATAAAACTTTAGCTACAAAGTTTTCACTCAGTATTAGAGGTGAAGAAGTTTATTTCCTCTTATGTAGTAATTTCTTCATGCTTCTAATCCAGCTATTGTTGTTAGTTGCCCTTGAGTTGGTGCCAACTCATGGCGACCTTATGTATAACAGAATGAAGTGTTGCCCCGTCTAGCGCTGTGCTCACAGTCATAGGTATGTTTGAGCCCATCGTTGCAGTCACTGTGTCAATCCATCTCATTGGGAGTCTCCCGCATTTCCACTGACCCTTTCCTTTACTGAGCATAATGTCCTTCTGTAGTGACTGGTCTCTCCTGATGACATGTCCAAAGTAATGAGATGAAGTCTCACCATCCTTGCTTCTAAGGAGCATTCTGGTTGTACTTCCTCTAAGACAGATTGGTTCATTCTTCTGACCATCCATGGTATATTCAATATTCTTTGCCAACACCACAACTCAAATATGTCACTCTAGACCATGGGACAAAATTTTACTTCTCTGTGCCAGGTCATCTGTAAAAACAAAACTCCAAAATCTTTAGTACTAAATATGGAGATTGTTTGAAAGTAAAGATTATCAGATTATATATAAATCTAAAAATGTGGCTAGAATATTTTACCCTACTTTATTAAGATAGAATTCACACAAATATTAAAAGTACAATGTCACAGTTAAGACAGTAAGGGGTGGAAGAGAGTTTAGAAAGTGTCCTCAGGCAAAGGAGCTCTGGTTGCAGTGGTTGGAATGCCTCCCTGCTTCTGTAAAAATTACAGCCTTGAAAATCCTTATGGGGCAGTTCTACTCTGTCCTGTAGTGTCAGAATTGGAATCAACTCCACAACAATGGGTTTCTGGTTTTGACTTTAGGCAAAGTGGAAGGAAATAGAAAAGAATTAGGCTTAAAACATAAAACACTGTTAGGAGTTAGGACTTTAGTATGATTTCCCCAAGGACTTACTGTCTGATCCATTCCTCACTCTTTCACTGCCGTAGTTCAAGCTCAGGGATGGAGGGCTAACCTCTGAAGGTGTGTTTTCCAATCTTCTGTCTTAGCTGGCTTCCCATGAGAGATTGGAGGAGACCAGGATGAAGTAGGAATCAGGGTATTTCTTCCCCCTGGGTGGTGTGAACACTGAAGCGCTTGACTACTAACTGAAAGGTCAGTGATTTGAACTCCCCTCAACCTCCTTCCCCCGCTCCCCCACAAGGTACCTATGAAAACAGGCCTGTGATCTGCATCCAAAAGGTCACAGCCTTAAAAACCCTGTGGTGCACAGGTCTCCTCTACAACATATGAGGAACTATGAGCAGGAATTGACTTGATGGCAACTGGTTTGGTTTTGGTTTTATTGAATTGCTGCATTGCATGGTATCTTTAGCAGCAAGTTCTCGTGTGGCTCCAGCTCCTGTCTGCCTTCCCTACTCTCTGACCTAGGATAACTCCACCAACTTCCTATCTTCTTCCAACGTAGCAGTAGTAGCTGCTTTCTACTGTTGCTAATCACGGATCCCTTTGGCTTTTCTGCTCTCCTATTATTCGTGCAATAAAATCTTCGCTGTATTTTCCTCTGTTTAAATACATAGGCTGCATTATGTTTTCTGGTTGTACAACTACCTTGAATGTGTATTCTGTTCATTGTAACTGAAGTAACTAGGCAAATACAAATCCCCTTTATATCATTAAAAAAAATTTAGTCCTCATAAAACGTAATATGGTGGTTATTATCTACATTTTACAGACAAGAAAGGTGGGCTCAGTAAGGATAAGTAACTTGCTTAGGATCACATAGCTAATGCATAGCTTCCATGAGGGTGGGCTCTAAAGCCAGACAACTTGGATGTAAATCCTGACTCTACCTCTTATTATCCAGGCAAATTACTTACCCAACCTATGCTCAGTTTTCTCATCTATAGAATAGGGATTTTAGTTGTATCTACCTCAAAAGAGTGTTGTAAAGATTAAATAAATTGATGCATACTAAAGTTGTTTGGGAGCCATTGTGGTGCAGAGGTTAAGAGCTTGGCTGGTAAGCAAAAAGTCAGCAGTTCAAATCCACCAGGCACTCCTCGGAAATACTATGGGGCAGTTCTGCTCTGTCCTACAGGGTTGCTATGAGTCGAAATTGATTCGATGGCAATGAGTTTGGGTTTTAAAGTTGTTTGAACAGTTGCTGGCACATAGTATATGCTCAATTAAAAAAAAAAGCCATTCCGTGGAGTCGATTTTGACTCATAGTGACCGTATAGGACAGAGTAGAATTGCCCCCTACAGTTTCCAAGGAGTGCCTGGTGGATTCGAAGTGCCGACCTTTTGGTTACCAGCCGTAGCTCTTAACCACTATGCTACCAGGATTTCTATGCTCAATAAAAGCTAGCTATTATTATTCTTAGCCACATAACTTCGCTATTGTTTTTCATTACTTTGAAAACAGAAAATAAGTTACTGCCATAACTCTTGCAGCTAATGGCCCAGTGTGTGAATTTTGAAAAGGACCGTTTACAAATATATGCCATGACATCATATTGAACGATAGTTTCTAATCTGGTTGAAAATTTGGCCCTCTACCCCTGATTATCAGAATAGTTTAGAAAAGCAGGATTGATTTCTTTTGTGGAATAGTTAAGATTACCACAACAGCCTAAGGCACCAAATGATCACAAACCATCATCCTGCAATTAAAATGGCCAGAGCTGACCTGCTCTTTATTAAACATTAATCTTCGGCTTCTTCTGAATGCTCCAGTGAGTTCAAGGTCTGGATGTGTATGACTCATGCTAGCTCTGCGCCATTAAGCTATTCTTTAGGAGGAAACTATTCTTCATGGCACTCAGCCTGACACTTGAGTTTCTTTTTATAATTTGAAGATTGGCAGTTCAGAGTATAGTAAAATAAAAAAAATTTGCTAGCTTTTGTAACCATTATCTAGATGATGGAAACAGTATTTCACCATTAATATAACTGTACAGAAAACAACGTGCTATGAAAATGCCATGGATGTGTATTAATATTTTATATATAATAGTTAGCACCTATTAATTTTTCAATATGTTTTATACTCAGCATTTATACTTGGAAACATTCTCAACAATATACAAATTACATGAATAAATTAAATTGTGCTATTTATTTACAATTATGTAAAGGAAAAGGCATGCAAAATATTGTGAACAAGAATTTTCTATTAAAAAAATTAATTACCATTATAATTGTGTGTTTCATAGTGTTTTTAAGACATGACTTTATCTCTAAGGAATACAAAATAACCAAACCAACCCAGTCGCAGTTGAGTTGATTGCTACTATATAGGACGCTATAGGACAGAGTAGAACTGCCCCATAAGGAGCAGCTGATGGATCCGGACTGCTGACCTTTTGGTTAGCAGCCAAGCTCTTAACCCCTGCGCCACCAGGACTCCAATACAAAATAAAGTGTGGGTGAAATAATTAATATATAAACGTTTTAGTTTTTGTTATATATTTTAACACTCATTATGGAGTTTTTACCATCTGCACAAATATAATTGTTTCCTGTAGAAATTTTCTCCAATTTCTTCCACTCTTAACTGTCTTTTACAAAAGCTAACTTGTGGCAATCTTCGTTATTTGATTATTAAAAGACTATTTAGGAGATTTTGAATTTAATTTGGTAACTGAGTGCCACATAGTACTACTATATATTAATTATAAACTTTTGGGAATATTAATTTTTTTTTTGTATTATACATATTTCATTTTCTTAGCTAAATCTTTGTATATAAAGGGATGGACGTTGTGTTTTTTCCTGTTACTTTTTCAAATTATTACATTTACAGTAATAACAGCATCTGGATCAGAATCAATCCTTTTATGCATGTTTTTCCCCAAGCAATTATGGGAGGACAGAGCTGTTCACTGATGTCACCTTAATCCAGGAAGTTTTCTTAATTAATGTAATTAATCTGTTATAAAAATTGATGATAGCTAGTCTTTTCTATATTTAATGGACAATGATAGCAGCCAAACAGAGTTCAAATTCAATGTCAGTTATGAATTTTTAAGTCACTGTCTTTGAAAGAAAATAAAATGCATATGTAACCTTCACATATTTAGGGCTTTTAAACTAAACATATAAACAAACATGGTTTATAGTGGAGTAGAAAGACGTAGGCTAGGTTTACACTAAATATTCTAAGGATGAAATTTATGAGAGCAGGTAGGGTGGAAAGGAAACTTTTCAAAAATACTATTTTCTTAAAAATTTGGTATTTAAAAAGGAAAGAACTAGTCTCGAGTAATTCAAAATAAAATATAAATCTTTTGTGCAAATATTTTCATAGCACATGGGTTAACATAATTAATGACAGATTAACTAAAATGAGTGGACCATTATGACAAACTTATAGTATCTAACATAAACCAACAGGCACATTCCACCTTTGTATTGAAAAAATGAAAACAAAATTGAAATCATGAAGGATCAAATGGCTTTCCCAAAAATATCTAGTACACAGACCAAAAATCTGTCTTTTGTCAATGAAATGTAGGACAAACCAGCAATACAAATCACCTTTCACAATTAAATTCATTCTTAAAATTTCACGCAGAATCTCACACTTCCTAACATGGGCTTTTAGATCCAGATAGATACAGATTTACTTTCAGACTTTACCAGTTGACCTACTGGACCTTAGACAATAGCCTTAAATTCCTGAGACTTCGCATTCTAAATAGATAATTCATCCATGATGAGGACCACTAGGGAGGTGAGAATGAGAGATTATAAAGCAAAGTGCCAGCATTGCTGTCACATACTTGTATCTTAATAATTGGTAATCTGGGAAAAACTACCATTCAAAGCAAAAATATTGAAGATCATAAGATGTAGAAATTACTTGGTTTATTTTATATTTTCCTGATTTGTTTTCTAGTTATATGTTGTATTTCTTTCATCTTAAACATCAGCCTCAGAGGTTATGTCAATATTTACATTCCCAGTTCTTTCTACGATTCAGTGATTTCTCCTCACTGTGGCTTGATGGCACCATTATTGATAAAAGATGTAGACTGTATGCATGACAAGAATCTACAGGTATTCTTTGTTAATAATTTGCTAAGACCCACATCTAGTTTATGATCATTCATACCATTCGATTTATATATTGCATAACAAGGCTAGAACTTTGGGTTATAAAAATAATTATCATTCTGTATTATTATGAATAGTACTAATAACTGTTGGGCATGAAAGAACAAACTAAGGAGTTCACACATATCCTTGACTTTTGTATAAATTCTATTTTACTAGTTCTGAGAGTAAGATGCAAGAAAATATACCATAAAGGTAATATGAGGGTAATCACACCCCGGTAGATTCCTTGCTAGACTTGTTTCCTATTCAAGAGAGATGGAATCAGAGTTTGTCACAGTAGCAGCTCAAGGATCCAGTAACATATACTATATATGCCACTTAAATATGTAACATATTATGGACTGTTGTCCTTTGAATCAGAATTTCAAAAACAGGTGCCAGGCATTTCTGTCGTCTATTGCCTCTGTGAAGACATGATAAGCTAACATAGTGTTTTCTGAATATTCCCATGACTACTATCTGGGAGACTATTGGCTACTACAGCTCCTTGAGGGCTATGGCAGCAGTGATAGGCTTTACAGTGGTCCTTGAAACTCCAATATATCCAACAGGGTTATACACAATTTCAGCAAAAGACTGCTAATAATAACGGTAATAATAACGGTAATAATAATAATAAAAAAACCCCAAACCCATTGCCATGGCGTTGATTCTGACCCTTAGTGACCCTATAGGACAGAGTAGAATTGCCCCATAGGATTTCCAAGGAGAGCCTGGTGAATTTGAACTGCCAACCTTTTGGTTAGTATCTGTAGCTCTTAACCACTACACCACCAGGGTTTCCAATAGCAATAATAATTACTATTTGTTGAATTGTTATGAGAGAAGACAGTGCTGAAACATAAGCAATATAAATATATATCATAAATTAATATAAAAAAGCCCAAATGTATGAAATAGGCCATGGTGTTATTCCCATTTTGCAAAAATGAAGAGACTGTTAATGACCAAAGACATGTGGCTGTTGTTGTGTGCCATCAAGTTGATTCTCAACTCATAGCAACCCCATATGACAGAGTAAAACTCCCCCATATGATTTTATAGGCTGGAATCTTTCTAGAAGCAAGTTGCCAGGTCTTTCTCCTGCAGAACTGCTAGGTGGATTCAAGCTGCTGGGTGGGTTTGAACAGCCAACCATTCCATTAGAAGCCTAGTGATTAACTGCTGGCCAGCGAGGCTTCTTATAACCTTGATATAAATATAAAAAATAGGACATGTTATTATTCCCATTTTGCAAAAAAAGAAGAGACTGTGAATGACCAGAGGCCTGTGACAAGTAGTGGCAAAACCGGATTCAGGTCCCTTTATTATGAAACCCTGAGCTCTTAGCCACTACATGGTACGACTTCCTGTACAATATAAGTATTTTTTTCATGAATAGCTAAGTCAGGAGATAGAAAAATGGAAGCGATGCATTACAGTTGGTGTTCAGTATGAGATATCCCTTGTGAAACTAATTTCATCTGTTCTGAATTTTAGCTATGAAAAAATTCAATTATTTAGACTGCAATAAAGATTTATTAATCTCTGTGTCTGAGGTTTCTGTCTAAAAACATTTTCAAACTTGGAAAAATGCTTTAAATTTTCTTAGATTTTGGAATGCATATATATGATAGAATATAATTTTTTGAGAAAAGACTACACTATAATTTTCTCCACATGAATGAGCTACAGGCAAAAAAGGTGCAGAGAAAATAGAAATCAAAGAATCATCAGAGTAGGAAAGCTAGTGGCAGGCAAAAATTCAACCTGCGTAAACGAGTAGCTGATCCATCAGTCTTTTTCTTTGAAGCATTGATCTGAAGGAAAAACAACAGAAAGAGGCCGAGGAGAAAAAAAAAAAAAAAAAACTTGAATCAACAAGAGCAAAACTAAATCTAACTTAGATAATGTCCTCTTATTAAAACTCCCCCCAAAAGCCAAGTTTAAGATGGAGGCACCAGTTAAACCACGGGACATATGCTGGATTCTTAAACGAGAACAGAGGAAAACCCCATTTTTGAAATAGGCTTTTATCAAAGGAAGCATCCCTTGATTCACTCACGACACCAATCTGATCAGATGCTCTGATCATTAAAGCACTCTAGGGCAAACTCATTTGACGTTCCCTTCAGAAATACAAACAGATATTTGGAATTATTTAGAAAGCGACCTACTTAAAAAGCATGAGTCTGCCTTGGCTGTGTGAAGAATGTTAATCAAACCCATTTGGGGAAACTTACTACATATATATATGGAGTTCAGTTTACTGTATTATGTAAACATTCAGAATAGGCAAACACTTCTAAACTACCTGCAGGCTGGTTAGCTTGAGCACAAAAGCAAAGGAATGCTAAAGGTAGGTATTATATGTATTTATTAAGTATTCATTAAGATCTATGACATGTTGACACTATAAGGGTGGCTTGAAAGAGTGAGTGACCCCAGAGTTTTGAAGTGTAAATAGGAGTTTCCCAGAACTGTGAAGAATTGGAATTCTAGGCAAAGAAAAGAGCAGGGAATAAGGATGAAGAAATGATCAAGGATCTAAATGTTTCTTGCATTTCTTGAATTTAAACCCACCATACACTAAAATAACCTGAAGTGTTTGTTAAAAATGAAGTCATCATGCCTTATCCCAGGCCTACTGAATGAATCACTATTAGTGATTTTGTTATTGTTGTTATCGTTAGATGTTGTCAAGTCGGTTCCAACTCACAGGAACCCCATGTATGACTGAATGAAACACTGCCTGGTCCTGCCCCATCCCCACAATTTTTAGACAATAGCCTTAAATTCCTGAGACTTCACATTCTTGCAGTCACTGGGTCAATCTATCTTGTATAAGGCCTTCTTCTTTTTTTGCTGACCCTCTACTTTACCAAGCATGATGTCCTTCTCCAGGGTCTGGCCTCTCCTGATAACATGCCCAAAGTACTTGAGAGAAAGAATTGCTGCTATAGATGATAGAATTATCTGAATTGTAAGCAACATGATTTCACCATTTGATTTATAATTATGGAGATTATCTTGGTGGTCTAAGAGGAGGCTGAAAACAAAGGAAAGAGATGAAGAGACTTATTAAAAAGCTGGTGCATTG
This sequence comes from Elephas maximus indicus, assembly GCF_024166365.1. Classification (NCBI taxonomy): domain Eukaryota; kingdom Metazoa; phylum Chordata; class Mammalia; order Proboscidea; family Elephantidae; genus Elephas; species Elephas maximus. Next base: position 58,506,693 of record NC_064823.1, on the reverse strand, counting down.
ATTCTCACCTTCCTTTCTCTTTTTAATCTACTTCCATTAGTCTTTTGACCCTAAACGGAAACAAAACATTTTTGTCAAGGTCACTAAGGATCTTCTGTTAACCAGATGGCTATTTCTCAATCTGCATCTTATGAAGCTCTCAGCAATTTTGACAAAATTGATCACCAACTCTTCCCTTATGATCCCCTCTAAAGGCTTGTTGATGTGATGGTTAGGTGTAGGGGGAGAGAAAATATTCTAAAATCCTATCAACAGGACTAGTCTTTTAGTGAAAATATGCTTTGGGCAAGGAAATCTGGTGGAGCAGTTGTTAGGTGCGGGACTGCTAACCAGAAGGTCAGCAGTTTGAATCCACCACCAGCTTCACAGGAGAAAGATGTGACAGTCTGCTTTCGTAAAGATTACAGCCTTGGAAACTCTATTGGGCAGTTCTGGTCTGTCCTATAGGGACTCTATGAGTTGGAATTTACTCACTGTCAATGGCATGCCTCTGGGTTGTGTCTTTCACAAGTGCTTAACAGATTTTTTTTTTTTTTTTTAACTCCTTAGTTGAAACAGGAAGACTAGAGGGAGCTGAATTTCAGTATTTAGTTTCCCCCAAGTCCAAGAGTAAAAGGGGATATAGTTAACTATGGTTTAGCCATCGCTCCTTGGAAACCCTGTGGGGCAGTTCTACTCTGTCCTATAGGGTTGTTATGAGTCAAGATTGACTCAACAGTAATAAGCTTGTTTTTATTTTTTTATAGTTAACTATTTCCATTCCCCCCCCGCCCCGTGCCCCATGGAGAAGGCTAGAGGGAGCTGGAGTTAGGTATTTCCCTTCCTCTACTTCAGCAAAGCTTTGGTAAAATAGTTTCCCTTGAGGGCAGGCCATTGTTAAGGAGAACAGAGTACCCCCTCTGCTCACTTACTGACAATGTCATTATCTGACATTTCAGATTTACAACAACAGTAAAAAAATGTACTATCTGACTAATTTGTGTGTTAATGACATTCGACTGGCAATAATGAATGCTGAGGTGCAAGGTGTGGGTAATGCTGGCTGTGACAGTTAAAGTTGTGTGTCAACTTTCTGGACTATGATTCTCAGTGGTTTGGCAGTTATGTAGTGATGTAATTTGGCAGTTATGTAATGATGTAATCATTGTCCATTTTGTGATCCAATGCAGTCATCTTCCATTTTCACATAATGCTGATTTTGAATAATGACCTGGTCTTTGGAACCTAACCATGTTTATAAGTGAGGAGAGGGCGTATTTCAAAATGGTTATATTTCCCCTCCTCCTGCTGGAAGTACAAGGGAATTTTTATCCGAGCTTCACAGTGAGAACTTAATAGGGCTACTAGAGGTAAAACTCATAAAAGTATTGAAGACTGAAAAGGAGGCGGAGCCAAGATGGCGGACTAGACAAACACTTCCGTCAAGCCCTCTTTACCACAAATACCAAAAAAAAAAACAAGTGACACGAGTATATTTGTGACAATTTGGGAGCCCTGAGCATCAAAGGCAATTTAGACAACAAACTGAGGGGCAAAGGGAGGAAGGGGACGTTCAGAAGTGGAGAGGGGTTACCGGACCTGAATCACGGGGAACCCTCAGGCACCATTCCCAGAACAGTGGTGGCGGCAGACTGGTACTAGCGTTCGGCTCCAGTTTCCTCAGGGAGAAGCAGCCAGTCACACAGCCTGCTCACACCTCTGGAACCTAAGGAGAATGGTGCTTTCAGCAAAAGCTAAGTACTTGCGTATATTTTACTGAGTCCCCCCCACCCCCAAGCCAGCTTTAGCAGCTGAATACCTGGGCCTGAGATAGACCCTGGTGAGCACGTAGAGCCATCCTCCCAGCCTTGGGGAAGGAAAAAATTTGCAACTGGGGTGAAAGATAATTTGCTAGCTCCATTAACTGGGGGAGCTCAGGACAGAAGTGGCTCCTATCCAGGCATAAACCATCCGTGGACTCTAAGCACCTTTCCTTTCTGCATGGACCTGTGTGGGCCTATTTTGGGAGAATAGGCCCTTGTTGGCAAACTCCAACCATTTCAGCTGTGCGGTGGAGAGGTGGGTGTTTGATGTTTGACATTGCTTTGCCTATTAAACAAGATCCTCACCTACCCACATCAGGGACCCAAGCTCCACTCAGGTCACCCAGCCACCCACAACAGGGGTTCAAAGATAACTGGTACCTCCCAGTCTGTACAACCAAAAACTTTGGGTGGCCATAGTCCCTCTGCAGAACCCACCCACCAGCGTGCTCTAGGGAACAGAGACACATTTTCCTCAGAGACACTTGGGGGTTGGTTCTCCACCCCCTGCCTTGTTCAGAGCGTGACCCCCTGCTGAAATCAGATACCAGTATATAAGCCAAACACCCCTGCACCTCTAAGACTGTAGGACAGTGCCTGTACCATGCGCTTGATATCAGCTACCTGGAAAGCTGAGCTGAATACATACAAGAAGACTGAATGGACTCCTAGACTTATATATATACCTGATAACAGCCCTAGCCAGCTGGGGACAGTACACCAGAGCTCCAAAGGTGAAAACAGTCAAGCTAGCTCACTCAAGCAACCCATAGGGGTATACCAAAACAAAACAAAGCAAACAGCTATGACACAGTAAGCAAGCATAAACTAATACAATAACTTATAGATGGCTCAGAGACAACAGTCAATATCAAGTCACATAAAGAAACAGGACATGATCACCTCAACAGACTCTCAAAACAGAGAATCCAGGGATCTTCTAGATGAACGTGCATTCCTGGAATTACTAGATGCAGAATACAAAAGTTTAATATACAGTACCCTTCAAGACATCAGGAAGGAAATGAGGCAATACACAGAACAAGCCAAGGAACACACAGATAAAGCAACTGAAGAAATTAGAAAGATTATTCAGGAACATAATGAAAAGTTTAATAAGCTGGAAAAATCCATAGACAGACAGCAATCAGAAATTCAGAATATTAACAGTAAAATTACAGAATTAGACAACTCAATAGAAAGTCAAAGGAGCAGAATTGAGCAAGTAGATGCTAGAATTTCTGAACTCGAAGATAAATCACTTGGCACTAATATATTTGAAGAAAAATCAGATAAAAAAAATTTAAAAAATGAAGAAAACTTAAGAATCATGTGTGACCTATCAAGAGAAATAACCTAGGAGTGACTGGAGTACCAGAACAGGGAGGGATAACAGAAAATACAGAGAAAATTGTTGAGGATTTGTTGGCAGAAAACTTCCCTGATATTGTGAAAGATGAGAAGATATCTATCCAAGATGCTCATCAAACTCCACGTAAGGTAGATCTTAAAAGAAATTCACCAAGACATATTATAATCAAGCTTACCAAAACCAAAGATAAAGAGAGAATTACAAGAGCAGCGAGGGACGAATGAAAAGTCACCTACAAAGGAGATCCAATAAGAATAAGCTCGGACTACTCGGCAGAAACCATGCAGGCAAGAAGGTAATGGGATGGCATATTTAAAAAAACTGAAGGAAAAAAATTGCCTGCCAAGAATCACATATCCATCAAAACTGTCTCTTAAATATGAAGGTGAAATTAAGACATCTCCAGATAAACACAAGTTGAGGGAATTCTTAAAAACCAAACCAAAACTACAAGAAACGCTAAAGAGAGTTCTTTGGTTAGAAAATCAATAATATCAGCTGTCAACCAAGACTAGAACACTGGTCAGAGCAACCAGAAGTCAACTCAGACAGGGAAATCCAAAAAAACAAAGCAAGATTTAAAAAAAAAAGCCCAAAACAGGGTAACAGCGATGTTATTGTATAAAAGAAGACAACATTAAAATAATAAAGAGGGACTAAGAAATGTAATCATAGACTTTCCATAAGGAGAGGAAGATACAAAGATACAAAGAAATAAAAGTTAGTTTTAAATTTAGAAAAATAGGGGTAAATAATAAGGTAACCACAAAGGAGAAAAACTATGCTACTCATCAAAATAAAATACAAGGGAAAAATACAGACTCAGCAGAAACAAAGTCAACAACAACAAATATGAGGAAAGGACAATATATAAAGAAAATCTACTCAGCACATAAAACCAAGTGGGAAAAAGAAGCTGTCAACACACAAAAAAAGACATCAAAATCATAGCACAAATTCATACCTATCCATAATTACTCTGAATGTAAATGGACTAAATCCACCCATAAAGAGACGGAGAGTGGCAGAATGGATTAAAAAACAAAATCCGTCTATATGCTGCCTACAAGAGACACACCTTAGACTTAGAGACACAAACAAAAACTCAAAGGATGGAAAAAATATATATATACATATTTATCAAGCAAAAAAGAATAAAAAAAGAGCTGGAGTGGCAATATGAATTTCTGACAAAATAGACTTTAAAGTTAAATCCATCAGAAAGGATAAGGTAGGACACTATATAATGATTAAAGGGACAATACACCAAGAAGATATAACCATATTAAATACTTATGCACCCAATGACAGGGCTGCAAGATACAGAAAACAAACTCTATCAGCACTGAAAAGTGAGATAGGCAGCTCCACAATGATAGTAGGAGACTTCAACACACCACTTTCGGTGAAGGACGGGACATCCAGAAAGAAGCTCAAAAAAGACATGGAAGATCTAAATGCCACAATCAACCAAGTTGACCTCGTAAAAATATACAGAACACTCCACCCAACAGCAACCAAGTATACTTTCTTTTCTAGTGCACAAGGAACATTCTCTAGAATAGACCACATATTAGGTCATAAAGCAAGCCTTAGCAGAACGCATAACATTGAAATATTACAAAGCATCTTCTCTGACCATAAGGCCATAAAAGTGGAAATCAATAACAGGAAAAGCGGAGAAAAGAAATCAAACACTCAGAAACTGAACAATGCCCTGCTCAAAAAAGACTGGATTATAGAAGACATTAAGGATGGAATAAAGAAATTCAGAGAATCCAATGAGAATGAAAACACTTCCTATCAGAACCTTTGGGACACAGCAAAAGCGGTGCTCAGAGGCCAATTTATATCAATAAATGCACACATCCAAAAAGAAGAAAGGGCCCAAATCAAAGAATTATCCCTACAACTTGAATAGAAAGAGAGCAACAAAAGAAACCCACAGGCACCAGAAGAAAACAATAATAAAAATTAGAGCTGAACTAAATGAAATAGAAAACAGAAAAACAATTGAAAGAATTAAGAAGACAAGAACTCAACAAAATTGATAAACCGCTGGCCAAACTGACAAAAGAAAAACAGGAGAGGAAGCAAATAACCCAAATCAGAAATGACAGGGGCAATATTACAACAGACCAAACTGAAATTAAAAGAATCATATCAGAATACTATGAAAAACCATACTCAAACAAATTTGAAAACCTAGAAGAAATGGATGAATTCCTAGAAACGCACTACCTACCTAAACTAACACAAACAGAGGTAGAACAACTAAATAGACCCATAACAAAAGAACAGATTGAAAAGGTAATCAAAAAACTCCCAACAATAAAAAAAGCCCTGATCCAGAGGGCTTCACTGCAGAATTCTACCAACCTTTCAGAGACGAGTTAACACCACTAGTACCGAAGGTATTTCAGAGCATAGAAAAGGATGGAATACTACCAAACTCATTCTATGAAGCCACCATATCCCTGATACCAAAACCAGGTAAAGACACCATAAGAAAAGAAAATTATAGACCTATATCCCTCATGAATGTAGATACAAAAATCCTCAACAAAATTCTAGCCAATAGGATTCAACAACATATCAAAAAAATAATTCACCATGACCAAGTGGGATTCATGCCAGGTATGCAGGGATGGTTCAACATTAGAAAAACAATTAATGTAATCTAGAAAAAAAAAAAAAGAATTTTTTTTTCACACCACATAAATAAAACAACAGGCAAGAATCACATGATTTTATCAATTGATGCAGAAAAGGCATTTGACAAAGTTCAACACTCATTCATGATAAAAACTCTCAGCAAAATAGGAATTGAAGGAAAATTCCTCAACAAAATAAAGGGCATTTATACAAAGCCAACAGCCAACATCGCCCTAAATGGAGAGAGCCTGAAAGCATTCCCATTGAGATCGGGAACTAGACAAGGATGCTCTTCATCACCACTCTTACTCAACATTGTGCTGGAAGTCCTAGCCAGAGCAATTAGGCTAGATAAAGAAATAAAGAGCATCCAGATTGGCAAGGAAGAAGTCAAAGTATCTCTATTTGCAGATGACATGATCTTATACACAGAAAACCCTAAGGAATCCTCCAGAAAACTACTGAAACTAATAGAAGAGTTCAGCAGAGTATCGGGATACAAGATAAACATACAAAAATCAGCTGGATTCCTCTACACCAACAAAAAGAACATCGAAGAGGAATTCACCAAATCAATGCCATAGCCCCCAAGAAGATAAAATACTTAGGAATAAATCTTACCAAAGATGTAAAAGACTTATACAAAGAAAACTACAGTACACTTCTGCAAGAAAACAAGAGACTTACGTAAGTGGAAGAACATACGTTGCTTGTGGATAGGAAGACTTAACATATAAAAACGTCCAGTCTACCAAAAGCAATCTATGCATTTAATGCAATTCCGATCCAAATCCCCACAACACTCTTTAATTAGATGGAGAAACAAATCACCAACTTTATATGGAAGGGAACGAGGCCACGGATAAATCAGGCATTACTGAAAAAGAACAAAGTGGGAGGCCTTACTTTACCTGATTTTAGAATCTCTTATACCGCCACAGTAGTCAAAACAACCTGGTACTGGTACAACAACAGATACATGGACCAATGGAACACAATTGAGAATCCAGACATCAATCCATCCACATATGAAAAAAAAAAAAATTTTTTTTATGAGCAGTTGATATTTGACAAAGGCCTCAAAACAGTTAAATGGGGAAAAGAGACTGTTTTTAACAAATGGTGCTGGCATAACTGGATATCCATCTGCAAAAAAGTGAAACAAGACCATACCTCACTCTGTGCACAAAAACTAACTCAAAGTGGGTCAGAGACCTAAATTATAAAATATAAAACGAGAAAGGTCATGGAAGAAAAATAGGGACAATGTTAGGAGCCCTAACACATGGCATAAACCGTATACAAAATGTTATACAGAATGTAGAAGAAAAACTAGATAGCTGGGAGCTCCTAAAAATTAAACACCTATGCTCATCCAAAAACTTCACCAAAAGAGTAAAAAGACTACATACAGACTGGGAAAAAGTTTTTAGCTATGACATTTCTGATCAGTGCCTGATCTCTAAAATCTACATGATACTGCAAAAACTCAATTGCAGAAAGACAAATAACCCAATTAAAAAAAGGGCAAAATATATGAATAGACACTTCACTAAAGAAGACATTCAGGTAGCTAACAGATATATGAGGAAATGTTCACGACCATTAGCCATTAGAGAAATGCAGATCAAAACTACAATGAGATTTCATCTCTCTCCAACAAGGCTGGCATTAATCCAAAAAACACAAAAGAATAAATGTTGGAGAGGCTGTGGAGAGATTGGAACACTTCTACACTGCTGGTGGGAATGTCAAATGGTACAACCACTTCGGAAATCGATTTGGTGCTTCCTTAAAAAGCTAAAAATAGAACTACCATAAAAAAAAAAAAAATAGGATCCAGCAATTCCACTCCTTGGAATATATCCTAGAGAAATAAGAGCCTTTACACAAACAGACACATGCACACCCAAGTTTATTGCAGCACTGTTTAGAACAGCAAAAAGATGGAAGCAACCAAGATTGCTTCCATTCAACGGATGAATGGATTAATAAATTATGGTATATTCACACAATGGAATACTACGCATCAATAAAGAACACTGAGGAATCTGTGAAACATTTCATAACCTGGAGGAACCTGGAAGGCATTATGCTGAGTGAAATTATTCAGTTGCAAATGGACTTATATTGTATAAGACCACTGTTAGAAGTACTTGAGAAATAGTTTAAACTGAGAAGAAAACATTCTTTTGTGGTTACACGAGGGGGGAGGGAGGGAGGGAAGGAGGGTGGGAGAGGGGTATTCACTTATCAGATAGTAGATGAGAACTACTTTAGGTGAAGGGAAAGACAGCACGCAATACAGGGGAGGTCAACACAATTGGGCTCAACCAAAAGCAAGGACGTTTCCTGAATAAACTGGATGCTTGGAAGGGCAGCATACCAGGGGCAGGGTCTGGGGACCATGGTTTCAGGGGATATATAAGTCAATTGGCATAATCATTGTGCATCCCACTTTGAAGAGTGGCGTCCGGGGTCTTAAACTCTGGCAAGCAGCCATCTAAGATGCATCAACTGGTCTCAACCCACCTGGATCGAAGGAGAATGAAGAACACCAAGGACAGAAGGCAATTACGACCCCAAAAGACAGAAAGGGCCACATGAACCAGCGACTACATCATCCTGAGACCAGAAGAACTAGATGGTGCCCGGCTACAACCAATGACTGCCCTGACAGGGAACACAACAGAGAAGCCCTGAGGGAGCAGTTGAACAGTGGGATGCAGACCCCAAATTCTCATAAAAAGACCAGGCTTAATGGTCTGACTGAGGCTAGAAGTACCCTGGTGGTCATGGCCCCCAGACCCTGTGTTGGCCCAGGACAGGAACCATTCCCAAAGCCAACTCTTCAGACATGGATTGGACTGGAAAATGGGTTGGAGAGGGATGCTGGTGAGGAGTAAGCTTCTTGGATCAAGTGGACACGAGACTATGTCGGCATCTCCTGCCTGGAGGGGAGTTGAGAGGGTGGAGGGGGTTAGAAGCTGGTGAAATGGATACGAAAAGAGAGAGCAGAGGGAGAGAGCGGGCTGTCTTATTAGGGGGAGAGTAATTGGGAGTGTGTTTTACCAAGGTGTATATGGGTTTTTGTGTGAGAGACTGACTTGATTTGTAAACTTTCACTTACAGCACAATAAAAATTATAAAAATAAAAATGTATGGGAGGCCCCCAAGGAGGCCTTAGGAGTTCTTATCTGTCAGGCTAGTCCATGCTCAGTCTACAGTGATCAGTCAATTACCCTTTAAGAATTCCTACTAGGTGCTGGTTTTGGGTAGTGTTTTCTGCTTCCAATAAGTGGTGACTCAATTTATTAGACAGTTTGTCTCTCTAGCTTTTGGAGTGATGGTTTGTCCTGTGACCTCAGTTATCTGATGGATATAAAATGAGTTGTTGATTTTCAGGTTTTCAGCTTTTTTCTTGTTGTGAGGAATGGAGCAAAGACTTCCAAGTTCTTTACATAATGGATCAGACACAGGAAGCAATCACCCACTCTTAAACCTTGAGTTTCCTCGGCTTCCAGGAAACTACCCTGTATTCATTTTCTTTTTATCTCATAAGTGTCTCCTTCTCCTTTCCTGGCTCCTCCTTCGTTCCTGACTTCATAGTGTTGGCTAAGAACATGGTCCTCTACTTTTCACTGTCTGTACTCCTTGAAATAGTGGCTTTAAAATGCCACCCATATCCCCACATATCTACTCGTTGTCCCTATCTACTCACAATTATCACTTTGATGTCTGGTAGGTATCTCAACTATATTATGCTCAAAAGAAGACACTTACTTTAATTCCCCTAACACAAACTTCTCCCTTAGTCTTGCCCACCTTGGATAATGGCATTACCCAATTCAGCAGAAAAAATACCTAGAATTCATCCCTATTTCTTTATTTTTCTCACACTTCATGTTTGATCCATCAGCAAGTCCATTTAAACTTTCCTTAAGCTTTTTTAACCTATATCCCAAATCTGACAACAAACCAGCTTCATGGCTACCAATCTAGTTCAAGCTTCCAGGATAAACTCTTGACTTGTTGTTAGTAGGTGCCATCTAGTCGGTTCTGACTCATAGCGACCCTATGTACAACAGAACAAAACACTGTCTAGTCTTGCACAATCCTCAGAATTGTTGCTGTGCTCAAGCCCATTGTTGCAGCCACTGTGTCATTCCATCTGGTTGAAAGTCTTCCTCTCTTTCACCGACTCTCTATAATATCAAGCACATTGTCATTCGCTGGGGACTGGTCCTTCCTGATAATACGTCCAAAGTATGTGAGATGAACTCTCACCATCCTTGCTCCTAAGGAGTATTCTAGCTGTACTTCTTCCAAGACAGATTTGTTTGATCTTCTGGAACTCCGTGGTATATTCAATATTCTTCACCAACACCATAATTCAAAGGCATCAATTCTTTTTTAGTCTACCTTATTCATTGTCCAGCTTTCACATGCATATGAGGCTATTGAAAACACCAAGGCTTGAGTCAGGCATACCATATAATCCTTAAAGTGACTTCTTTGCTTTTTAACACTTATAAGAGGTCTTTTGTAGCCAGTCTGCCCAATGCAGTGAGCCTTGATTTCTTGACTGCTGCTTCCATGGGTGTTGACTGTGGATCCAAGTAAAACGAAATCCTTGACAACCTCAGTCTTTTCTCTGTTCATCATGATGTTGCTCATTGGTCCAGTTGTGAGGATTTTTGTTTTCCTTATGCTGAGGTGTAATCCATACTGAAAGCTATAGTCTTTTATCTTCATCCATAAGTGCTTCAAGTCCTCTTCACTTTCAGCAAGCAAGGTTTTGTCATCTGAATGTCATAGGTTGTAAATGAGAATTCCTCCAATCCTGATGCCCCATTCTTCTTTGTATAGTGAAGCTTCTCAGCTTATTTGCTTAGCATACAGATTGAATAAGTATGGTGAAAAGATACAACCCTGACACACGCCTTTCTTGTCTTTAAACCGTGCAATATCCTCTTGTTCTGTTCAAATGACTGCCTCTTGGTCTACATACATGTTCCTCATGAGCACAATTAAGGTTCTGGAATTCCCATTCTTTGAAATGTTATTCATAATCTATTATGGTCCTCACAGTCCAATGCTCTTGCATAGTCAGGAAAACACAGGTAAACATCTTCTGGTATTCTTGCTTTCAGCCAGGATCCATCTGACATCAGCAATGATATCCCTGGTTCCACGTCCTCTTCTGAGTTCAGCTTCAATTTCTGGCAGCTCCCTGTGGATGTACTGCTGCAACTGCTTTTGAACGATCTTCAGCAAAATTTTACTTGTGTGTGATGTTAATGACATTGTTTGCTAATTTCTTCATTCCGTTGGATCACTTTTCTTTGGAATGTGTACAAATATGGATCTCTTCCAGTCTGTTGGCCAGATAACTGACTTCCAAATTCCTTGGTATAGACAGTGAGCGCTTCTAGAGCTTCAGCCATTTGTTGAAACATCTCAATTGGTATTCCATTAATTCCTGGAGCCTTGCTTTTCCAAAATGCCTTCAGTGCAGCTTGGACCTCTTCCCTCAGTACTATTGGTTCTTGATCATATGCCACCTCCTGAAATGTTTGAACATCCATCAGTTTTTTTTGGTATGGTGATTTTGTGTATTTTTTTATCTTCTTTTGATGCTTCCTGAATCATTTAAAATTTTCCCTTAGAAACCTTCAATATTGCAACTCAAAACTTGAATTTTTCTTCCATTCTTTCAGCTTGAGAAATGTAGCACATGTTCTTTCCTTTTGGTTTTCTACCTCCAGGTCTTTGCATATTTCATTATAATTTCAACAAAAATTTCACTTTACTTTGTCTTCTTGAGGTGCCCTTTGAAATCTTCTGTTCAGCTCCTTGACTTCATCATTTCTTCCTTTCCCTTTAGTTACACTATGTTCAAGAGCAACTTTCAGAGTCTCTTCTGACATCCATTTTTGTCTCTTCTTTTCTGTCTTTTTAAAGACCTCTTGCTTTCTTCATGTGTGGTGTCCTTGATATCATTCACAAATTGGTCTTTGGTCAGTATTCAGTCTGTGAAATCTGTTCTTGAGATGGTCTCTAAATTTAGGTGGGATATACTCAAGGTCATAATTGGCTCTTGTGGACTTGTTCAAATATTCTTCAACTTCAACTTGAACATGCATAGAAGCAATTAATGATCTGTTCCACAGTTGGCCCCTGCCCTTGTTCTGACTAGTGATATTGAGCTTCTCCATCATCTCTTTCCACAGACGTGGTGGATTTGATTCCTGTGTATTCCATCTGGTGAGGTCCACGTGTATAGTTGCCATTTATGTTGTTGAACAAAGGTATTTGCAATGAAGAAGTCATTGGTCTTGCAAAATTCTATCATGTGATCTCCAGCATCTTTTCTGCCACTGAGACCAATTTTCCAACTACCAATCCTTCTTTCTTTCCAACTTTCACATTCCAACTACCAGTAATTATCAAAGCATCTTGATTGAATGTTTTATAAATTTCAGACTGCAGAAGTTGGTAAAAGTCTTCAATTTCTTCATCTTTGCACTTAGTGGTTGGTAGGTAGATTTGAATAATAGTTGTTTTAACTGATCTTCCTTTTAGGTGTTTGGATATTGTCCTATCACTGACAGTATTGTACTTCAGGAAAGATCTTGAAATGTTCTTTTTGATGATGAATGCAATGCCATTCCTCTTCAATTTATCATTCCTGGTATAGTAGACCATATGATTGTCTGATACAAAATGACCAAATACCAGTCCATTTCAGCTCACTAATGCGTAGTATATTGATATTTATGCATTCCATTTTTGATGATTCCAATTTTCCTAGATTCATACTTCTTACATCACGTTCTGATTATTAATGGATGTTTGTAGCTGTTTCTTCTCATTTTGAGTTGTTCCACATTTGGAAGGCTTGACTTCATCCACATCCTTAAGGTCAACTCTACTTTGCAGAGGCAGCTCTTTCCCATTCATCTTTTGAGTGCCTTCCAACTTGAGGGGCTCATCTTCTGGCACTGTATCAGACAATATTCTACTACTATTCATAAGGTTTCTACCTGCTAATTTTTTTCACAAGTAGACTGCCAGGTCCTTCTTCCTAGTCTGTCTTAGTCTGGAAGCTCCGCTGAAACCTGTCCACCAAGGATGACCCTGCTGGTATATGAAATACCGGAGACAAATCTTCCAGTATCACAGCAACATGCAAGCTACCACATTAAAACAAACTGAAAGACAGGTGGTAGAAAACTCTTGACTACACAGTCGCAGTAATCTCTTAAACTTACCTCTCATCTCTATTACTTGTTCTATATGGTAGCTCACAGAGCTCTAGAGTGAAATTTAAGAACATAAATCAGAAAATGCCACTCTCCTGCTCAAAATTATCCATGGCTATTTTTTTTTATCATACATAGAAAGTCCCTACCAAGGCACATATGGTCCTACATCTCTCTTAGCAGTAACTGCTACTAAAATGAACAAACAAACCCGTTGCTGTTGAGTCAATTCTGACCCATGGTGACCCTGTAGGACAGAGTAGAACTGCCCCATAGGGTTTCCAAGGAGTGGCTGGTGGATTTGAACTGCTGACCTCTTGGTTTGCAGCCAAGCACTTAGCCACTGAACTACCAGGGCTCCAGTATCTCCTATACTCATACTATATTTACTTTGTTTCAGCCATGAGGGGTGTCAAACACAGCAAATCTGCTTTAATTCAGAGATTAACATTTATGCTTACCTCTCCCTAGGATGCTATTTTCCCAAATAGCACCACATTTTTTTCTCTCACTTTATTCTGGCCTCTGCTCAAATAAAACTTTTGAATGCCCTCCCATGACCACCTTACTTAAACAATTCTCTCTTGTCCATATTACTTTATATTACCTGACTGTAGTTTATTTTATTTATAACATTTTCACTAATCTCATTGCTACTGAGTCAATTCCAACTCACAGCAACCCTATAGGATAAAGTAGAACTGCTCCATAGGTTTTCCAAGGCAGTAATCTTTACAGAAGCAAACTGCCACATCTTTCTCCCTTGGAATGGCTGGTGGATTTGAACTGTTTAGTCAGCCGTGGAACACTTAAACACTACACCACCAGGGTTCCTTTGCATTTTCAATACCTAATATTATGTCATATAAGTATTTTCTTGTTTATATACTTTATCTCTTCCACTAAGAAAATAAACTCCAGGTGAGTAAGTACTGTATTTTGTTCAGTCATTTATCCCTATTTCCTGAGACCAGGAGAGCCTATCACATACAAAACAGATGAAGAATATTTGTTATCTGAATAAATCTTTCATATGTAAAAGTTTGAAGCCTTAACAATGGCATTGTGAATAAGAATTGAAAGAAAAGAATGACTCTGCTTTGTTAAACTGAAACCTATTTTAACTAACGTGTCATATTGTACTATAACAATAAGGTAAAAAACTAAAAAACATTAGAAATGTCAGCACTTCCATTATAAAAATAACAATACGAAGACATAAATAGTTAATATGCCCCAAACAATGAGATGTCATATGCAGATTTAGGTTTGAAGGATTCTTAAAGTAGAGTTGATATGTAGGAACAGGAGATGGCGAGGAGAACAAAATAGGGATATATGAGTTAAAAAGACAGGAGATTAACATTAAAAATCATGGTGATTTGGGAAAATTGTAAATATTAAGCAGATTAAGTCACGAAATAGGAGATTATGGAAGATTCAGAAGTAAGAAGTAAGTGAAGACAAACTGACATACCTTAGGTTGTTGATAGTCTTAAAGACCACGCATAAATTGTTGGGGATTTATTCTAGGTGCAGTGTGGGGACATTGAAGTGTTTTAAGTGGAGGGGGGCAATCTGTAGTGGATAGTTTTTTTTTTGTCAATGCGTAACTGCATACACTTCTTAGCTTTGATGAGTACCAAAACAGTATGAATAGAGTTCCAACTTAATCATGGTGTTGCTGGGAACTCTAGGTTCTGCTCCTTGTGAATCTATCTGGGGCCAAAAAGGCAGAGACAGAGTTGGGGAGAAGGAAAGACAACTTTGTTGATTGGCCAAACAAGGAGACTGTAGGGGCTAAGTGCCTTCCAAGACTGTTCACAGGCAGCTTGCTGAGGCTGGTTTGTACAGACAAAATCACTTACAAAATACAAAATGGCGTGTGCACAGGTGCAGAGTATTCAAGAATGAGTAAACATTTTTAGGGCCTGAGTTCAATCCCCTGTGCAGGAGGAAGTTAGTCATTTTTGTTCATTAGCATGTTAGCTCTCCACCTAAGGGCAGAAAATTTACCATGCATGAGGGAGTTAATGAGTTAAAGGTTATTTGGAGTGCTAAGATGGAGGATGTGGCCCGTTTCAGCTGGTTCTGGCTAGTGTCTGTTTCTTTTTAAAGAAGTTCTGAGGAGAAAAACAACTTCAGGAAATGGGCTGGGTGAGGGGCTGTACTGAGGAGACAAAGATCTTAAGAAAATGGCTCTAGTCCTGTCTTATTACTGGAGCTTCAGTTGCAGGTGAAATGGGACAGATAATAATACCTTATCCCGCAGCCACAGCATGGACATATAGCTTAAATTCATTTACCTGAGATTCTGATTCCCGAGGAACAACGTGTACTCATGGTGGGAGTTGAAGGATCAACAGCCAGGGACATGGCGGCTAGTGACTGTGCACTGCAGTAGGACAGTGACGGAGTAGTGAGCACAGGGCCCATATTTATGCAGTAATCACTGGTATAGATATCTATTTTGATTGGTCAATATACATGCCATACTAGTTCATAGATAATTTAAATATTACTCTTCATCAGCACTGACCCTAATTCTGTTCCGGCAGCAGGATCTTGGTTGTGTTCTACGTTGCTTAGTCTGCTTTGCTTCCTGACTGTCCTCTAAGCCTGGAATTCCAGCCCTTCCACAAGTTGATAACCTTGTAAAACAATGAAAATATATGTATCTTCAAAAGATGTCTCAGAG
The DNA here is from genome assembly GCF_024166365.1 of Elephas maximus indicus. Classification (NCBI taxonomy): domain Eukaryota; kingdom Metazoa; phylum Chordata; class Mammalia; order Proboscidea; family Elephantidae; genus Elephas; species Elephas maximus. The sequence continues at coordinate 58,490,901 of NC_064823.1, read as the reverse complement.
AGAATTAATTACAGGTGTGCAAAAGCTGAAGCCGCCAGGTTAATAAGGAAATATTTCAGTAATTAGTATCAGTATTGATGAAGGCCTGAATGAGACAATAGTAATGGGGATGTTGTTAGCAACCCTATGCACAACAGAACAAACCACTGCCCTGTCCTGCACTATCCTCACAATCATTGTTTTGCTTCAGACCATTGTTGTAGCCACTGTGTCACTCCATCTCGTGGAGGGTCTTTCTCTTTTTTGCTGACCCTCTACTCTCCCAAGCATGATGTCTTTCTCCAGGGACAGGTCCCATCTGTTAACATGTCCAAAGTATGTGACAGGAAGTCTTTCCATCCTTGCTTCTAAGGAGCTTTCTGGCTGTACTTGTTCCCAGACAGATTTTTTCTTTCTTTTGGCAGTTCATGGTATATTTAATATTCTTCACAAACACCATATTTCAAAGGCGTGAATTCTTCTGCGGTCTTCCTTATTCATTATCCAGCTTTCACATGCATATGAGGCAATTGAAAACACCATGGCTTGGGTCAGGCCCACCTTAGTCTTCAAAGTGATATCTTTGCTTTTCAATATTTTAAAGAAGTCTTTTGCAGCTGATTTGCCCAATGCAATACATCTTTTGATTTCCTGACTGCTGCTTCCATGGGTGTTGATTATGGATCAAAGTAAAATGAAATCCTTTATAACTTTAATCTTTTCTCCTTTTATGATGGTGTTGCTTATTGGTCCAGTTGTGAGGATTTTTGTTTTCTTTATTTTGAGGTGTAATTCATACTAAAGGCTGTGATCTTTGATCTTCATCAGCAAGTGCTTCAAGTCCTCTTCAGTTTGGCAAGGAAAGTTGTGTCACCTGCATATCGCAGGTTGTTAATGAGTCTTCCTTCAAGCCTGTTGCCCCGTTCTTCTTCATATAGTTCAGCTTCTTGGGTTATTTGCTCAGCATACAGGTTGAACAAGTAGGGTGAAAAGTTACAACCCTGGCACACACCTTTCCTGACTTTAAACCATATAGTATCTCCTTGTTCTGTTTGAACAACCTCTTGGTCTAAGTACAGGTTCCTCATGAGCACAATTAAGTGTTCTGGAATTTCCATTGTTTGAAATGTTGTCCATAGTCTGTTATGATCCACATAGTTGAATGCCTTTGCATAGTCAATAAAACACTGGTAAACATCTTTCTGATATTTCCTGCTTTTGGCCAGAATCCATCTGACATCAGCAATAATCTCTTCTTCCACATCCTTTTCTGAACCTGGCTTGAATTCCGGGCAGTCCCCTGTGGATATACTGCTGCAAATGCTTTTGAATGATCTTCAGCAAAATTTTACTTGTTTGTGACATTAATGATATTGTTCATAATTTTCCCATTCTGTTGAATCACCTTTCTTTGGAATGTGTACAAATATGGATCTCTTCCACCCAGTTGGCCATGTAGATGTGCAAAATACTAAGAAGATAGAATAGATAGAATCTGCTCTCGCTTTGAATTTTGTGGTTGAAAGAATGATTGAAGCAGCTAATGATGGCCTTTGTCTGGTGGTGGGTAAGTTTGAAGAAATATTCAGTTTTGAACAGACTGAGACTAACGTCATGACTTCATAGTTATGGAAAACGGGTCCGTTAGTTCTGGATATCCTGTGAGAACTTGGATATACGATTTGGAGTTAAGGAAAATATCTGAGTTGGAAATACATGTTTGGGAATCTCTAGTCTATTTTAGGATTGTTAAAGGCATGAAAATTAATGAGCTCACCCAGGAATAGCATTGAATTCTGTCCAGAAGATGGTTCAAAGGGAGGATCATTGAGGAGTACAAGGTAAAGGAAACCAAAGAAGATTGCTAAAGAGTGGGCACAGACATGGATATTTAATTAGGATAAAGTAATCAATGTTAAGCTATGTTGTCGGGTGGATCATCCATGTGGATGTTGAATATGTCCATAAAGATGGAAAGAATAGGGGTGGAAAATAAAATCAAAAGCTTAGTAGTATAATTTTAATGGACAAAGGTATCAACAGGAAGAGTCCTTAAGACACAATAATGAGAAGGAGGAATAAAGGGTTGAATAGCTAGATGAGACGAACCAAGTTTATACAATAAACCCCATTGCCATCCAGTTGATTGTGACTTATATTTACACAATACTGTAGTAAAATAGTTTTTTTTTTTAAACCTCTGAATTCACTTTTAGATTTCCTTAATTTTACATGCATTTTATTTTTAGGAACACAAATGGACTTGACAATGAAAAATTAAAAGTCACAACATAAATTTATTGGCTTAAGCAGACTGCTAATTTGGATGACTCTTTTTTCAAGGGACGTTCTTTGTCCCTGGGCCTTTAAAGGGCCTTTGAGCTTTCTGTGTTTTTGTCGTTATTTTTTTTGTTTTTGATAAGCAACTGGATGTTGCAACTCTCAGAAGCCAGCAAAGTCACAGATAGATGCAAAGAGGAGGAGAAGTAGGGAGTAAAATCTTTGATGTCTAAAGATCAAAAGATACTTTCTATGAAGCTTTAAAGTTTTGTGAATATTGTTGACAGGGAAAGATGATATTAAATCATATCCTAGTGGTTTCAACAACTGAATATCTTAAATTTGAGCCCCAAGATTTGTTTTAGCTGTTGTGGTTGACTCATATTTGACAAATGTCTGGCAAATCTGATGAGTGTAAACAGTTCAATAAGATGCTTCTGTCTAACGTAAAATTCTGATTATCTAAATTGATCAAATTATTTGGTATATGGTCAAATTTGTGCTTTAAGCCACGTAGAAATGAAACTTGATTTTCTTCCTCAAAGATGTAAAGGACTCACTTCTTCAAGGTGAGTGAATTTTTCCAGTTAACCTATAGTCAAATGGTTCAAAGAAAAAATTATAAATAAGCAAATATAACCCACTTGTAAGACTGGACCCAGCAATAATAATTTAATAATAATAATAATTTAAGTATAAAGTTATCTTTAAGGGATTTCTTCATATAGTTAGTGTAAATTGACACAATAATAAAGTTTAGTAAATTAATAATAATAATTAATTAATTATCTTTCATCATTCTTTTGTCTATTACTTTTAATAATTCATTTTGAGTGCTTACATTAGCTCCAAATAACAATGGACTTTAATAGCCTCAATTCAATAGAAATTTACTCTCAGAATTTTACATACCATAAATGAGTTCATTTGCTTAAAAACATTACAATCTATTGCATATTACATCCCCTATCCCAATATTTTAGGCATCTTCAATACATACTTTGTTGGAAAATATGAATTAATGAGCATCAGTGGGAAATTATTTGGCAAGAATAGAGTTATATGATGTTATTAATATCATCTAAATTCTATAAAAGCATGATATCTTAAATGAATACTTTTATTATATGTAGCAAGAAGGACCACTGTGGGTGGTTTATTGCAAGCTTTCATTTAAAGATACTAGTAACATTTAGAAGGAAAATTCTAGATATAAGCAAACTGAAATTTTAATTCAATTTTTGAATGTGATGGCAGAGACATTATTTTCCTATGATGGGAGGTATGCAGAAGGCAATTCTCTTCTGAATAAACTGACTGTATTAATGATTTAGCAAAATCAGTTACTTTGCAATTGATTCTGACTATAGCTACTATCTGAGCTTTAAGCACTGTGATCTCAGGGTTTTACCTAATGGCACACATGAATCACACAGGGCTGCTGAAAAAACATGCACAATGTGCTCAGTAACGATTTCCTTTACATTAAAGAAACGTTCTTCAAGGCAGACTTCATGAAAGGGTCCAGTCATGACCTTAAGATATGATAGCATTCTTCATAAAATACAGGGACTGGGGAAAATTCAACACCTTATAAGGAAGATCATTAACCAAATGGCTGATGCACAGCACATTGCAGTAGGACTTGCTAGGCATTGGTAAACCAAGCTGAAACTTTGATAGCGGAACATGTTACAGATAATTAACTATGGATTCTTCCTAATCAATAGTGAAAGCATAATTACTTTTCTCAAGGTTAGTTAGGCAGGGTTGTTTGCGGGAACAGAAGCCAGAGTGAAGAGAATCAAGAAGAGAAACTAGTGAATCCTGCATTTTGGAGCTGAGGAGGCTATTAGGAGCTTTGGCACACTTGAAAACCTAGACTGCAATTTTATTAGTAGTCTCACTAGGGAATTATTAGACAAGGTCAAGAAGGCCTATGAGAACTGATGAATACATTTAGGCTATGCCTCTCTGCTTCAACAAGTTGTTCAATACTAACTGCCCAAAATTTTTCATGTCTTTGAGCAAAAACATCTTACATGAGCATCTCCTTAAAGTAATGCCCAGTTCTACCTTTTAAAGAATGTCATCTTTTCTCTATGGAAACTATCAGTGATGAATTAATGGATGTTACCAACAGTGATGAACCATAACTGTTCCAATCACTGACCATAAGTCTTCAAGGAAAGACGTATGTATTTAAGTAAGTATGACTAGGTGTTTGTAAATGTGTCTTCCTCAAACCAGACCCCTGTGAGGGAGGAAAACTGAGGAGAAAGAGCACAACAGCTTAGTCCTATCCAGCATGTGCACTGATTAGCATTCTTAGAAATGTTACTCAGTATTATATCTTTCCTCTTTCCCTCTCTTTTCTTTTCTATTCATAAATATTTGTTGAATAACTTCTATGAGCCAAGTCTTGAATGTAATAAATCAATTATTTATTTGAAAAATATAAATGATGATGACGATAAGGCCAATTATGAGTGTCTGTCAAGTGCCATCAGATACCCAAGAAGGCTCTGTATTAAACAACAGAGAAATGATGGCTTGAGCTCTTAGTCATGTTAGATTATCTGCTTATCTAACTTTAAATAGGAGAAGGTATGAAGGGATTTTGCATTTTTTCCAGGAACAAATAATGTGAATTTGAGCTTATAGAAGGATAATATTTTACTTAATTTTTTTTTTCCTTAAAACGTACTTGATAAAACATACTTGGAGATGTTTTTATTTCCAGGAAATTTATAACATTCTTACAATCTGAAATCCCTTAAAGTACTTCCTTTCTTTTCTCTTTAAAATATGTGCCCTTGAGAGACCTGGAAAAACAAATCATTGCTTTTATTAAAAATGAATATATCACATTTAGTAATTAATATAAAGCGGACAAATTTTGATCAGAGATAATAGACACAAGACATTTAAAATCAAACAAGGCCTGAGAAAGAAGAGTGTCTTGGGTATTAGATACCCAACTTCTTTTATTTATTTATTTTTAATATAAAGCACCAACACTGATTTTTTCCCCCCATTGGAGTTTTATGAATCTGGTTGCCTTTAAAAAAATGAGTTTCTCATAGGGCTAGATAAAATATTTTAAAATTTTAAAAAATGAATATATTTTGTAGTATATTTATTGATAATATATGATAAATGGTCTTTATATTTTGTAGTCTTTATATTTTATGTTAACCACAATACCTGAAGGCCATTCATACCTTTTCCCTTGCTACTAAAACTCTAGTGCATCTTTTTCAGGTATCTAGCAGAAATCTCAGGGAAGACGGGCCCCATACCTAGCCTGGGGTTGTGTATTTGACTGACCAATGAGATGTAAGGAGTGTCTACTGGGGACTTCTGGGAAATATTTTTACCCCTGAGAAGAAGAAATGTTAATTTTTTGACTTATGCTTCTTGCTTTTGAATGGGACATGATGTGTGATCCTTGTGCAGCCACACTGCAACCATTTAGAGAAGGCCAACAACTCCATAGAACCTTGACTAATGGAACACCAAACGAAGCTGTTGGGAACCTTCTTGACATAGCACTTGAAAAGTGAATAGTTAAACAGATCTTGCCTTTCTGGTATTGAATGGTAAGTTTACCAGGCTACATCAAATTTTTCCTAGAGAACAGTGTTTTAGAATAGTTAATTGGGGTAACTCTGAACCTGTCTGTGTGGGACAAAATATCAGTCCCCAAATTTACTAAATGTGTGTTCTTAGGCAACTTACGTAACTCTTTAAGCCTCAGATTTCTCATTTGTAAACTTAGTGTGATACAATAATAAGGAAGTTGTCCATTTTAAGAGTTAGGGCATAGAAAGTCTTAAGAATAGTGCCTGGCACTGTTAGAGTGATTGTCTCTACTAAAGCACCACTTTACTGACGTTATATTCCTAGGCTTTAAAAAAAAAAAGCTCATTGTTGTTGAGTCAATTCTGACTCATAGGGACCTTATGAAACAGAGTAGAGCTGCCCCATAGGGTTTTCAAGGAGTAGCTGATGGACTTGAATTGCTGACCTTTTGGTTAGTAGCCAAACTCTTAACCACTGCCCCACCAGGGCTCCATATAGCTGTGTCTTATTCAACACTTCACTTTTTATAGCTTTTTGATGTATAATCAACATCTAGTAAACTACAAATAGTTAAAAAAGTAAAATATGGTAAGTTTTGTCAGAGCTATTCACCCATGAAACCATCATCACAATCAAGATAGGGCATAGATGTCTACTCTGTCCTATATGGTCGCTATATGTCAGAATTGGCTCAAAGGCAATGAGAATCAACAGATGAATAAACAAAATGTGGTATATATATTCAATGGAATATTACTCAGCCATAAAGAGAAACAAAGTTCTGATAGGTGATATAACATGGATGAGCCTTGAAAACATGCTGAGGGAAGTACATCAATCACATAAGAACAAATATTGTATGATCCTACTTATATGAAATATCTAGAAATTCAAATGTATAGAGAACAAATGTTCATTAGTGATTACCAGGGGTGGGTGTCATGGATTGAATGGTGTTCTCCAAAAATATGTGTATTAATTTGGCTAGGCCGTCTGATTCCCAGTATTGTGTGATTTTCCACCACTTTGTCAACTGATGTGATTTTCCTACGTGTTGTAAATCCTACCTCTATGATATTAATGGGGTGGGATAGGTGACTGTTATGTTAATGAGGCAGGACTCAATCTACAATATTGGGTTGTGTCTTGAGCCAATCTCTTTTGAGATATAAAAGAGAGAAGCAAGCAGAAAGACAGGGGTTCCTCATACCACCAAGAAAACAGCACCGGGAGCAGAGCCTGTGCTTTGAACCCATGGTTTCTGCACGGAGAAGCTCCTAGTTCAGGGGAAGATTGATGACAAAGACCTTCCTCCAGAACTGACAAAGAAAGCCTTCCCCTAGAGATGACTCCATGAATTTGCACTTCTAACCTACTAGAATGAATGAGAATAAAGTGAGAGAATAAACTTCCATTTGTTAAAGCCATCCTTGGGTACTTTACAGTAGCACTAGATGACTAAGACATGGGGAAGAGGAGAAAATGGAGATTATTTGTTTAGCCAGCATTGAGTATTAGTTTATGGTGATGGAAAACTTGGCAATGGATACTCCTGATGGATGCACAACATGATCAATATAATTGGTGTCACTGAACTGTACATGTAAAAAATGCTGTGATATATATATATGTATTTACAATAATAAAATGAAAATCAGAGACAAAGTGGATGCAACTAACATAATAGACAATGAAGCAGAATTATAATCAGATTTTTCTGACATGTCTGTATCTGTACTATTGACTGATTAGGGGCTGCTATAGGGTCACTATGGGGCAGTTCTACTCTGTCCTCTAGGGTCGCTATGAGTCAAAACTGACTCAATAGCAAAAACTTTGGGTTGAAATAGATGATCCAATCAGTAAGCCACTGCTTGATATTTTAATCAGAGGGAAAAAACAAACTAGGCCTGTAGTCTGGTGAAGTCCTGATTATAGTCACCAATGTGGAAGTTCAAGGTCTTTCCCCAGTTCTCAGAGGTAAGTCTATTCACAAAGAACCCCTTGGTTGGGGAAAGTTGAGTCTCTTTGAAGAAGGATCATACATCTTAGCTAAGCATATATTGTAACTGTTTTTTCAATCTTCCTAGAATGCCCATTTATTAAGGTAACAATTTATTGGGGGAAGGAAACACCCAGACCTTCTAGATACATGTTTCAAGGTGATTCTAATTTCTAGGGATACAAAACTCCACTGTAGTTCCCCGATCTGAATTGGTGTTTATGGTAATATGGTAATAAATGGAATGTTAGCCCAAGTTCATGGTTCAATGAGTCCAGTGGATCCACAGAAATCCTACTATTATTTTTCAAGTTCTTAATGTCTATTTGAAACAAATACTTTAGCAACAGAATCTCCACATTGGTTCCCTGAACAATAAAGTAATGATTATAATGGAGGTAAGAGCCAACTGTAAACACTTGGAGCTACCTCCTCCCACAAGCTCGTCAAATTAGTAAACCAGTATCAATACTGTGTCCCAAAGAGAATTGTAGAGATTAGTGCCACCATAAACACTTTAAAGATGCAGAGGTGGCATTTCCTATTACATGCCCTTTTAATGCACCTGACTGAACTATGAAAAAGCCAAATGGAATTTAGTGAAAGACTGTGGATAATCAAATTTAATCAAATTGTGATAAAAATCAGAACTGTAAATAATATTTATATTTTTGGAGCAAATCAACTCAGTTCTTGACACCTAGTATGTAACATTGACCTGGTACATGCTTTTCCTCAATTCCACTTTGTAAGAACAATAAGTAGTTTGCCCTTAACCTGCAGCAGCATTATCCAGCAATTTGTCATAATACAGCCTGAAGGAATTTTGAGAATCTTCAAAACCCACAGAATAACACACTAGTCCTTACACTGATGACATTTATGCTATTTGAATCCGGGAATCAGAAAGTAGTGAGTATCCTAGAAGCCCATTACCTATCTACCAGTTTGTTTTTCTTTGGTGGCTTACAAGGTGCTATGATGCTGGGAGCTATGCCACCAGTATTTCAAATACCAGTAGGGTCATCCATGGTAGACAGGTTTCAGCAGAGCTTCCAGACTAAGACAGACTAGAAAAAAGGCCTGGTGATCTGTATCTGAAAATTATTCAATGAAAACCTTACGGGTAACCACAGAGCTCTGATGTAGTGCTAGAAGATGAGCCCCTCAGGTTGGATGGCACTATAAATACAACTCAGGAAGAGCTACCTCTTCAGAATAGGGTCTATCTTAATTATGAGATTGGAGTAAAGCCTTCTGGACCTTCATTTGCTGATGAGGCACAACTCAAAGTGAGAAGCAATGGCTGTAAACATCCATTAATAATAAGAACATGTAATGTATAAAGTATGAGTCAAGGAAAACTGGTAGTTGTCAAAATGAAATGAAATACTCGAGGCATTAGTGAGCTGAAATGGACTGGTATTTGCCATTCTGAATCCGAAAATCATGTGCTATATTATGCTGGAAACTAGAGATTGAAGAGGAACAGCACTGCATTCATCATCCAAAAGAACATTTAAAGATCTATCTTGAAGTACAATGTTGTTAGTGATAAGGTAATGCCTATATGCCTAAAAGGAAGACCAGTTAATATGACTATTATTCATATTTACTCACCAACCACAAATGCTAAAGATGAAGAAACTGAAGATTTTTAAAAACTGCTACAGTCTGAAGTTGATCAAATGTGGATTCATATGCATTACTAATTACTGGTCATTGAGATGCATAAGTTAGAAACAAAAAAGAAAGATCAGTAGTTGGGAAATATATCCTTGGTAATAGGAAATATGCTGGAGATTACAGGATGAAATTCTGTAAGACCAATGACTTATTCATTTTTTCAACAACACAAATGACAACTATACACGTGGACCTCCCCAGATGGTTTACACAGGAATCAAATCGACTACTTCTGTGGAAAGAGATGAAGTAGAAACTCAATATTATCAGTCAAGACAAAGCCAGGGTATACCTGTGGAACAGATCATCAATTGTTCACTTGCAAGTTCAAGTTGAAACTGAAGAAAATCAAAGCAAGTTTAAGAGAGCCAAAGTACGATGCACTGAACACTAATGACCAAAGACCAGAAGAGTTGTATGATGACATCAAGGACATCATACATGAAAAAAGTAAAAAGTCATTAAAAAGACAAGAAAGAAAGGAAAGGACAAAACGAATGTCAGAGGAGAATCTGAAACTTGCTCTCGACTGTAGAGAGCTAAAGGGAAGAGAAGAAATGATGAACTTGAAGATTTCAAAGAGTGGCTCAAGATAAATATTATAAAGAAATATACAAATCCTTCAGTTAGAAACCCAAAAGGAAAGAACACAATCGACATTTCTCAAGCTGAAAGAACTGAAGAAAAAATTCAACCCTTGAGTTACAATACTGAAAGATTCTATGGGCAAAAAACTGAATGACGTAGAAGCATCAAAATAAGATGGAAGGAATACAGAGTCACTGTATTAGAGGGAATTGATCAATATTCAATCATTTCAGGATGTAGCATGTGATTAAGAACAAGTAAGTACAAGCCGGGCTAAAAGCTTCGGCAAAAAACAAGGCCCCAGGAATTGATACCAACTGAGATGTGTCAACAAATAGATGCAATACTGGAAAAGCTTATCTGTCTATGTCAAGAAATTTAGAAGTCAGCTACTTGGCCAAACCAGTGGAAGAGATCCATATTCGTGCCCATTCCAAAGAGAGATGATCAAACAGAAAGTGGGAATTATTGAACAATATCATTAATACAACACACAAGTAAAATTTTATCGAAGATAATCCAAAAAATGGCTGCAGCCATACATGGACAGGGAGTTGTCAGAAGTTCAAGCAGGATACAGAAGAGGACGTGGAATGAGACATAATCATTGCTGATACCAAGAGGCAGTCATACTACCTGCACAGAACAAAAGGATACTAAGTGGTTTAATATTGGAAAAGGTGTGTGGCAGGGTTGTAATTCCTTCAGTTTACTTATTCAATCTATACTGAGTAAATAATCCAAGAAGCTGGACTGTATACAGAAGAAAGCAGCATCAAGTTTGGAGGAAGACTCATTAACAACCTGCCATATACAGATGATACAACCTTGCTTGCCAAAGGTAAAGATGACTTGAAACACTTACTGATGAAGGTAAAAGACTACATACAGCCTTCAGTATGGATTACATATGAACATAAAGACAAGGAAAAAAAATTACAACCGAATCAATAAACAACATCATGGTAAAGGGCGAAGAAATTGAAGTTGTCAAGGATATCGGTGCCCATGGAAGTAGCAGTCAAGATATCAAATGATGTATTGCTTGGACAAATCTGTGGCAAAAGACTTCTTCAAAGTGTTGAAAAGCAAAGATGTCACTTTATGACTAATTTTGCCTAACCCAAGCTGTGGTGTTTTCCATAGCCTCATATGCATGGGAAAACTGCATAATAAAAAAGGAAGACCAAAAGAACAATGGACACATCCACATTGTGGTGTTGATGAAGAATATTAACTATACCATGGACTGTCAGACGAGGGAACAAATCTGTCTTGGAAGAAGTACAGCCAGAATGCTCCACAGAAGCAAGGATGCTTACTTTGGACACGTGATCAGGAGAGCCCAATCATTAGAGACGGACATGATGCTTGGTAAACTAGAGGGTAGCAGAAATCAGGGAGACACTCAATGATGGATTGACACAGTGGCTGCAACAATGAGCTGAAACAATTGTGAGTATAGCACAGGATGAGGTAATGTTTTGTTCTATTAGGCATAAGGTCATTAAAAATTGGAGACATTTCAAAGACACCTAATAACAACAACTATTCTAGATGCCTTAGAAAGACACATGCATGTCAGAAGTTAAAAAAATAAACACCTACGAAATTCAAGAGTTTGTCACATTGGCGTGGTTCCAGGGATTCAGTGCTTTAGAAAATGTCGAGAGAGAACCTTAAAGTGAAAGCCAATTCGTTTTACAATATACTGCCTTCAATGAAAAAGAGGCACAATGCTCACCGGGTTCTGTAGATTTGGGAGGCAATATATACCATATTTGTGTGTGCTATTCTGATCCATTCATAAGTAACTTATAAAGCTATCAGTTTTTATTGAGACTAAGAACAGGAAAGGAATCTTCACAAGTTTTAGTTGAAGTGCAAGCTACCAGTTGGGCTTTGTGAACCAGAAGATCAAGGGAACGGGCCCTTTCATCATTAAGCCCAATAACTCATTTCTATAATTTGTGTACTCTTACAACTCTGGCCTTGGAGAATTTGGAGGTCCTAGGTCGCATGGAAGGAACTTTGACCAGAGAATTGATCATTTTGGACTCCTCGTGTCACTGAACTGCCAACCAGAGAAACAGGTTATATTCACTGATCAGGATGATTGGTCTTGATTACCAATAAGAATCTGGGTTGTTGGGTTGTTGTTCTACAAGACATAAAGGACCATGTCTAGAACTCAGATGATTCATTGTATGGCTTTTTAGTACCTTATGTTCAATAAGAGCGGTCAGGAAAAAAAGGTGACAACTTAATTAAAAAACAAAAACAAAAACTAATGACTCAGATCTTACAGGTAAAGAGCCCTCGCCAGCTAAGTTGATAGCAGAGAATAAGAGAACATGGATTTAGTGGTAGGAGAATAAAGCACCCATTATCAACTTCCTCTTTATGACCAGTGACAGAGCCTGGGATTGTACCAGCTGTGTAGGCATATGTTATGTTAATTGATTATTATATGCCTTTTTTTCTCCCCTTTGCTTGCTGTCTTGTATGAATAATTCTACCAATACCTCGTATTGCAATTAGATACCAATCGATGACCAATTGATATCATCTTTTGACAGTAATATGGCTAATGGGATCGTGTTTCTTCTCTATTGAGAATGAGAGCAAGAATAGCAAAGTTGTGGACTATACTGATAATTCTTTTATTTCTCAGCTCCAAGACACGTTTTCTACCCTTTGCTTTCCTGTGCTTGATACCAGAAGACTGAGTTTATCACCAGGGTTCTCTTACTCCCTGGCTTACTTATGGGTATACCCTGAAGAAGAGAAATTGAAGTATTTAATCCTTATTCCTTCCCTGATTTTTCTAATGTGGTACTGGCAGTAGCTATTTTCCTCATTCTATGGCTCATACTAGGCAGTTCTTCTTGAATGGCTCTCTAGGGCTCTCTGGGCTTGGGTAATGCTATTTTCTTTCCTGGCCCCTTCAGGGCTTTATCCTGCTGCTAGCATGTGGATGACCGACTTTTGGTTGTTGTTGTTGATTCCTTTAACTCTGTCCCTTAAAATAGTGCTTCATTAAAATCTCTTTATTTAAACCATCTGAGTGGAAATCTGTTTCCTTCTAGAATACTGACTGATAACACTCTTAGGTCCAGAGATTGTACTTACACATCTTTGTCTCACTCAGACCTACTACTGAGGTGGGTACAGTAATGCTTGTTGACTGCTAATTATCCATAACAACCGCCATTTATTGAGCATGAATTATGTACAAGAAATAATGCTAGGCATTTTGCATTTATTTCCACTTTCATCTTCATCACAGCCCTAAAAGAATTATTAGAAAAGAAAAAACAAACAAACTCACAGTTTATTTGGCTGAGCTCAAACAACTACTAAGTAGTGGCACAGGAATTTATACCTACTGTTTTTAATAATATTCCCTCATGCAAAATAAACAAAACTTATTAGTCTTCTTGATATTAATTTTGAGGTAGGTAGGACATCATACTTGGTAAGGTAGAGAGTCGGGAAAAAGAGAAAGACCCTCGATGAGATGGATTGACACATTGCTGCAACAATGCACTCAAACATACCAACGGTTGTGAGGATGGTACAGAATTGAGCGGTGTTTCATTCTGTTGTATATAGGGTCATTATGAGTTGGAACCCACTTAATGACACCTAACAACAATATAAATAACCAAAAAATTATATTCTTTTCTGCATGACATCATCATCAAGTATGCAAGAAGCTCTAATTCCATTTTTTTTCTGAAACTTATGACCTTTCTTTACCCACCATATGCTGTGGAAGTGATTTACAAGATTCTACATGTTGTCCTCAAATTAGCACTACTGATTCAGTGAGATTGAACAGATAGTATCTAAAAATTGAGCCATTTCATGTGTCATACATGCTTCACAAAAAATAACTAGTCCTGTATTGGGAGAAGCATGTTACACCTACTTCTTTAGAGCTCTTTTAGTGTTTTAAAATATTACCACTAAAAATCAAGAAAGAGCCAAGAAGATTTAAAAGCTAGAGATCTTGTTAGTAACTCCATTATATGGGTCTAAAAATCTGATCAAGATTGCAACATGTTTTCCTGGTTTAATGTTTAAAATATAATATCATGGCTCCAAAATACTTTCCAGGTGACTCCTTCTGTCTGTTTTGTTTAATTGTATTATAGCAAGTATTGCTGGGTGTATTAAGTCTTAGAAGCTATCACATAACTGTTATCTCAAGTCATGGTACGATAGATGGTCATGAGAAGAAATGGAATGAAATCATACTGTTCATCAAAAACACTATCTCATTTCCCAAGGAGCAAAATGATAGTAATATAGATCAGGAACATATCTCATAGCCTCTCCTGAGACCTGGCCAAAGACGGACAAAAGAGAGAACTGACAATGAAGTGTTATTCTTTTCAGAAGACCATGACCCTCATGTCTACTGAAGGTGGTAAATTAAATTCGTCCTGAAAGACATGAATCACACCTATGCAGGAAGTGTCAAAGCAGTTGGTTTTCAAGCTGAGTACCCACAATTAGCCAGCCTGCTTTATCAGAGGACTCACTCAAGGAATTCTTAGCCCTGCTCTGCTTTATTTAAATTTAATTGAAATTTGACTCTCCTTCCCTACATTTTATATAATCTTGTCATTTCCTTTTTTAAGAAGCTGCATTTCCATGTGCAGTTTCTTTCTTGCCTGAGCACATTTTGTAATAAATTCAGCTTTTTTTTTTTAAAGGTTTGTATGCATTGTAAGTTCCATTAATATAACAAATAATTTAATTTTACAGATTAACTTTAGTGCATATAGGGATAAAGTGACTTGTTCATGGTTAGGGAGCAATTCAGAACCAAATTTAAGAGGATTTCGGAAAGCAAGGAAGTGATCAGAAGACAAAAAGGAATATCTAAGGGAGACAGTATGAAAGAACTCTCAGTGGTCAAGGCTGGAGTGATTGGAGCAACAAAATAAATAATGTGTTGAATTGTAGCCCAAAGTATGAAATAAATATCCATAATACATATCTATACTTGTTTCAGTTATCTAGTGCTGCTATAACAGAAATACCACAAGAAGATGGCTTTAACAAAGAAAAGCTTTTCTCTCACAGTCTAGGAGGCCACAAGTCCGAATTCATGATGCCAGCTGTAGGGGAAGGCCTTCTTTCTCTCTGTTGGGGGAGAAAGGTCCTTGTCATCCATCTTCCTCTTGTCAAAAAACCACTCCTTGCAGGAACCCAGGGTCCAAGGGACACATTCTGCTGCCAGCTCTGCTTTCTTGGTGTTATGAAGTCCCCGAACACTCTGGATGGGAGAGAAAACTTGTCAATTCATATCTGTTCCCCCCATGTTGCTTCAAAAACAAAACAAAACCCCAAATCCATTGCCTTCAAGCTGATTCTGACTCATAATTCTATAGGGCAGAGTAGAACTGCCCCATAGAGTTTCCAAGGAGTGGCTGGTGCACTTGAGCTGCCAACCTTTTGGTTAGCAG
Source organism: Elephas maximus indicus (assembly GCF_024166365.1). Lineage (NCBI taxonomy): Eukaryota > Metazoa > Chordata > Mammalia > Proboscidea > Elephantidae > Elephas > Elephas maximus. Next base: position 58,475,301 of record NC_064823.1, on the reverse strand, counting down.
CCAAAGTCTTGACTGCTGCGCCACCAGGGCTCCCCTTGTTGCTTAGCATTCTAAAATAATGGAATGAGGAGAAATGTCTGTTTTTATCATCCACTGGGGGAAGTTATGCAATGAGTGGGAATTGACTCCATGGCAATGGGTTTGGTTTCTTTTGTTGTTGTTGGTTGGGGGAAGTTACATCCTCGTCTCCTGTTGGTCCTTTGGGAATTTAATTGCATTCATCAATTACGTCTTTTGCTCCTGCCAGATTTCAACAAGGCCAAGTTCCAATAATTGTAGAGCTGCCTTTGCCTCTGAGTATTAGGCTACAGGAGAGAGGGGCCTCAGGTGTGGACAAAGTGAGATGGGGGGACTGCCAATGCCCTCTCTTATTTCAGAATGTTGGCCCGGGTCTGTCTCTCACATGGCCCTTCTCCCTTCTCAGAAAACATTTTTTTGTCAGAAAACATTTACCGAGTGTCTACCTATGTTAAGTTCTTTGCTGGATTCTGAGGATAGAAAGGTGAATAGGATATAATCTTTGCCCTAAGAGGCTCAGTCTGGAAGGCTGGTGTTTTAGGCTGGGTTCCCTAGAGAATCAAAACCAGTAAAGCTAGAAATATATATATAGAGAGAGAAATTTATATCAAGGAAATGGCTCACACAGTTGCAGAGGCTGGAACTTCCCAAATCAGTGGGTCAGGATAGAGGCTCTCATTATTCACGTAGCAGCAGAGGCTGGCTCCCAAGATCTGCAGGTCGGAGAGCAAGGCCCTTGCTTACAGGCTGTGGAGACTAACTCTACCCAAGATTGGCAGGCAAGGCTGTAGGTCAGCTGCTAGCTCAAGTCCCAGGAACCGGAGGTCGGTGAACAGAAGCTAGTGGAAGGATCCAGAATGAGTGAAAGCCCTTGAGCCTTGCCAGGACATCTGCTTATATTCAATGCAGGCCACACATCCAAGGAAAATTCCTTTCAACTAATTGGCTACTCACAGCAGACCCTACCGTGGGAGTGATCACATATCAAATCTCAATAGGAAAATGGTCACAATATTATATGACTGCCAAAACACTGAGAATCGTGGCCCAGCCAAGTTGACACACAATCTTAACCATCACATACTTATATAAATAAATGAGCAAAAAAAAAAAATAAATGGAGAAGAAGGAACAAATCTCCCATGCTGAAGAATTCCAAGTAATTTGCGTAGATCACCCACCTCTCTCCAGGAGATGGCACATAACTTTCTCCCTCCCCTTACTCCCCACTTATTATGGGCTATGCTTAGTTGACTTGCTTCCAAGAGTACAGTGCGGAAACGGTAGGGAAACAGGGTATAATTTTACAGTAAAGAAAGCTGGCAAACACTATGTTGGCCAGGTGATCAAGGTTAACATCATGAGTGATAAGTCATGTACTCCTGATATGATGTGGTAGAATGAAGCTTCATCTTTGTGTCCTCTAAAAAATATATAATCCTAGTCTAACTATGAAAAAGCCCTTCAGACAGACCCAAATTGTGCTATCTAGGTCATTAAAAGCAAGGAAAGTCTGAGGAACTGTCCCACACCAGAGGAGACATGACAGCTAAATGTAATACAGTATGCTGAATGAAGTCCTGAAATAGAAAAAGGAAATGAGGGAAAAACTAGGGAAATTTGAATACAATGTGGAGTTTAGTAAATAATATTTTTTCAATATTGGATCTTTAGTGCGACAAATGTACAGTAGCAGTTAGTATAAGTTGTTAACAATAGAGGAAATTGAGTGAGAAGCATATGGAAACTCTCTGTATTCTCTTTCTGAAACTAACCTAAAATTTAAACAAATCATGAAAAAAAAAAAAAAAAAACGGGAGGGAGTGTTAACAGACATCTTCATTGTCCCAGCCAAATTTTGGTATAAGGTAGTTTTTCTTTCATTCTTTTTTTTTTTTTTTTTAAATTTATCAGCTTATTCAAGTATTAGAGATGAATGTTTATAGCATGTAGTAGGTGAAACATCATATTGCCTTGTGTAGAGTAAACCCTCAATAAGTAGTTATCAATTGATTAAATAGGATAGCGAATTATTTTTCACCTTGGTTTTGGGTACTTATTACTTTGTTCTGATCTCTTATGTAGTAAGTAGAAAGGCATATGGGAGAGGCTTTCCAAATATGGAAATGTTAATCTCTAAGAATCAGACTAGTAAAGATCACAAACTAAGTAGCAGGTTAGTCATTTTATGAAGTAACTCATCCTGTGAAGTTTGTTTCTCAGTTTATCTTGGAGGAGGCTTGAGAAAGGTCTACCTAATCGAGATGACTAGAATGTAGGTGAGGAGAGCATAACATGAATGTAATTGATATGAAAGAAAAATAGGTGGGTCAATGACATTAACTTTCCTGAAGATAGTATAAACCAAAACCAAACCCGGTGCCATCGAGTGGATTCCGACTCATAGCGACCCTATAGGACAGAGTAGAACTGCCCCATAGAGTTTTCAAGGAGTGCCTGGCGGATTCGAACTGCTGACCCTTTGGTTAGCAGCTGTAGCACTTAACCACTATGTAACCAGGGTTTCCAAAGGTAGTATAGTTAGCCAAAACATAAAGAAAGGGGCTCTGAGAAGAATACTTTGTCAGCGTTTCCCCAGCACTTTTCATGGCTGCCTCAGGCTATCATAGCTTGATGTCATTAACTATTACGTTCATTCAACTAACTCTCCTTGCTCTGATTAATTTTATTTCCCATGTAGATTTTTTTAAGTGAAAAGAGAGTACTCTAGGGTCACTTTGCTAGTTATAGTTCCCATGGCGCGTTTGTAAATTTGCATTCTGGTTTATCCATGAGTTTCTTAGGCATTTGGTTAACCTACTTTTCTTATTTGCCAAATAGGTGTGATATTATTACTGACCTCATAGTTTCGAAAATTAAAATAAACAATAAAATGCATACACTGTATAGAGTAGAATGCCTTACATACAGTAGTTTCGAAAATTAAAATAAACAATAAAATGCATAAGCTGTATAGAGTAGAATGCCTTACATAAAAAAAAAAAATAAGCACCCGTTAATTCTTGAGACATACTGTTGTTGATGTTGCTATTATAACTGTTATGTTGTTGTTTCTGAGTCATTTTCCATCTCCACCCTGAATTTGAGCCAGCTTAACAAAATTATATTCCTTAACCTAAAAATTTGAGAACTAGATTTCCTATTAACCACCTCTAATTTTTTTTTAAGGTAATGCAAACTTCTTTGGCCTGCCTAAGCAGCTGGTCGGTTTTCCCCCTCATATCTTTATCTCTCCTCTCAATTTACAATACAAGAACCTGCAGATCATAAACTCCTTAAACATTCATGGCAGCTAGTAACAGGTAGATAGGCGACTTTATAGGAATCTCTTAATTCATCATTGAAATGAGGCACCTCTGGAGTGGAACATAAAAGTTATTTAGCCAGCAGGTCTAGCAGCTGTGATAAATGGTGTGTGTGATTTAAATTTGAGTAGAATTCTGTTTAATTGAAAATTTGGCCACTACATGAAACTTTCACTGCAAAGATTAGTACTACATTGAAGGACTGCCAAGGATGCCAAGAATGTGGAAGAAAGAGCCACTTAGGTTAATATTTTGTGAAGCAGTCAGGGTTTAATAAAGCGGAGTTCTAGAAAATATGGTCCAGTACCACTTTCATCATAATCATTGGGGGATTTGTTAAATTGCAGACCCCTTGCTCCCCAAAGGAGTTCTACTGGATCAGAATCTCCCGAGGGGAAGCCCAGGAATTTGTAGCTCTAGCGAGGTTCATAGGTAATTCCTATACACTCTACGGTTTTTGCTTTATAAACCAAGAGAGCACTTTGTTACCAATGTGTTGACAGACTTTACTCACGGTATTCACACATTTCCAGGAAGCCTTAAACTGAAAACTTACTAGGCAAAAAAAAGGGGAGCAATCTGATGTTCACGTCTCATGCCTTGTTAACCAACATTTAAAGTAAGATATTTTTAGGACATGTTTTATAAACTAAAAGTTGTACTATGCATTTTAAATAGCTGGCATGCTAATTACAAGAGTCTTCTAGTTCAGAAGTTTACTCAATTAGCAAACAGCTAAGCAAAGTGTTACAGGATACAAATTCCACCAAGGCTTCTTTTTCTTTGTTTTACATTCTGTGAGATACTTCTACATTTGAGGATGTTTTCCTTTCAATAAACATTATATTGAACACATACTTGAATCAAGCCCTATCAAGGTTAATCTCATTGTTAGTTAGCTACCTTGATTTTCCCGGGTATGGATTGACAACAGATTTGCTTTTTTCATTATCCAATATTTGCAGTCCTTGAAACATTCCTATGAATGCTGATATGTGTTTGTGTTTTTAGCTTCCACAAAATATATTCTAAGGAAGAAGGCTCCAGACTTGTTTATCAGCAATTCAACAAAGCCCATAAACACATTAAGCCACTGAACACAATCATGAAAATGATTTCTCTCTGAGGGAGTCAGAGAAACCCGTACTACATCATGTATTACTTGTATGATCTTCCTGGAGCAATGATTAAATGATCAGATGCCAATGGAAATGCTGAAGGTTTGAAACTACTAGCTGCTGTGCTGGAGAAAAGACCTGGCAGTCTGCTGCGGTAAAAATTACAGTCTAGGAAACTCCATGAGGCATTTCTGCTCTGTCATATAGGGTCTCTGTGAGTCAGAATCAAACTCATGGCACTCAGCAACAACAAAAACATGACTTTGGAGACATTACATGAACTTTCTGAGTTTCTGATTGTGTAACTGAAAAATGAGTTGATCGAGTAAGATAATATTTGTAAAATACCTGGCACATAATAGCTAAAGAACGATAGTTAAAAGGAAAAAAGAAGAGAACGTTACAAATAGTGGAACACTGATAGGAGGGCAGGTGACAGCATGTGGGACTTTGCTCAGTATACACAGTGCAGAACTCTTCATTTTTGGCACTGAATATCCAGGGCTTTTAATAAGTACTGAAACCATTATAAAAGAGCCAAAAAAATAAAAAGAAAAAAAAGAATAAAAAACACTTCTATGGCACAGCTAGAACTTTTAGTAATTTGGTGGTTTTTGAATTGTAAAGTGACTAAGAATATTATTTACTTCAAGAAACATCTCCATCATACCATGGTTGAATGGATCTAGAATACTTAATGAAGGCACTGTGCTGTAAGAAATATCCCTTAATGTTGCTGGCCTTACATTTCCTGTGTTGCTTTTTTATTCTTTGACTTTACATTTCCTGTCGCCTCCTTCATACCTAATGAATAAAAATTTTTCCTACATTTTATATTATTGTGCACATTATTATTTCTTATTAACATTTTTATTTCCACAAATAGAGAGTAAAATGCCATTTTTTCATGAAGAAGAGGAAGAACTCAGGACTTTCAGTCCTAAAAACCTTTATAGTTATTGGAACCATTACTGTGCTTTCTCAAAAACCGAACATTTTAAGGGAAAGGGCTTTTTAACCTTTTCCTGATTACACACTGACAAGGGTTCCCCGATGAAATGTGTTACTAATTGATGACTTTATTTTTTTTAAATAAGGATAAGTGAAAGTTAATATGTTCATTACTTTGAACTGGTGCTGTCTTAAGTAACAAGATTTTGCTATTTTTTTCCCAGTACTTTTTGAACAACCTGTTTACCTCCTTTAATTCAAAGTCAAATAAAAAGAGACTACAAAACTTTCTCAAAAGAGGTTTACAGTGTTTAGGAGCAGTTTTAATGTATCAGAAATCGAAGACCTTTGATTGACTATTAGCATGAACATAATTTAGAACGCAAGTCATTTTCAGTGTAGGAGACTTGTTCTATAAAGTGGGAAGAGGGGAAGGAACAGGGCTGTTGGGTCTTTGAGAAGGAAGAAAAATATTCTGGGAAAATTCCAAAAAAATGTACTAGCTTGGAGATTTGGAATGGAAGGTTCTTTTATTTGTTTTTCTCTAGTTTTTCATAAAAATTTTTTTCTTTTATTACATGTTTGTACATATATACAAACTTTGTTCCACTTTTTATTTCATTAGATTTCCAGAACTAGAATTATTGCATTAAAGGAAAATTTAACCCTGTTGCTATATGACACTAAATTACACTGTAGAGAAAAATATCCCCAAAATTCTTTGCCAACATAATGTTTGAGAATGCCTGTCAGTCTACACAATCACTAATATTTAGTACTACTTCAAAATGATTGCAAATTAGGTAAGAAAAATTGCCTCCTTTTTTTTTTTTTTTTTTGCTGTGTGTTCTTTTAATTACTAATGAGATTTCACATATGTATTAATAATTTGCAGTTCTGAGCTATGTTCATTTTTCAATTTGAGGATTAGCATTTATTTTTGTGAGTGTGAGTTCTCTTTATATATTAAAAGTGTTAATCTTTATCAGTCAACTTTGTTGTAAATATGTTCCCAAATTTGCCACTTGCCATTTAAATTGGTTTTGATAGTTTTAAGTACAAAAGTGTAATTTTTTGATATATTCACATTTTCTGCTTGCCAAGTAAGTGATATGTCAGAATATAGGTTCTATTAAGGCATGGACTTGACTGTCATGTTCTATGCTGTATCTCCATCACCCATGGTGCACCTGAGCACTAGGAGACGCTCAGTAAACACTTTAAAGTAAATGTGTATCTGCAGGTGTACTACATTTAGTTATTGATGACTCTGGCTAAAAATAGAATTTTTGAGAAAACTAAATATTTCGTGTCTTACCTTTTATACATTTTTAAAAAATTATAATTAGAAGTCTGCAATTATAATTTAAGCAACTTGAAGTAATTACTGTCTTTTACTCATCTCTGTATACACGAAAGAGCTTATTACAATGCCTTTCTGTACATAGGAGCCCTGGTGGAGCAGTGGTTAACAGATGGATCTCTAACCAAAAAGCTTGGTGGTTTGAATCAACCAGCTGCTCCTTGGAAACCCTATAGGGCAATTCTACTGTGTCCTATAGGATCGCTATGAGTTGGAATTGATGAGACAGCTGTGAATTTTTTTTTTTTTTTTGGCTTTCCATACATATTTGTGGAACTGAATTTAATGTCAAGGAAAACACCCAGTGAAATAGAAACATTTTATTCCCAAATCTTTATTGATATTCATTTTTTCAATAATTGTTTGTTGAATGTTATTCTGTGCTTATCACAGAAGATTCACTTGTTTAACACAGAGGATTCATGTCTTTTTGGAGGCAGGCAATGCTACCAAACTCTTGCTGTCTCAGACAAAGAGGAAATTTACTAGTAGTGTATCAAAATCACACTGAGACAGCAAACTTAAAGTTGCAGGACCAGGGCTGAAAGGTAATCCGTAACCAAGGCTGCCCAAGAGGTCACAGGGAATCAGAAAATTTTGGTGAGGATGATATTATAGTTTCTGAAGGATATCACTGAAGATGCTGTAAAATAAATTCCATCTCTCCTTTCTTTTCTGTGTCACTAAATCAAAATTCAAGAATAAGAATGCAAACGTTGGATTGGCAATCCCCGGTCACGCATTTCACCCAGATTTTCAAAGAACAGAGAGAAGGAGAATTTGCCTCTGCCCCTTATAGCTTCCAGGAACTACTGCATCCCATGAAGTTATGCACAATGAAAGTGTGATAGTTAATTTTATGTGTCAATTAAGAGAGGGGACGCTGGCCTGAACTAGACAGGGGTTTTTGGAAGCTGGACAGAAAAAAATGACAAATACAGAAATATTGAACAAAACAAATATAATTATTCCTTCATGTAGCTTAATCTCTGGGAGAAAAAAAAATCAATAAAATACAATATTAAAACTACAATAAATACAATGAAAGAGAATGTTATGGTCCTGTGAGAGTATATATATATATATATACATAGATATATGTGTATATATATACACACACACACATATATAACCAAAAAAACCAAACCCATTGCCATCGAGTCAATTCCAACTTATAGTGACCCTAGAGGACATTTTTTTTTTTTAGAGGACAGAGTAGAACTGCCCCATAGGGTTTCCAAGGAGTGCCTGGTGGATTCGAGCTGCCAATCTTTTGGTTAGCAGCCAAACTCTTAACCACTACGCCACCAGGGTTTTTAGTTGATTCCAACTCATAGCTACACCATGTACAATAGAATGAAATAGTGCCAAGTCCTGAACCATCCTTACAATTATTGCTATATTTGAGCCCATTGTTACAGCCACTGTGCCAATCCACCTTATTGAGGATCTTCCTCTTTTCCACTGACCCTGTACTCTCTCAAGCATGATGTCCTTCTCCAGGGGCTGGTCCCTTCTGACAACATGTCCAAAGGACATGAGACCAAGTCTCACCACCCTTCCTTCTAAGGAGCATTCTAGCTGAACTTCCTCCAAGACATATTTGTTTGTTCTTCTGACAGTCCCTGGTGTAGTCAATATTCTTCACCAACGTCATAACTGGAAGGCATCAATTCTTCTTTGATCTTCTTTATTCATTGTTCAGCTTTCATATGCATATGAGGCAGTTGAAATACCATGGATTGGCTCAGGCTCACCTTAGTCCTCAAAGTGACATCTTTGCTTTCTAACACTTTAAAGAGGTCTTCTGCAGCAGATTTGCCCAATGAAATACATCCTTTGATTTCTTTACCAATACTTCCATGGATGTTGATTGTGGGTCCAAGTAAAATGAAATAATTGACAACTTCAATCTTTTCTCCGTTTATCATGATATTGCTTATTGGTGCAGCAGTGGGGATTTTTGTATCCTTTATGTTGAGGTGTAATTCACACTGAAGGCTGTAGACTTTGATCTCCATCTTTAAGTGCTTGAAGTCCTAGTCCTCTTCTCTTTCAGCGAGCAAGATTGTGTCATCTGCATAATGCAGGTTAATAAGTCTCCCTCCAATCCTGATGCTGCATTTTTCTTCACATAGTACACCTTTTTTGAGTACACCTTCTGGGATTATTTGCTTATTTAGAAAATCAGTGAAGGGCAAGAGAATGGCCAAATTTCTTCCTGCCCCCAGGCTGTTGTTTCTTTCAGGTGCTTTCTAGTCAGTTCCCGCTCGTAGCAACCTTACATACAACAGGAGAAAACCCTGCCCGATCCTGTGCCGTCCTTATAATTGTTGCTATGTTTAAGGGCACTATTGCAGCTACTGTGTCAGTCTATCTCTTTGAGGGGATACTAAAATCAGGAAACTGTTGTATCCTTTCACCGTGCTTATTCAATTTGTATGCTGAGCAAATAACTATCTCAAAAGAAAAGCATAGATACTTACATCTTACCCCAACATGCTTGTATAAAATCTTACACTTTCACGCATTTCTGACATTCAGTGAGTTTTTAAAAATACCTTTTTTTCTTAGAAACTGGATAGATTTTCTCTATTTTCACTTCATGTGCATACAGAATACCTATATCCCTCAGTTTTCCAGTTATGGCCAGTGGGCAGTAAATGAAAGATATGTACATTATTTTCTAGCTTGGCCATAAACTTTTGGCATCATCTTCTCTTAACTTCATCATGACGACTGAAAGCATCTTACTTTGAGATGGTGGAGACACACAATGGAGTCACAAATCTGAGAGCTGCCCAATATGTATCAACCATTACACATAAGCAATAATTAATTTTTTTGATGTTAAAGGCTATTAATATTCAGATATTGTTATTTTAGCTTAGTCTAGCTTGTCGTATCATGTTATATCTGTCATTTTAAGAGATATCTCAGTCATCCAAGATAATTTCTCACAATTCTCTTTTGTTTATTTTGTCATTCATATTACATAAATGGCCAAAAAGGGAGTATCCTTCTGACCATTTCAGCATTTCATCATTGACTCAATTTCATATTAGCTTATTTCAGAATCAGGATTGATGAGAGGTCATTCTCCAGTTTCCAGTTTTTGATCATACCTAAAGAAGAGATTTCTGTCAATTCTTTTCCTTCTCAATAAATATGAGCTGTGATATTTACATGTGATTTTAAAAGTAGGAGAAATTACCTTAAAATTAGGGAAGATATATTAAGAAGATTGTAGGTAACAGACGCATTAATATGTGTTTGTGAGGGGAGTCTTCTAGAGTAAAGTCAGGCAGCCTGAGAAACTAGACGATGAAGTCCAGAGGATGACAGGAGTGATGCCAAGTATATTAAGGTCACATAATTTAATGAGGGTGTGAGAGAGGCAATTAGAGAAATGGGAAAGAAAATTGAAAGGAGTACTAATAATCAGCAAATCTGGCATAAAGGACCACAGAACGTATCAGAGTAGAAACATCTGGAGCAGAGCCATATCCTGTCTATATTGTGATTGTACAGAACTTAGGTGAATTTATACAATGAGGTTTATCAGTCAATTCAATGTCTCAAGTAATTAAATCTTCTCTGTATGATATTAATCTCTTTATAATATTATTTTGGAATTTGGTAAAGATAAAATCTTGAACGGTCTCTTCCTGTTCAGAACTGAAACCTCGTTCTCCTCTAGGGACATGGTTTCTCTTACTTTCCACATACACTGGGGGCAGGGGTTACTGACTGGTTTAAAATCAGGAAAGGTGTGCTTAAGGGTTGTATCTTTTTGCCATAATTATTCAATCTGTATGTGGAACAAATAATCTGAGAAGCTGGACTATATGAAGAAAAACGCAGCATAAGCATTGGAGGAAGACTCATTAACAACCTTCGATATGCAGATGACACAACCTTGCTTGGTGAAAGTGAAGAGGACTTGAAGTACTTACTGGTGAAGTTCAAAAACTACAGCCTTCAGTATGGATTACATCTCAAAGTAAAGAAAACAAAAATCCCCACAACTAGACCAATAAGCAGCATCATGATAAAAATTTTTTTTTTTATCATGATAAACAGAGAAAAGTTTGAAGTTGTCAATTATTTTGTTTTACCTGGAGCCACTATCAATGCCCATGGAAGCAGCAGTCAAGAAATCAAAGGATATATTTCTTTGGGCAAAACTGCTGGAAAAAACAAAAACAAGCAAAGAACAAACATACAAACAAAAAAAACCTGTTTCCGTCAAGTTGATTCTGACTCATAGCGACCCTCTAGGACAGAGTAGGTAGGACTGCCGCATAGGGTTTTCAAGGGGTGGCTAGTGGATTAAAACTGCTGACCTCTTGGTTAGCAGCTGAACTCTTAACCACTGTGAGCAAAGATGTCACTTTGAGTACTAAGGTGTGCTTGACCCAACACATGGTATTTTCAATTGCCTCGTATGTATATGAAAGCTGGAAAATGAATAAGAAGAATTGATGCCTTCAAATTGTGGTCTTGGTGAAGAATATTGAATATACCATGGGCTGCTAGACGAATGAGCACATCTGTTTTGGAAGAAATATGTACAGCAGAACACTCCTTAGAACAGAGGATGCAGAGACTTTGTCTTATGTATGTACTTTGGACATGTTATCAGGAGGGACCAGTCCTTGGAGAAAGATATGACGCTTAGAAAAGCAGAAGGTGATCAAAAAAGAGGAAGACTCTGAAAGAGATGGATTGACACAGTAAGTGCAATGATGTGTTCAAACGTAGCAATGATTGTGAGGATGGTGAAGGACTCGGCAGTGTTTCCTTCTATTGTATATGAGGTTGCTATAAGTTGGACCTGACTTGAAAACACCAGACGACAACAACAAATGGGGGCAGGAAGAAATTTGGCAATTCCTTATCTTGCTTCTTTCTGTGTTACTGTCTTCTTCCTAGTTCCTGGTCATTTTGTTACAAACAATTTAGACCTTGGCTGACAACTTCTTCTCCATTATTATTCACAACCTCATCTTGAGTGATTTTAATATCCACATTGACTCAACACAGTAGCCTTAGAGTTCCTTGAAACTTTTCAATTCTAAAATCTTAACTTCTGGAAGCCGTTTTGAAGAAAGATTGGACCTTCAAATCCAATAAACCTAGATATTATGCTGACCGAAGGGATCCAAACACAAAACTCTATTATTCCATTTATACAGAGTTCAACAAGAAGTAAAACTAATATATCAGATTTGAAGTCAGGAAAGTTGAAGTGTCAAGAGGGGGAGTTTGGGATGCTGTCAATGTTCTGTTTCTTGATCTGGATGTTGTTATATGGGTGCATTTATGTTTTGAAAAGTAATCAAGCAGTGAATTTATAATTTGTGCACTTTGTTGTATGCATCTTATACACCACTTATCTTCAATTAAAAAACAAAACCTACGTTGTAATTCTGGATCTGGCTGGAATGAACAGTATGGACTATGAACCAATATTAGTCAAATCATCTGATCTTAAATTCCTCATGCTGTAAAACAGCAATAATAATGCCTACCTTTTATCGTGATAGACATTTCATTTCATGGAAAAATTAACTAATGGGTGTGCTACCATTATGCCTATGACACACTAGGAAATCAGTAAATGATCATTATTGTAATAATTATTAATACACACACACAAAAACCTACTTCATTAAAGCGACTAACCTCTTTGACCACAATGTGAACCCTGTCAAAATTTTCACTCAGATTTGAAATTTCAAGAACTCCAGTATTTCACTGATGGTAAACTTTTCTCCTAGCTCTTTACTTTGATGTTTTCTGATCACCTATGAGCATGAGTTCTATAGCCAGACTTCTTGAGCCTAAATACAGACTTCACTGGCTCGCTTGTACATTGGCTTTATTTTGCTATATGGCCTAGATTCTTGAGTTTGTTTCATATGCTTTAATCTCTTGCCACTTGTCCTCCAACATGCCGTTCTAAATCCGTTACGAGTACCATTTGCCTTTAAGTCAATTCCGTCCCATGACAACCCAATGTGTGTCAGTGTAGAACTGTGCTCCAGAGGGTTTTCAATGGCTAATTTTTTGGAAGTAGATGACCAGGTCTTTCTTCTGAGTCCTCTGTGGGGACTCAAACTGCCAATCTTTTGGTTAGCCACTGAGTGTTTTAACTGTTTGCACCACCCAGGGATAAAACAGAGCAGAAACTATTTTATTTGACTCTGTATCTCTAGACCAAGCACCAACAACAAAATGTTAATTCTCTGAAGGTATTGAAGAGTATGCCATCAGAATTTAAAAAACAATGATCCCAAGTTAAGATAACATAACTCTTCTATGTGTCCAGAATCTTAGGAAGTAGGGGCAAGACCTGGGAGAGGGAGGGCTGGAAATTCAAATTATGCAGTATTTTATAAACCAAGAGTAGTAATTTGCATTGCTATCAAAAGGAGGACACCACTGCTGTATTACAGTGGTATCAAAAAAAAAAAAAATGTAGAGAAGGTTTAGAAACCAAGAACAAAGTTGCTGCACTTAAAGGCCTAGGGGATGGGAGCTGTCATATTTATGATGTAATGTACATTATATATTTTTGCAATTGGGTGAAACAAAAGAGTATTTTCTGATTGATGTGTTGCAGAAAGCATAGCTTGGATGTCCTAAACCAGACAGGTAATGGCAGCATAAAACTTAAGCTTGCTTTAATTTATCTCTATGTGGACAGGTCTGTCCCTGGTCTTCTGTAAACTGATCTTCTCAGAAAAAGTAAGGAAACAACTAACACCTCTGAGATATTCTAAATTTCTTGAGACCAAAATACTGTTTATTCTGTCCCTCACATCATCTAACAAAACCAATATTAGTAAAAAAAAATAGGTGCTCAATAAATATCTGTGGATATTATTTCTTTGGTTTAGTGAGCACAATGCAGGGCAAATTGGGAGATTAGAATTAGCATGTGGCTCATTATCTCATCCAAAAGGTTTTTAATCTTGGTAGAAAGACAAAAATTTAGAAGCATTTGTTGAGAACAAGAGAAGTCCAAGTCCTATTTACAACTTTCTAAGTGACCCTAAACTATGAGCATAATGATCTTGTATATGCATTTTACTGCAGCATGTGGTTTGTTTCTTCTTAAAAGCCATGATAAAATATTTATGACTTTTAATATTTTTATATATATAATAGTCCACACATTGAAAAATGAGACCAGAGGCTACCTGCAAAGAATGATAATTTTCCATTATTAGAATTCTTAGTTCTAATCAATATCCATGCCTGTTTGTTATTTCACTCTCCATTTGCCTTTTTGTTTGTTTGATTTTATCGATATTTTAAAAACCTTTTTAAGGTAGTTCACTCTTAATTTTTCTTTATGTAACAACACAAATGAGGGGAAATCGTAGTATATTTTATTCTCTTTTTAGTAAATAACATGAAATATTTTACATAGCAAGATTCAAGATAGGACTATTAGTAAGATTTATAGTGCTAAAAAGAGAATTTATTTTATGAGTGAAATGAAATCAACACTTTAATTTTTGTCAAAAGATTCCACACGTGTGATTTCTCCATGTAAGTTTAAAAATATGGAGGAAAGTAGAGATTTTATATGTTGATTAAAAAAAAATGTGGATATAATTTGTATGTTTCCTATCTTATGAAGAATTGAAGGCCACATCTACTTGTTGAATGGATAAATAGATGGTATTAATCAGGAAAGAACTTTGGCTTAAGGTAAATTCAGTCACCAAAACCAAAAAGCATTTCACCAATTTCCGTCTTTCCTCTCACTCCTCTGTGCCAAGTCTCTAGAATCTCCAGCAACCTGGAACAGGGCATTTCCAGTGACTGACAAAGAGATTTCTGTCATTGGATTCTAAGAAAATGGCCTTATTTTTGGTTTGGGTACTTCCCTGGACTGAGAGAAGCCATCTGGGGGAAGAAAGTGGAAGAGGAAGATCAGGAGAAGCAGGTTGAGGAGATCTTACTACTTTGCGGTCACAGAGGAAGGAAGGAGGGAAAGACACATTAGTTGGCTTTTCTCTTCTTACTGTGCAAAGTGGTCTGTGCAATTTGGCTTTAAACATCTACTCAGCTAACAAAAATATAACCATATATTGCATTCTAAGACCACAAAGCACCCTTTGTGGAAAATATGGTGATAAGCTGCCCTATTGCACTGGAAATAAAGATCAGAACAATTTACAAACATTTTTTTTTTCCCTTTGTACTCAACACCTCCCAGTTAGAGGAAAAAACATTACCTAATTCATCACAAATCATATTTCTTTTCAGAGGAACTTACTTATACAAGGTCATATAAAATATGTTACTTGTTTTGTGTTCATGTAGGTACTATATGAAAAATAAAGCTTTAGTAATGTTTATTTGATAACTAGCCAGTCATAAAATAGATGAAATATAAAAAATTAGCCATTTGCAACTGACCGGAGTTGTTAGATGACTGCTCTCTTCGTATAGCTGAAAAATCAATGAACACGTGGTAGTTAATGGCTGTTGTGGAGCACAGTCATAAGTGACTTTCCTGAGTGGAGACGAGTTCAGCAGTTTTTCAACATATCACACTGTCCTTTCTTACCTGAAAAGCCTTATTTTCTTTCTCCTGCAAGCCATCATTCAACTTGTATATTTTATGAAGACTCAACATTCTTTGGCCTGCACTAAACAGTATCTTTAACATGATAGAAACAAGAAGAGGCTTTAACAGGAATTGCAGGCAAAGAGAATTCCTCCATCAACAAACTCAATCTTCTACTTTTTAATAAATGAAATCCTCAAATGGTATAATTTCTTTCCCAACGTAGAGACTGCCATTCAGTTTTGCCTTTAAAGGCAGGACATCTTTTGCTTACACTGTCTTTGAACATTAATTTAATATTAAATATTGAGAAGTTGCTACCAAACTTGCTGATGATAGAAAGTATTTCAAAGGTAGTCTTTTTTCCTCTATAAGGGAAAAGGAATCTTATTTTATACATTTTATGGATCTATTTTACTTCAACCCACTCACCCTACAATAGACAGAACCTGATACCAAGAAAAAGCATTTGGTATGGGTATTTATAGAAAATTCACAGATCTTCAAATTATATTTTGCATGCAAAGTTATTGATTCATCCATCCAAGTTCATTCGTATCTTGTAATGAGTCATGTATAGCGTGTGCCAGCCAAATCCTGAGATTAAGTCTGACACTCTCCTGTTATCTAAGACATGTAGGGGAATATGTTTAGCCCAAACTAAGGATGAGTAAGAAAATCACTGCATGATATCCTACCTTCAAACATAGCACAAATTGCCATGCCAGATAAGACTTTGACTTCTAAAGATATAAACATAAAAAGTTAAAATTTTTTGTTGAGAAATTGTTCTGAATCTTAGGAGGAAGAAAAGAGTCCTGTTAGGAGGTGCAGTTATTTCAGTAAAAAAAACCAGAACAGCTTCTTCCAGCATTTTGGACATGCCATTCCAAGAAATGACCAAGTGATTTTCACAGTAACATTAACTTTAATTAGTAATAAATAAACCAAGAGGTTGAAATTAAGGGAATAGCAATAAGCTATTAAAATCTGAGAAAAGTTAGGGATCACTATAGGATCTAACAGATAAAAGCCCAAAATTAATACCAAATTATTTCTTTGATAGAGAAGATGAAATATGTGGTAAATATGCAAGTCTGATGAGTTTACAAAAGTGAGAGGTAGTCTTAGACACCTTAATTATACTTATCCATCTGTAATTGTACTTAACCTTTATAATTATTGTGTATATGTCTCATGAATTTCAGTAGTCATAAAATGATTGATAAATGGGTAAATATTATTTTTGGATAAAAGGAGAAGAATTCAATGAGAGATTCAGTATAAGAATTTTGTCCAACTAGGCTAGGCTAAGGCATGACTAAGTGAAATAGTGATATGCCCACAGTACAGATAATAGAAAGTTCCTTTGGGTATATAGTAATGCTATATCACAGGGATGCCTTTGAATTATGGTGTTGGTGAAGAACATTGGATATACCGTGGACTGCCAGAAGAACGAACAGATCTGTCCTGGAAGAAGTATAGCCAGAATGTTCCTTAGAAGCAAGGATGGCAAGACGTATTGTTATCAGGAGGGACCAGTTCCTGGAGAAGGATGGACATCATGCTTTGTAAAGTAGAGGGTCAGTGAAAGAGAGGAAGACCCTCAGTGAGAAGGATTGACACAGCAGCTACAACGATGGGCTCAAGCATAACAATAATTATGAGGATGGTGCAGGACCTGGCAGTGTTTCGTTCTGTTGTGCATAGGGTTGCTGTGAGTTGGAACTGACTCGATGGCATCTAACAACAACAACAACATATCATGGGGAATAGTATTTGTATTAGAAACACAAATATCCTATAATGTGTCTGATTTCCGGGCTCAGAATTCTTAAATAATGGTATAAACATATCAGTAAATTTCAAATTAAACAGTGTTTTCGGGAGTTACTGGTTCTTTACAGAACTGCATGTTTTGTTGCCCATAAAGCTTTTAGCTTGGCTCCTGTTGCTGTGATTACAGAACATAATCGTAATAGTTAATTGATATTGATCAATTTTTGTATATTAAAATTTTGCTTAATCTTTGAAAAGATATTATGACGTAGATATTTATATCATCATTTCACAGATGAGGAAACAAATTCTGAAACTTAAGCAACTTGCTGAAGATCAAAAACTAGTACTTGACAGAGTCAAGGTTTGAGTTAGACGTCTGCTTGACGACAAAGCCACTCCTACTACAAGTATGGGGAGAAGCAGGCTGGAGCAGGAATATCTTGGAAAATACTAAGTGTTTCCATCACTTCCCTAGATAAAAATGATTGCGATCATAGAAGCAGAGTTTTTGCTGTTGTTTTGTTTTGTTTTAATGCTCCTTTTGATTTTATTTTATCAATGGAAGCTTTTACTTAGGATTGAACTAGAAAAATAACCAGTTGCTACAAAAGAAGGACCAATTTTCACCCTCAAAGAATCTCGTATACTTCACGCTGATATCAAAAAATCTCCTTATGGAAAAGAACAATGGGGAAAGCAGAGGGGAACAATAATCTCCTGTTTAGCACCCACTGGGCGCTTCAGAAATGTGAAACAATGACTTCAAGTGTAGATAATTCCTCCCATTCTTCAACTGGTTTTTTTGGCTTGATGGTCATGTATCTAATCATATGACCACCGATTCCTCACAAATAAGAATCTGTGTGGACATTAAAAAATGCTTCTAGGGTGAAAATATTATCATGGTTTTCCTAGGACCAAAAGCAAACATGGGCTTTTTGTAAAAGGAGAGTTATTTTATTGCTCTGTATCAGTGTAAGACCTGTACAACCTCTACAGAAATGAATTCCAGCTCGAATTTAGTATCAATGCCTAACTTTTGCTTTGTAATTAATAATCTGCAAATTGTTCTTATGTGTATTGTCTCACATGGATTTTTTTACGCAATACCATTTCCATTTTGCAAAAAAATGCACTGAAGCTCAGTGTTGTTTCAGGTTTTGTCAGAAATTTTCTGCAGTGCAGAAAAAAAAAAAAAGAGAGAAATGTAAGATTTTGTTTTCTACTTCAAGTCCAGATCTCTCTCCACTGTATAATGCTAAATCATTTTAGTGCTGGCCTGATTCTCAATCAGATTTCTCTGAGAGTGGTTTTTTCAACTAGTGAAAGTTAACTTTTATCCATTTCTTGATTTAATTGTTCAACAGGATGTATTGAAATCTTTATACTTCAGGTACTGTGTTAAGCAGAGTAGTTTTAACAAAGGCGAAAGTGAAAAATTGGGGGAGAGATGAGTGAGTCAATGGGAATGGAAAATTTCTGTAGACGAAAATACCTATTGTAACTATGCAGATAAACAGTTTACAAGATATGGTCTAAGAAATCATTGATATGAGTGGGTTTAAGCACTTAGAGCCTGAATCTCGTGATAGAAAAAAATTTATATTATTTTCTAAAAAAAGAGTACAATATTTAATTTAAAACAAACAAGAAAACAATAATAACAAAGAAACAAAGGAGGACCCTACTATATGCTGTATGAAAGCAGAGTTGTTCTGCTTGAAAGGAATGGGGAGTTTTGCCCACTTGTTGCTATTAGACCCCATCCAGTTGGATTTTCAATTTATAGCAACCCTATGTGACAGAGTACAACTGCCCCTTAGGAGTTTTGAGACTGTGATCTTTACTGGAGCAGATTGCCAATTCTTTTTCCCATGAGTAGCTGGGTGGGTTCAAATCACTAACCTTTCGGTTAGCAGCTAAACGCTTAGCTGTAGTGCCACCAGGGCTTGCTATGGCTACTTGGCCTCCCCCTTTTTCCTGAAAATTTTCCTGGGCAAGTGTTCCTCTGCTCAGAAACCTAGGGAAAACCCTTACTTTCCACCAACTCTGTACATATGATGAATTTCTGTATCATGCGTTGATGTTCTTATAGGTGAGGGTTTAGATTAGTCAGTTTTCAACAGAAGATAGTAGCTGAAAGAGGAGAATAACTGGCCTGATTTTTTACTCTTACCTGCATTTGCTGAACTTGCCTGACAATTGCTACATTCAATCAGTATAAGAAAGTCATGATTAATGCAGAATGTTGCATTTAATATATGTAAGTGGAAAAAATGTTGACATCTGATGACAGGTTACAAATGACTGGAAGAAAACAAAAATCAATGAAGAAATTAGGGATATATCTCAACTCTAAGTTAGGCTTCAACAATTCATTCATCTGCTTTGACTTTCAGTCTTTGATCTTAGCATACTGACCTACTCCCTCAATAATCAAGACCTTTCCTACTTGCTTTTAACTCTCCAACCTAGCCTCAAACCATAATGCCTGCTTGCAGACATTCAATGAGGATGAGTAGCACTCAATGTTCTATCTCTTTATTGGTATTCTTTCTCTATACCTATTATGTCACAAACACAGAACTAAACACTACTATTCATTACTAAATGCAATCTTCTTAATATCTCTTAGATGTAGGTTGGCTCTTATGAGGACACTAAAGCTTTTGGAATAACTTGCAAGAGGTCAAAGGGCCAGTAAATTGCAAAGCTGGTATTAAAGCTTAGATTTATCTGATTCTAAAGTTGTGGCAAAGACTACTAATTTCCTACCAGCTGCCCACTCTCTGTCCTCCCCTTCTTTATAGTAATTGAAGTTTTATATGAGAGGCCATACGATAGCTTTCTTTGCTTCAAGGCACAGCCATGTGACTAGGTTCCACTTAGTGGATATGATGGCGCAACTTTTGGCCATAACCAGAAAGAGAGAGTACTCTCACATTTTACTTCCACCCTTGCCACTGAGTAGAACATGGTCATGATAGAGTTTCACAGCAGCCCACTTGGATCTTGAAATCAATGCTGGGTAGCATTGAGGGTGGATGAGCAATTCATCAGAAGACACCTTGGTCTTCAGCACCATCAAGATGCTAGGTCAGCACTGGACCACACACCTATATTTGTGGGTCTCCATGTTATAATAGCCTAATGGTATCCTGACTAACACAGAGACCAATGATCTTAGTGTTAGGCTAAGACTGAATCCGAAAGCAAGAAAGGGTAATATGAAACAGAAAGTATTTAATAATCACCTTTGGGGTGTCAAAGGAACAATTTGAACATGTTTTCATAACTTTATGGAATGAAAAGAAAAGAAGGGAGAAAGAGAACATAGGCTTGGAGGGCATGGTCTGTGGATAGCCATGATTTCCAAGAATAATGGCCTTTAGGGTGGTATTTGGAGTCCCCAGGTAGTGCAAGGAAACCCTGGTGGCGTAGGGATTAAGAGCTATGGCTGCTAAACTAAATGTCGACGGTTTGAATCCACCGGGTGCTCCTTGCTCCTCGGAAACTCTATGGAACAGTTCTACTCTGTCCTACAGGGTCGCTATGAACTTGACAGCAATGGCTTTTTTTTTTTTTTTTTTTGGTTTGGGTAGTACAAACAGTTAATGCCCTCAGCTGCTAACTGAAAGGTTGATAGTGTCCACCCAGCGATGCCACAGAAGAAAGACCTGGCTATCTACTTCAGAAAAATCAGCCACTGAAAAGCCTATGGAGCACAGTCCTACTCTAACACATATGGGGTTGCCAGGCATCAGAATTGACCCCACAGCAACTGGTTTTTCTTTTTTTTTTTATGGTAGTATTGGTGGTTTTATTTGGTGGTTTCACTCTGGATGGGTGACTGAGGGTTTTAGAAACAAAATGAAACATCTAAAACTAATTTTGATTCAAGGAATGAAGGTAAAGTACAGAGCATTAAGAGGCTGGGGACTATCTGCCTAGCAAAATTAGGAGAGATCAGGAATAGTCAGAATGCAGTTTGAGAAATGGCATTGGGTGTTACAAATCTGAGAAAAATTCTGATATAGCCGATTTTCCCTGAGTCTGTTACATTGCGTCCAGATCTGTTCCAAATATAGTTTATTTATATCCACTTTAGATCTAATAAATTTTTAATGAGTGTGCAAACTAAGTGTTGCTCATTTTCTTATGTATTAATAACTTATATTTCCTGTATAAATTAATGTTAACATTTGCCTTAACACTATTATTACTTTTTAAACTCACTCTTCAGCATTCAGTATTTTATTTTCTTCAAGATGCAACTATCTTCCATTTAAATCGATTATATTTTGGGGAGATTTATTATCGTATGGAATATGCAATAAGAACATTTTAAAAAGTAAAATAACCATATTTAGTATCAGCTACATGCAATAAAAATTATAAATTGAATTCTAACGTTTGCATTTTCTACACCTATATTAGATCTGATCTAACACCTTAAATTCACTGAAGAATCAAAAATAAGGTTGAAGTCTAGGCCATAGAGTCGGATTTTCAAGGTTCTATCTAGCTTTTTAACCAATCATAGAAAACACCACACAGACTAATTATTTTCCTTAGGCAGCTTAGAATGCAGGCAATAGTTTCTGACTTTAAAATGAGTTTGAAGTTATTATTATTATTAAGAAGAGCGATGAATGCTTTTAGGAAAATGCCAGACATCGTATTTCAACAGAAGATTTTCCTTTAAGTTTCAATCATTCCACTGACCACATTATCTGATCTTTGAGTCTAAAGGCCTCCCATAGAAAACTGTAATCATATTAAAGAAATTTGTTTTTCTTTAATTATTTTCGTAATTGTTTCCACATGCGAGTGTATATTTGTCATTGTGAAATGAGTTCAGTCCTGTTGAGGGTGCCAGATGGGCAGAAGTGGAAGTGGATTTCTGGTTTTAGGCTGAGAGCAGATGTAGCACCAGGGTGTGAATCCTCTCCCCATTACCTAGCTCAGAATATCCTCTTAGACCTCAGAATGTCTAAGAGGTCTGCCCTAGGGAATTCCCCTATTCTTGGCTTTCCATTGGTTCTTCCCAGAATGGACATTATATCAGCATTTAAGGACTTGCCATTCCCTAAGAGTTGAAGTTAGACCCCTGTTCAGTTTTACACACTTTTCTGTGGTCAAGCGTGAGGAGTAAGTGGCTGCTTTCCCTGTATGTATTCTCTTTACCCAGTGGTGACTGGGAGTGTGTGTGTGTGCGTGTGTGTGTGGGCAGGACTGGGCAGGGGTAAGTCAGGGGATCTCTTGTTCCCTCGATCTATTGAAGACTCATTTCCTGTACTGTAGGGGATAAAACAGAATGTATCTCTGTGAACGATGAGGCTTACATTTACATTTTAAGGCTATAAAAAAAAAAAAAAGATGCATTTTCAGTGGCTTAGAGTTATGACATGTCCATGGCAGGGGTGTCGCTAATTTAACGTTCAGTTTCATAGATTTCAACTCCAGCACTTAATGTATTTGTGTCTTTCTTGCATGTATTCATTAGGTCTCCTAAGGTCTCCGTAGCAGATGCATCCAGTGTCCCACCAGTAAGTATCCCGTGCTTTGGCCACTTCATCGGAAAGCACCTACATTTCTGGGCCTTTGCGCTTTCTCTTTTGTCTATTGTCCACACCCACATTGTCTCCTATGTGGCACTCTGAAACTGCTGAGGAATTAGTGCCTCTGAGAGTAGCGCTCAATGTATGACCAACAAGACTTAGTATAAAATTATCCTTCTTCCTTGCTCTTTAGACAGCTTAACTCTGAGGTGTGTCTTTACATTGGTTCCCAAGTGTCCCCATGAAGATTAGGCTTCAGTCACTGCAGTGGTGGCTGACTAGATAATGCTTCCCTTTGTTGGTGTTTTCCTTTATTTCCTTTCCTGGTTTCACATCCCCATTCACCTATTTGTGTTTTCTTCACCTCTCAAAAGACACGCTTACCTTTGAACCCTTCTCTCTGGGGCTGCTTTCAGAGGAAAGCAAAGTAAGATCCCACTCATCTTATTATTTGGCTAATTTCAATGCCTTTGTTTAATCTCTCTACCTGATTTCTTTTTCTTAATACAAACATTGTTTTAATGACTTTTTCATTGTCGTGGTCAACAAGCGCAGGAATATTTATTCTGTCCTCTTTTAACATTTGACCTTATACTAATTGTTTTCCTTTATTAGCAGTCTAAGATGTATGTTTCTGTAGAGTTCCTCTCCTTGTAGATTTCTAGATTTCACTCACTTTCTTTTTTTTTTTGGTTTCACACTGGGTAATGTCTTCCTACCCATTATCATTTATAAATTTGCAATCTCTTTTGATAAATGTCTTTAATCTTTGAGTGAATTTTGCTTTCTTAGAATATCTGAATTGAATGACTTTTTGTTTTTGTTTTTTGATTCGGGCTAAAACAGCCTTGATAAAACACACCCACCTTAAAGGTGATATAAAAGATCACGTAGATAATTGAATATCTTTCTAGGACTACCTTCCCTGCTGCCCAGCCTTACGCTTTGTGGGAAAGAGATGCTTCTATCTTTTACCCTACCTACACACCTCAATAGGCCTATCTTGTTACTGAATCTTTGTCTTCGGGGGAATAGTGGAGTCCTCATTTAAATTCAGCTCTGGGTCATCTCTTCTCACCTCAGGAGCTGCCCTTCTTTGTGGCTTTTCTGGATGAGATTCATAAGGACTGTTAGCAGGTGGCTAATTGTTATGTAGAAGTAAAAAACCAACAAACTGTCTGAGAATACTAGGTAGACTGAGAAAGCTTACCCATAAAACACATAGATGCAAATGTTGGGGAGCCTAGGTGCAGAATTCACTAGAGTAGAATCAATATTAAAGTTTTTCTGGGCATTCATTTTGAGGATGAGGGCCCTTTCCCAATGGGTGGCCAGTCCTGCAGTTGGAGCCCAAAACAATATTAAGAAAGCAGACAAAAAATGATTTCCCAGGAAGACAATCTAAATGGCACCAGAACATTACTTGGGTGCAAAAAAGGGGTAGTAATACATCAAGGTACAGTATGTCAGATGAGTGATGTAAGTGTGAGGAATAAGATGCTTGGGCCTTGGTGGAATGAGGAACTCAGGAAAGATTTCCAAATAACAAGAGATGGGAACGGCCTTCTAAAGTGGGTCTGTTGTTATTAGGTGCCGTCAAGTCAATGTCAACTCGTAGTGACCTCATGCGACAGAGTAGAACTGCCCCATAGGGTTTCCTAGGCTATAATCTTTATGGAAGCAGACTACCGTATCTTCTGCTGAGCGGCTGGTGAGTTTTAACGCTGACCTTTCAGGTAGCAACCGAGCGCTTAACCACTGTGCCACCTGTGCTCCCAGAGATGGGTCTAGTTAACTGTAAAACACTGGCTTTGTCACAGGGTTCATGTGAATTTGAACCTGAACAGAATTATTCAGAATAACAATAGAAAGGTAAGCACTGCAACCAATACCTTTCCCCTGTAAGTACTATCTACGATTGTAATAAATGTTTAATAAATACTTAAAGAAAACCACTTTCAAAGCATGCCAAATTATTACCTTCCCCAAGTACCCACATATTAGCCTGGCCCTCTTGTCTTCTGACAGTATAATTTGTTCTTGCATTTACTACCACTGACCCTACTTCTTGAAGTCACCTTACATTGTTAATAGAAGTAGGTGGGACATAAATTATAAATTAACAATATTATCAATATGACTTCTATCTTTGTGTCCTTTACAGGAGATAGAATATTACTGAAGTAAGTAGGTTTCTCCAGCAACTCTTCTTTTATCAAGACCGCAAAAGCTCTTCCATTACTTCATGTTGTGACTAAAATTAATATTTGATATTGCTAAAAGAGAAGTATTACCAAGTTAAAAAAAAAAAAAAAAAAACTCTCAGAAAACTTGATCACTCTATTTCCATTTCTGATATATCAGGAACTTTCCTTCACACGATTAGACTGTTGCTGTCAAGTCGATTCCGACTCAAGGCAACTCTATAGGACAGGGTAGAACTGCTCCATAGGGTTTCCAAGCTATAATCTTCACAGAAACCGACTGCTACATCTTTCTCCCATGAGGGGGATGGTGTGTTAGAACTGACCTTTCTGTCACGCAGCCGAGTGCTTAACCACTGTGCAACCAGGCCTCCTACAGGAACTTTCCTTAATATACATGAATTTTGAAGATTGAAGCAGAGGTTTTTTGTTTGTTTAATATTGGTGCTTGTTGTGGGTTGAGAAAATAAGTGTCCTTGAGTCTACAGTCTAGAGCAGAGCAGAATATGCTAGAAGAGCTTTTCCCCTTCCTTTTGGATGCTGAGGTACTTGTAAGTATGGAATAGTAGGAATAGTGCATGTAAAATGCAAATAAGAATTTTAACTGCCTTCTGATATGCATCTTGGCTGATCAGTCAGGTTTCAATGAGCTTGTAGTTATCTAGTCTACAGTGTTCAGATTAGGGTTTATGAGGATGGTTGTGATCATTAAGACAGAGCCTATTAATGGAAGCTGTCAAAAAAACATTGTGCCAAACACCTAATATCATATGTGTTCTGCCAATGTTCCTTGTGAAGTGTTGAAGCACATGAGAGTTAGTCACTGGGGTCTTTCATCACCGAGTACTGGAGTAATCCAGTTGGTATTTTCATGTGAAATGTTTGGTGGAGCATTTTTGCTATTTTACATTATTTTTCTGCCCAGTTTCCTTTCTAGCCTTTGATTCCCGTTCTCTTCCATGTAATTTCATAGCTTTTTCATTAAAATTGGCTTGCAAGGAGAGGACCATTTAGAAATACTCTGTACCTGTCAATCAGCAGACCCAGAAATTTTCAAAATGATAATAGTTGATTCAGCACACTCGCTTGTTGGAGTTATTTGCATGGCAGAGATGTCAGCGCATTGTTTCCAAGCCTGACTTCTATATGCAAGGAGTAACAGAGCATGTCCCCGCTTCTTTTATCTTCCTCAGGAGAGCAACCAAGTGGCATAATCAGTTCTTCTGGCCTTTGTATTTCACCTGATGTTTACTTTGTGCAGCACTTTGAGATTTGCCCTTATTTCACCTCTTTAAAATCTATTTGCCTTTTCTTTTTATCTTAAAAGAAAATAAGTTTGTCTCAATGCAAGGTCATGGTGCATTGCAATAAACACTCGTAATATTTTTCTTCTCTCAGGGTTCACAAAGCCGGGAAAAGTTGTCCTAATTACTGAGAGATTGTCAAGCTCTGGCTTACGAAGAATAACCTTCTCTGTCCCAGGTGTTGAGGGAATTGGACATGTGCAGATGGCTTTGACGTGCTAACTTTACTGGTCACTGACATATATTATTGTACCTAAGAGAGATCAAGCGTAAGCTTGACATCTTTTGTGCCACAAATATCAAAATCAAGGAAGTGGGGATTTGGTCTCTAATGGATGAAAGTAACCGTATGCTGCTTTAGAGAATTTGAGGACAAGAAGTAATTCTCAGATATTCACAAATGACCTATGTGGCGTTTTCCTTAGGGTTGGTTGCATATGCTTCCCAAGTCACTTAATTAACAAGATCAAGATATGATTTCTGGGGGTTAAAGGTCACATTTAGAAACACCAAGCCTTTTCTTTCTATTGCTATTTTTTAACCGTCAATACCAGCTACCTGGAGGAACGGCCACTACTAAGCCATGGCTTCTTTTGCACTGACATTTGTTCAATAAATTTTTTCATGGTAATAATTGAAAGAAGTCAAAATGGTGTGAAGAAGTAAATGTCATATTCCCACAATGCAATATAAATGGAATTCATAAGGGCTCAGTGACTCACAAGACAGGTTAATTAAAGCCTCCATGTGGGGTATAGAAGTTAGGAAAAAAATTGCTTGACCACATTATTTTCATGGCTACATATGCTGAAACCTTTAATGAAATGTCTAGCAAAGACTGTTACCTGGTATTAAATAAAATATACATTATTCTATTTATTTCTTTTCAATTATTTTAATCCATTTCTAACTCCCAGGTAGTAATGTTCTCTATAAAAGAACTTAATATGAAAGTTAACTATTTAATATAAAAAAGTTCAGTGTTGCAGAAAGCCAACACAATCCCTGTCTCATAGAAGTCATTCTATCCGTATCAGGTGTGCCATTTGAGTTCCACAGCATATATGAGCAAAAAGGAGCTGGTGCTAGGCAGGAAAATCTTAGTATGGATGTAGAAGTTTTAATTATATGATGATTGTTAATTTCTCATGCACATATTTTCCTGTGGGCGCCCAGAAAAATAGATCCTGATATTTGGAATTAACTTTTCAGCTTCCCTAAGACTAGAGAACAACTTGTGATAAACAATGAAGAGCCCTCAAAATGGAAAGAGTATTTTAAAAAAAGTTGGAAGTTTTCAGTTATGTTTCAAAAAATATAATATGTATTTGAATCCTGGTAAAGGATAATAAATAAACAAACAAACAAACCACAACAGTTCCCCTCCAGTTAAGCTGACTACGGCGACCCTATGTGTTTCAGGGTAGAACTGTGCTCTATAGGTATCTTAGTTTCTTTGTGCTACTATTACAGAAATACCACAAGTGGGTGGATTTAACAAACAGAAGTTTATTTTCTTACAGTTTAGGAGGCTACAAGCACAAATTCAGGGTGTTGGGTGTAGGAGAAAGCTTTCTTTCTCTGTTGGCTCTAACGGAATGTCCGTGTCTCTTTTCAACTTCTGTGTCTTGGTTCCTTAGGGATCACCTTGTGGAGTGTAGCTTCCCCTCTGTTTGTGCTTCCTTTTCTGTGCCTTACCTGCTCTTTTAATATCTTAAAGGCGATGGACTTAAGACACACCCTACACTGATATGGTCTCATTAATATAAATAAGAAAGTCCTATTCTCAAATACTATTACATCTGCAGGTATAAAGGTTTAGGATTTATAACACATGTTTTGGGGGAACACAATTCAATCCATAACAATAGGGTTTTAAATGTGATCTTTTGGAAAATGATTGTCAGGCCTTTATTGCGAGGCACCTCTGGGTGGATTTGAACCACCAACTTTGAGATATTAGCCAAGCACTTAACCATTTGTGCCACCCAGAGACTCCTAAAGGATACTATAAGAGCTTATTATTTTATTAAAACCAAAGCCATATCTATAGCGTGTATGTGCATGTGTGTGCAAATATTAAACAAAGCCCAAACCTGTTGCTATCCAGTTGAATCTGACTCAAGGTGACCCCATGTGTTACGGGATAGAACTGTTCCATAGGATTTTCTTGGCTATAATCCTTACAGAAGCAGATCACCAGACATTTTTTCCGTGGTGCAGCTGGGTGGGTTCAAACTGTGAACCTTTGGGTTAGTGGTTAGTGCAAACCATTTGTGCCACCCAGGGACTATATATAAATATATACAGTATAATTGACTCAATGGCCATGGATTTGGTTTTTGGTTTATATATATATATATGTATTTTTTTTTTTTTTATATATATATATAAAATTATTATTTCCACCACCTGTCTGTCAGTTTGTTGAACTGTGGTGGCTCGTGTGTTGCATTAATGTGTTCTGTATTAGAATATTACTTTAAGTAGAATCTAAGCATCTCAGGACCTCAGTATTAATACAAGGTTCTTTTCTCATTTAGATTTACCTTTCACTAAGCTAACTGCTCTGACTCAATCACAATTTGCTAACATAAAAGTTTATAGGTGTATTAAGATTCCAGTAAAAGAAAGGCAAAAAGTTTGTTATGTCACTATGTCTTCCTGGGAAAATTATTACATGTGCAGTCATTTCATTACACGTAACAAAAGTAGTGACAAATTTGAATCTATATTTAATAGGAACGAGGTTCAATAAATGTGTACCAATTGAATATATATCTACCTTAAAATACATAGAACATATAAAGCTTAAAATATTCTTTAAAATACCTAGAAAAATTCAAGTACTGTAAAATTTAATTAAAAAAATTACAAAACATGGGTTATTTTACAAACTAAGGCCTTCATACTGTACTTTCTCCTAATGCTTAGCCTTTAGATAGAATACCCAACAAGTTGTTACTATTATTTTATAACATATACACATCACATATCATCTAAATTTCAATAAAGTTTAATATATTTAATACATCTTTGAGGACAAAGAGCTTAGGTTTCCATTTTTTACTGAAGTGGTCATTTACTTCTAAAAAAAATATTAGAATTGGAGACTTTAAAGGTACATCTCAACCAAAAAAAATTAAAAATAATTATAAAAAGATAATTTACTTCCTACTGCAAGGCAAATGTTATACCTTGGAAATGATATGCAACTTGATTTCTGACAACTTTTGGTGTTACCTCAAGTGTGTCACTAAAAACCCATTTTACTCAGGGAATAACATGAGAAAAATATCCTGTCCTAAATTATCTCATGGTGGATGGTGGATATGGTTAATATTGAGGAGGTATTAAAAGCATTAGTAAGTTAATGTTTCTGAAGTACTATAACCAGAAAAAAAAAAAAAAAACCCACTACCGTTGAGTTGATTCTGACTCATAGTGACCCTATAGGACAGAGTAGAACTGCCCGAAGGAGTGCCTGGTGGATTTGAACTGCCGACCTCTTGGCTAGAAGCCATAGCACTTAACCACTACACCACCAGAGTTTCCAAAGTAATAAATAAATAGTACTATAGATAATAAATAAAAATTATGTAACTATAAGCTATTATTTCTCATATATTAATTTTACATGGTTTAATATGAATCACTTCTAAAAGGATTTTGAAAAGTCTCTTCCTAAATTGCAATCCTTAATTATCACTAATTATTAGTTTGTGGTTTAAACATAACAAAGCCTAGCTAAGCTAAAAAAAAGTTAGAGAGAATAAAAATCTCCGATGATTTTAGATCTCATCTTTTCTCCAGAAAGAGCCTTTGCTTTGGTTAGGTATCCTGAATCCCTTACCTAGAAGCCTTCAAATCATTAAGAAGATAGAGATTCATTTCAAAATACAGGCAGTGTCACTTTCTACAATGTCCACATGGAAACATGCTTAGCAATTATCAATCTTGACAGTAAAATAATGCTAAATGATTCCTCTACCACTTAAACTACTCTCCTTTATTCCTCGTTTTCAGCCAATCTTCTCTAAATATTGTCTGCTTTTAACACCACCATGTTTTAACTCATTTAACCTTATTTGAGTTGGCTTCTGCCCTAACCATTCCACGAACATTTTTATCTTGACAATCATTCATAATTTTTTAGTTACAAGATTCAACCCTCTTCTCACTTCTTACCTTTATTGATTACTCTGGTATAGGTGGGGCTGTTAATTACTTCTTCTTTCTTCTTAATATGTTTTTCAAGGACTGACTCCTAGACCCTAGGTTTCTAGGACCTGGATTCATTCATTTGTTCACTTGGATATTTATTCACTTCTTCCACGTGTATTTTTTGAAGATTTCCTATGAGTCAGGCCCTCTGCTCAGTGAGAGCAACGACATCAGGAGGATCAGGCAAATATGAACATGCCAGTTACTCTGGATATGTATCTGCTTCTAAGAGAGTTTATTTCTATTTATTTATCTGATAAATAGAATACAAATTTTGTGCACAACACTCAATGCTAGAGATATACTCATAAGACTTCAAAATATGAGATTCTCTTGAAGATTCAAGCAGCCATTAATTCATTCATTCCAAAACATAGTTTATAGAACACTTACCATGTGCCAGGCACTGGTTGAGGCACTGGGGATGAAGTAATGAGGAAAACCAAATCCCTGGCCTCATAGTGCTTATGTTCTGGTGGGAAAAATAGACAAATAGATGAGCAACCTAATATGACAGAAAAGGGTAAGTTATAAGTGCCTTGAAGAATATTACACCAGGATAAGGTTTAGAAGTTCAGAAACATGGATATCACTTTTAGATAGGTTGGTTAGGAAAAAACTATGTAAAGAAGGGTTTTTTGAAAAGAATTTGATGGATGTGAGGGAATGAAGCTTGTGAGTATATGGGGGAAGACCATTTCAGGTAGAGGGACTATGAAGCGTGAAGTCTTGAGTTGGGATTTTGCTTTGTGTGTTTCGCTCAGAAAATCACTGAGCCCTGAGGGAAGTGAAGGAAATGAGATTAGAGAGAGAAATAGGCAAACCACCTCATTTGGGGCTTTGAAGGCCACGGATCAAATATTTCTGCCTCGTCTTTTATTCTGGTATAAATATGAGTGACCAAATGAAAGAGACAAAGCAATTTATGCAGATTGTCAAAGGAATTAGCTTGAAACCTGCTCCACACTTTTAAATCCCACATCCACTTGAAGAATCTGAAAGATAATATTTGGAGAAAGATAATTTTATGAAGTGATCCCTGAAGATATTTATTTGGAAAGAACATTTGCTTTTCTGTTCTTTCCCACACCACCCCATCCCACATTTTGTGGGAAGAGTATAGCTACTTTTTAACCATAAGCTTAACTAGGGGGCTTCAAGGAGAGACCACTTAAGAGTCCTTCAACGTATTTCCTGAAGTCGAGAAATGCAAAGGATTGAAGCCTAAATCATGCCATAGAAAGCTGAAATGGATGAGTTATTGGCACCTGACTTTTGCCTGGAAAATTTGGAGGGATAGAAAAATAATAATTCTTTTATGGCTGAGTGAGGTGAGTGTGAATTCATGGGATATGCTGGTCTGAAGCTCTACAGTTTGTCTGGACAAGAGATGCATTGATATTTTTGCTGTGCCAGAGTGTGTCACCAGAAACAACAAAAAAAAATGGTAAGAGGTCATTGTGTATCCCGTCTAATATGGCTTCATAGAGGGGCAAGAAGCCATTCACAAAAAGAAACTATAAGCCTGGGATACCCTGGGTCTGTAGCCTCTAGGGACCACACAGAATGGAAATGCACTCACCAAGATTAAAGGAACTTCAGGAGAAAGGAGTTTCACAGGAAACCTTTGAAGAGCTCTTGAAAGCACCCCACAAGATGAAGAGTCAACTTTGAATGATCAGTCTTGTAAGAGTAGGAAGGTTGCCCAGCCAGGTAAGACTTGTTTTACACCTCACTCTTCTCCTTTTAAGGTGCCCTGGTGGTGCGGTAGTTACATGCTCAGCTGCTAACCAAAATGTCGGTGGTTGAACCTATCAGCCACTCTGTGGAAGACAGATGTGGCAGTCTGCTTCCGTAAAGATTACAGCCTTGGAAAACCTCTGGGGCAGTTCTACTTTATCCTGTAGGATCACTGAGTTGGAATTGACTTGATGGCAATGAGTTTTGGGTTGGTCTTCTCATTCTTCTATCATTTTGACCTTGCCAGGGTAAAAAAATTGCTAACTTGTCCAGGACGAGGTGATCAGGAAAAGAGTGGATAGCAAAAGAAACATACCCCTACATTCCCCCTCTGAAGGGAGCAGGGTAAAGATACGTGATTGTGCAGGTGTGTCCTGAATCTTGATCACCGCGTACTTTGAATTCACTGAGAAGATGAGATGGGACTGAAAATCAGCCAGTGTTCCATTGACCAAGCTCTCTGCACTGGCGGGGAATTCTGGTCTTCTCAAAGAAAGTGGTACTTTTTCCTAATTTTCACATAGCTCTGTAATAACTAGTAGACTTTCTAGAGAGAAAAAGATAAACATTAAGTAAAGGCAAAGTTTTGATTTATATCATAAAATGAATATTATACTTTCCAAATTGAGGCTCTATTCTTGACATACCCGGACTATAGTGTGGTCTATCATCCAAAAGACATTTGACAAGTGGGAGTTGTCATCAAGGGGAAAGGGAAGATTATCATCATTGAATGTATTTTTAAAAGACAGGGAAAATGGTAATAAAATACAACTTGATAATAATTTGCATTTCATGATTGGTCAATAGTAGATACAGACAAGATAGATATAGAGATAAAATGATGAAAGAGAGAGAGAGAGCAACAGAACAAGACAGAATCTGTACGCTCTTCACTCTCTTTTTCCACATCTTCTCCGCTCTTTCCACCGAGGGGCCCTTTTAAAACAATATCAGGCTACTGTAATGGTATAGGAAGCAGGTGATCAATACTGGTGAGGGAGCAAGGTTTTTTATTGTTGTTGGTAGAATTTTGTTTTGTTTGTTTGGTATGTTTGTTTTTTTTTTTGTATTTGCTCCATTCTGAAGAATGTAGGAATTCACTATGGCTCTTTCAGAGTAGAATCACAAATGTATCTTTTCAGCTTTGACTTCAAGGGATTGCAGCAGGATGGAGTTATGACTCAGAGACCAGAATAGAGGAGTAGCCAAAAAAAGGAAAAATAAAGACTAAGGGAGAGATTGCTTCTAGGTACTCATTCAAGTTGAATTCTGTCCAGACTCTAAGATAACCCACTGGGATCAGTAACTAATTGCTCTGCATCATCCTCTGGATATTAAAATTGGCTGTGATCACTGACTGTTAAAACTATTCTTTCTGATAATGGGTATTAACTACATATTTGTCCAGAAGTAGTTTGTGAAATAGATAGATAGATGAAAGATAGGTAGGTAGGTGGGTAGGTAGATAGATAGATAGGTAGATTGGTAGATAGACAGGGATATTTCTAAGATACTTACTAACATTTGTTCTGTCCATATTTTCTTCACCACATAAAGTAGTATTTTCTTCAGTTCTGTTCACCATTGATTTTCATAATCATTCTGCCATACAGAAAGTGAACATATATGAATAGAATCTAATTACTAGCTTTGATTATAATCAGTTACATTGGCCAATAGGTTTCTCTGGACCCATTAAAAAACAAACAAAGAAAAAAACCATCTACTCTAAGTAGGACACTCAGAATAAGGCAGAGTTTGAAAATTGGTACCAGAGAAAATTCTAGGCTACATTATGTCCAATGTTTCTAGAGCAGAATTTTGTGATAGAAAAAAAATAATGATAGTATGTGTATTAGGCAGGTGAAGGAGTGAAAAGCCTTCATATTTGTTATGAAAAGAGAATCTGAGTAATCCTCTGGGGACTGAAAGGAAGGAAGATGGAAATAAGTTTGAAAGAAAAGATGTTACTTTTGGGCTATTTTGAAAAGCTGTGGAATCTTAGATGATATATATTTTAGTAGGCTTGACTTCTTCTGCCTATGGACGGAGTTCCTATATTCATGTTAGTTTGATCTGTTAGCTAGTTATTTATCTCCCACTTATTGAAAACTCAGGTGGCAGACAGGATCATAAGCAGTGAAGCTTTAGCCAAACTTTTAGCAAGAGGCATGCAGAAAATTAACCAGGAGTGATGGAGAGCCTAACTCAATTCTGAGACGTTCACAGGTGGGAGGGTGTTGCCAATCCAAATATGGGCATTTAAGGTAGAGTGGTCTTAGAATCACCCCGGGTTATACCATTAACCATGACATTCAATCTGGTCAGTGGGCTTTGTGACAGGAATCACCTAGCAAGAGTGTCTCATACTTACTTAAATGTCAGGCAGCAAATAATTTATTATAATTTTTTAATTCCAGGGATTCTACTTCTGTTTGAAGCACATCCAGAAGTAAGGACTGTAAGTACAATATGCAGTGATTATGGGATTGGCTGCTAACCCAAAGCTGGCGGTTTGAACCCACCAGCTGCTCTGCGGGAGAAAGATGTGGCAGTCTGCTTCCGTGAAGATTACAGCCTTGAAAACACCATGGAGCAGTTCTTTGCTGTCCTTTTTTTAGGGTTGCTATGAGTCAGAAACAACTCAATGGCAATGGGGTTTCTTTTCTTTTTTTTAGTAGAAAAACGAGGACATGAGTTGGTAAGATTGTGAGAACCATAGGCAAAATACCTAAGTTCCAAAGGAAGATTCTTGTCCCAGTAGAAGAATTGAAATATGCATCAGTGATTGGGAAGAAACCCACTCTTCTGGCCTAATCCCTCATAACTGGAAGGAAAGATTGTGGCTTGCTGTGTTTGGAGTAACCTGGGCTTGTGAGATTAATTCTCAAGCCCATGACTATTTAAAATCCCAAATTTGAATAAGATTATCTCTGAAAAATTAAAAGGACAGAAACTGAAGTTTGAAGAAGTTAAGCGAATAAAAATCTCAATATTTAGAGTTGGGCAGGACTAGGGAAAGTGGTAAGATACACAGCACATCAAGTGTGGAGTGAAAAAAGAAAAAGCGAGAAGGATCCCAAGACATGTTCCCTATACTTCATAATAGTTGATACAGGGAAGAACCCCACTCCACCTAACTGCAAAAACAAGTCTTAAACTCGGAACTTTAAAACACTCTTGGGGAAAATGGCTCTATATGTATACCTTTTTAAAACAAAGCATAGTTTCTCAATCTTACCTCCTGACTGGGAAAGGGGCATAACCGGAACCCCTTCCAGCGTTATTCAGAATTCCCGGTAGACAACTGGTCACCTCATCTTGTGAACCAAAGAACAGATCTTTTCTCCATCACGTACCAAGTAGATTCAGCCAACAGAGAAACTAAAATAGAAAAATACTTTCCCCTTCTTTATTCTTCATCAAAGAAGCCCTGGTGGTGCAATGGTTAAGTGCTCGGCTGCAAACCCAAAAGTTCAAACCCATCAGTGGCTATGAGGGAGAAGAGACCTGGTGATACGCTCCCATAAATATTACAGCCTAGGAAAACTTATAGGGTAGTTCTACTCTATCCTATAGGTTCTCTATGAGTTAGAATGCATTCAATGGCACACAACAACAACAAAACATCCTTCGACAAGAAGTGGAGGGACCCTTTACCAGAATGAGCTCATGATGACTGCCAGGCATTTTGCATTGAGACATGAGTGCTTTAGAGGCTACCTATGTTCTAATTTCTGGCTTTATATATTTAAAATATTTTTTAAATAATTTTTATTTTGCTTTAAGTGAAGGTTTACAAATCAAGTCAGTCTCTCACACAAAAACCCATATACACCTTGCTACACACTCCCAGTTACTCTCCCCCTAATGAGACAGCCTGCTCTCTCCCTCCACTCTCTCTTTTCATGTCCATTTGGCCAGCTTCTAACCCCTACCACCCTCTTATCTCCCCTCCAGGCGGGAGATGTCAACACAGTCTCAAGTGTCCACCTGATCGAAGAAGCTCACTCCTCACCAGGATCCCTCTCCAACCCGTTGTCCAGTCCAGTCCATGTCTGAAGAGTTGGCCTCAGGAATGGTTCCTGTCCTGGGCCAACAGAAGGTCTGGGGGCCATGACCACCGGGGTTCTTCTAGTCTCAGTCAGACCATTAAGTCTGGTCTTATGAGAATTTGGGGTCTGCATCCCACTGCTCTCCTGCTCCCTCAGGGCTTCTCTGTTGTGTTCCCTGTCAGGGCAGTCATCAGTTGTAGCTGGGCACCATCTAGTTCTTCTGGTCTCAGGATGATGTAGTTGCTGGTTCATGTGGCCCTTTCTGTCTCTTGGGCTCGTAATCACCTTGTGTCCTTGATGTTCTTCATTCTCCTTTGATCCAGGTGGGTTGAGACCAATTGATGCATCTTAGATGGCTGCTTACTAGCATTTAAGACCCCAGACGCCACTCTTCAAAGTGGGATGCAGAATGTTTTCTTAATAGATTTGATTATACCAATTGACTTAGATGTCCCCTGAAACCATGGTCCCCAGACCCCTGCCCCTGCTACGCTGGCCTTCGAAGCATTCAGTTTATTCAGGAACTTCTTTGCTTTTGGTTTAGTCCAATTCTGCTGACCTCACCTGTATTGTGTGCTGCTTTTTCCTTCACCTAAAGTAGTTCTTTTCTTCTATCTAATTAGTGAATGCCCCTCTCCCACCTTCCCTCCCTCCCCCACCGTTGTAACCACAAAAGAATGTTTTCTTCTCAGTTTAAACTATTTCTCAAGTTCTTATAATGGTGGTCTTATACAATATTTGTCCTTTTGCAGCTGACTAATTTCACTCAGCATAATGCCTTCCAGGTTCCTCCAGGTTATGAAATGTTTCACAGATTCCTCGCTGTTCTTTATCGATGCCTATTTTGTTTTGTGAATATATCATAATTTATTTATCCATTCATCCATTGATGGGCACCTTGGTTGCTCTCATATTTTTGCTGTTGTAAACAGTGCTGCAATAAACGTGGGTGTGCACAAATCTGTTCATGTAAAGGCTCTTATTTCTCTAGGATATAATCTGAGGAGTGGGATTGCTAGATCATATGGTAGTTCTATTTCTAGCTGTTTAAGGAAACACCAAATTGATTTCAAAAGTGGTTGTACCATTTGACATTCCCACCAGCAGTGTAGAAGTGTTCCAGTCTCTCCACAGCCTCTCCAACATTTATTCTTTTGTATTTTTTGGATTAATGCCAGCCTTGTTGGAGTGAGATGAAATCTCATTGTAGTTTTGATCTGCATTTCTCTAATGGCTAATGGTCGTGAACATTTCCTCATATATCTGTTAGCTACCTGAATGTCTTCTTTAGTGAAGTGTCTATTCATATCTTTTGACCATTTTTTAATTGGGTTATTTGTCTTTCTGCAGTTGAGTTTTTGCAGTATCATGTAGATTTTAGAGATCAGGAGCTGATCAGAAATGTCATAGCTAAAAACTTATTCCCAGTCTGTAGGTAGTCTTCTTACTCTTTTGGTGAAGTCTTTGGATGAGCATAAGTGTTTGATTTTTAGGAGCTCCCGGTTATCTAGTTTTTCTTCTACATTCTTTATAATGTTTTGTATACTGTTTATGCCATGTATTAGGGCTCCTAATGTTGTCCCTACTTTTTCTTCCATGATCTTTCTCGTTTTAGATTTTATAAATTAGGTCTTTGACCCATTTTGAGTTAGTTTTTGTGCATGGAGTGAGGTATGGGTCTTGTTTCATTTTTTTGCAGATGGATATCCAGTTACGCCAGCACCATTTGTTAAAAAGACTGTCTTTTCCCCATTTAACTGTTTCGGGGCCTTTGTCGAATATCAACTGCTCATTATGTGGATGGATTTATGTTTGGATTCTCAATTCTATTCCATTGGTCCATGTATCTGTTGTTGTACCAGTACCAGGTTGTTTTGACTACTGTGGCAGTATAATAAGTTCTAAAATCGGGTAAAGTAAGGCCTCCCACTTTGTGCTTCTTTTTCAATAATGCGTTATTTATATAGGGCCTCTTTCCCTTCCATCTGAAATTGGTGATTTGTTTCTCCATCTCATTAGAGAATGTCCTTGGGATTTGGATTGGAATTGCATTAAATGCATAGATCACTTTTGGTAGAATAGACATTTTTATAATGTTAAGTCTTCCTATCCACAAGTAAGGTATATTCTTCCACTTATGTAAGTCTCTTTTGGTTTCTTGCCGAAGTGTACTGTAGTTTTCTTTGTATAAGTCTTTTACATCTCTGGTAAGATTTATTCCTTGGTATTTTATCTTCTTGGGGGCTACTGTAAATGGCATTGATTTGGTGAATTCTTCTTCGATGTTCTTTTTGTTTGTATAGAGGAATCCAACTGATTTTTGTATGTTTATCTTGTATCCCGATACTTTGCTGAACTCTTCTATTAGTTTCAGTAGTTTTCTGGAGGATTCCTTAGGGTTTCCTGTGTATAAGATCATGTCATCTGCAAATAGATATACTTCTTCCTTGCCAATCTGGATGCTCTTTATTTCTTTATCTAGCCTAAGTGCTCTGGCTAGGACTTCCAGCACAATGTTGAATAGGAGTGGTGATAAACGGCATCCTTGTCTGGCTCCCGATCTCAATGGGAATGTTTTCAGGGTCTCTCCATTTAGGGTGATGTTGGCTGTTGGCTTTGTATAAATGCCCTTTATTATGCTGAGAAATTTTCCTTCTATTCCTGTTTTGCTGAGAATTTTTATCATGAATGAGTGTTGAACTTTGTCAAATGCCTTTTCTGCATCAATTGATAAAATCATGTGATTCTTGTCCTTTGTTTTATTTATGTGGTGGATTACATTAATTGTTTTTCTAATGTTGAACCATCCCTGCATACCTGGTATGAATCCCACTTGGTCATGGTGAATTATTTTTTTGATATATTGTTGAATTCTATCGGCTAGAATTTTGTTCATGATTTTTGCATCTACATTCATGAGGGATATAGGTCTATAATTTTTTTTTTCTTTTGATGTCTTCCTGGTTTTGGTATCAGGGATATGGTGGCTTCATAGAATGAGTTTGGTAGTATTCCATCCTTTTCTATGCTCTGAAATGCCTTTAGTAGTAGTGGTGTTAACTCTTCTCTGAAAGTTTGGTAGAACTCTGCAGTGAAGCCGTCCAGACCAGGGCTTTTTTTGTTGGGAGTTTTTTGATTACCTTTTCAATCTCTTCTTTTGTTATGGGTATATTTAGTTGTTCTACCTCTGTTTGTGTTATTTTAGGTAGCTAGTGTGTTTCTAGGAATTCATCCATTTCTTCCAGTTTTTCAAATTTGTTGGAATATATAGTTTTTCATAGTAATCTGATATGATTCCTTTAATTTCAGTTGGGTCTGTTGTAATATCGCCCATGTCATTTCTTATTTGGGTTATTTGCTTCCTCTCCTGTTTCTCTTTTGTCAGTGTGGCAAGTGGTTTATCAATGTTGTTGAGTTTTTCAAACAACCAGCTTTTGGTCTTGTTAATTCTTTCAATCATTTTTCTGTTTTCTATTTCATTTAGTTCAGCTCTAATTTTTATTATTTGTTTTCTTCTGGTGCCTGTGGGTTTCTTTTGTTGCTCTCTTTCTATTTGTTCAAGTTGTAGGGATAATTCTTTGATTTGGGCCCTTCTTTTTGGATGTGTGCATTTATTGATACAAATTGGCCTCCGAGCACCCCTTTTGCTTTGTCCCAAAGGTTCTGATAGGAAGTGTTTTCATTCTCATTGGATTCTCTGAATTTCTTTATTCCATCCTTAATGTCTTCTAGAATCCAGTCTTTTCTGAGCAGGGTATTGTTCAGTTGCTAAGTGTTTGATTTCTTTTCCCTGCTTTTCCTGTTATTGATTTCCACTTTTATGGCCTTATGATCAGAGAAGATGTTTTGTGAGGTTGCAATGTTTTGGATTCTGCTAAGGCTTGCTTTATGACCTAATATGTTGTCTATTCTAGAGAATGTTCCATGTGCACTAGAAAAGAAAGTATAGTTGGTTGCTGTTGGGTGGAGTGTTCTGTATATGTCTACAAGGTCAGTTGGTTGATTGTGGCATTTAGATCTTCCGTGTCTTTATTGAGCTTCTTTCTGGATGTCCTGTCCACTAAAAGTGGTGTGTTGAAGTCTCCTACTATCATTGTGGAGCTGTCTATCTCACTTTTCAATGCTGATGGAGTTTGTTTTATGTACCTTGCAGCCCTGTCATTGGGTGCATAAATATTTAATATGGTTATATCTTCTTGGTGTATTGTCTTTTTAATCATCATATAGTGTTCTTCCTTATCCTTTCTGATGGATTTAACTTTAAAGTCTATTTTGTCAGAAATTCATATTGCCACTCCTGCTCTTTTTTGATTGTTTGCTTGATATATTTTTTTCCATCCTTTGAGTTTTAGTTTGTTTGTGTCCCTAAGTCTAAGGTGTGTCTCTTGTAGGCAGTATATAGACGGATCTTGTTTTTTAATCCATTCTTCCACTCTCTGTCTCTTTATTAGTGCATTTAGTCCAT
The DNA here is from genome assembly GCF_024166365.1 of Elephas maximus indicus. Taxonomy (NCBI): domain Eukaryota; kingdom Metazoa; phylum Chordata; class Mammalia; order Proboscidea; family Elephantidae; genus Elephas; species Elephas maximus. The sequence continues at coordinate 58,434,594 of NC_064823.1, read as the reverse complement.
TTACATTCAGGGTAATTATGGGTAAGTATGAATTTAGTGCTATCATTGTGATGTCTTTTTGTGTGTGTTGACAGTTTCTTTTTCCCACTTGATTTTATGTGCTGAGTAGATTTTCTTTATATATTGTCCTTTCCTCATATTTGTTGTTGTTGATTTTGTTTCTGCTGAGTCTGTATTTTTCCCTTGTATTTTATTTTGATGAGTAGGATAGTTTGTCTCCTTTGTGGTTACCTTATTATTTACCTGAATTTTTCTAAATTTAAAACTAACTTTTATTTCTTTGTATCGCCATATCTTCCTCTCCGTATATAAGGTGTACGATTACATGTCTTAGTCCCTCTTTATTATTTTAATGTTGTCTTCTTTTATGTAATATCATTGCCATTACCCTGTTTTGGGCTTTTTTTTTTAATCTTGCTTTGCTTTTTTGGATTTCCCGGTCTGGGTTGACTTCTGGTTGCTCTGACCAGAGTTCTAGTCTTGGTGGACAACTGATATTATTGATTTTCTAAACAAAGAACTCCCTTTAGCATTTCTTGTAGTTTTGGTTTGGTTTTTAAGAATTCCCTCAACTTGTGTTTATCTGGAAATGACTTAATTTCACCTTCATATTTAAGAGGCAGTTTTGATGGATATGTGATTCTTGGCAGGCAATTTTTTTCCTTCAGTTTTTTAAACAGGCCATCCCATTACCTTCTTGCCTGCATGGTTTCTGCCGAGTAGTCCGAGCTTATTCTTATTGGCTCTCCTTTGTAGGTGACTTTTCTTTTATCCCTCGCTGCTCTTATAATTCTCTCTTTATCTTTGGTTTTGGCAAGCTTGATTATAATATGTCTTGGTGACTTTCTTTTAAGATCTACCTTATGTGGAGTTTGATGAGCATCTTGGATAGATATCTTCTCATCTTTCACAATATCAGGGAAGTTTTCTGCCAACAAATCCTCAACAATTTTCTCTGTATTTTCTGTTATCTCTCCCTGTTCTGGTACTCCAATCACTCCTAGGTTATTTCTCTTGATGGAGTCCCACATGATTCTTAAGGTTTCTTCATTTTTTTAAATTCTTTTACCTGATTTTTCTTCAAATATATTAGTGCCAAGTGATTTATCTTCGAGTTCAGAAATTCTAGCTTCTACTTGCTCAATTCTGCTCCTCTGACTTTCTACTGAGTTATCTAATTCTGTAATTTTATTGTTAATCTTCTGAATTTCTGATTGCTGTCTGTCTATGGATTTTTCCAGCTTATGAAACTTTTCATTATGTTCCTGAATAATCTTTCTAATTTCTTCAGCTGCTTTATCTGTGTGTTCCTTGGCTTGTTCTGTGTATTGCCTCATTTCCTTCCTGATGTCTTGAAGGGTTTTGTATATTAAACTTTTGTATTCTGCATCTGGTAATTACAAGAATGCACTTTCACCTAAAAGATCCCTGGATGCTTTGTTTTGAGAGCCTGTTGAGGTGATCATGGCCTGTTTCTTTATGTGACTTGATATTGACTATTGCCTCTGAGCTGTCTATAAGTTATTGTATTAGTTTATGCTTGCTTACTGTGTCATAGCTGCTTGTTTTGTTTTGTTTAAAAAAAAATTTTTTTTATACCCCTGTGGGTTGCGTGAGTGAGCTAGCTTGATTATTTTCACCTTTGGTGCTCTGGTGTTGTGTCCCCAGCTGGCTAGAGCTGTTATCAGGTATATCAGTCTAGGGGTCCATTCAGTTTTCTTGTATGAATTCAGCTCTGTTTCCAGGTAGCTGATCATTAAGTGTGTGGTACAGGCTCCGCCCTACAGTCTTAGAGGGGCATGGGTGATTGGCATATATACCGGTATCTGATTGCAGCAGGGAGTCACACTCTGAACAAGGCAGGGGGCTGAGAACTGACCCCCAAGTGTCTCTGAGGAAAATGTGTCTCTGTTCCCTAGAGCGTGCTGGTGGGTGGATTCTGCAGAGGGACCACGGCCACCCAAATTTTTTGTCATAAGGACTGGGAGGTACCTATTATCTCAGGACGTCTGTCACTGGTGGCTGTGTGACCGGAGTGGAGCTATCAGTCCTTAGGTCCCTACAAGGTAGGTGAGGACCTTGTTTGATAGGCAAAGCAATGTCAAACATCAAACATCCACCTCTCCACTGCACAGCTGAAATGGTTGGAGTTTGCCAAAAAGGGCCTATTCTCCTGAAATAGGCCCACACAGGTCCATGAAGAAGGGAAAGGTGCTCAAGGTCCACAGATGGTTTATGCCTGGACAGGAGTTGCTTCTGTCCTGAGCTCCCCCATTTAATGAAGCTAGCAAATTATCTTTTCCCCCCAGTTGCAATTATTTTCCTTCCCCAAGGCTGGGAGGTTGGCTCTAGGTGCTCACCAGGGTCTATCTCAGGCCCAGAGATTCAGCCGCTGAAGCCGGCTTGGGGGTGGGGAGGCCTGGTAAAATATACCCAAGTACTTAGCTGTTGCCGAGAGCACACCGTTCTCCTCAGCCTCCGGAGGTGTGAGTGGGCTGTGTGGCTGCTTGCTTTTCCCTGAGGAAATTGTGGCGGAACTCTAGTACTAGCCCGTTGCCGCAGCTGCCGCTCTGGAAATGGTGCCTGAGGGCTTCCCGCAATTCAGGGCCTGTAACTCCTCTCCACTTCTGAACACTCTCTTCCTGCCCCTGCCCCTCAGTTCATTGTCTAAACTTGCCTTTGATGCGCAGGGCTCCCAGCTTGTCACAAATATACTCGTTTCACTTGTTTTTTTGCGTCTTTGTTGTAAGGAGGGCTCGACGAAGCATCTGTCTATTCTGCCATGTTGGCTCTACCTCCTCTATTTAAAATATTTTAAATTAATGTTTTCACAATTTTTTTTTTCAGAAATACAGTTTATTTTGTCTTTTTTGTGCAAAATTATAACAACATCAACAAAAACAGCACAGCACCTACTCTGAAACTCTAAGCTGAGGAGGACTGGTTGTGCTTTTTACCTTGGAAAATATGTTCTCCTCTATTTAACCTGAATGCCACTATAATTATAACCATCTCAAACTTACTCCTATAATTCTTTCTACAAGATATACAATTAAAATAAAGTGTTAATCTGAACAATGAAAATAAAATGGAACCCTGCAATTACAAGTCAAACTTTTCTCACGTAGGAACAGAATGAAGAAAGGCATTATTTAATTAGAATACCAAATGCCAAAATCTATGAGGAAAAATCAAACATACCATAACCATAGGAGATAGAAGGTAATATTAAAGGCAAAACTTCATATCTAATACTTGCCTTTATGTATAAACACAAATTATATTCAATGTGGTAACCATTAATGATTATATTCCACATACATAATTTTTAAATACAGCATGGAAAATTTTTTTTTTTTTTGCCTGAAACTGAATGCTGTCTCCTTCTTCAAATGGGACATGAGATTTCTGGTCCACAACCGTTTGCTCCATTGGCTGTTGTATGATACCCGGCCTGCTTTGCTCACGTATCTGGCCCCTTTGAGTATTGGAGATTACAAACCCTGATTACAATCTCATCTTAACATGTCTTTCACCCCAATCAAGAACAGCAATGTTGAGGATAAAATGATCTGAAAAAGAAATAGCCACTATCAATCCACAATAATCCAGGCAAGTTTAAATATTAATTAATCAATAAGGCCAGTACCTTGTTTAAAAATGCTACTGAAGTCTTTTTGCTAGACTTATTATCTGGCATTCTATTAAAGTGTTGTTATAATTGAGTTTGATGAATCATAACTTCCTGATTACCTGCAGGGAAGTATGGCCAAACCATTGGCAATTTACAAATATTGTTTATTTGTGTATTTATTAAGTCATAAAGTAAAGAATCCACATATTTCTGAATATAAGGAGTAAATATGAAAAAAACATACTCAAGGTTTTCAGTGGAGGAGAATCATGTCTGGTAAGAATAGGTTCTTCTTATTTTTTCCTCTTTTTAAAATTGTGATTTAAGTGAAAGTTTACAGCTCGAGTTAGTCTCTCATACAAAACTTTATACACACCTTGTTATGTGACCCTAGTTGCTCTCTCTTAGTTGCTCTCGGTTGCTAACCAAAATGTTGGCAGCTTGAATCCATCACCTGCTCCTTAGAAACCCTATGGGACAGTTCTACTCTGTCCTATAGGGTCACTATGAGTCAGAATCAACTTGACGAGAACGGGTTTTTTAACTCTACCTCTCAGGTCTATCCTGTCCAGTCTCCTTCTTTGGCCCTTTGTCTTTCTTTGAAACTCCAAGGCCCCATCAGATCTCACCTAGAGTTTGGCAGTCTTCTCCTAACTGTTCCTTCTTCTTTGTCTTGCCACCTCTAAAGAACGTTCTGCACAAAGCAGTCAGAATGGGTCCTTAAAGTCTGTGCCAAGTCAGTGACTTTCTTCAAGATCTTTTAATACTTCTACCCTACACTCAGAATAAAAGTCACTACTTACTGTGGCCTACAAGACCTTACCTGATCTGGCGTCTTGCCACCTCTCCAATCAGCTCCTATGGCTGCCATGCTCACCATCTCCACTGGCCTTCATTCTGTTTCTTAAACATGCCAGTATCATTTCCCTCTATTGCCTTTGATTTCCCTAGTTACAGTGGCTTTGCCCTAGAAATTGAATGACCTGTACTTTATCAGACTCATCTCAGCTATGTCACCTATCTTAATTTTTTAGCTCTTAGAATGCACTGTTTCCTATATTTATTTATTTTTGAGTCACTCAGTTTAAGAGTTATTATTTATTTATTTTCTTTTATTTTTATTGTGCTTTAAGTGAAAGTTTACTGCTCGTTAGTTTCTCATACAAAAATTTATTCACACATGCTTATGTGACCTTGTTGCACACTTCTCTTCTCCACCTCAGATTTTCTGTGTCCGTTCAACCAGCTCCTGTTCTTTTCTGCCTTCTCATCTTACTTCCGGACAAGTGATGCCCATTAGTCTCACGTACCTACTTGAACTAAGAAACACGCTCTTCATGAGTATCATTTTATGTCTTATAGTCCTGTCTAATCTTCGTCTGAAGAGCTGGCTTCAGGAATGGTTTTAATTCTGGGGTAACAGAGAGTCCAGAGGTCATGTCTTTCGGGGTTCCTCCAGTCTCAGTCAGACCTTTAAGTCTGGTATTTTTAAGTCTGGTATTTTTACATGAATTTGAGTTCTGCACCCCTTTACTCCAGCTGTATCAGTGACTCTCTGTTGTGTTCCCTGTCAGGGTGGTCACTGGTGGTAGCTGTGCACTATCTAGTTCTTCTGGTCTCAGGCTGATGGAGTCTGATTTATGTGGGCTTTTCTGTCTCCTGGGCTAATATTTTCCATTTGTATTTGGTATTCTTCATTCTCTTTTGCTCCAGGTGAGTTGGGACCAATCGATGCATCTTAGATGGCCTCTCACTAGCTTTTAAGACCCCAGATGCCAGTCACCAAAGTGGGGCACAGAAGGTTTTCTTAACAAACCTTGTCATACCAATTGACCTAGATGTCCCCTGAATCCATGATCCCCAGACCCTGCCCCTGCTACTCTGTCCCTCAAAGTGTTTTGTTGTATTCAGGAAACTTCTTAGCTTTTTGTTTAGTCCTGTTGCGCTGACCTCTCCTGTATTGTGTGTTGTCCTTCCCTCCACCTAAGATAATTCTTGTCTACTATCTAGTTGGTGAATACCCCTCTCCTTCCCTTCTCACCCTTGTATAGCCATCAAAGAATGTTTTCTTTGGTGTTTAAACCTGTTCCTGAGTTCTTATAATAGTAGTCTCATACAATACTGTCCTTTTGAGACTAATTTCACTCAACTTGAGCTTGCATATGACCAGTTGATGGTCTATTCCACAGTTGGCCTCTGGCCTTGGTAAGACTGATGATATTGTGGTTTTCCATAGTCTCTTTCCACAGATGTGCTGTTGTTATTGTAGAATGCCCTCAAGTCAGTTCTGACTCGTAGTGACCCTAAGTACTGCAGAACGAAACACCGCCTGGTCCTGCATCATGCCCATAATCATTGTTATGCTTGAACTCATTGTTGCAACCACTGTGTCTATCTATCTTATGGAGGGTCTTCCCCTTTTCCATTGACCCTGTACTTTGTTCTGTCCCAACAACTGCCTCTTAATCTATGTACAGGTTCCTCATAGGCACAATTAAGTGTTCTAGAATTCCCATTCTTCACAATGTTATCCATAATTTGTTATGATCCTCACAGTCGACTGCCTTTGCATAGTCAATAAAACACAGGTAAACACCCTTCTGGTATTCTCTGCTTTCAACCAGGATCCATCTGACATCAGCGATGATATCCTTGGTTCCACGTCCTCTTCTGAAGCTGGCCTGAATTTCTGGCTGTTACCTGCCGATATAATGCTGCAGCTGCTTTTGAATGATCTTCCGCAAAATTTTGCCTGTGATATTAATGACATTGTGCTATAATTTCCACATTTGGTTGGATCACCTTTCTTGGAAGTAAGCATAAATCTCTTCCAGTCAGTTGGCCAGGTGGCTGTCTTCCAAATTTCTTGGCATAGACGAGTGAGCATTTCCAGTGCTGCGTCCATTTGTTGAAACATCTTAATTGATATTCCATCAATTCCTGGAGCTCCATGATAGAATTTTTCAAGACCAATTGCTTCTTCATTGCAAATACCTTTTTTCACCAACATAAATGGAGACTATATACAGGAATCTAATAAACTACATCTGTGGAAAGAGATGATGGAGAAGCTCAATATCATCAGTCAGAACAAGGCCAGGGGCCAGCTGTGGAACGGACCATCAATTGCTCATATGCAATTTCAAGTTGAAACTGAAGAAAATTAGAACAAGTCCACGATAGACAAAGTATGAACTTAAGTATATCCTGCCTGAATTTAGAAACCATCTCAAGAATAGATTTGATGTGTTGAACACTAATGACCAAATACCAGATGAAATATGGAATGACATCAAGGACATCATCCATGAAGAAAGCAAGAGGTCATTAAAAAAGCAGGAAAGAAAGGAAAGACTAAAATGGATGTCAGAAGGGACTCTGAAACTTACTCTTGAATGTTAAGTAAAAAAAAAAAAAAAAAAAAAACCCACTGCCGAACGTTAAGTACCTAAAGAAAAAGAAAGAAATGGTGAAGTCAAAGAATTGAACAGAAGATTTCAAAGGGCAGCTGGAGAAGATAAAGTATTATAACGACAGGTACAAAAAGCTGGAGATGTAAAACCAAAAGGGAAGAACACTCTCGGCATTTCTGGAGATGAAAGAATTGAAGGAAAAATTCAAGCCTCGAGTTGTAATAGTGAAAGATTCCATGGGTGGAAATATTAAACAATACAGGATGCATCAAAAAAAGATGGAAGGAATACATAGAGTCATTATACCAAAAATAATTGTTGGATGTTCAATCATTTCAACAGGTAACATATGATCAGGAACCAATGGTACCGAAGGCATTGGTGAAAAACAAGGCTCCAGGAATAGACAGAATATCTACTGAGATGTTTCAACAAATGGATGCAGCACTGGAAGCACTCACTCATCTATGCCAAGAAATTTGGAAGGCAGCTACCTGGCCAACTTACTGGAAGAGATCCGTATTTATGCCTATTCCCAAGAAAGGTGATCCAACTGAATGCAAAAATTGTAGAACAATATCATTAATATCACAGGCAAAATTTTGCTGAAGATCATTCAAAAGCAGCTGCAGCATTATATTGGAAGGGAATGGCCAGAAATTCAGACTGGATTCAGAAGAGGGCGTGGAACTAGTGATATCGTTTTTGATGTCAGATGGATCCTGGCTGAAAGCAGAGAATACCAGAAAGATGTTTACCTGTGTTTTATTAACTATGCAAAGATATTCGACTGTGTGGATCATAAAAAATTATGGATAACGTGAAGAATGGGAATTCTAGAACACTTAATCGCGTGCATGAGGAAGGTGTACGTAGATTAAGAGGCAGTTGTTTAAACAGAACAAGGGGGTACTGAGTGATTTAACATCAGGAGAGATGTGCATCAGGGTTGTATCCCTTCATGGTACCTATTCAATCTCTAGGATGAGCAAATAATACGAAAAGCTGGACTATATGAAGAAGAATGGGGCATCAAGATTGGAGGAAGGCTCATTAACAACCTGCATTATGCAGATGACACAGCCTTGCTTGCTGAAAGTGAAGACAGCTTGAAGAATTTACTGATGAAGATCAAAGACCACAGCCTTCAGTATGGACTACACCTCAACATAAAGAAAACAAAAATCCTCACAACTGGACCAATAAGCAACATCATGATAAATGGAGAAAAGATTGAAGTTGTCAAGGATTTCATTCTACTTGGATCCACTATTAACACCCATGGAAGCAGCAGTCAAAAAATCAAATGACGAATTGCATTGAGCAAACCTGCTGGGAAAGACCTCTTTACAGTGTTGAGAAGCAAAGATCTCACCTTGAAGACTAGGTGCGCCTGATGCCAGCCATGGTATTTTCAATCTCATCATATGCATGCGAAAGCTGGGCAATGAATAAGGAAGACCGAAGAAGAATTGGTCCTTTTGAATTGTGGTGTTGGCAAAGAATATTGAATATACCATGGACTCCCAGAAGAATGAACAAATCTGCCTTAGAAGAGTACAACAAGAATGCTCCTTGGAAGCAAGGATGGTGAGACTGTGCCTTACACACTTTGGACATGTTATCTGGCGGGATCAATCCCTAGAGAAACATCGTGCTTGGTAAAGTATAGGGTCAGAGGAAAAGGAGAAGAACCTCAATGAAATGGATTGACACAGTGACTGCAACAATGGGCTTAAGCATAACAATGATTGTGAGAGTGGTGCAGGACTGGGCAGTGTTTCATTCTATAGCATGTAGGTTCGCTATCAGTCAGAACAGACTGGACGGCACCTAATAATAGCAATTTTACTCAGGTTAATGCCTCCAGATTCATCCATGTTATGAAATGTTTCATGGATTCATTGTTGCTCTTTATTGTGTGAATATACCATTGGGGTGAATATACCATAATTTGTGTGAATAGGAGCCCTAATACATGGCATAAACAGTGTGAATATACCATAATTTTGTTTATCCATTCATCCTTCTATAGGCACTTAGGTTTTTTCCACTTTTTGCTATTCTGGGTAGTCCTGCAATGAACATGGGTGTGCATATATCTGTTCATGTGACAGCTCTTATTTCTCTAGGGTATATTCCAAGGAGTGGGATTGCTGGATCCTATGGTAGTTCTATTTCTAGCTTTTATTTTTTTTTTTAATTAATTTTTATTAAGCTTCAAGTGAACACTTACAAATCCAATCAATCTGTCACACGTAAGTTTACATACATCTTACTCCCTTCTCCCACTTGCTCTCCCCCTATTGAGTCAGCCCTTTCAGTCTCTCGTTTCGTGACACTTTTGCCAGCTTCCCTCTCTCTCTATCTTCCCATCCCCCTCCAGACAAGAGTTGCCAACACACTCTCAAGTGTCCACCTGATTTAATTAGCTCACTCTTCATCAGCATCTCTCTCCCCACCCCCGCTGACCAGTCCCTTTCATGTCTGATGAGTTGTCTTCGGGAATGGTTCCTGTCCTGTGCCAACAGAAGGTCTGGGGAGCATGGCCGCCGGGATTCCTCCAGTCGCAGTCAGACCCTTAAGTATGGTCTTTTTATGAGAATTTGGGGTCTGCATCCCACTGATCTCCTGCTCCCTCAGGAGTTCTCTGTTGTGCTCCCTGACAGGGCAGTCATCGATTGTGGCCGGGCACCAAATAGTTCTTCTGGTCTCAGGATGATGTAGGTCTCTGGTTCATGTGGCCCTTTCTGTCTCTTGGGCTCTTAGTTGTCGTGTGACCTTGGTGTTCTTCATTTTTCTTTGCTCCAGGTGGGTTGAGACCAATTGGTGCATCTTAGATGGCCGCTTGTTAGCATTTAAGACCCCAGACGCCACATTTCAAACTGGGATGCCGAATGTTTTCATAATAGAACTATTTTGCCAATTGACTTAGAAGTCCCCTCAAACCATGTTCCCCAGACCCCTGCACCTGCTCCGCTGACCTTTGAAGTATTCATTTTATCCCGGAAACTTCTATGCTTTTAGTCCAGTCCAATTGAGCTGACCTTCCATGGATTGAGTGTTGTCTTTCCCTTCACCCAAAGCAGTTCTTATCTACTGATTAATCGATAAAAAACCCTCTCCCTCCCTCCCTCCCTCCCCCCCCCTTCGTAACCACAAAAGTATGTGTTCTTCTCAGTTTTTACTATTTCTCAAGATGTTATAATAGTGGTCTTATACAATATTTGTCCTTTTGCCTCTGACTAATTTCGTTCAGCATAACGCCTTCCAGGTTCCTCCATGTTATGAAATGTTTCACAGATTCGTCACTGTTCTTTATCGATGTGTAGTATTCCATTGTGTGAACACACCACAATTTATTTAACCATTCATCCATTGTTGGACACCTTGGTTGCTTCCAGCTTTTTGCTATTGTAAACAGAGCTGCAATAAACATGGGTGTGCATATATCTGTTTGTGTGAAGGCTCTTGTATCTCTAGGGTATATTCCAAGGAGTGGAATTTCTGGGTTGTATGGTAGTTCTATTTCTAACTGTTTAAGATAACACCAGATAGATTTCCAAAGTGGTTGTACCATTTTACAATCCCACCAGCAGTGTATAAGAGTTCCAATCTCTCCGCAGCCTCTCCAACATTTATTATTTTGTGTTTTTTGGATTAATGCCAGCCTAGTTGGTGTGAGATGGAATCTCATCATAGTTTTAATTTGCATTTCTCTAATGGCTAATGATCGGGAGTATTTTCTCATGTATCTGTTGGCTGCCTGAATATCTTCTTTAGTGAAATGTGTGTTCATATCGTTTGCCCACTTCTTGATTGGGTTGTTTGTCTTTTTGTGGTTGAGTTTTGACAGAATCATGTAGATTTTAGAGATCAGGCGCTGGTCGGAGATGTCATAGCTGAATATTCTTTCCCAGTCTGTAGGTGGTCTTTTTACTCTTTTGGTGAAGTCTTTAGATGAGCATAGGTGTTTGATTTTTAGGAGCTCCCAGTTATCTGGTTTCTCTTCATCATTTTTGGTAATGTTTTGTATTCTGTTTATGCCTTGTATTAGGGCTCCTAGGGTTGCCCCTATTTTTTCTTCCATGATCTTTACCGTTTTAGTCTTTATGTTTAGGTCTTTGATCCACTTGAAATTAGTTTTTGTGCATGGTGTGAGGTGTGGGTCCTGTTTCATTTTTTTGCAAATGGATATCCAGTTATGCCAGCACCATTTGTTAAAAAGACTATCTTTTCCCCAATTAACTGACACTGGTCCTTTGTCAAATATCAGCTGCTCATACATGGTTGGATTTATATCTGGGTTCTCAATTCTGTTCCATTGGTCTATGTGCCTGTTGTTGTACCAGTACCAGGCTGTTTTGACTACTGTGGCTGTAAAATACGTTCTGAAATCAGGTAGAGTGAGTCCTCCCACTTTCTTCTTCTTTTTCAGTAATCCTTTGCTTATCCGGGGCTTCTTTCCCTTCCATATGAAATTGGTGATTTGTTTCTCTATCCTCTTAAAATATGACATTGGAATTTGGATCGGAAGTGCATTGTATGTATAGATGGCTTTTGGTAGAATAGACATTTTTACTATGTTAAGTCTTCCTATCCATGAGGAAGGTATGTTTTTCCACTTAAGTATGTCCTTTTGAATTTCTTGTAGTAGAGCTTTGTAGTTTTCTTTGTATAGGTCTTTTACATCCTTGGTAAGATTTATTCCTAAGTATTTTATCTTCTTGGGGGCTACTGTGAATGGTATTGATTTGGTTATTTCCTTTTCGGTGTTCTTTTTGTTGATGTAGAGGAATCCAAGTGATTTTTGTATGTTTATCTTATAACCTGAGACTCTGCCAAACTCTTCTATTAGTTTCACTAGTTTTCTGGAGGATTCCTTAAGGTTTTCTGTGTATAAGATCATGTCATCTGCAATTAGTGATAACTTTACTTCCTCCTTGCCAATCCGGATACCCTTTATTTCTTTGTCTAGCCTAATTGCCCTGGCTAGGACTTCAAGTACGATGTTGAATAAGAGCGGTGATAAAGGGCATCCTTGTCTGGTACCCGTTCTCAAGGGAAATGCTTTCAGGTTCTCTCCATTTAGAGTGATATTGGCTGTTGACTTTGCATAGATGCCCTTTATTATGTTGAGGAATTTTCCTTCAATTCCTATTTTGGTAAGAGTTTTTATCATAAATGGGTGTTGAAGTTTGTCAAATGCCTTTTCTGCTTCAATTGATAAGATCATGTGGTTTTTATCTTTTGTTTTATTTATGTGATGGATTACATGAATGGTTTTTCTGGTATTAAACCAGCCTTGCATACCTGGTATAAATTCTACTTGATCAGGGTGAATTATTTTTTTGATGTGTTGTTGGATTCTATTGGCTAGAATTTTGTTGAGGATTTTTTCATCTATGTTCATGAGGGATATAGGTCTATAATTTTCTTTTTTTGTAATCTCTTTACCTGGTTTTGGTATCAGGGAGATTCATAGAATGAGTTGGGTAGTATTCCGTCATTTTCTATGCTTTGAAATACCTTCAGTAGTAGTGATGTTAAGTCTTCTCTGAAAGTTTGGTAGAACTCTGCAGTGAAGCCATCCTGACCAGGGCTTTTTTTTGTTGGAAGTTTTTTGATTACCGTTTCAATCTCTTTTTTTGTTATGGGTCTATTTAGTTGTTCTACTTCTGAATGTGTTAGTTTAGGTAGGTAGTATTTTTCCAAGAATTCATCCATTTCTTCTAGGTTTTCAAATTTGTTAGAGTACAATTTTTCGTAGTAATCTGAAATGATTCTTTTAATTTCATTTGGCTCTGTTGTGATGTGGCCCTTCTCGTTTCTTATTAGGGTTATTTGTTTCCTTTCCTGTATTTCTTTAGTCAGTCTAGCCAATGGTTTATCAATTTTGTTAATTTTTTCAAAGAACCAGCTTTTGGCTTTGTGAATTCTTTCAATTGTTTTTCTGTTCTCTAATTCATTTAGTTCAGCTCTAATTTTTATTATTTGTTTTCTTCTGGTGCCTGATGGGTTCTTTTGTTGCTCACTTTCTATTTGTTCAAGTTGTAGGGACAGTTCTCTGATTTTGGCTCTTTCTTCTTTTTGTATGTGTGCATTTATTATTATAAATTGGCCTCTGAGCACTGCTTTTGCTGTGTCCCAGAGGTTTTGATAGGAAGTATTTTCATTCTCGTTGCATTCTATGAATTTCCTTATTCCCTCCTTGATGTCTTCTATAACCCAGTCTTTTTTCAGGAGGGTATTGTTCATTTTCCAAGTATTTGATTTCTTTTCCCTAGTTTTTCTGTTATTGATTTCTAGTTTCATTGCCTTGTGGTCTGAGAAGATGCTTTGTAATATTTCGATGTTTTGGACTCTGCAAAGGTTTGTTTTATGACCTAATATGTGGTCTATTCTAGGGAATGTTCCATGTGCACTAGAAAAGAAAGTATATTTTGCAGCAGTTGGGTGGAGAGTTCTGTATAAGTCAATGAGGTCAAGTTGGTTGATTGTTGTAAGTAGGTCTTGCGTGTCTCTATTGAGCTTCTTACTGGATGTCCTGTCCTTCTCCGAAAGTGGTGTGTTGAAGTCTCCTACTATAAATGTGGAGGTGTCTATCTCACTTTTCAATTCTGTTAAAATTTGATTTATGTATCTTGCAGCCCTGTCATTGGGTGCGTAAATATTTAATATGGTTATGTCTTCCTGATCAATTGTCCCTTTTATCATTATATAGTGTCCTTCTTTATCCTTTGTGGTGGATTTAAGTCTAAAGTCTATTTTGTCAGAAATTAATATTGCTACTCCTCTTCTTTTTTGCTTATTGTTTGCTTGATATATTTTTTTCCATCCTTTGAGTTTTAGTTTGTTTGTGTCTCTAAGTCTAAGGTGTGTCTCTTGTAGGCAGCATATAGATGGATCGTGTTTCTTTATCCAGTCCGTGACTCTCTGTCTCTTTATTGGTGCATTTAGTCCATTTACATTCAGCGTAATTATAGTTAAATAAGTTTTTAGTGCTGTCATTTTGATGCCTTTTCATGTGTGTTGTTCGCCATTTTATTTTTCCACATACTTTTTTGTGCTGAGACGTTTTTCTTATTAAATTGTGAGATCCTCATTTTCATAGTGTTTGACTTTATGTTAGTTGAGTCGTTACGTTTGTCTTGGCTTTTATCCTGAGTTATGGAGTTGTTATACCTTTTTGTGGTTACCTTATTATTTACCCCTATTTTTCTACGTAAAAACCTAACTTGTATCATTCTATATCGCTTTGTATCACTCTCCATCTGGCAGTTCAATGCCTCCTGTATTTAGTCCCTCTTTTTGTTTATTGTGATCTTTTACCTATTGATTTCCATGATTCCCTGTTATGTGTATTATTTTATTTATTTATTTATTTTTAAATTAATCTTAATTTGTTTGTTTTTGTGATTTCCCTATCTGAGTTGATATCAGGACATTCTGTTTTGTGACCTTGTCTTGTGCTGGTACCTGATATTATTGGTTTTCTGACCAAACAATCTCCTTTAGCATTTCTTGTAGCTTTGGTTTGGTTTTTGCAAATTCTCTAAACTTGTGTTTATCTGTAAATATCTTAATTTCGCCTTCATATTTCAAGGAGAGTTTTGCTGGATATATGATCCTTGGCTGGCAGTTTTTCTCCTTCAGTGCTCTGTATATGTCATCCCATTCCCTTCTTGCCTGCATAGTTTCTGCTGAGTAATCTGAACTTATTCTTATTGATTCTCCCTTGAAGGAAACCTTTCTTTTCTCCCTGGCTGCTTTTAAAATTTTCTGTTTATCTTTGGTTTTGGCAAGTTTGATGATAATATGTCTTGGTGTTTTTCTTTTTGGATCAATCTTAACTGGGGTTCGATGAGCATCTTGGATAGATATCCTTTCGTCTTTCATGATGTCAGGGAAGTTTTGTGTCAGGAGTTCTTCAACTATTTTCTCTGTGTTTTCTGTCCCCCCTCCCTGTTCTGGGACTCCAATCACCCGCAGGTTATTCTTCTTGATAGAGTCCCACATGATTCTTAGGGTTTCTTCATTTTTTTTAATTCTTTTATCTGATTTTTTTTCAGCTATGTTGATGTTGATTCCCTGGTCCTCCAGATGTCCCAGTCTGCATTCTAATTGCTCGAGTCTGCTCCTCTGACTTCCTATTGCGTTGTCTAGTTCTGTAATTTTATTGTTAATCTTTTGGATTTCTACATGTTGTCTCTCTATGGATTCTTGCAACTTATTAATTTTTCCACTATGTTCTTGAATAATCTTTTTGAGTTCTTCAACAGTTTTATCAGTGTGTTCCTTGGCTTTTTCTGCAGTCTGCCTTATTTCATTTGTGATGTCTTGAAGCATTCTGTAAATTAGTTTTTTATATTCTGTATCTGATAATTCCAGGATTGTATCTTCATTTGGGAAAGATTTTGATTCTTTTGTTTGGAGGGTTGGAGAAGCTGTCATGGTCTGCTTCTTTATGTGGTTTGATATGGACCGCTCTCTCCGAGCCATCACTGGGAAACTAGTTTTTCCAGAAAATCCGCTGACTGGTACGCTGGCTCCAGGCTCTGAAAACAATCGCTGCCTCCCCGTATTTGTTCGTTCTCCATCTCTAAATCTGTGTTTGTTGTTCAGAGTTCGTAGATTGTTATGTATGTGATCGATTCACTTTTTTTTCCAAGTCTTTGTTGCAAGAGGGATCCGCGGTGGCGTCCACCTAGTCCACCATCTTGGCCCTGCCTCCTATTTCTAGCTTTTTAAGGAAGCACCAAATCAACTTCCAAAGTGGTTGTACCATTTTACATACCCAACAGCAGTGTATAAGTGTTCCAGTCTCTCCACAATCTCTCCAACATTTATTATTTTGTGTTTTTTGGATTAATGCCAGCCTTGTTGAAGTGAGATGGAATCTTATTGTAGTTTTAAAATGTATTTCTCTAATGGCTAATGATCGTAAGCATTTCCTCATGTATCTGTTAGCTACCTGAATGTCTTCTTTAGTGACGTGCCTGTTCATATCCTTTGCCCATGTTTTAATTGGGCTATTTGTCTTTTTGTAGTTGAGTTTTTGCAGTATCATGTAGATTTTAGAGATCAGGTGCTGACTGGAAATGTCATAGCTAAAAACTTTTTCCCAATCTGTAGGTAGTCTTTTTACCCTTTTGGTGAAATCTTTGGATGAGCATAAGTGTTTGATTTTTAGGAGCTCCCAGTTATCTGGTTTCTCTTCTGTGTTGTTAGTAATGTTTTGTATACTGTTTATGCCACATATCAGAGCTCCCAGCGTTGTCCCTATTTTTTCTTCCATGATATTTATTGTTTTATATTTAGGTCTTTGATCCATTTTGAGTTAGTTTTTGTGCATTGTGTGAGATATGGGTCTTGATTCATTTTTTGCAGATGGATATCCAGTTATGCCAGCAGTGTTTGTTAAAGAGACTGTCTTTTCCTCATTTAACAGAATGTGGGCCTTTGTCACATATCAGGTGCTCGTAAAAAACCAAAACCAAACCCAGTGCCATCGAGTTGATTCCAACTCATAGGTGCTCATAGATGGATGTATTTACGTCTGGATTCTCAATTCTGTTCCATTGGTCTATGTATTTGTTGTCGTACCGGTACCAGGCTGTTTTCACCTCCTTGGCAGTATAATAGGTTCTAAAATTAGGTAGTGTGAGGCCTCCCACTTTGTTTTCCTTCTTCTTCAGTAAGGCTTAATTATCTTCAGCCTCTTCCCTTTCCATATGAAGTTGGTGATTTGTTTCTCCATCTCATTAAAAAGTGCCACTCAAATTTGGATCAAGATTGCATTGTATCTGTAGATCGCTTTGGGTAGAATTGACATTTTTACAATGTTGAGTCTTCCTGTCCACGAGCAAGATATGTTTTTCCACCTATGTAGGTGTCCAGAATTATTGACTATAGTTGTGAATTCAAGATTATCACTTACAAAAAATTGCTTCTGTCTTACCTGATCTTTTTATAGCATTTGACAGCATTGAACTTCTCACCTATTGATACTTTCTCCCTCCTTGGTTGTGTATAGCAGCATATTCTCCAGATTTTGCTTTCTAATGTTTGTGGATTCTGTTTAGGATTCCTTTTTCACCGGTTTAATATTGATAATCCCTAGTCTCCAGCTTCTGTTTTTTTTTTTTTTTCTTTCCTGTTTTTTACTCTATACACTTTCAGTAAGTGAGTCTATCTTCCCTATAGCTTCAACTGTCATGCCTATGCTGTTAAAACTTAATTTGATATATCCAGCTCAAGTCTTTCTCCAGTGATAGGATAACAACCAATCAGATTTAATGTTTCATTACACATTAATCTTAACATGTCTAAGAACAAATCTTTAATTTTCATGACTTGATAGCCTAAAACTTTCCCCTTCTTTTTTGTTTCGTATCTCAATTAATGACACTAGCACTCATCTAATAGAATAAGATGAAAATCTAGATGTCCAGTTTGACATCTCCTTCCCTTACCACTTAAATCTCTTCAGTCACCATTTCTCAACAGTTGTGCATCTTTGGTGGCTCTCAGAAGTGTCCATTACTTTCCATCAGCTTTACCAGAGAGTCCTAATTAAATTCTTTACAATTCCTTACTTGGATTATTGAATATCCTCCTAACTAGTCTTTCACCTTCTAGGCTGCCCTGTCAAGGGCATAATAATGTCAGAATGATCTCCCTAAAATGCAAATATGACCATGTCACTTCGTTGTTTTTAATTATGTATGGCTCATCACATCTTTTAGGATAACTTCCAAATTCCTTAATGTGTAATAGAAGTTTCCTAATATCCAATTTGCAATTCCAGCTTAATTTCCTGCCATCCAGCCCCTCAAATTCTACCACCATAAATAAAACTATTGCAGTCTCATAAATACTACCTCCATGCCTCTCCACACTCTGTCTTTCCTTTCTCCTCTTCATTATTACCCTTCTCCCTCCTTTGCTCTCAATCTCTCTCTCTCACACATTCACACTCAAACACACACACACACTCACACACACACACATACACCCACACATATCCCCATTTTCATGGATACGTAAAATTATTTCTTCAAGAATCAACTCAAGGTCTAAGAGGAGATTCTCCAACGATAAAACCACACAAGTCTGAATAGGTAAAATGCTCCTAAGATCCCACATTGTCATGTGTACAGCTCAATTAAAGCAATTCTTCACACTGAATTTTAATAGCTGATTTGATTCTATCCTTCTCTAAACTGCAAAGTTCCTCTTAACGTGATTCTTGGCACAAAGAAAAAGTTCAGATTGGTAGCCGTAATTATTAATTTATTTAAAAAACTCAGACTTACTTAAAATGTAGCTGTCAGAAATCAAGGGTATGGCACTTGTTATCTTTTATTGAAAAAAAAATATGTTTAAGAAATTATTTTACTTTCCACTAAGTAAAAGAGTAATGAAGCTTAGCTCTTCAGTGTATTTCCAGCACAAATCTGTAATGATTACAATTATTTTTCAATCGATGCTAATTTATATTTTATACTTAAAGTTTATTCTAAGTAATAGCTTAAATGTACTTCTTCAAATAAATGTACTTCTTTGATTTGTCATTTTTCTTCTCAAACCTACCAGTGACTCCTGCTTATTAAAAATAAAATCTTTATTAATAAAAGTCTTTATAGCCTACAATGCCCGTAGTATTTTGCCCCGTTTCTTCTCTGATTATATCTCCTTTCACATAGTAGCCTGTCAATAAATGATATCAAATAAATACATTGTTGAATATATTTTTAGCATTCTCAGAGAGATGATGAATGGAATTGTATTGAAGCATTCGTCAGATGAAATGATAATTGCTTGTGTTCTCCGTGGGTCACATTTGCTGCTGGTTTCAGGCATCTGTTTAGCGTGATGAAATCTTAGGTATTTCCTTTGCAATACAAAAACCATCTCAAAATAAGAATATCGAAATACCTGTTTGTAAAGTTTCTTTGTGCTATGTAATTACTACAGGACAAGCATGTATTGGCAATTAAAATATTTCAACTTAACTTTAGACCCCAAATTTACTATAAAATTATATGTTTGGTTTCCTAGAAACTGATATAATGAATGTTGAAACCTATGTCAAGTATTTATTTGAATATAGCTTCATACACTCTGGAAATTCTTTATTCTAGCTAATCATTTAAGAGTAAAAGTATAACTTCTGAAACTTCAGGAGGAATACTATAGGTGATTAGAATGAATTTAGTTAAATGGAAGAAAAAGATTAACCTTGAGCTTGCTATAGTATACCAGATGTACTGAAATTATAGTCCCTCCATTGAACACAATCACTTCATTTTCAGGCAGCATTAACTAGGACTTTGCTATCCATATTGTATAAAGGTGTACATTGTTGCTTGGTTAACCACCATCTCTTGTCTCAAAAAGAAAATGGTTTTTCCATCTCCATTAAATGTTTAAGTGAAAGACTGTGCTACATCCAGTCTATTTCTTTCAAGGTAATTTTATCTTTTATTAATTCTTTTTTTCCTTTTTTGTCAGTACTAACGTTATTTTATAAAAATTGCTTGTTCTAAGGAGGGACTGTAAAACTGCATAATTAAAATAAGTGTTTATTACTTTACAGTTTGTTAATTAACGAACACCTTCCTCGGCAGATCTATCAAGCTTTCTTTCCCGAAGTTTTAAGACTAAGCAATGTGCAAATGAGGCTCATGTGCAGGAGGTGTGGTATGGAACGATTGGATTTATTGTCATCTTACATGCAACAACATGGTGTGGAAATCAACGAGGAGTGAAGGTGAGGTAATTAAAAGATACTTTGTTTTCATTTTATATGAAACGTTTTTCTCCTACTTTCAAACAAACAAAAAAAAACCCCACCCCAAAATCTATGTGTGTGTGTGTATATATATATATATTTTATACACACACTTACAAAAGAGACAAAAGTCACGTGAATGAATCACAAGG
Source organism: Elephas maximus indicus (assembly GCF_024166365.1). Classification (NCBI taxonomy): domain Eukaryota; kingdom Metazoa; phylum Chordata; class Mammalia; order Proboscidea; family Elephantidae; genus Elephas; species Elephas maximus. Next base: position 58,414,599 of record NC_064823.1, on the reverse strand, counting down.
GTTCTCAAGTTAGTGCAAACAATGAATGTTAACTCAAAATGAGTTCACTGTAAATGAGAATCTTTCAATGAAATCATTTGCTTTAATTCAAAAATCTTAACGTGCCATCATTCCCTTGTTAAACCATGGCGATGATCTTCCCTAATAGGAACTGAGTCCCTGAATAAATCACCAGGTTCGTCGACCAGCACTTCCTCCCTTGTCTGAACTCCAAGCTTAGAGATGTTTTTTGAATTATTTAACTAGAAATGTCCTCCCCACTTCAGGACCATCTAGATAATACTTGCATTTCAGAATTTAAAGAAAAGTGTTTCTCCACTGGGCTTCTGGATCACCTGAAGCAGAAATGAGCCAGTGGGGTAGATGACACTATTCAGAACGTATTTTAAAACATACAGAAGCATTTTGATAGCAATAGTGACTTGGGGAGGGAGTGTTATTCACATTTAGTGGCCAGAGACCAGGGATGTTAAATGTCCCACAATGTGAGGTTAATTTTGCACATTGAAATGTTGTTTTTCTCAAAATACAAATAGTGTTCCCACTGAATAATTTCGATGTAAAGAAAAGGTCTAATCCTTTTTTAAAGGTTCGATTAGCTCCCTGAATTCTCCCTTTGTTACAATTTTAAACAAATAATTTTTATTGGTTGTTTAATATTAGGCCAATTAAAAGTATTGGGTTAGAGACAGGGAACTTATTTATTTCCGATGTTTCCTTCCATATAAAAATAATTCCACAAGTGTAACACTTCTGATATCTCTCTGCTCCTTTACTCACTCTGCTTCATGGGAGAGGATTTGTAAATTTGGGAAATATGTCCCAGGGATCATGCTCAGCCTAGTTTTTTATCTTGAGAATGGGCTGTCCACAGCCCTGCTTCTTCTTGTGTGCATCTTCACATTGCTTGTGTCAGGCTGTAGAATTGTGGGGTATAATCGACAAGTCCATCTGACTTTCTCACTAAACTAAATATCAATAATTTTGGCCTCCATCTTACACTCCTTTTAAATATTCAATTGGAAAACCCAGCATTTCATTCTTAGAATATTAACTTTGAAAAATAAGTGACAGGGAACAACATTTAAGGGAATAAATATAAGGATCAAGGTTCCTAGTGTGGCCAGGACCTTGGGTATAGAGGCACAGAGTGTTTTGACTCGGGTTTTTCCAGTTGTGCAATTAGATTTTAACTATCTCAGGCTAGACAAGATGCTTTCAGCCAGCCCCATGATCTTGCAAAGGGATGGTTGGGCACTGGACAAGGGGAAGGAACAGGTAGCCTAGCAAGCAGAGCTCAGGCTGCATGGACCTCAGCAAAGACACAGACCTCAAGAAGGGTAAGAGAATGAGCCAGTGTTGGTCTATGCAAAACTGTTGTCCTTTAGTGTAGGCATCAGGGCTCCAGATGTTGCAGGCTGAGTTTTTATGAAGCAGGCATAGGTAAGGCAAGGTTTCATTGAAGAATGAGAGTCTTTCTACTCACAGGCATGTTAGACATCATGGAAATATTTTCTATTTTTAATCTTAAAGGGAACTGAACTCGTTATGTGCTGTAGAGCTCCAATGAATCTCTAGATTTTAATTATTAGAGAGAAGCCTAGATAAGTAGCAGCTGGTCATAATTCCATTCTGAATTCAGGGCCAAGAAATAAATTCCAGAAAGACACTTCTTAATTTCATGTGGTTTATCTGCTCCCATAAAGACTGAAAAACCCAGTGCCGTCAAACCAATTCAGACTCATAGCTACCCTATAGGACAGAGTAGAACTGCCCCACAGAGTTTCCAAGGAGCACCTGGTGGATTTGAACTGCCGACCCTTTGGTTAGCAGCTGTAGCACTTAACCACTAACCACTTAACCACTACAGCCTAGGAATCCCTATGGGACAGTTTTACCCTATGTTATAGGTTTACTATGGGTCAGAGTCAACTCAACGGCAATAACAACAATAAGCATAATTCCTTTGCCAATTCATATTTCATTATATTTCTTTGTGTACTGAAGTAATTAGCTTTTGAATCTCATATATTGCAAGAACTTTTCCAACTTTGTAATTTTTACTTATTTTACAAAATTTATCCTACAATTTTAAAAGTTTTTATTTGACAATATTTATTTTTGTAGATGCTAATTTTTATGTCAAGGTTCTTTCCTCTCTCCCCCCCCATTTATTCTAGAATTTATATATATATATATATATTTATTTATTTATTTATTTATTTATTTATTTATAATTAATACTTGGATCACTCTGAAGTTGATTTTGGTGCAATTGTAAATTAAGTAGCCACCTTCATTAAAAAAAAAAAATTTGCCTAAATGACTAACCGTTTATCCCAAAACCATATCCCAGCAAACATATTTCTTGTACTGACTTAGAATTGCATATACTTCATATTTGATAGACTAAATTTCCATATATATAACCTTTTTTGGACTATTTTGCTCATTAATCTGTCACTCTACAAAGCATCAAATTCTTTAATATAATTTTTAATATTTTAAGATACAGATTAGCGACCAATAAATAAAGCCAAATCCATTGCCATCGAGTTGATTCCCACTCATAACAATCCTATAGGACAGAGTAGAACTCCTAATAGGGTTTCCAAGGAATGGCTGGTGGATTCAAACTGCCAGCCTTTTGGTTAGTAGCCAAGCTCTTAACCACTGAACCACTAGGGCTCAAGATTAGCAATAATCTCTCATTATGTTTTTCAGGATACCCTTGGAAATTCTCTCATGACTATTTTTTAGATACACTTTACTATTATTTTCTCAGCCTCTTTCTCCACTCAAAAAATTCATATTATTTTGTTTTAGATTGTATTGCTTAATTTTGGAATAATTTACATGGTTAAAATAATGCCTTCTTAGCCACAAACCAATGTGTTTTTCCATTTTTCATACTTTTATGTTGCTCTATTGAAGTATTAGATTTCTTCATAGAAGAATGTTTTTCACTTTTTTTTTAACTATTTGATTAATTTTGTTAACAATGTAAAAGAGATCTTTTTTCTTTTATATTTTAATCTAATTATTCTATACACAAAAGTTACTATGTTCTAAGTGCTCATTTTATAACTAGCATTTAAGTTCATTTTATTATTTGTTTTCAAAAATGTTTGATTACTTTCTTGAATTTGCCACATGTGAAATTTTAGACAGATAATAATTCCAAGTACTAATGTATTTCTTTCACCCCTAAAGCCCATAATTCACAGAATTCACCACCAAGACTATCTACCCACACTGAGAGAAATAAGTCATTCACTGAGGAAAGCAAGACAAAAGCTAGAAACTCTGAGACGGAAAGATCAGGATGCATGAGGTTTCCCAGTTGCAGAGAACAAATCAATAGTAGGCTGGCCAAGAAAGAGGGACTGGTGGAGAGGGGGATGGATTAGGTTGTAGATAACATAGAAAGGAGAGGAGACGCATCCATACTTGGGATTGGATGGAGCACTTCCAGGCCTTCTCCATCCTTTCAGTTTCCCCATCCAGAAGAGGTGGAGTGACTAAACTATGTGGCAAATGGGAAATATAAGTTGAAAATGCTAATCTCAACTCTCTTATTTTCCTCATGGAAGTGAGCATCCCATAGGAATTCCTCTCTGCTCTCCCCAGTTACCTAACCCTTACCTCTAAGGTGTAGCATTTTCTGTGAGTGAGTAGGTGAGCCTACCTAATCCTGGGTTAAGAAGTCCACTTTGATTTCACACTAAAATATCCTCCAAAATAATCTTTACAGAAATGAGGATATTTTCTCCTCCATTTGCCAATCTGTTGTCTTACATACAAATTTATTTAGAACCCAGGTAGGAAAGAAGCAGAATTTGATTGGGCTTCTCAAAGACCTACACAAGGGTTTAAGATCCATGAGGACAGAGATCCTGTTGATCGTTTTCAGTACTCCAGTGTACGGTGGTCAAGATTGTGAAGTCTGAACTAAGACTAAATTAGCTCATAAACTGGCTACACTATATGTGAGCTCCACGATGTGGGATAAATTACTCAACCTCAATAAGCCTCGCTTTAATCATGTGCAAAGCGTGAATAATAATAGCACACACATCAATGTGTGCTTGTGAGAATTAAATAAGATAATCGATGATGCAGTTTAGAACTCCTAGTGGTACAGTGGTTAAGTGATGGGCTGCTAACCAAAAGGCCAGTGGCTCAAAACCACCAGCCGCTCCAAGGGAGAAAGATATGGCAGCCTGCTTCTGCAAAGATTGGAGCCTTGGAAACCCTATGGGAGAGTTCTACTTTGTCCCACAGGATTGCTAAGAGTTGGAATGGGCTCAGCAACAGTGGGTGGGATGATGCAATTTAGCACAATGAGCTAAATTGGTAAATACTCAATAATAAAATTAGAGATTATTATTATGACATATGGGAAATACAAAGTAAATATAATCTTATATGAATGAAATCTATTAAAAACAGCATTGGTCTAGTTATCAGGAAATTTGAACCCAACTCTACAATCTAGGTTTATGCTATACACACATAATCTGCCAAAACTGAAATTTCTGTAACAGCTAAAAAAGGGAAGATTTTGTGTGTGTTTGCGCACATATGTGAAAATCAAGCTACATAATTTATGAATTACATAAATAACTTTACACAAACAATTTGAATTTAATCCCAAGATTCAAGGGAGTTTGTTATTAGGAAATCTAGAAATATGTACATAATAATATATTTTAGCTATTTTATATGTACATATACATATTACATGTAATACTTACATATCAATAGATATATAAATGTATATTCAACAGTACAGATCTTACCAAGTGTTGAGCAAATGTAGCCACTGCCCCCTAGGCTTTGCTCCTCAATATGCTCCTACACTTTTGAATGCCTTCCTTGAAATTTTTAAGCTCCTCTCTGGATGCTGGGTTGGTCCTAGCTGGCAGCACTGCCTGTGCGTGACACCCTGAGTTTGGATTTGATTCCGGTAGCTGTTTCTTCCCTTGTGGCTCACTCACCCTCTATCCAATCTATACATTTGGTTAAATTCCTAGAAGAGCCCCAGGATTCATGACTATGAGGTCATTTCAGGACCCATGCCTTGGCATCAGGTCCATGTGAGTGGCCTGGCAAGCAGATCACTCCCACTGGACAGCATGGCAGGATCAGTCAAGGCTGGGCTGCCAGAATTGTGCCGACACACGGATTTTGTGTGACCCTGGCTCACACAGGATACAGGACAAACTCAGGTCTTTGGGTTACCCACAATTCATCATTGATCCTTGGACATGACTTAGGGGTTTGGACCCCATGAATCAGTGTACATACTCTACATTACAAATGTGGGGCTGCCTCCAGCCTCCAGCATCTGAGGGCAGTGGAGGTGGCAGCAGGCCCAGTGCACACCTCATTGCTAGTATCTCAGGCAGTCACTCCACCCCTCTGCAAATGGTGCTCTGTGTGTCAGGCAGCCCTTCCAATGTGCCCAGCACAGATCTTCTCCCTGGATTTTGAGTCCATTGCTCCATGATTCCAACTTGCCCTCCTTTATAGATTTCCTCTTTTGATCTAGTGGCCTTCTACTCTTCTAAGTTGGTGTTAAGTTTTGCCACAAGAGGGTCAGCCATTCCTCACATGAATAAGGCCACTCCTGTCACTCTCTCCAAGGCTACTCCCTACTGGATGTGAAATGTGGAACTCAGGAGTGCAACTGACAAAAAGAAATCACATTCTAGGAGTTCAGTGAGTATAGCTTAAATTGTTTAAGAGAAGACATAGTTCAAAGATATGTTGCTCTATTTTTATGCCACAAATATCCTAAAGGTAAATTTAACATGGCCAAAAATTGCATTATTATTTAGTTTGCCCTGCAGACTCTTGGTAAGACTTGCATTTGTGATCATCATCTACAAAGCACAGTGACAATCTTTGAGAAGCCAGTGTTCATGGGTGGCAGAGTGCATAATGCAACATCATGACTAATGGCATAAAACATTAATTGAATAGTATTAGGAAACTACAGAGTCAAGAAGATCTATGCTGTTTCAATGCAAACAGGTTCTGAGACCCACTTCATTGTGAGTATTAACAATATTGCTACATCTTTCTTGAAATCAGCTGGGAATGATGCATTTACAATGAAGAACAAGAAGAGAAAGTTCTTGGAGACAAACAACAAGAGTAGACTGTTCCTGATGGACACAATCAAGAATCTTCACAAGTTGTGATTGGACAATAAACAGTTACCTCTGTTCTCATTATTCTAAATTATCATCGGTAGTCATTATATACTACACGGTCCCATGCATTTTGTAATGCGTTTTGGAGCTGTGCAAAAAGTATATTTGCCTGGGGTCCCAGACATTCTAGGGATAGTGATGAATGCCAATATATCAGTAAGTCAAATAAAAAAGATGTGATGTGACCATCTCATTAGATGTTGAAATTATATTTGATGAATTTTCACACTTTTGTATAAAATTTAGTAAAAAATTAAATCTAGGCTATTTTCTTAACATAATATCTGCTTCAGTCTTAGAGCTAACTTTGTAATTATTGATGAACTATTACAGTGATATGTGAGAGCCGAAACTGGACAAGCCTGCTTTGTTTTTCCAGGTCTTGCAAGTTTGACAGGATGCAGTCTTACTACTTTTCTATTGCTTGTTTTAGCGGAAATATCTGAGTTTTCCTTCTCTGACAGGCTTCTGCCTTACCCAGCTTCTGGCTTTCACAAGTTTTACGGTACACGTTTTAGAGGTAAATTTGGTTTGGAGTTCAGATTCTATCACTTATTGCCTTTATTTTAGGTTCCTGGAAATATAAAAATCTTAGTTTTCTTATCAGTAAAAATAAGTAAGGCAATCTTATCTATGTCCTGAGATTTTTGTGACAGTTCACTGAAGTAATGCTTGCAATACACTTAGCAAAGGGCCTGAGACATAAGAGGTCAATAAGTAACTGCCTGTTAAAACCACTATCACCCAAGCTGAGAAACAACTTTACAAATAATGTCTAGAATATTTATAAGGAAAAACACATGATGTTAGCATATAAAATCCAGAATAAGTTGAGAGATGCATATTCTTGGATGGCTACGCTGAATATTGTAAAGACAGAATTCCTTCCAACTTATGTATTTAATGGAATCCAAATTCCAAATTATTTTGTAACTTAATAAAATTACTCTGATTTTCACCTGAAATAGTATACCCAACCCAACCATAGAGTAAATTCCAACTCACAGTGACCACATTGGGCTTCCAAAGCTGTAAATCTGTACAGAAGCAGACTGCCACATCTTTCTCCCTTGGATGTGCTGGTGGTTTCGAACCACTGACGTTTTGCTTAGCATTCGATTGCTTTAACCACTGTGCCACCATGGCTCTGAAATAGTATTTAGACTATAAAATCTTAGAGATCTTTGAAAAAGAAGGGTAATAAAAAAAGGCTGGGTCTATCAACCTCATAATTAGACAGGAGGGGCTAGCACAAAAATCAACTGACAGATGATAAAAGAACCTAGAAATATATATATATGAATTTATGTATTTATATTATAATATTTTTTATTATATTTATATATTATATAACACATATTAACATAAATAATACAAAATATATCATATTTATTTTATCTATCTATCATCTACCTACCTACTATGGAAGCATCCCGAAATAATAAAAAAAGGTAGGGACTACTCAATATATAATAGTGGGAAGACTGAATAGAAAAAATGAAGTTGAAATATGACCTCTCTATTACCCAGTAACTTCCAGATGTCTCAAAGAGCTAAATATAAAGAATATAACCACTAAAAAGAAAACAATAAGTAGGTATTTATACTATATAAGCGTATGATTGAAGACAAACCCCAAAAAGCAATGGAAGAAATCATGAAGGAGAAGCCTGCTATATTGAACACATCAATTTGTTAATGTTAAAAATGTTGTAAACTAACTTAAAAAAAATCATTGCTCTCACTAAAGCATAATGTCTGGCATATAATATGAGCTCAGTAATAACACAAGTGTTCAATATTAGGAAAAAAATTATTAGTTACCATACATCCACATAGTGGTGAATTTTTTGAGACCAAACATTAAAATGAATTTTTAAATTTTTTTGATGAGTTTGAAAACTATCAAGATATGATGCTAAGAAAAAATATTTTCCATAGATATAAAAGGCAAATATGATCTCAATTAGATCAGAAAGAAAAATATTAAAAGGAGGTAAAGCATTTATTTTTTAGTTGTTCGAATTTTTTGTCTTTGTGCTTTTCTACATTTACCAATAAAGAATTTTAAGAAAGACCCTGTAGTCAAAGTAAGGAGCCCTGGTGGCACAGTGGTTAAGAGCTTGGCTGCTAACCAAAAGGTCAGTAGTTCAAATTCACCAGCGACTCCCTGGAAATCCTATGAGCGGTTCTACTCTGTCCTCTAGGGTCACTATGAGTTGGAGCTGACTTGATGGTGCTTAACAACAACAACAGTCAAAGTAGAAGTTAAGTGTGTACACCAGCAATAGGTCACCAATGATGACAAAAAAATTGAGAGAGGAAAATATTTTTATCTAAATTGAAAGAAGTTAGGAAAACTTTCCTTTTAGAACTTTTTAGGCTTAAATTGTTACATAGCTTTAATACATACATACATATACATATATATATATATATATCTTTCTTTGGCCTGATAGATTTAAAAAAAAAAAAAAAGACATTGCCATTGAGTTGATTCTGACTCATGGCAATATAGCAACCTTACAGTATGGAGTAGAACTGCCCCATATGGCTTCTGAGTAGCAGCTGGAGGATTTGAACTGCCAACCTTTCGGCTAGCAGCCATAGCTCTTTACCACTGTGCCACCAGGGCTCCTCTGATAGATTAGAGAAAATGAATGGATATTAATGTTGAAAATATAGTTGACATCTCCCTACTAGTGAAAATTAAACCAATGAATCAACTGAGTCCTTGTGGATAATCTTCTAAACAGGCAAGAATAGAGCCCACATCATTAAACTTCAGACCCACATTTGCTTTTTGGGTCAAGGTTGACATATCAGGAAATGCAGTCTGGGGGAATATGCAGATAAGAAGATTAATGTTTGTTTGAAGTTAGGCTGAGGGAATATCCATGGAAAATGCTTGTCATGTTAGTTATGTGGTGGAAAGTTTCAGGGATTGATAATACTGAAGTTGTCATTAAATTTATCCAAGTCCCTGAAGTGAGAAATTTCAGTTCATTGTTGACGACACAGATTGTAGAAACATATGGAAGCAATTAGAGGAAAGTAAATGGAGACTGTGGGTGCAGGCTTCACGTTTGTGAAGCCTGACTAGATAAAAGGAAAAACATAGGATGAGATCTAAAAGGGGCAATGAGGACTCTGGTATCTTCTTTCAGAGCTGAGGAAATTTGAGAACAGAAGAAAGCCAGAGAAAACAAAATTGATGATTCTCTGGTTCTGGTATGAGGGTAGGGAGAATATGAGAGAAAATAGTGTCTCTCATTAAGAGGAAATAGCAAGTTCTGTACCAAAGGCTGAGGGATTAGATTCCCAGATAAGAAGAAGACTCTCCTTCCTCTGAGATTATTGAAAGGAAGTTCTGATTGATGTAAAAATGTATCATAAGACAGACAGCTGGGGTGAGGGGGGCAGGCTAGTGTGTACACGGAAGGAGTGCAGCATCAGAGGGTAAGACTCTGGCTCTTCATGAATGAGAACTATGACCTGAGGGCATGTCCAATGTTTACCGGAATTATTAACCTTTCTGGATCTTTCTCCTTGGATCAACTGAAATACGATGCATTGCATATAATATGGAAAATCCCTTTGAAAAGTTGCAATGCAGTCTTATAAACAGGTTTTTTTTTTTTTTTTAATGATAAAATGAGGTGGGAACAGGGTTAGAGGAGAGTTGAGAAAGGTTAAAAGCTTTTGGGAAAATTCACCATAAGTTTTCAGTGCAGTATTCAGGGTTTAAGCATATGGAAGCAGTATGACCAGCTGGTGTCCCTGAGAGGACCTTGTTAAATTCCTCTGACTATCCCCCAACAATCTTGCTGCCTGAAAATGATGGTTTTGATAAGTTTCCAGCATGTTTGAACTTAAAATCTTTACTTGTTTTCATTCACTAATATGGATGGTGTTTACTGGGCCTCTTATTTAAAATCCTCTGTGAGGCTTCTCCCATGGTGGCCTTTTAGAGTCACAGTGTTGGGTACTATGGAAATATTTCAGAATCTAGATGCACAGTGGGTCCGTGAGAACACAAAGGTTCTCACGCACAAAAAGCCCCATAAAACATCTACAGCTTTGTCTTAGGTTGCTTGGAGAACCTGCATTCATATTCATAACGTATTGCATAATTATGGGATCCTGATTTTCATATTTCCCAGTGTGCCTTTTCAGCTAGGCTATATTACCAAATTAAAAGAATCAATACGACTTCACAAAATTAGAGTGTTCTGTTTTGTGTGTTGCAGTTTGACAGTACTCTGTTTTTAATTTGTTCATCATTGATCCTAATAAAAACAGTCAATGTAACCACTGTCTGTAAGGCAATACATTAGTTTTATTGCTGCTGTAACAGCTGCTCATGTGTCGCTTCCTCTGTCATTCAGTGATGATGCGTCCTTTTCTCTAGACAATGCCAGAAAATCTGGATGCACTCACAGCACTGTACCTCCATACAAACTGAGTTAAGCAGAGAGAAATTGAATTGTATACCATCAGTGGGAAGGGTCGTATAGAAGGAAGTCACTTCATAGATACTTGTTGAATAAGTGAAAAGTACTTCGCTCTTTTTAGTAACGTTATAACTTTTGCTTATTACCTAATCTCTCTAGGCTTGGTTTTTCTCATCTAGAATTTGGAGATGGTAGTAAATTCTTTACCTGAAGAGTCAAATGAACAAACTTTCTTAACGTTGCAGCTTCAGCAAAGAAATGTAAGCTATCACGTTACCTGGGCAATATTTACAGTGATGTCTTAAACCTCGAATTCATATGACAACCTAACATTTCATAATGTCTTTCCTTTCCTCACACCATCAGTGTCTGGGTGGCATGTGGAGGACTCCTATTTTATTTCTCATTTCCAATTGTGTCTTCCCTTGATGGTTTTTTTAAACCAACTTTTTATTTAATGATATTTCAGAATTATGATTGTGGTGGTGAGATGAAAAAAAAAAAAAAAAAAGAACTTGGTTGCCCAGGGCTCTGAACTATTCTGAAATAACCTCACTTATTATAACATTAGAGAGGGATCTTGCTTTGGTTGTCACTCTTTTGCAGAATATATGGTACTGACATTTTCCCTTTTCTCCAAGGGAAATAAAGTAACAGAACAAATGGGAAAAAATCTTCTCTGAGTTATATATAACTCTTAATTTTTTGTACCAAGTCCCTACTCATCACTCTTAATTGCCAAATCTTAGAGCTTTAAAAAAAAAAAAAAAAAAAAACATATGGCCACTACTCATATAATGAGATTTTATATTATTTATCTAGAATACATTCACTCTTTAAAAGCTGTCCTCACCATGTGGTGAAAAAGTGCAATTATCACTGGAATAAGGTAAATATCCTTAAAACATGTTAACTGCTCTTTTTCACATTTCCTTGCCTTTTATTAAAAACTATTTTTATCTACCATTGACGGAATTTTTTTTTTTTTTTGATGAAATGGAGATGACACTTTTAAGATAAATTCAGGAATACCTCTGAAGGATCAACTACAAGGTCTGAAAGGTGAAATTCTGTCACATGAACAGGAATGACTGCTATTGTAATCACTGGCTCTTTTATTAGTTTTTTTTTTTTTAATTAATTAAGTGTAAAGTCTGTCATTGGCCTTATAAAAGTACTCATCAGTTTTCCTTTAATTTCAAGTAGATTAAAAGTGAGATTTGACTTTAATTAAAAACTTAGAATTTATGGGCAGTTTTAATTGCAAACAACGTTTCAGTGGTGAGTGTGTAGATGAGTTCTTAGTTCTGTTTGGTAATAAACATGGTATTGAACAATGACAAGACATAAAATAAATCATTTGAAGAAAAGAACACCAATACTGGCTCTCTTGCCCAAGCATAGCTTGGACTCCTGTCTAGCTGGGGCAGGTAAGTGAAGAGGCTCAACACTGAGGATTTCCTTGGTAAATTTTCTCAACTTCTACCCTGAAGTCTGGAATTTCATTTTTACTTTGAAAATATGATGGGTTTGGGAAGATAGCATTAAAACTCTTAAAAATCATGATGATGATTATTTGGTTTAATTAAAATATTTTGACATCACATTGTGCAAATATGATTTCAGCTGCTGCCTATTTTTAAGCCAAATTCAAGATATTATAGGGTAACTGATGTCCAAGAGGTTTCTTGAAGATGCACATTTTATTATTTTAACCACAGCCTGTTGCATAAAAAGGGTTATCTTCTGTGGGGACCTGTGGCACAAGTATTTTCCAATTAGCATCTTTGCATGTTCTTTTCTGGCATGAGTCAGGTTTAGGCTTGTCACTCCGGGCTTTTAAGAGGAGCTCTATCTTTGCAGCCCAGGCTACGTGTGACAAGATTAAATTGGCACACTTTACTGCATAGCTCTTGTGTTCCTGGCAGCACTAGGCTGGCTGATACCTCTGAGGGAAGGCTCAGCTGTCACTCAGTGACCCCTTAACACTACCATTCCATCCTGCAGTGTCATTTTTCTCATTCTCATGGAGATAATGCTCCCTGGAGATCTCCAGTACCTGCAGGAATGAAAGAGAACAGCAGAGACAGGCTAACTATCAAAGAGGGAGCAAACAACACAGCAAGACCATGAATTCCAACAGCAGCATTTTAAATTGAGTGAAAAGATGAGGTCTATTATGATGGCTGGCTTGGGAAGGTGGCCGGGGGCGGGGGGGGGGGGGTGGGGATCGAGTTTTAAGAGGTATCATAACTTTTAACAAGCCATTTTCTCCTCCCTGCCTGAATATCAAAGGAAGCCTCCAAAAATAACACTTGCAACTAGATACAGAGAAGGCAGCTGCTTTGAAAATGTAATAGGCGAATTTGTAATAGGGTAAGAGTTATCATTTACAGGTAGGCAGTGGCTATGAAACAGAGACAGCCTCTATTTTGGTGACTTGCTTAATATTTTAAATAGAACAGGTTTCCTGGTTAGGGTTGGCATACAGAGGCACAAAATCATCCTCCTAGTAAAAGCACAAAGGAGGAAAATAATATAAGATCCCTGTAGCCCTAGGCCTAAGGCTTCTTCTATCCTATGACTGAACCACTAACAATGGCTTACACCAACTCAGTGCTATCTTGTAGTCCAAATTATGTATTGTTTGGCAGGTCACTATAAAAAGGTATACTTTTTAATGGTTACTAACTAAAGACGGATTATAGGAACATACTTCTCAGTTTCCTAGACTAAGTCCATTCTAATTTAATTTTATATAAAAGCAGAAAGCAAAGCCATCTGAGTCATGAAATGTTCTATGGAAAACAGTTGACAATTTAAGCATAGGTAGAGGCAAAAAAAAAAAAAAAAACTAAACTGGCAAATTGAGAGACTAGACAGGATTTAGGGTTACAAAAAAAAAAAAAAAAGTCAAGAAAAGATAGCACATTACAAATTTTACCACCATCTCCATGTCTACCCTTCCTCCTATTTTCCCATGTCAGCCAAAGTTTATTGTTGGGATTAGGCTATTATTCTCAGGCTAAGGTTTGTGTACACTCCAGGTGACAAATGTGCTAGAAGCCATAGGATAAATGTGGCGTATTTTCTGCAGCACCAACGATAACTTTTTTTTTTTTAAGTTAACTATATTAATCACCTAGCCATAGTGGCACAGTGGTTAAGAGTTGGGCTGCTAACCAAAAAGTAGGCAGTTCAAATCCACCAGCTGCTCATTGGACACCCTATAGGGCAGTTCTACTCTGTCCTATAGGGTCGCTATGAGTCTGAATGGACCGGATGGCAACCCGTTTGTTTTATTTCAACTACAAAAAAATTAAAGTTTATTTTAACTTTAAAATAAATATGGTATATTTTGGAGTAGGATATAATATTCATACACATTTTAAAGATCATAAATAAGACTTTAAAGAAATATTGGTAAGAACATCTTTGACCTAATCTCCCAGAACTCATGTGTCCCTTAGTGGTTTGAGTTTGTTCCTCCAGTCTGTTAGATACGGAGCCCTGGTGTCACAGTGGTGAAGAGCTCCGCTGCTAACCAAAAGGTAGGCAGTTGAACCCACCAGATTGCTCCTCGAAAACTCTATAGGGCAGTTCTACTCCATCCCATAGGGTCACTATGAGTCAAAACTGACTCCACCACAACGAGTTTGGTTTTTGAGTTCCGCTGAATACACACGGGGGAAAACTTTAAGAAGCACCGCCAGAGAGTTTAGGGAGAAAAGGAACTCAGATAATATAATTTAGCTATAATGATGGTATTAATTAGAATTGGGGTGTAGTTCAGCCAAATCTCCCAGTAAAAGAAACAACCTTTAATCTTAATTTTACAGTTGAAAATATTTTTAAAATCCGTTAATCCTGGTCGCGTGGCTGGCAGCGCAACGTGGCGCATGACCTTGTCTCCGTCACCATGGCGCCTGGTTGTGGCGTCACGTCCGCGTTCGGGCGCCGGAAAGAGACGTTGAGGGTGCGGGGCCCAACGGCTTGGGCCTTTGGGGTTGTCGCCACCGCCGTCCGCACCTCATGAAGAAGATGCTCGCCGCAGTTGTCTCCCGTGTGTTGTCGGGCGTCGCCACCCAGAAGCCGTCCAGCAGAGTGCTGGTGGCATCCTGTAACTATTCAAAACAGGCTACATTTGAAATTAAGAAATGTGATCTGTATAATTTGGAAGAGGGCCCTCCTGTCACGGCAGAGCTCACCAGGGAGGATGGGCTCAAATACTACCGGCTGATGCAGACCGTTCGCCGAATGGAGTTAAAAGCAGATCAGCTGTATAAGCAGAAATTCATTCGTGGTTTCTGCCATTTATGTGACGGTCAGGAAGCGTGTTGTGTTGGGCTTGAGGCAGGTATAAGACACACGGATCATGTCATCACATCCTATCGGGCGCATGGCATATGCGTTACTCGGGGAATTCCCGTTCGAGCAGTTCTTGCAGAGCTTACAGGACGAAGAGGAGGTTGTGCTAAAGGAAAAGGTGGATCAATGCATATGTATGCCAAGAACTTCTACGGGGGCAACGGCATTGTTGGAGCTCAGGTGCCCCTGGGAGCTGGTATTGCCTTGGCCTGTAAATATAAGGAAAACAAGGAGATCTGTTTGACTTTATATGGAGATGGCGCTGCTAATCAGGGTCAGCTATTTGAAGCTTACAATATGGCAGCTTTGTGGAAATTGCCTTGTGTTTTCATCTGTGAGAATAACCGCTATGGAATGGGAACAGCTGTTGAGAGAGCAGCAGCCACTCCTGATTATTACAAGAGAGGCAGTTTTATTCCGGGGCTAAGGGTAGATGGAATGGATATTCTGTGTGTCCGGGAGGCCACAAAGTTCGCCGCTGACTATTGTAGATCTGGAAAGGGGCCCATACTGATGGAGCTGCAGACTTACCGTTATCACGGACACAGTATGAGTGATCCTGGAATCAGTTATCGTTCCCGGCAAGAAATTCAGGATGTAAGAAGTAAGAGTGACCCTATTATGCTTCTCAAAGATAAAATGGTAAACAGCAAGCTTGCCACTGTGGAAGAATTCAAGGAAATTGATGGTGAAGTGAAGAAAGAAATTGAGGATGCGGCCCAATTTGCCATAACTGATCCAGAACCACCCTTGGAGGAATTAGGCCATCACATCTACAGCAGTAGTCCACCTTTTGAACTTCGTGGTGCAAATCAGTGGATCAAGTTTAAATCGATCAGTTAAAGAGAGACTTATATAAACTTATTAGGTCTTCAATGGAGCATTCATGGTCAACTTTAAAAAACTGTGTTCTCAACTTTAAGAAGAAATAAAACTCAAAACTAAAGTCTTGTAAACTTTTATTAAAATATATGTTCATTTAGTTAAAAGGGATAGTAATTATATTCAGTTGCACATTGTTGCATTAAAAGATGCTATATGCTTAATCATTAAGTGTGAATATATTAAAGATTATTTTAAATGAATGCATGGCTGAAATAGGAAATACAGAAAAAAGATTAACTTCTTAAGATATTTTCTAAAATAGTTCTATTTGATTAAGTTTTAGACCATTTTAACAAATGCTCTCATTACTAAAAGAAAAAAGTTGATTTTTGCTCCATCCTGTCACGGTATGTATGTGTGTGTGCGTGTGAATGTACTATCTTGAGGTAGAGAGATGTTTTCAAGTTACACCAATGTATCACAGCCTTTAGTATTTTGCTACTTAAAATAGTTTACTTGAATTAATCAATAACTAACACAGTTTAGTCTAATAGTGTGCTTGCATGCACACATATAACACACACACATTAACATGCAATATTGATGCTAAAGCCTGGCATCACTGACCACCATTTCTTCAATAAAACACATTATTATAACAGCAGAGGGAGGAAAGATAAGGACTTTCTTCATGTTATTGTACTTTTTTACAATATTTTAATGTACTAATTTAAAGGAGAACAATGTAAACAAAGTTAAAATCTAAGGAAAAACTATATTTCACTTTAGCCTTTAAAGTTACTCTTATTTTACAATCTATACCATTTTGTGTCCAAGATTTATTTAATTGATTTTATTTTTTGGTTGTGCTTTAGATGAAGGTTTACAGAGCAAATTAGTTTCTCAGTAAACAATTAATACACATTGTTTTGTGACATTGGTTGCCACCCCTGTGACATGTCCACACTCTCCCTTTCTTAACCTTGGGTTCCCCATTTCCATTTGTCCAGCTTTTCTGTCCCCTCCTGCCTTCTTGTCCTTGCCCCTGGGCTGGTATACCCATTTAGTCTCATATATATGGTTGAGCTAAGTGCATTATTGTTTGTTTTATGGGCCTGTCTAATCTTTGGCTGAAGGGTGAACCTCAGGAGTGACTGTAATACTGAGTTAAAAGGGTGCCCAGGGGACTATACTCTTGGGGTTTCTCCAGTCTCTGTCAGACCAGTAAGTCTGGTCCTTTTTTGTTTGAATTTTGTTGTACGTTTTTCTCCAGCTCTGTCTAGGAACTTCTATTGTGACTCCTGTCAGAGCAGTCCGTGGTAGTAGCCAGGCACCATCCAGTTGTACTGGTTGTGTCCAAGATTTTAAAGAGGCACCCTGGTAAATTTCAGAGCAATTGAATTCATTGAAACATAGAGATGGTGTCATCAAAGGGTTAAACAGTGGACGTGGTATTAATAAAAAGTTGAAAGTAAAATTTGCTTTGCTTGGAACTGAACATTAACAGATAACTTTTTATAAAGGAAATCTAACTTGAATCATAAAGTTTCAGTTCCTCTATAGTCAATTAGCAAGCCATGACTTGGTGAAAATATTATTTGGTTTTATTTGATTAAGGAGCCCTGGTGTTGCGATGGTTAAGCACTCACTGTTAACTGAAAGGCTTGAGGTTTGAACCCACCAGGGGCTCCACTGGAGAAAAGACCTGGTCCCATAAAGATCACAGCCTAGGAAACCCTGTGAAGCAGACCTACACTGTCATATAGGCTTGCTGTGAGTCAGAACTCAGCACACGACGACATATTGACTAATGACTTAAAATCCTACTGCGTATGCTGTTTGGCATATTTACTTTTCTGAGATAGACTACTTTCCAAAGCCAGAAATAAGAATTTGACCATGATTTAAGCTTCAAGAAATAGTTTGTAGAAACCAAAAAAAATCAGTTGTGTAAGGTCTTAACCTTTTATTCACATGATTTGTTTCTACAAACAATCTAGAGATTTCAAAGAGCTCAAACAGAGAAAACCAAAAGCATAGAGGCCTTTGAGTACAGGAAAATGGGTATACGTACGTATGTACTTAATGATCATATCCTCCCCAAAAGTGATGAAACGAGTTAACCTCGATATTCTGTATTCAGAAAGTAGAGATAAACAATTACATCACTAGCTAAGATGGTTTGGTTAGAATACTACAGCTGCAATTCAAAGGTACTTTGAATGAAACCCTCCTATTAAAAAAATAAAAATAAAAATAATAAGCACACATTCTTCTAATGACAATTCTCCCACTTTTTTATTTTGACAAACTTAATATTGCCATAAACTTGCAAGTGGGATATAAACTGCTCAATAAAAGCCACATCATATATACAACATACAGAAGCCGTTTAAGTGTTTATCCATGTTGATGTTGTTAGGGGCTGTTGAGTCAGTTCTGACTCATATCGACCCTATGCACAACAGAACGAAACACCGCCTGGTCCTGCACCATCCTTGCAATCATTATACTTGAGACCATTGTTGCAGCCACTGTGTCAATCCACCTCGTTGAGGGTCTTTTTCTTTTCCGCTGACCCTGTGCTTTGCCAAGCATGATGTCCTTCTCCAGGGACTGATCCCTCCTGACATGTCCAAAGTATGAAAGACGTAGTCTCGTCATCTGTGCTTCTAAGGAGCATTCTGGTTTTATTTATTCCAGGATAGATTTGTGCTTTCTTTTTGCAGTCCACGGTATATTCAATATTCTTCGCCAACACCATGATTCAAAGGTGTCAGTTCTTCAGTCTTCCTTATTCATTGTCCAGCTTTCATATGCATATGATGCAATTGAAAATACCATGGCTTAGGCCAGGTGCACCTAAGTCTTCCAGGTGACATCTTTGCTTTTTAACACTTGAAAGAGGTCCTTTGCAGCAGATTTACCCAATGCGATGCATCTTTTGATTTCTTGACTGCAGCTTCCATGGGTGTTGATTGTAGATCCAAGTAAAATGAAATCCTTAACAATGTCAATCTTTTCTCCATTTATCATGATGTTGCTTATTGGTCCAGTTGTGAGGATTTTTGTTTTCTTTGTGTTGAGGTATAATCCATACTGAAGGCGGTGGTCTTTGATCCTCATTAGTAAGTGCTTCAAGCCCTCTTCACTTTCAGCAAGCAAGGTTGTGTCATCTGCATAGAGTTTGTTAATGAGTCTTCCTCTAATCCTGATGCCCCATTCTTCTTTATATAGTTCAGCTTCTTGGATTATTTGCTCAGCATACAGATTGAATAGATATGGTGAAAGGATACAACCCTGATGCACACCTTTCCTGACTTTAAACCACTCAGTATCCGCTTGTTCTGTCCGAACAACTACCTCTTGATCTATGTACTGGTTCCTCATGAGCAAAATTAAGTGTTCAGGAATTCCCATTCTTCACAATGTTATCCATAATTTATTATGATCCACACAGTTAAACATCCTTCTGGTATTCTCTGCTTTCAGCCAGGATCCATCTGACATTAACAATGATATCTCTGGTTCCACGTCCTCTTCTGAATCCACCCTGAATTTCTGGCAGTTCGCTATCGATATGCTGCTGCAGCCACTTTTGAATGATCTTCAGCAAAATTTTGCTTGCGTTTGATATTAATAATATTGTTCTATAATTTCCTCATTTGGTTGGATCACCTTTCTTGGAAATAGGCATAAATAAATATATCCATGCAAAGGATTATTTTGGTAGTAGCAAAAATTAAGATAGAAATGAAACCCTACTAAGTCTAGATGCATATGTATATTTTACTTCTTTTCAGGAAAAATACAAATCTGGCTATGTTAGAAGAAAAAGTATACATTTGTCAAAAAATACATTATATTTTCCTAAAGGAGAAACTACAGGTAGACCCCAGCTTAAGACAAGGTTCCCTGTCAATGATTCAGTTGTTAAGTCCAACTTAAGTCAAATATCTCATTTTTTCTTTTTTTTAGTTTTCATCATTATTACCTTTTATTATCAATATCTTTCTAAATCCGATCATTACTTGCCTTTGGGTGTTGGAAACATTACCTATAAACTTACAAGTATGTTTTAATGCATACATACATATATAAAATACACAAATCATAAAAAAAGATGGGTGGTCGTAAGTACTGCTACTTGTAATTCAAATACCTTGTAAGCCAGTGACTACCTGTAGTCAATGTTTTCTTTATTAAAAATGTTCAAACTACTATGTGTGTATTCAAGAACTATATTACTGGTAGCACGCAACTTTGTCATCATGGAGAAAAAATCATGTTTCCAATTAGGTCAAAGAATAAATAATAGCAATTTATTTAATAAGTTATAAATCAGACAGGTATAGAAAACGAGCAGTTGAATTTTATTTCCATCTCTAGCACATATTAGAAGACCTAACAGGCCATGAAAAAGCAAATATGTCACTTTGAGTACTAAGGCGCACCTGACCCATGCCATGATATTTTCAATCACCCCATCTGCTGAACAATAAATAAAGAAGAAGGATGAAGAATTGACACCTTTGAATTATGGTGTTGGCAAAGAATACTGAATACACCATGGACCTCCAGAAGAACATACAAATTTGTCTTGAAAGATGTACAGCCAAAATGCTTCTTGGAAGTGAAGATGGAGAGACTTCATCTCACACACTTTGGACATGCTATCAGGAGGGACCAGTCCTTGGAGAAGGACATTGTGCTTGGTAAAGTAGAAAGTCAGCAAAAAAGAGGAAGACCCTCAATGAGATGGACTGACATGGTGGCTGCAACAATGCGCTCAAGCATAACAACGATTGTGAGGATGGCAGGGTTTCATTCTGTTGTACACAGGGTCGCCATGAGTTGGAACCAATTAGATGGCATCTAACAACAACAACAGGCCATGATGATCGTAAGAATTTCACTTTGCAACAAATGCTAGAATATCAGAGAAGGAAGAGTTCCTAATGTCTTAACAATTTTTGCCATAATCTGAAAAGGAAAGAACCGTGTGCATATAAGTGGAATGTAATGAGAAAGGAAGTTAAGAGAATACTGAAATGCATTAGAATTGCATTTATTTCAAAAATTGACCTAAATCTGTACATCCAGTGTACAATAAACAGAGCAGATGTTAGTGAAGTTTAGCCTTTTTAAATTGTCATATAATTCACATGCCATAAAATTCACCCCTCTTAAAGCGTACAATTCAGTGTTTTTAGTGTATACACAGAGTCATGCAGCCATCACCACTATCTAATTTGAGAACATTTTCATCACCCCCCAAATAAAATCTGTAACCATTATTATTAGTCACTACTCATTTCCTGCTCCATCCAGTCTCTGGTAAATACTAGCTACTTTCTGTCTCTAGTTTTGCCTATTCTAGACATGGTTAAGTATTACTAGAAAGCAATGATTAGAAAGCAGTTCAGGAAAGTAACTTTTAAAAAATATATACTTTACTCCTGGCTTTGAATCCTGTCTCCACCATTTATAAATTGTATAATCTTGAGCAATTTACTTAACTGAGTCTCAATTTCCTCTTCTGAAAAATGAAGATTATAATGCCTATATTCCATGGATATTGCAAGCAAGAAGAAGGATAATTTATACAAATTGCTAAGCATAGCATCTTGTACTCAAAAGCAGTTTAGTAAAAAAGAATAGTACCTGTAATTAATACCTATAATTTTTGCATGCTGTATGAACCTGAATTAACCATTCAATACCTCTAGACCTCCTCTTATGTATAATTAAGAATATATTTACGTAAGAGGTGAGAAAAAAGTACGTTGTTAAATACATGAACAAATGAAGGAATAAATGGGATTAAACTAGAACCAGGGGGTTTGTCTATTACTTTACTATAAACAATTCATATTTTCAGGCTCAGAATAGAGACACAAAAACTAAGATTGGGAGGGAAACAAACATAGGAAATAGGAATTATGGCACATTAAAAGTAGCTACAGATCCTGTGATGCTCTTCTTATCGAGAATGGGGTCTATGTCTCCTTTCTTTGAATCTCAGTGGGCTTAGTTATTGTTATAGCCAGTAGAAAACTGCCAAAATTATTCTGGGCCAATTTCGGGACCCAGGACTAAAGAAACAGGTAGCTTCTTAATTTTATTCTTTTTGGGGAAATGTTCTCTCTGAGAGCCATGATTCTCCACCTAAGAGAGGTTCAAATATACCGAGACTCCTTGCTAGAGGTGCCATGGGCAGACATTTCGATCACCAGTGCGACCCAAGCCCAGTGTCCCAACCAAACTTTACAGGGCAACAGACATGGGAGTAAAGTAATTTTAAGCCCTGTAGACAAGACCATCTGCTAGTGCAAAACTAATGAGTGCCTTCAGTCAATGTCTTACAGCACAGAAGAATCTCCCAGCTAAACTCTGCCTAAATTTTCAATATACCAAATCACATCCTAAAATGAAATGGTTTCTTTTAAGACTAATTGCTGAGGTGGTTTGTTACATAGCAATAGGTAATCAGAATAGAATGGAAGTTAGACTATGCAGAAATAGAAATTACATTTCTTAGTCAAAGCCGGAGATCTCAGAACAAGAGGTGAAGTTTAGTAAACCAAGTCGGATTCAGAAAGTCCAAAGGGCATATGTTCCACTACATAGATTCACAATTTAGAAGTAGCATGAGGAAAGAGACAGGTCTCAAATAGAAACAAGAGAGCCTAGGGACAAAATGACAACTCTTGGACATATTTTTTTCTACCTTCTGAGATTCAGATTAACTAAAATAACTATGTTGGATTTTGACATATTTATAGCAAAATGTTGTCAGCCATAGGTCAAGAAACACACAACAGATAAAGTTTACAGTTTCCCTGACTGAGGCTTGTGTAGAGTCAAAATGAAAGTTTACTCTTAATTGGTGTGTATCAGGGCTTAATAAGTCAAAGCCACTAAGCCAGCACTTGAAATGCCAAGAGAGTATGGGAGCAAGTTTTGGGAGTTCACAACTGTTTGTGACCGTTCTCCTCAAGTAGTAAAGAGTAACCCAGGCAGCCAAGGATGTAAGATTAATGGAACCTGAGGGGCAAAGCAGGAATGAAATAATGAACTGAACCAAATTGGTAGCCATAGACAAGGAGTGAAACAATCACAGAGGAGATTAATTTAGAAGCCAGGTGAATGAGGTAGAAATATGTAACAAAGGAAAGGGAACCAGGAGGAGTAGGTTGCTTTATTGGTGACCTTCTTGTCATTGTGGAAGTCAACTTCTATCGGATAAATTGATTTAGTAGCATCTCATGTTGTGGAACCAAAAAAACCAAACCCATTGCATTCAAGTCGATTCCGAGTCCTAGTGACCTTATAGAACATAGTGGAGCTACCCCATATGGTTTCCAAGGACTGCCTGATGGATTCGAACTGCTGACCTTTTGGTTAGCAGCCATATTTCTTAACTACTACTCCACCAGGGTTTGGCAAGTTGTGGAGAGCCCTTTAAAACCTAATGCATCCTGCCCAGCATCACTTGCTTTTAAAGCAACTCTGCCTTTATATGGCAAGGAAATAAAACAGAGCCTGGATTTTGGCGTTATTTAAACCTGGGTTTTTTTTTTTTCAAATCTTGGCCCTGTCGGCTATGAGAATTGGTACACTGAGAAAGTGACTTAACTCTCTGTATCTCCATTTCTTCACTGTAAGAAAACTAACCCATACAACAGTTGTAAAAGTTAAATGGAGAAGCAAAATAACATCTACCTAGTTATAGGTAGCCCACCTCATCTAAAAACAATAAACAAAAAAAACTGAAATGCGCTAGGTAGACAGCTAGCTGCATAGATTGCAGTGGTCAGAAGAAAATTAGAGCAATTTGTGGAATGTATTTTCTCAAATTCAGCCACCCTTTGTTCTCTTATGACTTTCATTCTCCGTTTAAGTAATTCTTCAGTCAGCATTGAATACAGAAAATAGCATAGAAGGGCCAGAAAGTGTAGACAGTAAGACTTCTTGTCCCCAAATTTTTCAGAATTGGGGCTTATTGATCTACGGACTATAGGAGGACATGTAGATATCATGGAGACACTACTTTGGGTGGAAAAGACATGTTTTGCCATTTTATTATAATATAGATGACTAAATATATTCTAATATCAGAAATTGATTCAAATTTAGCCTCGTCCTTCCTAGTGCAGATTCCCTTTATAGAATGCTTGCAAATAATATTGAAAAATGTTCTGATCAGGCTTAAAACAAAATCAAACAGAAGCTCTTCATTCAATCAGTATTATAATTCTTTCTCATTGACTTAATTCATGTCTATTTGATGCATGAGGCTGATCTATACAGCAAAGAGCAAAGATGAGAGGTCCCAGTACTGGAATTTGAAAGAGAGAGATGGAAATTTTCAGTGGAGTTACGCACAGAAAAGAACGCAATCAAATTAGGAAACTCTGAAGAATACAAAGACAGTTCATACAATACTTTCCTTTTGACAGGCCAATAAATACTCAAACTGAATAATTTACCAAAAGAAAAAGAGCTCACTCAAACCTCATGACCTTTCAAACAATGAGAAGGAGTTCAATTATCCACAAATGTTCTACTAAAAGACAGCTTTCCGGGCCACAGTGTTATTTCAGCCGTCATAGGTTAGAATTGTTAGATAGAGAACACTGCCTTTGTAGTTTCTGTGTCCTGCTATTAGTCTGCTACTTTAAAACAAAACAAAACAAAACTTTCTGCCACATGAAGTAGCACTTACCCCCCACCCCCCCAAAAAAAAGTAGGAGGAAGCAATTGTTTTAATAATGTTTCTGGCGAGTTCAAGCTATTAGATTTCCCTGGGACCCTATATCTACACATTTCTAGAGTGATACTGTCACTTTAGAATGTATATCATTTGCCTCCGTTAGATACTCAGAGTAACGTGCCAACAGTGCTCAGAGGGTTTCTCCATCTCCATCACCTGGGCTGCAGTGGGGCAGCATGAGCAGCTCATCGCTTCCTAGGCATCTATCTAGGTTCCCAATATTGGGGAATTTTACCCTCACTGGTACCTTGTATAACCCTACTGCTTCCCTAAGACAAAAAGCCTGTAGAGGTTGGGTGTGTGTTATCATGTATTTCAGAACCAAAGCCCTAGTGTTTACTACCATTGTGGAAACACATTATGAACTCAGTTCTTGTGGAGGTGACACATTTCCCCCGATTTTAATTTCTCTTCTACATTCCTTTTTGTGTTCTTTTGTTGTCTTTGTGATATTCCCCTACTTTATATATTTTCCTATATCTCTTTGAATTGTTGGAATTAAAACTAAAAAAACTAAAAGCTATATGTAAATACATGTCTGACAGGTCTGGAGATAGTGGAAAGACAGTTTCACCATTTTGACATTGAATGTTTCCATATTTATTCACTGAATAAGCAACTAAACTTTCAAATGTGCCTGTGTGCGGCTACACTGAGATTTCATGTTCTCCTTTCTTATTGCCTGACCTTGGGGGAGTAACTCTTTTCCTGAGACACTCGTCACTTATCTGTACAAAAAAAACAAACAAAACACACAAAATGGAGGGGAGAGATATCACATCACACTTATCTTGTGCCATCGTTGTGAGGATTGAAAATACTGTGTTTAAAGTACTTAGTGCTTGGCACGTAGAAGGTGCTTCAAACAGTAGGTAGTTATATTTTCCCTTCTCGTGTTCTTTGTCTCTTTACTACTGTCTTATGGTAAAGGCTTGTATTTTCTCATGTATCTTTACAGAAAAACATTTGCTTTGTCTTTTACCTTTCACAAATACCATTCAGATTTTGAATCCTTCATTTCCAAAGCTTAGTCATGACTTTGAATTTAGCAATTCCAGAAACTCAGTGAACATTCCTCTAACTGTATCGTAC
Organism: Elephas maximus indicus; assembly: GCF_024166365.1. Classification (NCBI taxonomy): domain Eukaryota; kingdom Metazoa; phylum Chordata; class Mammalia; order Proboscidea; family Elephantidae; genus Elephas; species Elephas maximus. Next base: position 58,388,863 of record NC_064823.1, on the reverse strand, counting down.
AGGTGATCAGTGGAAAGTTTAAATGTCACCTGTTCTATGAAAGGTCAGCCGTTGGAATCCACCAGCTGCTCTGTGGGAGAAGATGTGACAGCCTGCTTCCCTAAATACAGCCTTAGAAACTCTATGGGACAGTTCTACTCTGTCCTATAGGGTCGCTATGAGTAGGAATCAATTCAATGGCGGTAGGTTTGGATTTCGGTTTTTTGGTCTATAAATTGAGTTTATTGCATATGTGGCATAGGAATGAGTCGGCAGAAGTGTATCTTGCCTTTCGTTATTATCCAGGCTAATCCATTTCATACTGTCCCATATTTAATAACTTTATTGCATCGTGTTTTGTAAAATTTTAGTATAAAACAGCACTTGTCATAAGATTTCATTAAGATGAGAGCTTTCAATTCTCTGAAACTCTATGAACCTACACATATTAGTTAATTTAGAAAAAAATTAACATAATCATGAGCTTTACATGTGCATTTATATTACCTTTGAGAGTAAATTTGCTGTTCTTATTCCTTAATAAAGACTTTATTTCATTGTTAATCAAAAATATTAAGAAGCAAGTGGCAACGTTCTGTCACATTAAAGGAGCAGCAATGCAAACACTCTATTTATTAACATTATACATGAAGTTCCTAATGTAAACAGCATTAAACTACTTACTATTCACCATAAGGGTATAAAAAGTGCATCGAAGCTTCAAAATCAATGACTTCTTGCCCTCTACCCAATGCTGCTCTTTGGCAAAAAGAGAAGAAGCCTCTCCTAAAACTCAGCATGTCATTTTTTAATTCACACTTTAATTTCCACTTGAGGAGGCAAGCCAAACCAAACTCGTCCTCCCTGAGATGCACCCTGGGAATAAGTGCCCTCCCAACTTTAATAATTATCTGAGAAGAGTCTTTCTCCCACTCCCCTTTCCGTCTGAATCGGGGGTTGCTTATTAGGACCTAGTTGTTTTCTACTCTATTTGCATAATTTGCAGATGTCAACCTGCTGGCTCTACTCTGTCTGAAAGAATTATTGTCTTTGTTTTCCGAGTAAATTTTTCTCTCTTTATAGCTGTAACTAGGGAACTAGGGATACGCTATATAAAAATTGTTAGATAAAACAGCTATCAGCATTTAGATAGAGAGATAGATACTTTTAGTCAATCAAAATCTTGATATAAGATTGCTTCTTCTTTTGTAAATTGAACTATGTGTATGCCTGGGGAATCGTACGCGTATGTAGGGAATCTTTACTTAAACACAGGAGAGCTTGAGGATATGTAAACACCTGTTTATGCCCTTGATTCATTATATATAATCTTGAAAAACATACTACTGTAAATAGGGAGCACATAATTACTTAGTTACCAGAGCTTTATAATAAAAATTAAAAGCTACAATTTACTAATCCACAATAACTTCTCAGCAATTGCATGGATATTTAGATAAAGTCTTTTCTCCTGCATTTGATACTCTATGCAATTCAGTATAACTCTTAAAATGTCAAATGCTTTTAGTATCCGTAATTGTTTTGGGATTTTCTTTAACTTAGAAGTTCCTAAAAAGGTATTATTCAGAAGAAACTGATATACAGGACCATAGAACTACAAATAAAAGAGATACACATTTGAATTACACATGAATTTCAAAGACAATCAAATGTGATTGTAGTGTATAGATATAACTGAATTGGATAAAAACATTTCTGATCAGGACATCCATCTACAATAGCAGTTTAGGAAGCAAAGTATTTAGGTTCCAAAAGCAGTAGTGAAATTTGATTCACAAACATTTCGATAAAGTGTAATCTTTCTTTAGTTTTGTTGCATCTGAATTTTCCTCTGCTCTTTCAATTTGGTACAAATTTACCTTTGAGTGGTTCACCCAGTAGTTGATGACTAGTTTATGAAGAATATTGAAGCACAAGTGAATGCATTGCATTTGTTCATCTTTATAAAAATTGTGGATGAGTATTCTTGGAATTGTAAGTCTACATTAATAATCATGTGTCACAGCATGGTCTTTTAAATACAGCTATACAATAGTGAATACAAATTCTTAACATAGGACTGTTCCTTTGGCCAGGATTCAGAAGCCTCTTAACTCAATTTTTTCAGAATTCATTTAAAATTTAATTTTATTGTGCTTTAGGTCAAACTTCACAGTGCAATTTAGTTTCTCATTCAAAAATTTATACAGAAATTGTTTTGTGACATTGGTTGCAATCCCCACAATGTCTCAACATTCTCCCCCTTTCCACTCTGGGTTCCCCATGTCCATTTGGGTCCAGTTTTCCTATTCCTTTCTGCAGTCTTATCTTGTCTTTGCTATTGGGCAGGTGTTGCCCACTTGGTCTCATATATTTGACTGAACTAAGAAGCATGTCCCTCACTTGTGTTTTTGTTTTATAGGCTGTCTAATCTTTGGCTAAAAGGTGGACTTTGGGAATGACTTCAGCTCTGAGCTAGCAAGATTTCTGGGGACCATAGTTTTGGAAGTTCATCCAGTGTGTTTCAGACCAGTAAGCCTGGTCTATTTTTGTAAATTTGAATTTTGTTCTACATTTTTCTCCTGCTCTGTCCAGGACCCTCTACTGTGATCCCTGTCAGAATGGTCTGTGGTGGTAACTGGGCACTATCTAGTTCTTCTGGGCTCAGGCTGGTGGAGGCTGTGGTTCATGTGGTCTATTAGTCCTTTGGACTAATATTTTCCATGAGTTTTCGGTTTTCATTCTCCTTTGCTCTGAGTGGGATGGGACCTATAAATGTATCTTAGATGGCCACTAGCAACTTTTTAAGACCTCAGATGGTACTTACCAAAGTAGGATGTAGAACATATTCTTTATAAACTATATTATGCCAGTTGACCAAGATGTCCCCTGAGACAATGGTCCCTAGCCCTCAGTTCCAGTACCTTGGTCCCTCAAGGTGTCTGGATGTATCTAGGAAGCTTTTTTCACCAACGTTAATGGAGACTATACACGTGGACCTCACTGGATGGAATACGCAGGAATCAAATTGACTACATCTGTGGAGAGAGACCATGGAAAACCTCAATATGAGGTTTCCCAACTCTGGAACAGGACATCAATTGCTCATATGCAAGTTCAAGTTGAAACTGAAGAAAATGAGAACAAGTCCACAAGTATGACCTTGAATATATCCCACCTGAATTTAGAGAACATCTCAAGAATAGATTTGACACATTGAACACTGATTACCGAAGTCCAGACAAGTTGCAGAATGACATCAAGGACACCATACATGAAGAAAGCAAAAGGTTATTAAAAAGACAGGAAAGAAAAAAAGACCAAGATGGAAGTCAGAAGAGACTCTGAAACTTGCTCTTGAATGTCAAGTAGCTAAAGCAAATGGAAGAAATGATGAAGTCAAAGAACTGAATGGAAGATTTCAAAGGTAGACTCAAGAAGACAAAGTAAAGTATTATAATGACATGTGCAAAGGCCTGGAGTTAAAAAACCAAAAGGGAAGAACACACTTGGCATTTCTAAAGCTGAAAGAACTGAAGAAAGAAATCAAGCTTTGAGTTGCAGTACTGAAGGATTCAATGGGCAAAATACTGAACAACACAGGAAGCATCAAAAGAAGATGGAAATAATACACAGAATCACTGTACCAATTAGTCAACATTAAACCATTTTAGGAGGAAGCATATCATCAAGAACCTATAGAACTGAAGGAAGAAGTCTAATCTGCACTGAAAACATTGGTGAAAAACAAGGATCCAGGAATTGATGGAATACCACTTGAAATGTTTCAACAAATGGATGGAGCACTTGAAGTGCTCAGTGATCTATGCCAAGAAATTTGGAAAACAGCCAACAAATTGGAAGAGATCCATATTTATGCCTATTCCAAAGAAAGGTGATCCAACAGAATGTGGAAATTATCTAACAATATCATTAATATCACACGCAAGTAAAATTTTGCTGAAGATCTTTCAAAGAAGGTTGCAGTAGTACATCAACAGGGAACTTCCAGAAATCCAAGCTGAATTCAGAAGAGGATGTGGAACCAGGGATATTATTGCTGATGTCAGATGGATCATGGCTAAAAGCACAGATGTTTCATTGACTAAGCGAAGGCATTTGAATGTATGGATCATAAAAAATTATGGATAACATTGTGAGGAATGGGAATTCCAAAACACTTAATTGTGCTCATGAGGAACCTGTACATAGATCAAGAGGCAGTCATTTGGACAGAACAAGGGGATATTGCATGGCTTAAAATCAGATATGGTGTGCATCAGGGTTGTATGCTTTCACCATACTTATTCAATCTGTATGCTGAACAAATAATCCAAGAAACTGGACTATATGAAAAAGAACAAGGCATCAGGATTTGTGGAAGACTCAACAACCTGCATTATGCAGATGACACAACCTTGCTTGCTGAAAGTGAAGAGGACTTGAAGCACTTACTGATGATAGCCAAAGACTAGTCTTCAGTATGGATTACACTTCAACATAAAGAAAACAAAAATTCTCACAACTGGACCAATAAGTAACATTATGGTAAATGGAGAAATGATTAAAGTTGTCAGATTTCATTTTGCTTGTATCCACAATCAATGCCTATTGAAGCAGTAGTTAAGAAATCAAACAACAATGCTTACTTAGGCAGCACATATACTAAAACTGGAATGATACAGAGAAGATTAGCATGACCCCTGAGCAACGATGACCCTTAAATTTGTGAAGCGGTCCATATTTTTGTCAAATACCTAAATATAAAACCAAGAACTTTAAAGATCATAGAAGGAAAAAAATAGGGCAATTCTAGAGGCCCTAATACACAGCATTAACAGGATACAAACCATAACTAACAATACACAAACACCAGAAGTTAAGCTAGACAATCGGGACCTTCTAAAAATTAAACACTTATGGTCATCAAAAGACTTCACCAAAACAGTAAACAGAGAACCTACAGACTGGGAAAAAAATTTTGGCTATGACAAATCTGACAAAGGTCAAATGTCTAAAATCTACAGGAAAATCCAACACCTCTACAATAAAAAAACAAATAATCCAATTAAAAAAGAGGCAAAGGATATGAACAGACACTTCATCAAAGAAAACATTCAAGCAGCTAACAGGCACATGAGGAAATGCTGTCAATCACTAACCATTAGAGAAATGCAAATCAAAACCGCAATGAGAAACCATCTCACCCCGACATTACTGGCATGACTAAAAAAAAAAAAAAAAAACAGAGAAAAGCAAATTTTGGAGAGGGACATCTTATGCACTGATGGTACAACCATTTGGAAAATGATACTGCACTTCCTTAGAAAGCTAGAAATAGGAATACATATAATCTAGCAATTCCACTCTTAAGACTATATCCTAGAGAAACAAGAAATGTCACATAAATAGACAAATGCATACCCATGTACATTGCAGCATTGTTCACAATAGCAAAAATGATGGAAACAACCTAGATGCTGATCAACAGATGAATGGATTAAAAAAACTATGGCATATACACACAATGGAGTACTACACAATGATAAAGAACAATGATGAATCTGCGAAGCATCTCACAGTGTAGATAAATCTGGAGGGCATTATGCTGACTGAAATAAGTCAATCATGAAAGGACAAATATACAAGATTACTACTATAAAAATTCGTGAAAAGGTTTACATATAAAAAGAAACAATCTTTGATGGTTATGAAGGAGAGAAAAAGGGGGAGGGAAAAACCCTAAATAGACAATAGATAAGTGGTAACTTTGATGAAGGGTAAGACTTTACACAATACTGTGAAATTCCACCAGCATAACTTGCCCAAGGCAAAGTCGTGGAAGCTCCATGGACACATCCAAACTCCATGAGGGACCAAACTACTGGGCTGAGGGCTGTGGGACCATGGTCTTGGGGAACATCTAGCTCAATTGACATGGCATTGTTTATTAAAAAAAAAAAAATGTTCTACATCCTTCTTTAGTGATTTGGGTCTTTGTCTTAAAAGCTTGTGAGCAGCCATCTAAAATGCTCCATTTGTCTCGCTCCATCTGGAGCAAGGGAGAATGAAGAAAATCAAAGACACGAAGAAAAGATTAATCCGAAGGACTAATGGACTACAACTACCACAGCCCCTGCCAGACTGAGTCCAGCACAATTAGATGGTGCCCAGCTACCAACACTAACTTATCTGACAGGGATCACAATAGAGGGGCCTGGACAGAGCTGGAGACAAATCTAGAACAAAATTCTAACTCACACACACACAAATAGATGAGACTTATTGGTCTGACAGAGACTGGAGAAACTCTGAGAGTATGACCCCCGGATGCTCTTTTAGTGCAGTAATGATGTTAGTCCTGAAGTTCATCCTTAAGCTAAAGATTAGAGAGGCCCATAAACCAAAATGCAACTAAATGGGCACACCTGCCCAGGGGTAATTACGAGAAGGCAGAAGGGGACAGGAAAGCTGGTAATGGGGAACACAAGGTCGAGAAGGGGAGAATGCTGACGTGTCATGGGGTTGGCAACCAATGTCACAAAGCAGTATATGTACTAATTGTTTAATGAGAAACTAGTTTGCTCTGTAAACCTTCATCTAAATTACAATTAAAAAAATATTAAATAAAGAAATCAAATGACTTAATACAATGGGTAAATCTACTGCAAAAGATCTCTTTAAAGTGTTAAAAAGCAAAGATGTCACTTTTAGGACTAAGGTGGGCCTGGTCCAAGCCATGGTATTTTAAACCAACTCTTATGCGCCTGAAAGCTGGACAATCAATAAGGAAGACCTAAGAAGAACTGAAACCTTTGGATTATGGTGTTGGCAAAGAATATTGAATATACCATGGACTGCCAAAAGAATAACAAATCTATCTTGGAAGTAGTATAACCAGAAAGCTCTTCTGAGGCAAGGATGGCAAGACTTCGTCTCACATATTTTGGATCAGTAGGGACCAGTCCCTGGAGAAGGACAACATGCTTAGTAAAGTTGAGGGTTAGCAAAAGAGAGGAAGACCCTTAAGGAGGTGGTCTGGCACAGTGGCTGCAACAATGAGCTCAAGCATCACAATAACTGTAAGGCTGGCACAGGACCGGGCAGTGTTTCAATCTGCTGTGTGTGATGTTGCTATGAGTCGGAACTGACTTGATGGCACCTATGACAACAGGAAGCTTTTATAACTTTGCCTTGGTCAAATTGTGCTGGCTTTCCCTATATTATGTGTTACCTTTCTGTTCACCAAAGTTAACACTTGTCTACAATCTGGCTAGTGATTTCTCCTCCCCATCCCTCCATTCCCTGGTAAACATCAAATATTTTTTTGTTTTTTTCTGTGTTTAAACCTTTTTTTTTTTTTTTTATGATAGTGGTCTCATGCAATATTTGTCCTTTTGTGATTGATTTATTTCACTCAGTATAATGCCCTCCAGATTTATCTATGTTGTGAGATATTTGGCAGATTGATCATTGTTGTTCATCGTTGTGTAGAACTCCATTGTGTTTGTACTATAATTTTTTCTTGTTGATGGGCATTTAGGTTGCTCCCATCTTTTTGCCATTGTGACTAACGCTCCATAAACATGGATGTGCATATGTCTATTCATGTGACAGTTCTTATTTTTCTAAGATATACTCCTAGGAGTGAGACTGCTGGATTTTATGGTGTTTCTATTGCTAGCTTTTTAAGGAAGCAACATATCATTTTCCATAGTGGTTTTTACCATTTTATATTCCCACCAGCAGTTTGTAAGAGTTCCAATCTCCCCACAACCTCTTCAACGTTTGTTATTTTCTTCCTTTTTTTTTTTTATTTAGTGCCAGTAATATCAGAATGAGATGGTATCTCATTGTAGTTTTGACTTGCATTTCTCTAATGGCTATTGATCCCGATCATTCCCTCATGTGTCTGTTAACTGCTTGAATGTCTTCTTTGGTGAAATGTTTGTTCAAATCCTTTGCCCATTTTTAATTGAATTGTCTTTTTGTTGTTGAGGTGTTGTAGTATTTTATAAATTTTAAAGATTAGACCCTTGTCAGATATGTCATAGCCCAATATTTTTTCCCAGTCTGTAGTTTCTCTTTTTTTTTTAATTAATTTTTATTAAGCTTCAAGTGAACATTTTCCATTCCAATCAGTCTGTCACATGTAAGTTCACATACATCTTACTCCCTTCTCCCACTTGCTCTCCCCCTATTGAGTCAGCCCTTTCAGTCTCTCGTTTCGTGCCAATTTTGCCATCTTCCCTCTCTCTCTATCTTCCCATCCCCCCTCCAGTCAAGAGTTGCCAACACACTTTCCAGTGTCCACCTGATTTAATTAGCTCACTCTTCATCAGCATCTCTCTCCCCTCCGGCTGACCAGTCCTTTTCATGCCTGATGAGTTGTCTTCGGGGATGGTTCCTGTCCTGTGCCATCAGAAGGTCTGGGGAGCATTGCCTCCGGGATTCCTCTAGTCTCAGTCAGACCATTAAGTATGGTCTTTTTATGAGAATTTGGGGTCTGCATCCCACTGATCTCCTGTTCCCTCAGGAGTTCTCTGTTGTGCTCCCTGTCAGGGCAGTCATCGATTGTGGCCGGGCACCAACTAGTTCTTCTGGTCTCAGGATGATGTAGGTCTCTGGTTCATGTGGCCCTTTCTGTCTCTTGGGCTCTTAGTTGTCGTGTGACCTTGGTGTTCTTCCTTTGCCTTTGCTCCAGGTGGGTTGAGACCAATTGATGTATCTTAGATGGCCGCTTGTTGGCATTTAGGACCCTAGACGCCACATTTCAAAGTGGGATGCAGAATGTTCTCATAATAGAATTGTTTTGCCCATTGACTTAGAAGTCCCCTCAAACCATGTTCCCCAGACCCCCGCCCCTGCTCCGCTGACCTTTGAAGCTTTCATTTTATCCCGGAAACCTCTTTGCTTTTAGTCCAGTCCAATTAGACTGACCTTCCTTGTATTGAGTGTTGTCTTTCCCTTCACCCAAAGCAGTTCTTATCTACTGATTAATCAATAAAAAACCCTCCCCCTCCCTCCCTCCCTCCCCCCTTTGTAACCACAAAAGTATGTGTTCTTCTCCGTTCTTTCTATTTCTCAAGATCTTGTAATAGTGGTCTTATACAGTATTTGACCTTTTGCCTCTGACTCATTTCGCTCAGCATAATGCCTTCCAGGTTCCTCCATGTTATGAAATGTTTCACAGATTCATCACTGTTCTTTATCGATGCGTAGTATTCCATTGTGTGAATATACCACAATTTATTTACCCATTCATCTGTTGACGGACACCTTGGTTGCTTCCAGCTTTTTGCTATTGTAAACAGAGCTGCAATAAACATGAGTGTGCATATATCTGTTTGTGTGAAGGCTCTTGTATCTCTAGGGTATATTCCAAGGAGTGGAATTTCTGGGTTGTATGGTAGTTCTATTTCTAACTGTTTAAGATAACGCCAGATGGATTTCCAAAGTGGTTGTACCATTTTACAATCCCACCAGCAGTGTATGAGAGTTCCAATCTCTCCGCAGCCTCTCCAACATTTATTATTTTGTGTTTTTTGGATTAATGCCAGTCTAGTTGGTGTGAGATGGAATCTCATCGTAGTTTTAATTTGCATTTCTCTAATGGCTAATGATCGGGAGCATTTTCTCATGTGTCTGTTGGCTGCCTGAATATCTTCTTTAGTGAAATGTGTGTTCATATCCTTTGCCCACTTTTTGATTGTGTTGTTTGTCTTTTTGTGGTTGAGTTTTGACAGAATCATGTAGATTTTAGAGATCAGGCACTGGTCTGAGATGTCATAGCTGAATATTCTTTCCCAGTCTGTAGGTGGTCTTTTTACTCTTTTGGTGAAGTCTTTAGATGAGCATAGGTGTTTGATTTTTAGGAGCTCCCAGTTATCTGGTTTCTCGTCATCATTTTTGGTAATGTTTTGTATTCTGTTTATGCCCTGTATTAGGGCTCCTAGGGTTGTCCCTATTTTTTGTTCCATGATCTTTATCGTTTTAGTCTTTATGTTTAGGTCTTTGATCCACTTGGAGTTAGTTTTTGTGCATGGTGTGAGGTATGGGTCCTGTTTCATTCTTTTGCAAATGGATATCCAGTTATGCCAGCACCATTTGTTGAAAAGACTATCATTTCCCCAATTGACTGACACTGGTCCTTTGTCAAATATCAGCTGCTCATACATGGATGGATTTATATCTGGGTTCTCAATTCTGTTCCATTGATCTATGTGCCTATTGTTGTACCAGTACCAGGCTGTTTTGACTACGGTGGCTGTATAATAGCTTCTGAAATCAGGTAGAGTGAGGCCTCCCACTTTCTTCTTCTTTTTCAGTAATCCTTTGCTTATCCGGGGGTTCTTTCCCTTCCATATGAAATTAGTGATTTGTTTCTCTATCCCCTTAAAATATGACATTAGTATTTGGATTTGAAGTGTGTTATATGTATAGATGCCTTTTGGTAGAATAGACATTTTTACTATGTTAAGTCTTCCTATCCATGAGCAGGGTATGTTTTTCCACTTAAGTATGTCCTTTTGAATTTCTTGTAGCAGAGTTTTATAGTTTTCTTTGTATAGGTCTTTTACATCCTTGGTAAGATTTATTCCTAAGTATCTTATCTTCTTGGGGGCTACTGTGAATGGTATTGATTTGGTTATTTCCTCTTCGGTGTTCTTTTTGTTGATGTAGAGGAATCCAAGTGCTTTTTGTATGTTTATTTTATAACCTGAGACTCTGCCAAACTCTTCTATTAGTTTCAGTAGTTTTCTGGAGGATTCCTTAGGGTTTTCTGTGTATACGATCATGTCATCTGCAAATAGTGATAGCTTTACTTCCTCCTTGCCGATCTGGATACCCTTTATTTCTTTGTCTAGCCTAATTGCCCTGGCTAGGACTTCAAGTACGATGTTGAGTAAGAGCGGTGATAAAGGGCATGCTTGTCTGGTTCCCGTTCTCAAGGGAAATGCTTTCAGGGTCTCTCCATTTAGTGTGATGTTGGCTGTTGGCTTTGCATAGATGCCCTTTATTATGTTGAGGAATTTTCCTTCAATTCCTATTTTGGTAAGAGTTTTTATCATAAATGGGTGTTGAACTTTGTCAAATGTCTTTTCTGCATCTATTGATAAGATCATGTGGTTTTTGTCTTTTGTTTTATTTATGTGATGGATTACATTAATGGTTTTTCTGATATTAAACCAGCCTTGCATACCTGGTATAAATCCCACTTGATCAGGGTGAATTATTTTTTTGATGTGTTGTTGGATTCTATTGGCTAGAATTTTGTTGAGGATTTTTGCATCTATGTTCATGAGGGATATAGGTCTATAATTTTCTTTTTTTGTAATGTCTTTACCTGGTTTTGGTAACAGGGAGATGGTAGCTTCATAGAATGAGTTGGGTAGTATTCCGTCTTTTTCTATGCTTTGAAATACCTTCAGTAGTAGTGGTGTTAACTCTTCTCTGAAGGTTTGGTAGAACTTTGCAGTGAAGCCATCCGGGCCAGGAATTTTTTTTGTTGGAAGTTTTTTGATTACCGTTTCAACCTCTTTTTTTGTTATGGGTCTATTCAGTTGTTCTACTTCTGAATGTGTTAGTTTAGGTAGGTAGTATTTTTCCAAGAATTCATCCATTTCTTCTAGGTTTTCAAATTTGTTAGAGTACAATTTTTCGTAGTAATCTGAAATGATTCTTTTAATTTCATTTGGCTCTGTTGTGATGTGGCCCTTCTCGTTTCTTATTCGGGTTATTTGTTTCCTTTCCTGTTTTTCTTTAGTCAGTCTAGCCAATGGCTTATCAATTTTGTTAATTTTTTCAAAGAACCAGCTTTTGGCTTTGTTAATTCTTTCAATTGTTTTTCTGTTCTCCAATTCATTTAGTTCAGCTCTAATTTTTATTATTTGTTTTCTTCTGGTGCCTGATGGGTTCTTTTGTTGCTCACTTTCTATTTGTTGAAGTTGTCAGGACAGTACTCTGATTTTGGCTCTTTCTTCTTTTTGTATGTGTGCATTTATCAATGTAAATTGGCCTCTGAGCACTGCTTTTGCTGTGTCCCGGAGGTTTTGATAGGAAGTATTTTCATTCTCGTTGCATTCTATGAATTTCCTTATTCCTCCTTGATGTCTTCTATAACCCAGTCTTTTTTCAGGAGGGTATTGTTCATTTTCCAAGTATTTGAATTCTTTTCCCTAGTTTTTCTATTATTGATTTCTAGCTTCATTGCCTTGTGGTCTGAGAAGATGCTTTGTAATATTTCGATGTTTTGGGTTCTGCAAAGACTTGTTTTATGACCTAATATGTGGTCTATTCTAGAGAATGTTCCATGTGCACTAGAAAAGAAAGTATATTTTGCAGCAGTTGGGTGGAGAGTTCTGTATAAAGTCTATGAGGTCAAGTTGGTTGATTGTTGTAAGTAGGTCTTGCGTGTCTCTATTGAGCTTCTTACTGGATGTCCTGTCCTTCTCCGAAAGTGGTGTGTTGAAGTCTCGTACTATAAATGTGGAGGTGTCTATCTCACTTTTCAATTCTGTTAAAATTTGATTTATGTATCTTGCAGCCCTGTCATTGGGTGCGTAAATATTTAATATGGTTATGTCTTCCTGATCAATTGTCCGTTTTATCATTATATAGTGTCCTTCTTTATCCTTTGTGGTGGATTTAAGTCTAAAGTCTATTTTGTCAGAAATTAATATTGCTACTCCTCTTCTTTTTTGCTTATTGTTTGCTTGATATATTTTTTTCCATCCTTTGAGTTTTAGTTTGTTTTTGTCTCTAAGTCTAAGGTGTGTCTCTTGTAGGCAGCATATAGATGGATCCTGTTTCTTTATCCAGTCCGTGACTCTCTGTCTCTTTATTGGTGCATTTAGTCCATTTACATTCAGCGTAATTATAGATAAATAAGTTTTTAGTGCTGTCATTTTGATGCCTTTTCATGTGGGTTGTTGGCCATTTCATTTTTCCACATACTTTTTTGTGCTGAGACGGTTTTCTTAGTAGATTGTGAGATCCTCATTTTCATAGTGTTTAACTTTATGTTAGTTGAGTCGTTACGTTTTTCTTGGCTTTTTTCTTGAGTTATGGAATTGATATTCCTTTTTGTGGTTACCTTATTATTTACCCCTATTTTTCTAAGTAAAAACCTAACTTGTATCTTTCTGTATCGCCCTGTATCACTCTCCATCTGGCAGTTCAATGCCTCCTATATTTAGTCCCTCTTTTTGATTATTGTGATCGTTTATCTATTGATTTCCATGATTTCCTGTTATGTGTATTATTTTGTTTATTTTTTTATTTTTTAGGATTAATCTTAATTTTTTTGTTTTTGTGCTTTCCGTATTTGAGTTGCGTTGATATCAGGACGTTCTGTTTTGTGACCTTGTATTGTGCTGGTACCTGATATTATTGGTCATGAGGCCAAACAATCTCCTTTAGCATTTCTTGCAATATTGGTTTAGTTTTTGCAAATTCTCTAAACTTGTGTTTATCTGTAAATATCTTAATTTCTCCTTCATATTTCAGAGAGAGTTTTGCTGGATATATGATCCTTGGTTGGCAGTTTTTCTCCTTCAGTGCTCTGTATATGTCGTCCCATTCCCTTCTTGCCTGCACATGGTTTCTGCTGAGTAATCTGAACTTATTCTTATTGATTCTCCCTTGAAGGAAACCTTTCTTTTCTCCCTGGCTGCTTTTAAAATTTTCTGTTTATCTTTGGTTTTGGCAAGTTTGATGATAATACGTCTTGGTGTTTTTCTTTTTGGATCAATCTTAAATGGGGTTCGATGAGCATCTTGGATAGATATCCTTTCGTCTTTCATGATGTCAGGGAAGTTTTGTGTCAGGAGTTCTTCAACTATTTTCTCTGTGTTTTCTGTCCCCCCTCCCTGTTCTGGGACTCCAATCACTCACAGGTTATCCTTCTTGATAGAGTCCCACATGATTCTTGAGGTTTCTTCATTTTTTTTAATTCTTTTATCTGATTTTTTTTTTCAGCTATGTTGGTGTTGATTCCCCGGTCCTCCAGAAGTCCCAGTCTACATTCTAATTGCTTGAGTCTGCTCCTCTGACTTCCTATTGCATTGTCTAATTCTGTAATTTTATTGTTAATCTTTTGGATTTCTACATGCTGTCTCTCTATGGATTCTTGCAACTTATTAATTTTTCCACTATGTTCTTGAATAATCTTTTTGAGTTCTTCAACAGTTTTATCCGTGTGTTCCTTGGCTTTTTCTGCAGTTAGCCTAATTTCATTTGTGATGTCTTTAAGCATTCTGTAAATTAATTTTTTATATTCTGTACCTGATAATTCCAGGATTGTATCTTCATTTGGGAAAGATTTTGATTCTTTTGTTTGGGGGGTTGGAGAAGCTGTCATGGTCTGTTTCTTTATGTGGTTTGATATGGACTGCTGTCTTCGAGCCATCACTGGGAAACTAGTTTTTCCAGGTAATCAGCTAAAAAAAAGTGCAGTCAGATCCCTATCTGAATTCTCCCTCTGGCTCAGGCTATTTGGATATTAATGGAGCTGCCTGGGGAGGGTGGGGGAGGGATCAGAGAGCTAGGAGTGTAGCACCTCAGAATATAGAGCTGATCCCTGCGTTCACGCCATGCCGCTTCTCGCCAAACTCCCGGTGGGACGGCTCCCCAGTTGGGACGCTGCTCTCCCCGCTCCAAGACCTGTCACTTCCTCTTGGGGACTTCTCCCTCCGGCGCGCCGCTCCGCTTGAGCAAACTTGGTGGGCGTGCCTGCACGAACGGCTGGGCCCGCCCCCGGGGTCAATTCAGGGAAATATAACTGGTCCCCGCGCTCATGCCCAGCCAGCGCCCGCCACAATCCCAGCGGGACGGCTCCCTGGCTGGGACGCTGCTCTCTCCTCTCCGAGACCAGTCACTTCCTCCCGGGGACTTCTCCCTCCGGTGCACGCCACTGCTCGCGCGAACTGGGTGGGCGTCACCCGCACGAATGGCTGGGCCCGCCCCCGGGGTCGCTTTAGGGAAATATAGCTGATCCACACCCGCTTCCGACTAAACTTACGGTGGGACGGCTCCCCGGCTGGGACGCTGCTCTCCCTGCTCCAAGATCAGTCACTGCCTCCCGGGTGCTTCCCCCACTGGCTGCGCCGCTACACCGCCCCCGCCAACTGGCTAGGCTCTCTCCCGGGATGAGTTTGGGGGGTAGGGCTGGGCCCCTTGTCTGTGCCGTCTGCCCCCCTGGGCTCTGGCCCAGATCGGGCTCTGAAAGTCACCTGCCTGGTACGCTGGCTCCTGGTTCTGAAAATCATCGCTGTCTGCCCGTATTTTTTCGTTCTCCATCTCTAAGTCTGTGTTTCTTGTTCAGAGTTCGTAGATTGTTATGTATGTGATCGATTTACTTGTTTTTCCGAGTCTTTGTTGCAAGAGGGATCCGCGGTAGCGTCCACCTAGTCCGTCATCTTGGCCCCGCCTCCTGCAGTTTCTCTTTTTATTCTTTTGGTGAAATCTTTTGATAAGAATAAGTGTTTAATTTTAGGAGCTCCTAGTTATTAGGTTATCTTCTGGTGTTAGTGTATAGAAAATTTGAACTGAATTCATATCTTTAAAAAAATGAGATCTCTGATGATAAGCACATAGTCGCTCTTCTGCTTTCTGTTCTTTCATGAAGCTGAGCAAATACTGAAAGATGCAAACAAGTCCATAATGGCATAATTTATCTTTCCATTTTATACGTATTGTCATGGATTAAATTGTGTCCCCCCAAAATATCTCTCAAGTTGGCTGGGCCATGATTCCCAGTATTGTGTGATTGTCCACCATTTTGTCATCTGATGTGATTTTCCTGTGTGTTGTAAATCCTATCTTTATGATGTTGATGAAGTAGGTTTAAGGGCTCTTATGTTAATGAGACTGGGCTCAATCTGCAAGATTGGGTTGTGTCTTGAGCCAATCTCTTTTGAAATATGAAAGAAATAAGCAAGCAGAGAGACAGGGAGAACTCATACTATCAAGTAAGTCATTCCAAGAGCAAAGTGTGTCCTTTGGAACCAGTGTTCCTGCAATGAGAAGCTCCTAGGCCAGGGGAAGATTGATGACAAGGACCTTCCTCCAGAGGTGGCAGAGAGAGAAAGCCTTCCCCTGGAGCTGAATTGGACTTGTAGCCTACTAGACAGTGAGAGAATAAACTTCTGTTTGTTGAAGCCATCCACTTGTGCTATTTCTGTTATAAAAGTGCTATATAACTAAGACACATACGTTGTTCTTTTATATGTTCAGATTATACAGAAGTCCGAGCTAATTCTTTGATGACTAATGTGCTCCTGACTCAAACCTCGGATGAATGCAAAAACTGGACAACGAAAAAGAAAGACAAGAATTGATGTATTCTAACTGTGGCCTTGACGAAGTATTTTGAATATACTGTGGTCTGCCAGAAGAGTGAACAAATCAGTCTTAGAAGAAATACAACAAAAATGATCCTTGGAAGTGAGGATGGCAAGAGTTTGGTTCTCTTACTTTGCATATTTCATTAGGAAGACCAATTGCTAGAAAAGGGCATCGTGTTTTGTAAAGTCATGCGAAACCAAGGGAAACACTCAATGAGATGGATTGACACAATAGTCAAAACAATGGACTCAAACATATCAATGATCATAAAGATGACTCAGGATTGGACAATTTTTCATTCTTTTATACATACGGTCGCTGTCAGAGCTGGCTTAACAGCAACTAACAACAATGACAACAAAAATCATGGTAGGAGAATATCATGGATTGATTTATGTCCCCCCAACAATATGCGTATTAACTTGGTTAGGCCATGTGTGGTTGTCCTCCATTTTGTGATTTTCCTATGTGTTATAAAATCATAACCTTGCCTGTGGCTGAAAGGATTAGGGTGGGATATAACACTCTCACTCAGGTCACCTCCCTGATCCAGTGTAAAGGGAGTTTCCTTGGGGTGTGGCCTGCACCACCTTTTATCTTGCAAGAGATAAAAGGAAAGGGAAGCAAGCACAGAGTTGGGAACCTCATACCACCAAGAAAACAGCACTGGGAGCAGAGTGAGTCCTTTGGACCTGAAGTTCCTGCACTGAGATACTCCCAGACCAAGGGAAGACTGATGCATCACAAGGACTTCCTTCGAGAGCCGACAGAGAGAGAGAAAGCCTTTCCGTGGAGTTGACGCCCTGAATTTGGACTTGTAGCCTACTAGCCTGTGATACAATAAATTTCTCTTTATTAAATCCATCCACTTGTGGTATTTCTGTTATAGCAGCACTAGATAACTAAGACAGAGAATATTGGAGCATCTCTGTCTCATGGAGAAAATTATCTTGAGTTCTGGTGCCGTGATTTCCAAGACCTTCTACGGTCTAGAATGAAACATTTCATGTGGTCTCCTGGAAGATGCGTAGTATTTGAACTAGTGTATCTGGCATAATTGTAAAAGGAAATGAGAAAAGCAAAGTAGTTTCTAATGGTCATGAGGTTAAAAAACAACATGACAGTTTTAACTACACTTTTACTCTGTTTTTCTCAATTTAACTATGAAGGAACTGAAGTTAATTGTAGTAAATTTTATGTGAAAACCAAGCATAGCCAACTTGCTCATTATTCCCTTCACTAGATACATGGTATATGCTCTAAAATTAAGAATAAATAAAGAAAATATACAGTTATACTGGAAGAGGGAGAAAACCTAGATATGTAGGTTAGTTTTAAAACAATGGAGCTTAATGAAACAGGAAAAAGAGAAAATGAAATGTTAGTGTTAGATAAACAGACCTTCTTCATCTGACTTTTCCAAAACATTTCTAAAAAGGAAATGGAAATAGATTCCTTTTTTTTGTTTTTTGCCTCTTTTACTGGTAAAGGTGCATGCTGTTCTGAGTTGCAAAGGAAAACCAAAAAGAATGGTGTTGAAGACTTTTTTTTTTTTTTTTTGTAACCAACATAAATAGGGACAGAGGCAACTTGGCAAGCTTTATGGCAGAACTGGAAAATTACATTGACTTCTTAGACATGGATTTTTGAATGCTGTCTCCATTTTCAATAACTATCACTAGTACTAGATGTTACTGATTTAAAACTTTAGACTTTCCTCCATACTGTTATAAATAAATGATTGAAGAACAAATGGGTAAACAAACAAACAAATAAATAGAGAGGCAGTTAGACAAATCTTTTGGGCAGAAGAATTCCAAATAATTTATGTAGATACTCTATCCTCGAGTAGTTGCAACATGACTCCCCATTCCTTAAGTGTGGACTGAAGGTAGTGTTTGCCTCCCAAAGAGTACAGCATGAAAAAGTGGAAATAAAGTAATGTCACAGTGGAGAAACCTAACAAACACTACCTCAGCCAGGTGAGCAAAGCACTCACCAACACTGTGAAATCATGTTCATGGTACGTATCCTCAAATGTACTATGCACTATGTACTATGAAATGATCAAAATACCACTTCCATGGTCCTCTTCCCAAAATTTATTAGAAAATATTGAAGGAGCAGTATTCCCCAAAACAATCAAGGTCATCAAAAAGAAGAAATATCTGAGGAGGTATCACAATCAAGAAAAGACTAAGGACACATGAAGAATAAATGTAATATGACATCGTGGATGGGATCCTGGAACAGATAAAGGAAATCTGAATAAAGAATCGGTTTGTGTTAATACTAATATATCCATATTTGTTCATTAATTGTGACAAATATACTATAATAATGTAAGATATTAACAATAGAGAAAACTGGCTGTGAAATGTTTGGAAACTGTACTGTCTTCACTATTTTTTTTAATCTAAAAATATTGTAAAATAAATAGCTTATTAAAAATTGTCAAAAATTAAAAAACTAGATTTTTACATTAAAAAATACTTTCTTATAGAACTCCAGATCCAATTGTGTATTATTGATTATTTATTCATTAACCCAGTATGTAGTTAATTTACCAAAAATATTTATTTCTGACTTTATGTATTACACGCTTTTGGATACTGAGATAGAGGAACTGTTGTCAAGTTCACAATGCCTGCTATAAGGATAAGGACGAAGATGCCAGCTAACTAGAATTTTATGACATTAAATGGTTTTAGGATATTGAGGAGGGTAGTTAAAACTTCATATAAATTAATGATTACTAATGTCTAAATCGCTTCCTCATTTTCCATCTCTTTTTGGAAGGAAGTAAGTTAATTGGGGATATAATAATAAGCAAACATGACCTTTGGTAGTTGACTTAAACTAATATGACTTATGGCCTAATTTGATTTTACTTCTGTATCTGGTTGCAAAGGCATGCAATAATGTAACTTTAAATAAACCAAAGTATTAAACAGTAAAAATATTTAAACTTATATTTATCAAGCAAAATAAAACGCTAATGTTTCAACCAAAGTATCAGTATTGTGTAAATGTGCTCTCTCTTATTGAATGCAAGGTTAATTATTGTAAATAGTCTGCTCAGTTTAGGGTTTCACTGTATAGATGGTATGCTGCCGTATTGATAAGTATCTCAAGGTGCACAGTCATAGTTTCTGTGTGTTCAGATGATATCTTTGCTAAACTGGGCGTTTTCTTTTTATAAAAATTTTATATTGATTACATCTAATATGGAACCTTTTAAAGTAAATTTTTGGAATGAATTTTGAAAATTATCTTCTCAGTGAATACTGAAAGGACACTAACTCCTCTTAAAAAAAAAAAAAAAGCTGAATAAATAAGAGCCGAAAAAAGTAAGCAACATTTATGTTGGCAGGCAGCTTATCAATGATCAGGTCATGAACACAGGATTTAATGTGAGAACATTAGAAAAATTTGAAAGAAATAATTACAGGTTATTTATAAAATACTCTGCAAAAGCATTTACAGTTTTTGTCTAAAGGTAAACTTTTAATTTCAGGTCCAAAATTGACATCTCTTGGTTATTTATTTTTGTATATATCTTTTGATAAAGAAAAGAATCTGAGTTGCAGCATGTTATTTCCAGTCATGATCTGGGATGAGAGCAGAGTGTCCTGACATTTACAATACTTCAGCGGCAATTACAGCAGAGTTAATATATCAATTTAATTAAATTCCTATAGTGATTCATGACGTAAAATAACAAAATAAGTTAACTTGCACAGAAATAGACAAAAGATCAATGCAGTAGGCAGAGATACGATGAATTAAAGTATAACTGCCAGCCACTGAAAGAATTGTGTGCATAAGCAGGTTTTTGTTTGTTTTTTAAGAGCGATCTCTTACAAAGACACTATTTAGAGAAAAAGCTAGATAAAATAGATCTAAACCGTTCCAAAGATTCATAAACTCAGCCTTAAAGCAAAATCTAAAATATTTTTATTTTATTGTTTAAGGAAGAGTTGAAGAATCATGTTTGCATTAAACATAAGTAAATGTAATTCTTTTTTGTTTGTTTTATTAGGTAGAATATGAATTTTGCATTTCCAGATGCAATTTGCTACTAATTTGTGCAGAGTTTTTAGATTAAATAATATCACTGAAATCATATGACACAATAGAAAAGATATATGTTAAAGATAGACCTGTATGTTCACAGTGAGAAAAGAACAGTGGCACTGGTGGATTTATGGGGTTCTCTCATCTTCTCATTGCCACTTTGAGCTCAGTATGACCGTGGACTTCTACAGCAACTTGAAAGGGAGACACTGGCCTTCCTGTTAACAGAGGCAGGGAGTGTCTTGAGTAATTAATTAAATGGAAAAAGAAAGGAATCGTCATTTATTTAGTGTCTCAAATTGGTTACATTGGATGTACTAGAGACTTAACGATGACTTAGACCAAAACACAAAATATCTTCCCCCAGTACCCAATATAGAACTGTAAAATAGGATCAGGACAATGGGTGCCTGTATGTGCTACTGCTTTATAAATAGCCTTACGATCACATTGCTTTCTCCTTGTAACTCCAGGCATTTTCATCTATAAAATGAAAGATGAGTTGAATTAGATGTTTACTAAGATATCTTATAATTCAAGCCTTTTGTAGTTCTGTGTTAGAGAAACAATGCCTAGCTCATTTCCTGTGCTTGTAATCTTAATTACTGCCTGAGTATTAAGTAATTTTTAAGTTATAAATACAAAGTGATTTACTTTGAATGAAGCAAAGTAAGGTATTGCATACATGTGTGTATGTGAGCACATACATACGCACATGTGTTAGTGTGGTTGTGAACAGGAATTAGCTTTTAAAGCTCTCTAGTGAGTTAACAAATATCAGTAACTTTGCATGAATATGTCCTTTAGAAATAAGACTACCAAATATTCCAAGAAAATCTGAGTTGCCACTTTCACCTGCGTTAGTAATCTGCTGTCTTGAAAAACTCCATTGGTAATGCTAATGAAACATATTATCGTTGACATTAGGAACAGAGAACAAATAGGAAGATAAGAGTCCTTTTTCTCTAACAGTGCTGCTGAGTCATTTCTCAGTTAAAATTAGGTTTATTTGTGAGTAACAGAAAATCTCAAGCTGTGGAAGCTTCTTGGAAGTAGAATTTTGTTTCTCCCTCAAAAATATACCAGTGGTCGATGGCTGAAGTATTGGATCCAACAGGGAGCCATGGACCTTCTATGCTGCTCTACTATCTTTCACGTGTGGCTTCCAACCTGTTGTGCAAGATATCTGTTCTGTCTCAGGTATCACACCCACATTCCAGTCTTCATAAAAGTAGCATTACTGCTTACATTTCACTGGTCATATCTAGTTGCAAAAATGCTAGTAAATAATACATAGTTTAGCAGCACATATGCCCAGTTTAAATTCATGTGGTTTATTACTGAGAAGGTTAGTGATTTGAACACACCCAAAGGTGCCTGTGAAGAAAGACCTGGTGATCTGCTTCCAAAAAATCAGCCACTGAAAATGCTATGAAGCACAGTTCTGCTCTGACACACAGATGAGGTTTCCATGAGTCAAAGCTGACCCTATGGCAACTGGTTTTGGGTTACTGAGGAGATGAGAGCAGATACTGAGACAACTGGTGGCCTCTGCCACAATGTCCCTGCATGTGGAATATATTCATCGTCCCATCCTGAAGTCTTTTTAAGTTGTGGTTTACTACAGACAAAAAACAAGACAACTTCCCCCACCACCTAACATAGAACTATGGAATAGGATCAGGACAATCTCAATAAAAACTACAATTCGGAAAAGGGAATAAAACCCGGCAGTTACCAGTTGATCAGCAAATTTGTGAACCTCTAGGGTGATTTTCTATTAGCAGATTTTCTAAGTCAGCGATTCTCAAACTTTTGGTCTTAGGGTCACTTTAAAGTCTTATACGTTATTGAGAACAGCAAAGACCTTTTCAAACGTAGGTGTTATTTATCAACACTTGCCTGATTAGAAATTAAAACCAAGAATAAAAAAAAAATCGATTAATTTTTTAATAATAGTGATATACAATACATATCAATACATATCAACATAACATGTTTTTATCAAAAATAACTGTATTTTACAAAGAAAATGGTGATACGAGTGGTATTATTTCAGTATTTGTGAATCTTTTTGTTGCCTGGCTTAGTAGTAGGCAACTGGATTCTCATGTCTCCTTCTTCGTTCAATGTTTTATAATATGTCATTGAATTAGATGAAGAAAATCCAGCCTCACACAGATATGAAGTTAGAAAAAGGAAGAACATTATAATAGACTTTTCAAAATTTTAGGTATATTCTTCTTTGAGTCTACACCAAAAACCAGCAAATGGAAGCTTCTTAAAAGCTAGTTGCAGTGTGGAACCTGAAATGAAATCAATTATTTTTCATTGTCAGTCACATTAAAATCTATATTTGTGCTTTGCATTTTGAATGACTCTTTTACCCAAGCATGGGCCATTTGGAAAATATTGTGTCCCTAAATTATTTGAGTTTTCATCAAGAAGGCACACTTGTTAGTATCACTACACAAAAGTCTTCAAGTACTAGGAATCTGTCAAGTTCATAGTGATGGGTATAATTTTCCAATATTCTAATTTGCACCTAAAAGCTCAGATTTTATCATCGGCAACATATATTGTCAGATGTTTTTCTTGAGATGAAAAATCTCTGTTCATTTCAGAAAAAAAAAAAATTCTGCCAAATATTGAAGTCTGAACAACCATAGTCTGCCTGTCCATCATTCTTTCAAGTAAAAATGGTGGTGCATGAAATGAGCTAGTTCAGCTTATGAGCTAGTTCAGCTTCTGTAAGTGCTTTTCCTGGAGACAAATGTCATCTTTAGTAGGCAACACAAGTGCTTTATGTGTGCTTCATGTTTCCTCACATAAAACAGTACAAAAAACATGTATCCAAGAATAAAGTTTTAATAAAATTTATACTTTTTAGTGCTTAATCAGGAACATTGTAAGTGAAACTGTACATGCCTGTGTGTTTTAACTATACGTACATGATAGAGAAAAAGAAAGTGATTATTGGTATAGTTTGCTGTCACTGCCTTAATTTCCACTAGAGTGGCAGCAGTTTTACCTATCATTGTCTTGTACCATCAATGCAAATATTTACACAGTGAAAAAAGCAGGTGATATCTTAGTACTATGATGAAATTCATTTTGACCTTACAAACCCCTGAAAGAAACTTGGGGCCTTGAATCACACATTGCA
Source organism: Elephas maximus indicus (assembly GCF_024166365.1). Classification (NCBI taxonomy): domain Eukaryota; kingdom Metazoa; phylum Chordata; class Mammalia; order Proboscidea; family Elephantidae; genus Elephas; species Elephas maximus. Next base: position 58,365,294 of record NC_064823.1, on the reverse strand, counting down.
AACCACTGTGCTAGGTTAAAGAAATATACACATTTAAAATATTTACAGTTCCTGCTTGGTTGCACAATTTTTACTGCCACTAAAATTTTTGGTGTGACTGGTTTTTGTTATTCTGACCAACATTGGTATTACTAAAAATATAAATCCCTGCCTATTTGATAGGTAAGAAAAACTCAGTGTTACCTTAATTTTTCATTTATTGTGAATTGAAGGATCTTTCTTTATGTTTACTGGTCAATATGATGCTGGTGCATGGGTAGACAAATATTTCAGTGGATACAGTTTATAAAATGACCCAAGTTTATTTGTGAATTTAATTTATGATAAAGTTTGTATTTCCTTAATGGGTAGTTGGTTGGGAGAGAGGTGTATCCTTCCATAAATGATATTTTGATAACTGGCTATATATTTGAAAAAAAAGATCAATAGACCAATTTCTAGAAAATCACATCATGTTTGGTGAAGTAGAAGGTTAGTGAAAATAAGGGAAACAGTCCATGAGATGGGAAGACACAGTGACCGCAGCAATGGGCTCAAACATACCAGTGATAGTGAGAATGGCACATGACTGGGAAATAATTCATTCTGTTGTACACAAGGTCACCATGAGTTGGTACCAACTGGGTTGCAACTAACAACAACAACCACATACTTTACACTTTCTATAAAAAATTCTGAATGAATCAAAGGTCAAAATGCTTTAAAAAAAAATCAACCTATCAATAAAGTAAAAGACATAGTAAGTAATTTTTGTATTTTATGTGTTGAACATCTGTCAAAACATAACACAGGAAACCCAGAAGACGTTAAAAAAATAAATTATAAACATGACAACATAAAATTATTTAAATTTAAGCATGATTTTACCATCACTGCAAACCAAAAGTCGGTGCTCCATAAGCAATAATTAATTGACTAAGGGTACGGTTGCACAGTTGGTTAATATAATTGCTGTCGATAAGTCGTACACTTGTTAAAAGCTGAACTGACAAAAGTCGTGTAATAGATATATTTACATCATGACAAAAAAAGAGTAGCTGCTGAGGCTGCTTATGTACAACCAAACACCTCCTGGGATTTTGTGCCTTAGTTTGAAGGTTTATGGTCATGGGTTCATGGGACATCCCAGTTAATTGACCTACTCACATGTCTAGTGCTTCTCTTCTACCTCCTACTTCATTGCATAGTGCCTGGAATCTTAAAAGCTTGAAAGCAGCCATCCGAGATACAACAATTGGTCTCTATTCACCTGGAGCAATGGAGGAAGAAGGACAGTCAGAAATAGGAGGAGGAAATGGAATGTTTGGCTAACTGCCCCACTTTGCCACGATACCAGAAGAACTGGATTGTGCCTGGCTGCCAGTACTAACATTTTGATCAAAGATTCTATGGAAGAATCCTGATCAAAAGGGGGAAAATGTAGACCAGAATTTAAAATTCTCATGGAATCCAGATATCCTGGAGCCATGGAGGGTGGATGAATCACTGAAAAAATTGTCCTGAGATAATCTTAAACCAAAAATATTCCCTGAAGTCTTCTTAAAACTAAACAATATTTTAGCTTTAAGTAGTAAAGAATGCCTGCCTTGAGCATTGTGCTCTTTTAAGATCTATCTGTCAAATTGACAATAGCAGCTTGAAAGACTATGTAGGAAACTTAGGGAACAACGAGTTTATGTTAATGGAGGAGGAACAACTTGGAAAAGGAGGGTGAGAATAGTTACAGAACTTGAAGAATTGTAATCAACATCACTGAATTGCACTTGAAGAAACTGCTGAAATTGGTGTATGTTAAAAATAAAAGAAGTTATAAAAAATTATTGAAATTCCTAAATGGCAATTAAAGTACAAAATTAGTCAAAAGAAAAATAATGAAATGGGAAATAAATATCTTCAATATACACTACAAATAACTGATTCAACTTTTAATATAGTAAGCATTATTATAAATTAGTAAGAAAAATACAAATGCCCTCTTAGAAAAATAGACAAAGATATGTATGTAGGACATTCAAATATTTCATAGAAACAGTTTTATAACTACTGTATTCTAAGAAATATTTGAAATCATTTTGGTCAGCTTTCTTATTTATAGATGAGAAAACTGAAGTCCTGAGATGCAGGGACAAAAGTTAAATCTTTTCCATCCTTCTTCAGTGTTGTAGCCATTATTGTTGTTGTTGTTTGTTGCCTTTGATTTGGCTGTGACTCATCCCATCTGTCAGTTTGTTGTACTGTGGTGGCTTGCATGTTGCTATGATGCAATTATCTCAAATACTAGAAGGTATTGAATATCATGGTAGATAGGCTTCAAAGGAAAAGCTTCCAAATTAAGATAAACTAGGAAGAAAGGCCTGGCAATCTACTTTTGAAAATTAGTCAACGAAAGCCCTGTCTATCACAAGAGAATATTGCTTTAACCATTATAGGTAGCTTATTCATTTATTTTTACTAAGTAACTGAGTTATCTAAATCCAATTTGTTCTCAATTGGACATAAAATGTAATGTATGTATATGTGTGTGTATGTGTGTGTGTGCATGCAACTACTCCATAAACATGCAGATGGCATAGGATGACCTTTAACTTTGTAACTGATGTGTTTTCTAAAAGAGATTAACATTATTCCTTTGAAAGCAACACCATCTGCTCTCAATATACAGGGCTAGATAATAGTGGTTAAGAACTCAGTCTCTCGAGCTAGACTGCTTCAGTTGTAATCCTGGCTACATGACTTACTAAGTAACCTGAACAATTTATTGAAACCTGCTCTGCCTCAGTTTTCTGATATGTGTTATCCTTATTCCGAAGGTTATTGTGAAGGTTAACTCATTTGTGCAAAGAGTTTAAGACAAGGCATAACATACAGTGAATGTACAATAAATGTTAGCTATTTTTATAATTTTATCATCGCCCATAGTGGAGCTCGCTATGAGTCTGAATAGACTCATTGGCAATTGGTTTTGTGTTTTTATAGTGAGGGCACCTTTCCTGGTGACCATTAATAGTTTTCTCTTTTGTGCATTGTCTCCTTGTGGATTAGGAGTATGTCTTATCTCGTTCTGGATCACCACAAAAATAATCTGCATGCAGAATTGATATCTATACAAAGTCATTTCCAAAATGTAACCAGTAGCATAATGAATGAAACTCAGGTGCCTATCGTTAGTAAGAAGTTGGAAAAGGATTTAGGGTCGTTTAGAGTAATGGAAATTCAGTGGATTTGTTATTCTAGCCTTTTATTTAAGGAAGAACCTAGAGATTCTAGTTCAAAAGTAGATGTAAGAGTGAGGAAAGAGAGCAAAGATATAAACAGGAATACACATTAGTTGATTTTGTATTCAGATTGTATTTACATGCCCTTAGGTTTCATGCTTACATTTCTCATTGTGAGGCTACTTTCAACTTGACCTACTGTCCTTTGAAAACTCTTCTGGAAACACTACAGAAGCTGAAGGGATTTATCATAAGCTAGATATGCAATATTTTAATGTATCCTGGAAACTAAATTGAACTGGAAACCATCTATGCATACTAAGGTAATTCCTGCCCGTTCTAAATGGATCACTGATAGTTTATCATAATTTCTTAGAGACCCAGTACTGAGCTTAGAAAATTATTCTCAGAAGCTAAAAAGGCTTTCATTTTTTTTTTCAGATTTTTTTTTTCCTTTGTCCTTTACAATCCTGAACTCAATCAAATTGTCAGAGGGTTACCTTCCATCACAAGGGTGATAGAAATAGGACTTCAGGTCTATTTATTTCTGAACAGAAAGAATCATGAGCATGAAAACTTCATCACTCAGCGTTTTAGCAACATGCAATACACCAAAGCAATCCGAGTTTTCTTGCATGAAATTCTGAGCTAAAAATACTCACAAGCACCAAATGGACTTTCTCCTTAACACAAATCATTGCTATCATTGTGTTTCTTAGTGGCATGCTTTCTGAATTTCTGTCCAGCCTTCTCATAAATATTTTAAGTGACATAATTTGCTGAATTTGACTAACAGATGACCACACGATCTTTCATGCTGAAACAGGGCTTATGACCCACTATTCATTACTCATTCATCCTATTTTTCTTAAATATTCAATATTTGAATATTATCCCTCTAGTTTTTGGTTTTCACATGACATTATTGCTGCTGCTGTTGCTGCTTCTCCTCCTCCTCCTTCTTCATTTTTTTGGCTGTTTTGTTGTTTTTTGTTTACTTTTAAAGCAGCATCATTGAGATATAATTCACATAATATAAAATCAACCAATTTAAACTGTACAGTTAAGTGATTTTTGTGTAAGTACAGAGTTGTGCAACCAACAATATGATGTAATTTTAGAGTATTTTCATCACCCTAAAAAAAAACCCTAAGCCAATTAGCATTCCTTCCCAACTCACATTCCCTGCTCCAATCGCCAGCCCCAGGCAACAACTAATTTACTCTCTGTTTCTACAGATTTGCCTCTTCTGGATGTATCATATAAGTGGGATTATACAGTCTGTGGTCTTTTTTGACTAGCTTCTTTCACTTAGCATAGTATTTACATGGCTTATCAGTGGTGTATCATGTATTTGTAATTCATCATTGATTAATATTCTATTGTACAGCTGTATTACATTGTGTTTTTTCATTCTTCAGTTGATTGATTGATATTTAAGTTCTTTCCATTTTTGGCTATTATGAATAATGGTCCCATGAATAATTGTGTACAAGTTTTTACATGGATGAAGCTTTTTCATTTCTCTTAGAATGAAATAGATTGAAGGAAGAAAACGTGTCTCCAAGGTTCATATTTTAAGAAATGGTTGGGCTGTTTTCCAAAGAGGCTGTAACATTTTACATTCTTATCAACAGTGTATGAAGGTTCCAATTCTCCAGATCCTCATCAACACTTCTTATTTTCTGTCTCCATGATTGTAGCCATCCTAGTGGGTGTGATGGCAATCTCATTGTGATTTTAATTTGTAATAATGATGAAACTGAATTGTTTTCTTAATTTCATTTTTGGATTGTTTATTGCTGCTGTACAGAAATGGTCGATTTTTGCATATATTGCTACATTGCTGAACCAGTTTATTACTTCTAATAATTTTTAGTGAATTTCTTAAATTTTCTATATATAAGATCACAGAATTTGCAAATAGAGATAGGTTTACCTCTTTTTTTCAATCTGATTTTTTAAAATTTTATTTCTTTTTCTTGCCCAATTGCACTGGCTAGAAACTCTCAAATAATATAGAATAGAAGTGTCAAGAGCAGACATTCTTATGTTGTTCCTGGTCTTAGGGAAAATCCTTGAGTCTTCCTCCATCAAATACGATGTCAGCTATGGGTTTTTCATAGTAGCTTTTTATTAGACTGAGGAAGTTCTATTCCTAATTTCTTAATTGTTTTTTCATAAAAAATGATGTTGGATTTTGTCAAATAATTTTTCTAAAGATGATCATGTGGATTTTGTCTCTATTCTACTAATATGATATAGTACATTGATTTATTTTCAGGTGTGGAACCGATATTGTGTATTACATTCCTGGAATAACTCATATTTGGTCATTGTAGCAGTTAGGGTTCCACCAGAAATAGAACTGTAGTTCATATGTATGTATATGAATTGATACAATGATACAATCTCTCTTTCTCTCTCCCTCTCTTCTTTTTTCTCTCCCTCTCTCTGTCTCTTTCTCTCTCTACATAAAGGGATATAACCCAGTGCCCTCGAGTCGATTCCGACTCATAGTGACCATATAGGACAGAGTAGAACTGCCCCATAGAGTTTCCAAGGAGCACCTGGTGGATTCAAACTGCTGACCCTTTGGTTAGCAGCAGTAGCACTTAACCACTATGCCACCAGGGTTTCCTAAAGGGATATATATATACATATATATATTATATATAGAGAGAGTTTTATATATATATATATAGACAGAGAGAGAGAGAGGAAAGATATTTTATCATTATATCATTGTGTCATCACCATCTCTCTCTCTCTCTATATTTATACATATATATGCATATTTATAAATATATAGAGAGAGAGAAAGAGAGAGAGGGAGGAAGAGAGAGGGAAAGGGGGAAAGAAAGAGAAATTGTATCACTATCATATCATCATCTCTCTATATATATCTAATATATAGAGAGAGGGAGAAAAAATACTTCATTATATTTATATAGAGAGAGAGGAAAATTATTTCATTATATATTTATATGTTCATCTTCATATATATATTTATGTGAGTTCCTGGTTGGTGTAAACAGTTAAGTGCTTGACTACTAGCTGAAAGTTTCCTGGTTCAAACCTACCCAGAGGAACCTTGGAAGACAGGTTGGAGATCTGTTTTTGAAAGGTCACAGCTTTAAAAACCCTGTGGAACAGTTTTACTCTACACACATTGGAGTCACCATGAGTCAGAATCAACTCAACAGAAACGTACAATAGTTAGAGACATAGATATAAATATAGATTTCCTGCAAAAATTGGCCTACACAATTGTGGGTGCTGACAAGGTGAGTCCAAAGACCATAGGACTTGCTGTCAAGAAGGGCAGATTATAACTCTTGGCACAAGAGTTTCTTCTTCTATAGGGGAGCTTCATTTCTTCATTAAGGACTTTCAACTCTTTGAATTAGGACCACCCAGGTCATGTAGGATAATTTTCCTTACATGAAGTAAAATGATTATAGATTTTAATCACATTTACAAAATATCTTCATAAAAACACCCAGATTAGTGTTTGAATAATCAGCTACTACAGCCTAGCTAAGTTAAGGCATAACACTGATCATCATAGTAGTGGTGTGTAATCCTTTTTGAAGGAGAGTTTAGATGGATGTTGCTGATTTTGGTTTATTAGTATTTTGTTGAGGATTTTTGAATCTTTTTATAAGGGATTTTGGTTTGTAGTTTTCTTGTAATGTCCTTGCCTGGTTTTGGTGTCAGGGTAACACTGAGTTTATGTATGAGTCTGGAAATGTTACCTTGTCTTTTTTTTTTTTTTTGAAAAATTCATGAAAGACTCGTACTAAATCTTCTTTAAATGCTTGGTAGAATCCATTAGTGAAGTCTTCTGGGCCTATGGTTTTCTTTGTAGAGTTTTAAAATTTTGTAATTTAATCTCTTGTTTTAGACTTATGGAGATTTTCTGTTTCTTCTTGGGTCAATTTCAGTAGCTTGTGTCTTTCTAGGAATTTTCTATTTCATCTAAGTTGTTTCATTTGCATGGTGTACCTTTTCCATCCTTTTGCTTTCAACCTATTTGTGTCTTTTAATCTAAAATGTATCTGTTGTAGATAGTTATAATTGGATCATATATTTTCTGCCATTATGTCAATCTCTACCATTTGAGTGATATGTTTAACCCATTTATATTTAATGTAATTACTAATGAGGTAGGGTTTATATCTGCCATTTTACTGTTTATTTTCTATACATCTTATATCTGTTCATCACTCCATTCCTTGTTAATGTCTTTGTGTTAAGCATATGTTTTCCAGTATACCATTTTCATTTTCTTGTTTTCTTTTTTTTTTTTTACTATAGTTTTTTGTTATTTTCTCAGTGGTTGTCCTGGGGATTTCAACTGACATCATAAATTTTAAAAAATCTAGCTTACATTAATATTAATTAGATTTCAAATAGTATACAAATATGTGGTCTGATATACTTTTGTCTCCCTTTTTTTGTACTATTATTATCATACAAATCATATCATTGTAAATGATAATTATTGCTTTTGTGGTTGTCTTTTAAAACATAGGAAAATGAGTCATAAATAAACATATATTTACACTGTGCTTTATATATATATATATTTTATATTTATCTATGTATTTACCTTTTTTTACTGGTGCTCTTTATTTCTTCATTTAATTCAAGTTACTATCAAATGTCCTTTCACTTCAGCTTTAAGGTCTCCTTTTCCTTTTCTTGTAGGTCAGGTCTTGTAGCAATTAATTCTCTCTGTCTTATTTTTATTTATATTAGGTTGTCTTAATTTCTCATTCATTTTTTAAGAAGAGTTTAACTGTATATGAAAGTCTTGGAGGACAGTATTTATTTCAAAATTTTTAGAGATGTCATACCACGATCTTCTGGTCTCCGTTATTTCTGGTAGAAGTCAGCTGTTAATCTTATTGAGGACTCTCATGTAATTGATAAGTTGTTTTTCTCTCGCTTTTTTCCAAGAGTTTTTCTTTGTCTATGACTTTTGACAGTTTGATCTATCTAGTTGTGAATCTGTGTATTTATTCTACTTGGATTTTTTTGAGCTTCTTGGTTGTGTAGATTAATATTTTTTATCAAATTTGGAAAGTTTTCAGCAATATTTTTTTGAATATTCTTTTGCCCCTTTTTCTCTGCCCTTGTCTTTTGGGACTTCCATTATGCATATGTTTGTATGCTTGATGATTTTCCACAGGACCCTGAGGCTCTGTTTACTTCATTCTTTTTTTCTTTCTCCTCTACAAACTGAATTATCTCTATTGATCTGTCTTCAAGTTTACTGATTCTTTCTTATGCCAGTTCAGATCTGTTGTCTCTAGTGATTTTTTAAAGATTTGTTATTCACTTTTAAACCCTAGATTTTTTTATTTAATTTTTTCTTTAAAAATATAATTTCTATCTTTGTATTGATATTCTTTATTTGGTAAGGCATTGTTTTGCCATGCAGTTCTTTAGGTATGGTTTCCTTTAGTTCTTTGGGCATATGTATAATAAATACATATATTTAAAATATTTATCTGCTATGTCCAAAATCTGAGCCCCCTCTGGGACATTTTCTCTTCCCCCCCTTGTATATGTAGCACACTTTCTTGTTTCTTTGCATGTCTCATACATTTTTTGTTGTTGTAAGATGGACATTTTATATAATATTATGTAACAACTCTATTATCATAACCCCCCATTCCAAGATTTGTTGTTTTGCTAGGATTTTTGTTGTATCATTATTGATTTTATTGTTATTGTTGTTGTTGCTTCTTATTTGTTTAGGAACTTTCCTGGGCTTATTCTATAGATTCTGTATTCCCCAAAGTGTGTGGTCACTGAATACTTTGATAGCATTTTTTAAAAAGTTATTGTCTTTATTTCTAAGTCTGGTTTACTGGAGGACATCATGTTCTGTATAATTTAGTGGTCAACCGATAATTCATTGGATTTCCCTATATGCCTTGCCTGCATATCTTCTACACTTTGTCAAGGGGACCTGTGTGAAAAGGCACACCCCGAAACTTCAGTCAGTTTATAAAACATCCTTAGTATTATTTTATGCTATAGAGGGTCTCAAGGTTAGCCATATGTGAGTGACTGTCTTCACCTCTCCCATGTATTTCCTATGTATTCCCATGCACTGCCTTGTGCCTGAATACAGCCTTTGAGGTACTTCATGAACATGTTAGAATATTTCAAAGTTTCCTATGGTTATCTAGTCTCCAGGATTTCTTTTTAAAATTTTCTCTAGGCTCTTGTTTGCCAACTGAAACTTCAGCTTTAAGCAGCTGTGATTTTGCTACCAATTTTCTATTATTTTGATAATGCCTTAGGGGTAAGGGTCCTCCCTTCTCCAATGAGCTGATCTTTGAAATCAAATCGAATGGCCACAGCACTCTGGAATAGTGATTTTCCTGGGACCTGCAGGTTCCAAAAAAATACTGACTATGCTATGGGGATGATGCTTTTAAAGGAGTTCAAAAGAAAAGAAAAGAAAAAGATCAGGCCTCTCTGTTGTCCATAAGGCTGCTGGCTTTTGACTAAAAAAAGCCTACAACCCCACTAATCCGGGGAGATAGAATGGGTAGAAATAGCCCCATGTAAAAATGTCACAGACCCTGCTATTTTATGGAGGTTCCATATTTCTTGGATAATTTTCAGTTTGTTCTGTGACTTTTATTTATATCTAGCTTTCTGAAATGTTTGATTTTAGTTGTTTTGCCCATATTTACATAGTTTTACTGGGAGAATCTACTAATCAAGGTCCTTACTCCATCACTTCAGAAGTCTACTCGCATGACATTTTTTAGGTAAAACAGTACACTGTAATTTGTTACTTTTCTCATCGCCTTTAGCTTCTCTTCCATTTGTTCATTGATATATGTATTTTCAAGAAAAATCTACATTTATTGTAGTCTTTCCATTTTGAAGCATTTTATGACCCTTCTCTAACTCTTTCTGACACAGTGTGTGTGTGAATATATATATATATATATATATGCTCTACCTTGACATATATATATATCAGGTACAAGAGATACAAGTATCATTATATATTTTATAACTTTTTATGTTCGATATTCTTATATTTAATAAGATTGTATTAAAGTTAACTTCAGTGAGTTTTATTATATTTTCATATTTAATTAATATTGCTTTTATCAGTGTTCTTACCTTTCAAATGCCATTTGCTTCTATATTTGATTTTAGGAAAAAAAATTGAGCTCCATAAAATTACTCCTTTGCTAGTCTTTGCAAATCTGAACCCTGGATGGATTAGGAGCTACATCAAATACATTTGAAAATGTACCTATATATAAATTTACTAACATAAGACAGGATATTTCAGTATTATTGCAATAATTTTTCTCCACAAATGTATACTATATCCTTTATTTACATTATATCATTTGCATAAAAATCAGTGCTTGAATCACATCTTGAGAGTATTCCTTCAATTAGTTATGCAGCAATGAAATCCTCAATGTGAATTATAATTTGCTAGATGATAGAGATGCGATATAGGCTTTTTAATACTGTGGTATGTATGCTATGGTCATTAATTATCAACTTGACTAATTATTATTGGTAGCAATTAATCTTTGCTCTAATAATTACTGCTGATGATTATACATGTTTTGCCCCCATTACTTTTTGTAATGACATGAAGATGATGTATGTGATTACTAAACTACTGATTCTGTAAAACAAAGTAATTTGTTATGGTAAAGACATCTCTAAACTCAGATAAATTTTTATTAAGTCTGTGGGACTGCAAAGAGGCATATGATAGAGCATTTTTTTTTCCCCTCCAGATATTAAGATCCCCCCTGTCTTCCACCTCTCCCCAGATTTTTTCTTTGTACTTCCTATACCACTGTTTAAAGCTTCTGCCTATCTTGAATAGGGGATTTTTTTTTCTCTTTTTAAATTGTACTTTAGGTGAAGATTTAAAGGACAAACTAGCTTCTCATTAAACAGTTAGGACACATATTGTTTTACGAAATTGGTTATCAACCTCATGACATGTCAACACTCTCCCTTCTCAACCTTGGGTTCCCTATTACCAGATTCCTATCCCCTCCTACCTTCTAGTCCTTGGGCTTGTGTGCCCCTTTAGTCTTGTTCTGTTTTATGGTCTGTCTAATCTTTGGGTGAAGGGTGAACCTCAGGAGTGACTTCACTACAGAGCTAAAAGAGTGTCCAGGGGCCATACTGTCAGGGTTTATTCTGTCTGTCAGGCCAGTAAGTCTGATCTTTTTTTGTGAGTTAGAATTTTTTCTATATTTTTCTCCAGCTTTGTCCAGGACTCTCTGTTGTGATCTCTGTCAGAGCAGTCAGAGGTGGTAGCCCAGCACTACCTAGTTATGCTGGACTCAGCCTGGTGGAGGCCATGGTAGTTGTGGTCCATTAGTTCTTTGAACTAATCTTTCCCTTGTGTCTTTAATTTCCTTCTTCTTTTTTTTTTCCTTGAATAGGGGTGTTTTTAAAGAGGTGTGCTTCTAAAAATGGGTTAGTGTTTTGGGCAAACAAGATTAGAAAAGAAGTCACGAAATGATGGATCTTAAAAACTCTTCATAGTAATTACAAAATCATATTTGCAAATGCTTGACAGTGACCAATGTGGGATTCATAAAAAGATGGGCAAACCTTGTATTTCTTGTATTCTTAGCACAAAAATAGTGCCTGACATACAGCAGATGCTCAATAGATATTTGTAGAATGAATAATTGAATAGCAAAATGGGTTAAGTGTCTAGTAATGATGAGAAGGTGACTTAAGACAGTCAGTGAGTAGTCATCCAGCTTTCACAGAAGAGATCATTCAATCAGTCTTCACAGAGGTAGTTTCCACCCCACTGCTGACTCTTCAAAGATTGTTAGAGAAATACATGGACATCCACTGAATCAGAAAAAAAAAACAAATTTGAGACTTATGATGCTTATTCTGAACAAAGTTTGCCGAGTCTTGGGAGAATAGAGGCTCACATTTGTGTTAAGGTTTTTCAGAAAAAGACTGCATCATCAGAACAAACTTAAACGGACTCCTATTTTAAGAAGTCTCAACTTGTCCAGCCAATGCAGAAACAATTTGCCATAGAAATTACATTAAGTATTTGGTCTTAAAACATTTTTAAAAGTAGATAATTTTGTGCCATTTTACTATAATTTATTTCTGGAGTCATCTAAAATATATAGATTTTTTACCATCTAAGAAATAATTAAATCATATGTTGACAATTCCCCTGAGTGTGCATGTGTGTTGAATAATGTGTCTGTTCTCCTACAAAAATATAGGAGAAATAGATAATCACTGTTTTGTTTTGTTTTTTAATAAAACCATGGCTACATGCCAATCCCACATTTTGTCTTATGAGCAATATTTTTCCAGAAAATATAACTATTTAAACACTATACAGGGTAAGGTGATGGAAAACACAATGGTTAAGAGCAGGAGTTCTGAGGTCAGGAGATCTTTGGCAGGATTCTTAGCTCAATGTTTGCTGTCAATCTTACTGCTACTTCTTTAAACATTCTGAGCCTAATTCCATCATCTTTAAAACACTGGTTATAAAAGTATGATTGCATCAGGGGATTATTATGGAGCTTTCACATAAGTACTGCTCTTTGTATAGTTATAATAATAGTAGCTGCCTCATAGGGTTTCTAAGGAGATTAAATTTAGGAAAAGTACTTAGTATATATAACAAGGTCTAAATAAATAAATACTATCGGGCAGTTCTACTCTGTCCTATAGGGTTGCTATGAGTCATAACCTACTTGACGGCAACGGGTTTTCGAGGGGTGTATTATTTTTATTGGTATTATTATTTTCAAGTAAGTACAAGATGTTTACCATTAAAACATTAAAAAACATTTCAAAATCACATGTGAAGACAAATACAAATGCCAATACAATTTTCTTAAGTCAAAATTACAGAAGAGTATTTATCTCAGTTCTGAGATATTATCTTTCATGCTTGATTGATATTCTCTGATCTGTAGTATAAGGAAGTGTGAGCAGAGGAATGGTTCATAGCCAGTGATCTTATGGATCCAGGTAATTGTACAGGGACAACAAACGTGACAGTTGCATTGCATCATTGGTATGGGTTGCTTTTCTGGGCTGACTCTTTCTAAATGGACCCATATCAACAACTTATTTCAGTTGCAGTGTCCTTCAACACTTGACCAACAATAACTCCCTAAGTGGGCTAAGCGTATAGTGATGACAATATTTAAAAATTTTATATTCTAGTCCTAACCTCCAAGACATCATGTTCTTCCTTTAGCTATACTGAATAGAAGCTCATGACTTGGCAAGTGTTAAAGATTTATCTATTTATTAACATTTTACTCACAAGGATAAAACTCTTGAAATATTACAGCTCATTTTCAAGAATGTCCTTGGGATGGAAAGCAGATATATTCTTTGCCACATTACACTTTCAGACCATGTAGGTCATTGTCATAAAGCAGTCACCAGAAAAGTTAAATGAAACTACATTATGCAATAGATTTTTTAATATTTTAGATACATACACATTTATATAATACTTGACTGTAAATTTTGATGTTAGGGCTAAGAACCCTGTGGAGAGATAGCTAAGCTCTTATGAAGGTAAACAATTGTGGAATGAACAGGATTGTATTTTCTGTTGAAATCTGTCAGAATTCTCAGATCTACCCTTATTAAAAATTATTCTTTTATTTATTAAGATTAAGTGGAAAATACTTCTTTTTTTTGAAAGGGAAATATTTATTATTAATTTCTCTAAGAAATATATGACAATGCCCTAACAATTTCAGGATTATATGCAAGATTAAAGCAGAATGGTATGGCAAACTGGTCCCATGTGGAAGCTCCTTCCTGAGTGCTATATCACCAATAGCTTCCTGCCAGCCCGAACTCCCTGCCTGCCTCTTTGTTCTGCATTGTGCTTAGAATAGAACTAGGATAGAGAGATATCAGTACATTGGATAGAAAGAAGTATCAACCTAGTGTCCTTTCTGGCTCCAGAATTTTTGCTAGTCATCTTCAGTTACCATTGTGAGAAGAACACTGGGGCAAATTTAGGTTATATTACAGTAGTTTAGACTGTAGGCTTTGGAGTTAACCAAGGCCAGCAGGTTAAAGTCCAAGTTCACTACTTAACAACCTTAGCCTTCAATTTTCTTATCTGTAAAAGGGGCATAATAATAGTGCAACTTTTATTAAGTGGTTGTGAGAGAAAATGAGGATAATGTATACAGAATATTTATTACAATTCTGGAAAAAATGGCACTCTTAAAATTATTATTAAGATTGTTTCCCCTTGAATACATAATATTTCTTCAATAAATTATTGTGGCTCTCTAAGAAAATATTCTATCTATATATTTTTCTTTATTTTTCAGTCTGGGTCATTTTTATCTAGAAGGGTAGATTGTTGGAGCATAATTTTAATAACTAAATTAATGCTTTATTTTATTTATTGTACTTTAGTTTTTTCCAGCTTTAAATGGGTTCTTTTCCCTAGAATGTGAAGATTCATTCATTCAGCCGGTTCACATTTATTGAATACTCCCTATATGTTAGCAATTGCAGTAGAAAACTGGAATAAAAAAAATGTATGAGAAAATCACAGTAGACCTGCCCTCATAGAGCTTACAGTCTAGTGGCCGACAGAAACCTGTAAACAAGCAACTGACTTGCCATATGATAAATGCTTTAATGAGGGAAGTGCACGATGTTATCAGAGCACATGGTTGGTGCTAAAAAAAGTGGGGGATGTTTAAGCTCAGACCTAAAGAGTGAGTTGCAAGTAGCCAAGAAAAGTGTGAGAGGAAAAATATTACACATACAAGAAACAGAATGTGCAAAGTCCCAAAACCACGAGTGAATATGGCAATAAGATAAGGATGGCCTTTATCACCACTCTTATTCAATGTTGTACTGGAAGTCCTAGCAAGAGCAATAAGGCAAGAAAGGGAAATAAAGGGAATCCAAATTGAACTGGAAAATGTAAACTATCCTTATTCACAGATTACACGATCCTATACATAGAAAATCCCAGAGACTCCACAGGAAAGTTATTGGAACTAATAGAAGGATTCAGCAAACGGGCAGAGTACAAGATCAACACACAAAAATCAGTTAGGTCCCTCTACACTAACAAAGAGGACTCTGAAAAAGGCTCAAGCAATCAATACCATTTACAAGAGCCCCTAAAAGGATAAAATACTTAGGAATAAGCCTAACCAGGGACATAAAAGGCTTATACAAGGAAAACTATAAAACACTACTGGAAGAAACTGAAACATCTACATAAATGGAAAAACATTCCATGCTCATGGACTGGAAGACTTAACATTGTGAAGATGTCAATACTATAATAAGTGATCTATAGATATATTGCAATCCTGATCTAAATTCCAACTACATTCTTTAATGAAATGGAAAAACTAATCTCCAACTTTATATGGGAAGGCAGGAGGCCCCAAATAGCTTTGAAGAAGAAGAACAAAGTAGGAGGCCTCATACTTCCTGATTTCAAAACTTGCTGTACAGCCCTGATAATCAAAATAGCCTGGTACTGGTACAACGACAAACACATAGACCAATGAAATAGAATTGAGAACCCGGAAGTAAATCCATCCATATACCCATATCTGATCTTCAACAAGGGGTGAAAATTCATTCAACGGGGAAGAAAAAGTCTTTTTTACAAATAGTGCTTGCTGGCAAAACTCGATATCCATACGCAGAAAAATGAATCAGGATCCATACCTCACACCATGAACAAAAACTAACTCAAAATGGATCAAGGAGCTAAATATGTTAAAGCTGAAACTATAACCTTCCTGGAAGATAACATAGGGTCAAAACTAGGGGCATAATTTTCGGTATAAGCAGTTTATCAAACAAAACTAAAAATGCACGAACAACAGAAGATAAATTAGATAAGTGGGACTGCCTAAAAATTTTTATGCTCATCAAGAGACTTTACCAAGTGAGTAAAAAAAGAACCTATAGACTGGGAAAAAAATCTTTGGCAACAACATATCTGATAAGAGTCTAACCTCTAAAATACATAGAAAACTTTGACAACTCAGCAACAAAAAAAAAATCCAATAAAAAAAATGGGCAACGGATATGAACAAACACTGTCATCGGAGAAGGGCATCATGATCGGTAAAGTAGAGGGTCAGTGAAAAAGAGGAAGACCTTCAACAGTATGAATTAACACAGTGGCTACAACGATGGACTTAAATACGTTAACTACTGTGAGAATGGCTCAAGACCAGGCAGCATTTCGTTCTGTTGTACTTAGGGTCACCAGGAGTCAGAACCTACTCAATGACACCTAACAACAACAACCAAACCAAAACCAAATCAAACCCATTTCGGTCCAGTTAATTCTGACTCATAACGACAATAAAGGACAGAGTAGAACTGTCCCATAGAGTTTCCAACCTTTCTGTTAGCAGCTGAGCTCTTAACCACTGTGCCACCAGGGCTCCTACAACAACACTAAAAAACAAAACAAAACAAAAAAAACCTCTCAGCAAATTAGCAATAGAAAAGAACTTAGTCATTATGATAAAAAACAATAAACAACAAAAAAAACCTACAGATATCATATTTAAAGGTAAAATATTGAATTCTTTACCCATAAGATTAGAAATATTAGGTATATGAGTTAAACCCTGTTGACTGATTGTGTTGTTCAGATTTTCTATTTCCTGTCTTATTTTTGCCTAGTAGTATTATCTTAGTTGCTAAGAGGAATATGTGGAAGTCCCCAACTGTAACTGTGGATTTCTCTCTTTTCAGCTTTACTAGTTTTTACTTTAGGTATTTTCAGGCTCTGTTGTATGGTACATACACAATTAGGATCATTATGTCTTTTTGACAGATTGATAATAGTATCATTACATCCATTTTTGTCTGTAGTAATTTTCTTTGTTCTGAAGTCTGCTTTATCAGTTATTAATATTTCCATTACTGATTTTCTTTGATTACAGTCTGCATGATATATCTTGTTCCATCTTCTTTCTTTCAGCCTTGCTGTGGTTGGTAGGTGCCACCCAGTCAATTCTGACTCAGCAACCCCATGTACAACAGAAGGAAACACTGCCCTATCCTGTGCCATCCTCACAATCGTTGCTATGCTTCAGCCCATTTTTGCAGTCACTGTGTCAATCTATTTCGTTGAGGATCTTTCTCTCTTTTGCTGACCCTCTACTTTACCAAGCACTATGTCCTTCTCCAGGGACTGGTTCCTCCTGATAACATGCTCAAAGAATCTGAGACAAGGTCTCACCATTCTTGCTTCTAAGCAATATTCTTGGTATACTTCCTCCAAGACAAACCTGTTCGTTCTTCAATATTCGTTGCAAACACCATAATTCAAAGGCATCGGTTCTTCTTTGGTCTTCCTGATTGATTGTCAAACTTTCATATGCATATGGGGCAATTGAAAATCTCCTGGTTTGGTCAGGCACATCTTAGTCCTGAAATGGACATCTTTGCTTTTTGACACTTTAAAGAAGTCTTTTGCATCAGATTTGTCCAACGCTGCTTCCATGGGTATTGATTGTGGATCCAAGCAAAATGAAATCCTTGACAACTTCAATATTTTCTCTGTTTCTCATGATGTTGCATATTGGTCCAGTCGTAAGTATTTTTGTTTTATGTTGAGGTGTAATCCATACTGAAGGCTGTAGTCTTTGATTTTCATCAGTACGTGCTTCAAGTCCCATTCACTTTCAGCAAGCAAGGTTCTGTCATCTGCATATCGCAGCTTGATAATAAGTCTTCTCCCAAACCTGATGCTGTGTTCTTCTTCATGTAGTCCAGCTTCTCAGAGTATTTGCTCAGTTTACAGATTTAATAAGTATGGTAAAAGGATATGACCCTTACACACATCTTTTCTGATTTTAAACCACTCAGTATCTCCTTATGCTGCTTGAAAGACTGACTCTTAGTCTACATACAGTTTTCATGTGAGCACAATTAAATGTTCTGGAATTCCCATTCTCAATGTTATCTATAATTTCTTATAATTTACACAGTCGAATGCCTTTGCATAGTCAATGAAACAAGGTAAACATCTTCCTGGTATTTTCTGCTTTCAGCCAAAATCCATCTGACATCAACAGTGATATCTCTCATTCCATATTCTCTTCTGAATCCAGCTTGAATTTTTGGCAGCTCCCTGTCGATGTACTGCTGCAACTGCTTTTAAATTATCTTCAGCAAAATTTTACTTGAGTGTGATGTCAATAATGCTGTTTGATAATTTTCACATTCTGTTGGATCACCTTTCTTTGGAATGGGCGCAAATACGTATTTTTTCAGTTGGCTGGCCAGGTAGCTGTCTTCTAAATTTCCTGGAATCTCCAGTGCTGCACTTGTTTGTTGAAATATAACAGTTGGTATTCTGTCAGTTCCTGGATCCTTTTTTTTCTCCAATGCCTTCAGTGCAGCTTGGACTTCTTCTTTCAATACCACTAGTTTTTGATCATATGCTACCTCCTGAAATGGTTGAACGTCAACCAGTTATTTTTAATACAGTGACTGTGTATTCCTTCCATCCTCTTTTGATGCTTCCTGCATCGTTCATTATTTTGCCCATAAAATCCTTCATTATTGCAATGTGATGCTTGAATTTTTTCTTCAGTTCTTTCAGCTTGAGAAATGCCAAGCGTGTTCTTCCCTTTGGGTTTTCTAACTCCAGCTCTCTGCACATTTCATTATAATGCTTTACTTTGTCTTCTGGAGCTGCCCTTTGCAATTTTCTGTTTAGCTCTTTTACTTCATCCTTTCTTACATTTGCTTTAGCTGCTCTAGTTTCAAGATTAAGTTTCAGACTCGCCTCTGACATCCATTTTAGTCTTTTCTTTTCTTTCCCTTCTTTTAAATGAACTTTTGCTTTCTTCATGTATGATTTTCTTAATGTCATTCCTTTCAAGCTACCTATGCTGAATTTGAAGTGTTCCTTGTAAGCAGCGCTTAGTTGCATCATTTTTTTTTTTTTTTAACCCTCTCTGCCAATCTCTGTTTTCAGGCTGGTGTGCTTAAGCATCTACATTTAAGGTAATTGTGTGTTGGCACTTAAGGCTGCCATTTTTTGATTTGCTTTCTGTTTGTTCCCTCTGGTTCTTGATTCTCTCTTTCTGTTTTCTTGCCTTCCTGTAGGTTATCTGAACATTTTTTAAGATTCCATCTTTTCTTATTAATAGCTCTTATGTGCGTGTGTGTGTACATGTGTCTGAATAATCTTCTTAGTGATTGATGGTTCTGGATATTACAACATACACAATATGTGACATCACAATCTATTGAAAGAAACTTTTCACCACTTGTAGTGAGAGGTGGAAACCTCTTTTCCATTTAAATCATTTTACCTTTCCCACTTCTAAGTATAAATGCCTTGAGTATCATTATGGTATTATAACATTTGTTTCAGTCATCAAATATATATACCTATATTACTGTTCTTTGTGCTGACCCTTCTTCCATACCCCATTTGTTTCTTTTTTCATTTCATTTTATTTCTCTTTGAAAAACTTTCTTTGCCAATCTTTAAAGGAAACTTTTAAGGATGAATTCTTTCAGTTTTTCTTTCTATGAGAATGCCATTATTTCTTCTTTGTTCCTAAAGGACATTTTCACTGAATTTGAATTTGTAGTTAACAGTTTTTTTCTTTCAGCACTTGAAAAATGTTTGCTGCTTCCCTTCGGCTTTTAATGTTTCAGATGAGAAATCCACTGTCATTCAAATTGGTCTTTCTATATAAGTAATGTGGCATTTCTCTCTCTCTCGCTCCTTTTTTTTTTTTTTAATATTTTTGGGGGGCTTTAATTTTCAAGGCAGTGGTTAAAGCACTTGGTTGCCAACTAAAAGGTTGGTGGTTGAAATCCACCAGCAGCTTCTTGAGAGAAAGGTGTGGCAGCCTGCTTCTATAAAGATTTACAGCCTTGGAAACCCTGTGGGGCAATTCTGCTCTGTCCTACAGGGCAGCTATGAGTTGAAATTGAGAGCAATGCGTTAGTTAGTCAATTTTCAAAATTTTAATTGTATGTCTTGGTGTTGATTTTTTTAGATTTATTCTGTTGGTTTCATTAAGCTTCTTGGATCTGTAGGTTTGTGTCTTTTACCAAATTTGGGAACTTTTCAGCCATTATTTCTTCAAATACTCTTTCAGATGCACTCTCTTACTCTACTGCTCTTGGGAGCCTAGTAGAAGAACTGCTGAATTTTTGTTATGGTCCCATAGGGCCATGAGGCTCTGTTCATTCCTGCTTTCTGTCCTGTGCTGCTTTCTGTCCTGTGCTACCTGAGGGGATGGAAATGGTTCCCTTAGGCAGGGGCACCAGGCATCTCACAGGCAGGGGCACCAGGCATCTCACAGTGGTAGAAGGGCAATTGGGAATCCCCCTACTGAAGCTCAGTGGTTGCCCCCTTGTCTAGGAACGGAAGAAGGTGTTTAGGTCCACAGTGCCAAAGAGACATCCTAGGCCTGGCAACTCGTCACTGAGTCCCTCTTGCTGATTCTTCCCAACTGCCCCAGTGCCTCCAGACAGAGAAGGGGTTTTCTGGGCCTATCGGTTAATGTGGTTGGGTCCTTTCTCCCTGTTTTTCCCAGCTGACCTGATTTCTTTTTTTAGAGTTAGGGAGTATTAAGAGTCTCAGGTCTTCAAGGCTGAGAAATAAAAAGAAGGCTGCCAAGGCAGGTCTGCTTGATGTGGCTTAGTCTTTTTGTCATTTCTACCTGCCAGCCCAGAGTTTCTGATGGGAGAGGGGTGTCTTAGGAGTGTGGGGTCAAACAGGCTTTCCAAACCAGGCTGAAGCTGTGACTGAATCCTTCCTGCTATTTCTGCCTGCCACACCAGCATCTCCTGAAGGAAGAGAAGAGACTCAACTGGGTGTAGAAGGGCAGTGCTTCCTTTTGTTGGTGAGAGTTCTTATTATACACCGTTTCCATGACATCAGACTTGCCTAATGTCAGAAAATCTCTTGCTTGATCTGGGAGAAAATAAGACTATCTGGGCAGGTTCTGTTGCTAGGTTGGGGCTGGTAAATGCCATGCCTGGGTGGTCTTCTGTTGAGTGGGGGAAGGTAAGGTGCCCTGCCACTGTGCTGTTCTCTATTCCTAGGGTCCCAAAGCAGTTTGTCTTCTTATTGTCTTTCAGAAGTATCCTTTGGTTGTTGCCTGTGTTATTTCCATGGTTTATAGTTGTGCTTAGGAGGGAGGAGTAAGGAGAAACAGGTCTACATTATCTTGTCTGGACCTGAAGTTTTATGGTATTAAATTTTGATAGTGGTTTTGGTTTAATAGCTATACAAGGACTACACTCAATGCCTAACATCCATCCTTCGAATATTTGAATTTTCATTTATCTTTTTCTCTAATACCAAATTTTAAAGCAACATTTCATATTATTATTATTATTATTACACTTTTAATTCTCTATGATGTACTTTCAAGTTTTAAAATCCCCTGGTGATGAACCTGATCTTTGCTTTCGTAGCTTAAGTGTGAAGTTCTCTGATAGCTCATCCGACAAAGGCTCTGCGGCATGTATTATTTTCCGAGGCCCACTGTCAGAATAAGACTGAGAGGCTTTGCATAAAATGAGAAGATAGGAAAGGATATAAATTGGATTAGTTCTTATATTTAAAAGCATATTTTGGTGGAGAAATATTATCTTTGACAAGAACAATGATGGAAGCACTGAAGTTGCTGAAAATACTTTGAATGTCTCTGTTTAACAATTAGATATGGATTGAAAGTAAAGAAAATAGCAATTTTATTTGGAGAAATCTACTTGTTATGGCTCTTCTAAGTTCTATGAGGAGAAATAAAATTGCTAATTAAATGTTTAATGTTATTTACAAGGAGCATAATAACTTGGGCTTACCCTTACAGTGTATCCAAGTTGCCTATCTATAGATGACACCCCTAACTTTGAATTAGGAACCGTTGAACAACGTGTGCACATTGAACTGGTGCCCGTTTTGCAATATTCGCAGCATAATTTTGCTGGGTGAATTATTCAGGCTGTTATAATCCAAAAATAACTGTTTTATCAAAGTGCTGGAAATATATATGATTTATTTGTTAAATAAATATTTATTGGTTGGGAAGGCAATAGCTAATTAAAACTTGTTCATGGGAGACCTGTTACGTTTATATGGCATGGTTTCTACTAGCAAATTGTAGAGAGAAAAGTGGAAACTCTTAATAATAAACATTTCTATGGATAAACATATTTACTGAGTAACTGGGACTAAATTGATTATCAAAATTTGATCAAATTATATAACGCTACAACAATAGCATTTATATTACTAGCCAGTTTTAGTTATCATTACCTCTGTTTCTTCTGATTTTCCGGCAATAGATATTTGATCCAAATCTTTTCTTCATTGACTGCTGTGTGTTCACCCTATCAAGCAGTTTTTTTTTTTTTTCCTTTTCCCTTTACAATATGTAGAACTAAAAGGGTTTTAATCCGCACATTTATTCTGAGAGAACCTAATTTACTTTTCCAATTGCTCAGGATTAGTCTATTGGCAGCCATGGAAGCCCTTAAGGAGCCATTCACTCTCTCAGTTTAGTGTGCTGAACAAATTAGTACTTCCCAAAATAATACCAATTAAGCAAACGTCAAAGTTAGTATCTATAGTAATCTCAATAGACAAGTTAAAATATCCCTCCAAAAGGGCTGCTACTCAAGGGCAATACTTTTTTAGCTGGCATAATTATACTACTTCTCTATTATACTCTGTGGATCGGCTTTTTAGACACTTTCTACTATTACCACATTTACTACTGCTACTGCTACACACACACACACACACACACACACACACACACACGAATTACTCACCCATACCATATATATGCACATATCACATACTTTTTTTTTGATCTGCAAATTTTGGCATTTTCATTTTGACTAGCATATAGGGCAGGAAATCAGAAGACAGATTCTTTTTTTGTGCCTTGTATAACTACAGTGTGATCTTGGGAAACTGACTTGACTGGGCATGACTCATTTCCCTCATTTGAGAAATGAAAATGTTGGAGTAGATCAGAGGTTGGCAAACTAAGGCCCTTTGGCCAGCCACATTTTTATTGTCAATAAAGTTTTAATGGAACACAACCATGCCCATTTATTTACGTGTTGTCTATAGCTGCATTTTCAGGACATCATCAAAGTTAAGTAGTTGCAACAGAGTCCAAATGGCCCAGGAGCCTAAAATACTTACTATCTATACCTTTTTTTTTTTTTTATACCTTTAAGTAGTGAAATTCTCTCAAGTGACAATCTGTGGAATGTACATAGAGTGTGAAACCAAGTGGTAGTCATATTTTTTAGCAGTTTTTCTAACCTGTCATCTCAATTAAAAGAAATGTAGACTAACCTTAAGTCAGTCTACATTTATTGTTGTTGTTGGTTGCCATCAAGTGGATTCTGACTCACTGTGACCCCATGTGGCAGAGTAGAACTGCCCCGTATGCATTCTTGGCAGGAATCTTTACAGAAGCAGATTACCTGGTCTTTCTCCTATAGAACCACTGGGTGGTTTTGAATGCCAACCTTTTGATTAGCAGCTGAGCATTTAACACTCGTGCCACCAGAGCACCTGCTTCATTTACTGCGGGATTTTATTGGAGAACTTTTATTCAAAGCACTATATAATTCATTTAAAGGATTGAAAGATAAAGCCACACTCTTCAAGTAATCAAAAACCAAATGTAAGAAAAACATAAAATGAAAATAATATTCATAAACTCATAGAAACCAAATATAGATACATATAAGGTTAAGTGTGTGTGTGTGTGTGTGTGTTTACATTACTTGGTAGAGGGTATTAACAGTGAAAGCTTGAGTTTTATTATATATTGAAGAGGATGGTTGGCACTCATTTGGGACTGAGGCTTCAACAATGTATGATTTTTCTGTGACTTTCAAAGCACTAAAATGACAATATGCCAATTAAGTGACCACTGGGAAGTGATGAACTGTTAATTTCCAAATTAATGAAAGACCTTAAAACCTATGATCAGGAACTTAAATTTCACATAAGAGGCAAATTGGGAACTACTGCAGCATTCTGAGAAACATAATGAAAGCATCAATTTATTGTGAAAATTTTGAACTGAAGAAAGAAAATGCATTAAAGAGTACTAACTAAGCCATACAAGAGAAACCTAGGACAGTTGCATAAACAATGGAATCTCTTTTCCTTCTAACATAACTTTATCAGTAGAATGTTTACCTTTTAAACTTGTTTGAATTCAGTTTTATGTAAGAAATTGTGGAAGACTTTTGGCAAAAATGGAGCACTGATGAGGCAGTGGTTAAGAGCTCAGCTGCTAACCAAAAGACCCGCAATTCTAATCCACCAGTCATTCCTTGGAAACCCTATGAGGCAGTTCTACTCTGTCATATAAGGTCTGTATGGGTCAGAATCAACTAGACAGCAATGGGTTTAACAAAAATGGCCACAGTTACTCCCTTCCCAGTATTCACATTCCTCGTAATGTGGATTATCTTTCCCAGTTTAAATATGGACTGGCCTTGTGACCTGGTTTGGCCAACTGAATCAATAGAATTGATGATATGCTAGTTTTGAACCTAGGCCTCAAGAGGCTTTTCATGATTCCTTTCACTGTTTTAAATAAGGTCCCAATGACTTTCATCTCACAATATTTTAAACATTGAAACAGTACTGACCACCGTGGTCAATAGAATACAGCAAAAGTGACTTCTTAGGCTAGGTCATAAAGGCATTGTAGCTTCTACCTTGGTCATTTGGAGTACTGCTGTGGGGAAGCCAGCTGCTATGTTATGAGGAGTACAACATGGACAAAAATTAAATAGCCAGCACCAGTTGCCGACCGTGTGACTCAAATATCTTGGAAACAGATCTTCAAATGCCAGTTAAGCCTAAAGATGGCTGTATCTGCAAATGTCAAATGACTCCGACCTCATAAGAAACTCCAAGCCAGTATTACCAATTGCGCTGCTCCTGAAACTCAACAGAAAATTTGATTACTGTTCTTTTAAACCATTAAGTTTTGGGTGTTTGTTACGCAGAAATTATTAACTAATACAATGTGACCAAGCAGGTTACACAAGAGACTTGAGCTGCCCTGGGAACTATGGGCTATCTGTAGTGGCAGAAGTAGTATGTGCGTATATAATACATATAATCCAAGTCCCTGGGTGGTGCAAACAGTTAAGCACTTGACTACTAGCTGAAAGGTTGGCAGTTTGAAAGCACTCAGAGGTATCATGAAGACCAGCCTGGCAACCTGCTTCTGAAAAGTCAGAGCCTTGAAGACCCTATGGAGCAGCCCTACCCTGCACACATGGCATCGTCCTGAGTTGGAATGGACTTAACAGCAACTAACAACAACATCTCGAGAAAGAGTATTATTGTTTCCCTACTATGTTCAAATTCTGATTCGTTTTATTTCCACTTTTTTGCCTCTCCTATTTTGTCTTTGAACTTCTCAATTTTATTACATAGTATTAATTTTATCTGTAGTGTACTTTATATATTCATATCTTTATTATTAGTCGGCTTATTGGTTATAAATCTTTTTGACATCTGGCTTACAAAAAAGGAGTTTTGCATACCTACACTATCACAAACAACCTTGTCATCTTTGAATTATCAGATTTTGCTAGTTTTATGAGTGCTACATTGTTAATGTTATTAACCATAGCATTAATCATAGTTCTCATGTTTCTTTTATTTCCAGTATTTAACAGTCCTTTTGCCAATTTAACCATTCATCTCTTAGTTGTTTAAAGTTTATTCTTTAATAGTGTCTTCAAGATCTGACTTCCTGTATGGCCAAAAAACATTTGGCTTATCTTTATTCTTGAATGGCTCAGTAAAAAATCATAGGGCCATATATTCTTTGAGGACTTTGCTCCAGTGCTCTCTACTATACAATGCCACATTAGAGAAACCTGAAGTAAATCTGACTTATTTTCTACAAGGAAGGAATTTAATCTGTTTGGTAAACTGCTAAAAGATTATTAATTTTATTAAAGATGCCTAACTTACTGAGTGCTTAGCATGTGTCAGCAACTGCTATATGACAGAGGTACAATTCTTAGTCCAATTTTATAGGGGGAAGAATAGAGGCACAGAAAGTTAAATAAGTTTCCCTATGTCACACTGGAGATAAGTGACTATCCCAGCCTTTGAAATCAATCATTCATTCATCTATTAAACATTTATTGAACACCTACCACATTCTATGACTAGGTGTTCAATAAAAGCTCAAAAAATGATGATGTCAAAGAGCTGAACAGAGGATTTCAAAGGGCAACCAGAGAAGACAAAGTAAAACATTCCGATGACATGTGCAAAGACCTGGAGATAGAAAACCAAAAGGGAAAAACACTCTCAGCATTTCTCAAGCTGAAAGAATTGAAGAAAAAATTCAAACCTTGAGTTGCAATAGTGAAAGATTCCATTGGGAAAATATTAAATAAAGCAGGAAGCATCAAAAGAAAGTGAAAGGAATACACAGAGTCAGTACACCAAAAATAATTGTTGACATTCAGCCATTTCAGGAGGTAACATATGATCAGGAACCAATGATACTGAAGGAAGAAGTCCAAGCTGAACTGAAGGCATTGGTGAAACACAAGGCTCTGGGAATTGACAGAATATCAATTGAGATGTTTTGACAAATGGATGCAGTGCTGGAAGTGCTCACTTGTCTATGCCAAGAAATTTGGAAGACAGCTATCTGACCAAACAACTGGGAGAAATTCATATTTATGCCTATTCCCAAGAAAGGTGATCCAAATGAATGCAGAAATTATCAAACAATATCATTAATATCGTATGCAAGGAAAATTTTGCTGCAGATCATTCAAAAGCAGCTGCAGCAGTATATTGACAGGGAACTGCCAGAAATTCAAGCCAGATTCAGAAGAGGACTTGGAACCAGGGATATCATTGCTGATGTCAGATGGATCCTGGCTGAAAACGGAGGATACCAGAAAGATGTTTACCTGTGTTTTATTGACTATGCTCAGGCGTTTCACTGTGTACATCATAACAAATTATGGATAGCATTTCAGGGAATGGAAGTTCC
The DNA here is from genome assembly GCF_024166365.1 of Elephas maximus indicus. NCBI lineage: Eukaryota > Metazoa > Chordata > Mammalia > Proboscidea > Elephantidae > Elephas > Elephas maximus. The sequence continues at coordinate 58,337,966 of NC_064823.1, read as the reverse complement.
GGAACACTTAATCGTGCTCTTGAGGCATCTGTATGTGGATCAAGAAGCAATCGTTGGAAGAGAACAAGGGGATACTTCATGATTTAAAGTCAGGAAAGGTGTGCATCAGGGTTGGATCCTTTCACTATACCTATTCAATCTCTATGCTGAGCAAATAATCCGAGAAGCTGGCCTACATGAAGAAGAATGGAGCATCAGGATTGGAGGAAGACTCATTAACAGCCTGTGTTATGCAGATGACACAATCTTGCTTGTTGAAAGTGAAGAGGACTTGAAACAATTACTGATGAAGATCAAAGACCACAGCTTTCAGTATGGATTACACCTCAGCGTAAAGAAAGCAAAAATCCTCACAACTGGACCAATAAGCAACATCATGATAAAACAAGAAAAGACTGAGGTTGTCAAGGATTTCATTTTACTTGGGTCCATAATCAGCACCCGTGGAAACAGCAGTCAAGAAATAAAAAAATGCATTCCATTGGGCAAATCTGTTGCAAAAGGTCTCTTGAAAGTGTTGAAAAGCAAAGATGTCACCTTGAGGACTAAGGTGCGCCTGACCCAAGCCATGGTGTTTTCAATCACCTTACATGCATGTGAAAGCTGAACAATGAATAAGGAAGACCAAAGAAGAATTGATGCCTTTGAACTGTGGTGTTGGCAAAGAATGTTGAGTACACCACGGACTGCCAAAAGAATGAACAAACCTGTCTTGGAAGAAGTACAACCAGAATGTTCCTTAGAAGCAACGATGGTGAGACTTTGTCTCACATAATTTGGACATGTTATCAGGAGGGTTCAGTCCCTGGAGAAAGACATCATGCTTGGTAAAATAAAGGGGCAGCGAAAAAGAGGAAGACCCTCAATGAGATGAATTGACACAGTGGCTGCAACAATGGGCTCAAGCATAGCAACAATGGTGAGGATTAGGCAGTGTTTCATTCTGTTGTGCATTGGTTCACTGTGAGTCAGAGACAACTCACCTAACAATATCAACAACTGTATTCCAAGACTTGTATTAGGCACTGAGGTCTATCACCACAGGAGTCATAAACCTTAATCTTAAGAAATGTACTACATTAAGATGTGTAAGACATATTCACAGACAATGACCATTTGTTGTTTTTGCCATCGAGTAAGTTCTAATTCATAGTGACCCTATGCACAACAGAATGAAACACTGCCTGCTCTTGCACCATCCTCACCGTCATTGTTATGCTTGAGCCCCTTGTTGTAGCCACTGTGTCAATCCATCTTATTGATAGTCTTCCTCTTTTTCGCTGACCCTGTACTTTACCAAGCATGATATTCTTCTCCAGGGACTGACCACTCCTGATAACATGTTCAAAGTATGTGAAACATAGTCTCACCATCCTTGCTCCTAACGAGCATTCTGGTTGTACTTCTTCCAAGACAGATTTGTTTGTTCTTTTGGTAGTTCATAGAATATTCAATATTCTTCACCAAGACTACAATTCAAAGGCATTACTTCTTGTCAGGCGTGAGCCTGCTGGTATTTGAATACTGGTCGCATAGCTGCCAGCATCACAGCCACACGCAAGCCCCCACAGTACAACAAACTGACACACTATTGGGGGAATGATCACTTAGTGAAGTATAAATGTCCAACTTCACCTTAGAAACAGAGGCAAAACGTCTCCACGAGCCAGTGGTTTCTTCATGTACTTATGAAGGAAGCTACTGTCCTTTTGGCCCTGCAGCTTGCCATAACTAGTTTGGGAATAATATAAATTGAGAAAACATAGATATTGTGGATAAAATGACATATCAAGAAAGTCTATCTCCAGCTTAGGTTTTCTTTCCTCTCTGTCAAGTCTCTTCATTCTTTGTATACATCTAAGTTTTTATCAAGTATCATTTTCCTTTGACCTCAAGAAATCCATTTTATATTTCTTGTAGCACAGGTCTGCTGGTGACAAATTCCCTCAGCTCCCTTTTGTCTTTATTTTGCTTTTATTTTTCAAAGGTATTTTTGCTGGCTATAAAATTATAGGAAACCCTCGTGGCATAATGGATAGGAGCTACAGCTGCTAACCAAAAGGTCAGCTGGTTTGAATCCACCAGGTGCTCCTTGGAAACCTTATGGAGCAGTTCTACTCTGTCCTATATGGTCACTATAGTTGGAATCGACTCAATGGCAATGGGTTTGTTTGTTTTTAATAGAAATGTAGTTTTTTTTTTTAGCGCTTTGAAGATGCCGTTCCGTTTTCTTGAAATAATTATATTTTTTCCTCTGTTCATAATGTTCTTTTTTATCCTTCACTAAATTTATGAATTTTTATTCAATGGTTTTCTGAAATTTGGTGAAGATTTAGGTTAATGTGGTTTTCTGTGTGTTTATTTTGCTTAGGGTCTTTGAGATTCTTAGAACTGTTTATAGTTTTTCTTAAATGTGCAAAAATATTGGTCATTATTTCATCAAATACCTTTTATTTTTCTCTCTCTCACCTTCTTTTAGGCTCTAACATAACATGTGTGTTAGTCCACTTCAGGTTACTGATATTCTGTTCTTTTTTTTTTCTTTCATGTGTGTCATTTTGGATAATTTTTATTGCCATGCATTCAAATTTACTGCCTTTTTTTCCCTTTAGAATTTAATTTACTCTCATTTGTTATGCAGTGATACTTTCATTTCATATGCTGTAGTTTTTATCTCTACATATTCCATCTATCCTTTATTTCATATTTTAAATTTCTTTTTAATTCTCGAGTATATCCAGCACATCTATAATAGTTATTTTAACATCCACATTCATTAATTTTATCTTTCCTGTCATTTCTGCATATGCTTATGTTGACAGGTTTTTCTCTTGGTTCATGGTCACTCTATATCTGGTCATGATGAAGTAATAGAATTTTATACTCAGTGTTTGCTGCCTAGCAAACAGGGACTATCAGCTAGGCTGAGGAAATGCACTCTAATGAAGTATGTCAATCCTATTCCCCATTTATAGCTATACAGAAAAAACATGAAATCATGAATCAATTCAGAAAACCCAACAAAATTAAAATGCAAACAAAAGTAACACCCAAGGGAAAATAGTTGAACATTGAAAAGAAAAAGAATATGAAAGAAATTAAACACATAAAATTAAACTTTCCTGGAGACTTTCTGTAGAATAACTAATGGAAACAGACTAAAACAAAACCAAGCAACTATAAATAGGAACAATCTAATTATGAAATTAGAGACAACTGCATGGAGAAAAATCTCTCATAAGAAGAATAAAATAGCCAGGGGAGTGGGAGGAATACACGGCAGAAGATGGAATAAGTGAATCAGAAGATTGAACTGAGAGATGCTTCAGAACATGGACTACAAGGACAAAGTAATTACAAAAGCATGCGGAGATGGAGAATATAACCAAGTACTCCAATGTTGTCTAAGAAGATTTTCAACAGTTGTCTAATTGAGCAAAATATGTAGAATAGAAAGAATAAAGAATGAAAAAACAAAAATTCTCTGAGATGGGAAAAGAAAAACAGAAAACAGGCTCCAGATTGAGAGACAAGCAGGAATACTGAAAAAAGACAAACACCTGGAATAACTGATAAAATGCCATAACTCAAGAAAAAGAAGAAAGTCAAAAAGTATCCAAATTAAAAACAAAACAAAAAAATAAGATAGTAGATTTGTTGGCAACCTTCCCAAAGCTTTGTTATGGTCTTTTTCAGGAAGATTTGGGAAAACTAAAGGCTCCTCCATTTATTGCTAACTTTGCTATAAAGAAAAATTTTTTTTTTGCTATAAATAAACATTAATCTAGGTGTAAAACAATAAGCAATCAAAACTTCTAATTATGTGAATGAAATCCTCACTATCCTTTTGCCTTGTTTTATTTTTTTCATATAATTTATTATCCTCTTATATTATAAAATTTACCTATTTATTAAATCTGATATCATAAATTTAATGTTTATTGTGTATTGCACCTCACCAGAACATACATTCCATGAGGGAAGATATTTTTGTTTACGGATTGTCACCAATAGTTTGCACTCAGCTGCTAACTTAAAGATTGGCCATTCAAGCATCCCCCTCCCACCAGCAGTATCTCAGAATAAAAGGCCTGGGAATCTGCTTTTGATTTCAGCAAGAAAATCCTATGAAGCAGTTCTACTCTGTAACACATAGTTTTCCATGAGTCACAATCTACTTGACAGCAACTAACAGGTGATGATCTCCAATACTTAGAATAGGCAAGGAAGCAAAATAGGTTCTCAACATTATTTGTAGCATAAATTCTTTATATTGTATCAAGATATCAGAAACTCCCTAAATGTTCATCAATAGGAGAATGATTAAATAAGGTATAGTTTATCCATGTCTTGTATCAGTTAAATAAGTTGACATAATCATAAGTTATTGAATGAAAATGATATTCAAGATATAGTAAGAGAAAAAAAGCCAGTCACAAAACATGTCTGTAAGTATGTAAATACCTAAAAAAGAACTGATAGGGTATATCCTGAAATACTAACTATAATTACCTCTGGAAAGGTAAATAGCATTGAAAAGTGGGTGGTCAGTCTAAAACATTTTATAAATACCAACTATATGACAGATAACATTCTAGGAACTGAGGAATAACAGTGAACAGGACAAACAATGTTCTTACTATAAGGATGATTACATTTTAGTGGATGGGGGTAATAATAAACAAAAATAAATGATTACAGAAATTGAGAAATGCTACTAAGAAGATAAAATGGGGTATTATGGTGGGGACCAAGTTGGAAGATGTTTTTGGTGCCTTATATGGATTGCTCAGGGATAGTGTCTCTGAAGAGATGATATGAGCAGGATGGAGGAATTAAAATGTGAAGATTTAGGGACTAACCAATGGAAATAGGAAAAGAAAATAAAAAAAGAACAAATGCAAAAGCTCTGGGATGGGAATATATGTGTCATGATGGAAGGACAAAATGAAGACCAAAGTATGTAAGCCTGGTGAACGAGGGAAAGAATGGAGTAAGAAGACAAAGCAATAGAAGTATTCCAGGGTCACAACATATTGAGTCTTTGTTGGCCATATGACACAAACATAGAAACTACAAGGGTAGTGCTCTCTTTGGCAGCATGAATGATACACAGAAGATTAGCATGGCCCCTGTGCAAGGATGACACACAAATTCATGAAGCATTCCATATTTTTAGACAACTCAATGGAAAGTCAGAGGAATAGAATTGAGCAAGTGGAAGGCAGAATTTGTGAACTTGAAGCACTTGGTACCAATATATATGAAGAAAAATCAGATAAAAGAATTAAAAAAAATGAAGAAACCTTAAGAATCATGTGGGACTCTATCAAGAGAAATAACCTACGAGTGACTGGAGTAAAAGAACAGGGAGGGATAACAGAAAATACAGAGAGAACTGTTGAAGATTTGTTGGCAGAAAACTTCCCTGATATCGTGAAAGATGAGAAGATATCTATCCAAGATGCTCAATGAACTCCACATAAAGTAGATGTTAAAAGAAAGTCACCAAGACATATTATAATCAAACTTGCTGAAAACAAAGATAAAGAGAGAATTTTAAGAGCAGCTAGGGATAAACAAAAAGTCACCTAAAAAGGAGAGGCAATAAGAATAAACTTGGACTACTCTGTAGAAACTACGCAGGCAAGAAGGCAATGGGATGACTTAGATAAAAAAAAACTGAAGGAAAAAAATTGCCACCCAAGAATCATATATCCAGCAAAACTGTCTCTCAAATATGAAGGTGAAATTAGGACATTTCCAGAAAAACAGAAGTTTAGGGAATTTGTAAAGACCAAACAAAACCTACAAGAAATACTAAAGGGAGTTCTTTGGTTAGAAAATCAATAATATCAGGAATCAACTCCAAACTAGAACACTGGGCAGATCAATCAATGTCAACCCAGAGAGGGAAATCCCAAAAACAAATCAAGATGAAAACATGCTCAAAACAGGGAAAAAGTGATGGTACTATGTAAAAGAAGAAAACATTCAAACAATAAAGAGGGACTAAGAAATATAGACATAGGTCTTTCATATGGAGAGGGAGATAAGGCGATACAAAGAAATAAAAGTTAGGCTTAAATTTTGCAAAATAGGGGTAAATAATAAGGTAACCATTAAGGAGACAAACTATCCTACACATCAAAAGAAAATACAAGAAAAAAATAGAGACTCAGCAGAAACAAAATCAACAAAAACGAATAAGAGGAAAAAGACAATATATAAAGATAAACTACTCAGCAAAAAAAATTAAGTGGGGAAAAGAAACTGTCAACAAAATACAAAAAAAAGACATCAAAATGATAGCACTAAATTCATTAAAAAAAAAAAAAATTTTTTTATCCAAAATTATGCTGAATGTAAATGGAATAAATGCACCAATAAAAAGACAGAGAGTGGCAGAATGGATTAAAAAACATTATCTGTCTATATGCTGCCTACAAGAGACACACCTTAGACTTAGAGACACAAAAAATCTAAAACTCAAAACATGGAAATAAATATATCAAGCAAACCGCAATCCAAAAAGGCAGGAACAGCAATATTAATTTCTGACAAAATAGACTTTAAAGTTAAATCCATCATAAAAGAAAAGGAAGGACACTATATAATGATTAAAGGGACAATATACCAGGAGGATAGAACCATATTAAATATTTATGCACCCAAAGACAGGGCTGCAAGATACATAAAACAAACTCTATCAGCATTGAAGTGTGAGATAGACAGCTCCACAATAATAAGAGACTTCTACACACCACTTTTGGTAAAGGTCAGGACATCCAGACAGAAGCTTAAAAAAGAAAAGGAAGATCTAAATGCCACAATCAACCAACCTGACTTCATAAACATACACAGAATACTCCACCCAACAGCAGCCAAGTATACTTTCTTTTCTAGTGCACATGGAGCATTCTCTAGAATAGACCACATATTAGGTCATAAACCAAGTCTTAGCAGAATCAAAAACAAAGAAATGTTACAAAATATCTTCCCTGACAGTAAGACCATAAAAGTAGAAATCAATAACAGAAAAAGCAGGGAAAAGAAATCAAACACTTGGAAAGTGAACAATACCCTGCTCAAAAAAGACTGGATTATAGTAGACATTAAGGATGGAAAAAAGAAATTCATAGAATCCAATGAGAATGAAAACACTTCCTATCAGAACCTTTGGGACACAGCGAAAGCAGTGCTCAGAGGTCAAATTATATCAATAAATGCACACATCCAAAAAGAAGAAAGGGCCCAAATCAAAGAATTATCCCTACAACTTGAACAAATAGAAAGAGAACAACAAAAGAAACCCTCAGGCACCAGAAGAAAAAAAATAATAATAATTAAAGCAGAACTAAATGAAATAGAGAATAGAAAAACAATTGAAAAAATTAATAAGATAAAAAAATAGTTCTTTGGAAGAAATCAACAAAATTGATCTACTATAGGCTGAACTGACAATAACCCAAATAAGAAATGAGGTGGACGAGATTACAACAGACCCAAATGAAATTAAAAGAATCATATCAGATTACTATGAAAAATTGTACTCTAACAAATTTGAGATCCAAGAAGAAATGGATGAATTCCTAGAAACACGATACCTACCTAAACTAACACAAACAGAGGTAGAACAACTAAATAGACCCATAACAAAAGAAGAGATTGAAAAGGTAATCAAAAAACTCCCAACAAAAGATAAGTCCTGGCCTGGATGACTTCACTGCAGAGTTCTACCAAACTTTCAGAGAAGTGTTAACACCATGACTACTAAAGGTATTTCAGAGCATAGAAAAGGATGGAATACTACCAAACTCATTCTATGAAGCCGTTATATCCCTGATACCAAAACCAGGTAAAGACATCATAAAAAAAGAAAATTAAAGGCCTATATCCTTCATGAACTTAGATGCAAAAATCCTCAACAAAATTCTAGCCAATAGAATTCAACAACATATCAAAAAACTAATTCTCCATGGCCAAGTGAGATTCATACCACGTATGCAGTGATGGTTCAACATTAGAAAAACAGTTAATGTAATCCACCACATAAATAAAACAAAAGACAAGAATCACATGATTTTATCAATTGATGCAGAAAAGGTATATGACAAAGTTCAACACCCATTCATGATCTAAACTCTCAGCAAAATAGGAATAGAAGGAAAATTCCTCAACATAATAAAGGACATTCATACAAAGCCGATAGCCAACATCATCCTTGAGATCGGGAACCAGACACTTATGCCCTTTATCAGCACCCTTATTCAGCATTGTGCTGGAGGTCCTAGCCAGAGCAATTAGGCTAGATAAAGAAATAAAGGGCATCCAGATTGGCAAAGAAGAAGTAAAAGTATCTCTATTTGCAGATGACATGATCTTGTACACAGAAAACCCCAAGGAATCCTCCAAAAAACTACTGAAACTAATAGAAGAATTCAGCAGAGTACCAGGACACAAGATAAACATACAAAAATCAGTTGAATTCTTCTACACCAAAAAAAAGAACATCGAAGAAGAAATCACCAAATTGGTATCATTTACAGTACCCCCCAAGAAGATAAAATACTTAGGAATAAATCTTACCAGAGGTGTAAAAGACTTATACAAAGAAAACTACAAAACGCTTCTGCAAGACACCAAAAGAGACCTACGTAAGTGGAAAAACATACCTTGCTCATGGATAGGAAGACTTAAGGTTGTAAAAATGTCTATCCTATCAAAAGCGATTTATAGATTTAATGCACTTCTGATCCAAATTCCAATGATATTTTTTAACGAGATGGAGAAACAAACCACCAGCTTCATATGGAAAGGAAAGAGGCCCCAGATAAGTAAAGCATTACTGAAAAAGAAGAACAAAGTGGGAAGCCGTACGCTACCTGATTTTAGAACTTATTATACTGCCACAGTAGTCAAAAGAGCCTGGTGCTGGTACAACAACAGATACATGGACCAATGGAACAGAACTGAGAATCCAGACATAAATCCATCCACATATGAACAGTTGATATTTGACAAAGGCCCCAAATCAGTTAAATGGGGAAAAGACAGTCTTTTTAACAAATGGTGCTGGCATAACTGGGTATCCATCTGCAAAAGAAAATGAAACAAGACCCATAACTCAAACCATGTACAAAAATGAACTCAAAATGGATCAAACACCTAAATATAAAATCTAAAACAATAAAGATCATGGAAGAAAAAGTAGGGACAATGTTAGGAGCCCTAATACATGGAATAAACAGTATACAAACATTACTAACAATGCAGAAGAAACACTAGATAACTGGGAGCTCCTATAAATCAAACACCTATGTTCATCCAAAGACTTCACCAAAAGAGTAAAAAGATTACCTACAGCCTGAGAAAAAGTTTTTAGCTGAGACATTTCTGATCAGCGCCTGATCTCTAAAATCTACATGATACTGTAAAAACTCAACTACAAAAAGACAACCCAATTAAGAAAATGGGCAAAAGATCTAAACAGACCCTTCACTAAAGAAGACATTCAGGTAGCTAACATAGACATGAAGAAATGCTTATGATCATTAGCCATTAGAGAAATGCAAATCAAAACTACAATGAGATTCCATCTCACTCCAACAAGGCTGACATTAATCCAAAAAATAGAAAATAATAAATGTTGGAGAGGTTGTGGAGAGACTGGAACACTTATACACTGTAGGTGGGAATGTGAAATGGTGCAACCACTTTGGAAATTGATTTAGTGCTTCTTTAAAAAGCTAGAAATAGAACTACCATACAATCAACAATCCCACTCCTTGGAATATATATCCTAGAGAAATAGAGCCTTTACACAAACAGATATATACATACCTATGTTCATTGCAGCACTGCTTACAATAGCAAAAAGATGAAAGCAACCAAGGTGCTCATCAATGGATGAATGGACAAATAAATTATGATATATTCACACAGTGGAATACTAGGCATTGATAAAGAACAGTAATGAATCTGTGAAACATTTCATAACATGGAGTAATCTGGAAGGCATTATGCTGAGTGAAATGAGTCAGTTGCCAAAGGACAAATATTGTATAAGACCAATATTATAAGAATTCAAAAAATAGCTGTTACAGGGAAGAAAATATCCTTTGATTGTTACGAGAGGGGGAAGAAAGGAAGGGAGAGAGGGGGTTTTCACTAATTAGATAGTAGATAAGGACTAATTTAGATGAAGGGAAAGACAACATACAATACAGGCGAGGTCAGCACAACTGGACTAAACCAAAAGCAGTGTCCTGAATAAACTGAATGCTTCGAAGGCGAATGTAGGAAGGGCCAGGTTTTGCGGACCATGGTTTCAGGGGACATCTAAGTCAACTGGCATTATAAAATCTATTAAGAAAACATTCTGCATCCCACTTTGGAGAGTGGCGTCTGGGGTCTTAAATGCAAGTGGCCATCTAAAATGAATAAATTGGTCTCAACTCACCTGGAGCAAAGGAGAATGAAGAACATCAAGGACACAAGGTAATTATGAGTGCAAGAGATAGAAAGGGCCACATAAAGTAGAGACTACATCAGCCTGAGACCAGAAGAACTAGATGGTGCCAGGCTACAACCGATGACTGCCCTGACAGGAAACACAACAGAGAATCCCTGAGGGAGCAGGAGAGCAATGGGATGCAGATCTCAAATTCTCATAAAAAGACCAGACTTAATGTTCTAACCGAGTCTAGAAATGACCCTGATGGTCATGGCCCTCAGACCTTCTGTTAGCCCAGGACAGGAACAATTCCCAAAGCCAACTCTTCAGACAGGGATTGGACTGTACAATGGGGTAGAAAAAGATGCTGGTGAACAATGAGCTTCTTGGATCAAGTAGACACTTGAAACTATGTTGGCATCTCCTATCTGGAGGAGAGATGAGAGGGAAGAGGGGGGTTAGAAGCTGGCAGAATGGATGTGAAATGAGAGAGTGGAGGGAAGGAGCAGGTTGTCTCATTAGGGGGAGAGCAATTAGTAGTATATAGGAAGGTGTATATAAATTTTTGTATGAGAGACTGACTTGATTTGCAAACTTTCATTTAAAGCTCAATAAAAATTAAAAAAAAAAAGTACAAGAGTAATGGGAAAGAATTTAAAGGGATTTAAGAAAGTCAGTGTTGTGATCTGGTTCACACTTTACAATGAGTAACTTGTAGCATAGAAGGGATGACTAGCGGAGGATCAAGAGTAATATCCAGGGATCTGTTAGAAGCTAATACAGTAACACAGATGAAATATAATGGTGCTCCAAGTAGTGTGGTGAGCAGTAGGGCTTTACTTTTCAAAATCTACTCTTCTGTGTTTCTTCTTTCTTTCTTTTTTTTTTTGATGAACACATTATTGTGTCATGGTGACCACCCAAAATAGCTCCAAAATTCTCATTATTCTAGAAAAGGCCTCAGAGGTAATTATAGTAGTAACACTGATCGGCAATAGTACTAAGTGTTGCAGACAGTTGGTTTGAAAATAGTCATAGATTTATTTCATCCTGTTTATACTGCTTAAGGATATATTTAGAGTTTTAAGAGGGAGGTACCCTCTTTGCAATCTATCATTTATAATCCACCACATGTACTGCAGTGGAAGGGGCGACTGCCTTTGCTGTGGGCTCAATGGCTCATGAAAAAGAGCTGACCTAAGAGACATCAACAGTATTTAGAGGACAACTTGTTACATTCTAAAGTATTTTCAAATGATAGTTTTCAGGCTCAGAACAGAATTGGAAATATACTGAAATGTTTATAACTCTCTCCTCTCTATAGGGATTTTGCTATTTGAATGTAGTAGAAAATAGCTGATCTCTAGGTACAAATTTGAGAGTAAACGTTTGAAAGGAAATTCTGAAAATCTTGTTTGTACTACTGAAGCACTAAGAAAGCAGTCCAGGTTATTTAAACTAGAAATTTGCTCTGGGATCTTAAAATAATTCTTACATCCCATAGGAGAGAGGATTTCGTGCGCTCATTCTCTGCAGATAGTTAAAGAAGGAAGGGTGATTTCACTGCTAATTGGATTTCTAAGATAAACACTTTAATAGCATTTTGTATGCATGAAATCATGGAATATTATTAATATCACATGCAAGCAAAATTTTGCTGAAGACACTTCAAAAACAGCTGCAACTGTACATACATAAGAACTGCCAGAAATTCAAGCCAGATCCCAAGGAGGATATGGAATTAAGAATATGATTGCTGATGTCAGATGGATTTGGGCTGAAAACAATGAGTACCAGAAAGATATTTACCTGAGTTTTATCAACTATGCAAAGGTATTTGACTGTGTAGATCATAATAAACTATGGATAACATTGCAGAATATGTACATAGACCAAGAGGTAGTCCTTCCAACAGAACAAGGGGATACTGTGTGGTTTAAAATCAGAAAAGATGTGCATCAGGGTTGTATCCTCTCATTATAATTATCAATCTGTATGGTGAGCAAATAATCCAAGAAGCTGAACTATATAAAGAAGAACACATCAACAGGATTGGAGGAAGATTCATTAATAACCTGTGATAAGTAGATGACACAACCTTGCTTGCTGAAAGCAGAGGACTTGAAGCACTTACTGATGAAGATCAAAGACTACAGCCTTCAGTATGGATTACACCTCAACATAAAGAAAACAAAAATTCTCACAACTGAATCAATAAGCAATATCATTATAAACAGAGAAAATATTGAAGCTGTCAAGGATTTCATTTTACTTGGATCCACAATCCACGCCCATGCAAGCAGTAGTCAAGAAATCAAATGATGTATTTATTGCCTTGACCAAATCTGCTGCAAAAGACCTCTTTAAAGTATTAAAAACAAAGATGCCACTTTGAGGACTAAGGTCAACGTGATCTAAGCTATGGTGTTTTCAATAACCTCATATGCATGCAAACGCTGGACAAAGAATAAGGAAGACCAAAGAATTGATGCTTCTGATTTATGGGATTGATAGAGAATATTGACATGGACTGCCAGAAGAATAAACAAATCTGTCTTAGAAGAAGTACAGTCAGGATTCTCCTTAGGAGCAAGGATGGTGAGACTTTTTCTTACTTACTTTGGACATTTTATCACGAGGGAACAGTCCCTGGGGAAGGACATCATGCTTGGTAAAGTAGAGGGTCAGTGAAAAGAGGAAGACCTTCAAAGAGGTGGATTGACAGAGTGACTGCAGCAGTGGGCTCCAACATAGCAACAATTTTGATGATAACACAGGTCTGGGCAAAGTTTTTTTCTGTTGTGCATAAGGTCACTTTGAGTCAGAACCTACTCGATGGCACCTAAAACAATATGTATAGAATATTAGGGAATATAGTACTTTATCATTTCATATTTGATCCATTTATGGAGGACCAGTACACCTAATATGACCTAATCCTTGAAAATGCTGGTGAAGCATCACTGCCCGGATAATTTTGAGCCTAGCAACTGAGAGCTTGGTTTGATTTTCCTAATTTGTCGCTTCATTCTATTTCTTCTTTAGAAGAGAAAGGATGTCTTTGTGGATTAAATTATTGAATATTAGAGATATCTGTGCTCATGATAAGGCATTTAATGAAAGTAAAATATATCCATTTGAATAACTTATCACATGAAAAGTGCCACTTATCAATAGTTTTGAGACTAGAAGGTGAATAAACTGCAATGTGGTATATCAAGAAATATACAAGCAAGTAGGAAATACTTGTGAGGGATTTAATCTGAGATTACCACTGATCAGCTAAGCAACTCTGAGCCTATACTTTACCGTCCTAAACTTTGTGTCTTAATTATCAAAGTGGCTATGATAATAATACTACCTGGATTAGAAAATGTTGATTTTCAATCCATTACTAGCAGTAGGGTGACCATACATCCTAGTTTACACAGGATAAGTTCCGTTTATGTCTGTTATTATGACATTCTGTCTGGTTTGACATTTGCCATTTTCAAAAGTGTCTGTAAAAATGGTGCAGGGGTGGTATCTGGCCTCCTTTAACTTTACTGGGGGGAAGGAGAACCAAAATCAACAGCTCAAGGCTGATTCTTATGAGGTGGAGGTCAAACATGCCTCCTCTCTCTGACATCTTTGCCAATTCTGACACCAATCATCCCTCCCACAATGCTCTCTGTTTCTCTGCTGGTTCGATAATTCATTGCAATGGACACACAGAACTCACAGACAAAACTCATGATTTGGGGGTTTATTAGGAAGTGACAGTTACCATTCAGGCTCAGGAACACTCAGGATACAGTTCTTCCATCAGGACAGCCTCTTCCCAGCTGCGCTTGCAAACTCACCTCTCCCTGGCCCTTGCTGTCTGTCCAAAGGCACTCATCTTTCTCTCTTCTCGGTCTAGGAAGCCCACCACTCCATCTCCTGCTGCTGAGTCTTTCCTGCCAGATCTCTCCTGCCACTGCTTCTCACTGTCTTCAGGGTTACAACTCACTCACCTGCTTCCAGAAGCTTCTCAGTGCAAGGTTGCAAGCCAAAGTCTCTGCTGACTTCTGGCTGTTCTTCCTTGGTGGTGGTGGAATCTTCTCTCTTTGCCACCTCTGGGTGGCGCATTTGAAGCCCAGCAGTATGGCAAAAGTGACCAATCCCTTTGGTGGGCTACAGTTGCCATATCTGCACAGTCTTGCCCAATCACATGGGTAGGAATTACAAGGCCATGGCTAGAAACGACACAAAAAAGTGACCTATGGCACTGCAATGTCCCAAATTAGGTGATAAATTAAATGGCCACCATAGCTCTCAAGTCCTTGCCAATTTTATCCAGCTGTCACCATCACCCTCAAGCAGCCCAAATGACCCAAAGGAAGGTGACTCCATCTCCAGGATTGGGTCCTGGTATGTCTAAGACAGTGGCTGATTTAGGAACTCATGCTTTATCTAATCAACATATGCCATTTTCCTGGGGACTTTAATCCAATAGTGGACACATGATCTAAGTTACTTGACACAAGATAAAAGGAAGGATTTATTTCATGATCAGAAGGAGGGAAGTTTACTTTCACCTCCAGAAATAAACGGGGAGGGGTATTGTTTCAATCACTGATAACAATTATCTTGCGACTATGAGGGACTTTGCCTGAAGACAGAGGCAGGATTAAGAGAATCACTGGGTCTCTGCTCATAACACAACCAAAGACCACTCTACCTCCGTGCATTCTGCTCCTTAAGATAATGTTTTTACGGTTTATGAGGCAGCATATTTTAATAACCTATAGCTAAAATACCCTAATAAAAGTACTATTTTATAGAGGTTTTCAAAGGATTAAGTAAAATTATTCATATAAAATGCTTATCACAGTGTTGGGAACAGTAAAAACAGAGATTTATTTACTTTATAACATGGTTGGAAGAATGCTGCCATAGGGAATCTATGTACAGGC
This sequence comes from Elephas maximus indicus, assembly GCF_024166365.1. NCBI lineage: Eukaryota > Metazoa > Chordata > Mammalia > Proboscidea > Elephantidae > Elephas > Elephas maximus. The sequence goes on along the minus strand of NC_064823.1, from coordinate 58,322,573 downwards.
ACTCAGATATACAGAGCTCTGTACCTTTAATCTATAACATTCTTAAACTCTAAAATATCCCACTGCTTTTACACAGATAAGATATCTCTTTATATCATATATCAGGCAACCAAAACCTGGACAGTTAAAGTTAGAAGTTAGTAAGTTTTCTTTCTTCTGACACAACTTTCCTTCAGCCACATCACACAGTCTCTTACATTATTGGAAAGAACATGAGGTTAAACAAAGTAACAAACTCTATTAGACATTTGTGTGTGAGTGTGAATGTAGATGTGAGTGTGAATGTGTGTGTGTGTGTCTGGCCTCCCAGCATGAAGCCAACAAACTTTCAGTAATAATACTCAAAACATTGAGGGGAGAGAATCTCTTTCTTTCCATTCTCAGCCCATAGGGTTTGAGAAGGGCTTCACCCACTGGCTTTAAGTTAGAGAATGTGTTCAAAGTCCAAAAGGAATCAGGGCATAACTTTCACCTTTGCCAGGCACGTACACCAATTCTTCACTTATCTACATTTTTAAGTTCCATAAACCAGGTCATTATGTGAAAATTGGCGTTATGTGAAAAGGGAGGGTGATCACATCAGAACACAAAATGAAGATGACTACATCACTAGATAACTGTCAAATTACATTATTACATAACTGCCAAATTATATCATTTCATAACTGCCAAACCACTGAGAAGCATGGTCCTGCCAAAATGACACATAGCCTTAACCATCACAGCCAGCATTATTCCCACCTTGTACCTCAGCTTTTGTTATTGCCAGATGTCCAGATGTATGTCATTAATGCACAAATTAGATAGTAGATTTTTTTATTGTTGTCATAAATGTGAAATATTGGATAATGAGATATTCAATAAGTGAGGAGTGGATGCACATGTGATCCAGGCCACGTCAATAAGGTACAGTTTGAATTAGAATCACAAGACTTCTACTAAAGCCACTGAACACTGCTTTCTCTCATACTTTGCTTGAATTATAGAGCATGTGTGGCTAGTGCTGCTATCACCATGAGGAAGCTGGTGTTTCATACCACTTATTTAGCTCTTGAAGTGGTTAAGTACTCAGGCTGCTAACCAAAAGGTCAGCAGTTTGAATCACTCCTCGGAAACCCTATGGGGGCAGTTCTACTCTGTCCCATAGGTCACTATGAGTTGGCATAGACTCAAAAGCACACAACAACAATTTAGCTCTTAATAAATTCTGTAGCTGTCTTCCCCCTTTCTACTTTGCTGCACATGTATTGTTCGGGGCTTCAGAACTCCTAAATGTAATTATGCATGGAAAAAGTGAATTTTGTGACATGTATTGACTGAAGTCCCTGGGCGGTGCAAATAGGTGACATGCTGGAGATTTGAGTCCATCCAAAGATGCCTTGGAAGAAAGGCCTATCTACTTCTGAAAAACCAGCCATTAAAAACCCTATGGAGCACACGAGGTCACTATAAGTCGGAATCAACTTGACGACAACTGGCTATCATATATACTGGGTCCAGAGCTGGGACACATTGGTGCAGAAGACTAAGACCCTGCCCTGGAGAAGACCTCTCCAAAAGCTTGCAAATCGTGTTGTGAGGCAGTTAGAATAGCATGACCCCTGAATATCTTTATTTCAAATTGTCCAGATATTAGGCACTGTAACAACTCCCTTCTGCAATGCATTCCAAGAGAGTTGCACACCTATTTTTCTTTGCTGTAGAAAAAGTTATAAATTTAGTAATAAAATCATAAAACCATTTTAAAAGCTAGTAAAGAAGAAAAAAAATTTCTTTTTTATTAAAGTGATAGCTTCTCCTTCGCTTGCTCACACAGCACAACTAGTTCAGAAATAAACACGGAGCTGCAAGACTTCCAAGTCTGCAGATAAAAATCAGGTCATCCTGCTCCATGCCATTGAGGGATGTGTGCCCAGCAGGAGGAAGCCTGCATTTTCACAGTGGAACTGCTTTTGAGGACCAAAATCTAGAAGTAAGCCAGAAAGCCTTGAACTTATAAAAACTTTATTAATTTATCCAAAGATTGAATTGCTGAATTAGCATATCTTTTGAGACTTTGATTAAAAAAGCAGCAAAAAACTCTGTCACTCAGTTCATATCTCGTTTATTAGAGAAAGAAAATCAGAGAGCCATTAGCAGAAGAGAGAGCCTGAATCAGCTCTGTGCTATCGTAACAGGATGCCTGACAACCCTAGAGGGAAAAGATAATAATATGTTAAGAGCTAGGCCAAGAAGCTTTGTCTGCCAAGCTCAACCCTTTAGAAATGTTAATTTTCACAAGAAGAATAGTAGGATTGTTTTATTTTTAGGAGGAGGGTGATGGGTAGCCTATTTTGATTTTAAGTCTGTAAGGTAGCGTGTCATATGTCTCTGAACCCTCAATGGAAATGAGCTCTTGATTGGACTGAGACTACCTTGCCTACAGTGGGGAAAACTGCTGAAAGAAGAGAAAAATGGCATGAATTAATGCTGGAAATTTTGCCAGAGGGGAGGCAGAGAGAGAAAGAGATGATCCGATTATACATTCAGGGATGACAGGTAAACCTCCAAAAGTTCAGAGGTTTAGTTCAGATATCCATCTCAACATTTAGCTGCTCATTTGAAGCTTTGCCAAGCACAAGGGAATGTATTCTGTTTCAGAAACTGTTGACAATTTCTCCAGATCAGTGGGGCACACCGCACAGCCTCTCTTTCCTGCATTTCTCCCCACTCATCTCTTAAGAACAAAGGTTCACCAACAGTGTATAGTATAGTTGGAATTTTCTCTTACTGCATTATTTTGCTAGTGCTCCACCCCTAGGGGGTTCTTAAATATAATGGAATTTTACTACATAAAGGACATTAGTACTTTTAATAACTTCTTCTAAGGTCCAAATCATTGGAATAATTAAAAAAAAAAAAAAAGAAAGGCAAAAAAGGTAAAAGTTAAAATATCAATATGTTAATTTTGTCCTGTAATTTTAGCAAAAATTTTTTATTGGCATTATTATTTTAAAGAAAAAAAAAGAAAAAGTCAGTAATTAAACTGAGACAGAACCCCTACAGTACTCTATTAAAAATCATGTTTTCTTTGCTTGGCTTCCTCCCCCACAGTGTTGTATCAAAAATCCTGTTTACTTTACTGGGCTTTCCCCCCCCACCCCCCACCCCCTTTCCCTGCCCCCAGCTTTGTATTTGAATCCTGCTTTTTTTTTCTGCTTGGAGGTTATCAGTAAACCCCTTTGCGCTGCATAGTATGATTAAGAATGTTGCTGACGTAACTTGTATGAACTCCCTACTTGCAAACTCCTTAAAAGTAACTTGCCTACCCGTCCTTGGGGAACAGTATTGGCAGCAGCAGCTCTCACTGACTCCTTTTCCTTGTACAAGGAAATAAAGGTGCCTTTCCTGTTCTAACTTGGTCTCTCCTTTATTGGCCAATAAGAGTCATGCTGATCAAGAACCTGGGGTTTCTACCTGGTAACAAAACCACCTTCTTTTAGCTAGTTGTTTGGCTCTTATTCCTAAAACCAAAACAAAACCAAACCCAGTGCCACCGAGTTGATTCCAACTCATAGTGACCCTATAGGACAGAGTAGAACTGCCCCACAGAGTTCCAATGAGCACCTGGTAGATTCGAACCGCCGACCCTTTGGTTAGCAGCCATAGCACTTAACCACTATGCCCCCAGGGTTTCCTTCTTATTCCTAATTATTGTTAAAGTATATACTTTTATTGTTGTTCTTTGCCAGTTGTTTGTTGATGTTAAATTCATTTTAAAATCACAGGCTACATAATTCTTGCCATTGCCAGGCATTCAGCTAAGGGTTTTATAGTCACTATCTCACTGATTGTCACAAGTTTTGAAAGATTAAAAAACAAAATAAGGCAAGACAAAACATACACAAACACATTCACACAAAAAACAAATTGTGACAGAAACAAACCTGACTCCAAAATTAATAACTATGTCCTTGGCCTTGCTATATTGTGTGGTCTGCAGACCGTAAGCAGTGATATCACTTGGGAACTTGTTAGAAATGCAGAATCTCAGGGTTCATCCCCCATATATTGCATTACAGCCTGCCTTTTAACAAGTTCCCAGGTGATTCCTGTGCACATTAAGACCCGAGAATAAATGCTGTATACTTTGTCATTTTTTCTTGATTATTAAATTTTCTTGCACATCTCAATGTTTTTAAGAGTAAAAGTCTATTTTTTAGTTTAAAATTAAAATATATCTATTTTCTGATTATAAAAGTACATGTGAACACTTAAACAATAAAAAAAAGCCAGAAATTTATAAAGAAAGAAGTAAAATATTTCATAATCTTATCCCTAGAAGACAATCCTTGTTAACAGTTTAAAAATAAACAATCAAAAGAACAATTTTACTAAACTAAACATCAAAACTAAACATCAACATATCATTTATTTAATATGGTTATTGTAGGAGAAAGAGCCCCTGAGGTGCAATCATTAAACAGTTTCTAACTGAAAGGTCAGCCATTTGAACCCACCAGCTGTTAAGTGGGAGAAAAGGCCTGGCTCTCTGCTACAATAAAGATTTCAGCTTAGGAAACCATGTGAGGGCAGTTCTACTCTGTCCTACAGTGTTGCTCTGAGTTGGAATTGACTTACAACACACAACAACAACAACATTGTAGAAGAAATCATAGCCCCATTCATGACATTTAGGATATGTTTTAATTTTTAAAAAAATATTTTAAGAATATTTAAACATCCTCCTAAATGAGATTTCATTAAAGATGCTTTGGATAGACCTGGGAAGGGGTTAAGGTCTAATCCTTTGAGTTTCTGTTTTCAAACTAATAAATATACATTGAATTCAACATGCTACTCTTTTTCCCATCTTTTTTGTTATATCACCCATGCTCACCTCCCCGTTACATAAATAAACTACTGAGCCTTAGCACAAGCAGAAACCAAGAAGTGAAAGCTTGATAGAATTCACTACATAAAAATTGATACATCTGTTAGCAGCCGAGTACTTTCCCATTGTGCCACCAGGGATCCTTCTACGATAACCATGTTAAATATATGATAGATCGATGTTTTGTTTTATTTTGATGGCGAAAATAGACTTGTAGCAAGAATAAGCAGCAGTTGTCAAAAAACTACAATGTTTATGAGAACTAAAGGAATACTATTTTATATAGTATTACAATAAAGAAGAAAAACAGATGAATATCCTAATGGACAAAATATATGAAATGTATGAACAAAGTTTTTTTTTTAATTCAAATGGTTGATAAGCAAATAAAAATCATATTCCACCTTAAAAGAATAAAACAAGTGCAATATTATTTTTCACTGAAGATTTGAAAGGATAAAATGGAAAGAGTATGAGAAAATGTAACTCTCATATACTTAGTTGTGAATTGGTGTATTTCTAAAGTTTAATTGGACAATATGTTTCAAAACCCTTAAAATATGCATACATTTATGCTTTTAAATCCCATTTCTAAAATTTATTCTGGGAAAATTATTATAAATATGTTTATTAAAGTAGTTTTTTTTTTTTTATAACTTTTATTAAGCTTCAAGTGAACGTTTACAAATCCAATCAGTCTGTCACATATAAGTTTACATACATCTCACTCCCTACTCCCACTTGCTCTCCCCCTCTTGAGTCAGCCCTTTCAGTCTCTCCTTTCTTGACAATTTTGCCGGCTTCCCTCTCTCTCTATCCTCCCATCCCCCCTCCAGACAAGAGTTGCCAACACAATCTCAAGTGTCCACCTGATATAATTAGCTCACTCTTTATCAGCGTCTCTCTCCCACCCCCTGACCAGTCCGTTTCATTTCTGATGAGTTGCCTTCGGGGATGGTTCCTGTCCTGTGTCAACAGAAGGTCTGGGGAGCATGGCCGCCGGGATTCCTCCAGTCTCAGTCAGACCATTAAGTTTGGTCTTTTTATGAGAATTTGGGGTCTGTATCCCACTGATCTCCTGCTCCCTCAGGGGTCCTCTGCTGTGCTCCCTGTCAGGGCAGTCATCGATTGTGGCCGGGCACCAACTAGTTCTTCTGGTCTCAGGATGATGTAGGTCTCTGGTTCATGTGGCCCTTTCTGTCTCTTGGGCTCTTAGTTGTCGTGTGGCCTTGGTGTTCTTCATTTTCCTTTGCTCCAGGTGGGTTGAGACCAATTGATGCATCTTAGATGGCCGCTTGTCAGCATTTAAGACCCCAGACGCCACATTTCAAAGTGGGATGCAGAATGATTTCATAATAGAATTATTTTGCCAATTGACTTAGAAGTCCCGGCAAACCATGTTCCCCAGACCCCCGCGCTTGCTCCACTGACCTTTGAAGCATTCATTTTATCCCGGAAACTGCTTTTGGTCCAGTCCAATTGAGCTGACCTTCCATGTTTTGAGTGTTGTCTTTCCCTTCACCTAAAGCAGTTCTTATCTACTGATTAATCAATAAAAAACCCTCTCCCACCCTCCCTCCCTCCCCCCCTCGTAACCACAAAAGTATGTGTTCTTCTCAGGTTTACTATTTCTCAAGATCTTATAATAGTGGTCTTATACAATATTTGTCCTTTTGCCTCTGACTAATTTCGCTCAGCATAATGCCTTCCAGGTTCCTCCATGTTATGAAATGTTTCAGAGATTCGTCACTGTTCTTTATCGATGCATAGTATTCCATTGTGTGAAGATACCACAATTTATTTACCCATTCATCCGTTGACGGACACCTTGGTTGCTTCCAACTTTTTGCTATTGCAAACAGAGCTGCAATAAACATGGGTGTGCATATATCTGTTTGTGTGAAGGCTCTTGTATCTCTAGGGTATATTCTGAGGAGTGGGATTTCTGGGTTGTATGGTAGTTCTATTTCTAACTGTTTAAGATAACGCCAGATAGATTTCCAAAGTGGTTGTACCATTTTACATTCCCACCAGCAGTGTATGAGAGTTCCAATCTCTCCGCAGCCTCTCCAACATTTATTCTTTTGTGTTTTTTGGATTAATGCCAGCCTTGCTGGTGTGAGATGGAATCTCATCGTAGTTTTAATTTGCATTTCTCTAATGGCTAATGATCGAGAGCATTTTCTCATGTATCTGTTGGCTGCCTGAATATCTTCTTTAGCGAAATGTGTGTTCATATCCTTTGCCCACTTCTTGATTGGGTTGTTTGTCTTTTTGTGGTTGAGTTTTGACAGAATCATGTAGATTTTAGAGATCAGGCGCTGGTCGGAGATGTCATAGCTGAAAATTCTTTCCCAATCTGTAGGTGGTCTTTTTACTCTTTTGGAGAAGTCTTTAGATGAGCATAGGTGTTTGATTTTTAGGAGCTCCCAGTTATCAGGTTTCTCTTCATCATTTTTGGTAATGTTTTGTATTCTGTTTATGCCTTGTATTAGGGCTCCTAGGGTTGTCCCAATTTTTTCTTCCATGATCTTTATCGTTTTAGTCTTTATGTTTAGGTCTTTGATCCACTTGGAGTTAGTTTTTGTGCATGGTGTGAGGTATGGGTCCTGTTTCATTTTTTTGCAAATGGATATCCAGTTATGCCAGCACCATTTGTTAAAAAGGCTATCTTTTCCCAGTTAAATGAAACTGGTCCTTTGTCAAATATCAGCTGCTCATATGTGGATGGATCTATGTCTGGGTTCTCAATTCTGTTCCATTGGTCTATGTGTCTGTTGTTGTACCAATACCAGGCTGTTTTGACTACTGTGGCTGTGTAATAGGTTCTGAAGTCAGGTAAGGTGAGGCCTCCCACTTTCTTCTTCTTTTTCAGTAATGCTTTGCTTATCCGGGGCTTCTTTCCCTTCCGTATGAAATTGGTGATTTGTTTCTCTATCCCCTTAAAATAAGACATTGGAATTTGGATCGGAAGTGCGTTAAATGTATAGATGGCTTTTGGTAGAATAGACATTTTTACTATGTTAAGTCTTCCTATCCATGAGCACGGTATGTTTTTCCACTTAAGTATGTCCTTTTGAATTTCTTGTAGTAGAGCTTTGTAGTTTTCTTTGTATAGGTCTTTTACATCCTTGGTAAGATTTATTCCTAAGTATCTTATCTTCTTGGGGGCTACGGTGAATGGTATTGATTTGGTTATTTCCTCTTCGGTGTTCTTTTTGTTGATGTAGAGGAATCCAAGTGATTTTTGTATGTTTATTTTATAACCTGAGACTCTGCCAAGCTCTTCTATTAGTTTCAGTAGTTTTCTGGAGGATTCCTTAGGGTTTTCTGTGTATATAATCATGTCATCTGCAAATAGTGATAACTTTACTTCTTCGTTGCCAATCCGGATACCTTTTATTTCTTTGTCTAGCCTAATTGCCCTGGCTAAGACTTCCAACACGATGTTGAATAAGAACGGGGATAAAGGGCATCCTTCTCTGGTTCCCGTTCTCAAGGGAAATGCTTTCAGGTTCTCTCCATTTAGAGTGATATTGGCTGTTGGCTTTGCATAGATGCCCTTTATTATGTTGAGGATTTTTCCTTCAATTCCTATTTTGGTAAGAGTTTTTATCATGAATGGGTGTTGGACTTTGTCAAATGCCTTTTCTGCATCAATTGATAAGATCATGTGGTTTTTGTTTTTTGTTTTATTTATGTGATGGATTACATGAATGGTTTTTCTGATATTAAACCAGCCTTGCATACCTGGTATAAATCCCACTTGATCAGGGTGAATTATTTTTTTGATGTGTTGTTGGATTCTATTGGCTAGAATTTTGTTCAGGATTTTTGCATCAATGTTCATCAGGGATATAGGTCTATAATATTCTTTTTTTGTAATGTCTTTACCTGGTTTTGGTATCAGGGAGATGGTGGCTTCATAGAATGAGTTGGGTAGTATTCCGTCATTTTCTATGCTTTGGAAAACCTTTAGTAGTAGTGGTGTTAACTCTTCTCTGAAGGTTTGATAGAACTCTGCAGTGAAGCCGTCCGGGCCAGGGCTTTTTTTTGTTGGGAGTTTTTTGATTACCGTTTCAATCTCTTTTTTTGTTATGGGTCTATTTAGTTGTTCTACTTCTGAATGTGTTAGTTTAGGTAGGTAGTGTTTTTCCAGGAATTCATCCATTTCTTCGAGGTTTTCAAATTTGTTAGAGTACAATTTTTCGTAGTAATCTGAAATGAGTCTTTTAATTTCATTTGGTTCTGTTGTGATGTGGTCCTTCTCGTTTCTTATTTGGGTTATTTGTTTCCTTTCCTGTATTTCTTTAGTCAGTCTAGCCAATGGTTTATCAATTTTGTTAATTTTTTCAAAGAACCAGCTTTTGGCTTTGTTAATTCTTTCAATTGTTTTTCTGTTCTCTAATTCATTTAGTTCAGCTCTAATTTTTATCATTTGTTTTCTTCTGGTGCCTGATGGATTCTTTTGTTGCTCAGTTTCTATTTGTTCAAGTTGTAGGGACAGTTCTCTGATTTTGGCTCTTTCTTCTTTTTGTATGTGTGCATTTATTGATATAAATTGGCCTCTGAGCACTGCTTTTGCTGTGTCCCAGAGGTTTTGATAGGAAGTATTTTCATTCTCGTTGCTTTCTATGAATTTCCTTATACCCTCTTTGATGTCTTCTATAACCCAGTCTTTTTTCAGGAGGGTATTGTTCATTTTCCAAGTATTTGATTTCCTTTCCCTAGTTTTTCTGTTATTGATCTCTAGTTTTATTGCCTTGTGGTCTGAGAAGATGCTTTGTAATATTTCGATGTTTTGGACTCTGCAAAGGTTTGTTTTATGACCTAATATGTGGTCTATTCTAGAGAATGTTCCATGTGCACTAGAAAAGAAAGTATATTTTGCAGCAGTTGGGTGGAGAGTTCTGTATAAGTCAATGAGGTCAAGTTGGTTGATTGTTGTAATTAGATCTTCCGTGTCTCTGTTGAGCTTCTTACTGGATGTCCTGTCCTTGTTCGAAAGTGGTGTGTTGAAGTCTCCTACTATAATTGTGGAGGTATCTATCTCGCTTTTCAATTCTGTTAAAATTTGATTTATGTATCTTGCAGCCCTGTCATTGGGTGCATAAATATTTAATATGGTTATGTCTTCCTGATCAATTGTCCCTTTTATCATTATATAGTGTCCTTCTTTATCCTTTGTGGTGGATTTAAGTCTAAAGTCTATTTTGTCAGAAATTAATATTGCTACTCCTCTTCTTTTTTGCTTATTGTTTGCTTGATATATTTTTTTCCATCCTTTGAGTTTTAGTTTGTTTTTGTCTCTAAGTCTAAGGTGTGTCTCTTGTAGGCAGCATATAGATGGATCGTGTTTCTTTATCCAGTCTGTGACTCTCTGTCTCTTTATTGGTGCATTTAGTTCATTTACATTCAGGGTAATTATAGATAAATAAGTTATTAGTGCTGTCGTTTTGATGCCTTTCTATGTGTGTTGTTGACAATTTCATTTTTCCACATAGTTTTTTGTGCTGAGGCGTTTTTCTTAGTAAATTGTGAGATCCTCATTTTCATAGTGCTTGACTTTATGTTAGTTGAGTCGTTACGTTTTTCTTGGTTTTTATCTTGAGTTATAGAGTTGTTATACCTTTTTGTGGTTACCTTATTATTTACCCCTATTTTTCTAAGTAAAAACCTAGCTTGTATTGTTCTATATCGCCTTGTATCACTCTCCATATGGCAGTTTAATGCCTCCTGTATTTAGTCCCTCTTTTTGATTATTGTGATCTTTTACCTATTGACTTCCATGATTCCCTGTTATGTGTATTATTATTATTTTTTTAATTAATCTTAATTTGTTTGTTTTTGTGATTTCCCTATTTGAGTTGATATCAGGACGTTCTGTTTTGTGACCTTGTGTTGTGCTGATATCTGATATTATTGGTTCTCTGACCAAACAATATCCTTTAGTATTTCTTGTAGCTTTGGTTTGGTTTTTGCAAATTCTCTAAACTTGTGTTTGTCTGTAAATATCTTAATTTCGCCTTCATATTTCAGAGAGAGTTTTGCTGGATATATGATCCTTGGCTGGCAGTTTTTCTCCTTCAGTGTTCTGTATATGTCGTCCCATTCCCTTCTTGCCTGCATGGTTTCTGCTGAGTAGTCAGAACATATTCTTATTGATTCTCCCTTGAAGGAAACCTTTCTTTTCTCCCTGGCTGCTTTTAAAATTTTCTGTTTATCTTTGGTTTTGGTGAGTTTGATGATAATATTTCTTGGTGTTTTTCTTTTTGTATCAATCTTAAATGGGGTTCGATGAGCATCTTGGATAGATATCCTTTCGTCTTTCATGATGTCAGGGAAATTTTGTGTCAGGAGTTCTTCAACTATTTTCTCTGTGTTTTCTGTCCCCCCTCCCTGTTCTGGGACTCCAATCACCCGCAGGTTATCCTTCTTGATAGAGTCCCACATAATTCTTAGGGTTTCTTCATTTTTTTTTAATTCTTTTATCTGATTTTTTTTCAGCTATGTTGGTGTTGATTCCCTGGTCCTCCAGATGTCCCAGTCTGCATTCTAATTGCTCGAATCTGCTCCTCTGACTTCCTATTGCGTTGTCTAATTCTGTAATTTTATTGTTAATCTTTTGGATTTCTACATGTTGTCTCTCTATGGATTCTTGCAACTTATTAATTTTTCCACTATGTTCTTGAATAATCTTTTTGAGTTCTTCAACAGTTTTATCAGTGTGTTCCTTGGCTTTTTCTGCAGTTATCCTAATTTCATTTGTGATATCATTAAGCATTCTGTAAATTAGTTTTTTATATTCTGTATCTGATAATTCCAAGATTGTATCTTCATTTGGGAAAGATTTTGATTCTTTTGTTTGGGGGGTTGGAGAACCTGTCATGGTCTGCTTCTTTAAGTGGTTTGATATGGATTGTTGTCTCCGAGCCATCACTGGGAAACTAGTTTTTCCAGAAAATCCGCTAAAAAAAAAATGCAGTCAGATCCCTATCAGAGTTTTCCCTCTGGCTCAGGCTATTCAGATGTTAATGAAGCCACCTGGGGAGGGTGGGGGAGGGAACAGAGAGATAGGAGAGTAGCACCTCAGAATATAGCCAGAGTTGCTTGTCTTGCTTGGAATGACTATTATATCTGAGATTCCCGCGGGCGCGTCGCCTATGTGTGCTGGCTGTGTGGAGATTGCCCCCGGGGGGTCTGGCCCGCTGGAGTCACGGTCAGATCCTCTGCTTCCAGCCCCACGCCCAGCGTCAAGACTCCCCTACTGGGACGATGCCCTCTCGACTCCAAAATCAGTCGCTGCCTCCCGGGGACTTCTCGTCCCTCCAGCTGCGTGGCCGTGCCGCCCCCGAAAACCAGTTGGGCCTCCTCCCGGGGTTAGTTCAGATGGGTGGAGCAGGTCCCCGTGCTTGTGCCGTGACCGAGTGTCCCGGCTGGGATGCTGTTCTCCCTGCTCCAATACCAGTCGCTGCCTCCCGGGTACTTCTCCTACCGGCTGCGTCCCACACCGCCGGTGGAACCGGCTGGTCCCCCTCCCAGTGTTAGTTCGGGGGGGTGGAGCAGCTATCTGTGCTTGTGCCGTACCTGACTGGTACGCTGGCTCTAGGCTCTGGAAACAATCGCTGCTTCCCCGTATTGGTTCGTTCTCCGTCTCTAAATCTGTGTTTGTTGTTCAGGGTTCGTAGATTGTTATGTATGTGATCGATTGACTTGTTTTTCCGTGTCTTTGTTGTAAGAGGGATCCGAGGTAGCGTCTGCCTAATCCGCCATCTTGGCTCCACCCTGAGCTATTAAAGTAGTTTTTATGGTGCTATTACAATTGAAAATCAATGAAGGTGTCTGACAACTTATTTAGCATTTGTTAAATAAATTATAGCAGATTATAAAGTCATTAAATTTATACTCAAAAATATTACTATAAGGGTTCCCATGTAATAGAGAAAAAATCATGATACATTTTGAGTAAAAAGAAAAAAAATATATATAGTAATTTTGAACTGCTTTCTATTTTGTAGCTGACATTTTGGCCATTTTATCGGTAATAAATTGTCCTAACTATCCACTCTTTTCCCAGTTGAAAAAAGGCGATCTTCCCTTGGAATGAAACGTGCATCCAGTGGTAACTTTTTATTCTTTATTGTCAAGATAATAGCATAGTGTCTAATAACCAAACGAAAAACCGAACCTGTTGTTGTCAAGTAGATTCTGACTCATAGCGATCCTATAGGACAGAGTAGAACTACCCCATAGGGCTTCCAAGGAGCAGCTGGTGGATTTGAACTGCTGACCTTCTGGTTAATAGTCAAGTGCTTAACCACTGCACTACCAGGGCTCCTAACATAGTGTTGTTAAAATATTAGAGAGAAGGCAACCAAAAGGTTTTGCTTCATGATCTTTGAGATGTGTCTTTATTCACTTTCAAGTCAACATCTCTCAGTCATGGCCTGGTAGCCAAGTCAACTGTCATAAAATCTCTCAAACCCTGGAAAAACTATTGTACTCATAGTCAAGATCTCACAATTCACTGAGTGTCGTGCAATTCTAGGGAAGACTGTAATCTCTCCCTCCATCCCTTCATCTATTATTAATCCTTTCAAGTCCACCATACATGTGCACAGGTGTTGACTTGATGGCAGCTGGTTTTATGGGTATGCATGTGCATAATTGAAATCATTAATGAAAACAATATAGACCTTTGATCTTCAATATATATATCTGCAATGCAACCAAGAGTTGTAACTTTTGGTCCATCATTCATTATTTCCTTCAGTGTCTCTGGACTAGGCCACGAAGCTGGGAAAATGAGTGATAGATTAATGTGCACAGAATCTAACAGGGAGTTCTGGACACAGAATGCTGTGTAGAAACCATTGTGTGTCTTTACCTCAAATAAGAGAAAGCTAGGGGTTTATTGGACAGGGGGATTATTTAAAGGGGTTTTGTAAGAGTATGTTTCCCACCACCTTGACTACGAAGCCAATTGGAATGCTGTAACTGGGCACAAAAAAAAACATGAGGAGAGAGGCCAGCAGGGGGAGAAGCCTGTATACTTTTACCATTTGGCTGAACAAGGGTAAAAAACTGTCCCGTTGCTGTCGAGTCGATTCAGTGATCCTATAGGACAGAGTAGAACTGCCCCATAGGATTTCCAAGGAGTGGCTAGTGGATTAGAACTCTCAACCTTTTCGTTAGCAGTCAAGCTCTTAACCTCTATGCCACGAGGGCTACTGAACAAGGGAAAATGGGTGTAAATAGGCTAAAAGGAGGACAGGTGTGAGTCATCTGTAAGACTCCACCCAAGAAGCTTGTCTGCCTGGGTGAGAGGAACTGGGCAGAAAAGGGCAGCGGCAATGCGAAGTCCTGAGATGTAACCTGGAGATTGCATCACCTGCAACAGGGACCTAGCTACAATGGGGAAGCCCCCATTGCAGTGGGGAAGTGCCCCTTGCACCCTAGAAGGCCAGGAAGAACCCAGAGAGCACATACCATGACAGAAGATGTTTTATAGTCAAGAAACCCTACACATATATACCTGCAAGGTAAACCAACCTTTAACTTTGCCCCTCTAATATCTCCTCCCCTTTATCTGACCCAAAAGAGAAGGACAGGAGAGATGGAGAGTAAAATACAGACCAAGTCCTCTCTACCCATTCCAGATGTGAAGAACAGGTGAAAAGAACTCTTTAAATTGAATGTGAGGTTTAATTTTTTATTTAGATTAAGCCTGAAACTGTGAGATTGTTCTATGACACGAAAATACTTGGATCAGCCAAAGTGGTTGCTCACAGTAAGAAAAGGAGATCTAATAAATCATTTTTGAAGACGTCTGTTAGAGAGAAAAAAATGTTATTTCTTGATTCTACCCTAAGGAGTTCAGGCGAATCAAAAAGCTGATTATACATATATTAAATATGGGGTCATTCACTTGCAAATATGCTTTAAATGAATTATGTTGTTTTTAAAGCAAAGAATGCTAAAACCCTCCAAATGTACCATGTATGGGAGAATGCAATATAAGGTATTTCCTGTCAGATATAGCTTTCAGGAACTTCAAATGCATTAATTCATCAATAAATAGGTATTGCACATCTATTCATTCATTCAACTATATATTGAGTACTGCAAATAGGCACTAGGTCTATAAACATGGGCCTGGAAAGTCTTACATTTCACGATGTAGCTAAACCTTATGATTAACATGTTTGAGCATTTTTCACATGTTAAACATCATGTTGCTTGTTTAGACAGGTAAGGATTATTAAAGTGCTCTTGCTAACCCTACCATTAAAATGTGGAGAGAAATTGCAATTAAAGTAAAAAAAAAAAAAAAAAAGTTGGAATCTGATCAATTTACTAAGAGAAACACAGATAAAGTTCCATACATTTCAAGAGAAGAATCATGTGAGGCATTTCAGACAAAGGGAGTTAATAAAAATATGATGTCAGATTAGCATTAAAATACTGAGTAATGTCTGTTAGTTTCTTAGGGCTGCTGTAACCAAGTGCCACAAACTGGGTGGTTTTAATATATATGTTTGTATATATATGTGTATATATGTATATAATCAACTGTTTTCAGAAGCCAGAGTCTGAATTCAGGGTGTCAACAGGGCCAGGTTCTCTCCAAAATCTCTAGAGGATGATCCACTCGTGTGTCATCTCATAGGCCCAGAGGTTCCTTGGCTTGCAGCTGTAGCATAGCTCCAATCTCTGCCTCCGTCTTCACATGGCCATCCTCACTCTGTGTCTGTGTCTCTTCTCTTTTATAAGAAGAGTCATATCATATTGGATTGGAGTCCCTGGTTGGTGCAAATGCTTAAGACACATGGCAGCTAATCAGAAGGTTGGTTTGAGGCTACACAGAAATCTCTCAGGAAGAAAACCCTGGTGATCTGCTTCTGAAACCTTAGCCATTGAAAACTCTTTGGAGCACAGTTCTACCCTGATACACATGGGGTCGCCATGAGCCGGTGTTGACTCAGTGACAACTTATCTTTCATATTGAATTAGGACCTGTCTTATTCCAGTACGACCTCATGTTAACTGCTATCTTAAAAAATCCTATTTTCAAAGAAGGTCACATTCACAGGTACTGGGGGTTAGGATTTCAAAATATCTTTTTGAGGACACAATTCAATCTATCATATAGAATATCAGTATTTTACAATCTAATTTTCCAGATTTACCTCTGGCTTTATGTCTGCAACATTCTAGCAATAGTAGTAGCTCCTCATATGAGAACCTTCCAAGGCCTCAGCATTACCCTATTATATATTATGTTTTTGCAACTACCCTCATGTTAGGACATAAATTCCCTTTTATAGAGAAGAGGAAATTAAGACTTTGTTTCTTTTTCTGCATTCTCTTTCTACATTCTGTAAAAGCTGTGATCACACATTCTCTTTACTACTATTTTCTTTCACCTGGTGCATCTGGGTTAAACATTCAACAGTAGGTTCAAACGTCATAATAGTGAAAAGGGTAGAGAATATAAAGCCAGAAGTCTGAGATTTGTGTCCTAAGTCTGCTACTTACTAGTCATGTTAGTGATTCATTTAACATCTCTGTGCCTCATTTTACTTACTTTTCATATGGAATTTCTCTCACAGGTTTTGTGAATATCACGTATATATGATTTTGAAAACAGTCAAGTATGAAGTAACATACAAGTATTAAGGAGGAAGAAACATTCTAAAATGGTCAGAATTAGGTCGGTAACTTCTGTTTTTTTCCCACAACACATTGCACCTAGATGTATTTTAGCACTTGTCACTGCTGTATTATGGTTTGAATCTTTTTCTCTCCCACTTGATAGTGAATTCCTAAAGAAGAAAACTTGCTCTTATTCATCTCTATAACCCACCCACAGCATGAACCATTGTGGAAGAAGGAGGGCTAGTTAAGGGAGAGAGAGATTATTTCAACCACAGATGTATTTATTACAGATCAGAAATAAATACAAACATGAAATTTAAGAATAATTTGTAAGTCAGAGTGATGTAGGCATAGGATTTAGCCTGTTTAAAAGGATGTTTAAGATACTTAGGTAAAAGGGGTATTGAAAAGAAAGCATAAGGCACTCTTTCCCCCATATTCAGGAGGCTGGATTTCTCGTAATGGCCTTAAGCAGTTTAATTAGCTTCTCTGTGATGCTCTCTTTATCTAAAGCGGTGGCAAAACTTCCTCTGACACATTTCATAGGATGTTGAAGAAAAAGAAACTTATGCATATGAAAAGCTTGGAACGTTTCAGAAAGGTCTTCTAGTTTTCAATTCTGTGCTCTTTCTACAGCCTTGACATTTGAGTTATTGTTTTAATTTTTGTTTCCCTGAGGGCACTGGCCCATGGGTAATCCTGACAGAGGAAATTTGTTTTCTGCGTGGTTTCTCTCTGGTTTTGTGAAGGTGCTGAGCTGGGTGCCAACGCCTCACTACTGGGCTTCTGTCCCAGTGTAGCAAGAGCCGTTCTTCTCTGGGAGATGGATTTTGCCAGATGTCTTTTCAACAAAGAATGTCTTACCCTTTTAAAACTCCTTCTCCAGAATGCTGCTATTTCCATGGATTTTCCCACTGACACAGGGGCTGTCACTGCCAGTGTTTAGTGTAACCGTTCCTGTCATTAGTTCTCCTGGACTAATTACCAAGACACGCAGCCAAGCAGCTACTCACTTCACTGTGGGCAACTTTACCCTCCTCAACTCATCCCACAAAAAAATCTGTCCCTCCAGATTGCCTGAGGCGTTAGTCCTCACTGTCCTGGTACTGAAGCCTCTAGTTATGCAAATGGTTAATGTGCTTAGCTGCTAATTTAAAGGTTGGAGGTTCGAGTTCTTCCAGAGGTACCTCAGAAGAAAGGCCTGGAAATCTACCTGTGAACAATCAGCCATTGAAAACCCTACACTGACGCAAATGAGGTCATTATGAGTTGAAGTCTACTTGACAACAGATGTTCAATGATTTGTCCAGATCCTGCTGGGAAGAACAGTCAGATCTCCCTATAAAAGATTGTTGCTGCTGGGCCTCTGTCATTTTCCCTTTATTCAGCAACTTGTTAACAAAGAGTGTTATAGGCCTGTCTAAAAAACCCAAGGAATTTCAAATAGCTAGTGTTCTTGTTCATTTTATATTGATCTTGTTCTCCTTGATCTCGTTCTGTTGATTTCCAACCCTTGATCCACAAAACTTGGTGGCATTCCTGGTGTCCTGAATCATCCTCAGGACTTCTGCTGACGACTGGCTACTCCAACAGGACGTTGATATACGACTCAGCCTGAATATCCTTCTCGTATTTACACTGAAGCTAGCAGATAGCCCACAGAATTCCTGGCACTTAGATGGTTCACTTAACTTGTTTCCAAGGCAAATTCAAATTTCCCTCTATTTTGCTTTTTACAGAATTGGTGAGGGGAGAATGGCAGAATATAAAGAGTTTGTCCTCAAGCTTCCATCTCTTTCCATAAACAAATATTGATGTTTGAAAAACTGAAAAACTCTCCCTTGTACTTTTTTCCTTTTCATTATATTGGGAGAGATTGCATTTGATAGCATCCATGGCATTTGCCCACCACTCATCTGTCCGTCATAATGTGGTGGCTTGCGTATAACTGTGATGCTGGGATCTGTGCCACGAGTATATCAAATAATAGCAGGGTCACCCACGGTAGAGAGCTTTCAGCATAGCTTCCACACTAAGACAGACTAGGAAGAAAAACTTGGCATCCTACTTCTAGAAAAAATGGCATTTGAAAACCTTATGAATAACAACAAAAGTCTAATATAGTACCAGAAGATTAACCTCTCAGGTTGGATGGCACTCGAAAACTGACTGGGGAAGAGCTACCTCCTCAAAGTCAAGTCGACTTTAATGACGTGGATGGAATAAAGCTTTTGGAACCTTCATTTGCTGACGTGGCATGACTCAAAATGAGAAGAAACAGCTGCAAACATCCATCAATAATTGGAATGTGGAAAGTAACAAAATATGGATCTAGGAAAATTATAAATTGTCAAAAATGAAATGGAAAGATTGAAGATTGATATCTTGGCCGTAGTGAGCTGAAATAGACTAGTGTTAGCCATTTTGAATTGGAAAATCATCCAATTTATTATGCTGGGAATGACAAATTGAAGAGGAATGGTGTCACATTAATGATCAAAAGGAACATTTCAAGAACATGATGCACCAACCACAAATGCTAAAGATTAAGACATTGAAGATTTGTTGCCAACTTCTGCAGCTGGAAATTGAGCAAATATACAAGATGACTTGGTAATTATTGGTGATTGGAATGTGAAAGTTGGAAACAAAAAAGAAGAATCGATAGTTGGAAAATATGGCCTTGATGATAGAAATGATGCTGGAGAACCCATGATAGAATTTCAGAAAATCTATGATTTCTTCATTATGAATACCTTTTTTTCCACAACATAAATGGCAACTCTACACATGGACCACCCAGGATGGAATACCCAGGAATCAAATTAACTACATCTGTGAAAAGAGGCAATGGAGAAGTACAATATCATCAGCCAGAACAAGGCCAGGGGGCAATTGCAGAACAGACCAGCAGTTCCTCATAGGTGAGTTCAAGGTGAAGCTGAAGAAAATTAAAACGAGTCCAAGAGATCCAAAGTATGACCTTGAGAATATCTCACCTGAATTTAGAGCCCAACTCAGGTATAAATTTGACCCATCGAATGCTAATCACTGAAGACTAGATGAGTTGTGAGATGACATAAAGAACATCATACATGAAGAAAGCAAAAGACCATTAAAAAGGCAAGAAGGAAAGAAAAGACAAAAATGCATGTCAGAAGAGACTCTGAAACTTGTTCTTGAACAAGGAGTAGCTATTGCAAATGGAGGAAATAATGAAACAAAAGAGCTGAACAGAATATTTCAAAAGGTAACTCAAGAAGACGAAGTAAAATATTATAATGAAATGTGCAAATACCTGGAGTTAGAAAACCAAAAAGGAAGACACACTTGACATTTCTCAGGCTAAAAGAACTGAATTAAAAATTCAAGCCTCGAACTGTAACATTGAAGGATTCTATGGGTAAAATATTAAACAAAGCAGGAAGCATCAAAAGAAAGTGGAAGGAATACACAGTCACTGTACCTAAAAGAATTGGTCGATGTTCAGCTATTTCAGGAGGTAGCATATGATCAAGAACTGATGGTACTAAAGGAAGAGGTCTAAGCTGCACTGAAGGCATTGACTAAAAACAAGGCTCTGGGAATTGACAGAATACCAACTGAAATATTTCAACAAATGGATGTAACACTGGAAATGCTCACTTGTCTATGCCAAGAAATTTGGGAGACAGCTATCTGGTCAATCAACTGGAAGAGATACATTTTTGTGTCCATTCCAAAGAAAGGTGATTCAACATAATGTGGAAATTATTGAACAATATCATTAATATCACCCCCAATTATGCCTAAGATAATTCAGAAAATGGTTGCAGCAGTACATCAACAGAGAACTGCCAGAAATTCAAGCCAGATTCAGAAGAGGATGTGGAATGAGGGATACCGTTGCTGATGTCAGATGGATCCTGGCTGAAAGCAGAGAATACCAGAAAGATGTTTACCTGTGTTTTATTGACTACGCAAAGGCATTCGACTTGGTATATCACAGCAAATTATGGATAACATTGTGAAGGATGGGCATTTCACAGCACTTAATCGTGCTTATGATGAACCCATACATAGACCAAGAGGCAGTCGTGCAAAGAGAGCAAGGGGATACTGCTTTTAAAGTCAGGAAAGTTTTGTGTCAAGGTTGTATCCTTTTGTCATGCTTATTCAGTCTGTATGCTGAGCATATAATCTAAAAGACTGGATTATATGAAGAAAAACGCAGCATCAGGATTGGAGGAAGACTCATTAAAAACCTGCCTTAAGCAGATGACACAACCCTGTTTGCTGAAAGTGAAGAGGACTTGAAGCACTTACCAATGAAAATCAAAGACTACAGCCTTCAGTATGGATTACACCTCAACACAAAGAAAACAAAAATCCTCACAACTGGACCAATAAGCAACATCATGATAAACAAAGAAAATAAGTGAAGTTGAATGGATGCTGTTTTAATTGGATCCACAATCCATGCCCATGGAAGCAGAAGTCATGAAATCCAATGACATACTTCATTGGGCAAATTTGCTGCAAAAGACCTCTTTAAAGAACTTTTAAAGAGTTGAAAAGCTAAGATGTCAGTTTGGGACTAAGGTGGGCCTGAGCCAACCCTTGGCATTTCCAATTGCCTCATATGCATGAAAACTGGACAATGAAAAAGAAAGAGCAAAGAAGAATTGATGCCTTTGAATTATGGTGTTGGTGAAAGATCTTGAATGCATGATGGACTACCCGAAGAATGAACAAATTTGTTTTGGAAGAAGTACAGCCAGAATACTCCTTAAAAGCAAGGATGGCGAGACTTTATCTCAGGTACTTTGGATGTTTTATCAGGAGGGACCAGTCCCTGGAAGATTTCATGCTTGGTTAAGTAGAGGTCAGTGAAAAAGAAGAAGAGCCTGAATGAGGTGGATTGACACAGTGGCTGCAACGACAGGCTCAAACATAGCAAAGACTGAGAAAATGGTGCAGGACTGGGCAGTGTTTCCTTCTGCTGTACATAGGGTCACTATGAGTTGGAATCAACTTGATGGCTCACAACAACAGCATTGCATTTGCATGGTAGCTACTTCAGAACACCTGTCTAGGTGCTTAGGACTGCTTGTTGCTTCATGAGCCACTTGAGAATGTAACTGAAACATCACTTTTGTTTTCAACATTGAAAATTTACCTGGAATGTCCACCATGGCCAGACTACAATGAACATGATCAACTTCTTTTCTGCTGTTTTTTTTTTTTTTTCCATGTTATAAAACCTGAATGAGATCTTCAAGACCTTGTTAAATGTCCTTTAATTTATTCAGTATAAGGAAGACTACTTTTTTTTCTTTCATTTTCTTTTTACTTAAATACAACATGGAGTTTTTCTTTTAAATTGCTGTTATAATCAAAAGTAACTTTAAAGCATATCTTTGGAGAAATCTCTGGCTGCTTAGCAATTTAAGCTATAGTCATGTATACAAAGACTATACATTTGGATGAAGGATTTTTACTGTGGAAGAGTTTTTTTTTTTAAGTGGAAAAAAAGTCTTTTCTAATTTATCTTGGCTCTTCTACTCTGGCAGTGCTTTTAGAAGAATTAATGAGGTACTGTCTGGAAATCACTTTGTGCTCCATAGAGGGGTGCTATGCAAATGTAAGATAGTAGTATAAGAAGCCGTTATATTAAGAATCAGGTAATTATTTGAAGGACTAGGGGACTTAAATTTACTCGATGGTGATTTAAATATTTGTTGAAATTTTGAAATGATCGATGTCCGTTTCTGAGTGAGAGCCATCACTCATGTCGATAGCTTCAGGAATAGTCACCAAACAATATTCATTTGCTGAGTTAGTGTCTTATACACCTAATCACATAGTCATTCTATCTCAGGAGCAAATATTAAATAGTTTGCTTTAGGCAGTATTGAAGCATTTCCAGGGAGAGTTTTATTTTATTTCACAATTCACAGAGGTGCTTTACTACAATGCACAATCTACAGCCTGCTTAACTGGCTTTTCAGCATCGTAAAACTAAGGTTACATTGGGTTAATTTTCCTCTGTGTCCACCTGATCTACCCTCCTTTTTTATTCACCCCTCTTAAAACTGACAGCAAGATGACTGATTACAGCCAACTGCAAGGCCCCTTTTTTGAATGCATGACCTTTCCTGGAATCAAGTTAGAAATTCAGAGGACATGGAGAAATCACCATAAATTAATAAAGGAAAAGAGTTCAACACCACTGACCAGTTGAGCAAATCATCATCATATTCATTTGCTCCTAGAAATCATTCAAAATGGATATTCTTTCAATTAGAGAGAAAATTAACTACACCCCAAGAAGGAAATTAAGAAGCCCAGTGCAATGAGCTGGGAAGGTCTTTGTGAATGGCATGGCCACCTGATGAGTGACAATTGCACATTTAATTATAATGGTGTATAATTTATAACTTCCTTCTCTCCTTTCAAATTATGCCACATAGGTAGGGTTTCTAGATGAGAAAGAATTTTCCTGGAAGAAGGGTCTGCCAAAGACAATTTTATCACTTCTTTGTGATGCAGACAAGAGCACCATCACAAGTGGTACTGACTTTTACTTTGCTCTGAGAAGGATGAATGTGTTTTACAGCAGAATGTCTCAGCTGAGCCCTAGACCCTGGCTTCTATGACTTTCCCTTCCTCAGGACACTCTTTGGGTCTGGCAAGTAAGGTAAAATGAACTAAGTGGAGAGTGTTCATTCCTTCTTCTCAACTTACTCACACTGGGTAGTAAAGTGTCTCTCTCCATGATCAAAAATATTGCCACTGGGATCTGTTTGCATCTTGGTGGGATTGGGGAGCCAGACAGGAGAGGAAAAATTATTTGCTTTAAGGGGTATGCTTTGTAAAACACGCAAGCCTGTGGGATTTTCAATGGGAAAGACAGTATGACTGAAAGGCACACTTCTCTATCTTGAACTGCGAGGCATCTTAGAGAATTCTATTTGATGCACTTTCCAGAAGGCTTTAGATACTTGAGCTTGTATCTTTAAACCATCCTTGATAAATAGCAATCACACTGGAAAAAAGAAGTATGCAGCTATTTGTCAAAACCATCCTGGCCACTCTACTTCCATTTATCACATGACATTATTGTGTTTTTACTATTCCAACCCCATCAGAATTATTTTTATTTCTTGAACTATCTCAGTAACTGACATTTTACATTTTACAACAATAGTAAAAAATCTACTGACTATTTTCACATTAACAGAGGCAGCAGACTTGGTGGCAATGGCTGCGGAGCCTTCCTTCTCTTGAGGAAGGTCTCCAGGCAGCCCCTGGGAGGCTGGGCCTGCTCCCTCCTGACAGCTGGGGCACCACATCCAGCTGCTGTGAGGGGCTAGCCTCTTCTGTGGCCACACCCTCCAGCAGAGGCGCATGCACTACCAAGCCAGTGGGTGCATGTCTGGGTTCCCAGTGCCTATGTGACCTGAGACCCTGCAGCTCAAAATTGCTGTGGGGTGGAAAGGGAAGAAGGAGAGAAGCATGGGAGAGAGTGTTTGGAAGAAATGCATGTGAGTTTCATGACATCCCAAAGTGAGCCAAACCAGGCCCCAAACCTCTGCCTTGGTGAGGCCAGGTCGGAGGCCAAGCTCCCAGTGCCCTCACAGGAAGCCTCAGGCCAAGGGCAGAACAGGTTCTGGCATTCTGGACGCAGGGTTTGCAGGGGTGTGAGTAGAGCCCAGGAGGCGGGCCCGTGAGGGAAGCTGTAATCCGGCACTAGAGGACGGTGAAGTGGTGAAGCTGTGACCCCTCCCATCCTATCGCACAGCCCAGCTTTATCCAGCTTTGTCTCCTCCAAGCCGCCTTCTCTGTATAGTGGATGAACACATCAGTAAATCTTAGCCATTATTATTTCTAAATTTAGAAAATAGGACAAATGGATGGTCTGAAAAGAAAAAAACAAATTTCCATTTTCCATTTTCACGTGATGCCAATTTTCGCATAAGGCCTGGTCTTTGGAACCTAACCATGTGGATAAGTGAGGAATGTGTACATAAAATTAAGTAAGGTGGTTTCTTTCAAAATAAATGTTTTCAAGTACTATCATTTCTACATAAACAGGTAAAAGCTTGAGTAGAGAAATTATTCTACATAAAATAGTAACAAAATAAATGAGACGGCTTAAAAAATCAAGCGTGCAGGATCAATGTGATGAAAACTTTAATTGGACGATGTAACAATTAAAAAAAAGTAAAAGAAAAACTAGCGATGTGGAAAAAGGCTTAAACTGATTTCAAAATTTAAGAGTAAATTTTGGGCACAAACTGAGGCCGAAACCTAATATTGATGCATGCATAATTCATAGCAAATAGTTTTTAGTCATATGTAAATATTAATATTTATACAACTTTGTGACAGTTGCTGCCACCAAAAAGGATGCATACTTTTTGATCAATTAGTACTATCAAGGGAATCAGTGTGATTTACCTCATCCTTCCATCACTTGCTGCGCAGAAGGTCACAACAAATGCCACTGGCTTAAACGCAAAGACTTCAGTGGAGACAAGGTATCTTGGAGGATGGTTCTATACTGGATATCTGCTTGGACGGTAGCTCTGGAAGATGAAACTTATCCAAACAGGGTATGTATATCTAGATTTAGGAGATCTTGGATGTATATCTAGATCTAGGGCCGTTGGAGAGTAAAAAGAGCAAACATTTTTCTTAGAGGATGCCACAAAAGCTATCAAACAATGTAATAGGCTGGCTGTCCTTTGTCTGGCAGTTGTTAACTGGAGCTCAGAGCAAGGGCAAACATCTGAAGAGAACTTCTTTAGCAGTAAGAGGTAAGGCTATTCAGTAGGAAAAAACAAAAAACAAATAGAGAACAAAAAAAACAAACTCACATAACTGCTATAAAAGCCTTTATCGGCATATTAATAAACTCCTGTACTTACTTTTTTTTAATAATCTACACAGTAGCACTTACGCTACTTGTTTTTTTCCATTGTACTTTCAGTTTCACTCTATGAGTAGACTTGTCCTTTCCCTGCTCCAGAATGACATTTTGATCATGTCCCATGGTTTTTATGATATAAAAGTCCCGCTTCATTTCAGCAAATTCATTATAATTTCAATAATACATTTTTTTTCCCCTCACTTCATACTGCACTCTCCATTCTTTTATAGGCTGGAGATGAGAACTCATGGTTGGTATCACTTATCCTGGCTGGGTGGTGTATCACCTATCTTTAGGACATGGTGGTCCTTATTTCATTGTTTTAGTATTTTGGTCTTCAGCGAAAACTGAGACAGGACATCAAGATACATCATTTTTGAAAATATGAACAATTAGAGAAACTACCTATTTGAGGAAAATTAGCAATTAGAGCAACTGACTCCCACTGAACAATAAATAGAGAAGATAAATGTTTAAGGTCTCATTAGCATTTCCAATGAGGTTGTAGCATGAATAAAAAAAGATACTGGATTAAAAAAAGAAAAGTGAAAGAATTAGCTACTGAATATCTTAAAAACCCACAAAATCCCAACAACATGATTTTTGGAAAGCAAAAATCTCAAGGGAGTCAAAGAATTTTAAAAATGGTCCCAGTTGAACACATGGTACTTGAAACTGGATAAAGAAACAGAATTTTTTCTAGATTGTGATAGAAAATATAAGAGAAATACATTATAAATGGCAAGAATGTACATGAGATCCAGTAATCTTAAAATAAAAGGCACCTATGGAAAAAAAAAATGGAAAATGATAGCAAAATAGTTTAAAAAAGCATAGTAAGAAATAAGACAGAATTTTGTGAAATGTCTTAGGTCTCTATATTCCCAAGGTTTTTCTACCATTCAAAGACTATTATGTTTGCTTGTTCATTTATTCATTACTTCATTCTTTCATGTATTAATTGATTTAACCAATATTTACTGAGAATTAATGCTTCAGTACAGGTATTGCCTTCAAGGAGTTCACGACATTGTGAGAATACCAAGTAATTATACACGTGAAAGTTCACACAGCTTGGAAAATGGCTTCTTTCCTTATTTCCTTACCATACCCTGTATAATCTCTCCTTTATATTGAAAACGTGATCAGTATACATTATCCTTTGTGAACTTTGAGATCTAGTGTTATGTGATAGAGGCTTATCTGCAATTTCTTCATAACATTAGCATACCCGTTTATCCATATACAATTTTAATTCATTTTCCTTTTGCAACATATGAACATATTTCTGTTTGAAATAAATTACATTGGAAAAAGCAGCACTCATTTTAAATTAATTAAAAATATACCCATTCCCAGTAAACATGATATTTTAGAATATATTTTAAATGATTTTATTTAAATTAAGTGGGAGTTCAGAGGTCTATATATAGTTGTTTCTATGTAACTTCTGCCTGAAATTATTTGACTCATGTGCATCTATTTTTGAAAGAACTGAAACATTTCAAGAATTGAAACCATGACATTTTTTTTCTTAGTAAGTAAGGTTCTCAAACCTAAAGACCGAACCTGTTGAGTAAGATTCCCAGTGGTTAATCATTAGTGTAGCAAGATTTCAGCTATTAATGTTGGCTGTCTGTATGTCCTGTATGTATGTGTCATATGCCTGTATGTCCAATCTGTGCTAATCTGCATTGTTCAGAGGAAAATCCATTTAGAGGTAAACATTATCAATATCCTTCAAGAGTGAATTCTTTTCTGAGAATTTTCAGTTAAATCTTTCTCAGTGTTTAGTTAGGAAGGCACAAAATCCCCACAATCAAGAGTAAACACCAAGGCAATATCCCAAACTGTTCCATTTTGTATTGTATAATTTGTATTGTATAAATATGAATTTTTAAATAAACATTTGAAAATTGCCATGCCCACATGTGAATAACAGGTAAAATTATTGCTAGACTTGCCTGAAATGGATAAACATATATTTTCATTGCCAAAAGTGTTGTCATTCCATTTTATGATATTTTAAAGTCCAAAATCACAGTTTTTCATTATGACAATATATATGCTCCTTAAACAGGTGGTTATTCCCAACTGGAGAAGAATTGTAAGTAAGAGCATATAAATGTGGGGTACTGCATATTTTGAATAGTGTAACTGAGGGAAATATCAGGATTTTCCAGGAAATGGTGACAGCTGTCAAATAGAACTGATGTATATGAGTGATGTCATTCCCTGAGAAGAGGAGAAGAGGACATGATGATTAAGGCTGAAGGTAGAGGTGGGAGGAGGATGTCAATGTGTATTGAATTAGAACAATCTTGAGCACCGAGTGTAAAATGAAATAAAATTAATTTTAATAAGCACTATTTTTATGGATAAATAGAACAGCCATGATTATAATAACTTAGAATGTGTTGTATATTAATGGTCCCTAAGGAAAGAGATTGAAGAGAACGGTTGAATCTATAAGTGGGGGAAATATACCATATTGTATTAATCTGTCAAAATAAAACTTCAACAGAACTACTTATCAAAGAAGATAATATAGTGTTGAGCTTAGTGAACCTCAAACTAAAATGAATTTCAAATTAAAATGTTGTTGTTGTTTGCCATCGAGTTGATTCCAGCTCCTAGAGACCCTACAGGACAGAGTAGAATTGCCCATAGGGTTTCCTCGGTGTAATTTTTTTGGGAGCCAGGTCTTTTCTCCTGCAGAGCTGCTGCTGGATTGGAATTGCTGACCTTTCAGTTAGCAATCGAGCGCTCAGTCTTTGTGCCACTGGGGCTCCTTAAAGTAAAATGACTATTGTTCAAATCCTGGTGCCAATATAGGATTGTAACCCATGTGACATCACGTAGTTCTTCTCACCTCAGTTTTTTCCCATGTATAGAACAGGAATATTGATAGTATCTACCTCAAGGGATTATAAAAGTTCAAAAGTTTTAAGGTGCTTGTGTCTGTGCTTAGCATATAAGGTCTGTATAAAAGTTTGTTAAAGAAAAATAAAATGTTTATAAAGAAATAAAGTGCAGACATCCACCAGGACCAAGCCATTTTAGGAAAAGTAAGATGAGACATAAAATCTAAAATGAATCATAATGTATTAACTCATACTAGACAATTTCATAAAGTTGAGATGCTTGAGTAGGCTGTAGAAAGACATGCCGAGTAATTCTTTGGTACTATGAAAATCTGAAAATGAATTCAGCCTCCCATTTTTTTTTTTTTTTACCATTTGTGTAACCTTGGGGAAATTCCATAAGTGCTCTAGTTTCCCACTTCTTCAACTATAAGTTAGAAATAATACTCTTAAAGGCTGTTGTATGCATATATACTGTCCAACACCAAAAAAACAAAAACAAAACAAAATAAAAATAAAACTCATTGCCTTCAAGTCAATTCTGACTCATACTGACTCTATAGGGCACAGTAAAAGTACCCTATAGGGCTTCCTGGGCTGTAATCTTTACAAAGAAAGACCAAAGAAGAAATGCTACATTTGAATTATTGTGTTGGTGAAGAATATTGAATATACCATGGACTTCAGAAGAATGAACAAATTTGTCTTAGAAGTACAGCCAGAAGACTCCTAGAACGAGGATGGCAAGACTTCATCTTACATACTTTGGACATGCTATCAGGAGAGACCAGTCACTGGAGAAGGACATAATGCTTGGTAGAGTAGAGGGTCAGTGAAAAAGATGAAGAACCTCTATGAGATTGATTCACACAATGAGATGAATTGACACAATGGCCGCAACAGTGGGTTCTAATATAGTAACAATTGTGAGGATGTCACAGGACTGGGCAGTATCTCATTTTGTTGTACATAGGGTTGCTATGAGTCAGAACCAATTCGATGGCACCTGACAACAACAGTCTTTATGGAAGCAGACTGCAACATCTTTCTCCCTCAGAGCAGTTGGTGGGTTCAAATTACCAACACTTTTGTTAACAGCTGAGAGTTTAACCACGGCACCACCAGGACTCCTTCTAAATAAACATATATAACATAATTAGTCTTGTGCTTAGTACATTCTCTTATGCCCTCAAAAATCATTGTTCTTTAGAAATGGCTATTTAAGTTGTTTTGAACCCACTCTCCCACACATAATAATTTAAAAAGCTGTGCAGAATATTTTTTTTTTTTTTAAGAATGTTTTTGAAAGTATGAGAAAGATATTTAGGCAGTAAAATTTTGCTGGGCAAAGATACAGAAAAGGAGAAAAGCCAAGAGAAGTGGGCCTACCACTTGGTGCCAAGTTTCTCTTGATAAGACTATCAATAAAGTAAAACATCAGGAAACACGGTGAAAAGTCGAGAAGAGTTTCCAGCAGTATCATGGGAATGGGCTGACAATATTGGAGTTCAGTGCTCTCCAATTCCAATTTCAAGGATGAGGGGACCTTGAAAATATTTCAGACTTTTGGTTTCAACCACTCAGAGGCCTGCATTTTAGGAAAACTCATGAACTGGAAATACTACAACACTTAGAAGATTGAAGTCTATATGTCAGTTTCTGATTGCATTAGGTGATAATGTCCCTAGTCTTCAAGTAAAAATAAATCATCTCTTTAAAAGATACATCAGAGACTTCCAGTTTCAGCTCTGGCAGGCAATGAGCTTGGAAGTTGTTACTCCCTTACTTACAACAAGAAAAAGTTGGATAAACTGAAAATCAACTATTTTCTTGGACCTAACAGAGATTTGAGGCCACTGAGCAAACCACCACACTGAAATCTGGAAAGACAGGCGAATAAAAAGAATCACAACCCAGACCTGCTTACCTGGAAAAGAAGCTGCTGGAGCAATAAACTTACTACCACCCATTACCATTGAGTCAATTTCACCTCCTTTAGACCCTATGTGCTACAGATAAACTGCTCAATAGGTTTTTCCTGGCTGTAATCTTTAAGGACCACCAGGCCTTTCTTTTGGGGTGCCACTGGAAGGGCTCAAACTGCCAACCTTTAGGATAATAGTCAAATGCAAACTGTTTGCACCAACCACAGACCTAATAAACTGATTGAACCAAAAACTTATTGCCATTGAGTCAATTCAGACCTATAGGACAGAGTAGAATGCCCATAGAGTTTTCTAGACTATAATGCTTACGAAAGCAGATTGCCAGGTCTTTTCTCCTGTGGAAAGGTTGGTGGATTCAAACCACTGACCTGTCAGTTAGCAGCCGAGTGCTTAACTACTGTGCCACCAGGGAACACTTAACTGTTAATTTCGATAAATTGTTAGAAACTTAGGGTGGGGAAGAGTAAGAGTGGGAAAATTCTGAGGTTCTTAGTCTTGCAGGAGCAACACTTCCATGGATTTTACGTCTAGCAATCCCACAGACTGTCATGATGAAAAAACAATAAAAAATTCCCTGGTAGCTGTATTGGGGAGGGGGAAAAGTAACCATTTTGAATGAAGATCAACAACAACAACAACAACAAAGAAAATATAAATGACTGTAAACTGTATAAGGAAATAAATGTGTCTTGTGAAGTTAAAATATATATAGAATTAAAATTTACAAGAATAACTCAAAATTTGAGATCGTATAATTTGAGTTAAAATATTCCAAATGCAAGAATTGTTCAAGAAATAATAATGTGCAACTTTTATTAGATGTTAATATTTGAAGTTTACATCTAAAAATCTTCTGGGTGACCACTGAAAGAATAACAAAAGTATGTATAAGTAACAAGCTAATAGAAGAGTAAATACGATAATAAAAATTTCATCTAAAATAATGTA
Organism: Elephas maximus indicus; assembly: GCF_024166365.1. Taxonomy (NCBI): domain Eukaryota; kingdom Metazoa; phylum Chordata; class Mammalia; order Proboscidea; family Elephantidae; genus Elephas; species Elephas maximus. The sequence continues at coordinate 58,291,370 of NC_064823.1, read as the reverse complement.
AGAAATAAGAGAAAAGGTTACATAAACTTTTGGGAAGAGGTGTTGTTGTTAGTTGCTGTCCATTTGGTTCCAACTCCTGGGGATCCAATGTATAACAGAAGGAAACTGTGCTCCGTCCTGTGCCATCCTTTCAATAGTAGGTATTTTTGAGTCTATTGTTACAGCCAGTGTGTCAATCCATCTCACTGAGGGTCTTCCTCTTTTTTAGCTGACCCTCTGCTTTCCCAAGTATGAAGTTCTTCTCCAGGAATTCGTTCTTCCTGATAACATGTCCAAAATAAGCAAGATAAAGTCTCACCATTTTCTCTTCTAAGGAGAATTCTTGCTGTATTTCTTCTAAGCCATATGCTTATCGTAAAACATGTATAAAACACATTTGATAATATTTGTGATAAAAAGTAAGACAAAGTAGAAATATAAGGAAACTTTCTCAGTGTAATAGGCAGAATTCTAAGAATGACCCTCAATAGCCCTTGCCCTTGGATAATCCCCTCTGTTTTGGGTATGGGTCCACTAACCCAACCCACTTCCGTCGAGTCGATTCCGACTTATAGCGACCCTATAGGAAAGACTATGGGTAGAAGCTGTGAATTTGATGAGATATCACTCCAATAATTATGTTATGTTACATGGCAAAAGGGAGGTTTTTCGGGTGGTGCCTAGTCTAATCAAATCACAGGAACCTTACAAAAATGGAAAATTTTCTCTAGCTGATAAGAGAAGGATGTTAGGGAGATTCAAAGCAGAAGGATTTGATGCACCATTGCTGCCTTTGAAGTTGGAGAAGACTATAGGCAAAGACTGAAGAGCAACTTCTAGAAGCTGTGTATAATTCCTGGGTGACATTCAGCAAGGAAATGGAGACCTCAACCCTTCATTCACATGGAGTTGTTTTCTGCCAACAACTTGAATAAGCCTGGAAGAAGATTCTTCCCCACAGCCTCCAGAGAAGGGCCTAGCCCAACTGATGCTTGATTCTGACCTTATGGGACCTTAAGCAAAGAACCCAGCTGATATCCCTGGACTTATTTTTTTTTTTTGTCCCACTCCTCATAGATGATCACAAATGGGCTCCTAGAATTACTTAGTAGTAGAAAAATATCCCGGGGAGTAAATGAGAAGTCCTCTTCTAATAATATGGAACCCAGCAATAAGTTCAATATTCCTAGTATATGGACCTACTTTTGACTCTCATTTTTTTTTCCTTTTTTAATTGTGCTTTATATGAATGTTTACAAAGCAAACTAGTTATTCTTTAAACAATTAATACACATATTGTTTTGTGACATTGGTTGCCAACTCCACAATGTGCCAACACTCTCCCCTTCTTGACTTTGGGTTCCCTATTACCAGCTTTCCTGCCCCTCCTGCCTTCTCATCCTTGCCCCTGGGCTAGTGTGCCAATTTAGTCTTGTTTTCTTTTATGGGCCTATCTAATCTTTGGCTGAAGGGTGAACTTCAGGAGTGACTTCAGTACTGAGTTAAAAAGATGTCTGGGGTCATAATCTCAGGGTTTCTCCAGTCTCTATCAGACCAGTAAGTCTGCTGTTTTTTGAGCTAGAATTTTGTTCTACATTTTTCTCCAGCTCAGTCCAGAACTTTCTGTTTTAATCCCTGTCAGAGCAGTTGATGGTGGTAGTCCAACACCTTCTAGTCGTTCTGGACTCGGTCTGGTAGAGGCTGTGGTAGTTGTGGTCCATTAGTCCTTTGGACTAATTTTTCCCTTGTGTCTTTGGTTTTCTTCATTCTCCCTTGCTCCAGATGGGGTGGGACTAGTGGAGCATCTTAGATGGCTGCTCACAAGCTTTTAAGACCCCAGCCACTACTCACCAAAGTAGGATGTAGAACATTTTTTAAAATAAACCATATGTTATGCCAATTGAGTTAGATGTACCTTGAGACCATGGTCCCCAGCCCTCAGCCCAGTTATTCGGTCCCTCAGGAAGTTTGGATATGTCTATGAAGCTTCCATGACTTTGCCTTGGTTAAGTTGTGCTGACTTCCCCAGTACTGTGTACTGTCTTGCCCTTCACCAAAGTTACCACTTATCTATTTTCTGTTTAGTGGTTTTCTCTCCCCACACCTCCCCTCCTTTGTAACCATCAAAGACCGTTTCTTTCTGTGTGTAAAACTTTTCATGAGTTTTTATAATAGTAGTCTCATACAATATTTGTCCTTTTATGATTGACTTGTTTCACTCAGCATAATGCCCTCCAGATTCATGAGATCCCTGGACTTCTGACATACAGAACTCTGAGCTAAAAAAAATAGGTGTTGTTTTAAGACTCTAAGTTTTTGGAAATTTGTTGTGTAGCAATAGAAAAGTAATAAAGTGTGTTTCCTCTATAAAACAAACCCGAATTGCTATAACATACATCACAATTAAAGGTGTTTTTTTTAGTTGTTTCTACATTTTTTAAAAACTTTGTGGTGAAAACATACACAATCAAGCATACATTCATTCAACAATTTCAATATGTATAATTTAGTGACATTTTTACATTTTTCCCATTGTGCTACCATTCTCAGTATTGATTCCCAAATTATTTCACTATCATTAATTTAGAATCACTGCCCCTAAACTTCTCACCTATGCTATAGAATTACTGTTGTTAATTTGATCTTGAAAAGGTAATTCTTTAAAAGAGTGCAATGCTCAAGGTATGCATTCTTTGCTAATTTAGCTAAACTGTTGATTGGTTTAAAGATGACTTCAGAGGGTAGTTTTGGTTAAAGGTTTAAAGATTATCTAAGGGAAATCAATTTGGGGGTTCCTCCAGTCTCAATGGGTCCAGGAAATTTGGATTCCATAAGAATTTGAAATTCTGTTCTACATTTTTTTTATTGAATCCTTAATCAAAGCATTCAGCAATGGTAGCTGGGCACTACCCAGTTCTTCTGGTCTCACGGCAAAAGAGGCAGTAGTTCTTGGGGGCAGTTAGACCTTCAGTGCAGTTCCTCCTCTGATTCCTGGGTCTCCTTCTCTGTCTGATGCTCCAGGTGAATAGAGATCAATTGTTGTATCTTGGTAAAAGTGAAATGGTTTTAACTTTGAGATTAGATCTAAGACAAAAATGTGCATTCTAACCAACATATTTGCTGGAGCTCCAGGTCAGTACAATAAAGTGAGAAACATAAATAAAAGGATAAGAAAGGAATAAATAAAATGTCATTTTTTAATAGATAACATGATTTTGAACATAGGGTAAACGATTGAATTTATTATAGGTATTTAGCATGCCCATTGAATTCAAGATTAATATACAGAAGATAATTATATTTCTATACTCTATCAACTGTCAAGCAGGAAATGAAATTTTAAAATACATTTTACAATAGTATCTTATAGTTTACTATATTCAGGGGGAAATATATTCATGTAAACTGTCTCTTATCTAGGAGGATCACATTTCAGATATTACAGAATTTTTGCAAAAGTTAGAACTTTATAGTCTTGATACCCTCAGTCATCTAGGTCTTAACGGAAGTGTCTTATTTTCATATTTAAAACCTTTGAGTTCCGTTTCCCATTTGAGTCCTGTTGTCTTAGTCATCTAGTGCTGTCACAACAGAAATACTACAAGTGGATGGCTTTAACAAAGTAAAATTTATTTCCTCATGGTAAAGTAGGGTAAAAGTCCAAATTCAAGGCATCAGCTCCAGGGGAATGCTTTCTGTCTGTCGGCTCTGTAAGAAGGTACTTATCCTCAATATTCCCATGGTCAAGGAGCTTGACAGGTGCAGGGACCCCAGATCCAAAGGACACACTCTGCTCCTGGTGCTGCTTTCTTGGTGGTATGAGGCCTCCAACTCTCTGTTCCCTTCCCTTTCCTTTTATCTCTTGAGAGATAAAAGGTGCTGCAGGCCATGGTCCAGGAAAACTCCCTTTAAGGGTGGTGTTACAATCCCACCCTAATCCTTTTAACATAAAATTACAATCACAAAATGGAGGACAACCACAGAATACTAGGAATCATGGCCTAACCAAGTTGATACACACATTTTTGGGGGGAATATAATTCAATCTACGACACCTGTGTTTCCGGCATCTCATCATCCAACCAAGCAAAGGGAGAATCACAGTGTTTTGTGAGCACGCATCTTTTGTATGTAAGGTGACCTTTACCAATGCGTCTTGTGGATTGCTTAAACCCATGTTTCACAAGTCTGGCTGCAATTTAGAATCACTTGGGGAGCTGTGCAAAAATACTGGTGACCACATGCCACCCCAGAGATTGGATTTAATCAGTTTAGTATGGGGACCAGGCATGGATATGTGTTAAAAATCTTCCTATGAGATTCTAATATATGGCCAGTGTTGAGAACCACTTGCTTAGGCCTATAAAACTGTAATTCTCTACATGGCTGCACATTAAAATCACCTGAGGAACCTTTAAGAATTATTGATGATTAGGTGTTACCCCAGATTAATTAGAATCTTTTGGAGTCAAGGTTGTGATATCAGTGGTTTAAAAAAACCCTCCAGGTGATAACGGTGTACTATCAGGATTGAGACACACTAGTATAAAATCTGCTTTTTAAGGAAGGATTCTCACCCATCCCCATATTTGTTTCATAAACAGAAGCTGTTGTTGATTCTTTTAGAAACTAGTGAGGCCCCACACTATTAACAAATATTCCTCAAGACACTGGTTTCCCACAAATTTCACATATTAGGTATTGTTTAGCATTTCTGTCAGCTATTTCCTTTCCTGAAGTGGCAGGTTACACCGTACCGTTTTCCTCTGTTATTTCTATACTAATTTATAGTCATTAGAATTCAAAAAGTTAGCCCTGGAGGGCAGAGCAAGATGGCAAAGTAAGTGGATGCTCCCATTTACTCTCCAAGCAACTAACCCAATGAACAACAAATAAAAACAAGCACAGACTGAGATTTCAGAATGCTGGACGGCAGCCGAGGTGTTGGGGAGTCAGGGTGAGTCTAAAAGTGAGGAAGAGGAGGAGCCGGAATGGTACAGAGATTGGGAGAACCTAACTGCTAACATCTGGAGCACTCACTTGTTGCATCCATTTTGTAATGGACTTGGGCAACACCCCAAACAGGAAACAAAAAAGGAGCTAAACTGAGGAAGTTGTAGCCCAATTTTTTAAGGCAGTGCAGATTATTGGCTGTGGGAGTTCATGGGCCATGCAAGTGGGAGAGGACAAAGAGACACTGTGGAGCTGAGACAGAGTGCTGTTGACTTTCTCTGAAGCTCGAGATGGATGAGCACTAGGAATTGGAGGAACTGAAAGCATATTAGGGTGAGGGTAATACTTTGGATGGGAAACACAAAGGGACACAGATGTTTCCCTGCCTACAGAGGAACACCATGGGAGATCCTATGCAGGGGTGCCTGTGAGGAAAGGACATAAACATTCAATACGGGAAAGTCAAGCCCCACTGCTTATGTGAGCATCTGCAACCAGTGAAAATCCTCCCACACATGTGTGTGGAATTCCAGAGATCAAGTATTTAGAAATCCTGAATCACCACTAAAAAGAACCTAAGAATAAGTGTGCCATCCAGTGGTTCTTAGTAGAAGATACCAAGCCTCTGCCACTGGGTCCATTCTGACTCATAAAGACCCTGTGGGGAGAAGTGGAGATGCCCCATGGGGTTACCAGGGCTGTGAGACTTTTCAGAGACAAACTGCCACATCTTTCTTCCATGGTATGGGTGGTGGGTGTGGGCCATCAGCCTTTCAGTTGGCAGCTGGGCACTTGGCCGCTGTGCCACTGATGTGCCCAATCAGAAAATTTTCACATTAAAATCAGAAAACAGGATTTAATGTAAAAAAAGAAGAAAAAAAAAAGATAGCAAATGGCCCCAAATCATCAAAAAACAGTAAAACACACAAAACCTCCACAGAAGAAGGACCAACCAAAAGCAAAACATGAAGAAGAGGAAATTTCTCCAGTGGAAGAGAGACTAATGAAAAATATGAAAATTTTAAGAGTATGGTGCTAAATATCTTTAAAGCACAAAGGAAACAAACTAGCAGATATCAGGAAACAAGTGAAAGAATGAAATGAGAGACTCAATAAGGAAATTGAAAACATGCACACACACAAAAAGAGAATTAATAGAACTGAAGAAAAAAGCTACTGAATTAGAAAAAGCAAGAAAAACACTCAATGATAGAGTCAAACAGATAAAAGAATAAATGAACTAGAAGGCAAAATAACTGAATTTATCAGTCTCAAGAGAAACAAGAGGAAAGACAAAGAAAAACAAAGAAACCTAAATGGAAATATGGGATTAAATTAAGTAATTTAACCTTCCAATTATTGGAATCCCAGAGCACCATGATAACAATAAAGGCCTAGAAAGAATTTTTTGAGAGATAATCAGAGAGAATTTCCCAGCCTGAACAGAGAACTGAGCAAGAAAATATAGGAAACTACATGAACCTCAATTAGAAGAAATAATAATAATAAAAAAATCATCGCTGGCCATATTCTAATAAATTTCTTGAAAACCAAAGACAAGGAGAGAATTTTGAAAGCTGGAAGAGAAAAATACAATATAACATAGAATGGATCCTTCATAAGAATTATTGCAGATTTTTCCCCAGAAACTCTAGAGGCTAGAAAACAATGGAGTGACATATACAAACACTGAATGAAAACAACTGCTAAGCAACATTCTTTACCCAATAAAATTTGTCATTCACAAATGAGGGGGAAATCAAGACATTCCCAAGTAAACAGAAACTCTGGGAATTTGCCACAACCAGACTAGATTTGCAGGTATTACTAAAGGGATTATTCCAAATGAAAAGGTAAGAGTATTAAATAAATACTCATATCTGTACATGGGAGAAAATACAAAAATAAAAAGGAAGAGAGACATCTCCCCCCCCCCCCGCCAAACAAAACAAAAACCAACAACACGAGCAATCATGAGGACCAAGTATAATATAACAATTTCAGGGAATAATCTCAGTAATTAAATCCTACAAACAATACAAAATCAAGTCGGCAAGAAATAAATACAAAGAAAATTTATCAAATATAGGCTGTACATTGATTTTAATGGAGACACACCAACAAAAATGGGAGAGAAGGGAGCATACCAGGAATAGATTTAATATGTTAAGGTTGTATGTCATCTGTTGTTCATATATTAAATGTCATTGCTATTGTAAGTTGTAAAATGTAACATATGCAGTATCCTAAGAAATCACTGAGAAAAAGTACTTGGGAGAAAATAAGGAAGAAAGCAAAAAAGCTCATCACAAGAAAGCAGCCAAATACAAACAAAAACAGAAAAGTGAGAATAATAAAAAAAATGAAACATTCAAAAAACAAATAGAAAATGAGCGAGGTAGATACCTCATTTTCAGTAATAACCTTAAATTTAAATGCTCTAAACATCCCATGCAAACGGCAGAGAGGGGCAGAATGGATTAAAAAAAAAAAAAAAACAAGATCCATCCTTTGGCTGCCTATAAGAAACACACATTAGACATAAGGACACAAACAGACTGAAACAAAAAAGATGAAGGATAAATATTCCATGCAACCAGTAGACAAAAAAGGGCAGGGATGGCCATACTGATATCAGATAAAGTAGAGCTTAAATCAAAATTTATTATACGAGCTAAAGAAGGATATTACATCACAATAAAAGGGTCAATCCAACAAGAAGGCATAGTGACTGCTAAATACATAAGCTCCTAACAGCAGTGTTTCAAAATACATGAAACAAATACTAATATGAAAGGAGAAATAGACAACTCCGTAATAATAGTAAAAGACTTCAACACAGTACTTTCAATTATAGACAGAACATTAAAAAGAAGTTTACTAAGGACATTGAAAACTTAAAACCATAAGCCAATTGGACCTAATGGACACATATAGAACACTCCACCCAGCATCAGATCAATACACATTCTCCAATGCACATGGATCATTTTCCAGACTAGACCATATGCTAGGACACAAAACAAGTCTCCACAAATTTAAAAGATTGAAATCATAAAAAGCATCTTCTCTGACCATATGGTATGAAGCTAGAAATCAACAGCAGAAAAAAAATAAGGAAAAATATATGCATGGAAACTAAATAAAACACTACTAAAAAACTATTGGGTCATAGAAGAAATCAAAAGTGAAATTAAAAAATCCCTAGAATCAAACAAATATGAAAATATAGCATATCAAAAACTTTTGAACACAGCAAAAACAGTACTCAGAGGGAAACTCATAACAGTAGATGCCTACATTAAAAAAAGAAGATCCAAGGGTATTAACTTAAACAACTTGAAAAAATAGAAATGAAGAACAAAAGAGGCTAAAAGCTACCAGAAAAAGGAAATAATAAAGATGAACGGAGAAATAAGTGAAATAGAAAGAATCAACAAAACCAGCAGTTGCTTTTCGAAAAGATAAATAAAATAGACAAACCACTGTCTACTCTGACAAAAAGAAAAAAATAAAAAAAACAGAAGAGACAAATAATCAAATTAAGAAATGAAATTGGTGACATTACATCTGATCCAACAGAGATAAAGATTATGACTGATTACCCTGTGTTTTAGTTAACTAGTGCTGCTATAACAGAAATGCTACTAGTGAACAGCTTTAAAAAAAGAAATTTACTTTCTCACAGTTTAGGAGGCTAGAAGTTCAAATGCAGAGTGCCAGCTCCAGGGGAAGGCTTTCTCTCTCTGTTGGCTCTGGCAGAAGTTCCTTGTCATCAATCTTCTCCTGGTCTAGTTTTCAGTGCAGGGACCCTGGATCTGAAGGACGCACTTCCCTCCTGAAGATTCTTGGTGGTAGGAGGTCCCTCTCCTCTCTGCTCCATTCTCTCTTTTATATCTCAAAAGAGATTAACTCAAGATACAACATAATCCTGTAGATTGATTCCTGCCTCATTAACATTACTGCCTCTAACCCTGGCTCATTAACATCATTAACACATAAAAAACCCATATCAGATCACAAAATGGTGGACAACTACACCATCATGGGGATCACGGCCTAGCCAAGTTGACACACATTATTGGGTGACACAATTCAATCCATAACACTATGAAAAATTGTACTCCAACAAATTTGAAAACCTAGATGAAATGGACAAGTTCCTAGAAACACACTACCTACAAAAACTAACACAATCATAGGTAGAAAATTTAAACAGGTCCATTACAAAAGAAGAGACTGAAGAAGTTGTCAAAAACTGCCAACAAGAACAACAACGAAGAGCCCAGGACCAGATGGCTACACAGTAAAATTCTACCAAACATTCAGAGAAGAGTTGACACCAATGCTACTCAATGTCTTCAAAAACAGAGCAGAAAGGAAAACTACCAAACTCTTTTGTCTTTGTCATCTAAGGCTACTATCACAGAAATATCACAAGTGGATGGCTTTAACAAACAGAAATTTATTTTCTCACAATCTAGACGGCAATGGGTCAATGGGGTTATATAGTAGGCTAGAAGTCCGAGTTCAGGGTGTCAGCTCCAGGGGAAGGCTTTCACTCTGTCAGGTCTGGATTGTCATCAATCTTTCCCTTGTCTAGAAGTTTCTCAGAGTAGGGACCCATGCCCAAGAGATCCACTTTACTCTTGGCACTACTTTCTTGGTGGTGTGAGGTCCCCTTCTCTCTCTGCTGGCTCCTCTCTTTCATATCTCAAAAGAGATTGACTTAAAACACAACCTAATCCTGTAGATTGATTCCTGCCTCATTAACATAACTGCCTCTAATCCTGTCTCATTAACACCATAGAGGTCAGATTTACAACACATAGGAAAATCACATCAGATCACAATATGGTGGACAATAACACAATACTGGGAATCATGGCTCAGCCAAGTTGACACACATTTTTTTGGGGGGGACATAATTCAATCCATAACATCTTTCTATGAAGCCATCATAACCCTGATACCTAAACCAGGCAAAAACATCACAAAAAAGAAAAAAGAAAAGGAAAGAAAATTACATATATCCCTATGAACAAAGATGCAAAGTTTTTCAGCAAATTACCCTGGTGGCATGGTGGTTAAGAACTACCAAAAGGTCAGCAGTTCAAACCCACCATACACTCCTTGGAAACCCTATAGGACAGCTCTACCCTGTCCTACAAGGTCACTATGAATTGGAATTGACTCAATGGTAACAAGTTTTTTTTTTCAATAATATTCTAGCTTACAGACTTCAGCAACATATCAAAAACATCATACACCATGATCAAGTGGGATTTATACCAAGATTACAAGGGTGGTTGAACGTCAGAAAATCAATCAATGTAATCTGCCACATAAATAAAACAAAGAAAAAGGATCATATTACTTGATGCAGAAAAGACATTTGATAAAATTCAACACCTTTTCCTAATAAAAAACCTCATCAAAATAGGAATTGAAGATAAGCTTGTCAAAATAATTAAGGGCATATATGCAAAACCACCAGAGCCCTGACAGCACAGTGGTTAAGAACTTTGCTTTCGCAGTTCAGATCTACCAGCTGCCCCTTTGTAACCCGATGGGTGGTTCTACACTGTTCTGTAGGGTCGCTATGAGTCAGAATTGACTAAACAGCAACAAATTTTTTTTTGGTTTTATGCAAAACCAGTAGCCAATATTATATTCAAAGGAGAAAGGCCTCTCTTCTGAGAATGGGGAGGCAAGGATGCCCATTATCATCATTCTTATTAAACATTGTACTGCAAGTCCTAGGAAGAGCAAGAAGACAAGAAAGAGAAGTCAAAGGTACCCAAATCAGAAAGGAAGAGGTAAAAGTAGCTCTATTTGTAGATCATGTGATTGTATACATAGGAGACCCAAAAGATTCCACGAGAAAACTGCTGAAACTAATAAAAGAATTCAGCAACTTTGCAGAGTGAAAGATCAATATACAAAAATCAGTTGGGTTTCTCTACAGTAACAAAAAGTACTCAGAAAAAGGAATCAATAACATTTGCATTAGCCACCAAATCAATAAAATACCTAGAAACTAATCGCACTGGGGTCATAAAACACTTGTACTTCATAGTTATGAAAATTATAAAACATTGCTACAATAGACTAAAAGAGACCTAAAAAATGGAAAGCATATCATGCTCATGGAGTAGAAGAAGTAATATAGTGAAAATGTCAATCCTGCCTAAAGCAATCCACAGATACAATGCAGTCCTGATAAAAACTTCAACAACATTCTTTGCTGAAATGGAAAAGCTAATGACCAGCTTCATATGGAAAGAAACCCCAAAAAGCCAAAGCAATATTAGAAAAAAAAGAATAAAGCAGGAGGCTTCACACTCCCTGATATCAAAATATGCTATGCAGCCACTGTAAGCAAAACAGCCCGGTATTGGTTCAACGGTAGAGACATAGACCACTGTAATAGATTGAGAACTAAGAATTAAACCTAGCCATCTATGGACAATTGATTTTCAACAAGGGATCCAGGTTCACTCAATGGGGAAAAACAGTCTGTTCAACAAATGGTACTGGCAAAACTGGATATCCACCTGCAGAAAAATGAAATAGGACACACAGCGTACACAAAAACTAACTCAAAATGTATCAAAGAAGTAAATGTTAATCCTAACAAATGAAGGGATAGAAGAAGACAAAGTAGATTAAAAAACTAAAAACTTCTAATCAAAAGACTATTAAAAGAGTAAATGGACAACCTACAGACTGGGAAAAAGTCTTCCAGACCGACATATCTGATAAGGGTCTAATCTCTAAAATCTATAAAAAACTGCAACAACTCAACAATAAAAAGACAAACAACCTAATCACAAGATGGGCAAAGAACATGAACAGAACCTTCACCAAAGAGGATATCCAAGCAGCCAGCAAACATATTAAATGATGCTCACAATCATTAGCCATTAAAAAAAGAGAGGCAAATCAAAATTACAATGAAATACCATCTCATCCCAGCTAAAATGGCATTGATAAAAAAACCAGATAGCAACAAATGTTGGCAAGGATGTGGGGCAATTGAAACCCTTTTCCATTACTGATGGGACTGTAAAATCCTACAACCATTATGGAAAACAGTTTGACACTTCCTCAAAAACCTAGAAATGGAACTACCTATGATCCAGTAATTCCACTCCTAGGTATACACTCTAAAAAACCAAAAACCAAACCCGTTGTCGTTGAGTCGATTCTGACTCATAGTGACCCTCTAGGACAGAACTGCCCCATGGGATTTCCAAGGAGGTCCTGTGGATTCGAACTGCCAACCTTTTGGTTAGCCCCATAGCTCTTAACCTCTGTGCCACTAGGGTTTCCAGATATATACTCTACCTAAAAATAATGACATGAACAGATATATGCATACCTATGTTCATTGCTGCTTTGTTCACAGTAGCTGATAAATGAAAACAACCAAAGTGTCCTTCAACGGATAAATGGATAAGCAAAATGTGATACATATATACGATTAAATATGATGCAACCATAAAAAACAATGATGGGTCCATGAAACATAACATGAATGGACCTGGAGGGCATAACACGAAGTGACATAAGTCAATCATATAAGAACAAATGTTGTATGATCTTTTATAAGAAGATAAGGATAGATATATAGAGACCAGTGCTCATTGTTTACCACCAGAGAGAGGAGGGGGAAGAGGGGAAAGTACATTTTAGACCTTAGAGGATAGTTATTTTTGGAGATGGGAAAATTGGCACCAAATGTGGGTGTAGTGAGCACAGCACTGCCAGAGTAAACAATGCCACTGAGAAGTGCTCAAGAAAAAAGTTTGCCCATACTAAAGAATTTGATACATATAATATGACAACAACTCCAAGAAAGACCGAAAAAAAAAAAAAAAATGAGCATTTGAGCACAAATGGATGGGTATAGGCATATAGGTATGCAGGTAGGTACAGGTATATGCATAGGTAAGAACAGATAGAATTACCTATAAAACCAAACTCATTGCTGTCGAGTTGATTATGACTCATAGTGTCTCTACAGGACGGCGTAGAACTGCCCCATATGGTTTCCAAGGAGCAGCTGGTGAATTTGAAACGTCAACAGTTTGGTTAGTAGTCCAACTCTTAAGCACTGTGCCACCAGAGCTACAGAAGTATCTATAACCCAAACCCAGTGCCATTGAGTCGGTTCTGACTCATAGAGACCCTATAGGACAGAGTAGAACTGCCCCACAGAGTTTCCAAGGAGCGCCTGGTGGATTCAAACTGCCGACTCTTTGGTTAGTAGCCATAGCACTTAACCACTATGCCACCAGGGTTTCCAGAAGTATTTATACGTAAATAAAAATATGTGAGTGCAGGCACATATATTCATTGAAAGTACAAATATGGATACTTCTCAGACATAAACACCTTTTGAGATTGGTTTTCTGAGCTTGAAAGCTTAAGATCATATTCTCATGGGACAACTCAGTCAACTGGCATAACTTAGTTCACAAAAATATCATGTTCTACATCCTAGTGAAGTGAGTAACATCTGGGCTCTTAAAAGCTTGTGAGTGGCTATCTAAGACACAACTACTGGTCTCTACTCACCAGGAACAAAAGAGTAAGAAGGTAACAAAAGCTTAGAAAAGAAACAAGCCTACATGAGCCACTACCTCATCTACCCTGAGACGAGAAGTACTAAACTGTGCCTGGCTACCACCACTGACCCCCAAGTGTTTGTTAGTTTGTTGTACTGTGGGGGCTTGCCTGTTGCTGTGATGCTGGAAGCCATGCCACTGGTATTCAGGTACCAGCAGGATTACCCATGGTGGACAGGTTTTAGCTGAGCTTCCAGTCTAGGACAGACTAAAAAAAATGACCCGGCAGTCTACTTCTGAAAAAATTTAACCAGTGAAAACCTTATGAATAGCAGTGAAACATTGTCTGATATAGTGCTGGAAGATGAGACCTTCAGGTTAGAAAGCACTCAAAAGACAGCTGGGAAGAGCTGCCTCCTCCAAGTAGAGTTGACCTTAATGATGTGGATGGAGTCGAGCTTTTGAGACCTTCATTTGCTGATGTGGCACAACTCAAAATGGAAAGAAACAGTTCCGAACATTCATTAATAACTGGAAACTGAAATGTAAGAAGTATTTGCCAAAGAAAATTGGAAGTCATCAAAAATGAAATGGAATGCATAAGCTTTGACATCCTAGGCATTAGTGAGTTGAAATAGACTGGTATCAGCCATTTTGAATCAGACAATGATATGGTCTACTATGCTGGGAACATCAACTTGTAGAGGAATGGCATTGCATCCATCTTCAAAAAGAACATTTCAAGATATATCCTGAAGCACAACGCTGTCAGTGATAGGATAATATCCATACACCTACGAGGAAGACCAGTTAATGTGACCATTATTCAAATTTACACACCAACCACTAAGGCCAAAGATGAAGAAACTGAAGATTTTGCCAACTTCTGCAGTCTGAAATTGACGTAATGTGCAATCAGGATGCATTAATAATTACTGGCAATTGGAAAGCAAAAGTTGGAAACGAAGAAGGGTCGGTAGTTGTAAGATATGGCCTTGGTGATAGAAATGATGCTGGAGATCACATGATAGAATTTTGCAAGACTAACAACTTCTTTATTGCAAATACCTTTCTTACCAACATAAACGGTGACTATACACATGGACTTAGCCAGATGGAACACACAGGAATCAAATTGACTATAGCTGTGGGAAGAAATGATGCAAAAGCTAAATATCGTCAGTCAGAAAAAGTCCAGGGGCCAACTGTGGAACAGACCATCAATTGCTTGTAAGCAAGTTCAAGTTGAAACTGAAGAAAATTAGAACAAGTCCATGGGAGCCAAGGTATGACCTTGAGCATATCCCACCTGAATTTAGAGACCATCTCAAGAATAGATTTGACACATTGAACACTAATGACAAAAGACCAGACGAGTTGTGGAATGACATCAAGGATATCATACATGAAAAAAGTGAGAGGTTGTTAAAAAGACAGGAAAGAAAAAAAGACCAAAATGGATGTCAGAAGAGACTCTGAAACTTGCTCTTGAAAGTCAAGCCACTAAAGCTAAAGGAAGAAACGATGAAGTAAAAGAGTTGAACAGATTTCAAATGGTGACTGGAGAAGACGAAGTATTATAATGACATGATATTTATATTATAGAAATACGGTTTTACTGTTATTTACACATACAAAACTTGATTACATATATTTTCCAGAAAAAAAATATGAATCATAAGAGAAAATTTGTTACAAATTTGTGCAGTATATTTTGGATATAATAGATATTTTTGGGTAAGATAAGCTGAACTTGACACAAGGAAAGGTAGACAGTGTGAGAAAACAATAACCATGAAAAGAATTGAAAAATAATTAAAGAGAAATGGGATTTTATCACAAAACTTCATTTAAATCTTAAAAATAGCATTGTATATGTTATCTAGTCTATGTTGTAGAAGGCATTCGACTGTGTACATTATAGCAAATTATGGATAACACTGCTAAGAAAGGGAATTCCAGAACACTTAACTGTGCTCTTGAGGAAACTGTACATAGATAAAGAGGCATTCCTTTGAATAGAATGAGAGAATATTGCATGGTTTACTGCTAGGAAAGGTGTGTGTCAGGGTTGTATCCTTTCATCATACCTATTCAATCTGTATGAGGAGCAAATAATCCACGAATCTGGGCTATATGAAGAAAAACAGGGCATCAGGATTGAAGGATGACTCATTAACAAACTGTGATATGCAGATGACACAACCTTACTTGCTGAAAGCCAAGTGGACTTGAAGCACTTACTGATGGAGATCAAAGACTACAGCCTTCAGTATAGATTGCACCTCAATATAAAGAAAGCAAAAATGGTCACAACTCGACCCAAAACCAACATCATGATAAATAAAAGACTGAAGTTGTCAAGGATTTCATTTTACTTGGATCTACGATCAATGTCCACCAAAGCAGCAGTCAAGAAATCAAATGAAGAATTGCAACCGCATTGGGCAAATGTGCTGCAAAAGACCTCTTGAAAGTGTGAAAAAGCAAAAGACTTCGAGGGCTAAGGCGTGACTGACCCAAGCCCTGGTATTTTCAGTTGCCTCATATGCATGTGAAAGCTGAACAATGAATAAGAAAGACTGAAAAAGAACTGATGCTTTCGAATTGCTTGTGGTATTGGCGAAGAATATTGAATATACCATGGACTGCCAGAGGAATGAACAAATTCGTCTTGGAAGAAGTTCAGCCAGAATGCTCCCCAGAAGCAAGAAGTTTTATACAATATATATTAGACTCTGGTATTAAGGTTATCTAGGGATCTTAAGATGAATTAGGATATTTTTCATATATTTTTAAGACGTTGTTTTTGTTAGGTGTCATTGAGGCAGTTCTGACTCATAGAGACCCTACATATAACAGAATGAAACACTGCCTGGTCCTGAGCCATCCTCACAATCGTTGTTATGCTTGAGCCCATTGTTGCAGCTACTGTGTCAATCCATTTTGTTAAGGGTCCTCCTCTCTTTCGTTGACCCTCTATTGTACCAAGCATGATGTCCTTCTCTAGGAACTAGCCTCTCCTGATAAGAGAAGAGAAAGAGAACCATGTCCAAATTACGTGCAAAGGAGTCTTGTCATCCTTGCTTCTGATTAACGTTCTGGCTGTACTTCATTCAAGACAAATTTGTTCATTCCTCTGGCAGTCTATGGTATATTCGATATTCTTTGCCAACATCACAATTCAAAAGCATCAGTTCTTTGGTCTTCCTTATTCATTGTCCAGCTTTCACATAGATATGAGGCAACTGAAAATACCATGGTTTGGGTCAGGTGCACCTTAGCAGTCAAAGTGACATCTTTGCTTTTTAACACTTTAAAGAGGTCTTTTGCAGCATTTTCTATATTATCATTAATAATTTAGAAATAGAAACAGAAAAAAAAAAACTTTCAAAATAATTTTTTAAAAGTATTAGGCTTAAATTAGCCAAAAAGTCACCCCTAAAAACAGAACAAAACAAAAAAACTGTGCCAGCAGGTCTCCTTCCAAAAAAGCACAGGCGTTATAAATTCCCAGAACAGGAAATAAATAAAATCTCCATGTTGGGGAGATATAACATAGTCCTAGAAGGACAATGTCTTCAAATTGTCAAAACTTGGTGAATTGATATATAGTCGATGGAATTTCAATCTGTATGCTGATGATATATTTTAGATTTTAACATCTAAATGGCTGAGAATGTCCAAGAATAATTCAAAAAAGGATAGTAACTTACAAAATATTCTAGCTCTTTATAGAGCTGTTTTACTCCAAAGTGTATGTTGGAACAGAATAACTTCCATGAGTAGATCTGACACTCCATAGGAACTTAGGGAGCATTGGATTTAGTGGGAGTGAATGATTCCTGGTTAAAACAATGTCAAACTGTGTGTTCATGGCAAAGACAAAGCAATAGTGCGTAAAATATAACAAGAGAAAACTAAAATAAAACAAGAGAAAATACGGTCATGCTTAACACTAAGTATGTCTACTAGAAACTGAAAGATAAAATAAGGATAAAACTGCAGAATTGCTGGGCTCCGAGTCAGAGCAAGCAAAGGTAGCTGGGTGAACATAGAACCAAAATGCCCCACTGGACAAGAGGACTCAGGTAATGCTTGTTACTTAAAACACATGGGTGAAACATAAGTTGACAAACTTGGATCTAGAGTTTTTGTAAGGCTGCAGACTAAAGGTGCTAAAGGAAGCAGGTACACATCCCATGGTCCCAAGGTGGCACAGCGAGTGGCTCTGTGGTGTCTCCTACAGGAATAGCCGTTAGACCAGCTGCTCTGGAGTCAGTTCTGACTCATGGCGACTGCACGTGTGTCAGAGTAGAGCTGTGCTTCATAGTGTTTTCAGGGGCTGTTTTTTCAGATGCACATCACCAAGGTTTTTTTTTTTTTTTTTTTCCTGAGGTGCATTTGGGGGGACTCAAACCTTTAACCTTTTGGTTGGCAGCCAAATATGTCAACTGTTTGTACCACCCGGGGACTCCCCAATACGAATACAGAAAAGAAAAGATGCATTGGGGTACCCACTGAACTGGGTAAAAGTAATAGCTAAACAAACTTTGTAAAATAGACTTCCAAAAGATGTGAACAAAATAAAATGATCTGAAATAAGTATGTTTATGTGATGAAAGAGAAAATATCATTTATAGAAACTAACAAATGACAAAAAAAAGTGAGAAGAAATATTTATTGTTAGATATGAAAGGAGAGTATTATAGAAAATCCTGAATAAGAAAAATATATGTATTTAGAGAAAAATACTTAATAGATAGGCTTCACTCAAGTTTGGACATAGCTTATCAGAAGTTTATTTAATAAAAGATGCTAGTATAATCAACAAAATTTGGAAGAAAACAAAGATACCTTCTCTTTGCCATGTATAAGCATAAATTTCAAATGCACTAAATTTGTGAAATCTAGGCTAAAGCATCTAAGAAATATTTAAATAATCTTCAGGTACAAAGAGCTTTTAAGCAAGATTACCTCAATGGTAGAAGGAAATTATATATAATTATATATATATGTATGTATATATGTGTGTGTGTGTATATATATATATATATACATAATGTTATTACTAAGAACCACCATCTGTCAGTTTGTCGTACTGTGGTGGCTTGTGAGTTGCTGTGTTGTTGGAAGCTATACCACTGGAATTTCAAATACCAGCAGGGTAGCCCATGGTGGACAGGTTTCAGTGGAGATTCTAGACTAAGACAGCTAAGAAAAAAGATCCATTTGATAACAGATGGATCTTGGCCAAAAGCAGAGAATATCAGAAAGATATTTTTCTGCATTTTATTGACAATGAAAAGTATTCAATGCTTGTGGAAGAGCAGTCAAGAAATCAAGTAACATATTGCTTTGGGCAAATCTGCTGCGAAAGACCTCTTCAAAGTGTTAAAAAAGCAAAGATGTCACTTTGAGAAATAAGGTATGCCCGTCCCAAGCCATGGTATTTTCAATTGCCTCATATGTGTGCCAAAGCTAGACAATAAAAAAGGAAAACTGAAGAAGAATTGGCACATCTGACTTATGGTGTTGGCAAAGAGTATTGAATATGCAGTGGATTGCCAGAAGAACAAACAAATCTGTCTGGCAAGAAGCACAGTCAGAATGCTCCTTAGAAGCAAGGATGGCAAGACTTCGTCTAGCTTACTTTAGACATGTTATCAGGTGGAACCAGTCCTTGGTAAAGGACATCATGCATGGTAAAGTAGATTGTCAGAAAAAAAGAGGAAGACCCTCAATAAGATGGATAGGTACACTGACTGCAACAATGGGCTCAAACATAGCAACGATTGTGCAGATGGTGCAGGACAGGACAAAGTTTCATTCTTTTGTACATAGGATTGTTGTGAGTTGAAACCAACACTACTGCACCTAACAACTTTATTAAAAAACTAATAAATGAAGTAAAAGCACGAAGAAATGACTTACAACATTAATATACAAAATAGGTTCTACAAACTGATGAATAAAAGACAAAAAATACAACAGCTGCCAAAAGTTATAAACAGAAAAAGGAAGCCAGATGAGCAATAAAAATATTTACTGACACAGTGGTGGATCTGAAAAATGAAAATTACATTTACCATGAGAACTTTTTTTTTACCCACCAGATTGATGAATACCAAACAAACAAACAAATGAAATAAATAAAAAAATATCTAGTATTGCAGAGTATGGTGAGTAATAGATAGCCTCATAAATTGCTGGTGAAAATAGGAATGGTTACAACAGAAACAGAGCAACAATGTAATTCAATAATGTCTATATAATTCAAAATACCTTTTAACCTAAATATCCCACTTTTGGTAATCTGATCTATAGGACTGAACATACTAGTACCTAAGGATTCAGCAGCATTTGTATTGAAAACACATTGAAACAACCTGGATTTCTATCAATAGGAAGGAGGTTGAATGAATTATGTACATCTTTACTTTGTATTATTATGTATACATTAAAGATAGTGAATGAAAGCCAAAAAAACCCAAACCCACTGCTGTCGAGTCGATTCTGACTCATAGCGACTCTATAGGACAGGGTAGAACTGCCCCATAGAGTTTCCAAGGAGAGCCTGGCAGATCTGAACTGCTGACCTCTTGATTAGCAGCCGTAGCACTTAACCGCTACACCACCAGGGTTTCCAGATAATGAATTAGACCTGTGTTTACTGACAGTGATGTTTTATTAAGTTTAAAAGAGTATATTTTAATTGAATTTTTGTTATAAAGAGTAAACTAGGAAATGTGCAGGTATTTGTGTATGGTTTTTATGAGTATAGAAAAAGTTATGGATGTATTCAACCAGGCTTTAAGCATTGGTTTCCAGTAGGGAGTGGTACCATCATTCATCTGTCAGTTTGTCCTACTGTGGTGGCTTGCATGTGCTGTGATGCTGGAAGTTATGTCAACGGTATTTTCAAATGCCAGCAGGGTCACCACAGAATTCAGCAGAGTTTTCAGACTGAGAAGACTGGGAATGAGGTTCTGGCACTCTACTACTGAAAAAATTGGCCAGCGAAAATGTGAATAGCAGCAGAGCATTGTCTGATATAGTGCCAGAACATGAACCTTTTAGGTTGGAAGGCACTCAAAATGCAACTGGGGAAGAGCTGCTTCCTCAAAGTACAGTCAGTCTTAATGACGTGGGTGGAATAAAACTTTCTCGACCTTCGTTTGCTGATGTGGCATGACTAAACATGGGAAGAAGCAGCTGCAAACCACTGTTAATAATTGGGACATGGAATGTACAAAGAGAGTCTAGGAAAACTGGAAGTTGGCAAAAATGAAAGGGAATGCTCAAAGATCAATATCCTAGGCATTATTGAGCTAAAGTGGACTAGTATTGGACATTTTGAATCATACAATCATATGGTATACTGTGCAGGGAATGACAGACTGAAGAGGAACAGTGTTGCATCATTGTCAAAAAGAACATCTCAGGATCAATCCTGATTTATAACATGTCACTGATAACATAATATCCACATGACTACAAGGAAGACCAGTTAATATGACTATTATTCAAATTTACATACCAACCGCTAAGGCCAAAAATGAAGAAATTGAAGATTTTTACCAACTTCTGCAGTATGAAATTGATCAAACATACAATTCAGATGCACTGATAATCACTAGTGATTAAAATATGAAAGTTGGAAACAGAAAAGAAGGATGAGTAGCTGGAAAATATGGCCTTGGTGATAGAAACAATGCCAGATATCACACGATAGAATTTTGCAAGACCAACAGCCTATTCATTGAAAATACCTTTTTTCAGCAGCATAAACAGTGACTATGTGTATGCATTGACCTCATCAAATAGAATACACAGGAATCAAATTGACTACATCTGTGGAAAGAGAGGATGGAGAAGCTCAATACGCGGAACAAATCACCAATTGCTAACACGGAAGTTTAAGCTGAAAATTAAAACAAGTCCATGAAAGAGAAAATACGACATAGAGTATATTCTGCCTGAATTTAGAGACCATCTCAAGAACAGATTGACACATTGAGCACTAAAGACCAAAGACCGGAGGAGTTGTGGGATGACATCAAGGACATCATACAAGAAGAAAACAAAAGATCATCTAAAAGACAGGAAAGAAAGAAAAGACCAAAATGGATGTCAGAAGAGACTCTGAGACTTGCTTTTGAATGAAGAGTAGCTGAAGCAAAAGGAAAGAATGATTAAGTAAAAGAGCTGAGCAGGAAATTTCAAAAGGCAGTTTGAAAAAACAAAGTAAAGTATTATAAAGAAATGTGCAAAGACCTGGAGTTAGAAAACCAAAATGGAAGAACATGTTTGGCATTCTCAAGCTAAAATAACTAAAGAAAAAATTGAAGCCTCAAGTTGCAATTTTGAAGAATTCTATGGACAAAATATTGAACAATGCAGGAAACATCAGAAGAAGAAGGAATGAAAAACACAGAGTCACTGCACCAAAAAGAACTGGTCGTTAATTCAAACATTTCAGGAGATAGCATATGATCAAGAACTGATGATATTGAAAGAAGTCCAAGCTGCACTGAACGCACTGATGAAACTCAAGGCTCCAGGAACTGATGGAATACTAATTGAGATGTTTTAACTAAGCGATTCAATGCTGGAAGTGCCCACTCACCTATGCCAAGAAGTTTGCAAGATAGTTACATGGCCAACTGACTTGAAAAGATGCATATTTGTGCCCATTCCCAAGAAAGGTGATCCAACAGAATGTGGAAATTTTCTAACAGTATCATTAATATCACATGTAAGTAAAATTTTGCTGAAGATAATTCAAAGAGAGTTGCAACAGTACAACGAAAGGGAATTGCCAGAAATTCAAGCCAGCTTCAGAATAGGATGTGGAATAAATGATATCTGCTGATGTCAGACTGATTATGGCTGAAAGCAGAGAATACCACAAGGATGTTTATCTGTGTTTTATTGACTATGAAAAGGCATTTGACTGTGTGGATCATAACAAATCATGGATAATATTTCTAAGAATGGGAATTCCAAAACGCTTGATTGTGCTCATCTGGAACCTGTACATAGACCAAAAGGGATTTGTTCAAACTGTGTGGTTTAAAATCAGGAAAGGTGTGTGACAGGATTGTATCATTGAGCCTTATTCGATCTGTATGCTGAGCAAATAATCTGAGAAGCTAGGCTATATGAAGATGAACATGGCATCAGGATTGGAGGAAGACTCATTAACAACCTGCATTATGGAGATGACACAACCTTGCTTGCTAAAGTGAAGAGGACTACTGATGTAGATTAAGACTACAGCACTTACTGATGTAGATTAAGACTACAGCCTTCGGTATGTATTACACCTCAATGTAAAGAAAACAAGCATCCTCATAACTGAACCAATAAGCAGTGTCATGATAAAGGGAGGAAATATTGAAGTTGTCAATAATTTCATTTTACTTGGATCCACAATCAACGACCATGGAAACATCAGTCAAGAAATCAAATGACGTATTTCATTGGGCAAATCTGGTGCAAAAAACCTTTTTAAAGTGTTGAAAAGCAAAGATGTCACTCTTAGGACTAAGGTGTCCCTGACCCAAGCCATGATATTTTCAATCACCTCATTTGCATGCGAAAACTGGATTATGAATAAGGAAGACCAAGGAAGCTCTCCCAGCTGCTAAATTGATACCACAAAAAACAAAAAACAAAACCTGTTGCTGTTGTGTTGATTCTGGCTCATTGTGACACTGTAGGGCAGAGTAGAACTGCCCTACAGATTTCCAAGGAGCGACTGGTGGATTTCAACTGCCAGCCATTTGGTTAGCAGCCGAACTCTTAACTACTACACCACCATGGTTAAATCACAACATAACCCAGGTGCTGACATTCTGGCATTGATAAAGGAAAAAAGAGTCCGCGCATTTCGAAAGTTATAAAATGAATTTTTAGCATTTACCAGCAGTAGCCAGTGAGTGCTCTGGGATTGGCTATTTAGGATCCTTGACCCAGTGGCTGAAATTGAAGGTTGGAAAAAAAAAATTAATCAACTTGGGTACATTTTCTCTGACAAGGAATTTAACACACTAGATAGGATTCAAGGAGATGTGTAAAATTTACTGCAGGATGGCTTCTAGAAAGCTGGAGTAAACAATGGTTCACTCTCAGTGAAATTTCACTGGCAAAGGGTAGAGAAAGTAATACAAAGTTGGAGGGAAATAAGTGATAATGCTTATTTATTAGGTGCAGCCATGTATATTTAAGTCAGGACAGAAGATCCACCATGAGATTCTTCTCCATGAGAGGACTCAGGGACTGATTTATGCTTCAATAAATCAGTGTGATGATCACGGTTGCACATCAACTTTGCTGGGCCATTATTATCATTGGTTTGGCAGTTCTGATGTAGTTTGGCAGTTATGTAATGATGCAATCATCTCCGTGATGAGATTAGATTTAATCATCTCCATGATGAGATTTGCTATGTGCAGCCTATCAGTTGAAAGGGAGTTTCCTTGGGGGTGTGGCCTGCATCCAATACATATGGATTTTCTGGCTAAGCTCCCTGGTTTTTTGCTCTGCACTGGATCCTGAATTGGCCTGTCATCATCAAACCTCCAGTTCCTAGGGCTTGAGCCAGCAGCCTGCCGTCTGACCTGGTGATCTTCGATTCATCAGCCCCTCCAGCCTAAAGCCTGATGCATGGATTTGGGACTTTCCAGCCTCTACAACCATGTGAGGCATTACTTTGGTATAAATCTCTCTCTATATACCTGCATATATATATGTATAGTAGAAGAAATTTATGTATATATACATAAATATATACGTATATAAATATATATATACATGTATTTATGTATAGTAGAATTTCTTTAACTAAAAAAAAAAGTGAAACAATGCAGAAGCAGCAAAAGAAGATGGAAGGAATACACAGAGTCATACTACCAAAAAGAATTAGTCAACGTTCAACCATTTCAAGAGGTAGCATATGATCGGGAACTGATGGTGCTGAGGGAGGAAGTACAAGTTCACTGAAGGCATTGGTGAAAAACAAGGCTCCAGGAATTGATGGAATATCAATTGGGATATTTCAATAAACTTATGCAGCACTGGAAGTGCTCACTCGTCTATGTCAAGAAATTTGGAAGACAACTACCTGGTCAACCAACAGGATGAGATCCATATTTATGCCTATTCCCAAGAAAGGTGATCCAACAAAATGCGGAAATTATCGAACAATGTCATTAATATCACACATAAGCAAAATTTCACTGAAGGTCATTTAAAGTGGCTGCAGCAGCATATTGACAGGCACCTGCCAGAAACACAGGCCAGATTCAGAACCAGGAATGTCATTGCTGATGTTGGATCCTGGCTGAAAGCAGCAAATACCAGAAGGATGTTTACCTGAGTTTTATTGACTATGCTAAGAACATTTGACTGTACAGATCATAACAAATTCTGGATAACATTGCAAAGAATGGGGATTCCAGAACACTTTATTGTGCTTATGAGGAACCTGTACATAGATCAAGAGGCAGTTGTTCGGACAGAACAAGGGGATATTGAATGGTTCAAAGTCAGGAAAGGTGTGCGTCAGGTTGTATCCTTTCATCGTACCTATTCAATCTGTATGCTGAGCAAATAATCTGAGAAGGTGGACTATATGAAGAACAATGGGGGATCAAGATTGGAGGAAGACTCACTAACAACCTGCGTTATGCAGATGACACAGCCTTGCTTGGTGAAAGTGAAGAGGACTTGAAACAATTACTGATGAAGATCAAAGACCGCAGCCTTCAGTATGGATTACACCTCATCATAAAGAGAGCAAAAATCCTCACAATTGGACCAATAAGTAACATCATGATAAACTGAGAAAAGACTGAGGTTGTCAAGGATTTCATTTTACTTGGATCCACAATCAACACCCATGGAAACTGCAGTCAAGAAATCAAAAGACTCATTGCAGTTGGGAAAACCTACTGCAAAGGAACTCTTTAAAATGTTGAAAAGCAAAGATGTCACCTAGAAGACTAAAGTGTGCCTGACCCAAGCCATGTGACATTTTCCATGGCTTCATATGCGTGTGAAAACTGGACGGTGAATAAGGAAGTCCAAAGAAGAATTGACAGCGTTGAATTGTGATGTTGGTGAAGAGTATTGATTATACCATGGACTGCCAAAAGAATGAATAACCAGGATGCTCCTTACTGGTAAGTACAACCAGATTGCTCCTTATTAGCAAGGATGGCAAGACTGCATCTTACTTACTTTCAGACATGTTGTTGGGAGGGATCAGTCCCTGGAGAAGGACATTATGCTTGGTAAAGTATAGGGTTAGTGGAAAAGAGGAAGATTCTCAACAAGATGGATTGACACAGTGGCTGCAACAATGGGTTCAAGCATAACAATGATTATAAGGATGGAGCAGGACTGGGCAGTATTTCTTTCTGTGTAGTATATAGGGTCGCTATGAGTCAGAACCAACTCGACGTCAGACAACAACAACAACAGTATGTATAGTGGTGAGTGGGTAAGAGCTACAGCTGCTAACCAAAAGGTCAGCAGTTCAAATCCACCAGGTGCTACTTAGAAACTCTATGCAGCAGTTCCACTCTGTCCTATAGGGTCACTATGAGTTGGAATTGACTCATAGTCAAGTCCAGCAATGGGTTTTATACACATGTACACATATAGGTAGATAGATGATAGATAGATAATACAGATTAAAAAAACCAAAAAACCCAGTGCCGTCGAGTCAATTCCGACTCGTAGCAACCCTACGGGACAGAGTAGAACTGCCCCAGAGAGTTTCCAAGGAGTGCCTGTTGGATTCAAACTGCCAACCCTTTGGTTCACAGCTGTAGCACTTAACCACTGTGCCACCAGGGTTTCCAATACAGACAGATATATGTATATACCAAAAAAACCCCGAACCCGTTGCTGTCAAGTTGATTCCAACTCATAGTGACCCTATAGGACAGAGTAAGACTGCCTTCTGTCTCTCAGTCTGCATCTATGGCCTCATAAAGAGTTCCTTATGATCAGTTGATTGAGAGGAAAAAAAACAAAAAACTTGTGCCTGTTTTACAGATGGTTTTGCACTATATGCAGGCAACACTTGAAAGTGGTCAGTGGTAGTACTACAGTCCCTTTCTGGGACCTCCCTGAAGGACAGTGGTGAAGGGAAATTCTCTCAGTGGGCAGAACGTGAAGCATTGCACCTGACTGTTCACTTTTTTTGGAAGGAAACATGGCCAGGTGTGCAATTGTATACTGATTCATGGGCTGTGCCCAGTGGTTTGTCCGAATGGTCAGCGATTTGGAAGGAATATGATTGGAAAATTGGAGACAAGAATTTCTGGGGAAGAGGTATGTGGATAGTCCTCTCCAAATGGGCCAAAGAAGTAAAGATGTTTGTGTCCCATGTGAATGCTCACCAAAGGTTGACCTCCACAGAGGAGAATTTTAACAATCAAGTGGATAGGATGATGCTTTCTGTGGAAACCAGTCATCTTCCCCCAGCCATTCCTGTCATTGTCCAATGAGCTCATGACAAAGTGGCCGTGGTGGCAGGGATGGAGGTTATGCATGGGCTTAGCAACATGAACTTCCACTCACCAAAACTGACTTGGCTACAGACACCAATGAGTACCCAATCTGCCAGAAGCAGAGACCAACACTGAGTCCCTGATATGGCACTGTCCTAGAGGTGATCAGCCATCAATCTGGTGGCAGGTAGATTACATTGGACTGCTTCCATCACGGAAAGGATAGCATTTTTACCTTATTGGAGTAGACACTTACTCTGGATATGGGTTTGCCTGCCCTGAATGCAAGTCTTGTGCCAAAATTACCGTCTGTGGACTTATAAACTGCCTTATCTACCATCATAGTATCCCATACCACATCACCTTGATCATGTGACTCAGTTTACAGAAAATGAAGTGTGGTAATGGGCCCATGCTCATGAAATTCACTGGTCTTACCATGTCCCCCATCATCCTGAAACAACTGGCTTGATAGAACAATGAGATGGCCTTCTAAACAAAAAGTTTTTGTTCCAGCTAGGTGGCAATGCCTTACATGGTTAGGACAATGTTCCCCAGGAAGTTGTATATGCCCTAAACCTATGTGTACTATACTGTGCTCCTTCTCCCATAGCCAGGATTCACATATCCAGGATTCAAGGGGTGGAAATGGGAGTGACTCCACTCACTATTACCCCTAGTGACCCACTTACAAAATTTTTGTTTCCTGTCCCTGTGACCCTATGCCTTGTGGGTCTAAAGGTCTTACATTCAAAGGGAGGAATGCTCCCATCTGGAGATACATCACTGATTCCATTGAACTGGAAGCTAAGAATGTCACCCAGCCACTTTGGGCTCCTTATGTCTCCGTATCAATAGACAAGGAAGAGATTTACTGTATGGGCTGGTGTGATTGATCCTAATTACCAAGAGAAAATGGAGTTGATAATTCAAAATGGAGATAGAGTACAAGTGGAATGCAGGAGATCCCTTAGGGCATATCTTAGTACTACCACGCCCTGTGATTAAATCAATGGAAAACTGTAAAAACTCAACTCCAATATGACTACTAATGGCCCTGGCCCTTCAGAAGTGGAGGCTTGGGTCACCCCACCCGGCAAAGAACCACAACCAGCTGAGGTACTTGCTGTGAAGAATGGTATATGGAATGAGTGGTGGAAGAAGGTAGTTTTAAATACAAGCTACAGCCATGTGATAGTTGCAGAAATGAGCTCGGTAATTGTTGAGTATTTATTCCCTGTGTGTGGTATGTGTGCATCAAATATTTTTGTTTTCTTCAGTTATAAAATATAAGCTGTAAACAGGACTAGTGCATTTTTGGTTGTGTTTTAGTTGTATCATGTTATGCTCAAGCATGCCTTTGTGATTGTCTTTATTTAGAGATTACGTATAGTGTAAGGAGCTGTGCACAGGTGCCAAATTGCCAAGAGGTAGACTGTGATGGTTAAGGTTGTGTGTCAACTTAGCTGGGCCATGATTCTCAGTTATTTGGCAGTTATGATGTAGTTGGGCAGTTATGTAATGATGTAATCATGTCCATGATGAGATCTGATATAATGTAATTATCTCCATGGTGAGATCTGCTATAAGCAGCCAATCCTTTGAAAGGGAGTTTGCTTAGATGTATGGCCTGCATTCAATATATGTGGACTTCCCTGCAAAGCTCTCTGGCTTTTTGCTCTGCTCTGGATCCTGCATTTGGCATGCAGTCATCTAACCTTCAGTTCTTTTGACGTGAACCACTGACCTGTCATGTTACCTTTTAGTAGCCCGTGAGCCAGCAATCTGACATCTGACCTACCGATCTTGGGTTCATCAGCCCCTGCAGCTACATGAGTCAGCTATGTGAATCTCCAGCCTGATACCTGACTCATAGATTTGGGACTTTCCAGGATCTACAATCTCATGAGCCATTTCCTTGATATAAATCTCTCTCCCTGTCTCTCTCTCTCTTTCTCTGTATATATACACTTCAACATAAAGAAAACAAAAATCCTCACAACTGGACCAATAAACAACATTATGATTAATGGAGAAAAGATTGAAATTGTCAAGAATTTCATTTTACTTGGATCCACAATCAACACCCATGGAAGCACCAGTCAAGAAATCAAAAGACGCATTGCATTGGGGAAATCTGCTGTAAAAGATTTCTTTAAAGTGTTAAAAGCAAAGATATCATCTTGAAGACTAAGGTGTGCCTGACCCAAACCATAGTGTTTTCAATCACCTCATATGCATGCAAAAGCTGGACAATGAATAGGGAAGACAGAAGAAGAATTGATGCCTTTGAATTGTGGTGTTGGCAAAGAATATGGAATGTACCATGGACTGCCAAAAGAATGAAGAAATCTGTCTTGGAAGAAGTACAACCAGAATGCTCCTTAGCAGCAAGGATGGTGAGACTATGCCTCACATTCTTTAGACATGTTATCAGAAGGGCTGAGTCTCTGGAGAAGGACATCATGCTTGGTAAAGTAGAGGGTCAGTGAAGAAGAGGAAGACCCTCAATGAGATGGACTGTACACAGTGGCTGCAACAATGGCCTCAAGCATAACAACGATTATGAGTGTGGTGAAGGACCAGGCAGTGTTTCCTTCTGTTGTGCATAGGGTTGCTATGAGTAGGAACTGACTGGATGATATCTAACAACCTACAACATATATGTATATAAACCTGTTGCCATCGATTCTGACTTATAGCAACTCTAAAGGACAGAGTAGAACAGCCCCATAGAGTTTCCAAGGAGTGCCTAGGGGATACACTTTACTGGTTTTGCTTCTCTAAATAACGCAGCCTAAGAGAGGCAATCATCAATAAGAAGTTTAGTGCTGACTCCTGTATGAAGGTCAGAGATGACAGTAAGAGACATGCACACAAAGGCTTATTCATTTACATTCATATGGATGATAGGTCCTCAACATAATAGAGGCCAAATGACAGCACATAACCACCAGAAGGCAGCAGGCTTCAATTATTATAATATAGATTTCTTTACTTCTTATTGCTGCTGCAACAGAAACACCACAGCTGGGTGACTTTAAAAAAACAGAATTTATTTGATCAGAGTTCTGAGGTCTAAAAATCCAAATTAGGGTCTTGGCCTTGGTTTGCTTGCTTCTTGAAGGTAACCCTGGGTATTCCTTGGTTTCTTGGCTGCTTCTTAGGTGTCTAATCTACTCTTTTAATAAGTCAGAAGTGATTAGATTAGAACTCAGCCTACTGGAGTATAATCTAATTAACATAACAAAGAAAATTGTATTTCCAAATGACCCTACTACCAAAGGGTGTGTAATCCTCTGTTGCTGATGGCATGGTCTTTCTTCAGATTCCTAGAGGATTGCATTGTGGTTAGAATTCCAACACATATTCTTTTGGGAAACAATTCAATCCATAACAATATACAAGGTAGGAAGAGAAGCCAAGAGGGTTTGACCTACAGGGAGTTGTAGAAATAGATAATTGAGCACGGTATCCCTAGAGACAAAATACGTCCGCAGACAGCAAGGGTTGAATTGCTGTTTAACATCTATAATAAAAAACTAAATCAAGAATGGAGAAGCAAGATGCTGAGGGCAATTACAACAAGAAAAAAGTTATGGTACCTTGCTCAGTCCTTAGATTTGAGCCAGTTTTTCAATCCAGAATCCATCAATTGAAGAAATGGCCAGGTATCTAAGAGGATAGAGCCTGAAACACCATGGCAAATATATACTGTGATGATTCACCCAGTCTTTCCTAAAGGACATATGGCTATTTACTCAGGTCACTGTACACTGGACAAAGAGAAATAACCAGACATTGTAATGATGACTGGACACAGGTCTGAGTTGACACTGATACCTGGAAATTGAAAAGAGCTTCTGGCTCCCTTGTCATAGTGGCCTATGGAAACTAGGTTATAAGGAATCCTGGCTAAAGTCTGCTTTCCAGTGGGTTTACTTGTCACAGTTCTGCAGATCATGCAGAAACTGGGTTATTAATTTTCCAGTCACTTGTTGCATTATTGGCAGCTAGAATAAAGATCAAATTGAGTCTTTTGTCCCTTGAATAAGATCTAACATAGTGAGTGGTGAAAGCCAAATGGAAAACTGTGTAACCTCTCTCCCCCTCCTCCTAGATAGCAAATCGAAATCAATATCATATCCCCGGGGGGATGGAGAGGATTAGTGCTACCATTAAAGACATAAAAGCTGCAGTGGTGGTGGTCCCTGCCATATTTCTGTTGGTAGATAAGGCAGTCTATAATAGGAATCCCAGACAATGACTGTAGACTATACTGCAGAGTAGAACCCATTGCAAATGCTGTGTTGGATGTGGGTTTAGCTAAAGCATGTGAATAAGATCTCAGGCAGTTAGTACGCAATAATTTATTTAGCAAGTACCTAGGATACCTACTTCATTCCAATTAGAAAGGAGGATTAGCAACAGTTTGCTTTCACACGGACAGACTAAAACACTCTTTAAACCTTTGCCTTAAACCTATATTAATTCTACTGAACTCTGCCATTATATAATCTGAAGAGTTCTGGACAACCTGGGAGTCCTGTAGAGCAATACCTATTCATTATATTGACGACATCATACTGATTGAACAGAACAAGAGGTAGCTAGTATACCAGAAGTCTTGATAAGACACATGTGCTCCAGAGGGGTTGTCTTAGTCATCTAGTGCTACTGTAACAGAGATACCACAAAAGAAATTTATTTTCTCACAGTCTAGGTGGCTACAAGTCCAAATTCAGGGCATCTCTCTCTGTCAGCTCTGGAGGAAGGTCCTTCTCATCATTCTTTCCCTGGACTAGAAATTTCTCCGCACAAGAACCGCTGGTCCAAAGGATACGCTGTGCTCCCAGCACTGTTTTTTTTTTTTTTTTTTGTGGTGTGAGGTCCCCTGTCCTTCTGCTCATTTCTTTGTTTTACATCTCAGAAAAGATTGCCTTAAGACAAAATCCAATTTTGTAGATTGAGTTCTGCCTCCCAAACACAACTGTTGCCTATCCCACCTTATTAACATCATAGAGGTAGGATTTACAACACACAGGAAAATCACATCAGATGACAAAATGATAGGCCCTCACACAATACTAGGAATCATGGCTTAGCCAAATTGATACACATATTTTTGGAGGACACAGTTCAATCCATGGCAGGAGTGGAGGTAAATTCTACAAAGATTAAGTGACTAGCCAATTTGGTAAAGTTTTGAGGGATCCAATGATAAGGAGCTTACTGGACTATCCCTCTCTAGTAACAAATTGCAGCATCTTGCATTCCCTAACACAAGGAAAACAGCACATGGTTCAAAATTGGAAAAGGTGTGCAACAGGGTTGGGTCCTTTCATCCTACTTATTCAATCTGTGTGCTGAACAAATAATCCAAGAAGCCGGACTATATGAAGAAGAACACAGCATCAGAATTGTCAGAAGACTCGTTAACAACTTGTGATATGCAGACGACATGATCTTGCTTGCTGAAAATTAACATAACTTGAAGCACTCACTAAGAAGTTCAAAGACAAAAGCCTTTTTAGTACAGATTACACCTGAATGTGCAGAAAATGAAAATGCTCACAACTAGGTCGATAAACAACATCATAATAAATGGAGAAGAAATTGAAATTGTCAATGATTTTATTCTACTTGGGTCAACAATCAATACCCCTGGAAGCAGCAGTCAAGAAATCAAATGACATATTGCACTGGGCAAGTCTGCTACAAAAGATCTCTTTAAAGTTTTTATTTTTATTTTTTTATTGTACTTTAGATGAAGGTTTACAGAACAAACTAGCTTCTCATTCAACAGTTAGTACACATATTGTTTTACGACATTGGTTAACAATACCATGACATGTCAACACTCTACCTTCTTGACCTTGGGTTCCCCATTACCAGCTTTCTTGTCCCCTCCTGCCTTCTAGTCCTTGCCACTTGACTGGTGTGCCCCTTTAGTCTTGTTTTGTTTTATGGGCCTGTCTAATCTTTGGCTGAAGGGTGAACCTCAGCAAAAGTAATGAGTAATTTCATTACTGAGCTAACAGGATACCCAGGGGCCCTATTCTTGGGGTTTCTCTGGTCTATTTCAGAGCAGTGAGCTAGAATTTTGTTCTACATTTTCCTCCAACTCTGTCTGGGACCCTCTATTGTGATTCCTGTCAGAGCAGTCAGCGGTGGTAGCCAGGTACCATCTAGTTCTACTGGACTCAGTCTGATGAAGGCTGTGGTAGTTGTGGTCCATAAGTCTTTGGACTAATCTTTCCCTTGTGTATGCAGTTTTCTTCATTCTCCTTTGCTCCCGGAGGGGTGAAACCAGTGGAGCATCTTAGATGGCTGCTCACAGGATTTTAACACCCCAGACACTACTCACCAAAGTAGAATGTAGAACATTTTCTTTATAAACTATGTTATGCCAATTGGGCTAGATGTTCCTGAGACCATGGTCCGCACAGCCCTCAGCCCAGCAATTCAGTCCGTCAGGGAGTTTGGATGTGTCTATGGAGCTTCCATGATCTTGCCTTGTAAAGACCTCTTTAAAGTTTTGAAAAGCAAAGATGTCTTTTGGATGACCAAGGTGTGTCTGACTGAAGCCATGGTGTTTTCAATTGCCTCATATGCATGCAAAAGTTGGATAATGCAAAAGGAAGAGAGAAGAATGGATGTGTTCAAACTATGGTATTGGTGAAGAATATTGACTATATCACGGACTGCCAAAGGAAGGGAAAAATCAGTCTTAGAAGAAACCTGACCAGAATGCTCCTTAGAAATGAGGATGCCAAGATTTAGATTTATTTACTTTGGCACTGCTCTGCACTATAGTCTACAGTCATTGAATATGATTCTTCTGACTTCTGTAGAAAGATCAATTACTAGAAAAGGAATCATGCTTGTAAAGTGGAGGCCAAAGAAAAGGAGGGAAACACTCAATGATGTGGATTGACACAATAGTAGAAACAATGGACTTAAACATACCAATGATCGTGAAGGTGGTGTAGGTCGGGCAATAAGTCAGAGCCAACTTGATAGCAACTAACAACAGCAACAACAATAGCAACAGCACGATAGCAGAATTCAGCTCTCCAGAACATAAACTCTATGAGGAGAGAAGTTTGTGCCTGTTTGTTTACTACCGTATCACCTGTGCCTGGATCAGTGCCTGGCTCTTATTACCATTCAACAGATATGTGTTCAATGAATGGAGGTTTCATATGGGGCAATGAAATAAACAAGACAGGGGTCTCAACTCAAATACTCTCACTGGCCTAACCCAGACCCACAACCCGGCCGAGCAGTAGATTATTGAAGGGTACAAGTATAAGAGAGAAAGAGCAGAAGGGATTGAATGAACAGGAGAGCTTATGACCTATCTAAAATTATTTAAGCTTTAATATTTTAATAGTTATACTGATCATTAAAATATTATAATATTTCAATAATAATTTAATAAACACTTTGTAGACCAATTAAAATGGTCTAACAGTTAAATCCAGTTAGTGGACTGCTGGTTTATATTCTCTGAGTAGGATAAGGTAAAAAGTGATTCTTCATGACAATAAACTACAAAATAGTGAGATTTTCAGAGTGAAAAATGAGGAAAACTAATAACCTACAGGACACAATTAACCAGCATTTTCTGCAAATCTTATAGTGAGACTCTGACAAAAGTCATCACATTTGACTTAGCCTCAAGGAGTTTAGATAAGAAGATACAACATATGCCTAAGAAAAAGCATGAGAATAATTGCAGCATTTTATATAGTTAAATGCAAGGCAAAATAACATAGGTTTAAAATACATGTGCCAGAAGGACATGATACATGGAGTGGTTAGAGAATTGGATCCGCTAAGACTTGGAAAGGAAACCTCTGTGCTATACGGATTCACAGAAGCCTGAACATAGAGGTTGAAGAAGTAAGGTTCCAAATTTTAAACCTCGAGTTAATTAATTATTTTCTAGCAAGCTTGGTGGAGCATTAATCTGAAATAGGAATTTTAGAAGCACGTTGGAATTTAAGAAGTATTTATTTTAGAACCTCTGCCTCTAAGAACCTTTTGGTTCCCCCATCGGAAATTGATTACACAGCATCCGGTCACCTCTCTGTGAAACAAGTCAATAGTGTTTGGGGAACTATTCTGTGAAGTGTAAGCTTTCTGTAAAATGCTTACAAGCTTTTTATAGAAGACCCACTGCACAGTAGAGTACATATAATCTAGGAACTTTTTTCCCCATAAGAGTCAGAGATGATTCATTCTTATTGTTCACTTGCTAACAATAACATCTTTGAAAAAATACATTCAAAGATAAGGTGAAGAGATGAAGAGGGAAATAAAGAATGAGTTTTTTTTTTTTAAGTATCTGCAAGAAAATTCACCAGATCTGAGTGTGTTTGAGAATCTTTCAATAAGTTGAAAGTTTTGCCTTTTTTATCCACATTATAAACTCAGGAAGACAAAAAGAGTAAAAATATGCCTGCAAGTTATTCCATTCAAATACCAGTGAATACAACAAAAAGTCAGTGAATGTGACTCTCCAGAGAAGAAATGATAACGGGGTTGAAAGCCTTCTTACAGATCCAGAATGGCAATAAATGAAGATACTTCCTTTAACAAATGCCTCCAAAATAACTCATGAAAAATGAAACATCCTTTTGTGCTTTAGAATGTATGGCAAATACTGATTAAATTCACCCTGAGAGCATGTCAATTTGAAAAGGGGATTATAAATGTACAAACCACCAGGCACTCTCTTTTGCAAGGGGGGTGAGTATATCCATTTAAATACTGTGTTAGCTCTGGCACATTTAGACTGAGAGCAAAACTGGAGGGAAATTGGAATAACATTGGCCTTCACGAGGGTTAGAGAGGCTGCCCCTGCAGCAGGTTGGTAATTTGTCACATCAGCCCCTTCATGAACTATCAACCTCATTACTGTGGTTCACTGCACGGTTGGCCCTTGGGAGTCTAATACTAATAGCATGTAGAGGGTGATGAGGCTTGTGGTCTCAACTACTTCATTATTGATCCACTTAAAAATACGCCACCTACATATTCGAGTAAACCTGGCAATATATTAGAGGTGGAGAAACACCAAAAACATCTAAAATCAATTAAGGAAGGGGGAACAAAAAACATGAAAGGGATCTAAGCAGTGATAGCACTGCAAAAGCAAGTCTTTTTGGAAAGATAGAGGGTGAGTAATTTTGTGTGACAGCAACTGTTTATTCTGTCGTGTGAGGCCATGCATCAACCAGTAACAGCTATAACTGTACACTAAGTAGGGCTACTAAATGAAATAAGTCTGGGGGATATTTTTAAGACCCTATGAAGATACACAGAGCAAGGGTGTTTGAAGGACAATTACGTGCAGTCCCTGGGCTATGAACGAGATCCGTTCCTGTGTCCTTTTAACTCAGCTTTTGTAGGTAAGCTGAAACAGGTGAATAAGGTTCTTATTTAGCCTTAGTTTAGTGCAAGAAAAGGCTCAAAGCCTTTTCAGTGATTTAAAAGCTGCATGTGCAGCAAGGGAAGGCAGTTGGGATGAATTTGTTGCAAGTAGGTGTTGGTTCAATGGTTTTAAACTAAGGGCAAATTTACATAACGTTAAAGGACGGTATGAGTTGTCCTTAAGTAAATAGGATTTTTGTATCCTGGGGACTGCCTGTTTTTAAGCAATAAAAAACATATTGAGAATCCTTTCAATGACTTTAGCTGGAAAGGAGAAGAAAGGTTCATTTCTAAAGCTCCAAGATGATTGGTAATACATAGAAATACACTAGTATATTAGTTGTTGTTGGGTGCTGTCGAGTCTATTTTTTGACTCATAACCACCCCACGTGACAAAATAAACTGCCGCATTCCCCAGTGCCTTCGACTAAACTGCCCCATTAAAAAAACACCATTAGTAGGTACTAAATATTCTTTTGTGTATATCCCTCAAATTCAACATTTCAGAGATACCCATCTGTGGAAGCACAGAACTCACCTATTAAAAAGCATCAGGTCACTTATGTTTCTCTTCCGCAATAGCAATGGATTTTTACTGTCTCGATTGCTTTAAGCGTTAAAAGAACAAATGTATATAGAAAGGGGTTATAATGCTAAGTTTCTTTTGTGTTTTATATTTATTGATTCATTGATAATGTAAAAATACCCAAGCAACAACAGTTACTTGTCAAAAAGTTTGATGTACACTAATAACATATTTTAACTTCTTGCACCTCTGTATTGTACTACTGTGCTAGCAACTAGTTTCATCCTGTTATTTCATTTCACCTTTAAATTCATTAAAGTTAAATAGCGTTTATACTTTAGTTCCTCAGCCACATTAGCCACATTTCAAACGCTCATTACACGTGGCTCAGGGCTACTCTACTGGATGGCATACATACGGATCATTCTATCAATGCAGAAAGTTCTATTGGGTAGTGCTGTTCTAGAGCACACTTTCCATTTGCTTTCAATAAAGCCTGAAAGGATATATCTGAAAAGAAACTCTAAGTAGACTAAAATACACAGGAAATTTGAATTTTCATAAAGTTACACTTTTTTTCTGGCATAAGTCACTCACTGTATTTTTGATACCATCATCTAAAAATATTTTGTATTTAACACATGTATTCCAATTACTCTTGGTGAACATTTGTAAAATGACTAAAATATGGTTCTCAGATTTGATCATTGCAAATGTCCCTTTACACATGGCAATGTGGATTGAGGTGGCTAAAATTTTTGTAGAAGTAGAGAACTGTTTGTTGTAATTGCAATTATAAGTAGTTTTATTATCAGTCATCTGACTATTTAAATAAAACAGGATGGAATTTCTGGCTGTAAGTGTCAGTTATTAAAAAACATGTTAAAGTTTCAATCCTTTAAGGTATACACTAAAAGTCTGAACATGGTTAAAAGCAGAGCCATTTTAAATTTAGAAAGCCAATTAAAATGTGTTTTAGCATATGGCTTTAACATGTCCTTATTTCTAAGGTCATTTCTATGGAAGAACAAACTATTGAGATAAAGTGTGAATGAGACTGCACACCAGGATATAAAGCTAATCTTTTCTGATATTCTTAGAGATTTGTGGAGCGTTTCTTCTCCGTAGGCTTTTTGTTGTGTGTGGTGTGTGTACATGTGTTTTAAGATAAGGCAAACCCATATTTCAAGCATAAAAGAAATGGAAGTCTTGAAACAGAAGGTAAAAGTGGCTCAGCCTAGCTGGAGGCTACCTCCATTCTTAGGAGGATTTGGATAAAAATATTTCTAGCTCAGTTTGAAAGAGTTCCGAAGATGGAAATCACACCAGAAATTTCGAACCCAAGCCTTTGTTCCCTCCGACTGCCCCTTTTGAAGCCTCAATAGGCTTAAAGAAAAAAAGTATTCGGCATATCCAAAGGTGCTCATTTCTTTGTGTCACATATTTTTCTTTGCCTTGATTGCTGTTGCTTATGCTTTCTTGGCATCTGTTGTCTTTGATAGGGCTTTAGGCTGAAATCTCTTAATTTTTTTTTTTAACATCATGGTTGAAAGATATCTAGGAGGCCTGCTGGATGTGGTTTTTGCTATGTTTTGTTTGCCATTACCTACAAAATAAAAAATCAAATCAAATCTTTAGGTTAGCATTCATGGTCATCCCCAATCTTCGTCCAAGTTCTTCATTCTCCTTTTGCTTCAGCCAGAGGAGTCAAATCATTGTTTCTTGCAAGTCCTGACTAATTCACAACAATATACCATTAGATGGACTTTACCTGGAATATTCTGCATTCTTAAAATACCACCTTATTCCCAAAACTCCATAAAACTGTCATGAGCTACTATCACCCATTGACACTCTATTCTAAGTTCTCAGAGGAATATGTGAGTTGATGTTTAAGACTTTAGGTCAGATTACCTACATGCTAAACCAAGCTGAGCTAGGTATTAACTATATGACCTAGGAAAGTATTTCAACCTCTTTTGGGCCTTCAAGTCATTGTCTACACATGTACGCACTCAATCTCAAAGGAAATTATGAAGATTTAATAATAATGTATGGTAATGCTCAGTGACCAGCACACTGTAAGTACTCTAGAGCCTGTTGCCATCTAGACAATTCTGACTCATGTTAACTCCATGCATGTCAGAGTAGAACTGTTCTCCATTGGATTTTTGATGGCTGATTTCAGAAGTAGTTTGCCAAGTCTTTCTTTCAAGGTACCTCTGGGTGGGCTCAAACGTCTAACCTTACAGTTAGCAGCTGAGCGCATTAACCATTTTTACTACCCAGTGACTCCAAGCCCTGTATGAATATTAACTATTATAATTGTCTGGTATCTTTACTATAGGCTGCTTTGTGACAGCTCTCTTTGCCTAACCAACTGGAATGGAAACTACTTGAAATCAACAATTTCTTGATACTAACCTGTTGCCATGGAGTCAGTTCTGATGCATAGCTGCCCTACAGGGCAGAGCAGAACTGCCCCATAGGGTTTCCAGGGACCAGCTAGATTTGAACTGCCTACCTTTTGGTTAGCAGCCAAGCTCTTAACCACTGTATCACCAGGGCTCCTTCTTGATACTAGTGGGCTTATTCGCTCTCAAAAAATCTAGCGCAGTTTTGAGCACCTTTTAACTACTAAGAGCTGGATCTTACTCAGTCAATATGTTTCATAGCGTATTATATATTTGAAAATCTTTTTAATCATGGGGCTATAAAACAATAAGATTGGTGAGGAAAATGTAATTCACTTTCAAACTTCAAAGTAAAGCTTCTTGTACATATGGTAGCAAATCAGAGCCTGACAAGTAATTAAAAAACAAAAAAAAAACTTCAAGAATAATAAAAGTAAACACAGCTAGACATTAAGTCCAAAAGTCATTCTTAGTTTAATAAGGAAAATAGTAATGTTTGTTGATGTTTTGACTAATTCAATATTATATGAATCAGAAGCAAGTGGCATAATTTTGCTAAAGAAGACAGAATTCTGAGAATTTAGAGATAATATGATTGACTACTTAGAATACTGAAAGAATCAAAAAAATTAATAAAACAGTTCAGTAAAGCATCTAGATATAACTAAATAGAAAACGTACTGGAACAATCTCATTCACCTTAGCAACACAGTCATAAAATATCTAGAGAGAAAATTAACAAAATTGTGAAGGGTTGATAAGAAGACAAAAGGGGAAAAAAAAGACTTGTAGAGAAGCAGAAATAGAAAGAAAAAAAGAAGGCATCGTGTTCCTAGAAAGGAGAAAATAAGAAATATTTTCTAGATTTAATTCTTCTCCAATTAATTTAGTGTTTTCATGGAATTAAAAACAAAATATGAATAGAATGATTTTTGAAAGCTTAATCCAGTGATACTAAAATTCATGTGTAATAAACAGAAAATAAGGAAAACAATATTAAAAATTATGTACGGTAGGCCCAGAACGTTTGGACTCTGCCAGAAATTAAAATGTGTTGTATTATTACATTAACCTAACCAGCACCATTCTGTTCCTATAGACAAGTAACTGAGAATAGACAAAGAAGGAAAATCCACTAACTTTTTTTAAAGCATAGAAGAGACATATTTTCAAGAATGAAAAAGGTAGCCAATGAATTGAGCTGAAATAATTGGTTGACTGTTGCTGAAAGAACAAAAAATCTCATAAGATTCTCCCCTTGAATCATTTTTAAATCAAAGTAAGTCTAATTATAACAAGATATTCATTTTTTTCTCATAAGATACTAATAAATATATTAAAAAATTATGTTAAAATAAAATATACTGAATGTTGGCAAGGTTTTAGTGAGAGACTCTCAGATCTATCCTAAGAATTAATCGGCAAGATGATAATTCAGTTTAAAGCAGCACATATCCTTGATATGAAAAAAACTTCATGTCCAACCATTACATAAATCAAAATTTATCATTATTATAAAATATCATGCAGCTCTTTAAAATGAGCTTTATGAAAAAAATTAAAAGATATACTTTAATGCATTTGGAATCTGAAGTTACTTCAACATATTAAATTATGATTTGCTTTCTTTTCTATATTTACCAAAAATATTATGAATATATTTTATTACATTAAAATTAAGAAAAATGTTTTTTTGAAAAAATGAAGAAAAGTGTCAACGTTGACTTTTGGGAATAGTAGTTGGTTTTGTACCTGTAGCATTGTCCCCATGCTCTCAAATATGATTCTCCAGCAAGCTTGGAATGTTCAACATCTTTTAAGAAAATTCAGTAATATATTGTGAGGATAGTAAATTTTGTTTAAATTAATTAAAAACGCAAGTTATATGCAATGTCTTGCTGTACATATTATTAAATCAACACATTTTGAATGCCATCACTTAGATATATTCACCTTCTACATCTCTAAAACCCTGTTGCTGTTGAGTCGATTCCCACTCATACCGACCCTATAGGACAGAAGAGAACTGCCAATAAGGTTTCCAAGGAGCTCCTGGTGAATTAGAACTGCTGACCCTTTGGTTAGCCGCCATAGCTCTTAACCACTACACCACCAGGGTTTCCTCTACGTCTCTAGTGCTTGGTAAAATTACAGGGTCGTGAAAAAGAGGCAGACCATCAGTGAGGTGGATTGACACAGTGGCTGTAATGATGGGCTCACACATAGCACCTATTGTGAGCACGGTGCAGGACCGGGCAGAGTTTCCTTCTGTTGTACATAAAGTCGCTATGAGTCGGAACTGACTTGATGGCACCTAATAACCACAAAAACATCTCCTACCCCAAACAAAAACAACTAAAAAAAAAACAAAGCAGAACAAACCCAAGCTTTTTTGTTGGTTATTTCTCTGTTAGGTCTGATTTCCGGTCCATCTCTCAATATTCTGTCTGTGATGCTGAAACTGATTTTTATCAAGTCTTCTTCCTGGAATCCCTTGTCAGTTGATTTCTAGTTAGGTTCCAGTGAGTGGGAGAAATAGGCTGTCATTTGGGAGCCGGAAAAGAGGAGAAAATATTTTCTTCCTATTTCAGATCGTGCTAGTTAGTGTCCCTGTAGCAGCAAATTTCAGCTATGACCGAAACCTCCAACTTTTTGCACAGTCCCAGACATGGCCACTTAGACATATGACCATCATGTGGTCCAAGTACCAGCTGCACCATATCCCCCCTGATTAACTTAGGTCTCAGAAAATTGACAAACTAGTCTGTGGATTTCTCTGATCAAAGTAGACCTGTTGAAATTGCAAGTATCTATTGTTTTACAATAGAATTTTGAAATACAAATGCTGTGTCTACTTTTACAAAAATAATAAAGTGCTAGGATATTACTAAAGATTCTTGTATTGTCAGATAAAAGTAAATAAAC
Organism: Elephas maximus indicus; assembly: GCF_024166365.1. Taxonomy (NCBI): domain Eukaryota; kingdom Metazoa; phylum Chordata; class Mammalia; order Proboscidea; family Elephantidae; genus Elephas; species Elephas maximus. The sequence goes on along the minus strand of NC_064823.1, from coordinate 58,249,033 downwards.
TGAAAATCTGTAAGACACAAAAAAAGCCAAACCCGTTGCCATCCAGTCAATTTTGACTTATAGCGACTCTATAAGAACGTGAGTAGAACTGCCCCATAGTTTCCAAGGAGCACCTGGTGGATTCGAACTGCCAGCGTTTTGGTTAGCAGCCGTTTTATGCAGCTAGAAATAAACTTTTACCAAATTTTAAAAATGTAAATGGCTTTGAAGTGCATCTGAAAAATAAGAACACATTAAAAATCACATATGTAAAATGATTTACATGCTTCTAAGTCAAGAATGTATTTATGCATCTCCGCAGATTTTTAGCTGTATGTTAACTTTGGTAGCACACTCTACCTCTGTACTAGACTCTGTTTTGTTTTTCTCCTAAGATCTGAGACTTTGTGTTAATCTTTCTCTCATTCACTTTGTTTTCTTTCCTAATTCACTTCAGATCCTCATTCCCCAACTATTTATGTATTCTTTATCTCTTCATGGAATTACTGATAACGATAAATGATTCAAAATAACTTGAAGGATTTTATGTGCTGTACTTCTCTTGTTTATATAGAAAAGATAAAATTGTTGCTCCACCCATGAAAACATCTTTTCTAAAATAAAACCAGTTTAAAGATGTATCTGCTTTTGATTAGAGTATAGGAGTTGACATAATTCAGAACAGCAGATAATTTCCCAAAACATGTATATTTTGGCCTGAGGGTGAATTTTCTATTTGCATTCAAATACCAATGTATCTGTTGTTCTACTAATATATAATCTTCCCAAAAAAAAAAAGAAGAAAAATAACACTAAAATTCCAATTTAGAAGGAACTTGAAAGTTGTTTCTATCCTGCTTAACTCATTTCTGTATTTCCACTCCATAATGCGAATGGAGAAATAATATTGTGTTCTTAACCTGGAGACTAATATTAGCATTTGCATTTTCCGGCGTTCCTTGGGCAGGGGAGAATTTACCGGTGAGGAACGTGGAATGAGAGAAAATCAAACAGCGGTCTCTTCAGTCCTTCCGTTTTTGTGCTTCTAGGAGACAGTCGCTCACCTGAAATAAGACTAATATGAATCTGTAAGGCAAAACAAACATTTTTCTTTGCCTTTAAGAGTTTAAGATTTTACTTGAAATGCTGTATTAAAAATGGACAATTTAGATACAGTTGAGAAATGGCTGCAATTTCAAGCGTTCGCTTCCAAGTGATCAAAACCAATTGGGCTAAAGATACAATAACAAAAATCAGTTTTGATAGTGATATATAGGGTTGTCTTTACCACACAGAAATGTTGAAGCATAATATGATTTTTGGAGATCTCCAATATCAGTTTGTATCTGTCTTTTTAAAGATTATGGATGCTCCCAAATGAATAGTCTTTTGTTTAGCTACACAAAGGGAACCCTTCCATTTGACCCCTGAGGTGATCAGTCAGAGCCTCAAGTGGGAGAGTTCATTACCTGGAGCTTAGCATGAATAATGATGAATGCCATTATTCATCATGAAATTTTCCAACAGCTTTCAAAATTCTAGCCACAGTATTTGATTCAGTGACCCTCCTGTGACAAAGAATTCCACAAGCTAACTGCATATTGTGTAATGAGTGAATTTTTTTCATTTATTCTGTATTAATATACCATTAATTTCACATGCATTAGAGGACTTTATAAACATAAAACAGAACGACTTAGTGATTTTCTAGTTATACAATCTTAAAATGCAATATCAGCATTTTCTTAAATTTTTTTTTTCATAGGAAACATCATTTTATTACCTATAGGGTGGTGTAGTAGTTAAGTGCTACAGTTGCTAACCAAAAGGTCAGCAGTTGGAATCCACCAGGTGCTCCTTGGAAACTTTATGCGGCAGTTCTACTCTGTTCTATAGGGTCGCTATGAGTTGAAATTGACTTGCCCGCAACAGGTTTGGTTTCCTTTTTTTTTTTTTAGGCTAAGACCACCCTTTCTTAGCTTTCAAAATAGATCTTATGTTGATACTATATCTATGTTATACCAAGACCATTTTTGTGATCTACCTAATGACATAGTCACAAGCATTACCACCTTAATAAAATAGGAGCAAATTGTTTAACAATCGTGATATATATGATAGTTAATTATATTGGAAAATCTTCACCCCCACCCCCTTTTCTCACTGTAGAGTGTACTCCTCTGTCCCACTGATATTGGGCTTTGCCAAGTGACTTGCCTTGGTCGATGGAAGGTTGGCAGAAGTGACACAAGCAAAGTCCCCAATGTACTTGCACTGTGGCTTGGCTCTTATGCTCCAGTGATCTGCCAGGAGAAGAGCAGACCCCAGGTAGCCACTGCACCTTCACATTCGACCCCAGAGCAAGCCTATGTGGAACTGAACTAAACTGCAGTCCAGAGCCCAATCCAACTAACCCTCAGTCTGAAGCAGAAGCAGCCAATGTGCCTGGTTCTGATCAGCCAGACTGCTACCATCCTGCAGGCCTGTGGGCATGAGAATAACGGCTTGTCGTAAGCTGCTGAGATTTTGAGTGGTTACTTATGCGGCATTATTGAAGAAAAAAAAAAACCTACTAACAAATCATGGAAAGCAGGCTGTTTTAGATTCATCAGAGATTCTAAAGCCACTTAAAATGTCTTAGAAGGGAGGCGGGGCCAAGATGGCGGGCTAGGTGGTCGCTACCGCAGATCCCTCTTGCAACAAAGACTCAGAAAAACAAGTGAATCGATCACATACATAACAATCTACGAACCCTGAACAACAAACACAGATTTAGAGATGGAGAACGAAAAAATATGGGGAGCCAGCGATTGTTTTCAGAGCCTGGAGCCAGCGTACCAGTCAGGTGATCTTCGGCACCCGATTTAGGGCAGAGCCCAGTGGGGCAGAGGGCTCAAACAAGGGGCCCAGCCCTGGCCCCCGAACTCACTCCAGGAGGGGGCCCAGCCGGTTCACGCGGGGGGCGTGGTGGCGCAGCTGGTGGGAGAAGTCCCCGGGAGGCAGTGACTGGTCTTGGAGCGGGGAGAGCAGCGTCCCAGCCCGGGAGCCGTCCCGCCAGGATTTTGGCGGGGCGCAGGCAAGGCATAAGCGCAGGGAGCTGCCCCACCCCCCCTGAACTGACGCCGGTGGGGGGGGCCCAGCCGGTTGGCGTGGGTGGCGTGGCGACGCGGCCAGTGGGGGAGGTCCCCAGAGGGCAGCGACTGGTCTTGGAGTGGGGAGAGCGACGTCCCACCTGGGACGTGCAGTCGCAGCGCAGGCGTGGGGAGCTGCTCCGCTTGCCTGAGCTGACCCCGGGGGGGGCCCAGCTGGTTCTCGAAGGCGGTGCGGCGACGTGGCTGGTGGGACGGGGAGTCCCTGGGAGGCAGCGGCTGATTTTGGAGTCGGGAGTGCACCGCCCCAGTAGGGGAACCTTGACATTGGACGTGGGGCTGACACTTGAGGATCTGACCGTGACTCCAGCGGGCCAGACCCCCCAGGGGCAATCTCCACACAGCCAGCACACATAGGCGACGCACCCCATGGAAATCTCAGATATAATAGTCATTCCAAGCAAGACAAGCAACTCTGGCTATATTCTGAGGTGCTACTCTCCTAGCTCTCTGACCCCTCCCCCACCCTCCCCAGGCAGCTTCATTAACATCCGAATAGCCTGAGCCAGAGGGAGAACTCTGAGAGGGATCTGACTGCATTTTTTTTTAGAGGATTTTCTGGAAAAACTAGTTCCCCAGTCATGGCTCGGAGACAGCAGTCCATATCAAACCACATAAAGAAGCAGACCAGGACAGCTTCTCCAAGCCCCCAAACAAAAGAATCAAAATCTTTCCCAAATGAAGATACAATCCTGGAATTATCAGATACAGAATATAAAAAACTAATTTACAGAATGCTTAAAGACATCACAAACGAAATAAGGCAAACTGCAGAAAAAGCCAAGGAACACACTGATAAAACTGCTGAAGAACTCAAAAAGATTATTCAAGAACATAGTGGAAAAATTAATAAGTTGCAAGAATCCATAGAGAGACAGCATGTAGAAATCCAAAAGTTTAACAAGAAAATTACAGAATTAGACGACGCAATAGGAAGTCAGAGCAGCAGACTCGAGCAATTAGAATGTAGACTGGGACATCTGGAGGACCAGGGAATCAACACCAACATAGCTGAAAAAAAAATCAGATAAAAGAATTAAAAAAAATGAAGAAACCCTAAGAATCATGTGGGACTCTATCAAGAAGGATAACTTGCGAGTGATTGGAGTCCCAGAACAGGGAGGGGGGACAGAAAACACAGAGAAAATATTTGAAGAACTCCTGACACAAAATTTCCCTGACATCATGAAAGACGAAAGGATATCTATCCAAGATGCTCATCGAACCCCAGTTAAGATTGATCCAAAAAGAAAAACACCAAGACATATTCTCATCAAACTCTCCAAAACCAAAGATAAACAGAAAATTTTAAAAGCAGCCAGGGAGAAAAGAAAGGTACCCTTCAAGGGAGAATCAATAAGAATAAGTTCAGACTACTCAGCAGAAACAATACAGGCAAGAAGGGAACGGGACTACATATACAGAGCACTGAAGGAGAAAAACTGCCAGCCAAGGATCATATATCCATCAAAACTCTCTCTGAAATATGAAGGCGAAATTAAGATATTTACAGATAAACACAAGTTTAGAGAATTTACAAAAACCAAACCAAAGCTACAAGAAATACTAAAGGATATTGTTTGGCCAGAAAACGAATAATATCAGATACCAGCACAATACAAGGTCACAAAACAGAACGTCCTGATATCAACTCAAATAGGGAAATCACAAAAACAAATTAAGATTAATTAAAAAAAAATAATAATACACATAACAGGGAATCATGGAAGTCAATAGGTGAAGGATCACAATAATCAAAAAGAGGGACTAAATACAGGAGGCATTGAACTGCCAGATGGAGAGTGATACAAGGCGGTATAGAGCTATACAAGTTAGGTTTTTACTTAGAAAAATAGGGGTAAATAATAAGGTAACCACAAAAAGGTATAACAACTCCGTAACTCAAGATAAAAGCCAAGAAAAACGACTCAACTAACATAAAGTCAAACACTATGAAAATGAGGATCTCACAATTTACTAAGAAAAAGGTCTCAGCACAAAAAAGTATGTGGAAAAATGAAATGGCCAACAACACACATGAAAAGGCATCAAAATGACAGCACTAAAAACTTATTTATCTATAATTACGCTGAATGTAAATGGACTAAATGCACCAATAAAGAGACAGAGAGTCACGGACTGGATAAAGAAACACGATCCATCTATATGCTGCCTACAAGAGACACACCTTAGACTTAGAGACACAAACAAACTAAAACTCAAAGGATGGAAAAAAATATATCAAGCAAACAATAAGCAAAAAAGAAGAGGAGTAGCAATATTAATTTCTGACAAAATAGACTTTAGACTTAAATCCACCACAAAGGATAAAGAAGGACACTATATAATGAAAAAAGGGACAATTGATCAGGAAGACATAAACATATTAAATATTTATGCACCCAATGACAGGGCTGCAAGATACATAAATCAAATTTTAACAGAATTGAAAAGTGAGATAGACACCTCCACAATTATAGTAGGAGACTTCAACACACCACTTTCGAACAAGGACAGGACATCCAGTAAGAAGCTCAATAGAGACACGGAAGACCTACTTACAACAATCAACCAACTTGACCTCATAGACTTTATACAGAACTCTCCACCCAACTGCTGCAAAATATACTTTTTTTTCTAGCGCACATGGAACATTCTCTAGAATAGACCACATATTAGGTCATAAAAGAAACCTTTGCAGAGTCCAAAACATCAAAATATTACAAAGCATCTTCTCAGACCACAAGGCAATAAAACTAGAAATCAATAACAGAAAAACTAGGGAAAAGAAATCAAATACTTGGAAACTGAACAATACCCTCCTGAAAAAAGACTGGGTTATAGAAAACATCAAGGAGGGAATAAGGAAATGCACAGAATGCAACGAGAATGAAAATACTTCCTATCAACACCTCTGGGACACAGCAAAAGCAGTGCTCAGAGGCCAATTTATATCGATAAATGCACACATACAAAAAGAAGAAAGAGCCAAAATCAGAGAACTGTCCCGACAACTTGAACAAATAGAAACGGAGCAACAAAAGAACCCATCAGGCACCAGAAGAAAACAAATAATAATAATTAGAGCTGAACTAAATGAATTAGAGAACAGAAAAACAATTGAAAGAATTAACAAAGCCAAAAGCTGGTTCTTTGAAAAAATTAACAAAATTGATAAACCATTGGCTAGACTGACTAAAGAAATACAGGAAAGGAAACAAATAACCCGAATAAGAAACGAGAAGGACCACATCACAACAGAACCAAATGAAATTAAAAGAATCATTTCAGATTACTACGAAAAATTGTACTCTAACAAATTTGAAAACCTAGAAGAAATGGATGAATTCTTGGAAAAACACTACCTACCTAAACTAACACATTCAGAATTAGAACAACTAAATAGACCCAAAAAAAAAAAGAGATTGAAACGGTAATCAAAAAACTTCCAACAAAAAAAATCCCTGGCCCGGATGGCTTCACTGCAGAGTTCTACCAAACTTTCAGAGAAGAGTTAACACCACTACTACTGAAAGTATTTCAAAGCATAGAAAATGACGGAATACTACCCAACTCATTCTATGAAGCCACCAACTTCCTGATACCAAAACCAGGTAAAGACATTACAAAAAAAGAAAATTATAGACCTATATCCCTCATGAACATAGATGCAAAAATCCTCAACAAAATTCTAGCCAATAGAATCCAACAACACATCAAAAAAGTAATTCGCCATGATCAAGTGGGATTTATACCAGGTATGCAAGGCTGGTTTAATATCAGAAAAACCATTAATGTAATCCATCACATAAATAAAACAAAAGATAAAAACCACACGATCTTATCAATTGATGCAGAAAAGGCATTTGACAAAGTCCAACACCCATTTATGATAAAAACTCTTACCAAAATAGGAATTGAAGGAAAATTCCTCAACATAATAAAGGGTATCTATGCAAAGCCAACAGCCAATATCACTCTAAATGGAGAGACCCTGAAAGCATTTCCCTTGAGAACGGGAACCAGACAAGGATGCCCTTTATCACCGCTCTTATTCAACATTGTACTTGAAGTCCTAGCCAGGGCAATTAGGCTAGACAAAGAAATAAAGGGTATCCAGATTGGCAAGGAGGAAGTAAAGCTATCACTATTTGCAGATGACATGATCTTATACACAGAAAACCCTAAGGAATCCTCCAGAAAACTACTGAAACTAATAGAAGAGTTTGGCAGAGTCTCAGGTTATAAAATAAACATACAAAAATCACTTGGATTCCTCTACATTAACAAAAAGAACACCGAAGAGGAAATAACCAAATCAATACCATTCACAGTAGCCCCCAAGAAGATAAGATACTTAGGAATAAATCTTACCAAGGATGTAAAAGACCTATACAAAGAAAACTACAAAGCTCTACTACAAGAAATTCAAAAGGACATACTTAAGTGGAAAAACATACCTTGCTCATGGACAGGAACCCTTAACATGGTAAAAATGTCTATTCTACCAAAAGCCATCTATACATACAATGCACTTCCGATCCAAATTCCAATGTCATATTTTAAGGGGATAGAGAAACAAATCACCAATTTCATATGGAAGGGAAAGAAGCCCCGGATAAGCAAAGGATTACTGAAAAAGAAGAAGAAAGTGGAAGGCCTCACTCTACCTGATTTCAGAAGCTATTATACAGCCACCGTAGTCAAAACAGCCTAGTACTGGTACAACAACAGGCACATAGACCAATGGAACAGAATTGAGAACCCAGATATAAATCCATCCACGTATCAGCAGTTGATATTCGACAAAGGCCCAGTGTCAGTTAATTGGGGAAAAGATAGTCTTTTTAACAAATGGTGCTGGCATAACTGGATATCCATCTGCAAAAAAATGAAACAGGACCCATACCTCACACCATGCACAAAAACTAACTCCAAGTGGATCAAAGACCTAAACATAAAGACTAAAACGATAAAGATCATGGAAGAAAAAGTAGGGACAACCTTAGGAGCCCTAATACAAGGCATAAACAGAATACAAAACATTACCAAAAATGATGAAGAGAAACCAGATAACTGGGAGCTCCTAAAAATCAAACACCTATGCTCATCTAAAGACTTCACCAAAAGAGTCAAAAGACCACCTACAGACTGGGAAAGAATTTTCAGCTATGACATCTCAGACCAGCGCCTGATCTCTAAAATCTACATGATTCTGTCAAAACTCAACCACAAAAAGACAAACAACCCAATCAAGAAGTGGGCAAAGGATATGAACACACATTTCACTAAAGAAGATATTCAGGCAGCTAACAGATACATGAGAAAATGCTCTCAATCATTAGCCATTAGAGAAATGCAAATCAAAACTACGATGAGATTTCATCTCACACCAGCAAGGCTGGCATTAATCGAAAAAACACAAAAGAATAAATGTTGGAGAAGCTGTGGAGAGATTGGAACTCTTATACACTGCTGGTGGGAATGTAAAATGGTACAACCACTTTGGAAATCTATCTGGCGTTATCTTAAACAGTTAGAAATAGAACTACCATACAACCCAGAAATCCCACTCCTCGGAATATACCCTAGAGATACAAGAGCCTTCACACAAACAGATATATGCACACCCATGTTTATTGCAGCTCCTTTTACAATAGCAAAAAGCTGGAAGCAACCAAGGTGTCCATTAATGGATGAATGGGTAGATAAATTGTGGTATATTCATACAATGGAATACTACGCATCGATAAAGAACAGTGACGAATCTGTGAAACATTTCATAACATGGAGGAACCTGGAAGGCATTATGCTGAGCGAAATGAGTCAGAGGCAAAAGGACAAATATTGTATAAGACCACTATTATAAGATCTTGAGAAATAGTAAAAACTGAGAAGAACACATACTTTTGTGGTTAAGAAGGGGGGAGGGAGGGAGGGAGGGAGAGGGTTTTTTATTGATTAATCGGTAGATAAGAACTGCTTTGGGTGAAGGGAAAGACAACACTCAATACATGGAAGGTCAGCTCAATTGGACTGGACCAAAAGCAAACAAGTTTCCGGGATAAAATGAATGCTTCAAAGGTCAGCGGAGCAGGGGCGGGGGTCTGGGGAACATGGTTTGAGGGGACTTCTAAGTCAATTGGCAAAATAATTCTATTATGAAAACATTCTGCATCCCACTTTGAAATGTGGCGTCTGCGGTCTTAAATGCTAACAAGCGGCCAACTAAGATGCATCAATTGGTCTCAACCCACCTGGAGCAAACGAGAATGAAGAACACCAAGGTCACACGACAACTAAGAGCCCAAGAGACAGAAAGGGCCACATGAACCAGAGACCTACATCATCCTGAGACCAGAAGAACTAGTTGGTGCCCGGCCACAATTGATGACTGCCCTGACAGGGAGCACAACAGAGAACTCCTGAGGGAGCAGGAGATCAGTGGGATGCAGACCCCAAATTCTCATAAAGAGACCATACTTAATGGTCTGACTGAGACTAGAGGAATCCCGGTGGCCATGCTCCCCAGACCTTCTGATGGCACAGGACAGGAACCATCCCCGAAGACAACTCATCAGACATGAAAGGGACTGGTCAGCGGGTGGGAGAGAGATGCTGATGAAGAGTGAGCTAATTATATCAGGTGGACACTTGAGATTGTGTTGGCAACTCTTGTCTGGAGGGGGGATGGGAGGATAGAGAGAGAGGGAAGCTGGCAAAATTGTCACGAAAGGAGAAACTGAAAGGGCTGACTCAATAGGGGGAGAGCAAGTGGGAGTAGGGAGTAAGATGTATGTAAACTTATATGTGACAGACTGATTGGATTTGTAAACGTTCACTTGAAGCTTAATAAAAGTTAATAAAAAAAAAATGTCTTAGAAGGAAAACTTAATCAGAAACTGGGCATTCCCACTTTGAGCTGCTTATTTCAAGATAAATTTCAATCATTTTTTTGTTTGTTTAGAAACAACATGTTAAGAAATGATATAGTTTATGCATGAATTGTGCTTTTAAAGATTTGACACAGTTAGGATAGAGCGAATGAGAAAAATAGGAGCAACAAGATAATGTATATCTACCTTTTGTTAGACATTGCTGCTGGTCTAGGTTATTTTCCAAGCTGATCTCCTGTTTTAATTTGTTTTGCCTTTTTTTGTTTGTTTCTGATTATGTGATTGGACTAATACATTGTTTACAAATTCTCTGCAGCTTTAAAAAAGTCTTTGCTCTCCCTGCTTGTGTAAATTGTGCCATACTTGCTAAATTTACCATTCTTAAAGAAAAAAAAAAAAAGAAAGATACTCTTAAGTGTTTCCCTGTGTGTCTTTTTTTTTTGTCTTTTTCTCCAAGATCTAATAGGCAGTATTTATCACGTAGGGAAAAAGGAAGATTGGGATTGCATGATGAAAGAGCGTGATGTAACTATTAATTATACCTAACATTTCTTTTTTTTTTTATACCTAATATTATATAGTAGGTAACCCTGATGACATAGTGGTTAAGTGCTACTGCTGCTATCCAAAGGGTTGGCAGTTTGAATCCACCAGACACTCCTTGGAAACTCTATGGGGCAGTTCTACTCTGTCCTATAGGGTCACTATAAGTAGGAATTACTCGATGGCACTGGGTCTGGTTTGTTTTTTTTTGAACATTATATAGTCCTGAGAGTTTACAAGGTGTTGTGGTGATCTTTACCTAATTTAGCTGTCACAAACATTAAGAACAGTAGCATATGTAATATAATCACTTCTTTTTTGGGGGGATGGTATAGAAGGCTCAGAAATTTTAAGTGATATGCTGACTTTTTTAAATGCCGTAACTCTTTCTTGAACTTAAGTCCTCTGACTCTGAGACCCATTTGCTTTCATTTATCAGAACTATTTGATTTTTGTTGTTGTTGTTGTTTAGCCGTGGTTCCTGAAGTAGTGGTGCTTGTTGTATGCTGTAGAGTTGATTTACAACTCATAGTGACCCCTTGTGACAGAGTAGAACTGGCCCATAGGGTTTTCTAGGCTGCAATCTTTACAGGAACAGATCACCAGGTCTTTCCACCATGGTGCCACTGGGTGGGTTTGAACTACCAACCTTTTGTACCACCAGGGCTCCTTATTAACACGCTTTTCCTGATACATCATAAGATTCCCACCCTATAGGAATTTTGAGCACGTGCCATTCAATCTCGCTCAGAGAGAAATTTTCACATATCCCAGTGCCGTCGAGTCGAATCTGACTCATAGCGACCCTATAGGACATATAGTTCATAAGAATTTTAATGTAGAAATATCTTCCCATCTGAATCCCTACCAATTTCATTCCCCTTGCAAAATAACACCAGATATGGGATAGTCATTGTGTTCCTTGCTAATTTCTTATTTTGCAATATTCATTCAATGTTCCAATTCTAGCATTCCTATACTCTAGATAACTCTAGAATATAACAATTTCTCTACAATTTAAATTTTCCTGGCCTGTTCCAAACCACCATACTATGTTATGAAAAGCTAATTTAGTAGATTTAGCCCTGACATGTGACTCCCACCATCATGATTTCTTTCAAGGCTGTTGTTGTTAGGTGCTGTCAGGTCGGCTCCAACTCATAACCAAAAAAAAAAAAAAAAATCCAGTGCCGTCGAGTCGATTCTGACTATAGTTGACCCTATAGGACAGAGTAGAACTGACCCATAGAGTTTCCAAGGAGTGTCTGGTGGATTCGAACTACCAACCCTTTGGTTAGCAGCCATAGCACTTAACTACTACACCACCAGTGTTTCCCTCCATCTCATAGAGACCTTATAACACAGTGAAAGGTTGCCAGGTCCTACACAATACTCACGATTGTTGCTATATTTGAGCTCATTGTTGCAGCCACTGTGTCATTCCATCTCACTGTGGATCTCACTCTTTTTTGTTGACTCTCTACCAAGCATAATTTCCTTCTCCAGGGACTGGTCTCTCCTAATGACATGCCCTAAGTATGTCAGACAAAGTCTCACTTACATCCTTACTTCTAAGGAGCATTCTGTCTGTACTTCCTCCAAGACTGATTTGTTTGTTCTTCTGGCAGTCTGTCATGGATTTGATTGTGTCCCCACAAAATATCTGTCAACTTAGCTGGGCCATGAGTCCCCGTATTGTGTGATTGTCCACCATTTTATGTGATTTCCCTATTTGCTGTAAATCCTATCACTGTGATGAAATGAGATAGATTAGTGGCAGTTATATTGATGAGATATACAAGATTAGATAGTGTCTTAAGCCAACCTCTTTGAGATATAAAAGAGAGAAACGTGCAGTGGGATAAGGGACCTCATACCACCAAGAAAGCAGCACTGGAATCAGAGCGCATCCTTTAGACCTGAGGTTCCTGAGCTGAGATGCTCCCAGACCAAGGGAAGGCTGATGGCAAGGACTTTCCTCCAGAGCCGAGAGAGAGAGAAAGCCTTCCCCCAGCGCTGGTGACCCAGATTCAGAATTCTAGCCTACTGGACTGTGAGAGACTAAACTTCTCTTTGTTAAAGCTATCCACTTGTGCTGTTTCTGTTATAGCAGCACTAGATGACTAAGGCATAGTCTGTGGTATGTTCAATATTCTTTGCCAACATCACAGTCCAAATGCACCAATTCTTCCTCTGTCTTCCTTTTTCATTGTTCAGGGTAGTTGGAATTTTTCTTTTCTTTTCTCTATCTCCCTCTTGTGTGTCAGTAGCTTCAGCCTGGGATTAGGCATTAAAGATCTTATTTTGCTGTGAAGATACTATTTCGTTTTGTTTCCTGCCTTCCTTTATTATGTCTCTGGCTAACTCCTAACTTAATTCATTTGAAATTTTCCCCAGTTTATTTAGCACACATAAAGTAAAACAAAACAGAATTTAAAAAATGAGATCGAGAGAAGGCAAAAATGGGAGATGGAGTAAGAGACATTGTCTTGGTTTCCTAGTGCTTCTATAACAGTAATATGACAAGTGGGTATCTTTAAAGAAGAAAAAATTATTTTCTCACAGTTCAGGAGGCTAAAAGTCTGAATTCATGCCACAGGCTCTAGGGGAAGGCCCTTTGCTGTTGACTCTGGGGAAAGATTCTTATCTCTGCCAGAATTCTTGAGTTCCTTGGCGATCTTCACATGACATGTCATCTACCTTTCCCTGTTTCTGTTTGCTTGTCTCTCTGTCTATGCTACTCCTTATAAATTAGAATGGGCTAAGTTTAGCACACACTCTACACTGATATGGCATCATTAATCTAACAAAGAAAAACTTATTCCTGTAAGGGATTACATCCCAGGGATTAAGATTCCAAGACATATTTGGGAAGACACGATTCAATCCATAACAAGCATGGAGTAAAAAGGTCTTGATTTACCTGTAGAACCTCCTGAAACAGCTGAAGAAGTAGTTATAGTTTCTATCTCATGTTCAATTAGGCTAACCTGAGAGAAAGGTTTTTAAAGCTTATAATCCAAGGTGCCTATTGGACTAGGTGATGAACATTGGGAAATCATATCCCTACAGCCCTTATATTTACTTTCCCAGAAGATCTCTGAAAGTGTAGGATAATTGGTCATCTGAACACACAGGAATAGCAGTGGAAGCTATATCAAAAGATAAACACTTCTCACCTTATGGTTTTTTTGTAGATACTTCCTAACCTTCTCAATATAAAGAATTTAAAAATACAAATTAACACCTCCTTTTTAAAAATCAACAACAAAAAATATTTTTAAATATTTTAATTTCTAGTATACTAGAAAAGAAATAGAAACACGCTGAGATGAGCAGAGCCTCTGGATTCAGACACAAATATTCAGTGGCCTTCTGGGAGTTCACTCTTGAAGGAAACAGGACTCAAAGGGCTCTGAATGGGTTAGATGTCTGGTACCAGGTCTGCTCAATGTGTAAAATGGCTCAAAAGAGCTGAAGCAATTGCCCATAGCTGTGGCCTATGAGGAGCTCCTTGACTGGAGAGAAGTTTGAGAGCAGACAATGCAACACAGTAAAGAACCAAGCCAAGTGGCTTAGTGATTTGCTATGAGCTAGAAACAGTGAAATGAGCAAAATAAGATGTTGTTTAGAAGTGGGGGCATGGGGCAAGTCTTAGGCTGAAGTAATTACAAGCTTTCATTCTTGAAGGCTGGGCAAAGAGAAAGAAAAATAAATTTCAAATGAACAAATAGAAACCCAGTTTCCTCCCGAAATACATTTGCAAATGATTATTTCCAAAGATACATGGAAAACCTAGGAAGGGTAAACCACAAACTCAAGAAATAGAAGAAATTCCTGGGATGATGAAAAAAACTTAATTAAAATAAACATACCGTATTTTTACACAAATAACACCCAGCTTCTACATTTGTTTGCAGGCTGCTGTCTCCCCCCATGAGGTATTGTCATAAGCACATTATTCATACAGCAAAGTGTAAAAAAATTAGCATAGTGCGCTTAAGAAAATACCTCTGAAGAAGGGAGTAGTTGGCAAGCAACGTAGAAGGTATGCATTATTTGCATAAAAATATGACATTTTACAATTCTCAAGAAGTTATTAAAACAAAATGTCTTGATTAATAAAAAAAGTTGAAATAAAAATTAGGGAATTTTAAATATTGAAAATTAAGTACACATATATTAGTTTAAATGAAATCATTTTTAATGTGTTACAAAGATATTAAGTAAACTGGAAGATAGCACATAGTATAGCAAATAATAGAGAAAATTTTAAAATAATTCTTTAAGAATACACAAGATTTGGATGTTACAATTAAAAATATTAATTTCATAAACACTCTAGAGGTGGGTGGGAGTAACTTTAAAAATATAATCAGATTGTGTATCTACCTTGTTTAAAACCCTAGCATGGCCACCCACTGCGATAGGATAAAGGCCTTACCACATCTAGCATGGCACTGGATGATGTGACTGTGAAGGCTTCCAAGCCTCCCTGCCACATTCTATGCTTCCCACACAATGTCCTCCTTTCAAAGCCTAGGACCTGTCAAGCTCTTTCCACCTTCAAAGCATCCACAGTGGTTGCCTACTTTCACTCAAGAGTGTAAAGTCTTCAGTCCATCTTCAAATGACTGGCACCTACAGCCCTTAGCTTAAATGCAATATTCTTGGGAGAGGTCTTGCATGAATATTCAACATAAAGTGGGAACCTTACAATAATATTTCTTAATGAATTAACAAACCCCCTCTCTCGCTTATCTTCTTAGTAGGACTCACCCCTATTTATTTATTCATCTATTTGTTGACTTGTTAAAACCCTGCCTCTTTTACTAGACCACTTACTCCACTGTCAGTTTTGTTTTCCAGTGTATACCGAGGGCCTAGAGCAGTACCCAGCACCTATTAGGTGCTAATCAAATATTTTGAATTTATGAGTCTATGTGATGAGCTATGGGTTTATGCTGTAGGTAGAAAGTGGGCAACAGGAGATGAAGGGCAGCTCATCAAGAGTCCAGGTGGCACTATACTTGCTTTTTATATTGTAAGAAATCTTATCTTGTTCTATAAAAATCCACATAGCTACTAGACTCTTTGACACTTTGTAACAAAACCCAAAATCAGACGTTCTATAACAGATAAACAGGCACTCTTCATATGTGCAGTTTATAGACCCTCATAAAGAGGTTGGTAAATTCCTCTAAGCTGTTCAGACCTGTTTAGAAGAGAGGTATTCAGAGCAGTTAACTGGAACAAAACAGGGAAAAGGATAGGCAATTTATGTATGGTTAGCCACACAAAGTCATCCAGACATAAACCACTCCCTCCTGGTGAATGGGAGATGCAAAGTTTGAAAACCTTCTGTCTTCTACAAATTTACTGTATTTTATTATTCATAATACTATGCTACATATATTATAACAGGTTGCTTCTTAGGATCTTTGATCTCATTTAATTTACTTTCTCTGCCTACACACCGCTAAAAGAGGGCCTGAAAGTATACTATAAATAGTGTAGCTTTAGTTTACTGCAGCCATTTTCATATTTAAACAAAGGAATAACACTAGTCTTACTGGATATAATTCATTTTGAGATATGACTAATAAATTAATTTCAAGGCATTTTTCAAGAGTTAAAAAAGTGAAAATACAAATGATAATAGAAGTAGTTTCCCTAGAAACCAGCTTTGGCACACAGGAGCTTAAAGAAACTTTTTGTTTTCACTGTCCACTGAACAAAAAGTGCCTGTATTAATTAAAAAACATGAAATATAATTAACCATCCAACAAAAGTAGTAAGAATAGGTCTAAGTAGATTTTGCATTAACATTTGTCAGTGTCTCACAATCCCAGCAAAGTCATTTTGGTCCAGTCTTTTCATGCTTGCTCTTCCCAGACATGTTAATGGTGTGACTCTTTGTTTGCTTTTGAAGACATCGTCACTGGTGCTTCATATTATTATCTGGCTTCTCTCTAGATTGGGGTTAGGGTGATGGAAGGAAAAGAGTGACTTATTATGTTATCTAATTAAAGTTTCCATGGTAGAAAAAGGTAGAAGTACAATATGGATATTTCTACCTTCCCCAAAACCTCTTCCCGTTCTTCCCCATTTTTATGCCCTTTTACTCACACCACTGGTGAGAATGACCGCTCTCTTCATTCCAACTCTTGTAGTTTAATCCGGTCCTCTGATCTTATATTAAATAGAATTATCTATCCTTGAAGAGCCTTTTGTAAGCCCCTCCCAAGTGACATCCTCTGTTTCCACTAAATCCACTTGGACAGCCCTTCAGTTGTTTCACCGTCTTGCATTAGACTGATAAAGCATTTGTTTATGTTCCCAAATGAACTTGTCAGCTCCCTTATATTCCATATTCCGCATAAAATAGTGCCTTGTATACAACACAAACTCAGTTAGTACTTTCAAATTGAATTGAATGTTGGTCAGGGTTTAACTGTTGCAACAAATAAAGACTTTATGATGATGACTTTGACTCGTTTAAACTTTATGATAAAATCAGAATCTAGATATTCTTGCTGATCTTCTTTACTTCTTTTTATTTTCTACTTTTTACTCCTATGGCCAGAAATTTGCCTTTACTTGTACCATTTTTTTTTTTGCAACAGTAATATTTTAATGTAGCCACAAAACTGTAGGCTATAACTTTTTTTTCCGAGGAGCACCTGGCGGACTTGAACTGCCGACCATTTGGTTAGCAGCCATAGCTACTCTAATAATTTATGTTTAATTGAAATATAAAAGTTCTTAATAAAGAAACACCTCTGGGGAGGATAAAGTATAGTCTTGGGCTGGGCAGCAGCATTGCTTTCTCCTTTTAACAGCTGCCCTTGAGGAGGTGTTTGTAGTAAGCGATGTGAGGGTTATTTGTACATCCCTAAAAAAATGGACTAAATATAAATTTACCTCATGCATCTTTCTTCTGTTTCAAAAGAGGGTCACATAGAGTTTTGAAATCCTTCTTCAAAAAATCAGTTTTGAGAAAGGATTATTGTAATGTCCATTTTTACAGCGTATTTGCTCTTTTTTATCAAGTAGGCGTGAGAGGACGATCCATCAATGACCACAAAGTTTTGTGCTCCCCATAAGACTAATGCTGTTCATAGATTCCGACCCTATAGGACAGAGTATAACTGCCCCATAGAGTTTCCAAGGGGCATCTGGTAGATTCAAATTGCTGACCTTTTTGTTAGCAGCAGTAGCACTTAACCATTACGCCACCAGGATTTCCATATACTCAGTGGCAGGTAAAATCCTAAATTACAATACCATATTTCCTAGCTTTATAATTAGATTTGTGAAAAAAAAAAAAAAAAATCCCCATAATGTTAAGGACCTCTTTCATTGTTATTGTCTTCTTGTCAGCCCCTGACTCCTGGTGACCCATGCACAATGGAATAGAATAAAATGCTACCCTTCCTAGTCTGTCTTAGTCTGAAAGCTCCGCTGAAACCTGTTCAGCATCCTAGCAACATGCCAGCTTCCATTGACAGATGGATGGTGGCTGCACACGAAGTGCATTGGCTTGGAATGGAAACTGGAATGTAAGAATTCTATCACTGAACTACCACTGGTCTCAAGGATCACTTTAGATTGCTTTAATCTGTGTGGTAATTGTTCCACGTCAGACTACTAGGAAGCAGGCTCTGAAATGGAGATTAGCATGCAGGGGGTTAGTGAACAGTTCTCTCAGGATCAACATTTATTCATGGTAAAGTAAAAGATGCAGACTTGGCCAAAAGGAGATGTTGAATAGTGGAGCAGTAAAAGACAAGGTCTGAGCAAGCCAAACCAAAAGGGAGCTCTGGAGTTGCACTGGTCTTTTCGGAGTTATCACAAGTTGGTACAAAAAGGTCAGGTCTTTATGTCTCCGTGCTGATCATTCATTGGATTTTGGCTACACTGGAAAAGGGTCATAATCTTGAGCAAAGTGACTCTGTTTAGACAAGGGTAATCCTTGGAAAGGCTGAGAATTGTTAACTGGTTAGTTGTCAACACTTTCATTAGTTGGGGGAATGAATGCTTCAGACTTGAAGGTGGGGAGCTATGATAAATCATTATTATCAACGTAAAAGAGTATAATGAAAAAACATAGCCATTATTGTTACTCTTAGGTGCTTTTGAGTCAATTTAAACTCATAGTGACCCCAGGTAACAGACTATGACTGCCACATAGGGTTTTCAAGGCTGTAATCTTTGGGCGAGTGGATTGCCAGGCCTTTCTCCCATAGAGCCTCTGGATGGATTCAAACAACCAGCCTTTCGGTTAGCAGTCAAGTGCTTAACTGTTGGGCCGCCAGGACCTCTTATCATAACCATTAATGCTTCCAAATTCATGAATTTGAACTGAAATAATACGTTAATAACAACAAGACCCATATCTGGCCTATTTTATATTTTTTTGGTGTTCTAAACATTTACTTGGTAAAGTAGATGGTCAGCAAAAAAGAGCAAGACCCTCAACAAGATGAACTGACACAATGGCTGCAAAAATGGGCTCAAGCATAACAATGATTGTGAGGATGGGCATTGTACATACGGTTGCTGTGAGTTGGATCCTATACATCAGCACCTAACAACGACAAACATTCATACCTTTGCTAATCTTGGGTTAATGATTTCTTCTGTTTATATAGTGATGCTATTTATGTAAGCCTGCCAGAAAATTGTGTATAAACTCACTGGACCTCAGATAATTTATATCTACATTGTTATGATTTACTAAATAAAAATATCAACACAAAATAAAGATATTGACAATCTTAAAAAAAAATACAAACATTGGTGGACTGTCTGATACTTTTACTAGTACAACAGATTGCAGGGGGGAAGGGAGATATTAAATTCAAATACACACACACACACACAAAAACACACAGTCAATTCTCATTACTCTCAAATTCCATATTTGCAAATTTCCCTACTTGATAAAAATTTATTGGTAATCCCACAATCAGTACATACAGTGGCATTCACAAACATGTGCAGAGCAGTGAAAAATTTACTTTTCATTATATGCACATTCCCGGCTAAGGTCCAACAAGGTGGCACTTGTTTCAGCCGTCATGCTGTAAACAAGTGTCCTTGTCACAGTCTATTTAGTGCCATATTTCTCCCATTAGTGCACTTTGTGTTGGTGATTCCACTATTTTAAATGGCTCCCAAGCCCACAAATGAAGTGCTGTCTAATGTTTCTAAGCACAAGAAAATACGTATGTTAGATGAGCTTTATTCAGAAATAAGTTCAATGTTAATTAAACAATAATATACACTAAACAAGGTGTCTTTAAACATAAAAACCCATAAAACACAGTTATATATTGATTGGTTGATGAAAATGTGACCAGAAAATTGTAGAGACCTAACCCTGTATTTCTCTAGAAATGATGGCTCAGTATCGACACAACCTTATAGAACATAACTACTGTGAATAACAAGAACTGACTGTGTGTACTTGGGTGTATAGATATTGGTGATTCAGTGGTAGAATTCTCACCTTCCGTGCAGGGACCCAGGATTTTTCCCAACCAGTGCACCTCATGGCAGCCATCACCTGTCAGTGGAGGCTTGTGGGTTGCTAACATACTGAACAAATTTCAAATGTGCTTCCAGATTAAGACGGGCTAGGAAATCTACTTCTGAAAATCAGCCAATGAAAGCACTATGAATTACAATGGTCTGAGCTCCAATAGATCAAGGGCGTGTACAGGACTGAGCTGCCATGAGTCAGGGGCCCCCTCAATGGCAGCTAAAATAAAATAAAACAACAATGTAAAAGTAGAAGGAAATACACTAAAGTGTTCCTTATAAAATCTGAAAAAATAGATTATCATGATTTTTATTTTCTTTTTTCTTTCAATATTTCTTTCACTTTATACAAAAAAAGTTATGTATATTACATATATGTGTGTGCGTGCATAATTCCTGAGGTCACGTTATATGGAGTAACAACAAAGAATGTTCTTTTTATTCTCACTTTGCTTAGCGCATGAGATAGAAGGAACTGTGGACTTTTCTGTCAACTTTGCAAGACGAAGAAATCAATTCCTTACAAAATGTAATAAAGACTGTAATGTTTTCATTTTAATTGCCTGTCATATTTTCTCTTGCAGAAGATGCTTAAATGACAGAGGTGAGTGACTGAACAAGGTATTAAAATAGCTTTATCACTTCTCCAGCCCAAACAAATAGTCCTTTCACTTCAGGATTTAGCTGTTAATGGCTTTACGAGGAATGACTTCGGTTTCTATATTTTCCATTTGGAAAATGAACTTCAGTTATATTTATTTTTGTTTATCCAGTTTATATTTTGAGTTGTAAGTTTTTTATTCGATTTTGATTTGACTTATTTTGTTATCAAAACATTTTATCATAAGAGATATGCTCAAGAACTGAATTTCTATATTTTTCAGAAGTAGCTGAAGTTTTTTTCACTTTTCATGTATTTTGCTACCTGTCACCTAAAGAAATACTAATGGTGCTTTTGAATCTCCAGTTTTCCTCCCACACAGCAGTCCTTTACTTCTTTTACTGATGACACTTTACAGGTTGACTCTTCAGAGAGTGGAGTATAGTCAACACTGATGCTTTCGCTGATCGATCAAACCAGCTTCCTTTGTGTGCTCACTGGCGACAGGGTTAGTGATTTTGCTCCCATCACTGTCAGACACAATATTATTGAAGTTTTCTAAAAGGTATTTTCAACCATATTTTAGACCAATTTAGAGATTGAGGGAAAGCTGTAGATATGTAATCATTTTGCAAAACTTCCTGCCCTAAAGAATTAGGCTTTGAGGTGAGGTTTACTTCCCTATTGCTTGAGGAAGTTACTTGATAATTCTGATGAATTTCTTGAGAGAAAGTTCAGCAGCTGCAAAGTAGAGTGAGCCTGTTGGTGGAAACAGAAACTTGTTTTGGGCCAAGATACTTCAAATTTAGGATTTACACACTATTTGAGTTCTGGCCTTCAGCTTTTCAAGCCTAAGAACTCAGCTTGTCTACATCTAATATCTGATTATCTCTGGAATTCTAGGTCAGATTTACCAAGCTCATAGGAGATCTACTATACATATTGTGAATATCTAAGTCTTAATTTACATCGCTAATATTGTCAAGTGGAAGAACTACTCATGTCAGCTCAATAGGAAGACTTGCTCCCCGTAGCAATCCAAACTAATACTAGGGGATTGCTGGATGATCATAGAATCAGAAAACTAGAATTTTCAGTGGTATCAGATTAAGATAGTTTACAAATTCATTTAATCAAAAGGCATGTCTTTACTAATAACATTCTAGATTTTGAAATTTCTGGTAAATATTATCTTTTTCCCACATGGTTCTTGGATAACACCATGCCTTTCTTCTATGACCCTCCATTTTCTATTATTTCATTAATCATTAGCACTTTTTTCTAGCGAGTGCATACTCTCTCTAGAGGTATTAATGGCTGCAGTAAGATACAGTTACGGCTTGGCATTCTTCGAGTAATTCTTTCATTTTAAAGGGACTTCACCTCTTGGCCTTAATATGTTATATTTTCATACGTAGTTTAACTTTCATAGAGAAAATTCTATTCCATACCCTTCTTAGTAAAAGCAATTTATTTTTAACCCAACAATTATACCATTTTACCAGAATTTGTCAGCTGGCTGCATATCAGAGTCACCTGTACAAAATTAAAAACAAAAAATAAAACAAAGAAAAACTAATAACTGGGATCCATACCAGTACGATGAAATTAGAGAGTGAACTGGGAAAATATATTTAAAAAATCTCTCTAAGTTATCCTGATGAACTGCAATGAATGAGAACCAATAGTGTAGACACTTCATTCAACCACCAAAGGATAAAATTTTCTGCAAGAATAAGAGAAAATCTGCAACAGTGTCCAACCAACCTGTTGCATCTATGATAATGCTCTCTTGAATTGAGCATAGTTTTTTTTTTCTTACTTCTAAGAGTTGAGAGTAAAAATGCTATCATTGTGTTACTCCTTTAACACACACTGAAATATCTTATCAGTTTTGCTACACAGTTCTGACTCATGGAAATGTCTTCAAATGCTAACAATAAGAGCTAACTTACCATGTGCCAGGCACCAGGTAAGTTCACCTCCTTGATCTTCTCTATTCACCCCTCTCAACAGCCATAAGTGATGAGCATTAGTTTCATCCCCATTTTGCAATAAAGACAACTGAAGCACAGAGAGATCAAATAATTGTGCCCAAGGCCCCAAAGCTAGTAAATAATGAACAGAATTCAAATCCTCTTAGTTTGACCCCAGTGTCTGGATTCTTAATCATTATTCTTTATTATCTTCCATTCTTTCATAGACACACGATGTAAAACAAGGCAAGATAAAAACAAACATGAAACAAATCAACGGACTTAGTTCTTTCTCTTCAGGCACACGTTTTCTATAAATTACAAGCCAATATAAGACATACATGATTGTACTATAGATTATATAAGCATTTATAGATGTTGTTGTAGTTAGGTGACATTGAGTTGGTTCCGACTCATAGCAACCCCATGTACAACAGAACGAAACACTGCACAGTCCTGCACCAGCCTCACAATCCTTGTTATGCTTAAGCCCATTGTTGCAGCCACTGTGTCAATCCATCTCATTGAGGGTCTTCTTCTATTTCTCTGACCACCTGTTTTATCAAGCATGATGTCCTTCTCCAGGGACTGATCCCTCCTGACAATAAGTCCAAAATATGTGAGATGTAGTCTCGCCACTCTGGCTTCTACAGAGCATTCTGGTCTTACTTCTTCCAAGACAGATTTGTTCGTTCTTTTGGCAGTCCCTGGCATATTCAATATTCTTCTCCATCAACACAATTCAAAGGCATCAATTCTTCTTTGGTCTTCCTTATTCATCGTCCAGCTTTCACATGCATATGAGGTGATTGAAAAACACCATGGCTTGTGTCAGGCCCACCTTAGTCTTCAGGATGACATCTTTGCTTTTCAACACTTTAAAGAGATCATTTGCAGCAGATTTGCCCAATGTAATGCTTCTTTTGATTTCCTGACAGCTGCTAACATGGGTGTTGATTGTGGATCCAAGGAAAAGGAAATCCTTGAGAAGTTCAATGTTTTCTTCGTTTTATCATGATATTTCTTATTGAACCAGTTGTGAGGATTTTTGTTTGCTTTATGTTAAGGTATAATCCATACTGAATGCTGTGGTCTTTGATCTTCATCAGCAAGTGCTTCAAGTCCTCTTCACTTTCACAGGCAAGGCTGTGTCAACTGCATAAAGCAGGTTTTTAATGAGTCTTTCTCCAATCCTGAAGCCCTGTTCTTCTTCATATAGTCTAGCCTCTCAGATTATATGCTTAGCATACAGATTAATGAGTATGGTGAAAGATACAACCCTGAGCACACCTTTCCTGACTTTAAACCACACAGTATCCCTTTGTTCTGTCGGAACAACTGCCTCTTGATCTATGTACAGGCTCCTCATGAGCACAATTAAGTGTTCTGGAATTCCCAATCTTTGCAATGTTATCCATAGTTTGTTATGATCCATACAGTTGAATGCCTTTGCATCTTCAATGAAACACAAGTAAACTTCTTTCTGGGATTCTCTGCTTTCAGCCAGGATCCATCTGACATCAGCAAAGATATCCCTGGTTCCACGTCCTCTTCTGAATCCAGCTTGAATTTCTGGAAGTTCCCTGTCTCTACATTGCTGCAGCTGCTTTTGAAAGATCTTGAGCAAAATTTTGCTTCCGTATGATATCAGTGATATTGTTCCATAATTTCCTCATCGGGTTGGATCACCTTTCTTGGGAATAAGCATAAATATGGGACTCTTCTAGTAGATTCGCTAGGTAGCTGTCTTCCAAATTTCTTCGCATAGACGGTAAGTACTTCCAGGGCTGCATCAGTTTGTTGAAAGATCTCAACTGGTATTCATTCAATTCCTGGAGCCTTGTTTTCCACCAATGCCTTCAGTGTAGCTTGGACTTCTTTCTTCAGTACCATCGATTCCTTACCATATGCCTCCTACTGAAATGGTTGAATGCTGACCAATTCTTTTTGGTGCAGTGACTTTGTGTATACCTTCCATTTTGCTTTCATGCTTCCTGCATCATTTAATATTTTCCCCATAGAATCCTTCAATATTCCAACTCGAAGCTTGAAATTTTTCTTCAGTCCTTTCAGCTTGAGAAATGCTGATTGTGTTCTTCCCTTTTGGTTTTCTAACTCCAGGTCTTTGTACGTGTTATTATAATATACTTTGTCTTCTTGAGCCACCCTTAAAATCTTCTGTTCAGTTCTTTTACTTTATTATTTCTTCCTTTCGATTTACCTACTTGAAATTCAAGAGCAAATGTCAGAATTTCCTCTAACATCCATTTTGGTCCTTCTGTCTTTCCTGTCTTTTTCATGGCCTCTTGCTTTCTTCATGTATGGTGTCCTTCATGTCACTGCATGACTCATCTTGTCTTTGGCCATTAGTATTCAATGTATCAAATCTCTTCTTGAGATGGTATCCAAATTCAGGTGGGATATACTCAAGGTTGTGCTTTGGCTATCGGGGACTTGTTCTAATTTTCTTCAGTTTCAACCTGAACTTGTATATGAGCAATTGATGGTCTGTTCCCTAGGCGGCCCCTGGCCTTGTTCTGACTGATGATATTGAGCTTCTCCATCATCTCTTTCCACAGATGTAGTCGATTTGATTCCTTTGTATTCTGTCTGTCAAGATCCAATTGTATAGTCGCTGTTTATGTTGAAAAAAGTATTTGCAGTGAAGAAGTTGTTGGTCATGCAAAATCCTATTGTGGGATCTCTGGCATTATTTCTATCACCAAGGCCATGTTTTCCAACTACAGATCCTCTGATTCTTCTCCTTTTTTTCCAACTTTCACATTCCAATCATTAGTAATTATCAATGCATCTTGATTGCACGTTCAATCAATTTCAGACTGCAGAAGTTGGTAAGAATCTTCAGTTTCTTCATCTATGGCGTTGGTTGGTGCATAAATTTGAATAATAGTCATACTAACTGGTCTTCCTTGTAGGTGTATGGATATTACCCTATCACTGACAGCCTTGTACTTCAGGGTACACCTTGAAATGTTCTTTTTGATGATGACTGCGAGGCTGTTCCTCTTCAAGTTGTCATTCTTGGCTTAGCAGACTATATGACCATCTGATTCAAAATGGCCAATACCAGTCCATTCAGCTCACTAATGCCTAGGATATCAATGTTTATGGATTCCATTTCATTTTGAAGGGTTTCCAGTTTTCCTAGGTTCATATTTGTACTTTCCATGTTCTGATTACTAATGGATGTTTGCAGCTATTTCTTCTCAATTTGAGTCATGCCACATCAGCACATGAAGGTCCCAAAAGCTTGGCTCCATCCACATCACTAAGGTTGACTCTACTTTGAGGAGGCAGCGCTTCCCCAGTTGTATTTTGAGTGCTTTCTAACTAGAGGGGCTTATCTTCCAGCACTATATCAGACAATGTTCCACTCCTGTTCATAAGGTTTTCACTGGATAATTCTTTTTAGAAGTAGAACGCCAGGTCCTTCTTCCTCGCCTGTCTTAGTCTGGAAGCTCAGCTGAAACCTGTCCACTCTAGGTGATCCTGCTAGTGTTTGAATACTGGTGGCCAAGCTTCCAGCATCACAGCAAAACACAAGCCCTCACAGTAAGACAAACTGACAGACACTTGGTAGATAGGTACTGAGTAAGTGGAGTCCCTGGGTGGTGCAAATGGTTAATTCGCCTGAAAGGTGAGAAATTCAGTTCCACCCAGAAGAACATTTGAATAAAGGTCTGGTTACCTAATTTCAAAAAAGCAACCATTAAAAACCCTGTGGAGCACAGCTCTACTCTGACACACATGGGGTCATCATAAATCGGAGTTGACTCGATGACAACTGGTTTACTAGTTACCGAAAAGTTAGATGGCATTGCTTCCATGAAAAGCATAATCATGAGTGTCGTTGTTCTTGTTAGGTGCCTAGATTCTGCTCCAGGTCATAGTGACTCTATGTAAAACAGAATAAAAACACTGCCCAATCCTGTGATATCCTTGTAAATATTACAATATTTGAGCCCACTGTTGCAGCCACTGTGTCAATCCATCTCATTGAGAGGCTTCCTAGTTTTCCCTAATCCTCTACTTTACCAAGCATGATGTCTTTCTCCAGGGGACTGGTCCCTACTGATAAAATGTCTAAAGTACATGAGACAAAGTCTCGTCATCCTTGCCTCTAAGGAGCATTCTGGCTGTACTTCTTCCAAGATATATTTGTTTGTTCTTCTTGTGGTCCATGATATATTGAACATTCTTTACAAAAACTATAATTCAAAGTCATCAATTCTTCTTCTATCTTCTTTATTCATTGTTCAGCTTTCACACGAGTAGGAGGCTTTTGAAAATACTGTGGCGTGGGTCAGAAGCACCTTAGTCCTAAAAGTGACATATTTGCTTTTGAACACTTGAAAGAGAGAGGTGTTTTGAAGCAGATTTGCCCAGTGCAATACATTATTTGATTTCTTGACTGCTGCTTCCATGGGCATCAACTGTGGATCCAAGTAAGATGAAATCCTTCACAACTTCAAACTTGTCTCCATTTATCATGATGTTGCTTATTGGTCCAGTTGTGAAGATTTCTATTTTCCTTATGTTGAAGTGTAATACATATTGAAGACATTAGTCTTTGACCTTTGTCAGTAAGTTTTTCTAGTCCGTTCACTTTCGGCAAGCAAAGTTGTGTTATCTGCATATCTTAGGTTGCCAGTGTGTCTTCCTATATTCTTGATACCATGTTCTTCATATAATCCAGTTTCTTGGACTATTTGTTCAACATACAGATTGAATAAATATGGTGAAAGGCTAAACCCTGACACATGCCTTTCTTGATTTTAAGCCATGCAGTATCCCCTTGTTCTGTTTGAAAGACTGCCTCCTGACATATGTGCGGGTCCTGCATAAGCACAATTAAGTGTTCTGGAAATCTCATTCTTTGCAATATTATCCATAATTACTTATAATCCACACAGTTGAATGCCTTTGCATAGTGTACAAAACACAGATAAACATCTTTCTGGTATTTTCTGCTTTCTGCCAAGATCCATCTGACATTAGCAATGATATCGTCATTCCATGTACTCTTCTGAATTGACTGGAATTTTTCGTAGTTTTGTCGATATACTGCTGCAACCCTTTTTGAATGATCTTCAGCAAAATTTCAATTGCATTTGATATTAATGAGATTGTTCAGTAATTTTTGCATTCTGTCGGATCAGCTTTCTTTGGGATGGGAACAAATATGGATCTCTTCCAGTTGGTTGGCTAGGTAAGTGTCTTCCAAATTTCTTGGCACTGATGATTGAGGCTCCCAGTAATGCATCCCTGTGTTGAAAACATATCAGTTGGTATTCCATCAATTCTTGAAGCCTTGTTTTTCTCCAGTTTCTTCAGTGTAGCTTCTACTTCTTCCTTCAATACCACTAGTTTCTGATCCCATGCTACCTTCTGAAATGATTGAATGTCGACCAGTTCTTTTTGGTACAGTGACTCTGTGTATTCCTTCCATCTTATTTTCATGCTTCTTGCATCGTTCAGTATTTTGCCCATGCAACCCTTCAATATTGCAACTCAAAGCTTGGATTTTTTCTTCACTTCTTTCATCCTGAGAAATGCCAAGTGTGTTCTTCCTTTTTGGTTTTTTGACTCCAGGTATTTGCACATTTCATTACAGTTCTTTACTTTGTCTTCTCAAGCCACTCTTTGAAATCTTCTGTTCAATTCTTTTACTTCACCTTTTTTTCCGTTAGCTTTAACTAATTTACATTCAAAAGCAATTTTCAGAGTCTTTTCTGACATCCATTTTGTTCTTTTCTTTCTTTCCTGTCTTTCTAAATGACCTTTGCTTTCTCCATATATAATGTCCTTCATGTCATTCATGTCATCCTACAGCTTGTCTGGTCTTAGGTCATTAGTGATAATGTGTCAAATCTATTCTTGAGATAGTCTCCAAATTCAGGTGGTATATTCTCAAGGCAGAACTTTGGCTCGCATGGACTTTTTAATCTTCTACTTCAACTTGAACTTGTTTATGAGCAATTGATGGTCTTTTCTGCAGTCAGCCACTGGCCTTGTTCTGACTGATGACTTCGAGCTTCTCCACAGTCTCTTTCTACAGATGTTGTTGACTGGATTCCTGTGGACTCCATCTGGTGAAGTCCATGTATATAGTCATCGTTTATGTTGTTGAAGAAGGTGTTCCCAATGAATAGGTTGTTGGTCTTTTAAAACTCTATCGTGTGATCTCCTGCATTGTTTCTATCACCATGTACTTTCCAACAACTGATCCTTCTTCTTTGTTTTCAACTTTCACATTCCAAACACCAGCAATTATCAATGCATCTTGATTGCATGTTGAATTTCAGACTGCGGAAGTTGGTAAAAATCTTCTATTTCCTTATCTTTGGCCTTGGTGGTTGGTGCAAAAATTTGAATAATAATCTTATTAAATGGTCTTTCTTGTAGGAATATGGATATTATCCTGTCACTGACAGTGCTGTGTTTTAGGTTAGACCTCAAAATGTTCTTTTTGTCAATGAATGTGACACCATTCCTCTTCAATTTCTCATTCCTTGCATTATAGACCACATGACTTACAGTTTAAAGTGGCTAATAGTGGTCCATTTCAGCTCGTGAATGCCTAGGATATTGATCTTTAAGCATTACTTTTCATTTTTGACAACTTTCAAGTTTCCTAGTTTCATAATTTGTACATTCCACTTTCCAGTTACTAATGGATGTTTGTAGCTGTTTCTCCTCATTTTAAGTTGTGCCACATCCGCAAATGAAGGTCTCGAAAGCTTGATTCCATCCATATCATTAAGGTTGACTGTACTTTGAAGAGGTAGCTCTTTCCCAGTCGTGTTTTGAGTGCCTTCCAACCTGAGGGGTTCCTCTTCTGGCACTATATCAGACAATATAAAAAAAAATTCTGCTGCTATTCATAAGGCTGTCACTATCCAATTTTTTCAGTTGTAGATCGCCAGGTCCTTCTTCCCAGTCTGTTTCAGTCTGGAAGCTGCACTGAAACCCGAATACCATGGGTGTCTGTGTTGGCATTTGAAATACTGGTGTATAGCTTCCAGCATCACACCAGCCAGCAAACCACCACACTACGACAAACTGACAGATGTTTGGTACATAATCATGAATAGCAATAACATAAATGGGGCTTTAGTTTAAGAGAGATAAAGAAGAGGGTGTTTTATTTTAGCAATAATGACATAGTGATAGGCATAGAGCTGTGAACAAGTGATTGTGAAAAAGAATCAGCTAAGCCAGCTGGGTTTCTTTGAGGTTAAGTGGGGCATAAAAGACTATTTCCTTCTTGTAGTTGGACTTATATTCTCATTAGGATAGTTCATGAGAGCTTCCTTGTTGCAGTCTAGCTCTAATGACAACATCCATCACAGTTTTGGCCCCCCAGGAAGTAAACCCTGAAGGAGAGACTGTGTAGGAGGTTTATTCAGGAGAGCTCTCAGTATTCACATCTTTGGAAGCAGCTGGAGAGAGGGAAACATTCAGCTGGAACCCAGATTCACTGGAGGCTTCAGCTTTGCTTAAGGGGATCTACGAAGATGGTATCGTCCCAGGTGGGATGAGGGCCAGGCTGTTACATTTGCGAAGTAGAATGCCCTTGGGTGACACTACTCTTTCACTGTAGACAATCCCTTCAGGGGGTGGAGGCTCTGGCCTTTTTGCCAGCAGCATTTACAGCAGTTGGGTAAGTTTTCAGTAACTGAAGGGAGATCTGGGTGGTATATCACAGTGTTCAAAATTCTATTCTCTTATAGAACAGGGAGGCTGAGTAACAGAATTAACCGAGGTTTTTTGAAGGGGAAAAAAAAAATCTTGAGTCCTCTAAATCTGAATCTTTCAAGATCGAGCCCAGACAATGGAAAAATTTTAAAAAGCTCCATAAGTAATTCTGCTGATTATCCAGGTTTGGAAACCAGTGATCTAAAGGGCATAGATCACTCTCATGGAGCTTCAGAAATAATTACACTTTTCTTCCTTGACTATTCAGTAACCTCACATAGTATACACTGCTCCTTAATGGGCAGTAGCAGAAGGATGAACTAAGAAATCACATTATGAATAGGTCTGGATTCAAAGAAAGGGCACATAGGCATTTTAAGTGTATTCTACATTACATAAGAACAAAGGGATTAAGCACAATAGGAAGCCCATTAAGCAGCTATGGCTTTTAGAAGAAATTAAACGTTATTTTTAGACTATTATGGAATAGGCATAGAGACTCATAAAACTATGTTAATCTATAAAATCCTCAGATAGATACAAAATGAGCTTTCTGGGAAAGCAGGTAGAATAAATACAATTAATTTATGATTTTACAATACAGTAACTCCCTTACTGTGGAAATGACATGACATCTGTAGAATTTTAATTCAATTACTTAGAGACAGACATTTAGAAACATTTACAAGTTAAATTAAATTTTAACTCTACAAGTTAAATTTTGTCTGGATTTGTGGTCTGTTGCTCAGAATGTATAAGTAAGATGATTCGCTGTCCTCCTTGCTCCAAATATTTGTCCCCGTTTGATGTTTATAGCTGCATGTTTTAGGGTGGTGCCCTTCCTCCCCTAATACTTATTTGCCTCCAGAAATTTGTGTTGTCTCTTTCCCCTGTCCTTGTCCCCTCCCTCTTTGTATTTCAATGACACAATAAGGAGTTCAATGGACTGAAACCTGGTCCTGGTTAAAACAGAACACCTCTCTTTGCAGAAACAATGTGAAGCTTATGGGTAGGGCAGATTTGACTGAGACCCAATTGCTGGATAGAACAACAGGATCCTGTCTTTTTGGATACAACATGCAGCTGGTAGGCATTCATCTCAACCTTAAAGCTATTGAGATGCACACATGAGGATAATGTCTGAATGTTTATCGATTGTAAAGTCACTCAACTGAACAACTGTAACACATGAAGCCTAGCCAGTTTTTCTAAGGAATACTCATGACTAAATGGTAACATAGAAGGAGGAAATATTACCTCCTCAACTTCATGAAAAGCTTTTTGCCTGAACCAGGTAGGAATTGGAGAGATTCTCAAAGTGGTGCCAGCATTGGTGTTGAATTTTATTTCTCTAGGTCATGGGGGCTTCACTTTGAACCTCTCTCCTCCACTGACAGTGATGCAGCTGAAATGAGTAGGAGAAGGTTTTGTGGTGAGCAAGAGTGGATCAAATCAAGGGAATTGGTGAATTCTAGGATTCCTTGGTGGTGCAAAAGGTTAAGTGCTCAAGTACTAGTCTAAAGGTTGGTGGTTTGAACTCACTCAGGGACACTTTGAAAGAGAGGCCTGGCAATCTGCTTCTGAAACATCACAGCCTTGAAAACCCTATGGAGCATTTCTATGCTGCACACATGGGATTGTCATGAGTCGGAATTGACTGGCTGGCAACTAACAACAAGAAGAGTGAGTTCTGAGTTTGATCTCGAGAGGCATCTCTGAATTCCCATAAGAGAAGCAAGACACAGTGAAAAAGAGGACAGATTCTACAAGAAATTTCCTCAGGGAGCTTTGGAGCTACCTGGAGAAGATAACCTTTTGAAAAGACAGAATTTCTGTTTGTTAATTAACCTGCCATGCAGGATAGTGATATAAAAGTGACCTCATTTCTAGGGGCAGAGTAGTGAAGTCTGCTCATACCACCTACATGAAGAATCACTACGCTTATAAAAGGTGTTCAAATACTCTTTAGAGAAGGTGGTTAACACAAGGCTTGATTTATAGAATAAAGAAGATGCAAATATTCTATTTGAAAATTCTACTAAGAAGTTATTTCGCATCCTCGTAAGAGCCATAGTTTAGCGGTAAACATAATTAAGTCAATTATTTCCATAATAGAATTTCCAGGAACTTTTAAAAACATCCATGTCTTAGGGCACAAGCAAGGAAATATAAATATACAGTTATTTTTCTTTTTAATAACTGTAGCCATTTTGTTCTTTTCATTACAGTTGACATTTTATGTAGGAAAACTAACAGTTGCTTCAGGCCACACTGGTTAGTGCCGGACATGGATGGGGTTTTCTGATTATGTTAAATGTGTGACTTACCCACTTGAAGTGTTTGGGTCCTGCAGGCACTTCACAGAGCACAGTTCACACAGTGAGTTCTTCCTAAGGCCCCCTGGGCAGAGGGGAGTCTGAAGGCAAAACCTCTAGAATCCAGGAGCAGCACTTACCTATTGACAGTTTTGAAAAGAATGCTGGACTCTCTGGGAAAACATGGTCCACTGGGTCCAACTCCCAGGATGTCGCAGCTTTCTAGCTTTCTTTTGCCTGAGAATGAGGCTGTCTTTGTTAGGGTTTCTTTAGAGAAACAGAATCAGTGAGATATATACATATATATACATGTATATATGTGTGTGTGTGTATATATACATGTATGTATAACAAAAAGGAAGGCAGTTTGTTCCTTGGAAATGCTATGAGGCAGTTATATTCTGTACTATAGGGTCTCTATGAGTCAGAATCAACAGGAAGGCTGTGGTTTGTTTGTTTGTTTTTGTATGTATAGTTTAGAGAGACAGAGACAGTGCTCTCCTGGCTCATGGGATTGTGTGAGGTTGGCAGGTCCAAAATTTGTAGGTCAGGCAGTAGGCCAGAGATTTCTGTAGGCATACATCCCAAGGTCCATAGGTCAAACAACAAGGGAAGTGTAGAGTCGGCAGGGGGAGCTCTCCCAAAATATCCATGTATATTGCGGAAGCAGAGCACACCCCTAAGGAAACTTCCCTTTCAACTGATCACATCATAGAAGGTGATTACATTAATTACATTATATTACACTATGGAACAGCAAACAGCACAGTGTCTGGTCAAACGACCAGGAATCATAGCCCGGCTAAGCTGACACATAAAATTAATCATCCCAGAGGCTTTTTGCTGAAATAATAGGCAGTCTTTTTCCTGATCTCTATTTCTTTGCAGAATGTTAATCCTATGCTCGCTGACACTTAAGGTTCTACCACAGGTATGTACCCTCCAAAAAAAGTGAGGTGCTTCAGCAGTTCTCATTACCTCCGGTTATGTGGGTGGGAGAGAGGAAATGTGTGTGTGTTTGCTGTACACACATGGATGTGCTTTAAAAGTCCTCAGAGCTTTTTATTCCCAGTAACCATTGTCTTCTCCAGTGTTAAATTGACAGCTAAAAGTAGTACCCTAGATTCTTTTCCTCCCTAAGGATATACAGCTAAATACCCTAAGTGATGATGAAGACCTTGCCTCAAACGGCCACACCAAAGAGGGATGACCCTTTCCTCCAGCACAACTTTTGAGTGTTGTGTAATTAACCTTAGCAAGGTTCTTTCAAATGGGACCACCCTAGATATGGTACTACAGTGAGTGCACCAACCACTATTCCTGTCTTTGTGCCCAATGTGGCATATGCTTAATTAAACCAGTTAAGCTCAGTTGGCCTCCCCCGTCTCTAATTTGCAGGGAGGTACAACCAGGATGCTCAAAGGAAAAATTATCTTTACTGTGTGAAGGCCTCAAATCAAGGCACCAGAGAATTTTCCAAAGAGCTTTCATGTCAATGAGATTCTAAATAACTGATCCTGCCATCTCCATCATCCTTGAGTGTGTTGGCACGAGGCCATTCTTTCACTGAACTCTTGTTCATTAACACTCATCAAGCCAAACAAAATGTGAGCTGCTCTTGATGAAGTATGATTTAAAAGGACACTGTGAGGTTGGTACCAACCAATAACGTTTTTGCCTTTGATATCATTGTGACATTCTCATAATTGGAGTAAATTCCTTGGGTTAGGCAACATGTTTGAGGTTTTTATATTCAGAATATTATTATTAACATTCACATATATTACCTGAGGATAGAAAAGTTTCCTAAAGCTTTATTTTAGTTTTCCAAGGGGCATTAACCAGCACGTACATTCCTAGCTAATTGCCATTTAGAAAGTCACAGGAGTGACTGAGATACAGGACTGCAAAGTCTCGATGGGTAAGTGCAAGTGTGGAAAGCTTACATTAATATGTTGTAATCTATTGTGGCAGTTATTTAGTTATAACACATAAAATTAGTGGCAGCTGATTGACCATGTTTGAACATGAGCATTTGAAATGTCAGAGAAACTAGTGTACAAAGAAATTCAAAGAATGTAGTAGTTGCATAAAAAAAAAAAAGCAGAGATGAGAGACACCTGTGACACTAAGTAGTAATTGCTTGGGTGTCTGAAGACTTTGTGGTTCCTGGTTCCAGACCAAAATAAACAGTAATATGAGGAATATCTGAAGCATTTATAATTTGTAAATCTTGGTTTGTCCTTATGCATCTAATGGGGAAAGCAACTATGAGTTTTTTTTTTTTTTTTTGGCCTCTTTATCCTTTGTTTTGTACATACTGGGTAATGCTTCTAGGCCTTAGAATGGAAGCTGAAGAGTGTTCTCTTTAGAAGAATTTTTTAAAAACTTTTTTTAATAAATGGCAATTTAGCCCTACACAATGCAATTGAAAATGGGATGTTTCTGTTTCAATGAAGGTGTTGGGAAGATTTTGAGTGTAAGGATTTAGTGGTAAATAGCGTCAGACGCAGCAAGTCACAGCCGAAGGGCAGCGTATGCATTTATGTAGGATGGAAAGGACCATTAGTCACACATCCATCTTTTCAGTCACTGAGAGAACAATACCTATTAGTAGCATCGTTTTTGAATAACAAGAACAAAATATATGTATGTCCTTGGAAGTTCAACAAATAGTGAACCTTACACTTGAAAAATCTGTAGGCAGTTGGGGAAGTTAATTAACTCTTTTATATCCCATACTTTTATAGAATGTCTTCTACGTACTACAATCATATATTAAGTTATATCTTGGTGATCACAAAACATAAATATAAGAAAAAAAGCTGAGAAGGGAAATATGTAAAAGTTACTTAGCTGGTGTTTGCACAAGTAAGTTTCTTAAGATAAATAAATGAAGAAATGATTTCCCAAGCTATTTCTGAGTTGCTGTATCTAGTGTGATTGTATCAGGGTCTTGCACCACAATCACTTGGCTCGCCTCTGATTTTGGTCACCCCTGTGGACCAATGTTCCGAAGGAGCTTAGACTCACCATGTCCCGACACTGTTCCATTTCATGTTCACGCCCCCCATGTTTCTGTTTAGTACCCAAGGTCTCCTCCAATGCTGGGGAGTCCACTGAGCCTAGTAACGAACTTGGCCTAGTTCTGTGGGAAAATTTACCTCCCCATGGGCAACCTTCATCTCATGGGATATATGGAAAAAAGACTCTTGTACTTCAGGTGGATGATTAACAGAGGAGTTCTGCTGCTTCTTAGGTGGTCCTGGCAGCATTTTTCTCAGCAAGCTTGCTAATGCACGTTCATGTTGGTTTTCTCTCACCCCTGCTTCCTGCAATCACCTTTTAAAGAAAATAACTGCACCCAAGTTCTTGTCACTGGCCCTATTTTTAAAACACTAAGTCATTGTAAATTGACCTGATTGGTGCCCCTGTGCAGTTATGTAGTCAGAATCAAAGGCTGCAAACTGGAATTTGATACTCAGAAGGTTAAGGGAAAAAAAAAGGAAAAAAGAGTATTATACTGAAACACTAATATATTTTATTTCACCTACAAAAATGGGTATATTTCATTTTATACTCTACATAGGAGCCCTAGTGACACAGTGGTTAAGCATTTGGCTTTTAAAACCAAAAGGTTGGCAAGATCGAATCTCTACCAGCAGCTCCTTGGAAACCCTATGGAGCAGTTCTACTCTGTCCTATAGGGTTGCTATGAGTCAGAAATGACTCGACAGCAACAGGTTTTTTTTTGGTTATATCTTTATAAAAACTTACAGCTAGATTAAATTTTGATGTACAAATTACTCTTATTAGAAATTCCCCAATTTCTAAAAGTGAATTTTTTCTATCACTTTAAGTTTGTATTATTCCTAAGTGGTTAAAATCTATGTAAATCAGTATTCATCACAGATTAAATACAATAAACAGAAGAAATTTGTTTTGCAAGGGGAATAAATTGTCTCAAAACAGGAATAATTTCCTACTTCTGTTGTAAGTGCTGATTTTAATATAATAAATTTCTTGATATGGCAGGTCATATTTATTCTGAAAATGGTATACATAACCAGGATTTGAATTTTCATTTTGAAATAAATACCTTTTAATTTCTTAAGGAATATGTGAACTTAAAAATGACAAAGTGGAATTACTCTTCATCAACTAATTTCATTGCTATTAAAATTTTACTACGTTAGAGCTTATAAATTCTGTCCAGCGCAGATTTTTTAACCTTCAGTTGGTAAGATAAAATAAATGAAATTTGAAGGGAAAATATGCTTAAATCAGAAATGGAATACATGACAATATTTAGAAAATATGAACAGCATTTAAAATGCTATTTAATAGTTGAAAGTAATTTGCTAAAATGAACGAAAAAGCAATTCAAATCGAAAGAGAATGCCACTATAACAATTTGTGAATTTTTCAATTATTTACTTTCTTTTCAAAATATTCTGTATTTGAATAAATCACTGAAAGACACTTACATTGAAGATAAAATTTTTTTATATATGTAGAAGTTTAGATATTAAAGAAACGCTTGATTTCAGAGACACAGGAGTCTTTTAATTAAGAAAATTCTCTTAGCCTTCATGATGTTCTGAAAATTTTATTTAGAATCCTTATTAACAACAAATATGGTTATAATGTGCCATTAAAGAAGCAACAAGAAAATGCAATTGTATACTTATTTGGAAATAATGCATGTTTGTAAATACAAGGTGATAATTAGCTAAAAAAGTGATTTATGTCAGTAAGAAGTAAGCAGTTACTGATGTGACCTACCAACCTAGGAAATAATATTTTTAAGTTAATACATACTCTTACTTTACTCCTAATTTAATTTACAACAGCTCAGATTTTATGTTCAGTCTTTGTTAGTCTATGTTATGGTTCAAAGATTTAGCTTCCTTCTCAGTTAGCAATTTATACACACATAATTTAATTATTTCTTTTATCTGGTCAGACTTGGTCAACTGCATATGACTTCTGGCAACACAGTAGAGATTTTTTCATATTTCTTCATTGAAACTTGACACATTCACCTAAATCAACGGTAAAGATGCTTCATAAAAATGGTCATAAAAAATAATAACATACAAACATGATACACACAGGAAAAAACTATAAACTCAAGTGTCCACAAAGTCTTTTAGATTTTCTGAGTTTATAACTAAGTTATAACTTATTTACCATTATTCTGTAATTTTCAATAGAAAACATTTGTTCTATATATCTCCATTTTTATACTCTGTTATTACCTATAATATTATAAAATATTGAAATCATTATTCAGAGAATGCTGTATTAGTACACATGTCTAGTATATGCCAGACAAGCTCTTTCTTAATGAGAAGAAAGGAGAGAAGATATTTGGTTTCTTATGTAATGAAGATATTCAAAGTTTCAAAAGGCAAAGTTGTACCTAGAGTCAAATGAGACCAAATTCCTTTATGGCATTGTGCCACCATCATACTGGGGTAGGGAGGTGGGGGCAGTCTGCCCCTGTTGCTTGCAGTAAGAGAATGCATTGTTTGTAAAGAATCCAAATGCAATCCTAAAACTCTTTAAAGATGTCTAATTTTTATTATCACAATGTCCAGTGTTTTGGAATAATACACACACATATATATTTAAAATTATGTACTTAAAATGAGCCAAATTAGTGCGGTGTTTATTCCTGATCCTCTAATACTTGTTGTATTGTATGCTAAAGTTGATTAAAATAATTTTCAGTTGCAATGATGGCCCATGACACACATGGAAAAAATACCCATGTTCATTTCAAGAGTGAATGTATGATGGTTTGAAATTTTTCAAGATCACTTCAGGCACAGTCTGTGTCTTCACTCCTGTGCTACTAGATATCACATATTCCTGACGTTAATCAGTCTATAGGCATACCTTGGCGATATTGCAGGTTAAGTTCCAGACCACTGCAATAAAGCAAATATCGAAATAAAATGAATCACACATGTTTTTTGGTTTCCCAGTGCATATAAGTTATGTTTACACTATACTGTAGTCTATTAAGTGTGTAACAGCATTAAGAAATTATGTCCAAAAAAATGTACATACCTTAATTAAAAATACTTTATTGCTAAAAAATGCTAACCATCATCTGAGCCTTCAGTGAGTTACAACCTTTCTGTTGGTGGAGGGTCTTGCCTAGGATGTTGGTGGCTGCTGACTGATCAAGGTGGTGGTTGCTGAAGTTTGGGATGGCTATGGCAATTTCTGAAAATAAGGCAACAATGAAGTTTGCCACATCCATTGGCTCCTCCTTTCATGAAAGATTTCTCTGTAGCATGTAATGCTGTTTGATAGCATTTTGCCAACAACAGAACTTCTTTTGAAATTGGAGGCAACCCTCTCAAACCCTGCAGCTGCTTTATGAACTAAGTTTATGTAATATTCTAAATATTTTGTTGTCATTTTGACAATGTTCACAGCATCTTCACCAAGAGTAGCTTCCATCTCAGGAAAACACTTTCTTTGCTCATTCATAAGAAGCCCATTCTTCATCCATTAAAATTTTATCATGAGATTTTAGCAATTCAGTCATGTCAGGCTCCACTTTTAATTCTAGCTCTCTTGCTATTTCCACTACATTTGCAGTTACTTCCTCCACTGAAGTCTTGAACCCCTCAAAGTCATCCATGAGGGTTAGAATCAACTTCTTCCAAACTGCTGTTAACACTGATACTTTGAAGTCCTCTCATGAATCGAGA
This sequence comes from Elephas maximus indicus, assembly GCF_024166365.1. Taxonomy (NCBI): domain Eukaryota; kingdom Metazoa; phylum Chordata; class Mammalia; order Proboscidea; family Elephantidae; genus Elephas; species Elephas maximus. The sequence goes on along the minus strand of NC_064823.1, from coordinate 58,209,578 downwards.
ATGTTCTTAATGGCATCTGGAAAGGTGAATTCTTTCCAAAAGGTTTTCAATTTACTTTGCCCTAATCCATCAGAGGAATCACTCTCTATGACAGCTATAGGCTTATAAACTGTGTTTCCTTTTTTTTTTAAAAACAATTTTTATTGAGCTTTAAGTGGACATTTACAAATCAAGTCAGTCTGTCCCATATAAGCTTGTATATACCTTACTCCATACTCCCACTTACTCTCCCCCTAATGAGTCAGCCCTTCCAGTCTCTCCTTTCGTGACAATTTTGCCACTTTGTAACGCTCTCTACCTTCCCATCTCCCCTCCAGACAGGAGATGCCAACACATTCTCAAGTGTCCACCTGATAAAAGAAGCTCACTCTTCGTCAGCATCTCTCTCCTACCCATTGTCCAGTCCCTTCCATGTCTGATGAGTTGTCTTCGGGAATGGTTCCTGTCCTGGGCCAACAGAAGGTTTGGGGACCATGACCACCGGCATTCCTCTAGTCTCAGTCAGACCATTAAGTCTGGTCTTTTTATGAGAATTTGGGGTCTGCATCCCACTGATCTCCTGCTCCCTCAGGGGTTCTCTGTTGTGCTCCCTGTCAGGGCAGTCATCGGTTGTGGCCGGGCATCATCTAGTTCTTCTGCTCTTAGGATGATGTAAGTCTTTTGTTACTGTGGTCCTTTCTGTCTCTTGGGCTCATAGTTACCGTGTGACCTAGGTGTTCTTCATTCTCCTTTGATCCAGTTGGGTTGAGACCAATTGATGCATCTTAGATGGCCGCTTGTTAGCATTTAAGACCCCAGATGCCACATTTCAAAGTGGGATGCAGAATCTTTTCATAATAGAATTATTTTGCCAATTGACTTAGAAGTCCCCTTAAGCCATAGTCGCCAAACCCCCACTCTTGCTTCGCTAACCTTTGAAGCATTCAGTTTATCCCAGAAACTTCTTTGCTTTTGGTCCAGTCCAGTTGAGCTGATCTTTCATGTATTGAGTATTGTCCTTCCCTTCACCTAAAGTAGTTCTTATCTACTAACTAATCACTAAATAAACCTCTCCCAGCCTCCCTCCCTCCCCCCCTTGTAACCACAAAAGTATGTGCTCTTCTCAGTTTATACTATTTCTCAAGATCTTATAATAGTGGTCTTATACAATATTTGTCCTTTTGCCTCTGACTAATTTCACTCAGCATAATGTCTTCCAGGTTCCTCCATGTTATGAAATGTTTCACAGATTCGTCACTGTTCTTTATCGATGCGTAGTATTCCATTGTGTGAATATACCACAATTTATTTACCCATTCATCCGTTGATGGACACCTTGGTTACTTCCAGCTTTTTGCTATTGTAAACAGAGCTGCAATAAACATGGGTGTGCATATATCTGTTCCTGTGAAGGCTCTTATTTCTCTAGGGTATATTCCGAGGAGTGGGATTTCTGGGTTGTATGGTAGTTCTATTTCTAACTTTTTAAAAAAACGCCAGATAGATTTCCAAAGTGGGTGTACCATTTTACATTCCCACCAGCAGTGTATAAGAGTTCCAATCTCTCCGCAGCCTCTCCAACATTTATTATTTTGTGTTTTTTGGATTAATGCCAGCCTTGTTGGAGTGAGATGGAATCTCGTCGTAGTTTTAATTTGCATTTCTTTAATGGCTAATGATCGAGAGCATTTTCTCATGTATCTGTTAGCTGTCTGAATATCTTCTTTAGTGAAGCACGTGTTCATGTCCTTTGCCCACTTCTTGATTGGGTTGTTTGTCTTTTTGTGGTTGAGTTTTAACAGAATCATATAGATTTTAGAGATCAGGTGCTGGTCGGAGATGTCATAGCTGAAAATTCTTTCCCAGTCTGTAGGTGGTTTTTTTACTCTTTTGGTGAAGTCTTTAGATGAGCATAGGTGTTTTTTAGGAGTTCCAGGTTATCTGGTTTCTCTTTGTCATTTTTGGTAATGTTTTGTATTCTGTTTATGCCTTGTATTAGGGCTCCTAACGTTGTCCCAATTTTTTCTTCCATGATCTTTATCGTTTTAGTCTTTATGTTTAGGTCTTTGATCCACTTGCAGTTAGTTTTTGTGCATGGTGTGAGGCATGGGTCCTGTTTCATTTTTTTGCAAATGGATATCCAGTTATGCCAGCACCATTTGTTAAAAAGGCTATCTTTTCCCCAGTTAAATGAAACTGGTCCTTTGTCAAATATCAGCTGCTCATATATGGATGGATTTATGTCTGGGTTCTCAATTCTGTTCCATTGGTCTATGTGCCTGTTGTTGTACCATTACCAGGCTGTTTTGACTACTGTGGCTGTATAATATGTTCTGAAATCAGGTAGAGTGAGGCCTCCCACTTTCTTCTTTTTCAGTAATGTTTTACTTATCCGAGGCCTCTTTCCCTTCCATATGAAGTTGGTGATTTGTTTCTCCATCACATTAAAAAATGTCATTGGAATTTGGATCGGAAGTGCAGTGTATGTATAGATGGCTTTTGGTGGAATAGACATTTTTACTATGTTATGTCTTCCTATCCATGAGCATGGTATGTTTTTCCACTTAAATAGGTCCTTTTTAGTTTCTTGTAGTAGTACTTTGTAGTTTTCTTTATATAGGTCTTTTACATCTTTGGTAAGAATTATTCCAAAGTATTTTATCTTCTTGGGGGCTACTGTGAATGGTATTGATTTGGTTATTTCCTCTTCGGTGTTCTTTTTGTTGATGTAGAGGAATCCAAGTGATTTTTGTATGTTTATCTTATAACCTGAGATTCTGCCAAACTCATCTATTAGTTTCAGTAGTTTTCTGGAGGATTCCTTAGGGTTTTCTGTGTATAAGATCATGTCATCTGCAAATAGAGATAATTTTACTACCTCCTTGCAAATCTGGATGCCCTTTATTTCTTTGTCTAGCCTAATTGCTCTGGCTAGGACCTCTAGCACAATATTGAATAAGAGCAGTGATTAAGGGCATCCTTGTCTGGTTCCCGTTCTCAAGGGAAATGCTTTCAGGCTCTCTCCATTTAGAGTGGTGTTGGCTGTTGGCTTTGTATAGTTGCCCTTTATTATGCTGAGGAATTTTCCTTCAATTCCTATTTTGCTGAGAGTTTTTGTCATAAATGGGTGTTGGACATTCTCAAATGCCTTTTCTGCATCAATTGATAAGATCTGTGGTTTTTGTCTTTTGTTTTATTTATGTAATGGATTACATTAATGGTTTTTCTGATATTAAACCAGCCTTGCATAAAAAAATCCCACTTGGTCGTGGTGGATTATTTTTTTGGTATGTTGTTGAATTCTATTGGCTAGAATTTTGTTGAGGATTTTTGCATCTATGTTCATGAGGGATATAGGTCTGTAATTTTCTTTTTTTTTTTTTGTGATGTCTTTGCCTGGTTTTGGTGTCAGGGATATGGTGGCTTCATAGAATGAGTTAGACAGTATTCCGTCATTTTCTATCCTTTGAAATACCTTTAGTAGTAGCGGTCTTAACTCTTCTCTGAAAGTTTGGTAGAACTCTGCAGTAATGCCATCCGGGCCAGGGCTTTTTTTTGTTTGGGAGTTTTTTGATTACCTTTTCAATCTCTTTTTTTGTTATGGGTCTATTTAGTTGTTCTACTTCTGATTGTGTTAGTTTAGGTACGTAGTGTTTTTCCATGAATTCATCCATTTCTTCTAGGTTTGCAATTTTGTTACAGTACAATTTTTCGTAATAATCTGATATGATTCTTTTAGTTTCAGTTGGGTCTGTTGTGATGTGGTCCATCTCATTTCTTATTTGGGTTATTTGTTTCCTTTCCTGTATTTCTTTAGTCAGTCTGGCCAATGGTTTATCAATTTTGTTAATTTTTTAAAGAACCAGCTTTTGGCTTTGTTAATTCTTTCAATTGTTTTTCTGTTCTCTAATTCATTTAGTTCAGCTCTAATTTTTATTATTTGTTTTCTTCTGGTGCCTGATGGGTTCTTTTGTTGCTCACTTTCTATTTGTTCAAGTTGTCAGGACAGTTCTCTGATTTTGGCTCTTTCTTCTTTTTGTATGTGTGCATTTATCAATATAAATTTCCTCTGAGCACTGCTTTTGCTGTGTCCCAGAGGTTTTGATAGGAAGTATTTTCATTCTTGTTGCATTCTATGAATTTTCTTATTCCCTCCTTAATGTCTTCTATAACCCAGTCTTTTTTCAGGAGGGTATTGTTCAGTTTCCAAGTGTTTGATTTCTTTTCCCTAATTTTTCTGTTATTGATTTCCACTTTTATGGCCTTAAGGTCTGAGAAGATGCTTTGTAATATTTGGATGTTTTGGATTCTGCAAAGGTTTGTTTTATGACCTAATATGTGGTCTATTCTAGAGAATGTTCCATGTGTGCTAGAAAAAAAAGTATCCTTTGCAGCAGTTGGGTGGAGAGTTCTGTATAAGTCAATGAGGTCAAGTTGGTTGATTGTTGTAAGTAGGTCTTCCGTGTCTCTATTGAGCTTCTTACTGGATGTCCTGTCCTTGTTCGAAAGTGGTGTGTTGAAGTCTCCTACTATAATTGTGGAGGCGTCTATCTCACTTTTCAATTCTGTTAAAATTTGATTTATGTATCTTGCAGCCCTGTCATTGGGTGCATAAATATTTAATATGGTTATATCTTCCTGATCAATTGTCCCTTTCATCATTATGTAGTGTCCTTCTTTATCCTTTGTGATGGATTTAACTTTAAAGTTTATTTTGTCAGAAATTAATATCGCTGCTCCTGCTCTTTTTTTGCTTATTGTTTGCTTGATATATTTTTTTCCATCCTTTGAGTTTTAGTTTGTGTCTCTAAGTCTAAGGTGTGTCTCTTGTAGGCAGCATATAGATGGATCGTGTTTCTTTACCCAGTCTGAGACTCTCTGTCTCTTTATTGGTGCATTTAGTCCATTTACATTCAGCGTAATTATAGATAAGTATGTGTTTAGTGCTGTCATTTTGATGCCTTTTTAGGTGTATTGTTGACAATTTCATTTTTCCACTTACTTTTTTGTGCTGAGATGTTTTTCTTTGTAAATTGTGTGTTCCTCATTTTCATAGTATTTGACTTTATGTTAGCTGAGTTATGTTTTTCTTGGTTTTTATTTTGAGTTATGGAGTTGTTATACCTCTTTGTGGTTACTTTAATATTTACCCCTATTTTTCTAAGTAAAAAACTAACTTGTATTGTCCTATATCACTTTGTATCCCTCTCCATATGGCAGTTCTATGCCACCTATATTTAGTCCCTCTTTTTGATTATTGTGATCTTTTACATATTGACTTCAATGATTCCCTGTTTTGAGCGTTTTTTATTTTTTTTTTAAATTAATCTTAATTTGTTTTTGTGATTTCCCTATTTGAGTTGATATCAGGGTGCTCTGTTCTGTGAGCTTGTGTTGTGCTGGTATCTGATATTATTGGTTTTCTGACCAAACAATTTCCTTTAGTATTTCTTGTAGCTTTGGTTTGGTTTTTTGCAAATTCTCTAAGCTTGTGTTTATCTGTAAGTGTCTTAATTTCGCCTTCATATTTCAGAGAGAGTTTTGCTGGATATATGATCCTTGGCTGGCAGTTTTTCTCCTTCAGTGCTCTGTATATGTCATCCCATTGCCTTCTTGCCTGCATGGTTTCTGCTGAGTAGTCTGAACTTATTCTTATTGATTCTCCCTTGTAGGAGACCTTTCTTTTATCCCTGGCTGCTTTTAAAATTTTCTCTTTATCTTTGGTTTTGGCAAGTTTGATGGTAATATGTCTTGGTGATTTTCTTTTTGGATCAATCTTAAATGGGGTTTGATGAGCATCTTGGATAGATATCCTTTCGTCTTTCATGATGTCAGGGAAGTTTTCTGCCAACAGATCTTCAACTATTCTCTCTGTGTTTTCTGTTGTCCCTCACTGTTCTGGGACTCCAATCACACACAAGTTATTCTTCTTGATAGAGTCCCACATGATTCTTAGGGTTTCTTCATTTTTTTTAATTCTTTTATCTGTTTTTTTTCCAGCTGTACTGGTGTTAATTCCCTGGTCCTCCAGATCTCCCAGTCTGCATTCTAATTGCTTGAGTCTGCTCCTCTGACTTTCTATTGCATTGTCTAATTCTGTAATTTTATTGTTAACCTTTTGGATTTCTGAATGCTGTCTCTCTATGGATTCTTGCAACTTCTTAATTTTTCCACTATGTTCTTAAATAATCTTTTTGAGTTCTTCAACTGTTTTATCAGTGTGTTTCTTGGCTTTTTCTGTAGATTGCCTTATTTCAATTCTGAGGTCATCCCTGATGTCTTGAAGCATTCTGTAAATTAGTTTTTTATATTCTGTATCTGGCAATTCCAGGATTGTATCTTAATTTGGGAAAGATTTTGATTCTTTAGTTTGGGGAGTTGTAGAAGCAGTCATGGTCTGCTTTATGTGGTTTGATATCGACTGCTGTCTCCGAACCATCACTAAGATATTGTAGTGATTTATTCTATATTTGCTCACTGAGTCTTATCTTGTTTTGTTTTCTTTCAATATATGTAGATGGGCTACTAGATTGTGCTGTCTTGAGTGTTGTAGTCCTTGACTCACTTATGTCCTATTACCAGCTGGTCTGCGCTGTTACCAGATATATAAGCCTGAGTCCTTTCACTATTCTTGAGTAGAATCTGATTTTGGGTCATCAAGTGTGTGATGCACACTGTTACCTATCCACCTAGAGAAGTAGTGGTGATAGTTGTGTGCACCAGATTCTATTAGCAGGTGGGGTTCATACTCCAGGGGGGGCAGGATCCTAACAGGCTTCCCCCAAGTGTCAGTGAGGTAGGTGTGTCTCTATTCCTAAAGCACCTTTGTGGGTGGGCTCTGTAGCTGTACCTTAGGCCCCCAATGCAAGTACCTCTACAGATTGGTAGGTGTCACCCTCCTTAGACCCCTAAGGCTAGAGGCTAGGTGGTCTGGGGGGAGCTTCAGCCCTCAGTTCCCTGTTGCGGGTCAGTGAGGGCTCTGTTGAATACACAGAGATATCAGACCTGGGAAACTTGTCTTTCCAGTAAATCCGCTAAAACAATTGCAGTCAGATCCCTATCAGAGATGCCTTTGCATTATAATAGCTGCCTTGTTCCCTGTAGGGATGAAAGCCCGAGACTGTGGATCACATATGCTTGGCTGGAGCTGGTTCTGTGTTTTTAGTCCAATTAGGGAAGGATTTTTGATCCCTGGGTTTTTTGTAGTTGCTTCTTTCAGGCCAGGAGAATGGGTTAGGAAAAGATAAAAGTAAAACGAAAGAAAGAAAAACCACAGAGCAGTTTGCTTTCTGGCTCAGGAAATTCCAATGTTAATGAAGCCACCTGGGAAGGGGAGGGGAGAGTTCAGATAAATAGGGGAGAGTAGCACCCCAGAATATAGACAAAGTTACTTATCTCATTTGGGATGACTGTTTTATCTGAGATTTCCGAGGGGCGTGTTGACTGTCTGCACTGGCTGGGTAGAGATTGCCCCCGAGGATCAGGCCCATGTCCCGTGCTTGCACTGTCTCAGAAGCCTCAGTTAGTTCCTCCACTCCCAGTCCAAAGCCCAGTGCCAAGGCTCCCTGGCAGAGACGCCTCACTCCCGGCTCCAAAACCAGTTGTTGCCTCCCGGTGACTTCTCCTCCTGTCAGCTGGGTCGCTGTGCTGCCTGCGTGCACTGGCTGGGCTTCCCCAGAGGTCAGTTCAGGGCCTAGGGCTGAGCCCTGTTTTTGCGCCTCCCAGGATGCCGTGCTCAGCTCCCCTGCACCCAGTCTAAAGCCCTGCACCAAGGTTTCCTGACTGGGACGCTGGCTCCAGGCTCCAAAAACAGTCTCTGCTTCCCCGTGGTTGTTTGTTCTCAGTCTCTGTCACTCAGGTCAACTCTTTAAATCTGTGTTTGTTGGTCAGGGTTTGTAGATTGTCATGTATATGATCGATTCACTTGTTTTTCCGAGTCTTTGTTGCAAGAGGGATCTGAGGTAGCGTCTACCTAGACAGCCATCTTGGCCCTGCCTCTAAACTGTGTTTGTTAAGTAATAAGACTTGAAAGTCAAAATTATTCCTTGACCCATGAGCTGCAGAATGGATGTTATGTTAGCAGGCATGAAAACAACATTAAACTCCTTGCACATGTACAGCAGAGCTTTTGGGTGACTATGTGAACTGTCAGTGAGCAGCAATATTTTGAAGGAAATCATTTTTTCTGAGCAGTAGATCTCAACAGTGGGCTTAAAATATTCAGTCCACCACATTATAAATAGATGTGCTCTCATCCAGGCTTTGTTCCATTTATAGAGCACAGGCAGAGTAGATTTAGCATAATTCTTAAGGGCCTTAGGATTATCCAAATGATAAATGAGCATTGGCTTCAACTTAAAGTCACCAGCTGCATTAGCTCCTAACAAGAGAGTCAGCCTGGCCTTTGAGCTTTGAAGCCAGACGTTGATTTCTCCTTTCTAGTTATGAAAGTCCTAGATGACATCTCTTTCCAATATAAGATTGTTTCATCTACACTGAAAATCTGTTGTTTAGTGTAGCTACCTTCATCTATTATCTTACCTAGATCTTCTGGTTAACTTGCTGCAGCTTCTATATCAGCAATTGATGCTTCATCTGGGATTTTTTATGTTATGAGACAGCTTCTTTCCTTAAACCTCATGAACATCTGTTGGCTTCAAACTTTTCTTCTGCAGCTTCCTCACCTCTCTTAGCCTTTATAGAATTGAAGAGAAATAGATCCTTGCTCTGGATTAGGCTGTGGCTTAAGGGAATATTATAGCTGGTTTGATCTTCTATCCAGATGCTTCAGACTGTCTCCATGTCAGCAATAAGGCCGTTTCACTTTCTTATCATCCATGTGTTCTCATCGGAGTAGCACTTTTAATTTCCTTCAAGAACGTTACATTCACAACTTGGCTGTTTGGCACAAGAGGCCTAGTTTTTGGCCTATTTTGGCTTTTGGCTTGCCTTCCTCACTAAGCTTAATATTTCTAGCTTTTGATTTTAAGAAAGACTTGCTACACTTCCTTTCACTTGATCACGTAGAACCACTGTAGGGTTATTAATTGGCCTGATTTCAACATTGTTGTGTCTCATGGAATAGGGAGGCCTGAGGAGAGGGACAGAGACAGAGAACAGCTGGTAAGTGGAGCAGTTAGAATGCACACAATATTTATCGATAAAGTTCACTGTCTTATATGCGTGCGGTTTGTGGTGCCCTAAAACAATTTCAATAATCATCAAAGGTCACTGATCACAGATCACTATAACAGATAAAATAATAATGAAAAAGTTTGAAATATCGTGAGAATTACCAAAATGTGACATGGAGACACAAAGTGAGCACATGCTGTGGGAAAAATGGCGTCAATAGACTTGCTGAAGCAGGGTTCCCACAAGCCTTCAGCTGGTAAAAAATGCAATATCTGCAAAGCACAATAAAGCAAGTATGCCTGTATTCAAACAAACATATAAAGCGTATAAAACACACTATGTAGAAAAACATATAAAAATGTTACTACTCACTCGTTATAAAAAAGTAAATTAAAAAAATAAGCAAGGATAGCAAACTGATTATAAAGACTAAAAATCTGAGCTTGAGTTACTTCAATTCTCTCATTCAATGTAACCACTTAAAATTTTCAATTGTGTTTAAAATTTAGAGTTCAAACTGTTAGGCGTATCATTTTTGCTTAGTAAGTGAAAATTTTAGTTTACACATAATAATATGTTGCTAAATTAGAAAACTTTAAAAGTTGAAATAAGTGCTAATTTTATAATTGTTGATTGGTTTTAAACTAAAGAGTAAATCAAGAAAATTAAGATTATTAATAATTATTGCATGGTTATTACTGCAAATAATTTTGTCCTCAAGAAGAGATTTGTTTTAAAAAATACTTCCCAGGTATCAAATGCATTAGAGATGCCACTTTTTCAATGTTTATTAAATTATATAACAAAGAAAGGACAGAGAAGTATGAGAGGCTTTGTCAGCTTTTCTGCTAATTGCTGCATGTCCTGTGCTAAATGAAAACATAAAAGTAACTTCAAAAATGTATACAGATACTTTAATAGAAATTTGAACGGATAGATTCCTTAACCATTCTTAGTCATGGATCTCATGCTATTAAATTTAATTTTACCTTTGTGTAGTCCTTGGGAAATTAATACTGTTGTTCTTGTTAGTTGCCATGGCCTCAGTTCAGACTCATGGCAGCCCTGTGTGCGCAGAACAGAAATACTCTGTAGGGTTTTCAAGAAAATGACCTATTGGAAGCTGATTGCCAGTCCTATCTCTCAAGGTATCTCTGGGTGAGTTTAGACCACCACCCTTCCATCTAATAGTTGAATGCTTAACTGTACCACCCAGGGATACTTGGAAAATTAATAAAGCTTTTTAATTCGCAGTGAATACATAAGCAAACAAATGTAGGTAAATGAGTGTAACAGAGTCTCATTCCATTTTTGATGCTTGACTGCTGACCTTCTTTGAGCCACACTACTGCCCCTTCCTCTCCTGCCCCACATCTGGGCAAGCTAATTAGAAAGCCTGGATGCTTCCTCCCTTGGAACTGGCAATAAGTTCAAATCATTCAAGCCCTGGACTTCACGGGGGAACCCTCGACAAGCCCCATTCCTTAACCACTATAAGCAATAATTATGTCTTCTTTCCTTGCTCTCTCAAGCCATTTTTAGACCTGCTTGGAAGCCTGCCCTGATCTCTCAAGAAAGTCCCGTTATGTGAATAATAATCCTTTCTATACCCTCTTAGTTCATGCCTGGCATCATCAGTCATGACAGCTGAACCTAATTCTGAGTGGGGTTTCCATGCCATCTCTGCAGAGTGACTACACTAATACTGTTCTCTAAATGTACAACACAAACTAAAACTCGGTCGATATAGTGAACTGTGTAAAGGGGACAATCATCTTCCTACCCCCTTCAACAAATCAAAATGTTTATATATTAACCACACAATAAACATTTTATGCCTAGTTGAGCACAAAGCCAAAAAAGTTAAAGCTCAGCTGCATAAATAAAAGCAAAGAAAAACTAAGTAGGAATTGAAGCTAAAATACCCAATGAGAACATTTGCATAAAATATACACATTAAGAGCTGGTGACTAGTGTTCTTAAACTTGCAAAGGGAGGAGAATCTAGGCCTCAACTTTCTGTGTCCAGAGGGATAGAAGTTAAATGCCTGAAGAATGTTGGACATCATAAAACCCTGGCTTGTCCATAAAATGGAATTAGGAAATGTCTTATATCTCCTAAGATACTGTAAGAAAACTTGGAGTACATTCCAAGCTGTGGGTGGATAATTGTTCTTTAAAAAACAGAACCTCAGGCTTATACCATGCATAAGTGTTGGACCAAAATATACCCTATTCAAATGGTCCTGGAGACTATAAGCTAAGAACATTAAAAAAAAAAAAAAAACTTGCTCCGAATCTACAGAATCTTACTATACATATATATGCGTGTGTGTGTACAAATATGTGTGTGTGTATGTATATACACACACAATGAGTCTTCTAATTTTTAAATAAAACACAGAGATAATAAATAAATAAATAATGGTATCCCACAGATATTTAATAGGAATACAGGACACAGTTTTGTAGCAACAGTTCCATAACCCAGGTCATGGAAGGTACATTTTAAACAAATATCAGTGAAGGGCATATCACAGAAATATTAAAGTCCATGCAAAGAGGAAGTGTCAGTTGTTGCAACTAACTGGCAAGTTTGTATTACATAACGAATATCTGAAGACCAATTCGACAGAATTTTTGGAAACATTCAAAGTTATAAAATAAGACAGAGAAAAACAAAAGTCAAAACCAAGACGTTGTAATAAATATTATGCGTATTTTTAAAAGAAGTAATCTAGAAATTAGAATGAAATAAATGAAACTAAAAAAAAAAGTAAAATAGAGGGGTTGTGGAATAGATAAGGTCCCAGGGTACTGTGAACAGTTTGTGCTACACTACTAACCTAAAAGTTGGTGGTTTGAACCCACCCAGCAGCACTGAGAAAGAAAGGCCTGGTGATCTACCTCTATAAAGATTATGGTGAGGAAAACCCTACTGAACAATTCTACTCTATAACACATGGGGTTGTCACAAGTTGGAACTGATTCAATGGTAACAGTTTAGAAAAGACACAGCTGATGATAGATTGTTGATATAGATACATGTGAAGAAAATCATTCAGAATGAGGCAGAGAGAGATAAAATAATTTTGTACAGTAGAATTCAACATACATTTAGTAAGAATTTATGAAAAAGAGAACAATACCAATAGCATTCTTTGAGAAACTGAGAATTTTCTAGAATTGAAGAAATGTACAAGTTCTTATATTGAAAGAGAATGCCAAGTCTCAGGCAAGATATATAAAAAACAGCTACATGTTAAGACAATATGTATTAATCATTGAAGTAAAAGAGAAATTGTAAAACCAGTTGGACACAAAATATTACCAACAAAGAAATAATAATTGTACTAGAAGTAATTATTAAATCAGGTATAATATACACTATACATAATCATGCTTATTAAATAGTAAGAAAGAAGAGATGGAAATATAAAGTTTTATTACTACCTACATTATCATTATGAAATATACATAGAGAAAGAAAGTTTGCTGATCACAGATCCTAAGTAAAAGATATATTAAAGGGTTTTCTTCAGCAAAAAGGAAGTCGAACTTAGAAGAAAATAGGAGCAAAGTTGAACTTGCTTGGAAGTCTACTGGGAACAAGATACAGTGGACTTAAAATATTAGACAATAACATTGAAGATGTTGTTATTGCTGTTAGTTGTCACTGAGTCAGCTCTGACTCATGGCCAACTTAAGTGTAACAGGAAGAAATGTTAGCTGGTCCTGCACCATCTTCACAATCATTGAGCCCATTGTTGTAGTTATTGTGTCTATCCATCTTATTGAGAATTTCTCTTGTTTTCGTTGGCTCTCTACCAAATATGATTATCTTTTCTAGTGACTTGTGTTTCCTGACTACCTGTCCAAATAAGCAAAACAAAGTCTCACCATTTTTGCTTCAAAGGAGCATTATGGTAGTATTTCTTCTAAGACTGACTTGTTTGTTCTTTTGACAGTCCATGGTATAGTCAATATTCTTTACCAACTCCCCAACACAGTATCTCTTTTTCTTTTTCCAACTTCCAAATGCATATGAAGTAATTGAAAAGGCCATGGCTTGGGTCAGGTGCGCCTTAGTCATCAAAGTGACATCTATGCTTTTTAAAACTTTGAAGATGTCTTTTGCAGCAGATTTGCCCAATGCAATATGTCCTTTGAATTCTTGACTGCTGCTTCCATAGACGTTGATTGTTCATTCAAGCAGAATGAGATCATTGAAAACTTCAATTTCATTTCCATTTATCATGATGTTATTTATTGGTTCAGTTGTGAGAATTTTTTCTTCATGTTCAGGTATAATCCACTGAAGACAGGAGATGAAAAACAGAATTAGAACATCTAAGGCTTTTAACTATTATCATATTGGTTAGTATTAAGGAACTTTATACATTGTTAGGTTAAAATATGCAAGATTTACCTCTGCAAACAGAGTAATTAAGTGTTTAAATTCCAAATGAGTAGAGGAAAAAAATGGGGATATTTATATATATATGTTTATATATATATAATTGATAAATCCAGTAGTATCCCAAGTGAAAGAAAAGATGTAAAAAAAAAAAAAAAAGGAAGAAGTGAAGATGTCATGGATTGAATAGTGTTCCCCCAAAATATCTGTCAACTTGGTTACATGATGATTCCCAGTATTGTGTAATTGTCCACCATTTTGTCATCTGATGTGATTTTTCTATGTATAGCAAATTCTATCTCTATGATGTTAATGAGATGGGATCAGTGGCAGTTATATAGACTCAATATACAAGATTAATCTACAAATTAAGCAAATCTCTTTTGAGATATAAAAGAGAGAAGTGAGCAGAGAGACATGGAGACCTCATACCACCAAGAAAGCAATACCCAGAGGAGAATGTGGTATCCTTTGGACTCAGGTTTTTGTGCAGAGAAGCTTCTAGACCACAAGAAGATTGATGACAAGGACCTTCCTCCAGAGCTGACAGAGAGATAAAGTCACCCCTGGAGCTGGTGCCCTGAGTTTGAACTTCTAGCCTACTAGAGTGTTAAAGAATAAACGTCTGTTTGTTAAAGCCATCCACTTGTGATATTACTGTTATAGCAGCACTAGATAACTAAAATAGAAGTCATATCAACAATCACAACAAATATAAATGCAATAAGCATACCTACTTCTGAGGCAGAAATTATCAGATTAGATAAAAACAACCAGACAAATTAAACTACATTATCTTTGAAGAGATAAAACTAGAGTAAATATATATATATGTATGTATATATAGAATAGTCTGAAAACAAAAGATGAAAAAAATATATCAAGACCATAATGTCCAAAAAATGCTGGTTTAAGCCTCTTTTTGTAAAAATGGAAAAAGCAGTCCTCAAATACATGTCTAATTGCAAGGGGCCCCAAAAAACAAAAACAATCTTGATAAATATGAACAAAATAGGAGAACTCACATTACCTGATTTTGAAATTTATTATGAAGCTACACTAATAATAATAAAAAAAAAAAGTATGGTACTGGTATATGAATAGACATAGAGAATAATATAATAGAATAGAGAATCCAGAAATAAAATCCATATGTCTATGACCAATTGATTTTTGATAAGAGCATAAAATCCATTCAACGGGGGAAAGAATAATCTCTTCAACAAATGGTGCCAAACATGCAAAATAATGACGTGGAACCAATACCTCACACCATATACAAATACTCATTCAAAATGGGTCAATGGCCTAAATACAAGAGCTATGATCATAAAAATTATAAAATAAAACATAGGGGTAGAGTGCAAGACAGTTTTTAGGAAAGAGATTCTTAGATGTGATGCCAGAAGCATGAGCAACAAGAGAAAAAACAGGTAAACTAGAATTTGTCAAAATTGAAAACATTTGTGCTTCAAGGAACATTATCATGAAAGTGAAATAGCAGCCTACAGAATGAGAGGGAATATTTGGAAGCCTTGTATCAGATATGGATTTAATATCCAGATTACAAAAATAACTCCTACAACTTAACAACAAAAAGACAAACAACTGAAAAAATGGGCAAGTGATTTGAATAGACATTCCTCCAAAGAAGATACACAAATTGCCAATAAACACATGAATAAATGTTCAATATCATTAGCCATTAGGGAAATACAAATGAAAACCACAATGAGATACTACTTCACTTCCACTAGGATGGCTATCATAAAACAAAACAAATCAAGAAACAGATAATAATAAGTGTTTCCAAAGAAATGGAGAAAATGGAACACTTGTACATTGCTGATGGGAATGTAAAATGATGCAGCCACTGTGGAACTGTACACCAAACCAAAAACCCATTGCTGTCACGTTGACTCTGAGTCACAGTGACCCTATAAGACAGGGCAGAACTGCTCTGTAGGATTTCCAAGGCTGCAATTTTTTATGGAAGCAGACTGCTACAATGTTCTCCTGTGGAGCGGCTAGTGGGTTGGAATCACTGACCTTCTGGTTCGCAGCTGAGCATTTTAACCACTGTGCCACCAAGAATGTGGAAACAGTATAAATTCAAAATAATCAAACCTCTTGCTGTTGACTGGATTCCGACTCACAGCAACCCCATAGGACAGGGTAGAACTGCCTCATAGGATTTTCAAGGAGAGGCTGGTGGATTCAAACTGCAGACATTTTGGTTAGCAGCCGAGCTCTTAACCACTGTGTAACCAGGGCTCTAGGAAACAGTTTAACACTTGCTAAAAAAAAAAAAAGTAAAACGTAGAATTACCGTATGAGCCAGCAATTCTACTCTTAGGCATTTACCCAAAAGAATTGAAACCAGCAACTCAGACAAAAATTTCCACACCAATGTTCACTGTAGCAACAGATGAATGGATAAACAAAATGAAGTGCATACATGAAATGGGATATTACGCAACCGTAAAGAGAAATGAAGTTCTGATACATGCCATCACATGGATAAACCTTGAGAACAGTATGTTCAGTGCATAAGTCAAGCTACAAAACAAATATTCTGTGACTCCACTTATATGATGAAATGTATAAAATAGGCAAGTCCATCAAGACAAAAGATTGGTGGCTAACAGGGGAACTAGGGAATTAGGGGGAAAAAAGCTGGTTTAGAGATTAATATGAAAGTGAACTTAAGTTAGTAGAAAAACATTAATAGAGATGAAGGACACTACAAAATCATGTGAAAAATCCATTGAGAAGATTTTGCAAAGATAAATTCTGAGCAATTACCTAACTACATTAAAATATATAAAGTAGCAACTCAAAGAGTTGAAAAAGAAATTGTCAAATTCCTAATCATAATAAATATTTATGTTTCTAATTTTAACAGCTTTCAGAAGCTGAATAAGAAAGATGCATATTTTTATTTGTTGGGTGTGTTTCACATAGCAAATGGATCATTTACACATGGTGACTGAATGTGGGTATACCAACCACCACCCCCACCGAATGAGTCACTAAAATACTCAAAATTGATAAGCATATTAGTTTCTCTGACCATAATGCAGTTGAACTGAAAAGCAACTGTATCATTCTGTATATGATTGGGAAAATACTTTTAATACTCAAGAAATGGCAAATTACAATGAAAATAAAAGACTATTTCAAATTAAATGATAACTTTTTTTTTTAAATAAACATGTGGGAAGCACTTAGCATTTCATGAGGGACACAGGCTAGACTTGGTATTAATGAAATGCTGACAGTTATGTCTAAACTCGGTTTTGAAATATGATTATTCAGAAAACCAGTTGCTATGGAGTCCATTCTGACTCATGTGACCCCATGAGTGTCAGAGTAGAACTGTGCTCCATGGAGCTTTCGGTGGCTGACTTTTTGGAAGTGGGTCATTAGGTCTTTATTCTGAGGCACCTTTGGGTGGACACAAACCTCTAACCTTTCTGTTAGCAGCTAAACATGTTAACCTTTTGCATCACCCACAAATCTGTTGCCATTGAGTTGATTTCGACTCATAGTGACTCTTTAAGACAGAGAACTGACCCCTAGTGTTTCCAAGGAATGAGTTGTCTGTTATGTTAATGAGGCAGGATTAGTGTAGGGTGTATCTTGAGTCAATTCATCTTGAGATATAAAATAGATTAAACAAACTAGCAGAGTACAGATGGGGGGAAGAGAGGTGACAAGCCATATGAAGATTGCCCAGGAACAGAAGCTTAAAAGTGACAAGGACCTTCCTCCAGCGCCAACAAAGAGAAAGAGAGAGAGAGCCTTCCCCTAGAGCCAGCACCCTGAATTCGGACTTCTAACCTCCTGAACTGTGTGAAAATAAATTTCTGTCTGCTAAAGGCACTGACTTGTGGTATTTCTGTTACAGCAGCACTGGATAATTAAGACAAGCACCTATGTGTCAGAAAATTAACAGGGTTTTAGCAAAACAGTTGGGTAGAAGAGCCCATTCTTTTGACTCCTCAGTCTTTGCTTTTAGTTTTGCTTGATGACAAATGCTGTTTACATGGGCCTCAACTTGTTGCCAAATGGTGTCTCTCCTTTCTGAGGCCAAACAATTTTTGTGCCTGCCTGTAGGCCCTCTTGTTACCCCTTTGGCCTATAATGCTTCTGGGTTTCCTTGAGAGCATCCATCTTTGCTTAGGCCCAGTTTGCCACCAAATGAGCCCTAACTACTCCTCTAACTAAGGAAATAAATCTCCTCCCCCAAACTGCTTCATTTGTATGATAGAAGCTCACTAATATTTATGGAAGAGTGTTTTACTCAGGAAACCCTCGTTGTATAATGGTTAAGCACTGTAGCTGCTAACCAAGAGGCAAGCAGTTTGAATCCACCAGGAGCTCCTTGGAAAATGTGGGACAGCTTTACTCTGTCCTATAGGGTTGCTATTAGTTGGAATTGACTTCACGGCAGTGGGTTTGGTTTTTTTGGTTTTTGGGTATTTTTACTCAAAACAGCATTTAAAATGTAATTATCAAATACTTAAAACTTAGAAATTTGCCAAAACAAACTTTTTTTTTAAATTCAGTAAAGTTTATTGGACAAAAGAAGTGAGAATGTTCTATTTAGTCAACTCTTCTACCACTAGTGAATGGGATATTCCTTTGCATGACATCTATTCACTTACCGTAGTTCTCCTGTGTTATTGACATTGTTGTTAGGTCCTATCAGGTCAGTTCCAACTCATAGCAACCCTATGCACAACAGAAGGAAACACTGCTGGGTCCTGCGCCATCCTCACAATCATTGCTGTGTTTGAGCCCATTGTTGCAGCCACTGAGTCAATCCACCTCATTGAGGGTCTTTCTCTTTTCCACTGACCCTCTGTTTTACCAAGCATGATATCTTTCTCCAGGGACTGGTCCCTCCTAATAACATATCCAAAGTATGTAAGATGAAGCCTCACCATCCTCAGAATAAATGGTGACTTTCTAATTGTTTTTCTTTTTTTGGGGTGGAATGGCTTCTCTATAGGAAAGAAAAGGTAAACATCCAAAGTGCTGTCTTTCTCTTGAGCTGTAGATATTTTCAGCATTATTAGGAAGGCAGAAAGGTGATTTTTGTTAGATTCTTTTAATTACTAGTGTGTTTTCTTCCCCATAGTATCTTCTTGATAAATTTGACTAGACCAGGAACCGAATTGTCCCTAGAAGGAAAAATACAACAGGGACTCTGTGTCACTTGCAACATTTTCAAAATAAGTGTAATGTGATTAAAACAAACAAAAAAAGGATTAAAAAAAAAAAAGACTAAAACATTCATTCCTATCTTGGCTCTTTCCCTTGCTTGATTGGTCAGAAATGATGATGTGATTCACCATCTTCACTTCAGCTATTAGGGTTAAAACTTCCAGAAGTGCTGACAGGATCCAGAGGACATCTCTTCCCCCTTGTCTCTTGTAAAACTCAGTCATGGTTCATTTAGCCATGGTGAAAGGAGCTAACATGAAATTCTTAAGCGACATTGTTTCAAACAAATTTGTACTGTCTACTCCTTCCAGATGCCAAAACCGATTAAAGTAAACCATCATCAATTCACAATAATGAAATGAAGGAGGCTTGTACATGTAACTCCTAAAATCATGCTTGCTCCAAAACAGATTGACTCCCTCAAAAAGACTGCTTAGGATTAAAACAGTGAAAATACTCTGAAACTTTGTCATTCAGAAACAACCATGATGTTCTCATTCATTCATGTTTTCTTAAATCATGTATGTAATGCTGTTATGACCTAAATATTAAATCTACAATCTCTTCTTCTACTTTGTTGTCCCATGAGCTTGAATTTATATCTTTGATCATCCTGGGCAACATTAGCTTTATACTAGAGGCTGTCGTATCACCTTTTCTAGAATATTTGAATTTTTAGTTAGACTTATCCAAAACAGATGGAACAAGGAGTAACACAAAGGTAAAAAATATAACATACAGAACATTATAGAACTTTTCTAAGATACGCAATATAAGACTTAAATAATGAAGCAAGTAGCAAGCTTCTGGTTAGGAAGGCACAATACTCATAACTGAATTTATAGAGTGAGATAAAATTTTGTTTATAATTTGACAAAACTGTGTTTAAATTCAGATTGAAGAAGGAAAAATTTGGAGAAAAATTTTAAACTGTAATAATAATCATACAGGACAATTTCTAATAGATATTAAAATGCTCTTGGTGGTTCAATGGTTAAGTGCTTGGCTGCTAACCTAAAGGTTGGTGGTTCAAACAAACACAGTAGCTCCTTGGGAAAAAGACATGGCAATCTGCTCCCATAAACATTACAGCCTAGAAAAACTTACAGGGCCTATTAATTCTGTCATATGGGGTTGCTATGGGTTGAAAAAAAGTTGAAAATCAACTCAATTGCACCTAACAACAATTAGGTTCAGTCGCAAGACTGAATAGAATAAATAGTATAAAATGAGAAAAAAACCTAAAATAAACTTAATTCTGTAAAATTTAACATATGATTAATAAAAATTTAACATATGATTAATATGAGTTCATAAATCAAGGGATTTTTAATAAAAATTGTTGGAATAATTTGTTGTCTACTTTAAACAAATGAGTTTAGATCATATATTGTACTATACCAATTAAATTTCAGCTGGATTGAAGTGTTTAATGAATTATATAAATTCTAAGAACTTAGAAAAATAATATATATCTTTTATCTCATAGGAAACCTTTGTTGCGAATAGTAGAAGACGCAAAAGAAAAACAGGTATATTAGATTACATAATGCATTTGAGAAACAGTATTATGACAAACTAAAAACCAAAGGCAAATTATAAATTGGCACACATTATTAATAATAATGCTTCACGCTTGGTAAAGCAGAGGGTCAGCGAAAAAGCGGAAGACCATCAATAAGACAGAATGACACAGTGGCTGCAACAATGGGCTCAAACATAGGAATGCTTGTGAGGATGGCACAGGACTGGGCAGTGTTTTGCTCTGTTGTACATAGGTTCTAATAACAACAATAAAAACAACTTTAAAAATAATTTAATTAAAGTATTATAGATATGTAGTTAACACTTCACCACAAGAAAACTATACTAATATATCACTTAGATAAATGAAAAAAGATAATTACTAAACTACTTAAATTAATAAGCTACAAATGATTAAAAACTTCGTCAAATTATATGTTTGTACTAGAAATTATGTACAGGACAGAATTAAGTGACAGCCGTTTTTTAATAAAGTAATTAAAAAATGATTGCTCGTAAAAAGACATTTACTTATATCGATGCTGGAAAATAAGTTGAGACAGAGCTTTGGAAAGAAATTTGACTATATTTATCAATAATCGTAAAAGTTTTAATGCCTAAGTTGAACAGTCTAGGAACCTTTCTAAGAAAATAATCTAAATTGGCAAAGACATTCATATACAAGGCATTCATAGCAAATTAATTACAATAACTAAATCTGGGAAAAATATTAATTTTTTAATTAAGTTATTAATAATATTAAGTATTAACTATTAAGTATTAACCATTATATACTTATTAAGTATTAACTTAAATCAGTAATAAAATTAGATTTATATAGGTTTTACTCAGCAAATGGCCATGTTATATTAAAGAAAAAATATATAAAATTGTATATATAGCATGTTCAGGCTATACAGTGCATACATCAAATACACACCAAAAAGAAGTAAACTAACATTTAACTAGTTGCTTTCTTATCTCTACTCATCAATCTTTTCCAAGTTTTTAGACAATGAGCGTATAGTCTTTCACAATGGGAAAAAGAAATTATCAAAGTGGATAGAAGCCTGAGGTTAATGGCTTCTTCGTGTAAAATAAAAATACCCTACAGATAAAACCATTTTTTTCTATAGATAAAATTACTGAATAAAATCAAATGATCAGGCCTTCACTAATTAATATGTTTTATCAATTACAATAAAAACAAATAATTCTAAATGTTACTTATATGACTAAACAGATGAGACTAGAAAATTTTCAACATTTTAGATGCATTAATTCTAATGAATATTAATTAAAACATAATTTTAAGACTGTTGTTGTGTTAGGTGGTGTTGTGTCAGTTCTCACTCATGGTGACCCTATACACAACAGAAGAAAACACTGCTCAGTTGTGCTCCATTCTCATAATTGTTGCTATGCTTGAGCCCATTGTTGCAGCCACTGTATCAGTTCATCTTGTTGAGGTCTTCCTCTTTTTCACTGACCCCCGATTTTACCAAACATGATGTCCTTCTCCAGGGACTGATCCCTCCTGATAACATGTCCAAAGTATGTGAGATGAAGTCTCATTATCCTCTCTTCAAAGGAACATTCTGATTATACTTCTTGCAAGACAGATTTGTTCCTTCTTCTGGCAGTCCATGGTATATTCAATATTCTTCTCCAATAACAACACCACCATTCAAAGGCAACAATTCTTTTTTGATATTCCTTATTCATTGTCTAGCTTTCAAGCGTATATGACACGATTGAAAATACCACGGCTTGGGTCAGGCCTATCTTAGTCCTCAAAGTCACATCGTTGTTTTTAACACTTTAAAGATGTCTCTTGCCGTAGATTTGCCCAATGTAATAAGACTTTTGATTTCTTGACTTCTACTTCCATGGTTGTTGATTGTGGATCCAAGTACAATAAAATCCTTGACAATTTCAATATTTTCTTCATTTATCATGATATTGCTTATTGATCTGGTTCTGAGGATTTTTATTTTCTTTGTGTATAATCCAAACTGAAGGCTGTAGTCTTTTATCTTCAGTAAGTGCGTAAAGTTCTCTTCACTTTCAGCAAGCGAAGTTGTGTCATCCACATATCACAGGTTGCTAATGAGACTTCTTTCAATCCTGATGCTACATTAATCTTAATAAACCAGTTTATTGGATTATTTCCTTAGCATACAGATTGAATAAGTATGATGAAATGGTACAACGCTGACACGTACCTTTCCCGATTTTAAAGCAGGCAGTAACTCCTTGTTCTGTTTTGAACAACTGCCTCTTGGCCTATGTACAGGTTCTCGATGAGTGCAATTGGTGCTATGAAATTCACATTCCTCACAGATTATCCATAATTTGTGATAATCCACACAGTAGAATGCCTTTGCATTGCCAATAAAACACGGGAAGCATCCTTCTGGTATTCTTTGCTTTCAGCTGAGATCCATTTGACAGCAGCAAAGATATCCCTTGTTCGACACCCTCTTCTCAACCTGGCTTGAATTTTTGCCACTTCCTTGTCAATGTACTGCTGCAACTGTTTTTTAATTATCTTAGGCGAAATTTTACTTGCATGTGGTATTAATGATAACCAAACAAAACCCGTTGCGTCAAGTCGATTCCGACTCATAGCAACCCTATAGGACAGAATAGAACTGTGCCATAGGATTTCCGAGGATCAGCTTGTGGATTTGAATTGCTGATCTTATGGTTAGCAGCCAAGTTCTTAACTACTGCACCACCAGGGCTCCTGGTATTAATTATTTTGTTCTGTATTTTCCACATTCTGTTGAATCATCTTTCTTTGGAAAGGGCACAGATGTGGATCTCTACCAGTAATTTGGCTAGGGAGTTGTCTTCCAAATTTCTTGGCATAGATGAGTGAGCACAGCCAACATTGCATCCTTTTTTTTGAAATAACTCAACTGGTATTCCATTAATTCCTGGAACCTTGTTTTTCACTAGTGTCTTCAGTACAGCTTGGGCTCCTTCCTTTAATATCATCAGCTCTTGATCATATGCTACCTCCTTAAATGTTTGAACATCTACCAATTCTTTTTGGCAAAGTGACTGTGTATTCCTTCCATCTTCTTTGATCCTTCCTACATTGTTCAATATTTTTATGATAGAATTCTTCAATATTTCAATTCAAAGCTGAATTTTTTCTTCAATTCTTTCAGCTTCAGAAATGCTGATCATATTCTTCCCATTTTGTTTTCTAACTCCAGGTCTTTGCACATTTCCGTATAATATTTTGTCTTTTTGAGCCCCCTTTGAAACTTCATACAGCTCTTTTACTTCATCATTTCTTTCATTTGCTTTAGCTACTCTCCATTCAAGAACAAGTTTCAGAGTCTCTTCTGACATTCACTTTGGTCTTTCCTTTCTTTCTCGTCTTTTAGATGACCTTTGCTTTATTCATGTATGACATACTTGATGTAATCCCACAACTCATCTGGTGTTCGGTCATTAGTGTTCAGTTCATCAAATCTATTCCTGAGATGGTCTCTAAATTCAGGTAGGATATACTCAAGGTTTTACTTTGGCTCTTGTGGGCCTGTTTTAATTTTCTTCAGCTTCAACTTGAGCTTGTATTTGAGCATTGATGGTCTGTTCCACAGTTGTCACCTTGTGTTGCTCTGACTGATGATATTGAGCTTCTCCTTTGTCTCTTTCTATAGATGTAGTGGATTCGATTCATGTTTATTCCATCTGGTGAGGTCCATATGTAAGTTGCAGTTTATGTTGTTGAACAAAGGTATTTGCAATGAATAAGTTGTTGGTCTTGTAAAATTCTATCAGGCCGTCTCCAGCATCATTTCTGTTACCAAGGCCATATTTTCCAACTATCCACACTTTTTCTTTGTTACCAACCCTCATAATCCAATCACCAGTAGTTATTAATGCATCTTAATCAATTTCAGACTCCAGAAGTTGGTAAAAACTTTCAACTTCTTCATTTTTGGCATTAGTGGTTGGTGCACGAATTTGGATAATAGTCGTATTAACTGGTCTTCTTTGGAGGTATATGGATATTACCCTGTCACTGACAGCTTTGTACTTCAGGATGGATAGTGGAGTGTTCTTTTTGGCAATGAATGTGACTCCATTCCTCTTCAATTTGTCATTCCTGGCATAGTAGACCACATGATTGTCCTGTTCACAATGGCCAATAGCAGTCCCTTTAATCTCACTAATGCCTAGGATATTGATCTTCATGCATTCCGTTTCATTTTTGAAGAATTCCAATTTTCCTAGATTCATACTTCGTATATTCCATGTTCCAATTGTTAATGGATGTTTGCAACAGTTTCTTCTCATTTTGAATCACTCCCCTTCAGCAAACGAAGGTCCTCAAAACTTGACTCCATCCACATTGTTAAAGTCGACTCACCTTTATGGAGATAACTCTTCCTCAGTTGTATTTTGAGTACCTTCCAACCTGAGAGGCTCATCTTCCAGCACCATATTAGACAATGTTCTGCTGATATTCATAAAGTTTTCACTGGATATATATATATATTAAGAGTATTTTGCCATGTCCTTCTTTCTTGTCTTTGGAAGCTCCACTGAAACTTGTCCTCCATGGGTTAACCTGCTGGCATCTGAAATATTGGTAGCGTTGCTTGCAGCATCACAGTAACACACAAGCCACCACAGTATGACAAACTGACAGACGAGTGGTAGATTATAAGACTACAACAGCTTAAAGTGTCTGGGACAGGCAAAACAGAAAAAGAATTGATGAAATCTCTAAATTGTATATAATTCGAATATTGTTTTTGATATGTAACTGCTTAACCTGGGTTCCTTAGGATATATAGCCTGAGGTAAAGATTGTGATTAATGCTTTACTTGGGAGTTGCAATGGCAGCATAGCATTGGTATAGATTCCAGCATCATAGCAACAAGCAAGCTATACAGTACATCAAACTTGACAGATGGGTGGTAGACAATCACAATGCCATTTCTAATATCAGAATTTCAAGTGTGTAACTTTCCTTTCCTCCAGCTATTACTGAGGACCATTACTGTATCATTAAAATCATAGTCCTAATCTGTTCATTTTACCACTTTCACTACCCCCCTCTTTGTTCCTCAGTTTTCTCCAATTCAGCTTACGTTCTACCTTTAAAATTAGAGGCAATCATGCCAATTTGGTAGCTACTATTAATATTTTTAATGTATTTCCTGTATAAAATATATCACATACGTTTATACAAGTACTTTAATTTAGATGTCATTCTCACTAATGTGCAGCCACTTAATCAACCTATATGATCTTCTCATAGAAGAACTGTTACTGGTGTAATTAAAATGAGGATTAGAAAACAAGCAAACCCAGTATTTTAAAAGCTAAGTATTTACGTGTGATACTATTAGTTGATGTCTTGAAAATGGACGACTATAGAGAAAGCAGAGGTTTCCCATCTATAAACTCTTTCCTAAGGTTTTCTCCATCTACCTTGTATTAGGCTGGGTTCTCTAGAGAAGCAAAACCCTTAATGATTATAAATATATAGAGAGAGATTTATATTAAGGAAACAGCTCACGGGATAGTAGGGGTTGGAAAGTCCCAAGTCCTTGGATCAGGATAGAGTCCTTTTCCAATTCACGGAGTGTAGCAGGTGGTGGACCCAAGATGAGCAGGTTGGAGAGCAGGGATCCCACTCACAGGTTAAGATGGTCGAGGAATCCCCAAGGTCAGTAGGCAAGATTGCAAGGTTTCTCCTGAGTCACTTAGCTGTAGGGGCTGGCAAAACCAAGATAGGCAGGTCGGGAAGCAGGATTCTTTCTCGCAGGCCAGGAAGATCTGCAAATCCCAAGATGGACAGATAAGCTGCTAGCTCAAGTCCCAAGAACCAGAGGTGAGATGAGAGACAGCTACTGGATCCAGAAGAAGCCAACAACCTTTGCAGGGCAAGGAGGAAGGAAGTAGGTAGCAGAAGGCGGAGAGATGAAAGATGAGGGGGCGGTGAGCCACTACATGCCCAACCCCCGCTGCTTCCCACTCAGCAGATTCCATCATGGGAGTGATCACACATCAAATTTCAACAGGAAAGTGATCACAACACTATACAACTGCCAAAACACTGAGAATCATGACCCAGTCAACTTGACACACAATGTTAACCATCACATACCCTCAACTGTGTATGAGCAAACAGCACTTCTATATTGGGGTGGATGTTTTGGATCTGCTTTAACTGAATAATCTAATTGGAATTTTGCCATTTAATCATATTGCACATGTCTTGTTTTTCTAATTTAGAAATCTTATTCCTCAAAGGAGTAGAAACCAACTATAGAAATACAATAGTATCACTGTGGCTAGTTATCCCAATTGTATCATTAAGGTAGTGTCTTAGGCTGGGTTATCTGGAGAAGTAAAACCAGTAAAGCATATAAATATATATAGAGAGAGATTTATGTTAAGGAAATGGCTCACGTGATTGTAGAAACTGGAATGTCTCAAGTCCCATGGGTCCGGATAGAGGCTTCTCCTGATTCATGTAGCTGCAAAGGCTGGCAAACCCAAGACTGGAAAGTCAGGCAGCAGGGCTCTTGCTCACAGGCTACAAGATTGACAAATCCCAAGATCGTCAGGTAAGACGGCAGGTAAGCTGCTATCTCAAGTCCCAAAAACTGGAGGTCATATGAAAAGGAGTCAGCTGCAGGGTCCAAAGTGAGCAAAAGCCCACGAGCCTTGCCAGAAAGTCTACTTATATTCTATCCAGGCCACACCCCCAACCAAGGAAACTCCCCTTCAACTGATTGCCTACTCATAGCGGATCCCATCGTGGAGATGATCACATTATATCAAATTTCATCCTGGAAGTGATCACATTATCATATGATTGCCAAACTACATCATAATTGCCAAACCACTGAGAATTACAGCCCAGCCCAGTGACACAAAACCTTAATGATCACAGGTAGTATGACAGCGATAGGCACATTTTCTCAAAACTACTTGTTATCTCTGAAATCTCAGCCTACCTTTCAAAGTTTAGCCCTAGATAAATAGGTTTTCTCACAGTCCTCTCTTCGTGAGATTTTTTCCCCTTGTTCTTGTTTTCACTGAGGGTTTGATTTTCTAGGAAATCTCTCCTGAATATGGAGTTATCCAATATGTCTACCCACCCACACTGGACCTGGGTTTTATCTACATCCCACACATGGTCATAACCTAAAGCATTAGGTCCATGGAGATGGACAAGTGCCCTCAGGGCAGCTGTAAATTTAGCTCAGGCTTGCTTCAATGTTTTTATGGAATCCCATTCCTATTTCTCTTGCTCTACATGATTTCCCTATAATTCCCCTGAATTTAATAAGACGTTTAAAGATTTTATTATTTTTAGGGGCAAAGTTATTAAAGATAATTAGTTTTCTAAAAATGGAAGTTTTGTTAATTAATTCTGGATGACTTGACAATAAATAAATTCATTCTGTATGAATTTACTACAGAAATTCCAAGCCTTCAAGCCTTGTTCGACATACCCAAGGGGATTATTTAATAGTTTTTCTGGTCCAAAAAATGTCATAATAGTTTCTTTCTTCTCTGTAATGTATTATTATGAATTGGACATAACAAGCTTAGCCCCCAGGAATCTCTCGTTTCCTCTATCTGGTGGGTGAAGATCTGATGATTTTCATAGTTTGATACCAATGAATCACCTTTAGATTTAGATTAACCTAGATATCAGCCCTTGTTCTCTGCCAAACTATTACTACTCCTGAACCTTTACAGTGGTGTGTTCTAACAATAATTCGTTGTCTCTTTCTCAGCTTCTTGTCACAGTAAAAAAAAACCCAAACCAAAGGCAAACAAAAAAACGTTGCCATTGAGTCCATTCCAACTCATAGCAACCTTATAGGACAGAGTAGAACTGCTCCATAGGGTTTCCAGGGCTGTCTCAGTAGCCTCTTAAGAATTACTCTAACTTCTCTAAATCACTTGCATTAGAATAGTCTAAGCGCTATTTGATTGCATGCCCCACAGCAGCAGTAAAGTCCCTTGCATATCTTGTGCCAGTTGTCTGATCTAGGGAGAAGCTGTGATCAAACATAGGCAGTTCTGAGATTCACCTCTTTTTTCCACTGGAAAATTACTCTAGATAATAACCTGGGTAAAAACAGACTTCCAATTTGCAAATTAACGATAAATATTTAATGCCATATAAATCAGTTTTTCTGCACCCAAAGTATACCCTCTCCCCAAAATTGGCAACTCCCAGATATTTCTTGATCTTTTAGTTAACTATGAAAAGCCATAATAACTCATGTCTGAGGAATGGATATGCTTTAATACTAAGAATCCATTAGTTAGGAAGTCATGACAAATACAAATCTGATTCAATACCTGTCTGATGATTTTAATCTGAGATGTAGCTCAGATATATACCTTACAGTGCAACTCTAATTGGGATGTCTCTCAAATGTGACTATAATATAAATCTTGGGGCCCATTATGACTTGATATCTGCTCAATATCACATTCAATGAAGCCACTGTTGAATTACAGAGATCTGTAGTTTTTTTTTTAATTTAAAAATGTACTTCACGCAAAAATTTCTTTAAAATTTTTAATTTTCTTAGGAAAAATCCATAAATAATATCTTCAAAGTGTGTAGAATTGATTTTAGGGGGTAATATATTTTATCTGCAATACAATGACAGATTAATACACTTTTTGATCAGAGATTATTTCTAATTTGGGAACTATGTGCATCTCCATTTTAAGTAACATGAGACATGATGCCTTTTCAAGGTGATTAGAGTCTAGCGGAAGAGAGAAAATAAAAATCAGCAATTATAGTACAATAAGCGGCATTGTGATTATTTTGCACAGTTGTTTATAGGAATTCAAAAAAGAAACTTCTGAACAGACTTGGGATCATGGAAATTTTCTAGGAAGAAAATTTGTTTAAGCTAAAGTTTAAAAGATGAAGGAGAATAGTTCAATGAAAAAAAGAAGGGGTAGACCTTCCAGGGAGATGAAGCAGCCTGTGGCAAAACACAACAGTTTGAAACAGCATGGTGTCCTTAAAATTGAAAATAACGTAATATGGTTACAGTGGGAGTGGCAAGAGACGAGGTAGAATCTGATAGGGCCAGATTCTACAGGCTCTTCTTCTATTTAACTAAGAATTTTAAATTTTATCCATGACAGCATTAATTAAATTAAAAGAATTACTTAATATTTGCATTTTAGAAAAAAATAACTTTGTTATCATTATGGGGCACAAATGCCAGGACACCAGCTGTGAGATGAGATGTAACGAGGGCTTGCACTATCTAGATAGGTCCCTGTGTGGTGCAAACAATTTGATCTTGACTGCTAACCTGTCTCTATGAGTTGGAATCGACTCGATGGCAGCAGGTTTGGGTTTTTTTTTAGTTTTATTAACCTGTCTTGGATTGAATTAAGTCCCCCCCAAATTCTGTGTATCAACTTGGTTAGACTATGTGTGGTTGTCCTCCATTTTGTGATTGTAATTTTATGTTCAGAGAATTAGGTGGGATTGCTCAAGAGATAAAAGGAAAGGGAAGCAAGCAGAGAGTTGGGGATCTCATACCACCAAGAGAGCAGCACCCGGAGCAGAGTGTGTCCTTTGGACCTAGGGTCCCTGTGCCTGAGAAGCTCCTCAACCAGGAGAAGTTTGAGGACAAGGAATCTTCCTCTGGACTCGACAAAGACGGAAAACCTTACCCTAGAGCCGATGCCCTGAATTTGGACTTACAACCTACCAGGCTGTGAGAAAATAAGCTTCTCTTTGTTAAAGCCATTCACTTTGTGGCATTTCTGTGTGGCAGCAGTAGGTAACTAAGACAGAATTTTGTACTGAGAGAATGGAGTGCTGCTCTCACAGATATCTGAATGGTGGAAGTGGTTTTGAAACTGTGAATGGGTAGAATTGCAAAAGCAGCAGAGTACCAGCACAGCAGAGAACCTGCAGCAGCAGAGAAGCAGCAACAGCAGAGAACTTGCAGCGGAAGAACCAGGAGGTCAGCGTCAGACAGCGCTGGAGCATGCACACAGAGCTAGAGAGCTGAGTGCCTGTGCACAAGAGGCTTCCTGGTAGAGCGGGGTGCCTCCAGGAACTTCTAGGTAGAGCTAGGCTTGCCAACCCACAGAGCAAGAGAGCTGAGTGCCTGTGTGCAGGAGGCTTCCTGGCTGAATGGGGTGCCTCCAGGCACTTATCAATGGAGCTACAGAGCTTTGTGACACTTGACCCAGCAGAGCAGATGTGGGCATGAGGCCCGAGGAGCTGAGAGGCTAAGAAACCAGGAAGCAGAAGCTGAAGAGACAAAGCAAGAAGCCAAACTGCCTCAGTCTCAAAAGGCATGATTATGATCTCAGGGGTTTCAAAGGGTGGAGCCATGGCCTCTGGTGTTTCTAAGGGTGGAGTTGCCACTCAGGTGGGCCAGGAAAATGGTACGTCTAAAGCTGAGGTAGCAGAGCTGCTGTCCCAGTGGGCCTGGAAGGTGGAGCTGAAGCCCAGAGCTCAAGAGCTTTCACTCAGAATCTGGAAAGTTTGGCCAATTCCTAGAGTCTGGAGGGCAGGCCCATTGTATAAATTGCGTCAGAGAACAAAGGATTATTTTCAAAGCTTTGAGGGCTAATGTAACGTGTTCTGCTGACTTGCTTAGTGCCTGTTATCCCTTCTTTTCCTATAGTTTCTCTTATTTGTAATAGAAATGTCTAGCTTGTGTCTGTTCTGACATTGTACTTTGACAGCACATAACTTGTATTTTAGATTTCACAGATGAAGAGGAATTTTTGGTTTTTGGACTTGGAGTTAAGACTTTCACTATGATGTGATGGGGTGAGTATGGTTTGCATGTTGCAAGGATGTGATTTTTGGGGGGGGGGGTTTTTAAAGGGTGGAATGTCACAGATTGAATTATGTCTCCCCAAAAATCTGTGTATCAACTTGGTTGGGTCATGTGTGGTTGTCCTCTGTTTTGTGATTGTAATTTTATGCTGAGAGCATTAGGGTGGGACTGTAACACCACCCTTACTCAGGTCTCCTCCCTGATACAAGGTAAAGGGAGTTTTCCCGTGGTGTGGCCTGCACCATCTTTTATCTCTCAAGAGATAAAAGGAAAGGGAAGCAAGCAGAGAGTTGGGGACCTCATTCCACCAAGAGAGCAACACTGGGAGCAGAGTGCATCCTTTGGACCCAGGGTCCCTGCGGCTGAGAAGCTCCTCAACCAGCAGAAGTTTGAGGACAATGATGTTTCCTCTATAGCTGATGGAGAGAAAGTCTTTCCCTGGAGCTGATGCCCTGAATTTGGACTTGTAACCTACTAGACTGTAAGAAAATAAATTTCTTTTTGTTAAACCGATCTACTTGTGGTATCTCTGTTATAACAGCACTAGATGACTAAGACATAACCTAAACTTTGGCAGTTTAGATTTACCCATGACACCGTGGAAGAAAGGCCTGGTGATTTGTTTCCATAAAGTGTACAGCTGAGAAATTCTATGGAGCATGTCTATTCTGTAGCACATGGAGTTGCGATGAGTCAGAATCGACTTGACAGCAACAAGTTTCTGGTTTTTTTTTCACCATCCATGGGCTTGACAGTGTTAATCAATTTAAATTAAGAGAATAACTTAATATTTTATTTTAGAAAAATAACTTAGTTATAATATGGGGCATGGATGCTGGATAATAAGGTGAGAAATTTTGGGCCAGGTGCCAACTGTCAGGTGAGATGTAATTAGGGTTTACATTATCTAGTGGCAGTGGGATTGGAGAGATTGGAAGGAGTTCCTATTCAGAGGAGCTCAGGATGATACAGAGTTTCGGTAGTAATCAAACTGGATCTACTCTTAGTAGCCAGACCAGCATACTTTTAGAGTTCATGGATATCTGGGATTATTATCTAAGATATTTCATAACAGTCTTCTTTTCTAGCCAAGTCCCACATTTCTTTTGAATAGAATCTTCTTAGGGCATTGGCATACTGGACCCTCACTCAGCCTTGGAGAGGCCGTGGCTTTGGATCCAAATACATCTTTAAACTCCATTCAGATAATTGATCAGGGTTGGGCTGTTCCACCACTGGGGGTAAAGTGATGAGACAAGACTGGGATTCACACGTTGTAACTTATTCAAGTTAAATTATTTTTTCCACTTCAGCTAGGAAAAATTGAAAAATATTTGAAAATATTGCTTTAAGGAAAAATCCATCTGCTATGCTAATGTAAAAGGCAAATTATTCTATTGTATATTCAAAATTGTAATAAAGATCAATTTTACAAATGATGAGCAGGTGGTTTGAGAAGCAGCGTGACTTATGGCCAATGAATTAAGAAAATAGTGTATACTAACTGCCCTGACCTGCAGAAATAGAAGAGCTTTGAGGCTGGGAAACCCTGGCGGCATAGTGGTTAAGTGCTACAGCTGCTAACCAAAAAGTTGGGAATTCGAATTCACCAGGTGTTCCTTGGAAACTCTGTGGAGCAGTTCTACTCTGTCCCGTGGTGTTGCTATGAATCGGAATCAACTTGATGGCAACGGGTTTGGTTGGTTTTTTGGTTTTGAGGCTGGGTCATGACTGCAGTCATGACAGTGAGTGTTGATCAATGGAAGATAAGCAGAAATGACACACTTCTACATCTGGCCTATGGTGATCTGCAACTGAACCCCTGAGTCTTTCCATGTAACCAGCTGGACACAGAGGACTATGGGCCCTAAAACATGGTGACTACACAAGAGGAATGGAGCCTGGATCCTTGAATGATTACTCCTACAGATTAGGAACATCCATTTTGAACAGTCAATATGCAAGAAATAAATGTTTATTGTGTAAACAATTGAGATTTTGAGTATGTGTGTTGTGGCAACTATCATAACCAAATTATTCCTTCAAACCAGATAATGTTAATTCCTTATTGCCCTGAGAGTTTCTCAAACATAAGAAGCATTATCAAGGCTCTAGCTGAAAGAAATGAAGAAAAAATTGAAGCCTTAGGTTGCAATAGTGAAGGATTGATTCTATGGGCAAAATATTGAAAGTCACAGGAAGCAAAAAAAGAAGATGGAAGGAATACACAGAGTCATGGTACCAAAAACAACTGGTTGATGTGCAATCATTTCAGGAGGTAGCATATGATCAAGAACTGATGATACTGAGAGAAGAAGTCCAAGCTGCACTGAAGGCACTGGTGAAAAACAAGTCTCCAGGAATTGACGTAATAACAATTGAGAGGTTTCAACAAAAGGGGGCAGTGCTGGAGGTACTTATTCATCTATGCCAAGAAATTTGGAAGACAGCTACCTGGTCAACTGACTAGAAGAGATCCATATTTATGACTATTTCAAAGAAAGGTGACCCAACCAAATACAGAAATTATCAAACAATATCATTAATATCACATGCCAGTAAAATTTTGCTGAAGATTATTCAAAAGTGGTTGCAGCAGTACATCGATCGGAAACTGCCAGAAATTCAAGCTGGATTCAGAAGGTGATGTGGAATGAAGGATATCATTGCTGATGTCAGATGGATTCTGGCTGAAAGCAGAAAATACCAGAAAGATGTTTGCTTGTATTTTATTGACTATGCAAAGGCACTCAACTCTGTGGATCACAATAAATTATGGATAACATTGCAAGGAATGTGAATTCCAGAAAAATTAATTATGCTCATGAGGAACCTGTATTTAGGCCAAGAGGCAGTCATTTGAACAGAACCAGGGGATACTGCGTTCTGAAGTCAGGAAGTGTGTGCATTAGGGTTGTACCCTTTCACCATACTTATGCAATCTGTATGCTGAGCAAATAATCCAAGAAGCTGGACTATATGAAGAAGAACCCAACATCAGGATTAGAGAAGGACTCGTTAACAACCTGCATTATGCAGATAACACAACTTTGCTTACTGAAAGTGTAGACGACTTGAAGCACTTACTGATAAAGACCAAAGACAACAATCTTCAATAAAGAGGACACCTCAACATAAAGAAAACAAAAATCATCACAACTGGACCAATAAGCATCATTATGATAGATGGAGAAAATACTGAAGTTGTCAAGGATTTCATTTTACTTGGATCCACAATCAACACCCACGGAAGCAGCAGTCAAGAAATCAAATGACCTGTTGTTGCATTGGGCGAATCTGCTGCAAATGACCTCTTTGAAGTGGTAAAAAGCAAAGATGCCACTTTAAGGACTAAGGTGTGTCTCACCCAAGCCATGGTGCTTTCAATCTCCTCATATGCATGCAAAAGATAGGGAATAAATAAGGAAGCCTGAAGAAGAATTGATGGTTTTTAGTTACAGTGTTGACAAAGAATATTTGAATACACCATAGACTACCAAAAGAATGAACTAATCTGTCTTGGAAGAAGTACAGCCAGAATGCCCCTTAGAAGTGAGGATTTTGAGACTTTGTCTCATATAGTTTGGACATATTTTCAGCAGGAATCAGTCCCTGGAGAAAAATATTATGCTTGGTAGAGGGTCAGCGAAAAAGAGGAAGATCTTCAAAGAGATGGATTCATGCAACAGCTGCAACAATGGGCTTCAGCATAACAAAGATCATGAGGATGGTTCAGGACCGGGCACTGTTTCATTCTGCTGTACATAGGGTCACAGTGATTTGAAACCAACTCAAGGACACCTAACAGCAATGACAACATCAAGGCTTCTTCCTAGTCTGTCTTAGTCTGGAAGCTCAGCTGATGCCTGTCCACCATGCGTGACCATGCTGGTATTTGAATACTGGTGCCATAGCTTCCAGCATCATAGCAACACACAAGCCCCCAGAGTATGACAAACTGACAGATGTGTGGGGAAGGCTGGGCTAGCCCTAAGCAAATGCAGTCTTTCCTCTCCAGAAGTTTCTATAATGTGCAATAGTTTGTCAAGAGTCATGAATGACCTGAGGTTTTGCCCTACTGAAGCTAAGAAGTTAAGCTGCCACAGTTTCACAGATGCTGTGGTTGGCATAAATGCTGGCAGGAGACAGAAGACTCTTGGGTCAAAAGAAAGGACATTATTATTTATGGCACAGGAAGCAGCATCACGTTCTACAGGTGCTATACAGACATAGACTCAGATGGATCCTATAGACATAGTATTTTGATCCACAGTTGAGGAACACTGAGCTTAGGAAACGTCCAATCTTTCAAAAGGAACCACTGGCAAACTGACCAATCATTGGTCCAGAAAACATTATCTTTATTATTCTGTTCAGGAAATAAATCGGCCCTCTGCCCCAAAGGATGACACTCTCTATCTCCCAAGTATATTTGCTATACAAACAACCTTGAAAAGATTTGCTATAGTTAGTTGCCTTCTAGTGAGATCCAAGTCATAGAGACCTTACATACGATAGAACAAAACATTGCTTGGTCCTGTGCAAAAGATATGCAAAAAATAAAAACGAGTGTTCCTACTACCTAATTACTGTATTCCAGCTCTTATAACCTATATTTCCTAATATCTGGGCCATAATTTATTCCATATTTCAGTTATCATGTCTAGTTGCCAGCCAAAAAACTGTGTAAGATATTATTTTCATTTGTGTTATGTTACCTCGAAATGTAACCTCAAGATCCCAGAGATAATAACTAGTTTTGAGAAAATGTACCTTGTGTCTTCCATACCACATTAATGATACAGTTGGTATAACTAATCACAGTGCTACCATTATATTTCTGCAGTTGGTTTCTACTCCTTTGAGGAATGAGATCGCTAAATTAGAAAAACAAAAATAGGAAAGAAATACATTTTTCGTACATCCGGTGATACATTACTGGCATGTTCAATATGATTAAATAGCAAAGTTTCTATTAGATTATACAGTTAAAGCAGACCCAAAACATCCCATCCCAACTCACCCTTCATACACATCCACCGCAGTTTAGAAGTGCTATTTGCTCATACACAGTTGAAGGTAGATAGGGGCAAACAGAGGAAAAGTTAAAAATTGGGGAACCTCTGTTTTCTCCAGATTACTCAAAGGCTTAAACGTCCACTACTGCTCATAAATTCTGCAGTTTCCCCTGGGTTTTCTTGTTTTCTAACCTTCCTCCTAGTTAGTTGCACCAGGAATAATTTCCCATTAGACAATCATATAGTTTGATTAAGTGCTTGTATATTAGCGAGAATGACATTTAAAGTAAATGTGTATATATATATATATAAAATAAACAGTATATGTATAAAAATATTAGTAATACATTACCAAGCTGGCAAACTTTTTCGACTATAATTTATAGATATAATGTTGTTATATCTATATTTACAAAAAATGCCACTATAAACATGAATTACATTTTATTTTTATAAATTATAATCTGAATATTATAATCAGATTCTAATTATAATCAGATTATATTTACTAACTATAATCAGAATTATAATATTTATTAAGAAAAAAAATCTAGGACTCAGAGAGGTATATGAAACACTTTAACATCCTCCAAGAACATATCAACCCTTGTTTCTTAGAAGCTATAAGTAATATACCCCCAAGTGTCTGTCAGTTTGTCCTACTGTGGGGGCTTGCGCGTTGCTGTGATGCTAGAAGCCATGCCATCAGTGTTCAAATACCAGCAGGGTTACCCATGGAAGATAGGTTTCAGCTGAGCTTCCAGACTAAGACAGACTAAGAAGAAGGACCCAGCAGTCTACTTCTGAAAAGAATTAGCCAGTGAAAACCTTGTGAATAGCAGCAGAACATTGTCTGATATAGTGTCAGAAGATGAGCCCTCCAGGCTGAGACGCACTCAAAAGACGACTGGGGAAGAGCTGCCTCCTCAAAGTAGAGTCAACCTTAATGACGTGGATGGAGTAAAGCTTTCAAGACATTCATTTGCTGATGTGGCAAAACTCAAAATGAGCAGAAACAGCTGCAAACACCCATTAATAATCGGAACTTGGAATGTATGAAGCATGAATCTAGGAAAATTGGGAATCATCAAAAATTAAATGGAATGCATAAACATCGATATCCTAGGCATTAGTGAGTGGAAATGGACTGGTATTGGCCATTTTGAATCAGACAATCACATAGTCTACTATGCCGGGAATGACAACTTGAAGAATGGTGTTGCACTCATCATCAAAAAGAGCATTTCAAGATCTATCCTGAAGTACAAAGCTGTCAGTGATAGGATAATATCCATACACCTAAAAGGAAGACCAGTTAATAAGACTCTTATTCAAATTTACGTGCCAACCAGTAAGGCCAAAGATGAAGAAACTGAAGATTTTTATCAGCTTTTGCAGTGAGAAACTGATCAAGCATGCAATCTGGATACATTGATAATTACTGGGGATTGGAATACGAAAGTTGGAAACAAACAAAAAAAGGTTCAGTAGTTGGAAAATATGGCCTTGGTGATAGAAATGATGCTGGAGATCGAATGATAGAATTTTGCAAGACCAACGACTTCTTCATTGCAAATACCTTCTTTCACCAATGTAAATGGCAACTATACACATGGACCTCACCAGATGAAATACACAGGAATCAAATCGACTACATCTGTGGAAAGAGATGATGGAAAAGCACAATATCATAAGTCAAAACAAGGCCAGGGGCCGACTGTGGAACAGACCATCAATTGCTCATATGCAAGCTCAAGTTGAAATGGAAGAAAATCAGAGCAAGTCCACGAGAGCCAAAATACGACCTTGAGTATATCCCACCTGAATTTGGAGACAATCTGAAGAATAGATTTGACGCATTGAACACTAATGACCGAAGACCAGATGAGTTGTGGAATGACACACATGAAGAAAGTAAGAGGTCATTGAAAAGACAGGAAAGAAAGAAAAGACTAAGAAGTACATCAGAGGAGACTCTGAAACTTGCTCTCGAAAGTTGAGCTGCTAAAGCAAAAGGAAGAATGATGAACTAAAAGAACTGAACAGGAGATTTCAAAGGGTGGGTTGAGAGGGCAAAGTAAAATATTACAATGATGTGCAAAAATCTGGAGCTAGAAAGCCAAAAGTGAAGAGCATGCTCAGTATTTATCAAGCTGAAAGAACTAAAGAAAAAATTCAGGCCTCGAGTTGCAATAGGAAAGATTCTATGGGGAAAATATTAAATGACTCAGGAAGCATCGAAAGAAGATAGAAGGAATACACAGAGTCATTATACCAAAAATAATTAGCCCACTTTCAATCAAGAGGTAGCATATGATAAGGAACCAATGGTACTGAAGGGAGAAGTTAAAGCTGCCTTGAAAGCACTGGTGAAAAACAAGGCTCCAGGAATTGACAGAGTACCAACTGAGATGTTTCAACAAATGGACGCAGAGCTGGAAGTGTTCACTCGTCTATGCCAAGAAATTTGGAAGATAGCTACCTGGCCAACCGACTGGGAGAAATCCATATTTATGCCTATTCCCAAGAAAGGTGATCCAACTGAATGTGGAAATTATCGAACAATATCAATAATATATCACAGGCAAACAAAATTTTGCTGAAGATCATTCAAAAAGGGCTGCAGCAGTATATCAACAGGGAACTTCCAGAAATTCAGGCCGGATGTAGAAGAAGATGTGGAGCCAGGGATATTACTGCTGATGTCAGATGGATCCTGGCTGAAAGCAGAGAATACCAGAAGGAGGTTAACCTGTGTTTCATTGACTATGCAAAGGCGTTGACTGTGTGGATCATAACAAATTATAGATAACATTGCAAAGAATGGGAATTCCAGAACACTTAATTGTGCTCATGAGGAACCTTTACATAGATCAAAAGGCAGTTATTTGCACAGAACAAGGGGATACTGATTGGTTTAAAGTCAGGAAAGGTGTGCGTCAGGGTTGTATTCTTTCACCATACCTATTCAATCTGTACGCTGAGCAAATAATCCAAGAAGCTGGACTATATGAAGAAGAATGGGGCATCAGGATTGGAGGAAGACTCATTAACAACCTGCGTTATGTGGCTGACACAACCTTGCTTGCTGAAAGTGAAGAGGATTTGAAGCACTTACTGATAAAGATCAAAGACCATAGCCCTCAGTATGGATTATGCCTCAACATAAAAAAAACGAAAGTCCTCACAAATGAACCAATAAGCCACATCATGATAAATGGAGAAAAGAATGAATTTGCCAAGGATTTCGTTTTACTTGGATCCACAATCAACAGCCATGGAAGCAGCAGTCGAGAAATCAAATGACCTATTGCATCAGACAAATCTGCTGCAAAAAGACCTCCGTAAAGTGTTGAAAAGCAAAGATGTCACCTTGAGGAATAGGTGCGCCTGACCCAAGCCATGGTATTTTCAATCATATCTTACGCATGTGAAAGCTGGGCAATGAATAAGGAAGACTGAAAAAGAATTGATGCCTTCGAATTGTGGTGTTGGCGAAGAATATTGAATACACAGTGGACTGCCAAAAGAATGAACAAATCTTTCCTGGAAGAAGAACAACCATAATGCTCCTTAGAAGCAAGGATGGCAAGACTGTGTCTTACATACTTTGGATATGTTGTCAGGAGGGATCAGTCCCTGGAGAAGGACATCATTCTTGGTAAAGTACAGGGTCAGTGGAAAAGAGGAAGACCCTCAATGAGATGGATTGACACAGTGGCTGCGACAACGGGCTCAAGCATAACAATGACTGTAAGGATGGCGCAGGACTGGGCAGTATTTCATTCCTTGGTACTTAGGGTCACTATAAGTCGGAACTGAGTGGACGGCACCTAAAAACATTAGTAATATAAGACAATATGATATCCCCGGTAGGCAGATTAAAGGAACCCAAAGATGGCCATGTCTTAATTCTCTGAAACTGTTAAGAGGCTAGATGACAAAGGAGAATTAAATTTGTAGATGGAATAAAGGATACTAATTATCTCACCTTAAAACAGGGAAATTATTCTGAATTATCCAGGCAGGACCAAGGTAATCACAAGGTCACTTAAAAGAGGAAGAGTATGGCCGATGAGAACTAGGAGAGATGGCTGTGTGAGAAAGGGTAGCCCTGAACTTGCTGGCTTTGAAGATGGAAGGCATGCATAAGCCAAGGAATGCCAGCAGCCTCTCCTAAAAACAAACAAAAAATTGTCATCCGGGGGATTCTCACTTACAGCAACTCTATAGAACAGAGCAGAACTACCCCATAGGGCCTGCAAAGCTGTAATCTTTATGGAAGCAGACTGTCAAATCTTTCTCCTGCAAAGCAGCTGGTGGGTTTGAACCATCAACCTTTCAGTAAGCAGGTGAGTGCTTACAGGCAGCCTTAAGAAGCTAGAAAATGTAATAAAACGGATTCTACCCTGGAGCTTCCTGAAGGAATGCAATTCCACTGCTCAGGGCCAGTTTACTCAATAAGCAAGGTATACAGAGGCCAAATTTTGTCTTCCCATCAATCTGCAGTGCACAATCTCACTTGTCCTTCAACCACTTCAAAGATGTGGTGAAACCCATGTGAAATTGCTCACCACAGATTAGCAAGTAAATACAATTAATTACTGGTTAATCAGCCCCTGCTACTGATACCTTCATTTTAGCTTAGTGAGATCCATTTTAGAGTTCTGACCTTCTGAACTGTAAGATAATAAATTTGTGTTGTTCTAAGCCATTAAGTTTATGATACATTTTTATAACAGCCATAGGAAATTAACATGACCTCCATGTGGCCCAAAACAGTGAAAATCCATGTGCAGAGGAGGCAGAAAACATGATTCTTGTTGTCTCATATGAAGGTTGCCACTTCTTCACCCCCATCTCTATTTAATGGAGTTCCTCTCACTAAAGGAGTAGAATATATTTCCTGTCCATTGACTTGGTTTTTGACCATGTGACCTGCTGTAGCCAATACAAAGAAGCAGAAGTAAGAGGCTGTTGACACAGAGCAGATCTTGGAGGATTCCACTTGCACTCTTGCATTCAGACATCACTACGAGAAAGGCATGCCCCAGTCGGCCTGCTGGCTCCAGGAGGAGGATGAGTGTCACGTGGATAAAAGGCAAACTGCCTGAGCAGAGCTCAGCCTAGATCTACTGACTCCCAGCTATCGCTTAAAAAAAAAAACAAAACATGAGTAAAAATGAATGATAATTGCTTAAGCTATTGAGTTTGGAGTAGTTTGTAAGGCTACTATAGCAACTCATACATCTGCCATCTTAAGTTTCTGTTTTGTTTTGTTTTTGACTGATAAAGTGATACATCATAGCAGCTTTCACGATATAATGATCTACTTTTTACTTTGAGGTCTAAATCTGGCAGTTGCTAAAGCTTTCTTCTTCCCACCGAGTCTTTTCTCTGTACTGACAGTCTACAGGGCCTTCTCATTTTCCTACTTTAGGAAGGTCAAGCTTTTATTAAACACAACTGCCCTCCAACACACCCTGAGGATCTCAGATCTATGATTTCTGGGTTTTGAAAGAGGATATGCTATTTTAGTCAGAATTTAAATGTCATATTTATACCATAATCCTCCCTGCTGGTATCCTGGATGCCTGCCTATGTTATTTATATTCTTTTTGATAAAGTTTCTGAAATCAAATGGTGCCAGCTGAGGAGCAAATTCATTTGCTATCACTGAGGGAAGCATAGGGAATTGAGGACTATTTTAAACAGCAACATGTAAAAAATAATTGGTATAGCAGTGCACGAAAATACCTCGTTGGGGAGGGGTGGTTGGCAAACAAACTTAGAAGGAAGACGTTATTTGAGTAAAAATACAGTATATAATTTGAAGCTCTCAAGTAGAAGATTGTAGGGAAAAAAAAATAGGAACAGAAAAGCTGGTGTTTTTCTTTAATGCCACACATTAAGAGGATCTCCCTCTGAGTAGGGTTCAAGGATGAAGTGCAGGCTTTTCTCATTATAGAGGAAAGATGACATATTCTGAAAGACAGAGTCAGTACGTTGCCATTGCACTGACTGAATGTGCATTAGATCAGACAGCAAATTAGGTATTGATAGAAGTATTTTTGAACAGTCAATAAGCTTTCTGATGATTGATATCTTTACACTGTCTGGTAATATCAATGCCGACATTTAGAAACTAGAGAACGAAACTGTAATACAATATTCTCTTCATGGAATCCTTAAGTGTAACCTAAGCTCACAAGCCTAATTACTTAGATAGCAGGATTTACAGAGTTCACTTTCACAGGAACAAGGGAAGGAAAATTAGAACAACACACTTTCCATTGTGTACAAAACTGTCCTTCCAACCACCCTTCAATGTGAATCAGAGGGAAAAATAATTAAGTGCTTTAAAGTTGTTCTGATATGATTTTTTTAAAAAAAATGGTAAAATTCATGTAAAGAAAGTCAGAATTGTACATTTCATTAGATGACTGCATCTGATAGGGTGTTCAGCTAAAAACTAAGTGCTCAGAAAACCACAAAATACATCACTGTCTGCTTCTAAATAATGTTTTCAGAAATGTAATCAGGAAAGTAGAAGATGATGAAAAGAAAGCTCTATGATTTATACAACAGCTTCCTTGTTTCTTCCACCTATCTGCTCTCATCCTTCATTTTGTTTTTCATTAAGAAAGACAATTAATTGCATATTCTTTCATTCATTTATTCTTCAAATATTTAGAAAATACCAATTATGTGTCAACATTGGCACTATAGTACAGCAGTGGACAAAACAGATAAAAATCATCACCCTCACAGAGCTTCCCTTCTAGTGGGAGAAGATGAACAAGGAGCAAATAAATAAATAAAATACATAGTAGGTTTGGTGAAAAACGCTAAGTGGATAAATCAATTCAGGAAAGAAGATAAGAAATGCCATGAGGTGAAGTCTGCTATTAGGAATTTCAGATAAAATGCTTAGTTAAATTTAGATTTCAATTTAAACACTGTTTTTAGTAATGCATGTATCAAATATTGTTTTGGACATATTTATAGTAATTTTGTTGTTTATTTGAAATTTAAATTTAACTGGGCATCCTGCATTTTTATTTGCTGTATCCAGCAGTTCTACTTGCTATTTTAGAAAGTATACTCAAGAAGATCCTCTCAAATAAGATGATAATTGAGCAGAGACTTATGGAGGAAGAGCATTCCAGAAACAGTGAATGGGAGGTGTGGAGACTGAGACGTGAATGTACTTGGAAACTGCAAGGGACAGGAAGGAGGCTATTGTGTCCAGAGCTTGGCGAA
The DNA here is from genome assembly GCF_024166365.1 of Elephas maximus indicus. Taxonomy (NCBI): domain Eukaryota; kingdom Metazoa; phylum Chordata; class Mammalia; order Proboscidea; family Elephantidae; genus Elephas; species Elephas maximus. Next base: position 58,166,172 of record NC_064823.1, on the reverse strand, counting down.
CAAAGGAAAAAGTGATGGAATACGAAGTCGTTAATGATGTGATAAGCAAATGATGTATTGCCTTGTATACATGTTGAAGAAAATTCAGAAAATATTGAACATGTGAAGCAAAGACATTTGTGACAAAGAAAGTAAATTTAATTTTTAGATATGAAAATTAAAATGTCTGAGATGAAAAAGATACTGTATAGGACTAATGCCAAATGAGACATTATTGAGGAAAATATTAGAGAACTTTCCCCCATGTGTCTGTCAGTTTGTTGTACTCCGGAGGCTTGTGTGTTGCTGTGATGCTGAGAGTTATGACACCAGTACTCACAAAGCAGCAGAGTCACCCATGGTGGACAGGTTTCAGCTGAGTTTTCAGACCAAGACAGACTAGGAAGAAGGACCCGGAAGTCTACTTCTGAAAAGCATTAGCCAGTGAAAACCTTATGAACAGCAGAGGAACATTGTCTGATACTGTGCTGGAAGATGAGCCCCTCATGTTGGAAGGAGCTCAAAACACGACTGGGGAAGAGCTGCCTCCTCAAAGTAGAGTCAACATTAATGATGTGGATGGAGTCAAGCTTTTGGGACCTTCATTTACTGAGGTGGTATGACTCAAAATGAGAAGAAACAGCTGTAAACATCCATTAATAATCGAAACCTGGAAGGTATGAAGTATGAATCTAGGAAAATTGGCAATTGTCAAAAATGAAATGGAATGCACAAAGACCAATATCCTAGCCATTCGTTAACTGAAATGGACTAGTGTTGGTCATTTTGAATAGGAAAATCATATGCTCTACTGTGCTGGGAATGACAACTTAAAGAGGAATGGCATTGCATTCATCTTCAAAAAGAACATTTCAAGGCCTGTCCTGAAGTACAACACTGTCAGTGACAAGATAATATCCATATGCCTACAAGGAAGACCAGTTAATATGACTCTTATTAAAATGCATGCACCAACCACTAAAACCAAAGATGAAGAAATTGAAGATCTTTACCAACTTCCATAATCTGAAATTGATGGAAAATGCAATCAGGATGCATTGATAATTACTGGTGATTGGAATTGAAAAGTTGGAAACAAAGAAGAAGGATTGGTAGTTGGGAAATACAACATTGGTGATAGAAATGATGCCAGAGATCACATGATAGAATTTTGCAAGACCAAGGACTTCATTGCAAATACTTTTTTCCCCAACATAAATGGCGATGATACAGGTGGACTTCACTAGATGGAATACACAGGAATCAAATTGACTACATCTGTGGAAAGAGACAATGGAAAAGCTCAATATCATCAGTCAGAACAAGGCCAGAGGCGGACTGCAGATCGGACCATCAATTACTCATACGCAAGTTCAAATTGAAACTGGAAATAATTAGAACAAGTCCATGGGAGCCAATGTACGACCTTGAGTGCATCTTACCTGAATTTAGGGTCCACCTCAAGAATAGATTTGATGTGTTGAACACTAATGACAAAAGATCAGACAAGTTGTGGAATGACATGAAGGACATCATATATGAAGAAAGCAAGAGGTCATTAAAAAGACAGGAGTGAACGAAAAGACCTAAATGAGTGTCAGAAGAGACTCTAATACTTGCTTTCGAACTTTGAGTAGCTAAAATAAAACGAAAAAAATTATGTAATAAAAGAGCTGAACAGAGGATTTCAAAGGGCAGCTCCAGAAGACAAAGTAAAGTATTATGATAACATGTACAAAGACAAGGCCTGGAGATAGAAAACCAAAATGGAAGAACATGCTCATCATCTCTCAAGCTGAAAGAACTGAAGAAAATATTCAAGCCTCAAGTTGCAAAACTGAAGGACTCTATAGTGAAAATATTAGGCTACGCAGGAAGCAGCAGCAGAAGGTGGAAGGAATGCACAGAGTCATAGCAGAAGAAGGTGGAAGGAATGCACAGAGTCATGATATACCAAAAAGAATTGGTCAATGTTCAATCATTTCAGGAGGCAACATATGATCAGGAACTGATGGTACTAAAGGAAGAAGTCCGAGCTGCACATAAAGCATTGGCAGAAAACAAGGCTCCGGGAATTGACAGAATTCCAACTGAGATGTTTCAACAAGTGGATTCAGTGCTGGAAGTGCTCGTTTGTCTATGCCAAGAAATTTGGAAGACAGCTACCTTGCCAACCAACTGGAAGAGAGCCATATTTATGCCTATTCCCAAGAAAGATATCCATCTGAATGTGGGAATTATTGAACAGTATCATTAATATCACAGGCAAGCAAAATTTTGCTGAAGATCATTCAAAAATGGCTGCAGCAGTATATCAACAGGGAACTGCCAAAAATTCAGGCAGGATTCAGAAGAGGATTTGGAATCAGGGATATCATTGTCAGACCAAAGCGTGCAGACTGTATTAGACTGGTTTGAATTTATTGTTATGGATGCATTTATTAGAGATTCCAAATTTGATCTATTAATTCACATAGCTGGATGTGACTCTAACTGAACATGGTTGTTTGACTGCTTATGGCCTCAGTAATGTTCTACATTTAATGAGACTGAGATGCCAAAGCTTCCTTGGCATGAAATGAGGAAAGAATCCAAAGACCTAGAGAGAGAGAAAAGTTGGACTAGATTTATGACGTGTGATTTGCACATCCACCCTTCAACCATGTTCCACAAGAAGGCTTAGAAAACCCTCTCTTCACTAAAGCATTGATATATACATTACTGAGCATCTCAGAAAGGCTCTGTGGCTACTCTCCATTGTAGGCCAGATATGACTATTTCTGAGATGTTAACATTGAGATGGGCTTCCTGATTTCAGAAGGGGTGATGAGATCCCAGAATAATCGAAAGCAAGTGGCAGCACTTAATCATCAAAGACAAGGAGAGAAATGTGTCACTAATTAGAAAACTTTATCCTACACAGGTTTTTAGTAGTGGCTGACTGATCACAATGTTCTAGGAATAAATAGATAGGCAGCCTTCCAGAATATTGCTTGATATAGATAATAGAAAAAAACTCATCTGGCAGCAAGAAACCTGACTTAGGTTGCTGAAGTGGAGAATTACGGCCATTCACCCAGTTTATAGACATAAGTCAGTTCACAGACCCAGGCACTCTTCCTACAGGGAAAGTCAGGTCCCCTAGATGAAGGACCCTGCACTATTGCTGCTGTAAATGGCTCCAAGATTTCCTCACAGGGACCTGTAGCCATCTACCAGAGTGACTGCATGGAGGAACAGGAAATACCCTGACCTTTCAGAAACTACTGGCTCTGAATTAAGATTAATTCCTGCTGATTCAAAATACCACAGTGACCTACAAGTCAAAGTAGGGGCCTATGATGGTCAGAAATGGATGGAGTCTTAACTTGTCTGATTCTCAGTGGGACATCTGGTCAATGGGCTTAGCCTGTTGTTATTTTCTAGTTCCTGAATGTGTAATTGGCATAAAAATAGTTGGCGATAGCAGAAACACATAAGATATGGGCCATTACAATGGGGAGGTCTAAATGGATGCTTCTGGACCTTTCCTCCTCCTCTAAGAGTAAACCACACACAGTACTGCATCCCTGGGGTAATTGCATAGATTTAATGCCATCATCAAGACTTAAAATAAGCAAAAGTGGTGATACTTATTACATTCACATTTAATTCACCAATTTGGCCTGTGCGGAAATCAAATGGAAATGACTGTGGGCTATCATAAACTTGGGCAGGTGGTGACTCCAAATACAGCTGGTGAGGTCCCAGGGTGGTGCAAATAGTTTGCACTTAACTACTGACCCAAAGGTTGGCAGTTCAAACCCACCCAGCAGTGTCGTGGAAGAAAGCCCTGATGGTCTGCTTCTGTAAAGATTACAGTCAAGAAAACCCTATGGAGAAGTTCTAATCTGTAATACATGAGGTCTCAGTGAGTTGGAATCCATTTAAATACAATGGGCTTGGCTTTTGGTTTTGTTGTCAAATGTGGTATCTTTACTAAAGAAAATGCCACTGTTGACTTAGCTCGTGCCTTTTTCTTCATACCCATTTCTAAGTATCACCAGAAGCAGTTTTCTTTTACCTACCAGGGTCAATAGTATAAATTTGCTTTGCTAGTTGTTAAGAGCTATGGCTACTAATCAAAAGATCAGTAGTTTGAATCTACCAGGCACTCCTTGGAAACCCTATGGGGCGGTTCTACTTTGTCCTACAGAGTCACTATGAGTTGGAATCGACTTGATGGCCACAGGTTCGGTTTTTTGGTTTTTGGTCCTCAGGGATACATCAGTTCTCTGCTCTCTGCTGCAGTAGTGTATGCTGAGATCTTTTTGTTGTTGTTGTTGTTGTTGAGAATATATGCAGCAAAATATACACCAACACAGCAGTTTTTACATGTACCGCTTAGTGACATTGATCACATTCTCCAAGTTGTGCAACCAGTCTCACCCCCCTTTTCTGAGTTGTTCCTCCCTCATTAACATAAATTTGCTGCCCCCTTAAGATTCCTGTCTAATCTTTTGAGTTGCTGTTATCAATTTGATCCCATGCAGATAGTTCTTAAGAGATCATAATGCTCAAGACAGGCATTTTTTACTAGTTAAGATAAACTATTATTTGGTTTTAAGAAGACTTCAGGGGATATTTTTGGTTTGAGGTTTAAAGATTATCTCAGAGCAATAGTTTCAGGGGTTCATCCAACCTTCAGGTTTCTAGAATGTCTGGAGTCCATGAGAATTTGAAATTCTGTTCTGCATTTTCCCCCTTTTGATCAGGATTCGTCCATGGAATCTTTATTCAAAATGTTCAGTAATGGTAGCTGGGCATGATTCAGTTCTTCAGGTCTCATGCGAAAGGAAGCAATTGTTCATGGAGGCAATTAGCCACACAGTCCATATCCTCCTCCTATTCCTGAATTTCCTTCTTCCTTTGTTGTTCCAGGCAAACAGAGACCAATTGTTGTGCCTTGGATGGTCACTTACAAGCATTCAAGACCCCAGTTAGGAGGTAGAACAGAAGCACTAAACATATTATTAGACCAATTAACTAGGAGGTCCCTAAACTGCCAAACCATGACCCTAAACCTCCAAACCAGGACCCTAAACCTCCAAACCATGACCCTAAACCTCCAAACCAAGAAACCAAATGCCAATAGGTGTTTGGTTGTACATAAGCAGCCTCTCCACTGAGATCTTGATTGTCTTGACATTTCACAAACTATACAGTTTCACTATACTGACAACACTATGTTGATTATACCTGATGAGCAAGGTACAACTAAGTTGCAGGAACAGATGACTTTGAATCATTTGAAACAAGTCCTTCTGCATCATCTCCTCTCTTTATTCCAAACATATGAACTCCTGGAATATTTTTTATGACCAAATAACTGAAGAAGTACATTTTTGTAGTTCATTATGTCTGGAGTGAGAATTGACAAGAAGGACAGACTATAATAGTTAATGGGAAATTTATAATGATTTGCCTGAATGTCCGTGGACTTGGAAGGAAGAGAGTAAAAGACTGATAAAAAGAACATTTGAAGAAAAAGTATGTCCATGGATCTCTGAATGGACAGATGGTTAACATAGCTAGCTGTGTTCTATGTAAATGTCCACCAAAGGGCATCCATTATTGAGGAAACTATAAACAGGGTGGACAAGACAATAATCAGTGGACAAAATTATACACTTTGTGGATGTCAGTTAGCCTCTTTGTCCAGTAACTCCAGTGTTTTTTCAATGATCCTATGAACCAAGTGGCCACAGCAGCATGGATGGAGGCTAAGCCTAGGTTCAACAGCAAGTGACGTCTCCTTACCAAAGCTGACATAGCTACTGGTACTGCCAAGTGACTAATTTGCTAACGGCAGAAACCTACATTGAATCCCTGATATACACCATTCCATGAGGGGGTGGGGAGGACAAACCTGTTTCCTGGTAACAGATTGAATACGTCGGAACTCTTCCATCATTGTTGTTGTTTTTAGGTGCCATCGAGTTGGTTTCTACTCACAGCAACCCTATATACAACAGAATGAAACATTGCCAAGTCATATGTCATTCTCATGATTATTGTTATGCTTGAGCCCATTGTTGCCACCACTGTGTCAATCCATCTCATTGAGGATCTTCCTCTTTTTTGCTGACGCTCTACCAAGCATGATTTTCTTCTCCAGGGACTGATCCCTCCTGATAACATGTCCAGAGTATATGAGACAGAGTCTCACCATCCTTGCTTCTAAGGAACATTCTGGCTGTAATTCTTCCAAGACAGATTTGTTGGTTCTTTTGGCAGCCCATGGTATACTTAATATTTTTCACCAACACCATAATTCAAAGACGTCAATTCTTCTTCAGTCTTCCTTATTCATTGTACAGCTTTTGCATGCATATGAGGTGACTGAAAACAACAAAGCTTGAGTCAGGTGCAGCTTAGTCCTCAGAGTGACATCTTCACTTTTGAACACTTTGAAGAAGGCTTTTGCAGCAGATATGCCCGATGCAATGTGTTGTTTGGTTTTTTGACTACTGCTTTCATGGTTGTTGATAGTAGATCCAAGTAAAATGAAATCCTTGACAACTTCAGTCTTTTCTCTGTTTATCATGATGTTGCTTATTTGTCCAATTGTGAGGATATTTGCTTTCTCTATATTGAGGTGTAATCCATACTGAAGGCTGTGGTCTTTGATCATCAGTAAGTGTTTTTAATTCTCCTCACTTTCAGCAAGCAAGGTTGTGTCATCTGCATAATGCAGGTAGTTATTCAGTCTTCCTTCAATTCTGATGTCCCATTTTTCTTCATATAGTCCAGCTTCTCAGATTATCTGCTCAGCATACAGATTGAAAAAGTTTGGTGAAAGGATGCAACCCTGACACACACCTTTCCTGACTTTAAACCACTTGGTATCTCCTTGTTCTGTTCGAGTGACTGCCTCTTGATCTATGTACAGGTTCCTCACGAGCACAATTAAGTATTCTGGAATTCCCATTCTTCACAATGCTGTCCATAATTTGTTAAGATTCACACAGTCAAATGCATTAGCATATTCAGTAAAACACAGGTAAACATCTTTCTGGTGTTTTCTGCCTTCAGCCAGGATCCATCTGATGCCAGCAAAGATTTCCCTTGTTCTAGGTCCTCTTCTGAATCTGGCTTGAATTTCAGATTCAAGCGATTTCCTCCAGATATCCTGCTGCAACCGCTTTTGAATAATCTTCACCAAAATTTTACTTGTGTGTGAAAAAAAATCAGTGATATTGTTTGATAATTTCTGCATTTGGTTGAGTTACCTTTCTTTGGAATAGGCATAAATACGGTTCTCTTCCAGTCGGTTGGCCAGGTAACTGTCTTCCAAATTTCTTGGCATAGACAAGTGAGCACTTCCAGTGCTGCATCTGTTTGTTGAAATATCTCATTAGGTATTCCATCAATTCCTGGAGCCTTGTTTTTCGCCAATACCTTCAGTGCAGCGTGGACTTCTTCGTTCAGTTCCATCATATGCTACCTCCTGAAATGACTGAATGTCAGCCAATTATTTTTGGTACACTAACTCTGTGTAATCCTCCCATCTTCTTTTGATACTTTGTGGATCTTTCAATATTTTTCCCATAGAATCCTTCAATTTTGCAGCTCGAGGAGTGAATTTTTTCTTCAGTTCTTTTAGCTTGAGAAATGCTGAGTGAGTTCTTTCCCTTTTGTTTTCTAGTTCCAGATCTTTGCACATGTCATTATAATACTTTACTTTGTCTTCTCGAGCCACTGTTTGAAATCTTCTGTTCAACTCTTTTACTTCGTCATTCTTCCTTTTCCTTTAGCTATTTGACCTACAAAAGCAGGTTTCAGGTCTCTTCTGACATTTCATTTTGGTATTTTCTTTCTTTCCTTCCTTTTTAATGACCATTTGCTTTCTTCATGTATGATATCCTTGATGTCATTCCACAACTTGTCTGATCTTCAGTCATTAGTGTTTAATGAGTCAAATCTATTATTGAGATGGTCTCTAAATTCAGGTGGGATATACTGAAGGTCATACTTTGGCTCTTGTGTACTTGTTCTAATTTTTTTCAGCGTCACCTTGAACTTGCATATGAGCAATTGATGCTCTGTTCTGCAGTTGGTCCCTGACCTTGTTTTGCTTGATGATATTGAGCTTTTCCATTGTCTCTTTCCACAGATGTAGTTGATTTAATTCCTGTGTATTCCATCTGGCGAGGTCCATGTGCATAGTTGCCATTTATGTTGGTGAAAAAATGTATTTGCAATGAAGAAGTCACTGGACTTGCAAAATTTCTATCATATATGTTCTCCAGCATCATTTCTCTTACCAATGCCATATTTTCCAACTTTTTCTTTGTTTCCAACTTTCACATTTCAATCACCAGTAATTATCAATGCTTCTTGACTGCATGTTCGAATTGATCTAGTAGAGTGGTGGCTACAGAAGCATGTTACATCTGGTTGAATGATGAGTGGGAGACAACATAGCAAGATAGAGAATGAAGGCATTTATTGCAAATATCTGGCTGTGAATTAGAAAAGAATGAGTTGGGTAGGAAGTTGTGGTCCAAATGTATTATATAAGATGAAGAGGTTAAATATATTTCAGGGCTGACAGAAAAAGAGTAAAACAGAGAATTTAAACACAGTAAAAAAACGGGATTAATTGAGCACAGAACTGGAAAGAGTCAGAGCGATTAATGGGGCCTTTTTTTTTTTATATGATAAGAAAGCAGAAATTTGGATAGTGGGAGCTACAAGGTTGTCATGGGTATTTTGGGAAGGACGCTATTCCAGAGAATGGAGTGGCAGATTTCACAGTGAGGCAATGGTCAGGTTTAGGATGAGAAGATTTGGGGTCAGGGTGGAGTGAGGATATCTGTACATCTGGAGGCCTGTTGCATTTTTGCAATGCCAGATCCAGTGTTGGCAGGGAATTAAAGACCAGCAGTTGGCTTTACTCCTAACCTATTTGTATTCCTGTGTTTAAAGCTTTATTTGAAATATCAGCACTCTTTGCCAATATCTCTGGACTTATTCATATTCTTCTGGTATCTAGGTGTTCTAAGTACCACTCTTTTCTTTTCCTTCTCCCTACCTACATTCCCTAGTCAGTGGGTAACATTAAGCAGACAGTAATGATTCTCATTGGAAAATCTTTGTTTTTTGGTTTTATTATTGTCATCGGTTGTCACATGATGCTTTGACTTCCCAGAAGAGTAAGCCTGACAGTTTTCAAGCCTAATTCAAAGAAAAAAAAAATGTAGAAAGTAGTTATAAAGGAGCCTTTACCAGCCTTCTTCATCCTCGGCTTCAAAATGCCTTTACTACCATGGTAACCATAATAACCCATATCCAGTAGAAAAGGTAAAAACAAACAAAGAAGAATCAGAAATGGAGTATTCCGAAATTTGTTTTTTCTAAGGGTCTTTTCTCTATACCAGAGTTGCTTGAGACATTATGATCTGTTTAACCACTAATTGGTTAAAAACATTGAAATGTTCACCATTCCAGAATTCCTCATTGCATATATGTCATTTTTGGCACAAACACGTTCTCCTAATACTCAACATCCATTTTGTGTAGCACACAGGAATATTTCATCACTATAAAGAAGTACAAAAAGAATGATATAGAAAATGTATAATTTGGTGTAGAATTTCCTATAGCATTTAACCAAAGTGGGGGGGGGGGCGGAATACATGGGTGGCAATTATGTGAACAAGAGAAGCAGATAAATGCAAGATGATCTTGGGAAGGGATGTGACTAAAAATAACCTAGAGAGAGAAAAAGAGTTGAAAATCTTATGCCTCAAGAAGATCAATTCTTTTAAACTTATAAGCTCTCAATAGACTCGTTATAGGAGTCTGTGACATTAAAAGTTTGACAATTACAGAGAAAAGAGATCTGAACTGAGACTCAGAATGTTTGGGTTCATATTTTGCCTTTGCCATTAAATTTTTGGTGTCCTCGGACATGTAACTGAGCCTCAGCTTAATAACCTGTAAAATGACAGTGATTAAACTTGTACCATATAATTGGCAAAGATAAAAATGAAAATTTATGTGGGGCTTTATAAACTGTAAAGTGCATCACTCTAAAGAAAATTATTATTTTTGCTATTGTTTTTATTATTGTTGCTAATAAGTGCCAATAAGATGTTCAATTAAAGATAACTTGAAAACAAGAAAAAAGGCCTAAGGTGAAGAAAAACATGTTCTTTGCATGCAAATGCACACCCTTCACTTTTTGTAAGCTGGTCTACAGAGGCCCATTGAAAATATGAAATATGAAATGATGATGTTTTGACTTCTAAATTAGGGATACATGCCTAGCTGTTTCAAATATTAATCATAAGACAGTTATCAAATTAGCTAGAAATGGAAAACTGCTGCAGTCCCAACATAGATGGCTTTAAAGGAACTAGTTAAATAATCAAATAAACTTAGTCTGCTAGGCTCTGGTGTGCTCTTCCTATTTATTTATCCCCTTTAGCTGTATGTTACATCAAATTATTCCTTATTCTTGATCTATTTTTTTCCTTGGTAATCCATCCGTTGCCAAACCAATTAAATATAAATGTCATAGTCTCGCACTTTGAGAATGGGTTGGGTGTATCATAGTTGAACAATCTTTTTGACTCCTGGTGGCCTTTGTAAACTGTAATGTGTTTGACAAGAAGCTTCCAATAAATATCTTTTCAGAGAAAGACAGGTTGTAAACCACTGTTAAAATATTAGCATATAGAAAATAATAAATTTGGAAAGTCATTAATATGGCTGATCCAGCAATCTATAGCCTGATGGAGAACTAAAATGACTATTTTACTTTAAGATTTCATTTGTTTTAAGTTAAATAAATGCTTAATTGTGCCTCATTTTATTTCAATCAAAGGGTTTTGGAAATTCCATATATTCTCACAATATAGGTAAAATTACCTAACATTATTTTTAGAGATTTAGGTACTTTTACTATAATTGCTCTGTGGAAAGAAATATAGTGTCCCATGCTGATACAATGAAAATGCTATGTTTAGCCTGCATGGAACTTTTCTTCCGGGAATTACAGAACATTCTGTCCTATTTAACATAGCATATGGACATAGCATAGACTATTATTGTAGTCTTCTTTTCCTATTTAAATGCTAATGAATAAAAAGAGATTTCATTTTTATTAAGGAGGGTAAAGGTACAAGTGTGCGAGAGTGAATTAAAACAAACCTACTGGGAAAAGGAGATAAGAATTCTAGACATCTGCATGATTCTTCCTCTTGTGTTTCAAACTCAGAATCATACATCCACAGGGAAGAAGGATATTATAATGGGAAAGAAAACTGAACTGAAACTTAAAAAAGAATAGCAGACTTTACCAAAAGGGTTCAGTAAAATTAAAACAATTTTTAAAATTTTATTCAGAAAATGATGTTGATACTTATAAAATTTGGAGGCCACATAGTGGGTGGTTTTATTTGTTTATTTTTTGTCATTTTCTTGTTTATTTGAGAAAACTTTAATAATACCAGCATTTTATTATTCTCCGTTTTTCTGGTCATTTCCCTGTTTTTCTTCACTGCCTTGCCTTTGGCTAATTCAATATTCATTACTGCCTCTTTCTGCCTCAAAAGTGTTTATGAGTCTGATCCCACCTTAACCTATATCTCAAATCCATATTTCCCTCCTGGGTTTCAGATCAGTTCGGGTATTACTCTTACACAGCTATTCAGATGGATAGATTAAGGATCCTAAAAGGCTATCAGATGACTTTGCTTTACATAGAGGGTCTTCCCTCAGAAAATTAGAAACCAGCATTCCTCCTTAAAACAAAAGAGAAAAGCTATTGTGTTCTCTCTAAGCTAAATTGTTTGAGAGACTTTTTTTTTCATAATGTTCACGGTATTTTTACATAAATAAAGTGTCCTTCTACTTTCCTTTGCCAACTGTGCCCTCCCCCAGCAAGGTATTTTCATAAGGGCTGCTGTGCCAATTTTTTTTTTACATGTTGCTATAAAGAAATTAGCATATTGTGCTTGCGGAAAATACATTACAGAGGGAGAGCATGGTTGGAAAACAAAGGTAGAAGTCACACATTGTGTAAAAACACGGTACTAACAAAGGTGGAGAACTTTAAAAAGAAACTGTGCTATTCATGATGGTCTTGATCGTGACAGGAAAAGGAAGGAATTGCAGAAGTTAGAGGTTCACAGAAACTGGAACTGCACAAGGAGGTTTAAGTTTTATACCTATATACTTAGAATCATTAAACAATAGCAATGTGAAAAACATAGACAAAAACTTTTCATTTTTAAAATTATTGCATAAAAGATAGCATTGTTTTCAAGAGTTCTGTTTAGCTTTAATCACTCTTTTATCCTTTGAAACTAGTTTTCAAAATACAAATAAAAAAAAAATCGCATATACAGAAGACTTGCCACATGGATGTCCCACAATTTTGAATGTTCAAAATAAAGAAATGCTGGAAAACCTGATGGCATAGTGGCTAAGTGCTACAGCTGCTAACCAAAAGTTCCAATCCTTCAGGTGCTCCTTGGAAACTCTATTGGACAATTCTCTGTCCTATAGGGTCGCTATGAGTCGGAATAGACTCAACGGCAGTGGATTTTTGTTTGTTTTAATTGTTACTCTCCCAGTATTTTTTTTTTTTTTTTCACTCTCTTGGTATATGATGCCTTGATTCATCCTAGTTCTTAAACAAGAACCTGGGAACTATGTTATTTAAACCCCTGCCATCCCACAGCTAACTATTCAGCAAATCTCTCCTATTTTCCATTATTTTCTGTTACTCCTTGTTCTCACTGCTGTTTCCTTACTGAGAAATAATCCAGGATTCACCATGCTGCCAAAGAGACTCTCTAAAATGCACATCTATTCTTTACCTCTTCGCTGCTGGAAAAGCTACCACCCCCCACCAGTGTGGAATCTAAAGACTTCATGATTTAACTTCTCTCAAAACTATTTTCCATAGGTCCAATTTCACATTTTATACTCAGATAATCTAAATGTTCCCAAGTTTACCACACACTATGTTCCTTTTACACTTTCACAGTTTTGTATTTGTTAACTCTTTCCAGAATGTTTTTCTACCCTTCCTACTTAAGCAATTAAAAAAGTTGTCATTCACAAACCAGCTTAGGCCTTACATTGTTCAGGAAATCTTTAAAGATGATGCCTCCCACATGTATACCCACACTCCCTACCTTACATTTGCTAGATGTATATGAGCCTGGTTTTGTTCTTATCACTCAGTGCATGCAAATACATCAGTCTCCCCTACTAAGCTGTGAGTTCCTAGATGGATAATACAGTACATTTTTCATAATTTTATCTTCACAATAAAACAAGGTTTACCGATGGAAAAAATAAGACAACTCACAGCAAAAAATGTGACTTATATGGATGGGCATGGGCAGATAACAGTGTATTGAAAAAATGAATAGTAGAATGATAGTATCTTAAGGTAGAAGAAGGAACACGAGTTATCAAAGCTTCTGTAGGGTACGCTTTTAAAACATTACGCTGCATCTTTTGGGTTGTAACCTTTCTATCACTTATCTATATTAAGAAGTGCATCTGTTTATTGCTGACTTAGCTAAAAGAAGTGAATTCCTTTCTTCTCTTGCCCTAGGATACTTTCCTAAAGTGGTTAGGGTAAAAAGACCCATAGTTGATGGGTTTTCTGTTGGATGGATTTGAGCATTGTGTAAATGTTTTCTTTCTTAAGTACTTTCAGGTTTTGTCTTAGTTCTGAAACATTTGCCTTTTTGATGTTCCGTCACCTCTTTTGTGATGAAATAATTGCCTTTTTTTCCATTAATTAAAAAAAAAAATTATTGTGTTTTAGTTGAAAGTTTACAGTGCAAATCAGTTTCTCATTCAAAAATTTATACAAAAATTGTTTTGTAACATTGGTTGCATCCCTGCAATGTGTCAGCCCTCTCCCCTTTGCCTTTACACCCCGGAATCCCCATGTCCATTCGTCCAGTTTTCCTGTCCCTTCCTGCCTTTTAGTCTTTGCTTTTGTGCAGATGTTGTCCATTTGGTCTTGAATACTTAATTGAACTAAGAAGCATGATCCTCACATGTGTTATGGTTTGTTTTATAAGCCTGTCTAATCTTCGGCTGAAAGGTGGACTTCTGGAGTGCTTTAGTTCTGAGTTAGTGGGGTGTCTGGTGGCATAGTCTTTGGGATTCCTCCAGTCTCTGTCAGACCAGTAAGTTTGGTTTTTTGTGTGTGAATTTGAATTTTCTTCTACATTTTATTCCTGCTCTGCATGGGACACTCTACTTTGATCCCTGGCAGAGCTGTCAGTGGTGGTAGCCTGGCACCATGTAGTTCTGGGCTCAGGCTTGTGGAGGCTGTTGTTCCTGTGATCCGCTAGTCCTTTGGGCTAATGTTTTCCTTGTGTTTTGATTTTATTCATTTTCCTTTGTTCTGGACAGGATGAGACCAATAGATGTATCTTAGATGGCTGCTCACAAGCGTTAAAGACCTCAGATGCTACTCACCAAAGCAGGATGTAGAACATTTCCTTTACAAACTATGTTATTCCAATTGACTGAGATGTCCCCCGAGACCATGGTCCCCAGCCCTGAGCCCCAGTAACTCAGTCTCTCAAGGTGTTTAGATGTGCCTAGGAATTGGATGTGACTTTGCCTTGGTCAAATTGTGCTAACTTCTGCTACATGGTGTGCCATCTTTCCCTTGACCAAAGTTAACAATTAGCTACTATCTAATTAGTGATTTCCCCTCGCACCCCTCCCAAGCCTCATAACCATCAAAGATTGTTTTTCCCTGTGTTTTTTTTTTGTTTGTTTTAATAATAGTATCTTCATACAATATTTGTCCTTTTGTGATTGACTTATTTCACTCAGGATAATGCCCTCCAAATTCATCCATGCTGTGAGATGTTCCATAGATTCCTCATTGTTCTTTATCATTGTGTAGTATTCCATTGTGCATATGTACCATAATTTGTTTATTCATTCATCTGTTGATGGGCACTTAAGATGTTTCCATCTTTTTGCTATTGTGAGTAATGCTCCAATGAACATGGCAGTACCTATGTCTATTTGTGTGATGACTTTTATTTCTATAGGATATATATCTAGGAGTGTTGCATTCTTATTTTTCATAGACACATTTTTTGGTTGGCTTAACAAATGGCAGTTGTCTTAGGCTAGGTTCTCCAGAGAAGCAAAATCAGTGAAGCGTGTATATACATATGCATATATGTATATATATAGAGAGAGAGAAAGAGAGATTGATTTATCTCAAGGAAATGGCTTACATGGTTGTAGAGGCTGGCTAGTCCTAAGTCCATGGGTCAGGTGTCAGGCTGGAGGGTTTTCCTGACTCTCATAGCTGCAGGGGCTGAAGAACCCAACATTGGCAAGTCAGATGGCACGCTGCTGGCTCACAGGCTGTGGAGACTGGTGAATCCAGATGGCAGGCCACTGGCTCAAATCCCAAAAAATGGAGGTAAGATGATGATGAGCCGGATGCAGGATCCAGATCAAGCAAAAGCCAGCAAACTTTGCCAGAATATCCATATATATTATATGCAGACCACTCTTCCAAGGAAACTCCCTTACAATGGATTGGCTGATCACATCATACAGTGATTACAATGTACCACAAAATGGAGAATAACAGCATCATTGCATAAATGCCTAATTACATCATTACATGACTGCCAAACTATATCATTATATCACTTCCAAACCACTGAGAATCATGGCTTAGCCAAGTTGACACACAACCTCAAACATCACAGCAATTATGTGTTAATATTTAACCTATTTAGAAGTAGTTAAGGAACATGTACGGTTCATCACCACCTTATAATGTTATAATGTTATATACGTTATTTCATATCAGGTTAGTTATAAGGCAATAATACATATAACATTAAAAGGTAATAATGAAATTATATGTCCTCTAACTACTTCTAAATAGGTTAAACATTAAAACATAACTGCCATATGTTAAGCCAACCAAAAAATGTGTCTATGAAAAATGAGAATGCAACACTACACTGAATAAAATTAAAATGAAAAACAGGACAGTCATTTCATCACAAAAAAAGTAGAGGGAACATCAAAAAGGCAAATGATCCAAACTAAAACAAAACCTGAGAGTACTTAAGAAAGAAAGCCTTTAAACACACAGGAAATATATGATTTATTTTTAGGTAAATATCAGATTAAATAAATATTCATTCAAATGAGTACACACACAGCCTTCATTGTGGATTATACCTCAATATAAAGAAAACAAAAATCCTTGGAACTGAACCAATAAGCTACATCATTATAAACAGAGAAAACATTGAAGTAGTGAAAGCTTTCCTTTTACTCAAATCCACAATCAATGCCCATGGAACCAGCAGTCAAGAAATCAAACAATGTATTGCATTGGGAAAATTTGCAGCAAAGGAGCTTTTTCAAGTGTTGAAAAAAAAATGATGTTACTTTGAACACTAAGATGTGCCTGACCCACGCCGTGATATTTTCAATCACCTCATATGTATGTGAAAGCTGGACAATGAATGAGGAAGACCAAAGAAGAACCAATACCTTTGAATTATGGTGTTGGCAAAGAATATTGAACATACCATGGACTGCCAGAAAAACAAACAAGGCTATCTCAGAAGAAATTCAGCCAGAGTGCTCCTTAGAAGAGAGGAGGGTGACAGTTAGTCTCACATATTTGGACATGTTATCAGGAGGGACAGGTCCCTGGAGAAGGACATCATGCTCGGTAATAAAGAGGAAGACCCCCAATAAGATGGATTGACACAATGGCTGCAACAACGGACTGAAGCATAGCAACAATTGTGAGGATGGCACAGGACCCGGCAATGTTTCCTTCTGCTGTACACAGGGTTGCTATGAGACGGAACCAACTCGATGGCACCTAACAATAACACACATTTTCACCTACATTTATATAATGTTATATATTATTATAATAGAAAATTTGAAAGGTATAATTTTTGGTACTTCCAATGTGACACTCATTTTAGAAGATCTGCATGTGATAATAGGCCATTTTGTTTTCTCATCAGGTTTGATTTTAGAATTAAGTTTGTGAGTGACTTAGAAAGGTTGTAAATGCAACACAGACTTAATTAAAATGATAATTTCCGAAGAATATACTTTAGGTTAGCAAATATATGTAGATTTGTAGTTAAAATATACTTTAGCTTTGCCTGCCCTAATATATGCAGTGGAACTTAGAGAAATTAAATGAAAAACAGAAAAAATAAATAAATAAATAAATAAAAGGCCCAAAAAAATAAAAGCTAAATTGACCTATTCTGTAATATGATGGTAAAGAGTGAAAATTCAGGAGCCAGACTGTCCGGACACAATTCTCAACTTCAACCCTTTTAATTACTGTGAACTTGGGAAAGTCACATGGCTTCTCTGTGCCTCAGTGTTTTCTTCTGTAAAATTCAGATACAAATAACAATCCCTATCTCAGAGGATCACGTTGTTGTTGGGGTTTATATATATATATATATATATATGTTGTTGATATATATAAATTATATATATATGTTAAAAGATATAAAGCACTTAAAACGAAGACTGGCACATTGTAAGCACTATATACATATTAGATATTGTTGTTGTCATTAGATGAAGGAATATATTTTATATTTTTCATTTTGTTCTCTCTGCTACACTCCCATCTGGAAAAAAATTAAAAAAAAATTTTTATGCAAAATTGCGGTTAACGATAGAAAAGCAAAGTTTTAGAAAAATGCCTTTTCACATCTCCAAATTATTCAGATTCTCAAAGAACTTTCAAAGAGTTACTATATATTTTTAAGGAAGGTTCTTTTTCTTAAATATAGTTAATTTTATATAAACACTTAAATGACATTAAATAAATTTAAACTTTAAATAAATCTTTTGATTTTCTATTAACACCCTAAATGCACTTAACAAAGAATTCAGTGCTTCTTTAGTTCAGTGTAACTGCTCACTTTTTTTTTTTTTAATCTTGCTTTAGGTGAAAGTTTACAGCTCAAGTTAATTTCTCATATAAAAATTTGTATACATATTGTTATGTGACATTAGTTGTAATCCCTACAATGTGACACCACACTCCCCCTTTCCGCCCCAGGTTTCTCGTGTCCTTTCAACTAGTTCATGTCCCTTCCTGCCTTCTCATTCTGCCTCCAGGCAGGAGCTGCTTATTTGATCTCCTATGTCCGATTGAACCCAGAAGCACACTCCTCAAGAGTATTATTTTTTGTTTTGTAGTCCAGTCTAATCTTTGAAGAGTGGGCTTCAGAATGGTTTTGTAATTGCTCACTTTGGAATTTAAGGCTTTGCTATTAACTATCTATAATCTGTTTGTTACTGATCCATCCATCCATGTATTCATTCATCCGTCCACCCACGATTTCGTCAAACATCTTATTGAGCACCTATCTTGCAAAACTGGTGAGCTGCGACTGACAAAGTAATATACGTTTTGTTCTCAAGAATATTACATTCTGATACTAAGAACCAAACCCTTTGAATTGATTCCAAATAGTATGTGTATATAATCACCATGGTAGGCATCATTTGTTAATTTGTATAATAAACAAAAAGATTAAATGCTATAAAATTAAGAAGGTGAGATTACTCTGATGAGAGAATAAGTAAAATTTTAAAGGAGGAGATACTTCTTGAATTGGGCCTTAAAAAATGCTATAAGTGTAGGAAAACAGGGAAATCAGGTGAGAAAAGGAAGACCGCTATGATGGATATGAGCTAAGGACATCCCAGTGTATGTAAGTACGTGTAATTGGGGTTGGCTGCAGTGCATCGTGTATTAATAAGTTTCCAACAATAATACCAAAGAGGAAGTTGTAGCCAGATTTTAGGGATTATCTTTTTGGTGCTTTCTCATTATCGTACTGCTTCTTCAAAGGCACTCCTATATTTTTACTTCTTTCTTTTCATTTTCCTTCATCTAAGTCAGAATTTTACATTAATAATATTGTGTGGAGCCTTGGTGGCATGGTGGTTAAGAGCTATGGCTGCTAACCAAAAGGTCGGCAATTTGAATCCCATAGTCACTCCTGGGAAACCCTATGGGCAGTTCTACTCTGTCCTATGGGTTAGCAATGTGTCAAAATTGACTAGACAGCAATGGAATTGTTTTTCTGTATTTTTTTTTTTTTAATTTTAATATTGCCTGGAAGTTACTTTCCTCTTTGACCAGTGCTTCATGGAGACAAAAGAGTGGCAAAGTGGGGTGGGACACAGCTATTCATTGCCCTCCAATATTTTCAAAACAATTCATTTTAAACCAGGCAACCTTGTTTTAGAGGTCTACAAAGAGCTTAGCATTTGTCCAGTGCAGTTGGAAAATAGATAGGAGATCCAGCATTTATTGAGCTAGTGGCTTTTAAACCCCTTGCTGTAAAGTCAATTCCGACTCATAGTGATTTTTAGAGGAGAAAAATGCACTCATGAAAAATATAAAATAACAACTTGAGCCTGAAAGAGATTAAGTTCCAGAATCTATAGTTTGCCAAGAAGTAATTCTAGGAGCATTATTCTTTGAATTAACTGTGGAGAATAACTGATCCATTTTTTCCTTCACAAATATTAATTTAGTATTCACCTATGAGTCAGAATTCACTGGACAGCAACGGGTATGTGCAGGACACCATTCTAACCAGTGGGGATAGGGCAGTGAATAAAAGACATAAATCTATGCTTCCCTGCCTCCTGCAACTTTATTTGGAATGGGGGAACAAAGACAATAAACTATAGGTAAAAGGCCTTTATATTATATCCCCACCCAAAACCGAACCCTTTGCCCCTCAAGTTGATTCTAACTGACAGCGACCTTATAAGGCAGAATAGAACTGCCCCATAGGATTTCCAAGGCTGTAAATCTTTGTATCAGAGGGTGGTAAGTGCTATGGAGAAAAAAAAAAGAAAAGAAAAATTAAAAGGCAAGGGGAGTTGGGAGTACAAAGTGTTAGAAATGGCAATTTAAAATAGAATGGCTGGTAAAGTTCTTTCTGATGAAGTAAAATAAGCAAATCCTTGAAGATGGTGAGGAAGTGAGATTTACTGAAAGATTATTCCAGAAAAAGTTAATAGCAAGTACAACAACCTCTAAGTGGGAATGGTTTGGTTCGTTGTCCGGGGAAGAGTATGGAGTCTAGTGCATCTGGAACTGAGAAAGAGGGAGGCAAGCAATAAGAGATGATGCCAAGGAGGTGACGCAAGATCCCATAGGCTTTAAAGGCCCTGCCAAGAATTATAGCTTTAATCTGAAAGAGATGGGAGACACAGGTTGGGTAAGAGCAGAGGAGAGCCAGGATCTGTCTTACATTTCTGTAAGATCACACTGGTTAAGAACAGACAATGGTGAGCTGAGAATAGGGTATGTGGTTGAGGACAATTTTGAGTGAGAGGAAATCTTGCTGCAAAGTGAATGGGATAGCACAAGGGCTCACTATCAGTGGGGTACACGTCCCAGGGAAGAGAGTCCAACAATTCTTACGCACACAAAGCAGTTTGGTCTTAATTTAACTCTAATAAAACATGTGGCATGAATAATGAATATAGATGCACAGATATTAATAAAATCTACATTTTTTAAATGCATACTGACTTATAAAGCATACTTTATTATCATGAATTTTACTAATCAAAGGATTCTAAGAGTAGAACCACTGTAATATATGGGACTTAGAAAATATTATTAAATGGGTTTATGCTATTAAAAATTAGGAGCCACTGTGCTAAATAAGAGGTCTCGACCTCCAGATGAGTCTTTCCTTCATTTTCCAAAGGAAAACATGCAAAGTGGCCAAGTTCCTAAGGAAAAGTCAGCAGATTGGCTAATTTGCTATATTCTCTGCTCTTTCCACACTCCACCTTTTGTATCCCTCTTTTTTTGCTGGGGGGGGGGGGTGGGTGGGCAGGAATACCCACGGGGAAAATGGGGAGTTTGGCTCAAGTGATACTGCTTCTGTAGTTTATTTCCTCAAACCTCCAGATCTGGCAGCACTGAAAATCTTGGACTTCTCCTAGAGCAATAAAACATTTCCATGTATATTAGATCCTATAGCTAATCCTTTTTTTTTTTTTTGAAGGTGGAAATTGCACCATACAAATATGGGGAAAGAATTAGAGAGTTCAAATTAGAACCACGCACATACATGTACATATATTTACACAGCTCTTGAACAGTGTGCTTGTCACTGATTGTCCAAACTATATTTTGTAGTTTAATATGGACTTTTAGAATGAAAATGAATTTTAAAAATGGTGCTGTCTTCCTTGCCTTCCATAATTATCGGGGATTTGACACACTGATAATGAATACCACTGGGCAAGCATCATTAGTTTTTCTCAGTTTGACAAAAACTTGCTCAAGCATTGATAGAATTTATCAGATTGTATAAGCAAAATGATCTTTATTATTTATATGTAAATATATAAACACAGGCCATGCGAAGCTTTGTTAATATTCAGATTAAATCTCTAGGTTTGGGTCAGAATGAAGTTGCATTTGTCGACAGTTTCATTTTGTGATATTTCCTGCATCTACTTTCTGCTAGTGTCCACTAAAATCCCACTGTACCTACTATCAATATACTGGGTATGTTCTATATTTCAGGGTCATTGCATTAATGACAACACATTCCTCTGGTGAGTCAGTTCGGCCCCTTAGCTTGCAAAATGTTGAAATGTTTCTAAAAACAATTCTTGAATTAATTGTGACTATTTGGCAAGTTCAGACTCAAATGATTCCATCTGGATTCTCCAAATTGGACTGTGCAGAAGAAAGTGAAGCCCCTTTTAAACATGAGGCTGCATTCCGCTTTGCTCTAGAAATAGCCATAGAGTACTGCTCTCTCTTTTGCTTCCTGAATCACCACGACACAACACAGGGTAATCCTCCCTGTTATTGCTCCTGGTCAGTAGTTGGTCTCCTGACACTGGAAGCTTCTCTCCTTTGCTACTTCCATTCCATAATCAAATTAATTTTTATCTACTCCTCAGCTTGTCTTCTTTTAACACTCCAGTTTAATTAGAAACAACTCTTTGTGGTAGATAGGCAGCAAAGACAGCAAAAGAGAGGAGAAGGTTGATGGGAAGCTGTCCATGTTGTTTACCAAATGGTTCAGTACTTCCAAGCAGCTGATGACAGACCAGTCGTCTATCCAAATTCATTTCCAGGGAGACACATAAAAACTTTACTGCTTAACAGAGCTCAAAATATCCACCTGTCTCTCTGACTAAAGTACAAGCAGAGACAGTTCTGCCAATGCTGGGGAACTTCTCTCATTTTTTACAGTGGGCACCACCATCTGAAGCTAATTACATTGTTGATGTTTCTAATTCTCGCTTAGGCTTGAAATTTTTATTACTTTAGGTTTGGGCAATTGAGTTGTTGGGGCGAAATGACAGACCATGGAAAGATGTGTGTGAATATATGCATGTGCATGCGTGCAAGGACATGTGTGTAACTGTAGTGGATTCCACAATATCCAGCTAAAGATATACTCACATCTCTTCTATATTTCCACTTAATTGCTTGGGCACTCTCGTCTCACTAATAGGAAGCTTGGTATTTTTTGAACAACCTCTCTCCCTGGGCTGCAAGAATTTATACAAATTACCAATACCAGTACCAGCTGCAGTTGACTCCAATCCATGTGTGTCAAAGTAGAACTGTGATCCATAGAGTTTTCAGTGGCTGATTTTTCAGAAGTAGACTGCCAGGCCTTTCTTCCAAGATGTCTCTAGGTGGACTGGAACTGCCAACGCTTCCGTTAGCAGCCAAGTTCATTAACCATTTGCGCCACCCAGGGACATACACAGGTTAACAAGGGCTTAATCTGGGCTTCACAGCCAAGTGCTGAGGAGACTGGGGTCTGATCAGCTTGTTGCTGTCACTGCTTCTTGCTCCTACGAAGGCTGCAGCACAGTCTAATTCTCTCCGTGCTCAAGGTGGCTGGGCGTGGTCATCTCAAACTTGGGCTTTCAGCAGGCAGTTCTTTCTGTTTACGAACACATGCACCTAACAGATGTCATGCTGGCTCTGAGGTGGCAGTAAGAACACAGGGACTGATCTAGCATGCACACCTCTTCATCCTGCAGTCGGTGCTCTTGCTGCCATGGGAATTCAAACTAGAACATTTAGGGCGATTTACTCTTGTAAGAAACATTCTTAAAATAAGCCTAACGTGGTGTTCTCATATCTGTAGCATATGTAATCTATGTGTGTGTGTTTATACACATGCTTAAGAGTTCACATTCAAAAACATATGAATTACATACGTACTCATAAATTAAATAATTAGATCCATCAAGCCACTTGTTTTTTGACAAGGAACTAGTATATAGTGTGCATGATGCCACAAGTGTTGATAATTTTTCCCATAACCGACATCAAAGGAAACCAATGGCTATTATATTACTGAGGTATGTCTTCTGCTGTTTTGAAGAGCCATCATATACTGCATACAACACTAGGTACTGGTCTTATTTATATACATTTTTAATGCCGTCATCTATTTTAAGTCATTTGTGACCATTAGATGAGAAGGGAAATATGCAGCAAAATTGAATCCTGCCTAAAAGTCCAGTAATGATTTTTTTTAAATATTATGCTATGACATATTAGGCTCTTATACAAAGTAAAATCACTATGCTGGAAACACAGACATTTAATAAAAATAAAAGAAAACCTGTTAAAGGCAAATACCTTAGTTTCGAGTAATATCCTTTCACCTTTCCTTGCAATTTCTCCACTTGGCACAAAGAATCTTGATGCTTTTAAGTGTTTTTATGTAGCTGGCAGAATGGATTTTTCAATATATCTTGATTCCCAGAGGCTTTACGGGTTTTGCAAACCTATGGCAAACCATAATTTGTGTAAGTGTTATTTTCTTATATGAATGCTATTATTCCATAGAGATGGGCTTGCTGAGTGGGCAGAGTATTACATTTTCTTCTCTGTGGTATACTCACAACCCATTGTTGCTCTAAGAGCTAAAAAGTTGAATAAATGAGGAAAAGGATGAAAATTAACAGAGTAGAGATGCCCAGCTGAGGAACAAATAAACGGCTTCATAAACTTTGAATGGGTATGGTGTAAGAGGTCACATCCAGGGCTAGAGACACCTGCTAGAAGATTTTTTCTTCTCTAAATAAGAATTTTAAATTCTGGTATCAGACAGTTCCTATATCACCATTTGTGATGCATAATGATGTAACTAATAGCTACCTGACCTAAGTGATGGTTTGTAACAAATTTACTAATGCCTTCCCCTACTTTTGTGCATCCGCTTATTCAATATTTATTGGATGCCTTTTTTTTGTTGTTCCACTACTAAACAAAAGGTTGGTGGTTTGAAACCACCCAGTGGTGCTGCAGAAGAAAAGCCTGGCAATCTACTTTCATAAGATTGTTGTAGTTACCGTGTGCTGTTGAGTCAATTCCGACTGGTAGCAGCCCCATAGGCCTGAGTAGAACTGTGCCATATGGTTTCCTAGGCTGTAATCTTTATGAGAGCAGATTGCCAAACCTTTTCTTCCACTGAGTGGCTGGTAGGTTTGAAACACCAACCTTTTGTTTAGCAACCTAGCGCATCAGCAGGGGCTCCTCGGTCAATAGTTAGGGCATAGAAAGTGAACATAAAACAAGATTACAGCCATTGAAAATCCCATGAAGCTCAGTTCCACTGTGAAACACGTGGAGTCTCCATGAGTCAGAATCAACTTGATAGCAACAGTTTTTTGTTTTTTTTTAATAATTTAATGTGACAGATGATGTACTAGATGCAGAGACAGAAATAAAAAGAACATGATTGCTGCTCTAAGGGAAGTTGTCTGTAAAGAGGATAGAGAGACAAGTATACAAACAAGTGTAATCCTTGTGACGTATGTTAAATAGAGGGATGTCCGTGCATTTCAGGCTCACAGGATAGAAGGACCCTCTAACTCAAGTTTACATAGTTTCTCATATTCAAGTTTACATAGCTGATCAATGGCAGAGCTGAAATATGAAATCGTCTGTAACTCCAAAGAATGGTCTTGACAGTATATTATTATATCGCCTCTAGAGTGCCTGTTAGAAGTGACCACAGGTGGATGAGACATTGGGGCAGAAGAACAGAGCATCCTTGGCAAGAGAACAGTGAGGGGATATAGGCCTGAAGAGGCTTCATTTTGGACTGTGGCAAATATGACTGGAGTTTGAGGTATGGTCTGATTAACTAGCCTTGGGATTGAAAAAGAGATTCTAAGGGAGAAAGAAATGAGGTTCTTGAAGGGAAAATTTGAGCTAGTTTGTTGAACTACAATAAATGGGAATCCTCGTGGAAGGAACCCTTTTGGATATTTTAAAGATGGCCTTAGAGTCTACCCAACCTAACATGCATGAAATATTACTGTTGGTTTCCACGGATTTGAGGCAATTTCACAGTGAGAGAAAATTTTAAGAAAGAGATGAGAGATGTATAGTAATTTTCCACATCTTCTTATCAATTAGAATTTTCCTAAAACTAGTATCTCCTCAGATTTTTAATTTTTAACCTAGAAAGTATCTTTTATTTGCTTAAAAGAATGCTCCCAAATTTCAGAATCTGATTGGTACTTTCAGAACAGGATATTTGATTTTGTAAGATGTATTCAACAATTTATTAGATGGAAAATCAGAATGGCAGGGGTGTGACTTGGGCCTTATACTAGTCAGGACAAGTTAGTCCCTGAAACAAATTTCAACATTTGGTCAAACTGCTTATGTTGAAGTAACATGCAACCCACAAATGTCAGGAGCTAAAGAAATACTGATTTATTTCTCTGCAGACTGTTAGACCAGCAATTAAATACCTTATACAGGAAGTAGGTCACATCATTTCCACTCCCATGTCTTTGGCTAAAACAATTCACAAGGTTGCAAATAACTTCAAGGAAGGGGGAAGGAACATTTTCCTCATGTGCCCAGGAAGAGAAGAATGGAAATATTTGTGAGCAGCACTAAGGTATTTACAGAAACAACTCAAGTATTTCAGACAACAGAACACAAAAAGTGTGTTTCTCTTATCACTATGTCAGACTACTTGTGTTGGCAGCACCAGCATTTGCGTGCGTATGTATGTGTGTCTGTGTGTGTTTCAGTGATCTGTTCCACATTTTCTTCATTTTTGTGGCTCCACCCTGCTCCAGATTCTTCACTCAGCTGTTGGATTGGGAAAAGGAGTAAGGGTACATAGAAAGAGGCTATGACCCAGGTATGTAAGCTGTATCCACCTTTTCCATTTACATCCCACTGACCAGAATGCAGCCACACAGCCATCCTTAATTCCAAGAGAGGGTGGGAAAATTCTCTGTTTGCCCAGGAAAAAAAAGGTGAACAGATTTTTGGTAGCCATCTGTAGACTGAATGGACTCCAAGTCCTTAAGCAAAGTGTCTTAACTGCCAATTTCTTTGGGTTCATAGAAAGTAGGTCCTTTAATAGAGACAGAGAGGTTATTGATCATTGACTCGAGAAAAATCAACAAAACCTCTCAACACTCTGTGTTTAAGAAGTCAAAATGAATTAGCAAAAGGTGAATTATCAGCTTACTGCTTTTGATTCCAGAGAGAAATATTCTTTCTTCTTCTCAACTACAAACTGCGTGATGATAACCTCAGGATACAAAGGAAAAAAAAAATTCTTTTACATATTGAAATAATTCCATTTTTATTTTAAGCAAAACCTATTGTCTGCTACAAAGGGCCTTTTGAATCAGGAAGTGAATACTAATTTAAGTAATAAATTAATATATTTTCCTCTGTGCAGAGGGTCAGAAACCAGAAGAATGGGAAGGCCATCTTGTTAAATTGTTTTCTAGACTATTGTAATCTCAGCAAAACAGGGACAGAGATTTGTTCACTTCTATTGAATGAGCTTCAGAATATGGGAACATCTTATATAATAAAAGTTATTTGGGTAATGTCATACAGCAGACTTTGTCTGATTTCAAAGATAGTATGATGATGACCTTACTCCAGCCAATGTGATAAGAAAATGGGTATTCTCTAGTACTTGCTACCTTTTGGTTATAATAGACTTTGCTACAGAATGGACAGGACTTCAATTTTCACTGCATGTACTAAAATGTATCTTGAGGTTAGCGTTAAGAATTCAGGAATGCTTGTAAGAAAACGGGAGGGTATTTCTCTGTGATTGCTCTGCACTTAGGGTCCATATTAATTTTAGATATTGTGCACATCTTCATTTGGGAAACTCATCCTGTGCATATCTGCTTTAGTGTACAGTGGCTATGGGAAAGAGTTCATTTTATAAGTTTAGTCATAGACCTCCAAGAAAAAAGAAAAAAAAAATTTTTTTAAAAAAAGACCTCCAGACTGCTATAATTGGAAACACTAGCAATAACCCTTTGAAAGTGTAATTAGATGAAATAAAAATTATACTTAGAACTTATATCAAGATTTCATTTAAAATATTTATAGTATTGGCTAATGTTAGTCAATTGCATAGTAATTACTCTGCAGGGCACAGACACAAATGTTCTATAATTCATCTGAGCATTTTTTTATCCTTGAATGTTGATTTTAGGAGTACATGGATATTCTAGTATCTGGCTGTACCGCATATCCAAAATACTAGTACCACTTCCAGTTGCCACTCAGTTGATCCTGACTCCTGGCAACTGTATGTGTGTCAGACTTGAACTGTGCTCCAGATGGTTTTTAATGGCTGATGTTTGGAAGTAAATTGCTGGGCCTTTCTTCCAAGGCACGGCTAGGTAGACTTGAACCTCCAACCTTTCAGTTAGTAGCCAAGTATGTTAACTGTTTGCACCACCCAGGAACTCCATATTCAAAAGAGCATATCCCTAATTGTAAATTGGAAACACTGGTGGTGTACTGGTTAAGAGCTATGGCTGCTAACCAAAAGGCTGGCAGTTCGAATCCACCAGGCGCTCCTTGGAAACCCTATGGGGCAGTTTTGATCTGTCCTATAGGGTCACTACGAGTCAGAATCAACTCGATGGCAATGGGCTGTTGCTTTTTGTTGTTGTTAATTGTAAATTAAAATTCCATTAAAGTGAATGATTACAGCTACCTTTCTTTTGAGAACCTGCTCTTAGGTGGAGCACTGGTGGTAACAGAGAGATCACAGTAATTGTGTGAGTCATTTAACAGGGCCTCTATTTTCTCTCCAGTAAATTGAAGACGTTAAGCTAGGCAACTACCAATGTTATTTTCAAATCTGCTGTTGCCTTCTGGATTCAAGCTCCATGGTTTTACCACCAGTAGAAAGTAGTTAAGAGTTCAGCTTACTAACCAAAAGAGGTTAGCAGTTTAAATCTACCAGCTGCTCCTTGGAAACCCTATGGGGCAAGTAGGCACTGTACCAAAGACGTGGTAAGAATAATAACCAGGGATTAATTGCTATTTAATTTTTCATCTTAAATAAATGAAGAACTAAAATGTTAATTGTCAAAGCCCATAAAAGTTATTAAACAGATCAGGGATTTAACCCTAGGTCACATTCCTTTCTCATTCCACAGTATTAATAAATAAATAAATATGCAGAGATGATTACCAACTGAAGGTATACTGGAGGCAGAATAGGAAGTTGAAATGAAACAAATAGTGGTTTTATTTATTCACTGTTGGGAATTAGACTCTTTAAAGACAATAACCTAGCATCTAACATACCCCTTGGGATTATTAGTCATTTGGTAACACTATCAAAGTTTCTCATGCAATGCCTTTGCCCACTAGTCTTGTCTGGAAAGCCTTTCCCACTTTCTCTGCCTGATAAACTCCCACTTTTTCTTTTCTGCTTCTTTACTTTTTGTTTTATTCCTTTGAATAATTCATTGCTCCTATTGTGTGTTCTCTCAGCAGTTTGTGTCTGTTTGAAATGTTATTGAATTGTTATTTAAATGCTCCTTTTCCCAACTGGATTGGGAGTGTCTTGAGGATCCCCTCAGTGCCCTGAGCAACTGATGCTCACAGTAATAAATAGTTGATAAATATTTGGTATTTATATGGATTAAAATTGTGGTGCCTTAGAATAGAAAGATCACTGTAATTCTGTGAGTCACTTAACAGGACCTCTATTTTCTCTCTGGTACACTGAAGACATTAAGCTAGGTAACTACGAATGTTATTTTCAAATCTGCTGTTGCCTGCTGGATTCAAGCTCTATGGCTTTACTATCAGTAGAAAGCATACAAAGAAATCAACTGAGATATGGCCTTCTGTTTTTTTTTTTTTTTTTCTTTCTACTGTGTCAAGCAATGTAAGAACTCACACCTTTTCTATCATGATAAAAATCAAGTGTCCACAGACATAGCAAGCACAGGGAAGAAATAGTTATTTTCTGCACTTAATTCTAGCTTCCTTTTGCTATGATAATAAAATCCATCAATAGGAAACAAACTTTCTATCTCAAATATACATGTGCATAGTTAATATTTCTTACCAAACCTCATTTTTAGAGATGAAAATTATTATCTATATTGATATATCTGGATGCCTAACAATATGCTATATCAGAACTCTATAATTGCTGTTAGAATCCTTGTGTTTGAGTTCCAGCTTTGCTCTTTGAGTCTGGGCAAACCATTTAAAACTAAGAGCCTGTTTCCTAGTATTTCCTAGTAGGCAAAATGAATCAACAGAGCCAGCTCTTCTATCAGTTTCCTTCTAGTTCTAGCATCCTATGAGATTATAAATAACATTATTTAGATAAAATGCAAAGTGATTCCAATCTGTCACTTTAGGGATTTTCTTTAAAGTCATATTATAATTGTTTGCTTTTTAAAAAATGAACACAGTAAAATCTTATTTCCATTCATCTTGTCAATAAAAATATGGATATATTGCAGCTGACTTGACACAATAAGGCAGAAAATAGTTTCACCTAAATGACCCAAAGTATATAAACCATAATTACATGCCATGTACTCATCTAAAATACTTGATATCAAGAGCTTGAGGGCAGGAGGTGAAGGGTGCAATAAAGTGCTTCATGTTTAGCCAGAGTAATGCATTAAATACATTAAAATAATTATTTTCCTCACAAAAACAAACCTCAGAATTTCTGCCTTTCAAGGTCCTCTCCTTTTTCTGGGAAGGAAAATCTTCAAGGCTCTCAAAGAAAGGCCATAAATTTACAGTCATAAACATGGTAATACTTGCACAAATATGCTTCATAAGAGATTTGTCCTTGGTGCCTTTTAGTAAAAGGCCAGTTTGACCCATGATATGTTGCTAAGGCAATTCCAGGTGTTGATGCTCACAGATGAAGAAACTGGAGGCACCAACTTCTGTAAAGTAGAATGCCAAGTATACAAAGAAATGAATAGAAAGTAGACCTGGAAGGCAGTTTTTATTGCCTACCTAATACAGTGTTTAGAGTTGGTGGTGGTAGGCAAATGAACATTTAAATATCTCTTTAAATTAGAACAAATAAAACAGAAAAGGTTAGGCAGTAGGGAATGGAGAACCAAGGGCCAGAATTATTTTTTTTCTTCACTAGGTGATACCAACTTGCTACAGTGGCTGCTTTCCAGAGATACTTCTAGCGCTATATAAGCCGTCCTAGTGGCTTAAGCTTTAAATTCAAAAGCTTTGGTTAATATTACTGCCTGCATTCAAAGCAGAATGTAGTGGTTAAAAGCTGGTCAATAAACATTTTAGTACTGCTCTTTTCCAGTGATCTGAATTCAATAATGTTACCTTTCCAGAAGCTGCAAAATGGAAACTGAAAGAATGATTTATGATGCTTGGCTATGCATGGCCAGATAAGAAAGCTTTAACTGATGCTTGCAGGATTCTCTTTAATGAAGTACAAGTTGCCAAGATAAGTTTAGGTAAATGAAGCCTCTGTCACATTATGTTATAGTGGAAGAAATGACAGACATAGCTCAGCAGATGGAGATTAGCACAGAATGGTGGTGTCAAGCAATGTAGTCTAGGTTACTGCACAAAGATGGAGCAGATGCATTAGTGTTATGACTATAAACAAGTTCATAATACCAACATACATTCATGGAATCCATTCAAATTAAGCGTAGCAGCTTTCTTTGTTTAAGTTGTCACTTAGCCCGCATGCAGATCATATTCCAAGCCATCAATTCCTTTCAAGTAAAAGCTCCTGTATTCAGTGCCAACTCCTATTTAGATGGTACTGTTAACCTTAAAACCCCCGGTGTTCTGCCTTTTCAATAATTTCTTAAGGCGATGTCTGAATTCTTTGCTGAAAATGTTACTTTCAGAGCTGTGTTTAAATGAATGAATGTCACCCCTTCATATCACCAGGTTTTCTCTTTTTGAATGCAAACCAGAGTCCTGCATACAATGGATTGGGAGAACTCAGCTGTGTCCTTTGAGCAAAACAACAGGGACTGGTACTAGAAACCTAAGATGTGGTTTGTGATTTCAGTTCAGGAGGGTCTCGGGGTTAACTTTGCTTGAAAGGAGTAATTGCCTTACATCTATCTTAGCATTCCTCTGTGGGGAATGCTGGGTGGCCCACCACTACAACAAGAAACAGTCAAGGATGGAAAGAGGGAGTTAACTGCTCTGAGACTTTTGGCAGTGAACTTGCCTAACAAATAAATACTGGATTTTCCTTAGTCATTATACTATTATAGTTCTAGGTCTTTTTCTGTGTATAATTACAAAGAAAAAAATTGACCAACATAAGAAGCTTCATCCATATGGTGAGAAGGAAAAATAAAACAGTTCAAAACCAAGTGTATTGGGTAACCATCATATGAAAATATTCAGACTTTCATCCCTAACATGGAACAGAGAAATCCCCCCAGGACTTGCTTATATTGTAAACTGAGTTGTACTCAGAAATGTATGGGTCACTCTCCCTACAGAGAATTTGAGAGCAAAACTCTTAAAGGTCTTAAGGGAAAGATGCTAGACTTTTGTGAGAAGTAGCCAGCTATATTTTTAAAATGACAAATGCTATAGGATGATGGACTGTGCAGTGCTAATTGTTCTATTTTAAAACTTTATTGCTCTACATTTTCTCAATATGTTATTTTTAAAATGTAATTTTCCTATACTACTCAAAAATTTTCCTATACTTTGCCTTATTCTTATCCATAGTTTTCTTCTTCTCCCCCTCCTTTCCTCCTTCCCTCCTTCCTTCCCTCCTTTCCTCCTGTAGCCAAGTAGAACATTTAGTGATAGGTAACCCTCAACTTACAACTAGCTTGTTTAGAAACTGGGTATTAGAACCTCCATATCTTTTTCTCATGAGTGGGAACAGAAGGTATTGGGAAATGTTATAAATGGTCATTTGGATCCCAGGCTTATCTACAAATGTCCGCATGACAGAGCAAAAATATACTATTTGATAATCAGGACAGTTTATAGCTGATAGATGCCAGCTAAAGAGCCATCTGGACAAGGAAAAGTAAAGTAGTTCAGAATATTTCGTTTTCACAAATAAAATATTAGGGAAAAGTACAATATTGAAGTTCTGAAATAGAACAGTTGGCAGCACATAAACATTCCATCATCCTCTCCTATTTCTCATTTTTAGAAGCCCTTGACCCAGTTAAATCTTAGTCTGCTAATTGCAGGTATCAAGCACTTCCGACTAGAGAGTTTTTCCACTAAATCCTTTAAAAAACCAAGATGCAGACTCCAGGATAGGATCAAGAAAATAATTCTCAATAAGTATCTATTCTTGCACTCAGCATCATTCACCCCAGACTCTTAAAGAACTTTTTAGCCGTGTGCAGACCCCAACTACCCATCAACCCTCTCTTTTAATAATACTTTTTTCATGACCAGGCCTTGTCCCCATCAACATATACACGCCAAGGTTCAACTCAATGGTGTTTATAACCCAACGTCCAGGTATTTTGAAATAGTCCTATTTGTTCCATTTTTTTTTCTCCAAGGATCCACAGTTCTGCTTCTGCTAAAGTGTCATAATTAAAATGTGTCAATTCTTTTTCAGTCTTCCTTATTCATTGCCCAGCTTTGTGTGCATATGAGGCAATTCCAAACACCATAGCTTGGGTCAGGCACCTTAGTCTTCGAGGTGGCTTCTTTGATTTTTAATGCTTTATTTAAAGAGGTCCTTTGCAGCAGATTTACCCATTGCAATGTGTTGTTTGATTTCTTGACTTCTCTTTCATGGGTGTTGATGGTAGATCGAAGTAAAATGAAAACCTCAACAACTTCAATTTTTTCTCTGTTTATTATGATGTTGCTTATTGGTCCAGTAATGAGGATTTTTGTTTTCTTTATATTAAGGTATAATCCATACTAATGGCTGTAGTCTTTTATCTTGATCAGTAAGTGCTTCAAGTGCTCTTCACTTTCAGCAAGCAAGGTTGTGTCATCTGCAGGTTTTTAATGAGTCTTCCTCCAATCCTGATGCCACGTTCTTCTTCTTATAGTCAGCTTCTCAGATAATTTGCTCCACATAAAGATTGTATAAGTATGATGAAAGGATACAACTCTGACCCACACCTTTTCTGACTTTAAACCGTGCAGTATCCCCTTGTTCTGTTCTATGTACATGTTCCACATGAGCACAATTAAGTGTTCTGGAATTCCCATTCTTCACAATGCTATCCATAACTTGTTGTGGTCCACACAGTCGAATGCCTTTGTACAGTCAATAAAACACAGGTAAACATCTCTTTGGTATTCTCCGCTTTCAGCCAGGATCCATTTGACATCAGTAATGATATCCTTGGCTCCACCTTCTCTTCTGAATTTGGCCTGAATTTCTGGCAGTTTTCTGTCCGTCTAGTGCTGCAACCAATTTTGAAAGATTTTCAGCAAAATTTTACTTATGTGTGATATTAACGATATTGTTTGATAATTTCTGCATTTTGTAGGGTCACCTTTCTTTGGAATGGGCACAGATATTGGACCTCTTCCAGTCATTTGGCCAGAGAGCTGTTTTCCAAATTTCTTAGTATAGACGAGTGAGCACCTCCAGAACTGCATCTGTTTGTTGAAGCATTTCAGTTGGTGTTCTGTCAATTCCTGAGGCCTTGTTTTTTGCCATTGCCTTCAGTGCAGCTTGGACTTTTTTCTTCAGTATCATTGGCTTTTGATCATATACTACCTCCCGAAATGTTTGAACATTGACCAATTCTTTTTGGTATAGTACATAAGTGTATTTCTTCCATATTCTTTTGATTCTTCCCATGTTGTTTAATATTTTTTTTCCATAGAATCCTTCGATATTGCAGCTTGAGGCTTGAATTTTTCTTCAGCTCTTTCAGCTTGAGAAATGCCGAGTGTGTTCTTGCCTTTTGGTTTTCTAACTCCAGGACTTTGCACAATTCATTGTAATATTTTACTTTGTCTTCTTGAGCTGCCCTTTGAAATCTTCTGTTCAGCTCTTTTACTTTATCATCTCTTCTTTTAATTTTAGGTACTCTACATTCAAGAGCAAGTTTCAGAGTCTCTGCTGACATCCATTTCTTTTTAACAACCTCTTGTTTTCTTCATGTGTGATGTCATTCCACAACTTGTCTGGTCTCAGTTCATTAGTGTTCAATGAGTCAAATCTACTGTTGAGATGGTCTCTAAACTCAGGTGGGATATACTCAAGGTCCTATTTTGGCTCTTGTGGACTTGTTCTAATTTTCTTCGGCTTCAACTTGAACTTGCATATGAGCAATTTATGGTCTGTTCCACAGTCAGCCCTGGCCTTGTTCTGACTGACGATATGAACTTTTCCATTTTCTTATTCACAAATGTAATCGATTTGATTCTTGTGTATTCCACTGGCATGGTCCATGTGTATAGTCGCCATTTATGTTGGTACAAAAGGCATTTGCAATGAAGTCATTGGTCTTGCAAAATTATATCACGTGATTTCTGGCATTGTTACTATCACCAAGGCCAACTATCAATCCTTCTTCTTTGTTTCCAACTTTCGCATTCCAATCACCAGTAATTATTAATGCATCTTGATTGCATGTTTGATCAATTTCAGACTGTGGAAGTTGGTAAAAATCTTCAGTTTCTTCACCTTTGGCCTTAGTGCTTGAAGTGTAAATTTGAATAATAATCTAATAATGTTTAGTTAGGTAAGTGAAAAATATATAATTTTCATTATTTTGTATATTTTTGATCACTGCTATGAGTCAGAATCAACTTGATGTCAATATGTTTCATACGTTTATTATGTATTTGTCTGTCTTCAGTGGGGTTAAAATTTTAACCTTTGATTTATTTATATTTACTTATTGAGGATATTATCATTCATAAATCAATTTATTGCAAAATTTTCCCCAGTTTGTCATTTTTACTTTTATTTTGTCTGTAATTTTTGGTTGGAATACAGAAATTTTAATATTTTAATAGTGAAATCTGTCTATGAGAATTTTCTTCCATATACCTGAGATTTTAATTTCATAAAGACATTCCCCCCCAGAGTGGAATTCTTTACAAGGTCTGTTTACAGAATTCAAGTACATTCCATAATTAGAAGATAAACAAATTGGGAGCAAGAACTGGCCAAGATATAAAAAATGCGCCAATGCAAAAACTATGTTTTTCTATGCAGCAAAGATCCTAGGATTGTAACCAAACATATTTGTTGACTAGAACACAGGAAACAGAACCCCTCAAACATGTAAACAAAGCTAATTACTAATTCCCTTTGGATCTTCTTTTCACCTTTGAGAACCAAGAAGAAATGAATAGCTCAAAAGACCCTTTCCCTTACTCTCTGTGCCAAAATGCCTAAATTAAGTATAAAGAGCTCTTCTTCATATTGGTAATAATGAATGTATAGATAACCAACAAACTAACCAAGCAGCTGCCATCGAGTGGATTCTAACTCATGCAACCCCATCTGTGCCAAAATAGAACTGTGCTCTATAGGGTTTTCAATGACTTATTTTTCAGAAGTAGATCACTAGGCCTTTCTTCTTAAGTGCCTCAAGGTGGACTCAGATTTCCAACCTTTTGATTAGCAGCGAAGCATTTTAACCATTGTTACCACCCATGGATTCCTGAATGTAGAGATAGTCAGATTTAAAAGCATCTGAAACACTCCTGACACAGTAGGGTTTAAATTAAAAAAAAAAAAAAAGTTCTTTCTGTCTGATAGATTGCCTTCTCTGATCCTTCCATGGAGACTCAAGTACCTTTTCTCTGAAACACCCAGACCCTTCCTACTTGCCTCTTTCAATGTGGTTACATGCCCAACCAGTTTTATTACCATTTCACGTATGTGTCTGTTTTCATGGCTAGAATGAGAGCCCCTCGAAGGTTGAAGTTAGAGTTAGTTCCAGTTTCCTTCTATATTCCCTAGCACAGAATCTGACATGTATCAAGCCCTCCAAACCACAGTCTCTCTATGTGAAATAATAAATATAACAAAAATATCAAAGTAAATCTGAAATACATAAAACATGGAATAAATTTTATTTTCAGTCTTTGGCATTGTCTGAAAATATTCATGTAACATCTTGTATTGCATTTTTTCAGCTTCAGGGGAAAAAAAAGAGTAAAAAGAGAGGCAATTATGCTAAAACAAGAAGGTTTGGGAGAAAGATCTCAATTCATTAGAAAAAATAGGCTATCACAGTCATATTTATATCTAGCAGTGTTGCTTCTTTCAAACCCACTAATTTGTTAGCTGCAGCTCTATTAGCTAACATAAAGAGGATCCCTACACATTCTTGGAAAGAATGATTATTATGATATAAGAATATCACAGATATAAACATTATCGTGTATACAAGAATTGTTATAGATCATGAACCCAGAGATTTTTCTTTATTTCTCCAGAGGAAAAGAACACATACATTGCATTTAAAAGGTGTTTTATAGTTTTATTGGCTTTCTTCCTTTAGCAAATTATTGTTTTCTTTTTAATGTATTTGTATACACACATATATAATAAAATAATAAAAATAGCTGCTGTTTATTGAGTATTTATGACAGAACTGGGCTAAATGAGTCACTTGTAACACTTCATTAAAGTCCCCTGACAAATTTATTAGGTGGGATTGTTATTTTTCTCATTTTGCAGATAGAAAAACCAAAGCTCGGAGAGATTAAGTTGTCCAATGCCACACAGCAGAATAAATAGCAAAATAAGGATTCCAAACTATGTCTGGTTCCAATATCTTTTAAAAAATAATTATTCTATATTTGACTAAACCTAACAGCACCTAACAGCAACAACAACATATTTGACTAAAAACTATTGGTTGAGTGTCCAGCACATATTCTGGCTTAAAAAGAACATTGATGAGTTTAATTTTGGTTAAAAGACTGAATCTATACCACATTAAATGCAGATCTTTACTTCCGTTGCAATGGATGAATGTCCCAGTTCAGTCATTGATGAGGTTGTGATGTTGTTGTTATTAGGCGCTCTCAAGTTGGTTCAAACTCAGAGAGACTACGCACAATAGAAGGAAACACTGCTGGGACCTGTGCCATTCTCACAATTGTGGCTATGCTTGAGCCACATTGTTGCAGCCACTGTGTCCATCCATCTCATTAAGGGTCTTCCTCTTTTTCACCAACCCCCTACTTTACCAAGCACGATGTCCTTCGCCAGAGACTGGCCCCTCCCAATAACACATCCAAAATGTGTGAGAGGTAGTCTCGCCATCCTTGCTTATAAGAATCATTCTGGTTGGACTTCTTCCAAGGCAGATTTGTTTGTCCTTTTGGCTGTCTGTTGTATATTCAATATTCTTTGCCAACACCACAATTTAAAGGCGTCTATTTTTCAGTCATCCTTATTTGTTGTCCGGTGTTCAAACGCAAATGAACTGATTGAAAACAGCATGGCTTGGAACAGGCACATGTTAGTCTTCAAGGTGACTTCTTTGCTGTTCAATACTTTAGAGAGGTCTTTTGCAGCAGATTTGCCAATGCAATGTGTCTTTTGATTTCTTGGCTGCTGCTTCTGTGGGTGTTGATTCTAGATCCAAGTAAAATGAAATCCTTGACAACTTCAACCTTTTCTCCATTTATCATGATGTTGCTTATTGGTCCTGTTGCGAGGACTTTTGTTTTCTTTATGTTGATGTATAATCCTTACTGAAGCCTGTGATATTTGATCTTCATCAGCAAGTGCTTCAAGTCCTCTTCACTTTCAGCAAGGAAAGTTGTGTCATCTGCATAACGCAGGTTGTTAATGAGTCTTCCTCCAATCCTGATGCCCCATTGTTCTTCATGTAGTCCAACTTCTAGGAATATTTGCTCAGCATGCACATTGAGCAGATATGGCAAAAGGATACAACCCTGAGGCGGAGCCAAGATGGTGGAATAGATAGATGCTTCCGGCAAGCCCTCTTAACAGCAAAGACCCAAAAAAATAAGTGAAACGAGTGTATTTGTGACAAACTGGGAGCCCTGAGCATCAAAGGCAAGTTTAGAAAATGAACCGAGGGGAAGGGGGAGGAAGAGATCGTTCAGAAGTGGAGAGGAGTTATCAGACCTGAATCAAGGGGGGCGCTTAGGCACCATTCCCAGAGCTGCAGCAGCGGGCTGGTACTAGCGTTTGGCTGCAGTTTCTTCAGGGAGAAGCAGCCAGCCACACAGCCTACTCACACCTCCGGAACCTGAGGAGAACGGCGCTCTCGGCAAAAGCTAAATACTTGCCTATATTTTAATGCACCCCCCAAACTGCAAACCGGCTTCAGTGGCTGAATTCCCTGGGCCTGAGATAGGCAGTGTTGAGCACCTACAGCCATCCTCCCAGCACTGGGGAAGGAAAAAATTTGTATTTGGGGGAAAAGGTACTTTGCTAGCTCCACTAACAAGGGGAGCTCAGGACAGAAGCAGCTCCTGTCCAGGCATAAACGGTCTCTGGACTTTGAACACCTTTCCCTTCTACATGGACCTGTGTGGGCCTATTTCCGGAGAATAGGCCCTTGTTGGCAGACTCCAACCATTTCAGCTGTGTGATGGAGAGGTGGAAGTTTGATGTTTGACATTGCTTTGCCTGTTAAACAAGGTTCTCACCTACTCACATTAGGGACCTAAGGACTGTTAGCTCCACTCAGGTAACCCAGCCACCCGCGACAGGGGTCCAAAAATAACTGATACCTCCCAGACCTTACAACCAAAAACCTTGAGTGCTCATGGTCCATCTGCAGAACCCACCCACCAGCACACTTTAGAAAACAGGAACGCGGTTTCCTCAGAGAAACTTGGGGGTCAGTTCTCAGCCCCCTGCCTTGTTCAGAGCGTGACCCCCTGCTGCAATCAGATACCAGTATGTACATCAATCATCCCTGCCCCTCTAAGACTGTAGGACAGAGCCTGTACCACACACTTAATGATCAGCTACCTGGAGACATGAGTTGAATTTGTACAAGAAAACTGAATGCATTCCTTGACTGGTATACCTGACAACAGCACTAGCCAGCTGGGGGCAAGATGTCAGAGCTCCAAAGGCAAAAATAATCAAGCTAGCTCACTCAAGCAACCCATAGAGGTATACTAAAACAAAACAAAGCAAGACTCTACGACACAATAAGCAAGCATAAACTAATACAATAACTTACCGATGCCTCAGAGACAATGGTCAATATCAAGTCACATAAAGAAACAGATCACAATCACCTCAACAGGCTCTCAAAACAAAGAATCAATGGGTCTTCTAGATGAAAGTGCATTCCTGGAATTACCAGATGCAGAACACAAAAGTTTAATATACAGAACTCTTCAAGATATCAGGAAGGAAATGAGGTAACACAGAACAAGCCTAGGAACACAGAGATAAAGCAATTGAAGAAATTAGAAAGATTATTCAGGAACATAAAGAAAAGTTTAATAAGCGGAAAAATCCATAGACAGGCAGCAATCAGAAATTCAGAAGATTAACAATAAAATTACAGAATTAGATAACTCAATAGAAAGTCAGAGGAGCAGAATTGAGCAAGTAGAAGCTAGAATTTCTGAACTTGAAGATAATGCACTCAACACTAATATATTTGAAGAAAAATCAGATAAAAGAATTTAAAAAATGAAGAAACCTTAAGAATCATGTGGAACTCTATCTAGAGAAATAACCTACAAGAGATTGGAGTACCAGAACAGGGAGGGATAACAAAAAATACTGAGAGAATTGTTGAAGATTTGTTGGCAGAAAAGTTCCCTGATATTGTGAAAGATGAGAAGATATCTATGCATGATGCACATAGAACTCCACATAAGGTAGATGTTAAAAGAAAGTCACCAGGGCGTATTATAATCAAACTTGCCAAAACCAAAGATAAAGAGAGAATTATAAGAGCATGAGAGATAAACGAAAAGTCACCTACAAAGGAGAGCCAATAAGAATAAGCTTGGACTACTTAGCAGAAGCCATGCAGGAAAGAAGGCAATGGGATGACATATTTAAAAAACTGAAGAATCATATGTCCAACAAATCTGTTTCTTAAATATTGAGGTGAAATTAAGACATTTCCAGATAAACACAAGTTGAGGGAATTTGTAAAAACCAAACAAAAATGACAAGAAACACTAAAGGCAGTTCTTTGGTTAGAAAATCAATAATATCAGATATCAACCCAAGACTAGAACACCGGGCAGAGCAACCAGAAGTCAACCCAGACAGGGAAATCCAAAAAAAATAAGCAAGATTATATAGAAAAAAAGCTTAAAACAGGGTAATGGTGATGTTATTATATAAAGGAAGACAACACTAGCATAATAAAGAGGGACTAAGAAATGTAATCATACATCTTCCATATGGAGAGGAAGATATGGTGATACACAAAAATGAAAGTTAGATTTAAAGTTAGAAAAATAGGGGTAAATAATAGGGTAACCACAAAGGAGACAAACTATCCTACTCATCAAAATAAGATACAAGAAAAAAATAGAAAGTTAGCAGAAACAAAATCAACAATTATGAGGAAAGGACAATATATAAAGATAATCTGCTCAGCACATAAAATCAAGTGGGAAAAAGAAACTGTCAGCGACACATAGAAAAAGACATCAAAAGGATTGCACTAAATTCATACCTATGCATAATTACCCTGAATGCAAATGGACTAAATCCACCAATAAAGAGACAGAAAGT
Organism: Elephas maximus indicus; assembly: GCF_024166365.1. Taxonomy (NCBI): domain Eukaryota; kingdom Metazoa; phylum Chordata; class Mammalia; order Proboscidea; family Elephantidae; genus Elephas; species Elephas maximus. Next base: position 58,125,130 of record NC_064823.1, on the reverse strand, counting down.
GGCAGAATGGATAAAAAAACACGATCCATCTATATGCTGCCTACAAGAGACACACCTCAGACTTAGAGACACAAACAAACTAAAACTCAAAGGATGGAAAAAAATATATCAAGCAAACAACAATCAAAAAAGAACAGGAGTGGCAATATTAATTTCTGACAAAATAGACTTTAAAGTTAATTCCATTATAAAGGATAAGGAAGGACATTATATAATGATTAAAGGGACAATACACCAAGAAAATAAAACCATATTAAATATTTATGCACCCAATGACAGGCTTCAAGATACATAAAACAAACTCTATCACCATTGAAAAGTAAAATAGACAGGTCAACAATAATAGTAGGAGACTTCAACACACCACTTTCGGTGAAGGACAGTACATCCAGAAAGAAGCTCAATAAAGATACCAAAGATCTAAATGCCACAATCAACCAACTTGACCTCATAAACGTATACAGAACACTCCACCCAACAGCAGCCAAGTGTACTTTCTTTTCTAGTGCACATGGAACATTCTCTAGAATAGACCACATATTAGGCCATAAAGCAAGCCTTAGCAGAATCCAAAACATTGAAATATTACAAAGCATCTTCTCTGACCATAAGGCCGTAAAAGTGGAAATCAATAACAGGGAAAGCAGGGAGGAGAAATCAAACACTTGGAAACTGAACAATACCCTGCTCAAAAAAGACTGGATTCTAGAAGACATTAAGGATGGAATAAAGACATTCAGAGAATCCAACGCGAATGAAAACACTTCCTATCAGAACCTTTGGGACCACAGCAAAAGCGGTGCTCAGAGGCCAATTTACAACAATATAAATGCACACATCCAAAAAGAAGAAAGGGCCAAAATCAAAGAATTATCCCTACGACTTGAACAAATAGAAAGAGAGAAACAGAAGAAACCCACAGGTTAGAGCTGAACTAAATGAAATAGAAAACAGAAAAAACAACTGAAAGAATTAACAAGGCCAAACATGGGTTCAAAATGTCAACAAAACTGGTAAACCACTGGCCAAACTGACAAAAGAAAAACAGGAGAGGAAGCAAATAACCTAAATAAGAAATGAGGTGGGCGATATTACAACAGACCCAACTGAAATTAAAAGAATCATATCAGATTACTATGAAAACCTGTACTAAGCAAATTTGAAAACCTAGAAGAAATGGATGAATTCCTAGAAACACAGTGCCTACCTAAACTAACACAAACAGAGGTAGAACAACTAAATAGACCCATAACAAAAGAAGAAATTGAAAAGGTAATCAAAAAACTCCCAACAAAAAAAAGACCTGATCCAGATGGCTTCACTGCAAAGTTCTACCAAACTTTCAGAGAGGAATTAACACCACTACTACTAAAAGTATTTCAGAGCATAGAAAAGAACGGAATACTCCCAAACTCATTCTATGAAACCACCCTGTCCCTGATACCAAAACCAGGTAAAGACTACACAAGAAAAGAAAACTATAGACCTATATCCCTCATGAATGTAGATGGAAAAATCCCCAACAAAATTATAGCCAATAGAATTCAACAGCATGTCAAAAAAATAATTCACCGTGATCAAGTGGGATTCATACCAGGTATGCAGGGATGGTTCAACAATTGAAAAACAATTAATGTAATCCACCACATAAATAAAACAAAAGACAAAGATCACATGATTTTATCAATTGATGCAGAAAAGGCATTTGACAAAGTTCAACACCCATTCATGATAAAAACTCTCAGCAAAATAGGAATAGAAGGAAAGTTCCTCAACATAATAAAGGGCATTTATACAAAGCCAACAGCCAACATCATCCTAAATGGAGAGAGCCTGAAAGCATTCCCCTTGAGATCGGGAACCAGATAAGAATGCCCTTTTACACAGCTCTTATTCAATATTGCGTTGGAGGCCCTAGCCAGAGCAATTAGGCTAGATAAAGAAATAAAGGGCATCCAGATTGGCAAGGAAGAAGGAAGAGTATCTCTTTTTGCAGATGACATGATTTTATACACAGAAAACACTAAGGAATCCTCCAGAAAACTACTGTAACTAATAGAAGTGTTTAGCAGAGTATTGGGATACAAGATAAACATACAAAAATCAGTTGGATTCCTCTACACCAACAAAAGAATATCGAAGAGGAAATCACCAAATCAATGCTATTCACAGTAGCTCCCAAGAAGATAAAATACTTAGGAATAAATCTTACCAGAGATGTAAAAGACTTATACAAAGAAAACTACAGTACACTTATGCGAGAAACCAAAAGAGACTTACATAAGCGGAAAAACGTACCTTGCTCATAGGAAGACTTAACATTATAAAAATGTCTATTCTACCAAAAGTGATCTATACATTTAATGCAATTGCAATTCAAATTCCAATGACATTCTTTAATGAGATGGAGAAACAAATCACCAACTTCATATGGAAGTGAAAGAGGCCCCGGATAAGTAAGGCATTACTGAAAAAGAAGAACAAAGTGGGAGGCCTTACTTTACCTGATTTTAGAACCTATTATACCACCACAGTACTCAAAACAGCCTGGTACTGGTGCAACAACAGATACATGGACCAATGGAACAGAATAGAGAATCCAGACATCGATCCATCCACATATGAGTAGCTGATATTTGACAAAGGCCCCGAAACAGTTAAATGGGGAAAAGACAGTCTTATTAACAAATGGTGCTGGCATAACTGGATATCTATCTGCAAAAAAATGAAACAAGACCCATACCTCACTCCATGCACAAAAACTAACTCAAAATGGGTCAAAGACCTAAATATAACATCTAAAATGATAAAGATCATGGAAGAAAAAATAGGGACAACATTAGAGGCCTTAATACATAGCATAAACAGTATAGAAAACATTATAAAGAACACAGAAGAAAAACTAGATAACTGGGAGCTCCTAAAAATCAAACACTTATGCTCATCCAAAGACTTCACCAAAAGTGTAAAAAGACTACCTACAGGCTGGGAAAAAGTTTTTAGCTATGACATTTCTGATCAGCGTCTGATCTCTAAAATCTACATGATACTGCAAAAACTCAACTGCAAAAAGACCAATAACCCAATTAAAAAATGGGCAAAAGATATGAACAGACACTTCACTAAAGAAGACATTCAGGTAGTTAACAGATATATGAGGAAATGTTCACGATCATTAGCCATTAGAGAAATGCAAATCAAAACTGCAATGAGATTTCATCTCACTCCAACAAGGCTAGCGTTAATCCAAAAAGCACAAAATAATAAATGTTGGAGAGGCTGTAGAGAGATTGGAACACTTACACACTGCTGGTGGGAATGTGAAGTGGTACAACCACTTGGAAACTGATTTGGCACTTCCTTTTTAAAAAGCTAGAAAGAGAACTACCATAGGATCCCGCAATCCCACTCCTCAGAATATATCCTAGAGAAATAAAAGCCTTTACACAAACAGATATATGCACACCCATGTTTATTGCAGCACTGTTTACAATAGCAAAAAGAAGGAAGCAACCAAGGTGCCCATCAGTGGATGAATGGATAAATAAATTATGGTGTATTCACACAATGGAATACTACGCATCAATAAAGAACAGTGAGGAATCTGTGAAACATTTCATAATATGGAAGAACCTGGAAGGCATTATGCTGAGTGAAATTACTCAGTTGCAAAAGGACAAATATTGTATAAGACCACTATTATAAGAACTTGAGAAATAGTTTAAACTGAGAAGAAAATATTCTTTTGTGGTTATGAGAGGAGGGAGGGAGAGAGGGTAGGACAGGGGTATTCACTAATTAGATGGTAGATAAGAACTATTTTAGGTGAAGGGAAAGACAGCACACAATACAGGGGAGGTCAGCATAATTGGACTAAACCAAAAGCAAAGAAGTTTCCTGAATAAACTGAATGCTTCAGTGGTCAGCATAGCAGGGACAGGGGTTTGGGGACCATGATTTCAGGGGACATCTGAGTCAATTGGCATAATAAAATCTATTAAGGAACATTCTGCATCCCACTTTGAAGATTGGTGTCTGGGGTCTTAAACGCTAGCATGCAGCCATCTAAGATGCATCAATTGGTCTCAACCCACCTGGACCAAAGGAGAATGAAGAACACCAAGGACACAAGGTGATTATGAGCCTAAGAGACAGAAAGGGCCAAATGAACCAGCGACTACATCGTCCTGAGACCAGAAGAACTAGATGGTGCCCGGCTACAACCGATGACTGCCCTGACAGGGAACACAACAGAGAACCCCTGAGGGAGCAGGACAGCAGTGGGATGGAGACATCAAATTCTCATAAAAAGACCAGGCTTACTGGTCTGACTGAGACTGGAAGTACCCCAGTGATCATGGCCCCCAGACCTCCTGTTGGCCCAGGACAGGAACCATTCCTGAAGCCAACTCTTCAGACATGGATTGGACTGCACAATGGGTTGGAGGGTGTTGCTGGTCAGGAGTGAGCTTCTTGGATCAGGTGGACACTTGAGCCTATGTTGGCATCTCCTGCCTGGAGGGGAGATGAGAGGGTAGAGGGGGTTAGAAGCTGGTGAAATGGACACGAAAAGAGAGAGTGGAGGGAGAGAGCAGGCTGCCTCATTAAGGGGAGAATAATTGGGAGTGTGTAGCAAGGTGTATATGGGTTTTTGTGTGAGAGACTGACTTGATTTGTAAACTTTCACTTAAAGCACAATAAAAAATTATATATATATATATAAAGATACAATCCTGACACACCTTTCCTGATTTTAAATCGCTCAGTACCCCCTTTTTCTGTTTGAATGACTGCCTCTTGATCCATGTACAGATTCCTCATGAGCACAATTAATTGTTGTGGAATTCTCATTCTCTGAAATGTTATCCATAATTTGCTATGATTCACATAGTCCAATGCCTTAGTGTAGTCAACAAAACAAAGGTAAAAGCCTTTATGGTATTCTCTGCTTTCAGCCAGGATCCATCTGACACCAACAATGATATATCTGGTTCTGCATCCTCTTCTAAATCCATCTTGAATTTCTGGCAATTCCCTGTAGATGCACTGCTGCAGCTGCTTTTGAATGATCTTCAGCAACATTTTGCTTACATGTGATATTAATGATATTGTTCATAATCTCCACATTTGGTTGGATCACCTTTCTTGGGAATAAGCATATATATGGATCTCTTCCAGTCAGTTGGCCAGGTAGCTGCTTTCCAAATTTCTTAGCAAAGATGAGTGAGCACTTCCAGCACTGCATCCATTTGTTGAAACATCTCATTTGGTATTCTGTCATTTAATATTTTCCCTGAAGTATCCTTCAGTATTGCAACTCGAAGCTTGAAATTTTTCTTCAGTTCTTTGAGCTTGAGAAATTCTGAGCGTGTTCTTCCCTTTTGGTTTTCTATCTTCAGGTCTTTGCACATGTCATTATAATACTTCGTCTTCTTGAGCCACCCTTTGAAATTTTCCGATCAGCTTTTTACTTCATTTTTTTCTTTTTGGTTTAGCTACTTGACTTACAAGAGCAAGTTTGAGAGTCTCTTGTAACATCCATTTAGGTCTTTGCTTTCTCTCCTATCTTTTTAATGACTACTCTGCTGAATAGTCCGAGCTTATTCTTATTGGTTCTCCTTTGTAGATGACTTTTTGTTTTTCCCTAGCTGCTCTTAAAATTCTCTCTTTATCTTTGGCTTTGGGAAGTTTGGTTATAATATGTCTTGGTGACTTTCTTTTAACATCTACCTTATGTGGAGTTCAATGAGCATCTTGGATAGATATCTTCTCATCTTTCACGATATTGGGGAAGTTTTCTGCCAACAAATCCTCAACAGTACTCTCTGTATTTTCTGTTATCCCTCCCTGTTCTGGTAGTCCAATCACTCGTAGGTTATTTCTCTTGATAGAGTCCCACATGATTCTTAAAGTTTCTTTACTTTTTAAAATTCTTTTATCTGATTTTTCTTCAAATATATTAGTGCCAAGTGCTTTATCTTCAAGTTCAGAAATTCTGCCTTCCACTTTCTCAATTCTGCTCCTCTGACTCTCTATTGAGTTGTCTAATTCTGTAATTTTGTTGTTAATCTTCTGAATTTCAGATTGCTGTCTGTCTTTGGATTTTTCCAGCTTGTTAAATTTTTCATTATGTGCCTGAATAACCTTTCTAATTTCTTCACTTGCTTTATCTGTGTGTTCCTTGGCTGATTCTGCATATTGTCTCATTTCCTTCCCGATGTCTAGAAGGGTTCTGTATATTAATCTTTAGTGTTCTACATCTGGTAATTCCTGGAGTGCACTTTCATCTAAAAGATCCCTGGATTCTTTGTTTTGAGAGCTTGTTGAGGTGATCATGGTCTGTTTATGTGACTTGATATTGACTGTTGTTTCCAAACCATCTAGAAGTTATTGTATTAGTTTATTTTATGTGTGCTTACTGTGTCATGGCTTTTTGTTTTGGTATGCTTTGATATGCCCAAATGGGTTGCTCGAGTGAGCCTGCTTGATTATTTTCACCTTTGGAGCTCTGACGTCCTGTCCCCAGCTGACTAGAGCTGTTATCAGGTGTATCAGTCTAGGAGTCCATTCACTTTTCTTGTATTAATTCAGCTCAGGTGTCCAGGTAGCTGATCATTAAGTTTGTGGTACAGGCTCTGCCCTACAGTCTTAGAGGGGCAGGGATGAATGGTGTAGGTACTGGTATCTGGTTGCAGCAGGGGTTCACACTTGGAACAAGGCAGAGGGCTGAGAATTGTCCCCCACATGTCTCTGAGGAAACCATGTCCCTGTTCCCTAGAGCATACAGGTGGGTGGGTTCTTAGACGGACCATGGGCACCCAGTGTTTTTGGTTGTAAGGACTTGGAGTTACCAGTTATCCTTGGACCCTTGTCCTAGGTGGCTGGGAGACCTGAGTGGAGCTACCAGTCCTTAGGCCGCTGATGTGGGTTGGTGAGGACCCTGTTTAATAGGCAAAGCAATGTCAAACATCAAACACCCACCTCTCCACTGAATAGCTGAAATGGTTGGAGTCTGCCAACAAGGGCCTATTCTCCTGAAATAGGTCCACACAGGTCCATGCAGAGGGGAAAGGTACTCAAAGTCCACAGACCATTTATGCCTGGACAGGAACCACTTCTGTCCTGAGCTCCCCAGCTTAGTTGAGCTGGCAAATTATCTTTTCCTACCATTTCAAATTTATTCCTTCTTCAATGGCAGGTGGATGGCTCTAGGTGCTCAACAGGCCCTACATCAGGCCCAGGGAAATCAGCCACTGAAGCCGGCTTGGGAGCAGGGGTGTGGGGCACGATAAAATATACGCAAGTACTTAGCTTTTACCAAGAGCACCGTTCTTCTCTGGTTCCGGAGTTGTGAGTAGGCTGTGTGTCTGGCTGCTTCTCCCTGAGGAAACTGCGGCTGCAGCCACTATGGGAACAGTGCCTATGGGCTCCCCATGATTCAGGTCCAGTAACTCCTCTCTGCTTCTGAACTGTCTCTTCCTCCCCCTGCCTCTCAGTTCATTTTCTAAGCTTGACTCTGATGTTCAGGAATCCTAGCTTGTCATAAATATGCTCGTCTCACTTGTTTTTTCAGGTCTTTGTTGTAAAGAGGGCTCGCTGGAAGCATATGTCTATTCCGCCACATTGGCTCCGCCTCCCAATCTATTCTCTGAGATGCTCTCTAAACTCTGATGGAATAATCTCAAGATTGTACTTTGGCTTTCCTGGTCTTGTTTTAATTTTCTTCAGTTTCAACTTGAACTTGCATATGAGTAATTGATGATCTGATCCACAGTGTGCCCCTGGCTTTGTTCCACTGATATTGAGCTTTTCCATCATCTCTTTCCACAGATGTAGTTGGTCTGATCGCTGTGTATTTGATCCAGTGAGTTCCATTTGTATAGTCGCTGTTTATATTGGTTAAAAAAGGTATTTGCAATGAAGAAGTCACTGGTCTTGCAAAATTCAATCATGTGATGTCTGGCGTGGTTTCGATCACCAAGGCCTTATTTTCCAACTACTGATCCTTCTTCTTTTTTTCCAACTTTTGCATTCCAATATCCAGTAATTATCAGTGCATCCTGACTTTATGTTTGATAAGTTTCAGATGGCAGAAGTTGGTAAAGATCTTCAATTTATTCATCTTTGTCCTTACTGGTTGGTACACAAATTTTAATAATAGTTGTATTAACTGGTCTTCCTTGTAGGCGTGTAGATATTTTCTCATCCTTGACAGTGTTGTACTTCAGGATAGAGCTTGAAATTTTTTTTTTTTTTGATGATGAATGCCACACGATTCCTCTTCAATATGACATTCCTAGCACAGCAGACCATATGATTATCCAATTCAAAATGACCAATACCAGTCCATTTCAGCTCACTACTGCCTAAGATATCAAACTCTATGCATTGTGTTTAATTTTTGTTGACTTCTAATTTTCCTAGATTCATACATTCCATGTTGAGATTATATTAATGGGTGCTTTCAGTTGCTTCTTCTCATTTTGAATTTTGTTACATCAACAAATGAAGGTCCCAAAAGCTTGACTCCATCCATGCCATTAAGATCAACTCTAGTTTGAAAGGGCAGATCTTCCCCAGTCATATTTTGAGTGCCTTCAACCTGAAGGGCTCATCTTTTGGCACTATATCAGATTTTGCTGCTATTCATAAAGTTTTCAAATGCCAATTTTCAAGAAGTAGAATGGCAAGTTTTTCTTCCATTTTTAAGAAGTAGAATGGCAAGTTTTCCTTCCTAGTCTGTATCCTTCTGGAAGCTACACGGAAAGCTGTTTACCATGGGTGACCCTGCTGTAATTTGAAATACTGATGGCATAGCTTCCAGCATCACAGCATCACACAAGCCCCCACAGTATGACAAACTCACACATGTGTGGGGGGGGAGGTTGTGACATTACGTGTTTATTTCCTCATTGATATTACATATTTAAATTTTCTTTTCTCTTATCTCTGTTCAGATTTTGTGCAATTTTAACATAATGGTTATTGGTTATAAGCATGGACCATGGAACAAGATTTCTGGGCTTGAACCCCAATTTTGCTACTTATTAGCTTTTTTTTTTATAACTTTTATTAAGCTTCAAGTGAACGTTTACAAATCCAATCAGTCTGTCACATATAAGTTTACATACATCTCACTCCCTACTCCCACTTGCTCTCCCCCTCTTGAGTCAGCCCTTTCGGTCTCTCCTTTCGTGACAATTTTGCCGGCTTCCCTCTCTCTCTATCCTCCCATCCCCGCTCCAGACAAGAGTTGCCAACACAATCGCAAGTGTCCACCTGATATAATTAGCTCACTCTTCATCAGCGTCTCTCTCCTACCCGCTGACCAGTCCCTTTCATGTCTGATGAGTTGTCTTCGGGGATGGTTCCTGTCCTGTGCCAACAGAAGGTCTCAGTCAGACCATTAAGTTTGGTCTTTTTATGAGAATTTGGGGTCTGTATCCCACTGATCTCCTGCTCCCTCAGGGGTCCTCTGCTGTGCTCCCTGTCAGGGCAGTAATCGATTCTGGCCGGGCACCAACTAGTTCTTCTGGTCTCAGGGTGATGTAGGTCTCTGGTTCATGTGGCCCTTTCTGTCTCTTGGGCTCTTAGTTGTCGTGTGACCTTGGTGTTCTTCATTCTCGTTTGCTCCAGGTGGGTTGAGACCAATTGATGCATCTTAGTTGGCCGCTTGTCAGCATTTAAGACCCCAGACGCCACATTTCAAAGTGGGATGCAGAATGATTTCATAATAGAATGATTTTGCCAATTGATTTAGAAGTCTCCGCAAACCATGTTCCCCAGACCCCCGCCCTTGCTCCGCTGACCTTTGAAGCATTCATTTTATCCCGGAAACTTCTTTGCTTTTGGTCCAGTCCAATTGAGCTGACCTTCCATGTATTGAGTGTTGTCTTTTCCTTCACCTAAAACAGTTCTTATCTACTGATTAATCAATAAAAAAACCCTCTCCCACCCTCCCTCCCTCCCCCGCCTCATAACCACAAAAGTATGTGTTCTTCTCAGGTTTACTATTTCTCAAGATTTTATAATAGTGGTCTTATACAATATTTGTCCTTTTGCCTCTGACTCATTTCGCTCAGCATAATGCCTTCCAGGTTCCTCCACGTTATGAAATGTTTCAGAGATTCGTCACTGTTCTTTATCGATGCGTAGTATTCCATTGTGTGAATATACCACAATTTATTTAACCATTCATCCGTTGATGGACACCTTGGTTGCTTCCAACTTTTTGCTATTGTAAACAGAGCTGCAATAAACATGGGTGTGCATATATCTGTTTGTATGAAGGCTCTTGTATCTCTAGGGTATATTCCTAGGAGTGGGATTTCTGGGTTGTATGGTAGTTCTATTTCTAACTGTTTAAGATAACGCCAGATAGATTTCCAAAGTGGTTGTACCATTTTACATTCCCACCAGCAGTGTATAAGAGTTCCAATCTCTCCGCAGCCTCTCCAACATTTATTATTTTGTGTTTTTTGGATTAATGCCAGCCTTGCTGGTGTGAGATGAAATCTCATCGTAGTTTCGATTTGCATTTCTCTAATGGCTAATGATCGAGAGCATTTTCTCATGTATCTGTTGGCTGCCTGAATATCTTCTTTAGTGAAATGTGTGTTCATATCCTTTGCCCACTTCTTGACTGGGTTGCTTGTCTTTTTGTGGTTGAGTTTTGACAGAATCATGTAGATTTTAGAGATCAGGCGCTGGTCGGAGATGTCATAGCTGAAAATTCTTTCCCAATCTGTAGGTGGTCTTTTTACTCTTTTGGAGAAGTCTTTAGATGAGCATAGGTGTTTGATTTTTAGGAGCTCCCAGTTATCGGGTTTCTCTACATCGTTTTTGGTAATGTTTTGTATTCTGTTTATACCTTGTATTAGGGCTCCTATTGTTGTCCCAATTTTTTCTTCCATGATCTTTATCGTTTTAGTCTTTATGTTTAGGTCTTTGATCCACTTGGTTTTAGTTTTTGTGCATGGTGTGAGGCATGGGTCCTGTTTCATTTTTTTGCAAATGGATATCCAGTTATGCCAGCACCATTTGTTAAAAAGGCTATCTTTTCCCCAATTAATTGACACTGGTCCTTTGTCAAATATCAGCTGCTCATACGTGGATGGATCTATGTCTGGGTTCTCAATTCTGTTCCATTGGTCTATGTGCCTGTTGTTGTACCAGTACCAGGCTGTTTTGACTACTGTGGCTGTATAATAGGTTCTAAAATCAGGTAAAGTGAGGCCTCCCACTTTCTTCTTCTTTTTCAGTAGTGCTTTGCTTATCCGGGGCTTCTTTCCCTTCCATATGAAATTGGTGATTTGTTTCTCTATCCCCTTAAAATATGACATTGGAATTTGGATCGGAAGTGCGTTAAATGTATAGATGGTTTTTGGTAGAATAGACATTTTTACTATGTTAAGTCTTCCTATCCATGAGCAGGGTATGTTTTTCCACTTAAGTATGTCCTTTTGAATTTCTTGTAGTAGAGCTTTGTAGTTTTCTTTGTATACGTCTTTTACATCTTTGGTAAGATTTATTCCTAAGTATCTTATCTTCTTGGGGAATACTGTGAATGGTATTGATTTGGTTATTTCCTCTTCGGTGTTCTTTTTGTTGATGTAGAGGAATCCAAGTGATTTTTGTATGTTTATTTTATAACCTGAGACTCTGCCAAACTCTTCTATTAGTTTCAGTAGTTTTCTGGAGGATTCCTTAGGGTTTTCTGTGTATATAATCATGTCATCTGCAAATAGTGATAACTTTACTTCTTCCTTGCCAATCCGGATACCTTTTATTTCTTTGTCTAGCCTAATTGCCCTGGCTAGGACTTCCAGCACGATGTTGAATAAGAGCGGTGATAAAGGGCATCCTTGTCTGGTTCCCGTTCTCAAGGGAAATGCTTTCAGGGTCTCTCCATTTAGAGTGATATTGGCTGTTGGCTTTGTATAGATGCCCTTTATTATGTTGAGGAATTTTCCTTCAATTCCTATTTTGGTAAGAGTTTTTATCATAAATGGGTGTTGGACTTTGTCAAATGCCTTTTCTGCATCAATTGATAAGATCATGTGGTTTTTGTCTTTTGTTTTATTTATGTGATGGATTACATGAATGGTTTTTCTGGTATTAAACCAGCCTTGCATACCTGGTATAAATTCTACTTGATCAGGGTGAATTATTTTTTTGATGTGTTGTTGGATTCTATTGGCTAGAATTTTGTTGAGGATTTTTGCATCAATGTTCATGAGGGATATAGGTCTATAATTTTCTTTTTTTGTAATGTCTTTACCTGGTTTTGGTATCAGGGAGATGGTGGCTTCATAGAATGAGTTGGGTAGTATTCCGTCATTTTCTATGTTTTGGAATACCTTCAGAAGTAGTGGTGTTAACTCTTCTCTGAAAGTTTGGTAGAACTCTGCAATGAAGCCGTCCGGGCCAGGGCTTTTTTTTGTTGGGAGTTTTTTGATTACCGTTTCAATCTCTTTTTTTGTTATGGGTCTATTTAGTTGTTCTACTTCTGAATGTGTTAGTTTAGGTAGATAGTGTTTTTCCAGGAATTCATCCATTTCTCCTAGGTTTTCAAATTTGTTAGAGTACAATTTTTCATAATAATCTGAAATGATTCTTTTAATTTCATTTGGTTCTGTTGTGATGTGGTCCTTCTCGTTTCTTATTCGGGTTATTTGTTTCCTTTCCTGTATTTCTTTAGTCAGTCTAGCCAATGGTTTATCAATTTTGTTAATTTTTTTAAAGAACCAGCTTTTGGCTTTGTGAATTCTTTCAATTGTTTTTCTGTTCTCTAATTCATTTAGTTCAGCTCTAATTTTTATTATTTGTTTTCTTCTGGAGCCTGATGGATTCTTTTGTTGCTCAGTTTCTATTTGTTCAAGTTGTAGGGACAGTTCTCTGATTTTGGCTCTTTCTTCTTTTTGTATGTGTGCATTTATTGGTATAAATTGGCCTCTGAGCACTGCTTTTGCTGTGTCCCAGAGGTTTTGATAGGAAGTATTTTCATTCTCGTTGCTTTCTATGAATTTCCTTATTCCCTCCTTGATGTCTTCTATAACCCAGTCTTTTTTCAGGAGGGTATTGTTCATTTTCCAAGTATTTGATTTCTTTTCCCTAGTTTTCCTGTTATTGATCTCTAGTTTTATTGCCTTGTGGTCTGAGAAGATGCTTTGTAATATTTCAATGTTTTGGACTCTGCAAAGATTTGTTTTATGACCTAATATGTGGTCTTTTCTAGAGAATGTTCCATGTGCGCTAGAAAAAAAAGTATACTTTGCAGCAGTTGGGTGGAGAGTTCTGTATAAGTCAATGAGGTCAAGTTGGTTGATTGTTGTAATTAGATCTTCCGTGTCTCTATTGAGCTTCTTACTGGATGTCCTGTCCTTCTCCGAAAGTGGTGTGTTGAAGTCTCCTACGATAATTGTGGAGGTATCTATCTCACTTTTCAATTCTGTTAAAATTTGATTTATGTATCTTGCAGCCCTGTCATTGGGTGCATATATATTTAATATGGTTATGTCTTCCTGATCAATTGTCCCTTTTATCATTATATAGTGTCCTTCTTTATCCTTTGTGGTGGATTTAAGTCTAAAGTCTATTTTGTCAGAAATTAATATTGCTACTCCTCTTCTTTTTTGCTTATTGTTTGCTTGATATGCTTTTTTCCATCCTTTGAGTTTTAGTTTGTTTGTGTCTCTAAGTCTAAGGTGTGTCTCTTGTAGGCAGCATATAGATGGATCGTGTTTCTTTATCTAGTCTGTGACTCTCTGTCTCTTTATTGGTACATTTATTCCATTTACATTCGGGGTTATTATAGATAAATAAGTTTTTAGTGCTGTCATTTTGATGCCTTTTTATGTGTGTTGTTGACAATTTCATTTTTCCACATACTTTTTTGTGCTGAGGCGTTTTTCTTAGTAAATTGTGAGATCCTCATTTTCATAGTGTTTGACTTCATGTTAGTTGAGTCGTTACGTTTTTCTTGGCTTTTATCGTGAGTTATAGAGTTGTTATATCTTTTTGTGGTTACCTTATTATTCTTTTTTTTATTATTTACCCCTATTTTTCTAAGTAAAAACCTAACTTGTATTGTTCTATATCGCCTTGTATCACTCTCCATATGGCAGTTTAATGCCTCCTGTATTTAGTCCCTCTTTTTGATTATTGTGATCTTTTACCTATTGACTTCCATGATTCCCTGTTATGTGTATTTTTTTTTAATTAATCTTAATTTGTTTGTTTTTGTGATTTCCCTATTTGAGTTGATATCAGGACGTTCTGTTTTGTGACCTTGTGTTGTGCTGATATCTGATATTATTGGTTTTCTGACCAAACGATATCCTTTAGTATTTCTTATAGCTTTGGTTTGGTTTTTGTAAATTCTGTAAACTTGTGTTTGTCTGTAAATATCTTAATTTCGCCTTCATATTTCAGAGAGAGTTTTGCTGGATATATGATCCTTGGCTGGCAGTTTTTCTCCTTCAGTGTTCTGTATATGTCGTCCCATTCCCTTCTTGCCTGCATGGTTTCTGCTGAGTAGTCTGAACTTATTCTTATTGATTCTCCCTTGAAGGAAACCTTTCTTTTCTCCCTGGCTGCTTTTAAAATTTTCTGTTTATCTTTGGTTTTGGTGAGTTTGATGATAATATGTCTTGGTGTTTTTCTTTTTGGATCAATCTTAAATGGGGTTCGATGAGCATCTTGGATAGATATCCTTTCGTTTTTCATGATGTCAGGGAAGTTTTGTGTCAGGAGTTCTTCAACTATTTTCTCTGTGTTTTCTGCCCCCCTCCCTGTTCTGGGACTCCAATCACCCGCAGGTTATCCTTCTTGATAGAGTCCCACATAATTCTTAGGGTTTCTTCATTTTTTTTTAATTCTTTTATCTGATTTTTTTTTCAGCTATGTTGGTGTTGATTCCCTGGTCCTCCAGAAGTCACAGTCTGCATTCTAATTGCTCGAGTCTGCTCCTCTGACTTCCTATTGCGTTGTCTAATTCTGTAATTTTATTGTTAATCTTTTGGATTTCTACATGTTGTCTCTCTATGGATTCTTGCAACTTATTAATTTTTCCACTATGTTCTTGAATAATTTTTTTGAGTTCTTCAACAGTTTTATCAGTGTGTTCCTTGGTTTTTTCTGCAGTTATCCTAATTTCATTTGTGATATCTTTAAGCATTCTGTAAATTGGTTTTTTATATTCTGTATCTGATAATTCCAGGATTGCATCTTCATTTGGGAAAGATTTTGATTCTTTTGTTTGGGGGCTTGGAGAAGCTGTCATGGTCTGCTTCTTTAAGTGGTTTGATATGGATTGTTGTCTTCGAGCCATCACTGGGAAACTAGTTTTTCCAGAAAATCCGCTAAAAAAAAAATGCAGTCAGATCCCTATCAGAGTTCTCCCTCTGGCTCAGGCTATTCGGATGTTAATAAAGCCGCCTGGGGAGGGTGGGGGAGGGAACAGAGAGATAGGAGAGTAGCACCTCAGAATATAGCCAGAATTGCTTGTCTTGCTTGGAATGACTATTATATCTGAGATTCCCACGGGTGCGTCGCCTATGTGTGCTGGCTGTGTGGAGATTGCCCCCGGGGGGTCTGGCCCGCTGGAGTCACGCGCAGCGTCAAGGCTTCCAGCCTTGACGCCCAGCCCCACGCCCAGCGTCAAGGCTCCCCTACTGGGACTGTGCACTCTCGACTCCAAAATCAGTCGCTGCCTCCCTGGGACTTCTCGTCCCTCCAGCCGCGTGGCCGTGCCGCCTCCGAGAACCAGTTCGGCCGCCTCCCGGGGTTAGTTCAGTTGGGTGGAGCAGGTCCCCGTGCTTGTGCTGTGACCGAGTGTCCCGGCTGGGGTGCTGTTCTCCCCGCTCCAATACCAGTCGCTGCCTCCCGGGGACTTCTCCTATCGGCTGCATCCCACGCTGCCCACGTGACCCGGCTGGGCCCCTTCCCGAGGTTAGTTCAGGGGGGTGGAGCAGCTCTCCGTGTTTATGCCGTACCTGCGTCCAGTCCAAATCCCGGCGGGACGGTTCTTCGGCTGGGACGCTACTCTTCCTGCTCCAAGACCAGTCATTGCCTCCCGCGGACTTCTCCTACCGGCTGCGTCCCACGCCACCCACGGAACTGGCTGGTCCCCCTCCCAGGGTTAGTTCAGGGGGGTGGAGCAGCTCTCTGTGCTTGTGCCATACCTGACTGGTACGCTGGCTCCAGGCTCTGGAAACAATCGCTGCTTCCCCGTATTAGTTCGTTCTCCGTCTCTAAATCTGTGTTTGTTGTTCAGGGTTCGTAGATTGTTATGTATGTGATCGATTCACTTGTTTTTCCGTGTCTTTGTTGTAAGAGGGATCCGAGGTAGCGTCTGCCTAGTCCGCCATCTTGGCTCCGCCCCTACTTATTAGCTTTTGACTTTGGGCAAATTACTCTCTGTTGGTGCCTCAGTCCTCAAATCTATGTAAAAAGAATAATAACAGCACCTCCCTTATAGTATTGTTTTGAGTTTAATTTAATTACTATATTTAAAGTGCTTAGAACATTGACAGGGCATAGAAAAAAACTAGCAATCTAAACTATTTGTTCTTAGCCAAAAGTGAAACTAAATCCTATTTTTGAATGTATGCATAGTGTGTGGAAAAAAAGGAAAAGAAGCAAACACAAAGTAGAAAACTTCAGAGGAAGGATAATAATTCAGTGGGCCCACAATGAAGTAGATTTGGTTTCTATGACTGTATTTATTTCAACGTGTCTTTGTCCCTCAGCAGGGGCTCTATGTGGGTGGTGGGGAGTTAAGTATGGGCTCCCAGTTTCTAGCTGTGCCCTGATTGTCAAGTGCACCCACATGAAAAGTCATTGCAGGTCTTCAGTAGCAATTCACCACTTGCTTGAGGGCTTTTTACCTCACCTGTAGTTTTCATGTCCCTCTGGAAGGTTGCTGTTTTCCAAGTACTATAGGATATTCCAAATTCAGGAATTCCAAATTCTGCTTTTCTGAGTTTTGGGCTTAGTTCTTCAGCCCCCTGATCTATGCATTTTCTGAATTTACCAAATACCTTGGGGGGAATGTTGAGTTTCCTTAATTTTCCATTTTTGCCACTCTAGTTCTACGAGACTGCCAAAAGCTCTGTGGCTTTCTATATCTCTCTTGCCTGGTGCCAATATCCTCAACCTCTAGCCTCATCTAGAATTAGAAAACGTCCTCTGGGATAGCTAATTAATGATCCTCGGCTCACATCTATTAAATTTTACTTCCTTTAGTTCTTTTGGTTTGATACATATATATATATATAATCTATCAATAGCTATATCTATTGTTGTTATTTGCAATCGAGTCAGTTTCAACTCATAGTAACCCCGTGCTTTATAGGATTTTCAATGGCCATGATCTCTAAGAAGTAGATCACCAGGTCTTTCTTCTGAGGTGACTCTGGGTGGATTCAAACTGCTAATCTTTTGGTTAGTTGCTGAGTACTTAACCATTGAGTCACCCAGGGACTCTTTCTCCATATATACACATTTATATACATATATATACATTTGTCAGATGTTTCTAGTTATTCTTAGTTCAGAGCTTTTGCGTCCCATAATCTATTCTAACCGACCAACTAGAATTTACTAATTTATTATCTCTGGATATGTATTTTAGTAAATTCTTTCTAGTTGTGTGATCTTCTCTATATCTCTTAAATGTGGATAATAAGAATTATTGCCTACAGTTGTTGTGAGTATACAACAAGTTATTATTTGTAAAATGCTTACAATAGTGCTGGTCAGATAGTAATAGTGGGGTAATAAGAGTTTGATATTATTTTGGAAGAAGACTTCTGAAGACAGGGAACCAATTTTTCTTTTAATTTGAAAGCGCTTTGGCTTTTAATAAATTAAGTTATCTTCGTGTCTCTCAACCCTATCAGACTCAGTGTCTCTATTTTTTTTAACAATTTGT
Source organism: Elephas maximus indicus (assembly GCF_024166365.1). Classification (NCBI taxonomy): domain Eukaryota; kingdom Metazoa; phylum Chordata; class Mammalia; order Proboscidea; family Elephantidae; genus Elephas; species Elephas maximus. The sequence goes on along the minus strand of NC_064823.1, from coordinate 58,107,195 downwards.
AATGATCCATTTACTAACTTGAAATGAAATTCATATCTAATATAATCTACATCTAAACATAATTATAGAAAAAATTATACTGCCCTAAACCTAATATAAAAATAACATAAAAGAGAAGTAATTTATAATAAAATCATATGAATTTCAATATGAACATAGGCATGAGTACCCTAGAAGATAAAAATGTAGTGAGACGCTTTCATCTACTTATAATAAGTAAATTTGGATTTAAAAGAAGATCAAACCCTTTGCATTAAAGAATACAGAGAAAGGAAAAGTGCAGTAGTATGGGTCAATAATGAAACAGAACTACTGTTATGATAAACGATACACACAACAGTTATAAAAGAAAGAAGGAAATGACTCCCCCTTGAAGTAAACCTTATATACCAAGAAACACTGATCTTGAAGGGGAGAAAATAACTAGGCAGCATATTCATGCAAATATGCTAGGCAGTATTTTACATGCAGTTACATTTATAAATCATGTTATACTATTATATAGAGTGCAGTAATAGAAACATATCATAAAGAACACAAGTTGAAACATACATTTGGTCTTTGAATACCTAGAAAGAAGTTTCAAAGCCATTACAGGACATGAAAATATTCTTCTTTGTTTAATGGGTGGGTATTCAAAATATTTACTATTATATCCGATCAGAATTGATACCACTCTTATTACTGGAGCTGGGTACAGGAGACTCCTGTCAAGCCAGATATTAACCACTAAGTAGCTCAACTGTTAAATGCTGGAGAAGGCTAATATTGAGAAGATCTTGTAGGGGTTTGCACTTAGGATGCCCAGGTAAGATATTATTTATCCATCTATAAGGTAGTATTTCAATATTTGAGTAACCAATGTGGTTGTGCTGAAGTAAATGACTTCAGTATTTGCCCTTTCTTCATGGGACTGTTCCGAGTAATGCAGACCACTAGGATCCCATCAAATAACAATAGTGTCTTTCAAATTATGGTGACTGAACAAACATGTCCCAGGGAATTTAAAAAAAAGTAACTGGGTTAAGTAGGAAAACCCTGGTGCTGTAGTGGTTAAGTGCTACAGCTGCTAACCAACAGGTCGGCAGTTCGAATCCACCAGGCACTCCTTGGAAGCTCTGTGGGGCAGGTCCACTCCGTCCTATAGGGTAGCTATGAGTCAGAATCAACTTGACTGCAATGGGTTTCTCAATGGGTGAGGTAGGGGTTATTCGACATTATTTTAGTTACAGTAAAACTAATTCTGTTTAATAGCTATTATTAACTAAAAGTAACCCTTCAGTGTTACCTTAAAAACAATATTAAAATTTGGCAGAGAAAATGATACTTGAAATGGATTTAAGCTTTAAGGATAATATCAAAGTACTATCCCTTTAACATAGAATCCGGTAATAGAGACATAAGTGCTTATGAGAGGTTTTTTAATTTTCTTTTCATATTGAATATTCAGGTACTCAAGTTCTATGTATATAGCATGTGTGATCTGGTGAATACAGTCAAAACAAAAGGATAACTAACCAAAACCCTCTTCTCACTTTATCTATGCCAAAAATTAGTGATGCCAGACACGATCTCATCTCATTGTTGATACCTGAAACATTATGACTATCAATTGATTCTTTCTAGAGCAATTTAGAGACTGGGAAATAACTAGTACTGTGTTACTTGCATGCTAGATACATCCCTCAAATCAAAAGTCCACATCTAGATATTATCAAATCTTATGCCATGTATTTCAACACAAGTTCTTTACAATTTTCATATGACATGGATATACGCTATGTCAAATTCACTTCTAAATAAATGAATATTTTCACTTTTAAACAACTTTACTTACATTGACTGTCTCAAAAAGGTAAACGTTTTTTTCATTTTCTTGTCCTTAAATTATTCGCCTGTAAAATGTAAGCATTTAAGATAATTCTGAGAAACCCATATTACTTTCCAAAATCTTTACCTAGAGATGTTGACTTCCTTTGCTTTTCAAGCAGCAGGGGACTTGTCTACAATATGTTCAGTATTTTAACCAAAACACAGAAGTAGAACATAGTCTCTAAAAAGACAAATAATATCAAATTCTCTGAATGAAATTAATATTTTAACATTTTAAATGAGTAATTACCTGTGATCATAAATGATCATAAAAGGGGTATTTACTTTTGAATGTAATAGGGATATTATGTTTATGTTATTCTGACTATAGACTGTTAGAATTTGCATAATTCTGTGTTTAGATACGCAAAAAAAAAAAAAAAACCTGATTATTTTGTTGCAGTTTCTTTGGGGAATAGTTCAGTGCATGTAAGTAGAAAATAAAGTTGAATATTCAATAAATTCTCTCTTTTATTTTTAAAATAATAAATCAAGACCAGGAAAAAACTTCAAAGAACACAAAAATAAATTTCGTTCCTACTCCTAATCCCTAGTCCCTCACTGACCCTGTAGAAGAAGGAACTATTATTTTAAAGTTATTTTTTAAAGAATCATTCCAGTATTATTTTATGAATGTATAAACTTATTATTAAATATATTATCAGCAGATAGTGATCCAGTTTATCACTTAGCTATGCTATTTGCTTTAGCTCTCTCTGACTGCTAGAATTTTGGTAAATGTATTTATAGCACCTTCTTTCTTTGGAAATAGAGATCATTGGTGAAGTTGTTCATTGGTTACAATCTTTGATAAAAGGATGGAGGAAAGAAATAGGTCATAGAAAATTAAGATTTGTTTAAGTTTCAAGTTATTAATGAATTCCTACAGACAGAATTAAAAAAAAGAAGAAATGAACAAAAAGGACACAAAAGAGAAGCAAGTGATATACTCAAGTGTTTTTCTTTTTATTTACGGAGCCTCTTAGAAGAATAATCCAAATTTTAGGTGCTCAATAAATATTGTTGTATGATAAATGAATGAGTAAGTTGTTTTGAGCTCAAAGAGAAACTACTGAAACATTCCTATTTGTGTCAATGCCTGGTTCAATACGTCTATAACTCAAAAATAAGTGAAAGTAAAATCTTTCTCTGTGAATGAAGGATATGAAGTTGACAAGATTAAAGCCTTCACCAGGCAAATAGAAAGCCAGAGATTTGTAATGGTCATAAAAGGCTTGATATTTGGGTTAAAAGCTGCTATCACAAAATATGTGAGAGCCACAAAATACTGTTTTATTGTTAGGACTACATTTTAACTTATGGAATTTATCTAAAATTTATGACTATCTCCAGGACAAGCCTTCTCAGTGGTGATCCCCAAATTGTCCTCTTTTAAGATAAAGATTTTACGTTTAATATCAAAGGACCATGAGCTCAATTTTTTTTTTTTTCCTGTTTCAACGATATTTGCAGGTGAATTTATTGCATTTGACAAGGGGCAGATTTATAGTACTAGTGCCTGAATCACTTGGCTATACTCAGAGACAGTACAAGGTTAACAGTAACTCCTACCCTTTGTTCATAGCAGAGAATTGTTCTCAGGAAATACCCTCTATAACACTATAATTTTCTCCAAAATATACTCATAAGTGGCTTTCTACACCTGTTACTCTCACACGTATGTCTCCATGGGAATTAAATTGGCTACCCAGAGATTCCATTTAGTATTTTCACTTGTGATTAATAAAAATCCACTTTTTAAAATACAGCTAAAATTTTCAGAAGATAGAAGAAGAGCAGGTACGTTTCTTATAGTCTCAAATCCTACCAAATTGGACTTGTAAGTTTTTTCACTAAGATATAAATGGAGGGGAGGAGTAGGTTGCCTTTTTCTCATTTAGCTCTCATCCAGTGTATAGTTGAGATAATTCATTAAGAGCCTAATCTCTAGGGTCAGAAATATCCAAGTTCTAACCTAAACTCTGTCAGTCATTGTCATTGTTGTTAGCTGTCATCAAGTCAACCTCTGAGTCATGGTGACCTCATATACAATGGAACAAAACGCTGCCCAGTCCTGTGCCATTCCCATGACTGGTAATGGAGGAACTGTTGTCATCCATTGAGTTTTAATTGGCTAATTTTTGGAGGCATGTATTTAACATCTATATTTCTACCTATAAAATGGTTATATCTACTTCATATATATTTTTGTGAAGACTAGATTAGATAATCAAATGTAAAGAGTTTAGGACATGGCCAGAATCAAAATAAGAATTTAATAACATAAATAATGATGAAAATGAGGATGAGGGTGATTGGCATATGGATTAGAGTTAACCTGTCAGATTTGCTGGTTCCTTACTAGCTGTGAAATACTTTTTAATATCACCCTTAATTACAAAAAAATGACAATGCTAATAGCCATCATTTATTAAATAATCTGGATAAGAGTTTTGGACCACCCAAGTGTTTGTTCAAGTTTGTATTATTTAGTTCTATATGACGAGAGAACACACAAGGGTTCTTGCAGCTTGGGAAGAGCCATCTGTCTAGCAGGAATTGTAAAATTCCAGTATTTTTAATAATAAAATACAGTATGTCAATATTTTAACAGTGCCTGTCACCTGAGTATCCCCCTTTTTTTTCATGGCACAGAAAGATTAAGGTTGGTAACATGGAAATGGAAATAAGAAGAGAAAATACCAATCAATGATACTTAAATAGAGGAAATAATTTTCAACCACATTTGTTGAAGATTTTTGAGAAAGGAACAGATCTGCCAGCTCCTGCAGAACAGGCCTCAGACTAGTGTCTGACTAGAAGAACTTCTGTGATTCAGTCGTTAGGAACGAGGTGATCTTTCATTCCATTTCACCTGTATCAAGCTCCTTGATTTTCTCAAGAGGAAGTCAGTTTTCCCAGTCTTTTTTGGCTTGTAAATTCATGGCCCATACTTAACTGGGGGTGGGCAGCAATCTTAAGCTAACTACCTTTGTAGTTATAATGGCCCACTTGAAAGATGTGCCTTTATTCCTCTACTGTTCTAATATCCATCCCTTCGAAATTCCACAAAGAATGAATCCTTCCGACCTCACTATGTAATTTCTCTTAAACAATTAGAGTTTGCGGTAATGGCATCAGCCTAAGTTGAAATCTCTCATAACAAATAGCTCATTAAGTCATGCTGGATTTGTTGTTAGGATTATATTTAAAAAAATGATAATTAATAATCCATTCATCCATTCATTCATTCTAAATATTTGTTTGGACAGTTATTGTGGTCCAAGCACTGGGCTTGGTATTGCATTATGGAAATTTTTCTTCAACATAAAGTTTAAAAATAAGAGCATTCTCCCAAAGAATAAATACATGCTTTTATATGTTGCAGTTGACTGGTCTTTTTCTCTGCATTGGCTCTTAGAAGTGCAGACTTAAAACTGAGACTTGCCTCAGTGTAGGCTCTTTTGCCTAAGGTCATTCCAGCTCTCTTATTCTTTCTGAACTTTATCTTACCTTTGTCTCATTGAAAATGTTTTTGATTTGTCTTGCTACCTTGAATTTATCCATGAAAATGGTAGGAATAAAATAAATATCAAATATAAATCACATATAAATAAAAATGGGGAAAATAAATGCCAGGGTAGGAATTAATGGTGTATGGATTCAATTAAGAGATCCTCATCTGGTGTTTCCTGTCAAATCTTTGACATTTCATCATCTTCTGATGTTAAAGCTTATATGAATAGAGTGGATGCATCCTTGCCAAAAACAAATAGCATGGCAAAACTGGAAAATGTTTAATAATCCAAAGTCAAAGTGGAATTACCATGGCCCACATAAGCTAGATCAAGATAAACAAAAGTACTGATATCTTTTATGGGTAAAAAAACAAAAAAGTCAATAAAGAAAGAGATGTAATATGTGTGAAGTACCCTATAAACATAATACCCATGAGAAAAAAAAAGGAAATATTGTCCTTTATGCACAGGTAAGTAATTCTATGCTTACTTAAAAATTTTACTACTTCGAGTCTTTACAAAATAGGCCAAATGTAGGCAATCAGGAATTTGGGAGTGCAAAAGAACAAAAAATAAAAATAAGGGAAGAATCCATGAAGATTGTTTAATTGAGCTGTTAAAATCTAAAAACATTGGGTATAGTGCCTGATATAGTCATCAGCATTTAGCTTCTTTGAGAGCTCTTGGGATGACTGTAATGTCAATTCTTTAAAAAAGTAAAAAGGCATCACTCTTGGAATTAAAGCTCTAACAAAATCTGGAAAAAATCTAAAGATCAATTTTCAAACACCTAGACTAGAATGATGTACCGGGAAAGACTCGGGGCTTTAGAAGGAACCAATTCTGTCACAGCAAGAGCAGATATCTTTCCTTTGACAGAATAATGGGATAGTAAATCAGGGAGAAGCATTAGATGCAATTTATCCTGACTTGGGAAAGAGTTTGATTCAGTCCTGTATGAAGTATTAATCAAGAAACAGGGAAAAATATGCTGAAGGTCTAACAGCTGTTAAGTGGATCAGCATCTGGTCCATTTAGTCAATCAGAAGCACTCAGAATATTGCTATTAATAGTTCAAAATGTCTGGAGCTATAGAACACAAGGAATCAAATGCAATTAATGCCATAATATAAATAAGCCAATACTAAAATAGAAAATAAATGGTAATCCATAACTACCCTACCAATATTAAAAACCATTAGCATTAATAGTTACCTATAGGTATCTTACTATGGCTCTGTGCTTTATCTATTTCAAAAGGTCTTTACCTTATATCATCAACAAAAAAAAAGGAAGAGGAAGTAATTAATTTGGTTTATTGAACAACAGAAACTTTAACCAATATAACCAAACCCATTGCCTTCAAGTCAATGCCGACTCATAGCAACTCTGTATGACAGAGTAGAACTGGCCCCATCAGATGCCCAAGGCTGTAATCTTTACAGAAGAAGACTGCCACATCTTTCTCCCACAGAGCATGGCTTGAGGGTTCGAACCGCCAGCGTTTCAGTTAGCAGTGGAGAAATTAACAACTATGCCACCAGGGCTCCTTACCACAAAACTAGATAGAGAAAATTGGTGCATTGAAAAGTGACCACATAGTATTTTTGGCATGGTAACAGTGATTAACAACAAAACAAGGAGTGAATTGGTATCCACTTGTGAATTAGGCAGATAATAGCAGAATAATCATATCTAGCATTTACTGACACTGAGTGCTAAATATATGCCAAACACTTCATATGAATTATCTCTTTGAAGGCACACCCAAGCCTATGAATGTTGTTATTAAGTATTACTTACCCTTGGATAAACACAAAAATAGAAAATCAAAGAACAAAGGAGTTAAAAAATAAGAATCATCTAATCTAGTTTCCCTCAAAGTAAAGGCACTTCTATAAAATCCTTTACATAAACAGATTTTGAGAACCCTGATAGATAAGAGATAGGACACTGAGAAGATAACCCCATGAGGAAAATAATAATAATAATGGTCTTTTTTTTTTTTTTTTTTTTTAATGACAGAAGAGAGTCATTGACTGAACGAAATGGAGAAAAAAAGAGGTGAACCCATGCCAGTTCACCAAATCTATTAACACATTAAAGTGTTAATAGATTTGGTGAACTGGCATGGGTGACCTTGAGCAGTTCAAGTTTGGTGGATATGAGTGGAAGACATTTTATGCAGATTAAAAATGTGTGTAATGGGGAGCCAAGATGGCGGAATAGACAGACGCTTCTGTCAAGCCCTCTTTACAACAAAGACCCGAAAAAACAAGTGAAATGAGTATATTTGTGACAAGCTGGGAGGCCTGAGCATCAAAGGCAAGCTTAGACAACAAACTGAGGGGAAGGGGAAGGAAGAGACCATTCAGAAGTGGAAAGGAATTGCCGGACCTGAATCGCAGAGTGGCTGTGGTGGTGGCGGGCTGGTCCTAGTGTTTGGCCACAGTTTCCTCAGGGAGAAGCAGCCAGCCACACAGCCCACTCACACGTCTGGAACCTGAGCAGAAGGGTGCTCTCTGCAAAAGCTAAGTATTTATGTATATTTTACCACGCCCTCCACCCCACACCCAACCCAGCTTCAGGGGCTGAATCCCTAGGCCTGACATAGACCCCGGTGAGCACCTGGAGCCATCCTCCCGGCCTTGAGGAAGGAAAAAATGTCCAACTGGGGGGAAAAGATAATTTCCTAGCTCCATTAACTAGGGGAGCTCAGGACAGAAGCGGCTCCTGTCCAGGCATAAACCATCCGTGGACCTTGAGCACCTTTCCCTCTGCATGGACCTGTGTGGGCCTATTTCGGGAGAATAGGCCCTTGTTGGCAAACTCCAACCACTTCAGCAGTGAGGTGGAGAGATGGGTGTTTGACATTTGACATTGCTTTGCCTATTAAACAAGGTCCTCACCTACCCACAACAAGGGCCTAAGGACTGGTGGCTCCACTTGGGTTACCCAGCCACCTGCGACAGGGGCCCAGGGATAACTGGTACCTCCCAGTCCTTACAACAAAATCTTTGGGTACCCATGGTCCCTCTGCAGAGCCCACCCACTAGCATGCTCTAGGGAATAGAGATGTGTTTTCCTCAGAGACACTTAGGGGTTGGTTCTCAGCCCCCTGCCTTGTTCAGAGCATGACCCCCTGCTGCAATCAGGTACCGGTATATACGCCAATCACCCCTGCCCCTCTAAGACTGTAGGACAGAGCCTGTACCACACACTTAATGGTCAGCTACATGGAAACCTGAGCTGAATTCATACAAGAAAACTGAATGGACTCCTAGACTGATATACCTGATAACAGCTCTAGCCAGCTGGGGACACAACACCAGAGCTCCAAAGGTGAAAATAATCAAGCTAGCTCACTCAAGAAACCCATAGGGGTATACCAAAACAAAACAAAGCAAGCAGCTATGACACAGTAAGCAAGCATAAACTAGTACAATAACTTCTAGATGGCTTGGAAACAACAGTCAATATCAAGTCACATAAAGAAACAGGCCATGATCACCTCAACAGGCTCTCAGAACAAAGAATCCAGGGATCTTTTAGATGAAAGTGCATTCCTGGAATTGCCAGATGCAGAATACAAAAGTTTAATATACAGAACCCTTCAAGACATCAGGAAGGAAATGAGGCAATAAGCAGAACAAGCCAAGGAACACACAGATAAAGCAACTGAAGAAATCAGAAAGATTATTCAGGAACATAATGAAAAGCTTAATAAGCTGGAAAAATCCATAGTCAGACAGCAATCAGAAATTCAGAAGATAAACAATAAAATTACAGAATTAGATAACTCAATACAGAGTCAGAGGAGCAGAATTGAGCAAGTAGAAGCTGGAATTTCTAAACTCGATGATTAATCACTTGGCACTAATATATCTGAAGAAAAATCAGATAAAAGAATTTTAAAAAATAAAGAAACTTTAAGAACCATGTGGGAGTGTAACAAGAGAAATAATCTACAAGTGATTGGAGTACCAGAACAGGGAGGGATACCAGAAAATACAGAGAAAATTGTTGAGGATTTGTTGGCAGAAAAATCCCCTGATACTGTGAAAAATGAAAAGATATCTATCCAAGAAGCTCATTGAACTCCACATAAGGTAGATCTTAAAAGAAAGTCACCAAGACATATTATAGTCAAGCTTGCCAAAACAGAAGATAAGGAGACAATTATAAGAGCAGCGAGGAGTAAAAGAAAAGTCACCTACAAAGGAGAGCCAATAAGTATAAGCTCGGACTAATCAGCAGAAACCATGCAGGCAATGAGATGGCATATTTAAAAAATTGAAGGAAAGAAAATAGCCTGCCAAGAATCATATATCCATCAAAACTGTCCCTTAAATATGAAGGTGAAATTAAGACATTTCCAGATAAACACAAGTTGAGGGAATTCTTAAAAACCAAACCAAAACTACAAGAAATACTAAAGGGAGTTCTTTGGTTAGAAAATTAGTAATATCAGGTATCAACCCAAGACTAGAACACTGGGCAGAGCAACCAGAAGTCAACTCAGACAGGGAAATCCAAAAACAAACAAACAAAAAAAAGCAAAGCAAAACACAGGGTAACGGCGATGTTATTATATAAAAGAAGACAACATTAAAATAATAAAGAGAGACTAAAAAATGTAATCATACACCTTCCATATGGAGAGGAAGATATGGTGATACAAAGAAATAAAAGTTAGTTATAAATTTAGAAAAATAAGGATAAATAATAAGGTAACCACAAAGGAGACAAACTATTCTACTCATCAAAATAAAATACAAGGGAAAAATACAGACTCAGCAGAAACAAAATCAAAAACAACAAATATGAGGAAAGGACAATACGTAAAGAAAATCTACTCAGCACATAAAATCAAGTGGGAAAAAGAAGCTATCAACACACACAAAAAGATATCAAAATGATAGCACTAAATTCATACCTGTCCATGACTACCCTGAATGTAAATGGACTAAATGCACCAATAAAGAGACAAAGAGTGGCAGGATGGATAAAAAAACAAGATCCGTCTACATGCTGACTACAAGAGACACACCTTAGACTTAGAGATACAAACAAACTAAAACTCAAAGGATGGAAAAAATTTATCAAGCAAACAGCAGTCAAAAAAGAGCAGGTGTGGCAATATGAATTTCTGACAAAATAGACTTTAAAGTTAAATCCATCAGAAAGGATATGGAAGGACACTATATAATGATCAAAGGGACAATACACCAAGAAGATATAACCATATTAAATATTTATGCACCCAATGACAGGGCTGCAAGGTACATAAAACAAACTCTAACAGCATTGAAAAGTGAGATAGGCAGCTCCACAATAATAGTAGGAGACTTCAACACACCACTTTTGGTGAAGGACAGAACATCCAGAAAGAAGCTCAATAAAGACATGGAAGATCTAAATGCCACAATCAACCAACTCGACCTCGTAGATATATACAGAATACTCCACCCAACACCAACCAACTATATACATTTTTTTCTAGTGCACATGGAACATTCTCTAGAATAGACCACATATTAGGTCATAAAGCAAGCCTTAGCAGAATCCAAAACATTGAAATGTTAAAAAGCATCTTCTCTGACCATAAGGCCATAAAAGTGGAAATCAATAACAGGAAAAGCAGGGAAAAGAAATCAAACACTTAGGAACTGAATAATACCATGCTCAAAAAAGACTGGATTATAAAAGATATTAAGGATGGAATAAAGAAATTCAGAGAATCCAATGAGAATGAAAACACTTCCTATCAGAACCTTTGGGACCACAGCAAAAGTGGTGCTCAGAGGCCGATTTATACCAATAAATGCACACATCCAAAAAGAAGAAAAGACCAAAATCAAAGAATTATCCCTACAACTTGAACAAATAGAAAGAGAGCAACAAAAAAAACCCGCAGGCAATAGAAGAAAACAAATAATAAAAATTAGAGCTGAACTAAATGAAATAGAAAACAGAAAAACAATTGAAAGAATTAACAAGACCAAACACGGGTTCTTTGAAAAACTCAACAAAATTGATAAACCACTGGCCAAACTGACAAAAGAAAAACAGGAGAGGAAGCAAATAACCTAAATAAGAAATGAGATGGGCGATATTACAACAGAGCCCACTGAAATTAAAAGAATCATATCAGATTACTATGAAAAACTGTACTCAAACAAATTTGAAAACCTAGAAGAAATGGATGAATTCCTAGAAACACGATACCTACTTAAACTAACACAAACAGAGGTAGAACAACTAAATAGACCCATAACAAAAGAAGAGATTGAAAAGGTAATCAAAAAACTCCCCACAAAAAAAGCCCTGGTCCAGAGGGCTTCACTGCAGAGTTCTACCAAACTTTCAGAGACGCGTTAACACCACTACTACTAAAGGTATTTCAGAACATAGAAAAGGATGGAATAGTACCAAATTCATTCTATGAAGCCACCATATCCCTGATACCAAAACCAGGTAAAGACTACACAAGAAAAGAAGATTATAGACCTATATCCCTCATGAATGTAGGTGCAAAAATCCCCTACAAAATTCTAGCCAATAGACTTCAACAACATATCAAAAAAATAATTCACCATGACCAAGTGGGATTCATACCAGGTATGCAGGGATGGTTCAACATTAGAAAAACAATTAATGTAATCCACCACATAAATAAAACAAAAGACAAGAATCACATGATTTTATCAATTGATGCAGAAAAGGCATTTGACAAAGTTCAACACTTATTCATGATAAAAACTCTCAGCAAAATAGGAATAGAAGGAAAATTTCTCAACATAATAAAGAGCATTTATACAAAGCCAACAGCCAACATCACCCTAAATGGAGAGACCCTGAAAACATTCCCATTGAGATCGGGAACCAGGCAAATAAAAAAAAAAACAAGGATGCCCTTTATCACCACTCTTATTCAACAGTGTGCTGGAAGTCCTAGCCAGAGCAATTAGGCAAGACAAAGAAATAAAAGGCATCCAGATTGGCAAGGAGGAAGTAAAAGTATCTCTATTTGCAGATGACATGATCTTATACACAGAAAACCCTAAGAAATTCTCCAGAAAACTACTGAAACTAATAGAAGAGTTCAGCAAAGTATCGAGATACAAGATAAACATACAAAAATCAGTTGGATTCCTCTACGCCAACAAAAAGAACATCAAAGAGGAAATCACTGAATCAATGCCATTTACAGTAGCCCCCCAAAAGATAAAATACTTAGGAATAAATCTTACCAGAGATGTAAAAGACTTATACAAAGAAAACTACAGTACACTTCTGCAAGAAACCAAAAGAGGCTTACATAAGTGGAAGACCATAACTTGCTCATGGATAGGAAGACAACATTATAAAAATGTCTATTCTACCAAAAGTGATCTATACATTTAATGCAATTCCGATCCAAATCCCAATGACATTCTTTAATGAGATGGAGAAACAAATCACCAACTTCATATGGAAGGGAAAGAGGCTCCGGATAAATAAGGCATTACTGAAAAAGAAGAACAAAGTGGGAGGCCTTACTTTACCTGATTTTAGAACTTATTATACCACCACAGTAGTCAAAACAGCCTGGTACTGGTACAACAACAGATACATGGACCAATGGAACGGAATTGAGAATCCAGACATAAATCCATCCACATATGAGCAGCTTATATTTGACAAAGGCCCCAAAACAGTTAAATGGGGAAAAGACAGTCTTTTTAACAAATGGTGCTGGAATAACTGGATATCCATCTGCAAAAAATGAAACAAGACCCATACCTCACTCCATGCACAAAAACTAACTCAAAATGGGTCAAAGACCTAAATATAAAATCTAAAACGATAAAGATCATGGAAGAAAAAATAGGGACAACATTAGGAGCCTTAATACATGGCATAAACAGTATAGAAAACATTATAAAGAACACAGAAGAAAAACTAGATAACTGGGAGCTCCTAAAAATCAAACACTTATGCTCATCCAAAGACTTCACCAAAAGAGTAAAAAGACTACCTACAGGCTGGGAAAAAGTTTTTAGCTATGACATTTCTGATCAGCGTCTGATCTCTAAAATCTACATGATACTGCAAAAACTCAACTGCAAAAAGACCAATAACCCAATTAAAAAATGGGCAAAAGATATGAATAGACACTTCACTAAAGAAGACATTCAGGTAGTTAACAGATACATGAGGAAATGTTCACGATCATTAGCCATTAGAGAAATGCAGATCAAAACTACAATGAGATTTCATCTCACTCCAACAAGGCTGGCATTAATCCAAAAAACAGAAAGTAATAAATGTTGAGAGGCTGTGGAGAGATTGGAACACTTCTGTACTGCTGGTGGGAATGTCAGATGGTACAACCACTTTGGAAATCGATTTGGTGCTTCCTTAAAAAGCTAGAAACAGAACTACCATAGGATCCAGCAATCCCACTCCTCAGAATATATCCTAGAGAAATAAGAGCCTTTATACAAACAGATATATGCACACCCATGTTTATTGCAACACTGTTTACAATAGCAAAAGCATGGGAGCAACCAAGGTGCCCAGCAACGGATGAATGGAGAAATAAATTATGGTATATTCACACAATGGAATACTACGCATCAATAAAGAACAATGAGGAATCTGTGAAACATTTCATAACATGGAAGAACCTGGACGGCATTATGCTGAGTGAAATTACTCAGTTGCAAAAGGACAAATATTGTATAAGACCACTATTATAAGAACTTTGGCAATAGTTTAAACTGAGAAGAAAACATTCTTTTCTGGTTACGAGAGGGGGGAGAGAGGGAGGGTGGGAGAGGCGTATTCACTAATTAGATAGTAGATAAGAACTACTTTAGGTGAAGGAAAGACAGCACACAATACAGGGGAGGTCAGCACAATTGGACTAAACCAAAAGCAAAGAAGTTTCCTGAATAAACTGAATGCTTCGAAGGCCAACGTAGCAGGGGCAGGGGTCTGGGGACCATGGTTTCAGGGGACATCTAAGTCAATTGGCATAATAAAATCTATTAAGAAAACATTTTGCATCCCACTTTGAAGAGTGGCATCTGGGGTCTTAAACACTAGCAAGCATCCATCTAAGATGCATCAATTGGTCTCAACCCACCTGGATCAAAGGAGAATGAACACCAAGGACACAAGGTGATTACGAGCCTAAGAGACAGAAAGGGCCACATGAACCAGTGACTACATCATCCTGAGACCAGAAGAACTAGATGGTGCCTGGCTACAACTGATGACTGCCCTGACAGGGAACACAACAGGGAATCCCTGAGGGACTAGGAGAAGAGTGGGATGCAGACCCCATATTCTCATAAGACCAGACTTAATGGTTTGACTACGACTGGAAGGACCCAGGTGGTCATGGCCCCCAGACCTTCTGTTGGCCCAGGACAGGAACCATCCCTGAAGCCAACTCTTCAGACATGGATTGGACTGGACAATGGGTTGGAGAGGGATGCTGGTGAGGAGTGAGCTTCTTGGATCAGGTAGACACTTGGGACTATGTAGGCATTTTCTGCCTGGTGGGGAGATGAGAAGGTGGAGGGGGTTAGAAGCTGATGAAAAGGTCACAAAAAGAGAGAGTGGAGGGAGAGAGCAGGCTGTCTCATTAGGGGGAGAGTAACTGGGAGTGTGTAGCAAGGTGTATATGGGTTTTTGTGTGAGAGACTGACTTGATTTGTAAACTTTCACTTAAAGCACAATAAAAATTATTTTAAAAAAGTGTGTGTAATGGGCTAAAGGGCATAAATCATTTGATGAGTTTGGGCAAGAAAATAATAGTAATAGAGTAAGTGAAAAGAGTCAAAAAACAAAACAGATTGTTTTAATAGATTAAAAAATCATAAAAATAAAAAAAGAGGAGAGTTTGAACGGATAAAGAGGTGGTGAGAAATGTTTACTGTTAGGCATCTAAGAAAATTTTTTGTGGATTGTCTTCATTGAAGAAAGGAGTGAATTCTAGAGGTAACTGATTTTTTTCTTCGAAATGATAGGGAAGATTAGACAAACATATATTGAGAGATAGATCGGGGACCAGATAATTGGTGATAAGAATGGCATGGATGTGAATTTAACAAGAACATAGCTAGCACAGCTACTGTGGTCGGTAAGCCATTGAACTGATGAAGGTTGCATCATAGGGCTGGCAAACTTTATCACTTATGTAGCACTGGTCCCTTCCTCTAGTTCTCCACAGCATTGTAGGGAATAGCAAATAGAAGAATGAAATAAAGCCATCTTTTACAGTAGAATACACAGGATATTTTGAAAGAGTCATTTTTTTTTGCTGATTATTCCTTCTTTTACCTCAGATATTCCTAAGGAATCATTTTCTTCCTAAAGTACATTCCTCAGAAACGGCTTTTATGAGTTTATGTAGGTGAAGAACAGGCTATAAAGTGGATCTATGCCTGAAACTCTAGGCTGACTTTTATTTTTTTCTAGTACTTTGAAGATGTATTTGCACTTGCTTCTAATGTCATTTCTGATAAATCCAATCATTTTGCTGTATAAATTATTATCTTTTCTCTTTGGCTACTTTTAATCTATTTGTCTTCCATATTCTACAGTTTCAGCACATAAGTCTAAGTGTAGATTATATGTTTATTACACTCTTGGATTTTGTGTGTGTGTGTGTGTGTGTGTGTGCTCTCTGAAGATTCTACTCTGCTTTCATTAGTTAGCAACTATAATGCTTTAAAATATTATCTTTTGCATCTATCTGCTACCTTCTACTGGGACTCCTATTTTATGTACAATAGCAAGAATGCCTTATGAGATAAAAGTGTTTCAAGATATCAGTCTCCTTAAAGAACTATCAATATATCAATAAGAAATGTCCATGTAAAAATTTAAAAAACTTCATTTTTATATCATGGTGCTAAAAATGCCTTTAATCACCAATCTTTATATCTTATTACTTTGCCTTACATCAAAACACCTAAATTGCTGGATTATTAATAACTAATAATAAATCGTTAGTCAAAAACTATAGATATTTAGAAAATCCTTACTGTATAAACATCTGCTATTTTATGAAAATACAAACATTATGTCTGCATTTTAATGTAAATTGGACTTTTATTGTAATTGTTCATAATTGTCAACTATTTCCCAGAGCATCTACTGAATGTGAAAAGAGAAAGAGAGAGAAAAGAGAGCTATCGGGGGATCAGCACTGTATTGATGAAGTTTAAGCAGATGGAAAGAACTACAGGTATGAATGGATGTAAAATATTTTTCTTTTTATGCTCTAAATGTTTATCATCTCTTTCTTTCTAGGGTTCTCTGTAAGAATGTTTGTACAATGTTGCCCTACATTTTTATGTTGCTAAGACAGCCTCTCTACCCCTCACAGAATGATTTCTCAGACAAAGCTTGAAATGACGAACTATATTCCAGTTTGACCCAGAAAGCTTTGACTTTAAAAATCAGAGTGGTCTAAGTGGCTCAGACAAGATGGAAGTCTGAATTAATTAGAAAATTTGACTATAATGACCCTTGAGGGAAGAAATAACACATTCAACTTTTTTTTTTGTTAAAATGGTGTCTATGTAATTTAAATGAATAACCATTAATAAAATAGCTGAAACTCAAATGTTTTAAGGTTAAATAAATTAACAAAAAAATCTCTTTAGCTGTTCTAGTGATTCGGAAATACAGATAACTGCTTATAGAATGAAATGAGCTTAAAACCACTGGCAAGAAAATACTTATATTAAGAGCTGGGCTGATAACCAAAACTTGGCCATTGGAATCCACCAGCTGCTCCTTGGAAACACTAAGGAGCAGCTCTACTCTGTCCTACAGGGTCGCTATGACTCAGAATCAACTCAACAGCAACTTTTTTTTTCTTTTTATCACAATTCTTAGTACATTGCTAAGTATATATTTATTGAATAAATGCTGAATTATTTTATAAGCTATTATTTTCATGTAAATAGAAATAAATTATGTAGATACAGAAGTATCATCAGCATGCATCTTGATATTTAACATTTGTGGTTATATGGAATCTTATACTTTGCTTTCCTTACTTGCGATATTAGTGAGTATACTGTTAAGTGTTCAGCATTGCTTCTTGTTCCTATACAACACATTTTGGTCAAGAAATTTAAAGGTTTAAAATGAGTCAGGATTTTATCTCTTTGTACTCATCAGTCATGAGTATAGCTCAGCATGACAGCAAACCCCTTGATCGTATTTCGAAAGCAACTATTTCAAGTTTAAATAATCATACGAAAATGGCAAACCTTTAAAGTTACATCTGATTATTTTTATATAATAATAATATTCATTTATTTATTTAGTCCTTCAACAAATATATATTCTAAATTAACTGCCAGAATTAAGAGGGGTAAAATAAAATAGACATGGCTCCTCCTTCATGGAAAGTACATGCAAGCGTTGGAATAAACCAAACTTAATTTATGCAGATGGTCACTTGAACTTAGAGACAGTCTTAAGAATAGATTTGAGGAGGTGGAGCCAACATGGCACTATAGACAGAAGCACCACACCATCCCTTCACAGCAAGGACTTGAAAAACTAATTAAAACAGAGACAAATGTCTATCCTGGAACCCTCAGTGTCAAATGAAGAGATAAAGAACTCAGCCAAGCACCAAATGGAATAAGAAACTAACAGAGAACAGAGTAGAGATCCCTTATCAGCTAATGTGGCACAGATTCACCATCTTGGACTCCTCAGCCACCAAGATCGGTGGACAGGGAATATGGAAAGACAGCTTCAAGGAGCTCCCAGCTGGAGACAGAGCACATGGTTACCAGTGATAGACACTTTCCCACTCCTCACCCTTCTTCCCCCTTCTCAGCCTCTGCCACTTCTTGGCAGGCTGCAGTCTTTCGACCAGGGAGGTGCTGGCTGCCACTTGGATTTGCCCTACCTACACCAGCCAGCTTCTTCAGTGCCTTTTTTTTTTTTTTTTTTTTTGCTGCGGTAGTTTTTTTCAGCTTCTTTTGTTTTTTTTTTTTTTTTTTCTCATCTCCTTCCCTTCCTTTCTCTCGAACACCTGGCTCCGTGTGCCATCTCCACTTCTTCTTGACAGGCTGTGAAGCACCGCTCGGCTGAGGAACCACTTCCCCAGTCTGTGCCAAAACACCAGTGGGATCTCTTCTTTTTTTCTTTTTCTTCGTTTCTCATCACTCTTTACTTTCCTTTTTCTGTTTTTTCCTGTCTCCTGAATACCTGTCCCTTCTATACGGGTTGTGCTGTGGGGCTTGGGAGCCACTTTCCTGGTCCTTGCCTCCAAGCCAGTGGGCTCTCTTGGGGATTTTTTTTTTTCTTCTTCTTCTTTTCTCAATTTCTTGTCTCTCTCTACTAACCTTCCCTTCTTATCTCCTGAACGCATGGTGCTGTGCACCATCTCTGTTCTTTCTAGATGGCTGTACAATGCTGTGCAGCTGGGGAGCCACTTCCCCTGTCTGTGTCACCACGTCAGTGGGCTCCTTTAAGGCATTTCTTTACTTTTTCTGTTGGTTTTCCTTTCTTTTCTCCCTTTACCTTCCTTCTTTAACCTCCTCTTGAATACCTCGTGCTGTGTGCCATCTCCACTCCTTCTGGATAGGCTGTGCAGCACTGCTCAGCTAGGGGCCCTCTTCCTGTGGGCTTCTTGAGACTTTTTTTTTTCTTCTTTCTACTTTTTTTTTTGCTAGGTTTCTTCTTTCTACTTTTTTTCCTAGGTTTCTTGTCTTTCTCCACCTCCCTTCTTTTCTTTCCTCCCAACCACCTGGCATCTTTTCTTTTTTTCTTTATTTTCTCAGTTTTTTTTTTTATCTCTCTACATTCCTTCCATTCCTTTCTCTTGATTATCTAGCCATATGTGCCTTTCTGTCTCCTTTTTTAAAATCTAAATTATTATCTCTCACTCCCTTCCTTCTTTTCCTTTCTCCCGTCCATCTAGCTGCATGTTCCCTGTCTGTTCCTTCTTTATGGGCTATGCCTCACTGCCTGGCTAGAAAGCCACTGACATACAGCTTCAATGGGTCTGTGCTACTTCAACGGTAGGCTCCTTCAGCATTTTTTTTTTTTTTGGCCCCTGTTTTTCTCTCCTCTTTCTCTTCTTTCCCACACCCACTTAGTGCCACACATCACAACCCCCCCCCTTCCTATCTGCTTCTTGCACTGAACATTGCACCCCTGAGCAGCACAGGCAAGGCCTACTGGAAACTGCCCTGCACAGACTCCCAGTCCCACCCCGTCAGCCCCAGTACATGCCATAAACAACCCATCCCAGCAGCTCCTCCTGTACTGGGCCTACCCTGCTACACCATAGCTGAGCAATTGGCCCTGCCCATTGGACAATGTGATGAGAAGAATTGTGCCCCCAGATGATCAAACAACAAAGAATGTCCAACTGGCCTGATCATTCATAACCAAAAAAAACAAAAAAGCAGGAGGAAACAAATAAATCCACAATCAATAAATAAAGAATACAACTACTGAATGTCCCAAAGACAGCAGATGATATCAAAATGTAAAAAAAAAAAAAAATAGGACAGGATGATTCCAGTAGGTGTCCCAAATAAAACACCAGACAACCTGGCAGTAGAAAAAAAAAAAAAACCCAAAAAACACTGGAACTACCTGATAGGGAATTTGAATCTCTAATATTCAGAGTTATCCAAGAGTTGAACGAAAAAGTGACAAAAATGGGGAAAAAATAGACAAAATCACAGAAAAGACAGAAAAAACAATGAAAGGATTCAGGAAAATAGTATAGGGAACAAAATGTAAAAATAAATTCACAACTAGAAATCATACAAAAACAGTAATTAGAAATCCAAAAGTAAGCAACAAGATTTCAGAAATGGACACTCATAGAAGGGCTGAGGAGTAGGTTTGAAACAATGGAAGACAGGATCAGTGAAATTGAAGACAGATACTTGGCTACTACTTTGAGGAAAAATCAGAGAAAAGAATGAAGAAAAATGAAGAAACCCTGAGAATGACGTGGGATACAATCAAAAGCAAAAAGAAATGCCAATGTTTGGAGTTCCAGAACAAGGGGAGAAAATGGAAAACACAGAGAGGATCATTGAAGAATTGCTGACAGAAAACTTCCCTAATATTATGAAAGATGAAAAACTGACCATCCAAGAAGCTCAATGAACCCCATATAAGATAGGCCTCAAAAGAAAATCCCCAAGGCATATCATAATCACACTCGCTAATACCTTTTTTTAATACCAAAAAGAATCCTGAGAGCAGCTTGAGAAAAATGAAAATTCACATACAGAGGGGAAACAATAAGACTAAACTTTGATTACTTGGCAGAAATTATGCAGACAGGATAGCAATGGGATGACATATATAAAACCGTGAAAGAAAAAAATTGCCAACCAAGAATAAAACATCCTACAAAACTCTTGTTCAGATATGATGGTGAAATTAGGACATTTCCAGACAAACAGAAGTTAAGGGAATATGTAAAAAGCCAAACCAAACTTACAAGGATTATTAAAGGATCATCTATGTGATCCATCTATGTGCCTATTCCCTTTGGTTTGAGAACAAATAACATCATACAACAGCCTGAATCTAGGACACAAAACCATATCAGCCAGATACTAACCTAGGTAATGAACTCTCAAGGATTAATCAAACCTAAAAAATTTACACCACTTTGGTAAGTTATGTCTGGGGTCTTAAAGTTTGTGAGCAGCCAGCAAAGATACTCCACTGGTCTCACCCCATCGGGAGCAAGGGAAAATGAAGAAAACCAAAGACACAAGGGAAAGATTAGTACTAAGGACTAATGGACCACAGCTACCACAGCCTCCATCAGACTGATTCCGGCACAACTAGATGGAACCCAGCTACCACCACTCACTGTTCTGACAGGGATCACAACAGATGGTCCTGAACAGAGCTGGAGAACAATGTAAATCAAAATTATAACTCACAAAAAAGAACCAGACTTTCAGGCCTGAAAAAGTCTGGAGAACCCTGAGGGTTTGGCCCCCAGACAACCTTTTAGCTCAGTAATGAAGTCACGCCTGAAGTTCACCCTTCAGCCAAAGATTAGACAGGCCCATAAAACAAAATGAGACCAAAGGGGCACACCAGCCTGGGTGCAAGGACCAGAAGGCAGGAGGGGACAGGAAAGCTGGTAATAGGGAACCCAAGTTTGAGAAAAGAGAGTGTTGACATGTAGTGTTAGTAACCAATGTCACAAAACAGTATTTATACTAGATGTTTAATAAGAATCTAGTTTGTTCTGTAAACCTTCATTTAAAGTACAATTAAAAAATAAAAAAAGAATAGATTTGATGTGTTGAACACTAGTGACGGAAGACCAGACGAGTTGTGGGATGACATCAAGAACATCATACATGAAGGAAGCAAGAGATCATTAAAAAGACAGGAAAGAAAGAAAAGACCAAAATGGATGTCAGCAGAGACTCTGAAACTTACTATTGAACATCAAGTAGCTAAAGCGAATTGAAGAAATGGTAACATAAAAAGAGCTGAATAGAAGATTTCAATGAGCAGCTCAAAAAGACAAAGTAAAGTATAATAATGAAATGTGCAAAAACCTGGAGTTAGGAAACCAAAAAGAAAGAACATGCTCAGTATTTCTCGAGCTCAAAGAACTGAAGAAAAAATTCAAGCCTCAAGTTGCAAAGGTGTAGGATTCTATGGACAAAAAAATACAATGACACAGAAAGCATCAAAGAAGATGGAAGGAATACAGAGAGTCACTACCAAAAAGACTTGCTTGACCTTCAACCATTTCAGGTGGTAACATGATTAAGAACCAATGATACAGAACGAAGAAGTCCAAGCTGCACTGAAGGCATTGGTGAAAAACAAGTCTCCAGGAATTGAAAGAGTAACAAATGAGATATTTCAACAAACTGATGCAGTTCTGAAAGAGCTCACTCATCTATGCCAAGAAATTTGCAAGACAGCTACCTGGCCAACTGACTGGAAGAGATTCATCTATGTGATCCATCTGTGTGCCTATTCCAAAGAAAGGTGATCCAACGAAATGTGGTAATTATCAAACGGTATCATTAATATCACACACAAGTAAAGTTATTCTGAAGATAATTAAAAAATGGTTGCAGCAGTACATCTATAGGGAATTTCCAGAAATTCATGCCAGATTCAGAAGAGACGGTAGAACAAAGAATATCAATGCTGATGTCAGATATATCTGTCTGAAATCAGAGAATACTAGGAGGATGTTTACCTGTGTTTTGTTGAGTATGTAAAAGCATTCAACGTTGTGGATCATAACAAATTATGAATAACATTGTGAAGAATGGAAATTCCAGAACACTTAATTGTGCTCATGTTGAGCCTGTTCATAGACTAGGAGCCAGTTTTTGGAAAAGAACAAGGAGACACTGTGATTTAAAATCAGAAAAGGTGTGCATCAAGGTTGTATTCTTTCACCATATTTACTCAATTTGTATGCTGAGCAAATAATCCGAGAAGCTGGACTATATGAAGAGGAAAGCAGCATCAGGAATGGAGGGAGACTCACTAACAACCTTCAGTATGCAGAGGACACAACCTTGCTTGCTGAAAGTGAAAAGGCCTTGAAGCTTTTACTGATAAAGATCAAAGATTACAGCCTTCAGTATGGATTACACCTCAACAAAAAGAAAACAAAATCCTCACAACTGGACCAATAAGCAACATCATGATAAAAAAAAAAAAATAGATGGAGAAAATATTGAAATTGTCAAGGATTTCATTTTTCTTGGATCCACAATCAACACTCATGAAAGCAATAGTCAAGAAATCAAACGAAGTATTGTTTGGGTAAAATCTGCTTAAAAAGACCTCTTTAAACTGTTTAAAAGTGAAAATGTCACTTTAAGGTCTAAGAGGTGCCTGACCCAAACCATAGTATTTTCAATGACCTCATATGCATGCGAAACCTGAACAATGCATAAGGAAGACAGAAAAATTGATGCATTTGAATTATGGTGTTGGCAAAGAATATTGAATGTACCATGAACTGCCAGAAGAAACAAATTTGTGTTGGAACAAGTACACTTAGAATACTCCTTAGAAGGCAGGATGTCAAGACTTGGTCTCATGTACTTTGAACGTGTTATCAGGAAGAACCAGTCTCTAGAGAAGGATATCATGCATGGTAAGGTCAGTGAAAAGTAAGAGGGCCAGGGAAAAAAGGAGAAGAACCTCACCGAGATGGATTGACACAGTGGCTGTAACAATGAGCTCAAACATAGCAATGGTTGTGAGGATGGTGCAGTACTGGGCAGTGTTTCTTTCTGTTGTTTATAACATCACTATGAGTCAGAACTGACTCAATGGCACCTAACAATAATAAACAAATTATGCAGTTGCTATTTATATCAGTTTTGATAAGTGCAACAGATATGAAAATATTGCTATTAATGTGTATAATGACTCCAATATCTTGAAGAAATGACAAAGTAAACTTTAAGGAAGAAGAAGAATTGAGCTTGCAGAGGGGCGAGTGAATGAAAACCTGCAAGTTAAAAAACTGACTATAACTCCTGAGGTGGTATAGTAAGATAAACTTGGTCAGATCATGCTTAAATTGTAGGTTAACTTAAGGATTTTATTCATTATCTAAATAATAATGGAGCATCAGTGAAAGCTTTTGAACAAGAGAGTGACATCATAATAATTTTCTTTTAAAAGTGTCACTTTGGCATGGAAATTGATTGAAAGAGGACAAGAATAAATCTGCAAGAGCTGGTTGGGAAGCCAGGTGAGCCACGATGGTAGCTTGAACTAGGTTAGATACACTAAAAAAAAAAAAAAACTAGAGAAGTGTAAATGTTAAAATAGTTATTTAAGAATACACCCTTTCCTCACTTATGGATGTGGTTAGGTTCCAAAGACCAGGTTGTTATGTGAAATTGGTGTTATGGGGAATTGAGGATGATCACATCAGGTCACAAAATGGAGGATGACTATATCATTACATAATTGCCAAATTACATCATTGCATTACTGCCAAGTTATGTCGTTACCTAAGTGCCAAGTTACATCATTATATAACTGTAAAACCACTGAGAATCATGGCTCAGCCAAGTTGACAAGTAACCTTAACCATCACAGCCAGCATTACTCTTGCCTCATTCCTTGGCATTCATTACTGTCAGGCATACATCTATAATGTGCAAAATAGTCAGATAGTAGATTTTTTACTATTTTCATACATGTGAAATATTGGATAACAAAATAGTCAATAAGTAAAGAGAAAATATAGATATTTAGGATATCTACTGTATTTTTACATATAGAAAGCTGGCCTTCTATGTTTGTTTGCCAACCGCTCTCTCCCACTGAGCATGCTATGTGTGAAAAAATCAGCATAGCATGCTTATGAAAATACCTCCTGGTGGGTGGAAGGAGCTGTTGGCAAACACAGAAGCCGCATATTATTTGTGTAAAATACGGTTTTTAAATAGATATTTAAGAAGTGGACAGGACTTTGTGACAGATGAATCATGGAAATTGAAGGAGCAGTCAATGATTATTTCCAGGCTTCTAGCTTTAAAAAAAACAAAAAAAACAAAAAAAAACTAATACCTTTCATTAAAATAGGGAGCCAAGAAGGAAACCCAGATTTAGATGACTGAGGGAGATGAAGGGTATTAGATTTAGATTTAAGTTTGAGGAGCCTGTAAAAATCTTATTGATTGGAACTCAGAGAAGAATTCTTGTCTGGAGAAATATTTTGATGTTATTTATGAATAGATTGTAACTGAAGTCCGTGGACGGGTATGAAAAAAACTACAGAATTAGAATAAAATTAACTAAAGATCAAACTTCCAGAAATTCTAATATACATAGGTTGAGTAGGTGAGGGTGAGTCAGCAGAAGAAACTGACAAGGAGCAATGAGACATTAACTATAAAAACAGGGGGTGGTGGGCACAGGAAGGAAGAGTCTTAGTTTCAACAAAGCTAATAAATAATGTTTTAAGAAATGGTGTGTGGTAAATAGTTTTGAATAAACTTAAGCGTTCAAGCAGTGTGTGATCAGAAAAATATCCATTGGGATGGATGACTTGGAAGTCATTATTACCTCAAGGAGAGTCATTTTGTGAATTGGTAGTGGAAAAAGACTTAATTGGAATACATATGGCAGTATGTGCAGGTTAAATGTGATAATCTTGAGAGTAAAATCTCTTCCCTGAAGTTGGAAGAGAGAAGTGGGGTTGAAGGAAGTTTTTGTCTTTAAGTTGGGAAAATTCAAACATGGTTAAATGTGAATTGTAAGAATTCTATGAAGGCGCATATGGTAAAGATGCAGGGTGTATAGGGAATGATCAATATTGGAAAGTTTCTGACAAGGAGAGATTTGTTGCTCATACAGGATCAAGGTTTCAGAGAAGGGACTGGCATTAGATTACATTGCTTAACTACTGGAAAGAAAGATCACTACATATCTAGATAGGTGATCAGTGAAACAGAGTTGCACTGAGCTCTCACTAAGTAAAAATTGGATTGATCGAAGAGTGCTGCCACCAAATATCAGTATCAGCACCTGATAACATGTCCAAAGTACATATGACAAACTCTCATCATCCTCGCCTTTAAGGAGCATTCTGGCTGTACTTCTTCCAAGACAGATTTGTTCATTTTTCTGGAAGTTCATGGTATATTCAATATTCTTCGCCAACACCATAATTCCAAGGCATCAATTCTTCTTCAGTCTTCCTTACTTATTGTCCAGCTTTCACATGCATATGAGGTGATTAAAAATATCATGACTTGGGTCAGGTCCACCTTAGTCCCCAAAGTGACATCCTTGCTTTCTAACACTTAAAAGAGGTCTTTGGCCAGGTTTACCCAATGCAGTATGTCATTTGATTTCTTGACTGCAGCTTCTATGGGTGTTGATTGTGGATCCAAGTAAAATGAAACCCTTGAAAACTTCAATCTTTCTGTTTGTCATGATGTTGCTTATCAGTCCAGTTGAAAAGATTTTTGTTTTCTTTATATTGAAGCGTAATCCGTACTGAAGGGAGTAGTCTTTGATCTTCATTAGTAAGTGCTTTAAGTCTTCTTTGCTTTCAGCAAGTTTGTATCCTCTGCGTATTGAAGATTGTTGATTAGTCTTCCTCCAACATGATGCTGTGTTCTTCATATAGACCATTTTCTCGGATTCTTTGTTCTGAATACAGATTAAGTATGGTGAAAGGATATACCCTGACATATGCCTTTCCTGATTTAAACCACCCAGTATTCCATTTTTCTGTTACAACAACTGCCTCTTAATCTATGAACAGGCTCCTCATGAGCACAATTAAGTGTTCTAGAATTCCCATTCTTCACAATGTTATCCATAATTTGTTAGGATCCACACAGTCGAACGCATTTGCATGGTCAATAAAACACAGGTAAACATCCTTCCAGTATTCTATGCTTTCAGCCAAGATCCCTCTTACATCAGCAATGATATGCCTAGTTCCTCACTCTCTTCTGAATCCACCGTGAATTTCTGGCTGTTCCTGTTGATGTATTGCTGCAACGAGTTTTGGATTATCTTCAGAAAAACTTTACTTGCACGTGATATTAATGATATTATTTGATAATTTCTTCATCCTTCTGGATCACTTTTCTTGTTATGAGCACAAATACAGATCTCTCCCAGTAGGCTGGCTGGGTAGTCTTCTTCCAAATTTCTTGCAGAGTCAAGTGAGGACTTCCAGCATTGCATCTGTTTGTTGAAACATCTCAATTGGTATTCTGTCAATTCCTGGAGCCTTGTTTTTCACCGGCGCTTTCAGTGCAGGTTGGACTTCTTCCTTCAGTATCATCTGTTCTAGATCATATGTTACCTTCTGAAATGGGTAAATGTCAACCAATTCTTTTTGGTACAGTAACTCTCTATTCCTTCCATCTTCTTTTATGCTTCCTGCGTTGTTCAATATTTTTCCCATAGAATCCTTCACTATTGCAAAGTGAGGCTTAAACTTTTTCTTCAGTTCTTTCAGCTTGAAAAATGCAGAACATGTTCTCCTTTTTGGTTTTCTAAATCCAGGTCTTTGCATTTATTATAATACTTTACATTGTCTTCTTGAGCCACCCTTTGTAATTTTCTGTTCTGCTCCATTACTTCATCATTTCTTCCTTTCACTTTAGCTACTCTGCCTTCAAAAGCAGGTTTCAGAGTGTCTTCTGACATCTATTTTGGTCTTTTTTTTTCCCTGTCACTTTAATTACCTTTTGCTTTCTTCATGTATTAGGTCCTTAATGTCACCCCACCATCCTTTTGGTCTTTGATCAGTAGTGTGCAATGCATAAGATCTATTCTTGAGATGGTCTGTAAATTTAGTCTGCATATTCTCAAGGTTGTACTTTGGTTCTCTTGGGCTTGTTTTAGTTTTCTTCAGCTAAAACTTGAGCTTGCACATGAGCAATTGACAGTCTGTTTGGCAGTTGGCCCCTTGCCTTGTTTTAATTGATGATATTGAGCTTCTCCATTATCTGTTTCGACAGGTGTAGTGAATTTGATTCCAGTGCGTTCCATCGGTGAGGTTCATAAGTGGACTATCCATATTTATATTGTTGAAAAAAGATAATTCTAATGAATAGGTTGTTGATCTTACAAAATTCTATCATGAGATCTCCAGCATCATTTCTATCACCATGGCCATATTTTTTGACTATTGATCTTTCTTCATTTCCAACTTTCACATTCCAAACACCAGTAATTATCAATGTGTCTTGCTTGGATGTTTGGCCAATTTCAGACTGCAGGTGTGGGTAAAACCTTCAGTTTCTTCATCTTTGACATCAGTGGTGGGTGTGTAAATTTGAATAATAGCTGTATTAACAGATTTTCCTTGCAGGCATATGGATATTATCCTGTCGCTGACAGCACTGTACTTTAGGAGAGATACTGAAATGTTCTTTTCAACAATGAATGAGATGCAGTTGCTCTTTAATTTGTTAATCCTGGCATAGTAAACCATAAGATTATCTAGTTCAAAATGGTCAATACCAGTCCACTTCAGCTCACTCATGTCTAGAATATTGACCTCTAAGCACTCCATTTCATTTTTGTCAACTTCAAATTTTCCTAGATTCTTACTTTATACATTCCGTGTTCCAATTACTTATGGGTGTTTGCAGCTGTTTCTTCTCATTTTGAGTCATGCAACGTCAGCAAATGAAGGTCCTGAAAGCTCTACTCCATCCATGCCATTAAAGTCGACATTACTTTGAGGGGGCAGCTCTTCCTCAGTTGCATTTTGAGTACTTTTCAACCTGAGGGGGGTCATCTTCTGGCACTATATCAGACAATGTTCCACTGCTATTCATAAAGTTTTCACTGATCAACATTTTTAGAAGCAGATTGCCAGGTCCTCCTTTCTAGTTTGTCTTAGTCTTTAAGCTCTAAGCCAATCCTTGAAGTAAATCTCTCTATATATCTGTATATATCTAAATATAGATAGAAATGTAGAAGTAGATGATATAGATGTAGACATAGATATATGAGGCTTGATGGCTCAGGAGTTAAAGCTCTCAATTGCTAACCAAAAGATCGGCAGTTTGAACCCACCAGCTGCTCCTCTGGAGAAAGATGTGACAGTCTGCTTCCATGAAGATTTACAGTCTTGGCAAACCTATGGGGCAGTTCTACTGTGTTCTGTAGAGTTGTCATGAGTTAGAATCTACTCAATAGCAGTGCGTTAGGTTGTTGGTTCTATCTATCTATAGAGATATTTACTTCAAAAGATTGGCTCATGTGATTGCGGGGATGACGGGTCCAAAATCCATAGGTCAGATGGCAGAGTGGAGACTCCAGCTGGCTTATGGGACTGTAAACCAAAAACCAAACCCAGTGCCGACTCATAGCGGCCCTGTAGGATGGAGTAGAACTGCCCCATAGAGTTTCCAAGGAGAGCCTGGTGGATTCGAACTGCTGACGTTTGGTTAGCAGCCATAGCACTTAACCACTATGCCACCAGGGTTTCCTATGGGACTGTAAACCCAAAACCAAACCCACTGGTGTTGAGTCAATTCTGACTCATAGAGACCCTATAGGACAGAGCAGAACTACCTGTAGAGTTTCCAAGAAGTGCTTGGCAGATTCGAACTGCCAACCTCTCAGTTAACAGCTGTAGCGCTTAACCACTATGCCGGGGAGTTGGAAATGCCAAAATCCGTAGGTCATATGGCAGACTCTAGACTTCTGCAGGTTTGCATCCCAAGATCTGTAGGTCAGGTGGCAGAAAGAGTATAGAGTGAAGAGAGCAAGTTGTCAAAGTATCTGTTTATATCTAAAGGCAGAATACATCCTAAAGAAACTCCCTGTACAAGTGATTGATCACATTACATTATATTACATTATGGGAGATGATTCTGTTCTATTACATTATGAAGCAGCAACTATTCTAGTTTTTGGCCAAACCACTGGGAACCATAGCTTAGCCAAGTGACACACAAAATTAACCATCACAGCACCTATTAGTTTTTTTTTTTTCATTAAGAACAACCTCATAAATATATAGATACATATAACAGTTAAAAAAATAACTTTGTAAGGGTCATTACTGAGGGGAATAAGGCAGAATAATTTTTTTTAAAAGGTAGCATGAATAGTCTTGTAGTACACACTTTCAGGTGGTGTAAATATTCTTGTAGGACACTACAGTATGTAAACTTTCTTGCTATGAAATGAAGTTGATTTTTTTTTTTATGTGTGGGCTGAACGAGTCTCTCACTGACTAAACAGTGTTTTCTATTGTCACAAAAATCTAGTCAGTACAAGACATTAATAGTGAAGAAAAGTGACTGATGGTATTGTTTATGTTACCATTATTACAATAACTTACATCACTGTAAATGAAATAAGAGTCAAAATTGACTCACAGACACAATGTTCAATTCCATTTATTCAACCCTCAAATTTTATTTGTTAAAATCTTTAAATGAAAAAAAAATTATATATATATTTTATTTATGTCTCAGAGACTCAAAAGCCTTCTCAACTCAGTAAACAGGACAGCCCAAACCAAATAATCAGAGTTGTCATCTATGATACTATTCATGGGACATTGGTATTAGTTTCCTGTGGTTGCTGTAACAAATTATCACAAACTTGGTGGTTTAAAAAAAAAAAAAAAAAAAGCCCAGAAATTTATTATCCCACTGTCTGAAAAGCAGGGTCTGAAACCAGTATAAAACAAACAGTACAGTGGGCTAAAATCAAGGTGTCATCGTGGACACACTCCCTATGGAAGTACTAGTGGGGAATCTATCCTTTTGCCTCTTCTGATGAGTGCTCGCATTCCTTGACTTATGCTAGCACCATTCCAATCTCTGCCTCCCTAGTATATTACCTCCTCTTCTGTTGCGTATCTCCCACTACTTTTCTCTTTTAAAGACACTTGTGATAGCATTTAAAAAAAAAAAAAATTTTTTTAGGACTGAATAATCCAGAAAAACAAATCACCTTATCTCAAGATCCTTAATTTAATCATCTTCAAAAACTTTACCATATACCATTCACAGTTTTCAGAGACTAGTATCTGATGACATTTGGGGGGACAGCATTCAGCCCATGACACTATCCCTAACCTACTGCTTTAATATAGTATCTTCACTACTCTCTATGCTTCCAGCTTCTTTCATTTCTGACTTGCCTATTACTCTATATATCATATGCAAATCCAAAATTCTCATTGCTGCCATGGTATTTTATACTTTAATTCATGTATAATAATTACAGAATTAAAACTCAGTTTCTTCGTATTGCATCCAAAGCTCTCTGCAGTGTGTTTCTTATTGACTTGTATGCACCATCTTCCTCATTGTGGTGTGTCTTCCTTACTTAGTGCTCTAGTGAGAACCAAGGCCATATAGTTCTCTATTCTTGTGCAAATCTCTTCAGGGCTCAGAGTGCCCTCCACCACTGATTCCTGGGGCACTTCTCCTCACCTCTCCTATGCCACATCAATTTTCCTTACAGGATATACATTTTTAATTGATTGCATCAGAAAAGTCCATCTTCCAAACATCTAGCTTAATTGGGTTTTTTTCTTCAAAAGAAAGAGCAGCAGATCTCTCTTATTACCTTAAAGGCTTGGTTGAAAAGGCATTTATAACATTTAATTAGGCATGTTTATTTTAGAATAAAATTCAGTACAAGGCATATTAATAAGGATGACAGTGTAAGAATAATAAACTAAGTATCAAGGTTTAGTTAGTTTTTATTATTGTTCAAGTTCTATGCAAAATATTACATTTATTTGCTTGTTTATTCTTCATTCCTATACATGACATTACCATTCTACTGATGGGGAAAGTTCAAAACTCATCCATGTAGTCGATGAAAGAGATCATATTTGAACCCATGCAGTTTGACTCCAGCGACTTCTCTCAATTACTTCATTATGGATGTTGTTGTTGTTGTGGATGCAAGAATCATTATTTCTATGTGGCTTTCCATCTTGGATTATCAGGGCAATGCTGATTTTTCTTAATATTATTGTTGAGATCAATTAAATAAAGTGCTTCTAAGGAAATTAATTCAGTTATAGTTAAGAATGATATACTTCTCATAGTTCAAATTAAATATTACATAATTAAGGATAATCAATTTTATTTAATCTGTGTATTAATAACTAACATTTGTATAGTTCCTTATAGCTTATGAATTATCTTTAAAGGATTCCATTTGATCTTCACCACAAATGCGTGAGAGAAGAAAATAATTTTGCTTACCAATTTTCAAAGAAATGTATTAGACACACTCAAGGAATTTAAGAAACTGACCCGCACCGTTTGGACAACTGAATCCTTTTTTTTTACAGTCTGGGTATCTTATAACTTTCAGAAGCCATAAGCATTACGTGGTTGAGCATTAAGGCTGGATAACCAAAAGGTCAGCAGTTTGAATCAACCAGTCTTCTACTGTGTTCTATACGGTCCTATGAGTCAGAATCAACTTGAAGGCAATGGGTTTGGTTTATTTTGGTTTATCTATCTATCTCTCTCTATATAGGAGACCTGGTAGCACAGTGGTTAAGAGCTATGGCTGCTAACCAAAAGGTAGGCAGTTCAGACCCACCTGCCCTCCTTGGAAACCTTATGGGGCAGTTCTACTCTGTCCTATAGGGTCTCTATGAGTCAGAACCGACTTGATGGTAATGGTATATATATATATATGGTGTGTATCTATATATATATGGTATATATCTATATATATATGGTATATATCTCAATATATATGGAGTATATAAAAAATTTCTTTTTTTAATATATATATATGGTGTGTGTATATATATATAGAGAGAGAGAGAGAGGAAACCCTGGTGGTGTAGTGGTTAAGTGCTATGGCTGCGAACCAAAAGGTCCACAGTTTGAATCCACCAGGCGCTCCTTGGAAATTCTATGGGGCAGTTCTACTCTGTCCTATAGGGTCACTATGAATCAGAATTGACTTGACAGCACTAGGTTTGTTTTTTTGTTTTGTATATATATATGGTGTACATATTCTGTCCTGTAGGGTCGCTATGAGTTGGAATTGACTTGATGGCACTGGGTATATATATGGTGTGTGTGTGTGTGTGTGTGTATATATATATGTAAAAACCGTGCTTAAAATTTTGACTGCTAACCAAAATGTCAGCAGTTCGAATCCACCAGGCACTTCTTGGAAACCCTGTGGGGCAGTTCTACTCTGTCCTATTGGGTTGCTGTAAGTCAGAATTGACTTGACGGCAGCGGGTTAGGTTTTTGGTTTGTAGAAGTCCCTGAGTGGTGCAAATGGCTAAATAGCTAAGCATTTGACTACTAACCAAAAGGTTGGTGGTTGGAACTCACTCAGGCATTCCTGGCAATCTGCTTTGAAAGTTCCCAGCCCTGAAAACCCTATGGAGCAGTTCTACTCAGCACACATGAGCTTACCCTGAGTCAGAATCGGCTCCACCGAAACTAACAACACGTACTCAATCTGTTTAGAACCCAGCAATTTTAGTAAAAAGTGAGGTTGAAACCACAAGGATCCTTTTTTCCAGGCTTCAGTTTCTTTATGCTTCCATGTCAGAATCAGCTTTGTTAAAAACCTAAACACCGAGAGAAACACCAGAAATCAGTGTAACAGAATATATTTATTGTGAGTAGATACAATTGGAATCAGGCAGCTTCAAACCAAGAGTATCTAGAAGGTGCTCCAAAGAAGGGAAAGTGAAAACAGGTTATATAGGCGAGGTCCTGGCAGGGTAAAAAAAAAAAAAAAATAGTGCTAGGCAGAGTAAAAAAAAAAAAAAAATAGTCATTGTAAATTCCTTTCATGTCTGTTTCTCAGAACACATAGAGCAAGTGCAAGGTTTCAGGGCCAGTCAGTTGATAAAGGAGCCCTGGTGGTGCAGTGATTAAGAGCTCAGCTATACAGAATCTACCAGGTGCTCCCTGGAAACCCTGTGGGGCAGTTCTACTCTGTCCTACAGGGTCACTGTGAATCAAAATTGACTCAACAGCAGCAGGTTTGGTTTGGTTTTTCAGCTGAAAATATAGTCGTTAAGGACATGCCGTATATCCTAAAACACAGCTTCTGCTCACATCCTGGATTTCCTGTTTCTTGAAACTGACAGCACATACGTAATTCTCCAAAAGGGCACAAATGCCTGAGACAAAATAGACTCTGCTAAGCAGCTTAGTAGACTATCCATTGACCTGAAGGTGACTCCAGGAAAACCAGTTCCTTAAAGGCTCAAGGTTCAAAAAGACACCTAAGGCAAATGGCCTGGGTTAGTCACCCCAATTCCATGGACCCCAAAAATATGGATTTCAGGGGAATTAAAGCATTTTGGCAGCTTTGAGCACGAGGAAGAAAAAAAGGAGCAGTGACATACAACTACACTATGAGGGGAAAAAAACAAACAGTTGTCGTAGAGTTGGTTCAGACTCTTGCTGACTTCATGAAGGCATAAATGAAAACCCCCAGAGGAGCAGTGATCACTTTAAGCCTAAGGAATGTGTTGATTAGTGCCTGCATATCTCTGTTGTTTCTAGTTTCTCTCAAATTTTTGTACGACAGTTTTTATAGTGTACAATTCCATAATGGAAAGTGAGCCCCTTTTAAGTTTCTGATCTACTAGTACAGGCAAGTATTGCAATTTACATCTGAAAACTATAGGGAGTTGGATGTTAGGAGTTTCTCTTTAGAATTAACAATTCTACAATCTTCCTAAAAATGGTTACTTTTTTTTTCCACTTATTTTTCTTCTGTATGTTTTTGATCTAACTTGTAAGAAAATTCCCTGACTTTCTTTCAGACTGCTACTTAAATCTTTAGCTATGCCATTTTTTATTCAGTAATTTTATTTCATTTTTAATCTGGAAGCTGTATATATATATATATATTTTAATTTCACTTTAAGTGAAAGTTTACAAATCAGGTCAGTCTGTCATACAAAAATTTACATACACCTTGCTATATACTCCTAATTGCTCTCCCTCCGATGAGATAGCATAGTACTTCCCTCCATTCTCTCTCTTTGTGTCTATTTGGGTAGCTTCTGGCCCCCTCTGCCCTCTCATCTCCCCTCCAGACAGGAGACGAAAACGGTTACTTTTGATGGCATTATCAATTCTCTAAAATGATTTAAGAATTTTCAGGTTATATACATTTTTTATGTGGATGTTAACGTATAACTCTGACTTAAAATTATCTTAATGATTCCTTAAATCCACAGAGTTATTAATAAGGCAATTGTTGGATACAATGAAGTTGGAACGAAAAAAGAAAACAAATGCAGAAAAAAACTTCAAAATATCCTAATATTGTTATATTTTTAGCAGCTCACAAACTATCTTTCAGATCAATCCTTAAAATGTTATTTAAATGACGTATTTATTTCTATATAACTCTCCATTCTATTCCATTCCATCACTGAATGATGACTATTTGCTAAATGCCATTGGCATAATTTTTTATTTCATTGTATGTATTTAGGATATTCGTTAATCTCTTAACCTTGTAATCACTTCAGTGGAAAATAAAATCTTCTTTTATAACTACCTTTATAATATTTTTCTATACTAGCATTCTGAGTAATTTACATTTTGTGTTGGTATATAGTTAGGAAAAGAGAATACACTGTACAATACAGAAAAGTGATAAGGAAATTATGAAGAAAAGTCTTCCAAATGCAATGCATCGAAGAACAGAAATCTTTGAAAAACATGCAACTTATAGTATGAGCATAAATGGTTAAAAATATAGCAAAATCAAAACCTACAAAAAATAAATACAGATCATTACAAATTGGAGAATATAGTGAAGAAAGATAAAAGAATAGACATTTTCTTTGGATAATGGGAATTTCCCTAAACACTAATTAGGCAAATTTCTAACAAAACTAAAGAAAAAATACGACGTTGAATGCCCTTCTGATAATTCATCTCTTAGCTGGAAATGTAGCTGTTATAATTACCATTTTGAGGTGTAAAATTTGAAGTATCTTTTTTAATGCTTCTCTCACTTACGTCTTAGATTATGAACATGAACTTTCTAGGTTTACCCTTTTTTGAAAGAACAAACTTAAACCTAACATTTCCATAACCTGTTTCATTTCGTTGAAAATGTCTACATCTTTAGAGGATTTTTGGTAGCTTTTGAAGTTTCAGTAGGCGTGTCCCTTTTCCTTAGATGTTTGCTTCACATATATTATATTAAAAATTATATATTTTTATACATTTGAACTCCATTATATACCCAATTTACACATTTTTTAACTCCATTATATACCCAGTCTTAATTTTTATCAGATGTTCCATTAATTCATTCCAGAAATGTTTATTGAGCATCTATTATGTGCCAGGTACATTTTTGGGTCCTGGGGATATAGCAGAAACCCTGGTGGTGTGGTAGTTAAGTGCTACAGCTACTAATCAAAAGGCCAGCATTTTGAATCCTCCAGGAGCTCCTTGGAAACTATGGGGCAGATCTACTCTGTCCTGTAGGGTCGCTATGAGTCAGAATCAACTGGACGGCACTGGGTTTGGTTTTGGTTTTGGGGATATAGCATTACACAAAACAGACAAAAATTTCTGTCTTTGTGGAGCTCAAATTACCATGGGAGCTGACAGAAAATAAACAAATATCTAAGTAAATTATGTAGCCTATTAGAAGCTATGATATGCTATGGATGAAAAATACAACTAGGAAGGAATAAAGAATGCTAGTGTGTGATAGTGGAGTTTCTAATCTAAAATCAGTTGTCAGGGTAATCTTCATTGATGCATTTGAACAAAGACTTGAAAGACATGAAGCTGCAAGCCTTCTGAAGATCTAGGGAAAAAATACCACTGAGGGTTCAGCTAAAGCAAAGGCCCTAAAGCAGTAGAAGACCATGGAAGCCAGGTTGGTTAGAGTGCAGTAGAAACAAGAGGTGAAACACATGACAAAAGTAAAGAGTTAATGGTGAGAATGGGGAAGTAGCATAGGCAAAGTTAGGCTTCTGCATAATGTAGTGGAGTATCTAAGTTATACTAACTCAGGAAGATGAAATTTTCTCACCAAATATCAGGACAGATTTAACCACCCTTATCTCTCCTCCAGTCACTACCGTACCGCATAAGCCAACACTTAGGAAATTCATTCCCAAATAACAAAACTATACAAAGCAGTATATAGAATGCAGAGATAGGGAAGTTAATTTCCTGAGGTTTTATCATTGTATTGATTGCATGGCTGCAAAGAAAGCAAAGTATTACATGCTTATCATTATCATTGTACTTGGCAGTGAAGAAGAAAATCTGTGCACCTGAATTCTGAATTTTGATCTGCTAAGGCTAAAAAAAAAAAAAAAAAAGAGAGTATGTGTGGGGAGAGAGTTGTGCAGTTTTTAGATCAGCTCTGGTACAATGAAGTAAGCAGACATTCAAGACAATCAGCATGAACCAAGAAAAACGAGATATTCATTTTAAAGACTTTCCCTTAGATATGCTAAAGTTAATTAGTATTCCATATACAGTTTATTTCATAGACGAGATTTTTTTTTTTTTTTAAATCTCAGATATGTGTTCTATGAGTATCTTTTGAAATTCCATATACTGTTAAAAAGTACTTCCATTGTTCTAAGCTATCTGATAAACGCAGCTAAAGTTCTGTGTCAGGAATGACCTTTCTGACTTAGGACTTCAGTCCATGTGTGCCTGAGAATGGTTACAAATTAAAAATAAACCTCACAGTTTAAAACAAAATGTTATTGGTTAGATTTGTATTTTGGAAGCTTTTTCGAATGGAAATGCAGAATTATGGGGCTAGAGATGATTTTCTGTCATTTGGAGTCATTTCTGAGGAGTTACTAACTTCCAGAGGTTAGAAGCCGACAGAGATGCTTTCCTATTCCAAAAATTGAGAAATAAGTAGTGAGAGCTTGAGCCAATTAAACCAGACAGGAAAGACCATGTGTATTGCCTTTTTATATTGCATATGAACTATTTAGTAAATTCAACCTCTTTTAATCCTGTTCTTCAAAAAGATCCCTTCCATTAGCCACCAAAAAAAGAAAAAAAAAAAAAAAACCATTGCCCTCAAGTTGATTCTGACTCATAGCAAAGCTATAGAAGAGAGTAGAACTGCCCCATAGAGTTATTCAAGGAGCACCTGATGGATTCATCCTGCCGACATTTGGTTAACAGCCATAGCACTTAACAACTAAGCCACCAGTGTCTCCCCCGTTAGTCAATTTATTTGTTAAACCTAGTCACTATTTTTTTGCAACAAGAGTTAAATGCAAAGAGAGTACCTTTTCAGCAAGATGTTAATGCAGTTCTTCTATGGAAGAATGAAAATCAGACACTTTACCTGCTTCTGAGTACAATTAAAGTATAATTAGAATCTAATGGATTTGGTAAAGCATTTAATGATGAATAACATTTAATTTTGTATACTACAAAAGGTATCATATTGATATGCTCAATTTGAGTATTCAAATGTATACACTGATATTAGGTAACACTTAAGGATTGTCATGCAAACCGCTGGATAACATGGTAGTTTCAAGACTGATACATATGCCCACATAATTTTTATATTTATACTTCTATAATGTAGAATGAAAACTATGATTCCTAGAGCAGAAAGTAATATAACATATCATAGGAAACCTCTAGTTTTATGGCAAAACCTGTTTTCTAATGGTAGATTAAAGTGTTTATTAAAATCATTTACCATTTTCTTTATAGGGAGCCTGAAATTATTTGTAATTTTTGTTTTATTACATTTTATAGTATAAAATGTGGAAGTCATTTTTGTCACTAGAGATAAATGAAAATACATATAAAATACACACAAACTAGACACTGCAGCTTTGCAGTGTTGCAGTTTGACACATTAAACATGCAAAACTGCTCAGCTGTATGCTCTACCTAATAATAAACTAAAAGAACTGATGTTTTATACTAACGTGCATGGGGTGTACAGTGCAGTTAAAAGGAGTAAAGAATATGGAGAAATGTTTCTTCAATTTCATTTATTTATGTTATTTTTGCCAGTACGTTTGTTATCAGGCATCCTAAGTCACATGTATGATTAGAAAAAGTCCATGCCTAAAGCGACCTGTATGAAAATTGTCGTTGGCCCAGGTGCTTGGTGCACATTCATTTTTTTTTGTTATTGTTGTTGTTGGTTGCTGTTGAATTGATTCTAGCTCAAACACAGACCTTTAAAATTCATGAAGCAAATCTGATAGCTGCTACAGCTGAAAGGAGAAATCAACAAAGCCACAATTACAGACGTATATTTCAACACTCAACTGTTAGCAAATAATAGGTCTGAGCACCATAAGTAATCAACAGGATCTATGTGGAGTATGTGAAATACTTCACCCAATAAGAGCAGAATGCATTTTTTTTTTTTCGCAGTATCCATGGAACATTCACCAAAACATGCCCTATCCTTGGCCATAAGAAAAACTCAACATATTAAAACAAATTGAAATCATACAATCTGCATGTCCATATGCTCACAAGTATGTGCAGAAGCTGGATCGACTTGATCGTGCATTGCTATGGGAAAGTAAAATGGTATAGCCATTCTGGAAAAGCAGTTTCTCATTAATATAAATATACAATTGTGCTCTTGGGCATTTATTCCATAGAAATAGATACTTGTGATAATACAAAACCTGTACATAGCAACTTTATTCATAACAGACAAAAACTGGAAAGAATCCAGATATCCTCCAATGGATAAATAGTTTTAAAAAAAAAAAAACTGAAATATCCTTACCATGGGATATTAATTGGCAATAAAAAAGAAAGAAACTCCCTGAAAGTATGCTAAGTGAAAAAGCCAATCACAAAAGGTTGCATATTCTATAATTTTATTTTTATAACATTCTTGAAATGACAAAATTATAGAAATAATACCTTCTGATATGATTGCCAGAAGGTACTATTTCTATAATTTTGTCATTTCATGAATGTCAGAAAATTACTGATGATGTGTGCTTGCCAGAAGGTAGAACAATGTTGTGTTGTTGTGGGCTGTCATGTACATTTAAAAAAAAAAAATGATTTAATAGCACCCTTGGCCTCAATCCAGTAGACACTAATAGCACTCCTTCCCCTAGTTGTCCAGACTGTAAAACCTGTTGCCATCTAGTTGATTTTGACTCATAGTGACCTTACAGGACATGGTAGAACTGTCCACAGGATTTCCACAGACTGTCACAGCTTTCTTATGCTGAACAATTGGTGGGTTTGAACCACTGACACTTCAGTTAGAGACGAGCGCTTAACCTCTGTTCCTCCAGGGATTCTTTTAGTTGTCCAGACACTGCCAAATATTTGTGGGTAACAATATCCTTCCCACTTGAGAACCATGGGCCAGGAGAAAATGTTGACAATTATGACTCAACTTTAAACCCGAGGTCAAGTATACCTTTTAAAAAATGCTTAATTTTCAAAGTCAACCTTGAAATATTTGAGGTCAATAATTCAAAATATTGGCTATTCCAGTAGTTTTTCCCCTAGGTACATGTTCACAAGAAAATACAACATTTTTAAAAGATGGGTTGGATGAATTTGAATGAGTCATAAATCATAAAATAAAAAGGTAATTCATTTCATATCAGGGAAGGGAAAGTATATGTGCTACCTTAAATGAAAAAAATTAAAAGTTCATGATAATGAGAATTTCATGGACAATCATGTGATCTACTTTTAGAGTGTAGTACTTAGAAGTATGCTTTTAATGTAATTTAAATGTTTTTTCTCCCTTAAGAAAAAGGGAGAAAAGAAGTTATAACATTGGGACTATTTAAGCATTTCTTTCCATTTTGCTTTGTTTTATCCCTAACTTCTATTTTGTTTTCTATAAGTTTTCCTGAGAGGGGGAAAAAAAAAAAATTTGCCTCCCCTCCCAACTATACTGAATGTTTTCTGAATTTACATTACATAGGCTGTCATGGATTTGAAGAATCTACAGCTTTTTAGTTATGAAATCTTGAAATAAATTTCTGAAGAAAAAAGTTTGAATACATATTCAACAACATTTCTAAGCTTTCATAATAAGGGCATGATACTATTACAAATTGTTAATGTATTTAGTGAATTTTATGAAGTGTGTTGAAATGAATACTGTGCTTTAAAAATATTGAAATTGGGAACATAATCTGAGGCAACAAAGAAGAAAAGCTTCTTTCATAGCCCCTTAGGGTTTCTACTAGTCTGTGGAACAATAGTTTTAACAGGTCTACAAAAAAATAAACAATAGGGTAGGGTGGGAAATGCTTCAAATTAAATCTTCCCATCAGTTTCATGGTGTAAATTAGTGTATTAGTGGCTACGAGAAGTTTTATAATAAGGAAATATGTTTAACTTTGTTCAATCAAGAGTTTCCCATTTGCTTTACCATAGAATTCTTTACATGGCAATCTGTGATTCAATCCACTAGTATCCTTTTTTAATATACATGCTAACTAGCTATTGTCATTCTTCTTACATGACTTTACATGCTCATTACAGTGTTCAGCATGTAGCGAATGCTCAATAAATGGTACTAATAATTTTTCTATGGTACCTTAAAGAAATTTCCAAAACCACTTGTCATGTTGCATTTAAATATATTTGCTCATATGCCTTCAATAAACCAAGAACTTTTGCAGGCAAGGGGGCATCACTTATTTATCTTTTTC
The DNA here is from genome assembly GCF_024166365.1 of Elephas maximus indicus. Lineage (NCBI taxonomy): Eukaryota > Metazoa > Chordata > Mammalia > Proboscidea > Elephantidae > Elephas > Elephas maximus. Next base: position 58,065,633 of record NC_064823.1, on the reverse strand, counting down.
TACACTACCATATCACGAAACAAAACAAAAACACCAAAAACAAAAATAAAAACACATGGTAGAGTATTAATTCATCCATAAACACATCTACAGCTGCCATGTTACTCCCCAGAGGATCTATATCTCACCCATGGGGGAAAAAACAATTTCAAGGTCATTTTATTTTTTTAGTAGATTGGAAATCTGGTAGACTTAAGCATGTAAGTCACTACACAAGTAGAAGATTAACGACATGCCAAAGTAGATTCGTAGATGTTTTTTAAGAGTGCAAAAATGTATATTTAACTATATACATACATATACACAAACACATGCACACAGATGTCTGTTTGCTTTTGGTGCTGTAACTCAACATAATAATCAGTCAATCTTGGCTGGCATTATTATCATCATTACTATTATAATTAACGTTCCTACTGTTGTTTACTACTGATACATATGGGACTCATCACTCTTTCCTACCAAAACATCCAGGTAAAAACTGAAGTTATCTAATATGATAGCTTTTTAGGTCTAGTTCCTCAAAACAACAGAAACAAGCAAAAACAAAATATTTCAACTTCACAAGAGATGTTTGGGATCTCTCTCTAAAAAGAATAAGACCACACCAATAGTTTTTACTCCAAAAGAGAAAATCTCATTTAAGACACTTAGATGTATGAATAAAAAAAAAAAAACAAATCTTTTTATTGACTACCATTTTTTATTTAATAAAATATTAACTCAAGGAATAATGTGAAATATTAAACTAGGAAAAAAATCAAGTAATGTATTCAGTAGTAAGGGAATTAAAAATCAATGAACTTATTGCAACAATGATATATCAATAAACAAGTATATGTTTTCAAAGAGATTATGAACTATAACATCTGAAGCTGAAACTAACAGAATAATTTATTGCTTCAGGCCACAGACTTTTATATTTGTCAGTATCATGCTTTTGCATTTGCAACTTTTGTATTACTTTAGTTACAGTTTCATATTTATTTCTATTAAAAACATATTTAAAACATATTTTAAGTACTGGGTGGAAATTAAGACATCCAGATGGCTCAATGAACCAAGTGACAGAATAGAAAATCAGAGATACAAGTTCTCTGCCTGTATATTTCTCTTCCACATAACCTCAGATCTAGGAGCGTGATCTTAGTTTAGTTGGCTCCCATTAGATAACACAACAAAGTTCAGAATTTCTGGACATTTTTATGGTTATTTAAAAAATACCATAGATAAAAATTGTGCCCAACCAAGATATTAATGAAGGGAGTCAGTGTGAATCATAAATCTATATGTAGGTGGCCCAGCATCATTATCAACATCATTTAAACAGCACTATCTATGTGATTCCCAATTGTCCATTCAATTCAGATAAAAAAATATGTAAACCTGCACAGGTGCATAAGCAGTGGGTAGTACCAAACCAAACTGGCAAATTAGCAGGCTAGTGAAGGCATGACCAAGAAATTATAAAATGGGCTTCTCAGAAGCAGTTTCCATCCAGAATCAATGAGAACAGGTGCAGAAAGAGGCAGCTTCCATGGCAGATACCATGTGGGTAAGCCATAAAAGACCATTGTTATATTTGAGACACACGAAGTTCAAGGCTAGGGCTCTTATCCTGCCTCAGGGCATGATTATAGGCCATGCTTTCACATTTTCTGGGCCTCTGTTTCCTCTTCTCTAAAACTGATGGGTTAATGCATAATTAGGGGACTGACTTGAAGTTCTAATGAGATAACACATTTAATGGACATGAGACTGAAATTGAACAGAATTATCAGTTAAATGGATATATTTATGTGCTAAGTGCTGTGCCATATGATGAGGACATAGTGTAGAATATCTGTCTTCTTTTGTTCCTTTGTAAAATAATTCCTTGGCTTTAGCTGGTCATAGTCTCCAGGAATAAAAACATGACCCAGCCTCTCTTGTGGCCATAGGTGGCCATGTAGCTAAATATTTTCTAATAATGTATTAGCGAAAGTGTTGTGTGCCATTTCCAGTTCTTGTGCTTAAAAGGAGAGGGGTAACATTTCTTTGTTTCTTCCTCCTTTCTATTCACTGGAATGTGGACATGATGTCTGGAGCTCAAGCAGTCATAATGGACCATAAGTGCACTGAGCATGGCAAAGTAGCAAGATAAAAAGGGCCTTGGTCAATGCAAAATTTATGAAGCCAACTTACATGAATCATGAGCCTGTAAAACTTGAAAATATTCTGTAACATGAAAAAAAAATTCGCTATCATTTTCAGTTAGTCTGGGTTTTTTTCCACAGCTACTAAAGCTTACCTTAATTGATGCTGGGAATCAGGCAGAAACACTCTTCCCTCATGGAGCTTACATTCTAGTGTAGAAAAGAGGAAATAGAGTAAGTCAGTTTGCACATTTCTAGAGCCCATAATCCAGTGTGTTATGAAGATAACCTGTGTTGGATCTCGTGCCGATGATTAATAAAGCATTCGAGGACCTAATATAAGACCTATTGGATCAAAACCTTTCAAAATAGAATCTCTGAGAATTTGAATTTTTCAAAAGCAATCCAGCCTTAGGCACCACACAACACTACTGTCTGCTCCCTCCTTTGGATCCCTGAGGTAATAGAATTGTGGCATCTCACCCTACAAAATGTCATGAAGACTGCCTGCCTGTTCAGTGTGACAAGAATATAGAGTATGTGAGGACTGGTGGCATTTGAAACTCTAAAAAGTGGTTTGGGGTCAAACTGTGAAGTGCTGGGTTTTCTATTAAGCTGTTTAAAGATTTAGCAGAAATTAGTATGTTGCTAAGTGACACAGTAAGATGTATTATTATTATTATTAACTGAGCACAGATATTGTGAAATAGGAGATAGTTGCAGGAAGCAATAAGGATTCAGTTACGGTGTGTCCTCAGTGACAGCTTTGATGGTCTTTGGCACTACAAGGATCGACTGCTTTCTAGCAGTTAAATGGAAAGTAATACAAATGATGTATTTCTGAATCCAGCCATCAAAGAAATCCGTGTCTTTATTCAGAAAAGAACAAATTGTTCTCCAAGTCTTTCTGAACCTTGATTCTATACTCTAAAATCCTATAAAGGATGCTACCACACATTCCCTTTTTTTTCTGCTGATAACATGATAATAGAGGCACTCAGTTACCAAACAACAACAGCAATGAAAACAACCAGTAAGTTAAAATTTTTAATACATTTATCTCTCCAACCTGATGTTGTGCCTCTTTCTCCATTAACTAGTCCCTATGTTGGATTTCTTTCAGTTCCTCAAGTATCCAAAGCTCTTTTCCAGCTATGGGCTTTGCACAGGCTGTTCATTCTGCCCCAAATTGTCTTTCTCTGACTCTGCTTATTTGCCTCACCTCCGCACTGAAACTTTAGCTCACCTCCTTGACATTAGCTAGGCTCTTTCCCTCTACCACTGCCTCTTCTTTTTCCTTTTTTGCTCCCTGCTTGCTGTTTTCCTCTTCATAGAACATTATATTCTGCTTATTGTCTTCTCTCCATTTGACTATTTTTCTCAGCATTAAATATGCAGGGCCTAGCATAGTTTCTGGAAACCCTGGTGGCATAGTGGTTAAGTGCTACAGCTGCTAACCAAAGGGTCGGCAGTTGGAATCCACCAGGTGCTCCTTGGAAACTCTATGGGGCAGTTCTACTCTGTCCTATAGGGTCTCTATGAGTTGGAATCGACTCGACAGCAATGGGCTTTTTTCTTTTTTTTAGCAGTTTCTAGCAGAGTGTTGATGATATTGGCTAAATAAGTGAATAAGTAAAAACAATATTGCATTTTCTTATTGTTTAGCTTGCCTGAAATTATAGTTTCTAAACTGCAAAACCATTTATTATACGGGGAGAAAAAGTACTTCTAAGGCAAAGTATCTACTGTATTAAATAAGCCCTGGAAGACGTGATCATTAAGATGATTATAAGGCTTATATGTAGGAGTCAGTATCTTTTTGAGAAAACTAATAACGCAAAAGGTTTTTTTCTTAAAAAGTGACCATTTTTAAGCATTATTTCTGAAAAGAAAGTCAGTATTCTCTTTAGCAAACGCCTACGAAAAAGCTTATTTACAGTTTGGCACTGGAACAGTTTACTTCTAAGATACTGAAGTAAGTGAGATGTCTTTCTGGCTTGTCTTATAATAAACATAGAGGCAAAAGAGTGAAATAATATTCTATCAAAATTAATATAGTATGCTCACTCTATAGACCAAGTGGTTGTGATGCAAGTCAAATATATCTACTAACTGAGCTATTCCAGTCTGATTCAAGGAAAACTTAACTGGTTAATAAATGTTATTAGAAAAATTAAAACAAGCATATGATATTCAGAGTTTTTATTTGATGTCCATGCCCATAAATTAACAAATAGCTATATCAGTAATTTTAAATTTATTAGGGACTGATATTTTAAAAAAAATAATAAATTACATATAACCTATATACTTTAGACAGTGTTTTACATGTCATATTAACTTCTAGTCATTCTGTAATATAGATTTTAAAGTTATCAAAAATAAGTTTTCATGAGCTAGGAGGTGCTGAAATACAAATATAATATTTAATTCACAGTACAATATTTTATTAACCTTAAATAGAAAATAATATTAGCAAACAATATTCTGTAACTATGCTGTAGCATGTATTGGATAAGCATTACGTAAGTAAAGATGATGAATCTTTGAATTGGAGAATTAGTAGGCTGTGTATTTAGCAAATATGAAAGTATTCATAAAATAATCAAAATATTATACAATTTCTTCCAAAATCTGCTTATAATACATGCCTTAGAAAACCTTATTATTAGAAACTACCTATTTCTTTAGGAATGAATAGGCTGAAACTTTTATTAAAATCATAAGGAAAGCATTTATAAAGTGAAAGCAATGTCACTAAAATCCACAGCGTGTTCTATGTTGAAAATCAGGACAGATGAAAGTTCATTAAAAAAAAACAAATACGTAGTGATACATGAAATGTAAATAATCAAGTTGGAAAACTATTCTAGGACTCATTTCTTAGGGAGGTCTTATAATTATATCACCTAACATTCCACAAAATTCTATACATTAGGATAATAGGATCATCAAGAAAAATTGTTTCAAGAATTTACTACATAACCAGAAATGAATAATGACTTTTTGTGTTTCTTTCTCTTTAAAGATGGTGAGTCATGCTAACTTCATGTTTGGAAAAGGGAAATTTTGTACCACAATCTTCGGAAAGAAGTAATTTGGAAAGCAATACTCTGGCGCACTTAACAACCCGCTTTGTTTTGAAGATAATGAGGACCTTGCAAGCTGCTTGGGTCCTTTGTCTAAAAATTCCCACCAGAGGCACTTTTAAGCCACTGTGGTTTTCAGTGCCTGATTCCTGCAGAGCCCAAGTCTGGTTTTGCTGTAGCGTCAGCTGTTACTCATGCTTGTTGGGACCTGTGTACCATTTGTGGGAACATACTCAATGTTGTGAGAAATCCACTCACTTTAGGTGTTCTCCCTTGGGGGCATAGTTTTGATCAGCTTTTCAACCTAAGACATCTTTTTGAAATTCTGAGCATGGTGACATATGTTAACTTGCCTTGCCTCAACCTGAACAGAGGAGAAACAGAGCTAATAACTGGCATATGTTGATGATGTGAAAGACCACATTAAATGAATAGCACGAGATATCACTCTGCCTCTTGAATTTTCAGCGGACCGATCATGTTCCATCAGGAAAATTATAGTAGAGTGTTTTTATTAAGGTGACAGTTCAGTCCTAAATAATGAACCATGATGGACACCTGACCTGCACAAAGAATTCCTTTTTTTAAAACACGTCATTACCCTGTGATTAGAACAAAATTATGTATTTCATATGGAAAACATTTCAGTGACATTGCCTTATTGATGTAAATTTGTCCAGCAGAGTTTATGACTTGACAAGCACAGGCAATAGCCAACAGAGTTTTTTGAAGCATAACTAAAGAACATAGAAGAAAAATACTTGTATTCTGAACCTAAAGTCTTGTGAATAATGGAAAATAAGCCAAAAATGCAAAAGGTCTTAGTTTCAAACCATGGTTACAAAAATTGAAATAATTTGTTATTGAATATAGAATTGAAATTGTCAACTAAATGTTACATAGGTTTTTCAAGGAAGACAGGAAAAATTATTTTTCCTGCTGTGTATATGTGTAAAGTCTCAGCTAAAATGAAATGAGAATTGACTGAACAGCTTTTACAAGGCTCAAATCCTTATAGTACTTATGGGAGAAGAAACATGGGTTTTGGGGCCAATATGGCTTTAAAAAACTATAGTAAAGTTTATACATAAACAAAAGTAAAGAGAATAGTATAATGAACTTTCTTACCCATCACCTTAAAAAATTATTAATCTTTGACCAATGTTGTTTCATCTACATCCCTTCTCACACAACCCCTACATGTCACCATACACATTAGAATATACTTGGTGCTTTCTTCTAGTACACAAGGCATGTTAAATGTGAATATACTACATTCATTTTAAATAGTATACAAAAACAAAACCAAACCTGTTGCCGTTGAATCGATTCTGACTCATAGTGACAATATAAGACAGAGTAGAACTGCCCCATAGGGTGTCCAAGGAGTGGCTGGTGGATTAGAACTGCTGATTGTTTGATTAGCAACCAAGCTCTTAACCACTATGCCAACAGGGCATAGTAAAATGAAAAAAATACAAAACAATATATATATCTTATTATGCATTTAATACTATCAGGATATTATTTAGTGTTAGGAAATTTTCAGTACTTAAAAAAAAAATATGGCCTTTACATGACTTTTAAGTAAGTAATAAGTAATAACTTAAGCATTTGAATACCTTGCAAAAATGTCACCTTGAGGACTAAGGTGTGCCTGACCCAAGCCATCGTTTTTTCGATTGCTTCATATGCTTGTGAAACCTGGACAATGAATAAGGAAGGCCAAAGAAGAGTTGATGTCTTTGAATTGTGGTGCTAGCAAAGAATATTGAATATACCATGGACTGCCAAAAGAATAAACCAATCTGGCTTAGAAGAAGTACAACCAGAATACTTCTTAGAACCAAGAGTGGCGAGATTACCTCTCACATGCTTTAGACATGTTATTAAGAAGATAAGTCCCTGGAGAAGGACATCATGCTTGGTAAAGTAGAGGGTCAACAAAAAAGAAGAAGGCCCTCAAATGAGATGGATTGACACAGTGGCTGCAATAATGGGCTCAAGCATAGCAACAATTGTGACCATGGTGCAGGACTGGGCAGTGTTTCGTTCTGTTGTGCATGGGGTTGCTGTGAGTCAGCACTGAATCGATGGCACCTAAAAACAAAACATTCGAATACTGGTGGCATAGCTTTCAGCATCATAGCAACACAAAAGCCCCCATGGTACTACGAACTGAAAGGTGGGTGGGGGTTTCAGGTTTGAGGTTTCAGCTGAGCTTCCAGACTAAGACAGACTAGGAAGAAGGACCTGGCAGACTACTTCTGAAAAGTATTAGCCAGTGAAAACCTTATGAATAGCAGTGGAACATTCTCTAATATACTGCTGAAAAATAAGTCCCTCAGGTTGGAAGGTACACGAAATATGACTGAGGAAGAGCTGCCTCCTCAAATAGTTGACCTTCATGACATGGATGGACTCAAGATTTCAGGACCTTCATTTACTGATGTGGCATGACTCGAAATGAGAAGAAACAGCTGCAAACATCCATTAATAATCAGAACATGGGATTTACAAAGTATGAAGGTAGGAAAATTGGAAATCTTCAACAATGAAATGGAACCCATAAACATTGATATCATAGGAATTAGTGAACTGAAATGGGGAAGTATTGGCCTGTTCAATCAATCATATGGTCTACTATGCTGGAAATGACAACTTGAAGTGGAATAGCATTACATTCATCATCAAAAGGGACACTTCAAGATCTATCCTGAAGTACAACTCTGTCAGTGACAGGATAATATCCATATGCCTACAAGGAAGACCAGTCAATATGACTATTATTCACATTTATGCACCAACCACTAAGACCAAGATGAAGAAATTAAAGATTTTTACCAACTTCTGCAGTCTGAAATTAACCAAACATAAAATCAGGATGCATTGATAATTACTGATAATTGGAATGCAAAGTTGGAAGCAAAGAAGAAGGATAGGTAGTTGGAAAATATGGCCTTGGTGATAGAAATGTTGCCAGAGATTGCATTATAAAATTTTGCAAGAGCAATGACTTCTTCATTGCAAATACCTTTGCTCAACAACATAAATGGTGAGTATACATGTGGACCTCACCAGATGGAATACACAGGAATCAAATTGACAACATCTGTGGAAAGAGACCATGAAAAAGCCCAGTATCATCAGTCAGAACAAGGCCAGGGGCCAATTGCAGCAGAGACAATCAATTGGTCATATGCAAACTCAAGTTGAAGCTTTAGAAAATTAGAACGTGTCCACAAGAGCCAAAGTGTGACCTTGAGTATATCCCACCTGAATTTAGTGTCTATCTCAAGAATAGATTTGGGAGCCAGAGCCAAGATGACAGAATAGACAGATGCTTCAGGTGAGCCCACTTTACAACAAAACCCCCAAAAAACAAGTGAAATGACTGCATTTATGACAATCTAGGAGCCCTGAGCAACAAAGGCAAGCTTAGAAAACAAAGTGAGGGGCAGTGGGAGGAAGAGACGGTTCAGAAGCAGAGAGGAGTTACAGGACCTTAATCATGGGGAGCCCTCAGACACCATTCCTGGGAACGAAGGCAGGAGGCTGGTACTAGCGTTTGGCCACAGGTTCCTCAGGAACAAGTGGCCAGCCACACAGTCTACTCACATCTTCAGAAACAGAGAAGAATGGCACTCTCGGCAAAAGCTAAGTACTTGCGTATGTTTTCCTGCACTTCCCACCCCCTCCCAAGCCGGCTTCAGCAGCTGTTGATTTCCCTGGGCCTGAGATAGGTCCTGTTGAGCACTTGGAGCCATCCTCCCAGCCTTAGAGAAGGAATAAAGAATGCAGCCTCAGGATTGGAGGAAGACTCATTAACAACCTACGTTATGCAGATGACACAACCTTGGTGAAGTGAAGAGGACTTGAAGCACTTACTGATGAAGATCAAAGACCACAGCCTTCAGTATGGATTACACCTCAACATAAAGAAAACAAATATCCTCACAACAGGACCAATAAACAACATCATGATAAATGGAGAAAAAGATTGAAGTTCTTAAGGGTTTCCTTTTGCTTGGATCCACAATCAACACCCATGTTAGCAGCAGTCAAGAAATGAAAACACGCATTGCCTTGGGCAAATCTGCTGCAAAAGGCCTCTTTAAAGTGTTTAAAAGCAAAGATGTCTCCTTGAAGACTAAGTGTGCCTGATCCAAGCCATGATGTTTTCCATTGCCTCATATGCATCCAAAAGATGAGCAATGAGTAAGGAAGATCAAAGAAAAACTAACACTGTTGAATTATGGTGTTGGTGAAGAATATTGAATATACATACCATGGACTGCCAAAAGAATGAACAAATCTGTCTTGGAAGAAGTACAACCAGAATGCCTCTCAGAAGCAAAGATAATGATACTACGTCTCACATACTTTGGGCATGTTGTTAGGAGGGATCAGTCCCTGGAGAAGGACATCATGGTTGGTCAAGTAGAGGGTCAGTGAAAAAGAGGGAGACCCTCAACAAGATAGATTGACACAGTGGCTGCAATGATGGACTCAGGCGTAGCAAGGATTTTGAGAATGGTGCAGGACCAGGCAGTCTTCCCTTCTGTTGTGCACAGGGTCGCTAGGAGTTGGAACTGACTGACAGCACCTAACAACAACAATAACATACGTATGGGCTTAAAATAACATTTATATTCTGCATCCTGAAGCGTATGTAGTTTCCATTCCAATTTGAAACTTAAATGTTGGATAGTCCTTACTGTTACATGTTTCCTGAGGCATCCTTAATGAGTATTATTGTTATTGTTAAGTGCCATGGAGTGGGTTCTGACTCATAGCAACCTTATGTACGACAGAACTTAAGTATTGTGAGGATGGTGCAGGACCAGGCAGTGTTTCGTTCTATTGTAGATAGGGTTAGTTCTTCTTTGTTCATCATCCAGCTTTCACATGCATAGGAGGCGAATGAAGACACCATGTCTTGGGTCTTGTTCTTCAAGGTGACATGTTTGCTTTTCAACACTTTCAAGAGGTCTTTCACAGCAGATTTGCCCAGTACAATGCATCTTTTGATTTCTTGACTGCTGCTTCCATGGGTGTTGATTGTGTATCCAAGTAAGATGAAATTCTTGACAACTTCAATCTTTTCTCCACTTATCATGATGTTACTTATTGGTCCAGTTATGAGGGTTTTTGCTTTCTTTATGTGGACGTGTAATCCGTACTGAAGGCTGTGGTCTTTGATCTTCATCATAAGTGTTTCAAGTCCTCTTTAGTTTCAGCAAGCAAGGTTGTGTCATCTGCATAACACAGGTTGTTAATGAGTCCCTCTTCAATACTGATGCCCCATTCTTCTTCATATAGTCCAGGTTCTTGGATTATATGCTTAACATACAGATTGAATAGGTATGATGAAAGAATACAACCCTGATGCACAACTTTCCTGACTTTAAGCCACGCAGCATCCTTGAACCATTGCCTCTTGATGTACATACAGGTTTCTCAGGAGCACAAATAAGTGTTCTGGAATTCCCATTCTTCACAATGTTATCCATAATTTGCTATGATCCACACAGTTGAATGACTTAGCATAGTCAATAAAACACAGCTACCTGGTATTTTCTGCTTTCAGCCAGGATCCATCTGACGTCAGCAATGATATCACTGGTTCCACGTCGTCTGGTCTTCTGAATCCAACTTGAATTTCTGGCAGTCCCCTGTGAGTATACTACTGAAGCCACTTTTGAATGATCCTCAGTAAAATTTTACATGCATGTGATATTAATGATATTGTTTGATAATTTCTGCATTTGGTTGGATCACCTTTCTTGAGAATAGGCATAAGTATAGATCTCTTCCAGTCAGTTGGCCAGGTAGCTGTCTTCCAAATTTCTTGGCATAGATGAATGAGTACTTCCAGAGCTGCATCCGTTTGTTGAAACATCGTTATTCTGTCAATTCCTGGAGCCTTGTTTTTTGTCAGCGCCTTCTGTGCAGCTTGGGCTTCTGAATCCTTCATTACCATTGGTTCCTGCCCATGTGGTGGTATGTCCTGAAATGGTTGAACATCAACCGATTCTTTTTGGTATAGTGACTGTGCATTCTTTCCATCTTCTTTTGATGCTTCCTGAGTTGTTTAATATTTTCCCCATAGAATCCTTCAGTATTGCAACTGGAGGCTTGAATTTTTTCTTCGGTTCTTTCAGCTTGAGAAATGTCCAGCGTGTTCTTCCCTTTTGGTTTTCCATCCCCAAGTCTTTGCATATGTCATGATAATATATTACTTCGTCTTCTTGAGCTGCCCTTTGAAATCTTCTGTTCAACTCTTTTGCTTCATCAATTCTTCCTTTCGCTTTAGCTACTCAACATTCAAGAGCAAATTTCAGAGTCTCTTCTGACATCCATTTTGGTCTTTTCTTTCTTTCCTGTCTTTTTAATGACCTCTTGCTTTCTTCATGTATGATGTCCTTCATGTTGATCCACGATTCCTCTGGTCTTCGGTCATTAGTGTTCAGTGAGTCAAATCTATTCTTGAGATGGTCTGTAAATTCAGATGGGATATACCAAAGGTAGTACTTTGACTCTTTTGGACTTGTTCTAATTTTCTTCAGTTTTGACTTGAACTTGCATATGAGCAGTTGATGGTCTGTTCAACAGTCTGCCCCTGGCCTTGTTCTGACTGATGATATTGAGCTTTTCCATGGGCATTATTATTCAGGTATATTTCAAGTCAAGGGACAAAACATGACCCAAGTTCAAATCCCAGCTTTAATCTTCAAATTGCCCACAGGATTTCTAGCATCCAATGAATTTTTTTTTTTTAAGGCAAAAGATAAATGTTTTTTAAATATTTTATTGTGCAAATAAGTTGCTGGTCTTAGAAAATTTTATCATGTGATCTCTAGCACCATTTCTATCACCAAGTCCATATTTTCCAACTACTGATCTTTCTTCTTTGTTTCCGATTTTCGTGTTCCCATCACCGGTAATTACCAATGCATTTTGATTGCATGTTTGATCAATTTCAGACCTGCAAAAGTTGGTAAAATCTTCAATTTCTTCATCTTTGGCATTAGCAATTGGTGTGTAAATTTGAATAGTAATTGTATTAACAGTTCTTCCTAGAAGACATGTAGGTATTGACAGTATTGTCCTTTAGGATAGATCTTGAAATGTTCTTTTTGAAAAAGAATGCAAATGCCACTCCTCTTCAGTTTTTCATTTCTGACGTAGTAGAACTTATGATTGTCTGATTCGAATTGGCCAATACCAGTCCATTTCAGCTCAGTAATCCCTAGGATATTGATGTTTAGGCATTCCATTACATTTTTGATGATTTCCAATTTTCCTAGATTCATACTTTGTACATTCCAGGTTCTGATTATTAATGGATGTTTGCAGTTGTTTCTTCTCATTTTAAGTCATGCCACATCAGCAAATGAGGGTCCAGAAAGCTTGACTACTTTCAAATTATTAAAGTAGACTCTCTTTTGAGGAGGTAGCTCTTCTCCAGTCATATTTTTAGTGTCTTCCAACCTGAGGGGTTCATCTTCCAGGACAGTACCAGACAAGGTTCCACTGCTATTTGTAAGCTTTTCACTGGCTGACTTTTGCCAACAGTAGATCACCAGGTCCTTCTTTCTAGTCTGTCTTTGCCTGGAAGTTCGACTGAAATCTGTCCACCAGGGTGACCCTGCTGGTATTTGAAATACTGATGGCATAGATTCCAGCCATATGCAAGCCACCAGAGTATGACAAGCTGACAAATGAGTGGTGGGCTTTTTTTATGTTAACGGATAGAAATTTGGAATTTGTCAATTGTGAAAAATGTTTTTTTCTATATATAATAAACCATGGTGAATTACATTGATTGCATCCCTAAGACAAATTCCATTTGTTAACAATGTATTGCCCTTTTTATATATTATGTAATATGTTATCTTCTTTATGAAGTTTGCTGTAAAGATAATGCTAAACTCATAAAACGAGTTTGGAGTGCTCCCTTTTTCTCTAATTTTTTAAAGAATTTGTGTAACATTAGTATTTTTTCTTCCCTAAATATTAGTAGAATTTACCAGTAAGACAATCTGGGCTCAGAGCTGTTTTTGTTTATTTTGCGGGGAGGTTTTTTTTTTTTTTCCCAATAGCAAAGTCAAGTTCTCTACGGGTAGGCTATACATAGTTTTTAATGTATCTTGTGCGAGTTTTGGTAGGTTGTATTTCTAGTTTTGGAAATTGTGCTTCTCAATGAATTTATTCATGTTATCAAATATGTTTTATTTATTGCAATGCAGTTGTTGATAATATTTCATCATTATTGTTTTAATGTTTGCAGAATCAAAATAATATTTCCTCTTATTTTTTTACATAGTTAATTAGCGTTTTATATCAGTTTTGCTAAATGTTAAATCTAAACTAATTTTATTAAACATTTTATGAACTAACTTTTGGTTTTTCTAATTTACTTTATTCTATATTCTCTTTTTTTACTTTGTTTTCTGTTCTTGTCATTTCTTTGTTTCTACTTAATTTAGGCTTTATTTATTGTTTTTCTTAATGTTATTGTTAGTTGCCTTTGAGTACACTCCAATTCATGGTGACCCCATGTGTGAAGAGTAGGACCACTTTATAGGGTTTTCAAAACTTTGACCTCTCAGAAGCAGGTGACTAGAGCTGTCTTCTGAGGTGCCTATGGGTGGGTTTGAACCACCAAATTTTCAGCCAGTAGTGGCATGCTTAACTGTTTGCGCCACTCAAGGACTTCTTGTTTTCTTTTTACTAGCTTCTTAAGTGGCAACTTAGAATAAGGGTTCATACATTTCTTCTTCCCTAATGTAAGAATTTAAAGCTATAAATTACCCACAAGTCAATGCTTTGGTTACATTTTTTGCTGCAAATTCTTTGTGTAGTCTTTTCATTGTTTTTTAGAACAAAGTATTTCTAATTTCCCTGTAATATCTGTTTTCCCCATAATTATTTGCAGGTTGTTGTTTAATTTCCAAATATTTCAAATATTTTTTAGATGTCTTATTTATTTCTATTTTAATTCCATTAGAGTAAGAGAACATATTCGGTAGATTCTAATCATTAAAATTTATTGATATTTGGTACATGACCCGGCATGCTGAGTATCTTTGTGAATTTCTTACGTGCATTTGAAAAGAGTGGGTGGGTATTCTGTAGTTGTTGATGGCATTGTCTGTGTAATGTCAATCTGGTGAAGTGGTTGATAGTGTTGTTCTGATCTGATTTTATTGGTTTTTTTTTTTTTTTTTCAAATTTGTCCTTGGTTGTCAGAGAGTCATTGAATCCAAATACGATTTTCAATATGTCTATTACTCTTTTGATTCTGTCAACTTCGTTTCAAGCATTTTAAAATTCTGTTATTAGGCAGATACAGAGTTATGATTGTTACATTTTCTTGATGACCCTCTTAGCATTAGAAGTTGTTTTTCTATATCTGTGATAATAATTGTTATCTTCAAATACAGGTTGTCTGATTTAATATTTCCACTCCTGCTTTCTTGTGCTTACTGTTTGCATGCTATAACTTTTCTGCCTGTCACTTTCAACCTATTTGCTGTGTCTTTATATATAAAATGCATACCTATAGACAAAGTATATCTAGGTCTTACATTTTTATGCATTCTGACAATATCTGCCTGAGTATTCGGTCTATTTACATTTAGCGTAATTATTGATAAGTTGGACTAGGGCTACTATTTTCCCATTTTTTTTTTTTTATTCCAACCTGTTTCTCTTTTCCTAACTTCTTTTTGTTTGATAAAATACTTTTGCATTCAATTTTATTTTATCTTTTGGATTTTTGGGAGCACTGGTAGCATAATGGTTAAGCTCTTGGCTGCTAACCAAATGGCTGGCAGTTCAAACCTACACAATGGCTCCACAGGAGAAGGATATGGTGATCTGCATCCACAAAGATCACAGCCTAGAAAACCATATGGAGCAGGTCTACTCTGTCACACTGGGTCACTATCAGGAGGCACTCAGGAGCAAAAACATTGGCTTTTTAACTATATCTCTTTGCATTATTTTTTTTATGGTTGCTTTAGGGTTGCAGTATACATCCTTAATTTAATATAGTCTTCTTGAAGTAAATATTGTATTTCTTTACATGATATGTAAGAATCTACTAACAGTATAGCTCCATTTACCACTTCTGATAACCTTTGCTCCGTGAACTGGGGTTCGCCCTCAGGAGGCTCTCACTCAGAATATTCCCCTCCTTCAAGGGTTAATTCCCTTCTAGTTTCTAGTTTCTGCTGCTTCAATCACTCTCCAATGATTTCAGATAGATTTTTGGAATGCAGATTTATAGTTATTATCTGTAGATGTACTAATACAATACAGGATGCCATGTCATTACCTGAGCCGACAACCTGTATTTTTTATCCTCCCCTATTTCCTTATTGCATATACTAAGTTCTAGCTTATGAAAAAGAGAAACAAATGCAAAAAAATTTTTTTCTTCACGTGCCCAGTCACCATACAGTTGCCACTTAATTGTTCCATTGTAAATAATATATGGAAACCCTGGTGGTGTAGTGGTTAATAGCTATGGCTGCCAAACAAAAGGTCAGCATTTCTAATCCACCAGGTGCTCTTTGGAAACTCTATGGGGCAGTTCTACTCTGTCCTGTAGGGTCATTATGAGTCAGAATCAACTCGGCAGCAGTGGGTTTTTTTTTTTTTTTTTCTAAATGATATATGAAATCCTTGAATTTCTTATCTATATTCCCTAACACAACTCATCACTGCCTCACTTGCTTCTCAGTTCTTAACTCCCTGAAATCTGGTTTTGACTCTCACTATTCCACTGAAACTTACTTTCTTAAGTCACCAATAGCTTCTAAACTATTATATCAAATAAGCATGTTTCAGGTCTTAACTTTCTTGGTCTATTTGAAGTATTTGATATTGTAGCTTTCTCTACCTTCTCCTTCTTGAAAAGTTTTTTTTTTTTTCTTTCTCTTGACTTCTCTGGCTTCACATTTTACTAATTATTTTCAATATCTCTGACCATTTCTTTCCTGTTTTCTAGGCACCTCTCCCTCTGCTCTTATTTTCTATTAAATTTTATTCTATTAAATTCTCTGTCAGAACGCTTACATATTTATACTTGCCATACATATGCTGGTTAATACAAAAATCCTTATCTCTAGCCCAAATAACTCTCCAGTGCTTTAGTCATGTATATTCATCTGCCTACTGGACATCTCTCTGGATGACTCAAACACAGCTCAAGATAGATTTGACTAAAACTGAATCCATCATTTCCAACTTGTACTCAGCTGCTGGGCTCCCTATCTTGGTACTTAAGCCAGGAATCCAAATGTCAAACTTGATTCTTCCTTCATCTTCACCAGTTGAACTATGTAAATGAAATAATGACTATAACACACGTGGCAAAGTGCCTTGGACATAAATGCAAAATAAGTTACTGTTAGTTACTGTTACATCTTGAATAGTTTGAATGCCAGACCCTGACTGGCTGGCTTAAATTACGGCTTTTCTACTCACTAGCTGTATGAGTTTGGGCAAATTGCTTAAATTCTCTGTTGCTCAGTTTTCTCAACTAAATGGAGATTATAATAGTACGAAACTCAGACATCTGATGTGTTATTAAATTGTTTAATGTGAGTAAAACACTTAGAAGCATAGGTACCTATTAAGTGCCCTTTAAATGTTAACTATTAATGTTATTGCTGCTACAGGTATTACTCAACTTTTTGTTAAATTTTGATGAATAAACTTTCCAGACATCTCGCAAGTTCATTTGTTTATGCCTATCCTTTCACTCATTACTTTGGTCTACATGTCCATACTTTTCTACCTAAATTACTACAATAATTCTACATTGTTCTCTTGCCTTTAGTCTTGACCTCCTTTCTTCCATACCACCTCCTTCTTGCCCCAAATTTACACTTCCCAAACAGGTAGTGATCATGTTTTTACCTACCTGATACCAGTCAGTGGCTTCCCTTTTCCCTTGGACAAAATACAAATTACTTTAAATGCCATAAAAAGCAAGTCATGATTGTAAATACAGGACGAAGCAGTGTCTGACCTCCTCTAACTTCACAAGGGGAAAGGAGAACCAAGACCAACAGTGCAAGGCTGATGCCTGTGAGGTGGAGGTAAGACATGACTTCTCTCTCCACCATCTTGACTAATTCTGACACCAACCATTCCTCCCACAGCACTCTCTACTGCGTTGTATAATTCATTGTAATGGTCACACAGAACTCACAGGCCATACTCATAAGGTTTATTAGGGAAGTAACAGTTACAATTCACACTCAGAAACACTCAAGACACAGTTCTTCCATCATGATAGCCTCTTCCCACCCCTGCTTGAAGGCACGCCGCT
The DNA here is from genome assembly GCF_024166365.1 of Elephas maximus indicus. Lineage (NCBI taxonomy): Eukaryota > Metazoa > Chordata > Mammalia > Proboscidea > Elephantidae > Elephas > Elephas maximus. The sequence goes on along the minus strand of NC_064823.1, from coordinate 58,048,060 downwards.
CCCTGGCCCTCAGTATCTGCCCAAAGGCCCTCAGCTTTCTCTCTCTGTGCTATCTCCTGCTGCTGCTGCCAGGCCTCTACTGCCAGATCTCTGCTGCTGGGTCTCTGCTGCTGGTGTCTCCTTCCTTGGTGGTGGTGGGCTCTTCCTCTTTGCTCCAGAATTGACTGATTTGAAGGAAAAACTGACCAATCCCCTTGGTAGGCCACAATTACCCTATCACACAATCACCTGGGTGGAAGTTCCAAGACCATGGCTAGAAAGGCCATACCCAAAAGTAATTAATCACACAGCAAAGATCTTGCCTTTTATTTGTTCACCAGCTTCATTTCTTGCTGTCTCTAAAATCCCATTCTGCATTCTTTTTTTTTATTAACTTTTATTGAGCTTCAAGTGAATGTTTACAAATCAAGTCACACTGTCACATATAAGTTTATATACACCTTACCCAGTACTCCCACTTGCTCTCCCCCTAATGAGTCAGCCCTTCCAGTCTCTCCTTTCGAGACAATTTTGCCAGCTTCCAACTCTCTCTATCCTCCCATCCCCCCTCCAGACAGGAGATGCCAACACAGTCTCAAGTGTCCACCCGATATAATTAGCTCACTCTTCATCAGCATCTCTCTCCTACCCACTGTCCAGTCCCTTTCATGTCTGATGAGTTGTCTTCAGGAATGGCTCCTGTCCTGGGCCAACAGAAGGTTTGGGGACCATGACCGCTGGGATTCCTCCAGTCTCAGTCAGACCATTAAGTATGGTCTTTTTTGTGAGAATTTGGGGTCTGCATCCCACTGATCTCCTGCTCCCTCAGGGGCTCTCTGTTGTGCTCCCTGTCAGGGCAGTCAGCGGTTGTGGCCGGGCACCAACTAGTTCTGGTCTCAGGATGATATAGGTCTCTGGTTCATGTGGCCCTTTCTGTCCCTTGGGCTCTTAGTTATCATGTGACCTTGGTGTTCTTCATTCTCGTTTGCTCCAGGTGGGTTGAGACCAATTGATGCATCTTAGACGGCCGCTTGTTAGCATTTAAGACCCCAGACACCACATTTCAAAGTGGGATGCAGAATGTTTTCATAATAGAATTATTTTGCCAATTGACTTAGAAGTCCCCTTAAGCCATAGTCCCCAAACCCCCGCCCTTGCTCCGCTGACCTTTGAAGCATTCAGTTTATCCCGGAAACTTCTTTGCTTTTGGTCCAGTCCAGTTGAGCTGACCTTCCATGTATTGAGTACTGTCCCTCCCTTCACCTAAAGTAGTTCTTATCTACTAGTTAATCAGTAAAAAACCCTCTCCCACCCTCCCTCCCTCTCCCCCTCGTAACCACAAAAGTATGTGTTCTTCTCAGTTTATACTATTTCTCAAGATCTTATAATAGTGGTCTTATACAATATTTGTCCTTTTGCTTCTGACTAATTTCGCTCAGCATAATGCCTTCCAGGTTCCTCCATGTTATGAAACGTTTCACAGATTCGTCACTGTTCTTTAACGATGCGTAGTATTCCATTGTATGGATATACCACAATTTATTTACCCATTCATCCGTTGATGGACACCTTGGTTGCTTCCAGCTTTTTGCTATTGTAAACAGAGCTGCAATAAACATGGGTGTGCATATATCCGTTTGTGTGAAGGGTCTTATTTCTCTAAGGTATATTCCGAGGAGTGGGATTTCTGGATTGTATGGTAGTTCTATTTCTAACTGTTTAAGATAACGCCAGATAGATTTCCAAAGTGGTTGTACCATTTTACATTCCCACCAGCAGTGTATAAGAGTTCCAATCTCTCCGCAGCCTCTCCAACATTTATTATTTTGTGTTTTTTGGATTAATGCCAGCCTTGTTGGAGTGAGATGGAATCTCATCGTAGTTTTAATTTGCATTTATCTAATGGCTAATGATCGAGAGCATTTTCTCATGTATCTGTTAGCTGCCTGAATATCTTCTTTAGTGAAGTGTGTGTTCATATCCTTTGTCCACTTCTTGATTGGGTTGTTTGTCTTTTTGTGGTTGAATTTTGACAGAATCATGTAGATTTTAGAGATCAGGTGCTGGTCGGAGATGTCATAGCTGAAAATTCTTTCCCAGTCTGTAGGTGGTCTTTTTACTCTTTTGGTGAAGTCTTTAGATGAGCATAGGTGTTTGATTTTTAGGAGCTCCCAGTTATCTGGTTTCTCTTCATCATTTTTGGTAATGTTTTGTATTCTGTTTATGCCTTGTATTAGGGCTCTTAAGGTTGTCCCTACTTTTTCTTCCATGATCTTTATCATTTTAGTCTTTATGTTTAGGTCTTTGATCCACTTGGAATTAGTTTTTGTGCATGGTGTGAGGCATGGGTCCTGTTCCATTTTTTTGCAAATGGATATCCAGTTATGCCAGCACCATTTGTTAAAAAGACTCTCTTTTCCCCAATTAACTGACACTGGTCCTTTGTCAAATATCAGCTGCTCATACGTGGATGGATTTCTATCTGGGTTCTCAATTCTGTTCCATTGGTCTATGTGTCTGTTCTTGTACGAGTACCAGGCTGTTTTGACTACTGCGGCTGTATAATAGGTTCTGAAATCAGGTAGAGTGAGGCCTCCCACTTTCTTCTTCTTTTTCAGAAATGCTTTGCTTATCCGAGGCTTCTTTCCCTTTCATATGAAGTTGGTGATTTGTTTCTCTATCACATTAAAAAATGACATTGGAATTTGGATCGGAAGTGCATTGTATGTACAGATGGCTTTTGGTAGAATAGACATTTTTACTATGTTAAGTCTTCCTATCCATGAGCAAGGTATGTTTTTCCACTTAAGTATGTCCTTTTTAATTTCTTGTAGTAGAGCTTTGTAGTTTTCTTTGTATAGGTCTTTTACATCCTTGGTAAGATTTATTCCTATGTATTTTATCTTCTTGGGGGCAACTGCGAATGGTATCGATTTGGTTATTTCCTCTTCGATGTTCTTTTTGTTGATGTAGAGGAATCCAAGTGATTTTTGTATGTTTATCTTATAACCTGAGACTCTGCCAAACTCTTCTATTAGTTTCAGTAGTTTTCTGGAGGATTCCTTAGGGTTTTCTGTGTATAAGATCATGTCATCTGCAAATAGAGATAATTTTACTTCCTCTTTGCCAATCCGGATGCCCTTTATTTCTTTGTCTAGCCTAATTGCTCTGGCTAGGACTTCTAGCACAATGTTGAATAAAAGCGGTGAGAAAGGGCATCCTTGTCTGGTTCCCGTTCTCAAGGGAAATGCTTTCAGGCTCTCTCCATTTAAAGTGATGTTGGCTGTTGGCTTTGCATAGATGCCCTTTATTATGTTGAGGAATTTTCCTTCAATTCCTATTTTGCTGGGAGTTTTTATCATAAATGGGTGTTGGACTTTGTCAAATGCCTTTTCTGCATCAATTGATAAGATCATGTGGTTTTTGTCTTTTGTTTTATTTATATGGTGGATTACATTAATGGTTTTTCTGATATTAAACCAGCCTTGCATACCTGGTATAAATCCCACTTGGTCGTGGTGAATTATTTTTTTGATTTGTTGTTGAATTCTATTGGCTAGAATTTTGTTGAGGATTTTTGCATCTATGTTCATGAGGGATATAGGTCTGTAATTTTCTTTTTTTGTGATGTCTTTTCCTGGTTTTGGTATCAGGGATATGGTGGCTTCATAGAATGAGTTAGGTAGTATTATGGCATTTTCTATGCTTTGAAATACCTTTAGTAGTAGTGGTGTTATCTCTTCTCTGAAAGTTTGATAGAACTCTGCAGTAGAGCCATTCGGGCCAGGGCTTTTTTTTGTTGGGAGCCTTTTGATTACCGTTTCAATCTCTTTTTTTGTTATGGGTCTATTTAGTTGTTCTACTTCTGATTGTGTTAGTTTAGGTAGGTAGTGTTTTTCCAGGAATTCATCCATTTCTTCTAGGTTTGCAAATTTGTTAGAGTACAATTTTTCGTAGTAATCTGAAATGAGTCTTTTAATTTCATTTGGTTCTGTTGTGATGTGGTCCTTCTCGTTTCTTATTTGGGTTATTTGTTTCCTTTCCTGTATTTCTTTAGTCAGTCTGGCCAATGGTTTATCAATTTTGTTAATTTTTTCAAAGAACCAGCTTTTGGCTTTGTTAATTCTTTCAATTGTTTTTCTGTTCTCTAATTCATTTAGTTCAGCTCTAATTTTTATTATTTGTTTTCTTCCGGTGCCCGATGGATTCTTTTGTTGCTCACTTTCTATTTGTTCAAGTTGTAGGGACAGTTCTCTGATTTTGGCTCTTTCTTCTTTTTGTATGTGTGCATTTATCGATATCAATTGGCCTCTGAGCACTGCTTTTGCTGTGTCCCAGAGGTTTTGATAGGAAGTATTTTCATTCTCGTTGCATTCTATGAATTTCCTTATTCCCTCCTTAATGTCTTCTATAACCCTGTCTTTTTTCAGCAGGGTATTGTTCAGTTTCCAAGTATTTGATTTCTTTTCCCTAGTTTTTCTGTTATTGATTTCTACTTTTATGGCCTTCTGGTCTGAGAAGATGCTTCGTAATATTTCGATGTTTTGGATTCTGCAAAGATTTGTTTTATGACCTAATATGTGGTCTATTCTGGAGAATGTTCCATGTGCGCTAGAAAAAAAAGTATACTTTGCAGCAGTTGGGTGGAGAGTTCTGTATAAGTCAATGAGGTCAAGTTGGTTGATTGTTGTAATTAGGTCTTCCGTGTCTCTATTGAGCTTCTTACTGGATGCCCTGTCCTTCTCCGAAAGTGATGTGTTGAAGTCTCCTACTATAATTGTGGAGGTGTCTATCTCACTTTTCAGTTCTGTTAAAGTTTGATTTATGTATCTTGCAGCCCTGTCATTGGGTGCGTAAATATTTAATATGGTTGTATCTTCCTGATCAATTGTCCCTTTCATCATTATGGAGTGTCCTTCTTTATCCTTTGTGGTGGATTTAAGTTTAAAGTCTATTTTGTCAGAAATTAATATTACTACTCCTTTTTTGCTTATTGTTTGCTTGATATATTTTTTTTCCATCCTTTGAGTTTTAGTTTGTTTGTGTCTCTAAGTCTAAGGTGTGTCTCTTGTAGGCAGCGTATAGACGGATCGTGTTTCTTTATCCAGTCTGAGACTCTGTCTCTTTATTGGTGTATTTAGTCCGTTTACATTCAGCGTAATTATTGATAAGTGAGTGTTTAGTGTTGTCATTTTGATGCCTTTTTATGTGTGTTGCTGACAATTTCATTTTTCCACTTACTTTTTTGTGCTGAGATTTTTTTCTTTGTAAATTGCGTGATCCTCATTTTCATAGTATTTGACTTTATGTTTGCTGAGTCGTTATGTTTTTCTTGGTTTTTATTTTGAGTTATGGAGTGGTTATACCTCTTTGTGGTTACCTTAATATTTACCCCTATTTTTCTAAGTAAAAACCTAACTTGTATTCTCCTATATTGCCTTGTATCCCTCTCCATATGGCAGTTCTATGCCACCTGTATTTAGTCCCTCTTTTTGATTATTGTGATCTTTTACGTATTGACTTCAATGATTCCCTGTTTTGAGCATTTTTTTTAAAATTGATCTTAATCTGTTTTTGTGATTTCCCTATTTGAGTTGATATCAGGATGTTCTGTTCTGTGACCTTGTGTTGTGCAGGTATCTGATATTATTGGTTTTCTCACCAATTTCCTTTAGTATTTCTTGTAGCTTTGGTTTGGTTTTTGCGAATTCTCTAAGCTTTGTTTATCTGTAAATGTCTTAATTTCTCCTTCGTATTTCTGAGAGAGTTTTGCTGGATATATGATCTTTGGCTGGCAGTTTTTCTCCTTTAGTGCTCTGTATATGTCATCCTATTGCCTTCTTGCCTACATGGTTTCTGCTGAGTAGTCTGAACTTATTCTTATTGATTCTCCCTTGTAGGAGACCTTTCTTTTATCCCTGGCTGTTTTTAAAATTTTCTCTTTATCTTTGGTTTTGGCAAGTTTGATGATAATATGTCTTGGTGTTTTCTTTTTGGATCAGTCTTAAATGGGCTTCGATGAGCATCTTGGATAGATATCCTTTTGTCTTTCATGATGTCAGGGAAGTTTTCTGTCAGCAGATCTTCAACTATTCTCTCTGTGTTTTCTGTCCTCCCTCCCTGTTCTGGGACTCCAATCACACACAAGTTATCCTTCTTGATAGGGTCCCACATGATTCTTAGGGTTTCATTTTTTTTAATTCTTTTATCTGATTTTTTTTTCAGCTATGTTGGTGTTCATTCCCTGGTCCTCCAGATTTCCCACTCTGCATTCCAATTGCTCGAGTCTGCTCCTCTGACTTCCTATTGCGTTGTTTAATTCTGTAATTTTATTGTTAATCTTTTGGATTTCTGCATGCTGTCTCTCTATGGATTCTTGCAACTTATTAATTTTTCCACTATGTTCTTGAATAATCTGTTTGAGTTCTTCAACTGTTTTATCAGTGTGTTCCTTGGCTTTTTCTGCAGTTTGCCTTATTTCGTTTCCGAGGTCATCCCTGATGTCTTGAAGCATTCTGTAAATTAGTTTTTTGTATTCTGTATCTGATAATTCCAGGATTGTATCTTCATTTGGGAAAGATTTTGATTCTTTTGTTTGGGGGGTTGTAGAAGCTGTCATGGTCTGCTTCTTTATGTGGTTTGATATTGACTGCTGTGTCCGAGCCATCACTAAGATATAAAAAAAAAAAAAAAATTTTTTTTTTTTATAGTAGTGATTTATTCTATAATTGCTCGCTGAGTCTTACCTTGTTTTGTTTTCTTTCAATATACATGAATGGGCTACTAGATTGTGCTGTCTTGTTTGTTGTAGCCCTTGACTTACTTATGACCTGGTACCAGCTGGTTTGTGCTGTTGCCAGATATATATGCCTGAATCTATTCACTATTCTAGATTAGAATTTGATTTTGGGTCATCAAGTGTGTTCTGCACCCTTACACCTATCCACCTTGAGAAGTAGTGGTGATAGTTGTCTGCACCAGATTCTATTAGCAGCTGAGGTTCACACTCCAGAGGGGGCAGGATGCTGACAGGCTTCCCCCAAGTGTCAGTGAGGTAGGTGTGTCTCTATTCCTAAAGCACCTTGGTGGGTGGGCTCTGCAGCTGTACCTTAAGCCCCCAACGCAAGTACCTTTACTGATTGGTAAGTGTCACCCTCCTTAGACCCCTAAGGCTAGAGGCTAGGTGATCTGGGGGGAGCTTCAGCCCTCAGTTCCCTGTTATCAGTCAGTTAGGGCTCTGTGAATAAGCAGAGATATCAGACCTGGGAAACTTGTTTTTCCAGTAAATCTGCTAAAAAAAATGCAGTCAGATCCCTATCAGAAATGCTTTTGCATTATAACAGCCACCTTGTTCCCTGTAAGGATGAAAACCCGAGATTTGGATCATATATGGTTGGCTGGAGCTGGTTCTGTGTTTTTAGTCCAATTAGAGAAGGATTTTTGGTCCCTGGGTTTTTTGTGGTTGCTTCTCTCAGGCCGGAAGAATGGGTTAGGAAAAGATCAAAAAAAAAAAAAAAGGGAAAAGCAAAGCTGCGGGAGCCGGAACCGTTCTCCCTCTGACTCAGGAAATTCCAATGTTAATGAAGCCACCTGGGCAGGGGAGGGGAGGTTTCAGAAAAACAGGAGAGAGTAGCACCCCGGAATATAGCCAAAGTTGCTTATCTTGCTTGGGATGACTATGTTATCTGAGATTCTCGAGGGGCGTGTTGCCTATGTGTGCTGGCTGTGTGGAGATTGTCCCCGAGGGTCTGGCCTGCTGAAGCAGTGGTCAGATCCTCCGCTGCCAGTCCATCGCCCAGTGTCAAGGTTTCCCTGCTGGGACGCTCACTCCTGGCTTCAAAATCAGTCGCTGTCTCCCGGGGACTTCTCGTCCTGCCAGCCGCGTCGCCGCACCGCCTCCGCGTACTGGCTGGGCCCCCTCCCGGGGTTAGTTCAGGGAAGTAGAGCTGCACCCCGTGTTTGAGCCGTGACCGGATGCCGTACTCAGCTCCCTTGTGCCCAGTCCAAAGCCCGCGCCAAGCTTCCCCGACTGAGATGCTGCACTCCTGGCTCCAAAACCAGTCACTGCCTCCTGGGGACTTCTCCTCCCACCAGCCGTGTGGCTGCGCCTCCCACGCGGAACGGCTGGGCCCCCTCCCGGGGTCAGTTCAGGGGGGTAGGACTGAGCCCCGTGTTTGTGCTGTCACAAGATGTTGTGTTCAGCTCCCCTGCACCCAGTCCTAAGCCCAGGGCCAAGGTTACCTGACTGGGACGCTGGCTCCAGGCTCCGAAAACAGTCGCTGCTTCCCCGTGGTTGTTCGTTCTCCGTCTGTCACTCAGGTCAACTCTTTAAATCTGTGTTTGTTGTTCAGGGTTCGTAGATTGTCATGTATGTGATCGATTCACTTGTTTTTCCGAGTCTTTGTTGCAAGAGGGATCTGAGGTAGTGTCTACCTAGTCAGCCACCTTGGCCTCCCTCCGCCATTCTGCATTCTTATCATTAAAAAACAAAAAAACGAAGAAAAACTTTTTCAGTTTCATCAACGCACCGTGTTCACTCTTTTTTTTTTTTTTAATAATATTTTCTTGCATTTTAGGTGAAAGTTTACACAGCAAATTAGGTTCCCTTTAACATTTTTTATGCAAATTTTTCAGTGCCTTTGGTTACAATTTTTACAATGTGTCAACATTCTTATTATTTCTATTCTATTTGCTCTGTTTCCATTGATTTTTCTTCCCTTCCCCTCCTTGCCTGTTCATCTTTGATTTTGCTAACTGTTGACTGTTTGATCTCATGTAGTTAATTATTTAAGGGAGCACATTACTCAGGGATGATATTATTTATTTTATAAGCCAATTCATTATTTGGCCGAAAGGTGATCTGCAGAAATAGCTTTAATTTCAAGTTCAAAAGGTATTTTAGGATGATAGTCTCAGGGGTTCCTCTAGTCTCTATGGGTCCAGTAAGGATTGTCTTTTTTAGAAATTTGAGCTTTATTCTACATTTTTCTCCCATTTTATTCAGAACCATCTATTGTGTCCCTGGTCAGAACAGTTGGTAGTGGTAGCCAGGCACCATCTGGTTCTTCTGGTCCTAGGACTGAAGAGGCTGTGGCTCATATGGCCTGTTAGTCCCATGGACTAGTTTCTTCTTCGAGCCTTTGATTTCCTTTATTGTCTTTTGCTCCATATGAGTAGAGACCAATATTTGTATCTTAGATGGCTTTTTGCAAGCTTTTAAGACCCCAGACACCACTCACCAAACTAGGATGCAGAGCATTAGCTTTGTGAACTATGTTATGCCGATTGACTAAGTTGTCCCCTGTGTATGTTATATCATTTATGAAAATTGTCTCTTTTTCTCATGTACTTCTTAATTTGTTTATTTAGCTTGGTCAGGTTGTGCTGACTTCATTCATATTTGGAACTGCCTTTTCCATCACCAAAAGTAACAACTGTCTACTATCGGGAAGGTGATTCCCCCTCCCTCTTCCTCTCATCCCTGGTAACCATCAAAGAACTTTTCTGTGTGTGTATATCTATTCCTGACTTTTTATAATAGTGGCACCGTACCATATTGTTCCTTTTTGTGACTGACTTATTTCATTCAGGATAATGTCCTCCAGATTCATCCATGTTATGTTTGGTGGACTCCTCATTATTCTTCATATTTGCATGGTATTCCATTGTACCACAACTTGTTTATCCATTCATCCACTGATAGGCACTTAGGTTGTTTCCATCTTTTTGCTGTTGTGAATAATGCTGCAATGAACATACGTGTGCCTATGTCTATTCATGTCACTAGTCTTATATCTCTAAGGTATATACTTCGGAGTGGAATTGCTGAATCATGAGGCGTTGCTATTTCTAGATTTTTGAGGAAGTGCCATAGTGTTTTACAAAGTAGTTGTACCATTTTACAATCCCACCAGCAACACATAAGAGTTCCAGTCTCCCCACAACCTCACCAGCATTTTTTTTTTAATCATTTGTCATTTTTGCAGGCGTGAGATGATATCTCACTGTAGTATTGATTTGCTAATGATTGGTTAATAATCATGAACATCTTTTCATGTATTTGTTGGCCACCTGAATGTCCATTTTGGTGAAGAGGCTGTTTGGGTCCTTCACCCATTTTTTGATTGGATTGTTTGTCTTCTTGTTTGGAGTTGTTGGAGTTTTCTATATATTTTAGAAATTAGACCCTTTTTAGATAAGACATTGTCAAAGACTTTTTCCCAGTCAGTAGTTTCTGTTTTTACTCTTTTCGTAAAGTCTCTTGATGAGCATAAGTATTTAACTTTTAGAAGGTCGTTCTATTGTACACAGGGTCACTATGAATGGGAACCTACTTGATGGCACCTAACAACAACAACAACAGCTGCCTAATGTATCTTCTATCATTCATGCATTTTTAGTTTTGTTTGTTAAGCTATTCATGCCAAAAATTAGGTCCCCTGTGTTACCCTCCAGGGACTTTATATTTTTAGCTTTAACGTTTAGGTCTTTGATCCATTTTAACTAGTTTTGGTGCATGGTGTGAGATATGGATCCTGCTTTAATCTTGGGCATGTGGATATACAGTTTTGCCAGCACCATTTATTAAAGAGACTGTTTTTCCCCACTGAATGAACTTTAAATTTTGTCAAGGATCAGCTGCCTGTATATGGATGGATTTACTTCTGGGCTTTCAATTCTATTTCACTGGTCTAGGTGTCTGTCATTGAATCAGTACCAGGCTGTTTTGGTTACCAAGACAGTATAATAAGTTTTGAGATTGGGAAGTGTGAGGCTTCCTACTTTGTTCTTTTTCTTCAAAAATGTTTTAGTTATTTGGATCCTCCTTCCTTCCCATATAAAGTTGGATAATAGTTTTTTTCTTTTCAAAAAAACATGTGGATGGGATATGGATCAGGATTGCATTGTATCTATAGATTGTTTTTAGTCATATTGACATTTTTACAATGTTATGTGAATGAACACAGAATGTTTTTCCAAATACGTAGATCTCTTTTTGTTTCTTGCAGTAGTGTTTATAGTGTTCCTTTTATACGTCTTTTACACTCCCAACTAGGTTTATTTCCAGGTATTTTATCCTTTTGGGGGCTACTGTAAGTGGTATTTTTTCTTGATTCCCTTTTTGGAGTCATCTTTGTTAGTGTAGAGGAACCCACCTGATAATTGTGTGTCAATCTTGTACCCTGCCACTTTGTAGAATCTTTCTATTAGTTCCAGTAGTCTTTGGAGTTTTCTGTTTTTTAGGATCATGTCACCATCGAATAAGGATTGTTTTACTTCTTCCTTTCCAATTTGGATACCTTTTATTTCCCTTTCTTGCCTTATTGCTCTAGCTAGGACTTCCAGTACAATATTGAATAAGAGTGGTGATAAAGGGCATCTTTGTCTCATTCCTGTTATCAAGGGGAATGCTCTCAATCTTTCTCTGTTGAGAATATTATTGGCTTTTGGCTTTGCAGAAACTCTGGCGGCGTAGTGGTTAAGAGCTACATCTGCTAACCAAAGAAAAGTTTGGCAGTTCAAATTCACCAGGTGCTCCTTGGAAACTCTGTGGGGCAGTTCTACTCTGTCCTGTAGGGTCGCTATGAGTAGGAATCGACTCGACGGCAATGGTTTTGGTTTTATTTGGTTGGTTTTGCATATATATCCTTAATTACATTGGAGAATTTCCCTTCTATTTCTATTTTGCTGAGAGTTTTTATCAGGAAAGTGTGTTGGACTTTATCAAATGCCTTTTCTGTGTAGATTGAGATAATTATGTGATTCTTTTCCATTGTTTTATTTACGTGATGAATTATGTTGATTGATTTTCTAATGTTGAGCTATCTTTGCATCCTGGTATGAATACCAGTTGATCATGATTTATTTATTTTTTTATGTACTATTGAATTCCGTTGGCTAGAATTTTGTTGACAACTTTTGCACACATATTTATGAGTGGATATTGGTCTGTAATTTAGTTTTTAATGGTGTCTTTGCCTGGCTTTGATATCAGGATAATGCTGGCTTCATAGAATAAATTAGAGGGAATTCCATTCTTTTTTATGTCCTGAAATAGTTTGAGTAGAATTGGTATCAACTCTTCTCTGAATGTTTGGTAAAATTCTCCAGTGAACCCAACTGGACCTGGGTGTTTTTTTTTTTTTTTTAATCAACATCTTTGATTTCTTCTTTTTTAATGTACTTGTTCAAATTTTCTACTTCTATTTGTGTAACTTGAGGTAGGTAGTATGTTTTTAGAAATGCATCCAGTTCTTCTAGGTTTTCAATTTTGTTGGAATACAATTTATTATAGTATTCTGATATGATCCTTTTTATCTCAGTTGCTTCTGTTGTAATGTCACACATCTCATTTCTTATTTTGGTTATTTGCATTTTCTCATGTTTTTCATTTGTCAGTTTTACTAGTGGTTTGTCAATTTTATTGATCCTCTCAAAGAACCAGCCTCCAATCTTGTTGATTTTTCTATTTTTTGTTTGTTTGTTTGTTTGTTTTCTGTTTCATTTATTTCTGCTCTGATCTCAATGATTAAGAGCTATGGCTACTAGCTGAAAGGTCAGCAGTTGGAATCCACCAACTGCTCCTTGGAAACCATATGGGGAAGTTCTACGCTGTCCTATAGCGTTGCTATGAGCTGGTGTCATCTCTAGAGCAAAGGTTTTTGTTTTTTTTTTCTCTTTTTCCTGATCTTTTTTGTTTCATTTCTTCTTGTGACTGTGGTCTTCTTTTGCTGCTCCTTTTCTATTTGTTCAAGCTGTTGGTTTAGGCTATTTTGGCCTTTTTGTCTTTTTTGATATAAGTATTTATTGCTATAAATTCTCCTGTGAGCACTGCTTTTGTTGTGTCCCAAAGATTTTGGTGCATTTAATCTAAGAATTTTTAAATTTCGTATTTAATTTATTCTATAATCCAATAGTTTTTATGCTGTTGTTTTTAGGTGCCATTAGGTCAGTTTGACTCATAATGACCCTACAGAAAAAACATTGCAAGGTCTCAAGCCATCCCCTCAATCATTGCTATTTTTGAGCCCACTGTTGCAGTTACTGTGTCAATCCATTTCATTGAGGGTCTTCCTCATTTTCACTAACCCTCTTCTTTACCAAGCATGATGTCCTTCTCCAGGGACATGTCCAAAGTATGTTAGAATCTTGCCATCCTTGCTTCTAAGGAGCATTCTGGCTATATTTCTTCTAAGACTTATTTGTTTATTCTTGTGATAGTCCACGATATATTCAATATTCTTTACCAATATCATAATTCACAGGCATCAGTTCTCCTTCAGTCTTCTTTATTCAGTATTCAGCTTTCACCTGAATATGAGACTATAGAAAAAAAACTTGGCTTGGGTTGGGTACACCTTAGTCCTAAAAGTGACATCATTGTTTTTTAACACTTCAAGGAAGTCTTTTGCAGCAGATTTGCCCAGTGCAACGTGTCCTTTGACTTCTTGACAGCTGCTTCCATAGGCATTGATTGTGGATTCAAGTAAAATGAAATCCTTGACAATTTCAGTCTTTTCTCCATTTATCATGATGTTGCTTATTGGTCCAGTTGTGAGGATTTTTGCTTTCTTTATGTTGAGGTGTAATCCATACTGAAGATAGTGGCCTTTGATCTTCATCAGTAAGTGCTTGAAGTCCTCTTCTCTTTCAGTAAGCAAGGTTGGGTCATCTGCATATCACAGGTTGTTAATGAGTCTTGCTCCAATCCTGATCCTGTGTTCTTCTTCATATAGTTCAACTGCTCAAATTATTTGCCCTGCATACAGATTAAATAAGTATAGTGAAAAGATACAACCCCAAGCAGCATCTTGTTGTTCTGTTCGAGCAACTGCTTCTTGGTGTATGTACAGATTCAACATAAGCACAATTAAGTATTCTGGGATTCCCATTCTTCACAATATTATCCATCATTTGTTATGATCCACACAGTCAAATCCCTTTGCATAGTCAATAAAATAGAGACAAACATCTTTCTGGTGTTCTTTGCTTTCAGCCAGGATCCATCTAACATCACCAATGATATCCCTTGTTCCATGTCTTTTTCAGAATCTGGCTTGAATTTCTGTCAGTTCCCCGTACTGCTACAACCACTTTTGAATGATCTTCAGCAAAATTTGACTTACTCGTGATATTATTCAATAATTTCCACATTCTATTGGATCACCTTTCTTTGTGGTCTCTTGTAATCAGTTGGCCAGGTGGCTGTTTTCCAAATTTCTTTTCATAGAGGAGTGAACACTTCTAGTGATACATCCATTTGTTGAATCATCTCAGTTGATATTCCATCTATTCTTGGAACCTTGATTTTCACCAATGCATTCAGTGCAGACTGGACTTCTTCTCTCAGTATCATCAGTTCTTGATCTTATGCTACCTCCTGAAATTGTTGAATGTTGACAAAGAATTTTTTAGTAAAATGTTATTCAGTTTCAAATTAATCAATTTTTTTCTTGTTCTTTCTGTGATTGATTTTTGGTTTTATAGCATTATGATCAGAGAAGAATCTTTGTACTATTTCAATGTTTTTGAATTTATCGAGGCTAGCGCTGTTGCCTAAAATATGGACTATTCTGCAAAATGATCCATGTAAATTGTAGAAGAATGTATACTGTAGTGTGCTGTGTTGAGTGATATTTTCTGTATATGGTCCAGTTCATTAATTGTGTTATTTAGATCTTCTGAATCTTTTTTGAATTTCTTTCTGGTTGTTCTGTCCATCATCAAAAGTCGTATGTTAAAGTCTCCTATTGTTGTCGTAGAAACGTTTATTTCTGTTTTCTATTCTATTACTATTTGTTTTATGTATTCCAGAGCACTGTTATTGGGTGTGTAAATATTTTTTATTTGTGTCCTCTGAGTTGATTGTCTATTTAATCATTACATAATGCCCTTCTTTGTCTCTTAATTGGATTTTGTACTTAAAGTCCATTGTATCACAGTTTGTTATTGCCTCTCTTGCTCTTGTGGTTACTATTTGCTTGATATATATTTTTTCCATCCTTTGACTTTTAACCTGTTTATGTCTTTGTGTCTAAAGTGTGTCTCTTATAGGTAACATATTGATGAGTCTTTTTTTTTTAAAACCATTCTGCCAGTCTCTGTCTCTTGACTGGTGCATTTAAATCGTTTATCAAACCAAATCAAACTTGTTGCTGTCGAGTCAATTGGCAAACCTATAGGACAAAGCAGAACTGTCCTATAGGGTTTCCAAAGAGCAGCTGGTGGATTTGAACTGCCGACCTTTTGGTTAGCAGCTATAGCACTTAACCACTACGCCACCAGATTTTCCAGAAACTATGCTAGGCCCTGAATATTCAGTGCTCATTTACATTCACTGTGATTATCAGTAAATATGAATTTACTCCTGCCATTTTTTTTATGTGTGTGTGTGTAGTGTTAATGATTTCTTGGTTGGGCTTAATTTTCTGTGTTAAGTTCTTTTTTTTTTTTATGGATTTTCTTTTTGCATAGTTCATTGTTATTGATTTTGTGTTTACTGAGTCTTTTTTAATTTTCTTTATTTTGGTGAGTAGATTTATTAATTTTCTTTGTGGTTATTCTGAAATTTACCTTTATTTTCTTAAGTTTAAAACAATCTGTTATATCTTGATATTGCCTTGACTTCCTCTCCAAATGGAAGTTCTGTAACTACACTATTTATTGTTATTTGTTACCCTTTGTTTTGAAGTTGTCATCATTTACAGATGGACACCTTTGGTTTCCTCTTTTCAGTTTTGTGGCTTTATTTTACTTTTGAAAATTCTTTATCCGGGTTGGTAATTCTATTGGATATCTTAATCTCAGGTTGTTGTCTGTTGTCTTTGGTTCTCTGTCTAAAGATCTCTCTTTAATATTTCTTGTAAGGCTGGTTGGGTTATTACAAATTCCCTTAATTTCTGCTTATCTGGGAATGTCCTCATTTTGCCATCATATTTGTAAGGCAATTTTGCTGGATATATGATTCTTGGTTGACAATTCTTTTCTTCCTGGGTTCTGTATATACAATCCCATTGCCTTCTTGCCTGCGTGGTTTCTGTTGAGAAATCAGCATGAGTTTTACTGGTACTCCTTTGTAAGTGATATTTCATTTTTCACCAGTTGCTTTCAGAATTCTTTAGTTTTGGAAAGTTTGAGTATGATAGCCTTGGTGACTTTTTGGGGGTCTATCTGGTTTGGGGTTCATTGAGTTTTGGAAGGAAACCATCTCATCTTTCATGATATTAGGAACATTTTCTGCCAATTAACCTTCAAAAATTCTTTCTGTATTCTTTTTTTCTCCCTTCTTCTGGTATTTCTTTTACATGTAAATTATTCCCCTTGGTAGTATCCCACATAACTTTTAGACTTTCTTCTTTTGTCTTCATTCTTTTTTCTGCTTGCCCATCAAACAAATTAATGTCAAGTGATTTGTCCTCTATTTCATTGACTTTTTCTTCCATTGATTTAATTCTATGTCCTTCTATTGAGTTATCTTTGTCTGATATTTTACTGTTGATCTTCTGGATTTCCAGCTGTTGTTTCTGCATGATTTCTGATTGTCTATTTATTTTGTCATTTTTTTCTTGTATGGCTTTCCTACCTTCTTGTAGGGTTTTGTCTGTGTTTTCCTTGATCTCTTTGAGGATCCTATATATAAATCTTCTGAATTCTTTATCAGGTAGTTCTATTACCATTTCTTCCTCAGGAATGTTTTCTGCCCCTTTATTTTTCTCCTTTGTTGAAGCCATCTTATCCTGCTTTCTCATACAATTTGTTATTGTCTGCTGTCTCCAAGGCACTAGAGTGCTGATTTATTTATTTATTTATTTACTGACTGTATGTATGTTAGTTTTGTGCTGCTTTGTTATTGTTCTTTTGATGTATCCAGAGTTTTGTTTCTTCCTTTTCTCTTTGGAATGTCTTTTTTCCTTTGTATTATTTTAATTGTTGTTGTTTAGTGGTAGTGTCTGTTGACTGAGTGTGATTTTCTCTCACTGGTTGGTATGGTGGGCCACACCCACATGCTAGTCCTCTGTGGTTAGGCTTGTATATCTTCCCTTAGTGGATTGAGTGTAGGTGGGAGAGTAGGTTCTTTCCCTGATATTGGGTGACAAGTGTTAGGTGAAATGATACCTCTACAGCCCTGTGGGACCAGGGGGTCCTTCCAGGTTGGTACTACCAGTTAGTGCATTCTTGGAGGTTTGGGGCAGGACATCTCCATATTTGCTGAGAGGAAGTGCTACCCAAATGGACAACTCAGGAAGCATCTCAGTAGTGTCTCAGTAGGTGGTGGGGTATCAAGGGGTTTCAGTGCAAGTGCAGACAGCCTGCAGGAACTGTTTGGATATACAGTGTGTGATGTTGCAGCTGGGTAGACATCAGATGAGAATACTAGGATCTGCTCATCATTTGACAGAGGTGCAGGTATCACTTATCAGGATATGACTGGCATTGCTGATGAAGTGATGTGTCTGTGTGGCCCATCAGTGTGTGTGGAGGCATGGAACATTCTTGCTGTAACTGAGTTGGATCCTATGTTTCCACACCACCAGTTGTCACTTGGTTGGGGAGAGGATGTACAGGTAACTGGTTTTGGGTCTAGCAGAAGGATCACACCTTGCTGATTACTGGGCAGCAGGGTGGCATTGGAGTGAGTGGGGTGGGCGCAAACCTCCAGTTGCTGTTCCAGTGGCATGGAAGTACATGTTGCAGATTGCCAAATTCGGGGGAGGCGAACATACTTCCTGTTACAGGGAGGGCAGGGGGAAGAGGGAAGAATGTGTTCCCTCATTCTCTGGCATGGGAGCCAGGGCACTACCTGTACAATGCAGTGGTGATCAGGACCCAGCCCTGAACAAACATGAACAGGGAGTGCTATCCAGAGTCCACTTGGTGGGAGACCTCTAGCTACCACTCCAAGAATCCTCCACTACACAAGCACCACAAGCCCAAATGATCAGGGACAATTACTGGAAAGTAGTCCTGTCCCTATTTTCTGGCTCCCTCCATGCTCTATATTTTCCTGCCTTCCTGCACTTTCCCTCCTTTATCCAATTCATGTTCTACTCACCTTGCTTTGCTCTGGGTTTGTCTTCACAGTGTCTGCTATTGAGAATTTTGTGAAATTGCCTTCCTGCGCTCTTCATCTGGGAATGCTGCTCACTCTGTCTCAAGGTGGCCATGCTGCTCAGGACCAGCTGACAGGGCATCTATTGTCTGTTTGCTGTCTTCATTCAGTTTCTCCTTCCCTTTAGTGTTAAAACTATTTCTTCATCCTTCTGTTTGCTGTTCTGGGTTGTCAGATTATCATCTGTATCAGTTTCAATTGGTTTCTTGGTTCTTTGCTGTAGGAGGACGATATGGTGTGTGTGACTAAGCTGCCATCTTGGGCTGTCTCCGAAAGATAAAATTTTTACATGCCAGAAAGATAGCTAAACAAATGAACAAAAGAAGTAGTTGTTGGCAGATGGACTTAAATAAGTTGCTAAATCCTTTATATTATTCCAACCCTATTATTTCATGTGGTATGTACATCTAATGAAACATATGTTTGCTAAAGACTATAACCGGGTCAGCAAAAAAGGAAGGGGGGGAAAAAACTACAACAAAAACAAAACATTTTGTGAAACCATAAGCCAGTCACTTTGGGTTAGCTTATTAACGTGAGAATTACTTTTGAGCTGAAAAAAAAAATTGAAGTCTATGTATTATTCAGGAGCAGTGGTGGCACAGTGGTTAAGCACTCATCTGCTAACAGAAAGGTCAACAATTTGAACCCACCAGCTACTCCCTGGGAGAAAGATGTGGAGGTCTGCTTCTGAAAAGATTTATAGCCTTGGAAAACCTATGGAACTGTTCTACTCTGTCCTATGGGGTTTCTATGAGTCAGCATCGACTCAACTGCAAAGGGTTTCCTTTTGGTGTAGAGTATTCAAAATATCACTTTCTTCTCTGTTAGAAGCTCTAGAGGTTTTCATAGAAACTATTATTAGTACTATTTACCTAGAGATAATATTATACCAGGAAGGAATTCATATTGAAAGAGAAGAGAAAATGTTGAGCTAAACTCTATAGTGACTTGGAACATGCTTATTCTATGTATCTAAATCCTCTATTTGTGTATATTTCTATATCTAAACACAAATCCTCACCCTGATAGGTTTTTCAGTAACATAAATGAAGGCAAGTTGGTGTAATCTCTTTCAAATGACACATGAAATTTTGTGAGCTATAAATATTTTACTCAAATTGCTGTATAGAACATTATAAACACCTTGTTGTGTTAGAAGGAAACTTAAAAATATAAAGCAATATTTTAGTGTATAATTAACACTAAAAATTATAATTTCATTAACTTTTATAGAATAGAGCTAAATATTATTATTGATTGTAGTTTAAAAACCAAAGCATTATTTATTTTCTTTCATAGGAAGATTAGAAGAGGGCTTCGAAGGGAAAATTATCTGTGATGAAGGTTAGCCAAGAACAATCTGCATGTGGATCAGGTTTTATGTACAGGTTTCCATTGTGACTTATCCTTGGAAAATTAGAAGCGAAATGTCCCTGATGCTCCTAGGAAATTGTAATTTACCCTTTATTGCAGAAAGCATCACCTGTAATCTTGTCCTTTTTTCGGGGAAAAAAAAAAATCTTAGTTCAATTTCAACAGTATGCTAGGGAGAAATTAGTAGACCACAGAAAAGGAGAAAATAAGGAAAGGTATGAAACTGTAAGAGCAGGAAAAGAAAGAAAGAGAAAGAAATGGGTAAGCCTAATAAGGAAGGCTACAGGAAAGACGCTTACAGAGGAGACTTCTGGCTCTGGCATTAACTAGCTATGTCACTTTGTATACAAGCTATCTTTGTTCCCCCAGAGTAGATAGCTCCATTCCAAAAGCTCTGTCATTATATAGACAATTTTTGAAATGTGTCTGCCCACAGTAGGTGTTCAATAAATAACAACTCTATTCCAATATTGAATATTGAACATATTTGAATGTTCACAACACTTACGGCATTAAAAAAAAAATTCCATTAGAATTAGCTAATGAGCCATGAGAGAAATCAATTTCATTAATTTATAATCAGAATTCATTATGTGAATTATGTTTATGGATAGAGAAAAACAAAACTTCATTGTTTCAGACTTTCAATACTAGATACAGTTTCAGGTTATGATTGTATTAGTGATACCCTAAATTTATTTGTCATCAGATCATATGCACTTTTACTCTTCACTTTAATCTATCTGAATTTGTAAATATTCCCTGAACATATTTCCTTTAGTACGAATTTCTTTTCCACTAGCAAAAATTCTTAAGCCATTGGTGTATTACTAGGGAATGGCTTAAAATATATCTCTTCCCTAAGTTGATGCTGAAGCTTCAAATATCACAACCCATACAGTTTTCTAACCATTATTGTTTTACCTGACATAATCTTGAAATATTCTCTTCCCTGTATCATGCATTCAAATAACACTCAATTGGAGTGCTCAGTTGCTATGGTGAGCAACACTCTGTAAATACCTTTATAGGAAGAACAATATAAGATCACCTAACCTCTCATCAGAATTATGAAAATTTCTCAGAACCAGCAAGTGCCCGGGATCAGGCAATGAGAAAAATGCCTAAGGTCAACTTAGGTATTTAGGATCTTGCTTTGTGACTGTGTGGGTGCACTGTAGTTACAAACACTCCAAGAGGAATTGTTGTTATTAGATGCCATAGAGTCAGTTCTGATTCATAACGACCCTGTGTACAACAGAACAAAACATTGCCTGGTCCTGTGCTATACTTACACTCACTGCTACTTTTGAGCCCATTGTTGCAGCCACCGTGTCAATCCATTTTGCTGAGGGTCTTCTTTTCATCTGATTCTCTATCTTACTGAGCATGACGTCTGTCCTTCTCCAGGGACTGGTCCCTCCTGGTAACATGTCCAAATTACATGAGACGAATTTGGCATCCTCTCTTTTAATGAGCATCCTGGCTGTACTTCTTCCACAACAGGTTTTTTTTTTTTTTTCTGATAGTCCATGGTGTAGTCAATATTCTTCACCAACACCATGATTTAAATGCATCAACTCTTCTTCAGTCTTCCTTATGCATTGTTCAGCTTTTGCATGCGTATGAGGTGATTGAAGAAAATACCATGGCTTAGGTCAGGCACACCTTAACTCTCAAAGTGATATCTTTGCTTTTTAACACTTTGAAGAAGTCTTTTGCAGCAGGTATGTTCAGTGCAATATGTCATTTGATTTCCTGACTGTTGTTTCCATGGGTATTGGTTGTGAATCTAACTAAAATGAAATCCTTGACAACTGCAATATTTTCTCCATTTGTCATGGTGGTGTTTATTGGTCCTGTTGTGAGAATTTTTGTTTTCTTTATGTTGAGGTGTAATCTGCACTGAAGGTTGTAGTCTTTCAGTAAGTGCTTCAAGTCCTCTTCACTTTTAGCAAGCAAGGTAGTGTTGTCTGAATATTGCAAGTTGTTAATGAGTCTTTCTCCAATCCTGAGGCTATGTTTTTCATATAGTCCGCTTCTCAGATTATTTGCTCAGCATACAGATTGAGCAATCATGGTGAAAGGATACAACCCTGATGCACACCTTTCCTGAATTTAAACCACTCAGTGTCCTCTTGTTCTGTTAGAATGACTTCCTTTTGGTCTATGTACAGGTTGTGCATGATTACAATTAAGTGTTCTGGAATTCCCATTCTTTGCATTGCTATCCATTATTTGCTACAATCCACAGAGTCAAATGCCTTTGTGTAGTCAATAAAACACAGGTAAACATCTGTCTGTTTTCAGACATGATCCCCTCTTTGAGGGGTGAGTAGTTTAAATAATGGTTCTACTCTTTGTTTTATAGCCGTGTTTTGTTTTCTTATTTTCCTACTGCCCTTTGGAGCTTTATTTGAGCAAACATCACGATACAAGGAGAGGGACACTCTTTAAGCCAGCTTAGTTTTAATAGTTTTGCTCTTTCAAGTGCTTAAGCCATTCTGACTGGCTCTTGTGAGTTCATTGGCAATGCTTTAGTTTGCTGTTTGAGTTTTCTGCACCAAGGCTGCCTGCTGAGAAAGACTGCATGGCTGATTTTGGTTACCCTAGCCTGGCAGCATGGCTATTGTGAGAGGAGAAATGATGCTTATGGGGCCTAAATTTGCCTGCTCAGCCCACACATACCTTGGTATCTAACTGAACCAAAAACACACTCGAGATACTTAAAGTGTGTGTGTGAGATGGAAGATAGAGTGTAGGTGTGTGTGTAGGTATTTGTATAGGTGTGTGTGTGTGTACGTGTGTGTGGGTGTGTGTGTATGTATGTATGTGTGTGTGTGAGAGAGAGAGGGAGGGAGAGAATCTAAGGTGTGTAGTCACCAAACTACCTCCTAAAAACTATTCCTTTTTATCTCAAACTCGGAAGATATGCCATGATATGATTATTAGGAAGTTCACGCTAAGGAATATTTTTGCTTTGAAGATCATAAAAGAACTCATCTGGGTTTTGCAAAGCAGATTAAATGGGAATTTCAAAAGGTTATACAATAAAACCTGGGAAAGCGTCCTAATCGTCGCCCTAATGACTCACCATATTCAACCTCTCCCTTCCTTTCTCATTGCTGCTAATGCTGATTTTATGTAAAAATCTCAACTGGAACTAACTAGGACATCTTTAGGGTAATGTTAGTTTCTAGGCAATAGTAATTTTCAATTAAAATTGCACTGTGTACCAGTGAATTGAAAGTCAGATACAAGGACGCTATGTTATGGACTTTTTAGTTTTTTTAATCACCCCTCACACCCCACGCATTTCTCAAAATTGGCAACAAGTTTCTGATTTGTTTTCCATTTTATGCTACAGTGCTTATCTGGTCTCCATTCCTCTCTGGTGAGGGGAGACAAAAATCTCTCCTAGACTTAGGTTCAGGCCTCCTCAGGCTATAGTGAGGCCTGCACAGCTCGAGATAAGAGAAGAAAGCACTTCAAACAGCTAGGAATTAATCAGCCAGCCTGGCTTCAAGCTCAGAGTTATAACTGAGCAATTCAGTTTCAGAAGCTCACTTACATTAACTGAAATTAAATGAGACAGGCTCATTTAATTCTTGTGTATAAGAGGCTTTTGAAGCACAGTTTAAACCAGTTACTTTGTGATGTCATGGAGCAAAGGGGCTAATTGAGCTCATTGGAAGGAGAAGGGCCCCTGGGTTTGTATCAAAGAGCAATTGGACTGGCCTTTGAAACAATTTCCTTATATCTTATTCATACCTTTATAGCATTACATTTTGTAACATCCATTATCATTTAACCAGAATGTTTAACCCTTCCTCCTGTGTCAGTGTTATTTGTAATAGAGGAAGCTCTTTAGGGAATACATATGATAGTTCAATTGTTCTTTGAACCAATGTAACTTAAGGCCCTTCTCATTGTATCTCAAAACTATATTCCACATTTCAGCAACAGGATAAGTTATCGCATTCAATAAATTCTAGAAAACAATTTATATCTATGGAGATTAATACACGGCTCAATTACAGAATAAGTCAAAGTTAACACAATAAACTGTAGTATTTCCCTCTCCATTTTCAAGTTTTCTAATTAAGTATTACATTTTACTAGTAAAATTGTTTATATTTCCTTCATGTATTTTTATTGTAATCAAATATGAATATTTGATTACAATAGAAATACATGAACATTTCTATTGTATTTCCATTGCATGAATAATCTTCATATAAAGTTAACACTAAATTTCATCTTTGGATTTCAAAGACATATGTATACAAAATATGACTATTAATTTTCTCCCAAAGTTTGAAAACTGTATCTTGAACCAGTTCAACAACAAAGACTGTCTATTTCCTAATTAAATGATTAGCCAGTCAGTGTAATCAACGTATGCTGATGATAAGGCTAAGAGTAAAGTCCCAAATGGATTTAAATCTATGACTATAAACTCAGAATTGCCTATTGTAATGACTAAACCATTTGTTCTCTCTCTCTATATATATCAGATACCAGCCCATTAGCTTAGTCAAAGATGTCAAATGCTTTTTCTTTGACAGGCTATTAGTAAAACAAATAAAACATTTTTTCTGTGTTATTGACAGGTTCTTAATGGATTTATTCGTTAGACACAGTGACCCTTCGGCTAAGCTTTAGCCATGCCAAGAAAGAAAAAAAACTAGAAGAATTTGAATGTCTCCAGTGTTGATTATAATGTGATCCTTTGTGATAGTTAAAGCTTTTACATTCAAAATATATTGTGGCTGTCTAGCCCAATAATAATACTTTAATTGTGACTTCCATAGTCATTTTCATGAAAATAAAACAGGATTGATAAAAACAAATTGAAAATCCACAAATCTTTGCAAAGTAGTGGAAAGGTTTACCTTAAATACTGATTGTGTGGAGAAAGCTTTCTAAATAGATCATCAATACAGAAGAATTTACATATGAAAGACAACTGTGATTCAGTAACTTACCAGTGTTCCAGATTGAGAGGCCATTGACAGATGATGCTCACCACACAACACATACACATTTTGTCTAGACATTGATCTGAAATTACCTAAGTTTCACAGTTTATAAAACAAAAATTTGGAACTAGTTCAAACACATTTTAAAAGGAGAATAAATAATTAAATGGTCATGTATTCTTCGGAATATTATATGGTGGTGAATTTCAAAATATGTGTTGAAAGATAAAAGAAAGTTACACATTAATAATACAACATGACCATGTGTCCATAAATGTCAAAACCAGTCAAAAAAAAAAAAAAACGTTTTTTAGTGATCCATACAAACATGTTAAATAGAAAAGCAAGATGGCAATAACAAATATACCTGTAGCTTTTACCAGATGCCAGCTATTTTTCAAAAATTCAACATATATTTTTACTGTTATTATTGTTGTTACTTGGTGCCATGGAGTTGGTTCTAACTCATAGTGACCCAATGTACAGCAGAATGAAACACAGTGCAGTCACGTACCACTCTCACAATCATTGCTATATTTGATCCCATTGTTGTAGACACTGTCAATAGATCTTGTTGAGGGTCTTCTTCATTTTTGCTGACCCTCTAATTTACCAAGTGGGATGTCCTTCCCTAGGGACTGGTCCCTCCTGATAACATGTCCAAAGTATGTAGACAAAATCTTGCCATCCTTGCTTCTAAGAAGCATTCTGGCTGTACTTCTTCCAAGACAGATTTTCTCTTTCTTCTGGCAGTTCCTGTTATATTCAATTTTCATCACTAACACCATAATTCAAAGGCCTTGTCTTAGCTATCTAGTGATGCTATAACAAAAATACCACAAGTGGATATCTTTAACAAACAGAAGTTTATTCTTTCACAGTTTTTGAGGCTAGAAGTCCAAATTCAGGGTGCCAGCTACAGGGAAAGGCTTTGTCTCTATCAGCTCTGAGGGGAGGTCCTTGTTATCAGTCTTCCCCTAGTCTAGGAGCTTGTCAGCACAGGGACTCTGTGTCCAAAAGATACATTGTGCTCCCGGGGCTTCTTTCTTATGATATGAGGTCCCCATGTCTCTCTGCTTGCTTCTTTCTTTTATATCTGAAAAGAGATTGGCTTAAGACACAACTTAATCTTGTAGACCTAGTCCTGCCTCATTGACGTAACTGCCTCTAATCCTGCTTCATTAACATCATTGTGGCAGGATTTACAACACATAGGAAAATCACATCAGATGACAAAATGGTAGACAATCGCACAATACTGGGAATGATGTACTAGCCAAGTTGACACACACATTTTTGGGGGACACAATTCAATCCAAAACAGGCATTAATTCTTCTTCACTCTTCCTTATTCATAGTCTAGCTTTCTAACGCACATGAGGTGACTGAAAATACTATGGCGTCGGTCAGGTGCACTTTAACACTCAAAGTGATATCTTTGCTTTTGAACACCTTAGAGATCTTTTGCACCAGATTTGCCTGATGCAATACACCCTTTGATTTCTTGACTGCTGCTTCCATGGGCATGGATTGTAGACCCAAGTAAAACAAAATCCTTGACAACTTCAATATTTTCTCCATTCATCATAATGTTGCTTACTGGTCCAGTTGTGATGATTTTTGTTTTCTTTATGTTGAGGTGTAATCTATGAAGTCTTTGGTCTTCATCAGTAAATGCTTCAAGGCCTCTTCATTTTCAGCAGTCAAGGTTGTATCATCTGCATATTGTAGGTTGTTAAGGAGTCTTCCTCCAAGTCTGATGTGATCGCTAAGTTTGCATGTCGGCTTGGCTAGGCCATGATTCTCAGTTGTTTGCTGGTTATATAATGATGTAGTTGGGCAGTAATGTAATGATGTAGTCATCCTCCATAATGTGATCTGATGTGATCAACCAATCAGTTGTAAGGGAAGTTTCCTAAGGGTGTGGTTTGCATCAAATATAAAAATGAATGTTCTGGCAAAGGTCTCTTGCTCCTCTGCATCCTGCATCCAGGTTGTCATTATCTAACCTATGGTTCTTGGGACTTGACCCAGTGGCCTTCTGGTTGCCTTCCAATCTTGGGATTCAATGGCTTCCATATCTTGTGAGTCAGCATCCTGACATATAACCTGCCGATCTTGGGTTCATGAGACCCTGCAAATACATGGAGTCAGGAGAAGCCTCCAGGCAGACTTCTGACGAATGGACTTGGGACTTGGTGACCTCTACAGCAGCATGAGCCATTTCCTTGAAATAACCCTGTGTATGCGTATATATTTATATTTGTTGTTAGATACCATTGAGTCAGTTCTGACTCATAGCAACCCTTCGTACAACAGAACAAAACACTGCCTGGTCCTGTGCCATGCCCGCAATCGTTGTAATGCTTGAGCCCATTGTTGCAGCCACTGTGTCAATCCATCTCCTTAAGGGTCTTCCTCTTTTTCATTGACCCTGTTCTTTACCGAGCATGATGTCCTTCTCTGGGAACTGATCTCTTCTGACAACATTTCTAAAGTATGTAAGATGTAGTCTTGTCATCCTTGTTTCTAAGGAGCATTCTGGCTGTACTTCTTTCAAGACAGACTTCTTTGTTCTTTTGACAGTTCATGATATATTCAACACTCTTCACCAACACCACAGTTCAAAGGTGTCAATTCTTCTTCTGTCTTCCTTGTTTGTTGCCCAGCTTTCACATGAGTAAGATGTTATTGAAAATACCCTGGCTTGGGTCAGGCACACCTTAGTCTTCAAGGTGACACCTTTGCTTTTCAACACTTTAAAGAGGTCTTTTGCGGCAGATTTGCCCATTGCAATGTATCTTTTGATTTCTTGACTGCTGCTTCCATGGGGGTTGGTTGTGGATTCAAGTAAAATGAAATCCTTGACAACTTCAATTTTTTTCTCCATTTATCATGATGTTGCTTATTGGTCCAGTTGTGAGGACTTTTGTTTTCTTTATATTGAAGTGCAATCTATACTGAAGGCTATGGTCTTGGTCTTCACCAGTAAACATTTCAAGTCCTCTTCACTTTCAGTAAGCAGAGAACCCAGGGTAAGACATTTGGTACCAAGAGTGGTTCTAGAGAAACTAAATTGTAAGAATGAGTTTCCTAAATTAGTTCTCAAGTCTGACTAGTCTTAAAAGTGCTGATGACTCTTCCTCCAGTAATGAAGAAGGTGCTGCCAATCCATGGCATGAGTGGCAATATTAACACACAAAATATCACCACAAACAAATATTGGTGAAAAACAAGGCTCTGAGTGATCACGTGTTTGATATTTTTTTACAAGTTTGTCAGAATAAGTATAAGAAACCTGGCTGTTTGGTCCTACTTTGACTAGACAAAGTGGTGAAACAAAGAGACGACTCAGGGCTTTAGACTCACAACATCAGTACCCCACAAATGACCTCAAAGTTTCCACTTGTGGCCTGAAAGAAAGCCTTGTTTCTTGTACTAACAGAGCTGATATTGCCTAAACCAAACCCAGAGTCTTATCCTAAGACTGGCTGACATACAACATCAACTGAATTCCCAACATCAGATGGTGTCTGAAGTTAAAGTGAGGGCATTGATTGGGAAGAAATGAGATAGGGACATATGGGCAGATGGTATAGGGACATATGGGCAGATAATCTGTAATCTGGGGACACTGGGCCCCTAAATTCTGTTGAATCACTCATGTCAACAGAACCACTCCTCTTATTCCCATTTGAAGAGATTAGTCCATCTTTGTCTGCTAAGCTACCTCTCCAGTTAAATCATTAGCCTCTCCAGCCCCATCTGATGAGATTAACCCGCCTCTGTCTGAAGTGTCTTTGTCTGAGATATCTCCGGGAGCAGTGTCTGGGTCATCACCTGGGGTGGTGTCTGAATCATTGCCTTGGGCATCACCTGGGGTAGATGCCATAGAAGACATTGTTGAATGTTCCCAGGACTTACCCTTAACGCCAGTTTCTGCTTCTACACTTATAACTAGACTTAAGTTCCAGTGAGCCCCAAAAGGTGAAATGCAAAGAAAATGTTACACAGGAGAAGGTATACTACACTCCAAAAGAACTGCTTGACTTTTCTAATACGTGCAAACAGAAACCCAGTAAATATATGTGGGAATGGCTAATAAGGTTGTAGGACAATGATACAAAGAAGGATGAGTATGAGTTTATTGATATGTGCCCACTAATTACAGATTCTTCATTCGATGTTTCAGCTTGAGAGGTTAGGAAAGGATCTAATAGTTTATTTGGTTTGTTTGCTGAAGCATGGATTATGCAGTGGCCTACACTAAATCAAGTTGAAGTACCAGATCTTCCCTGGTATACCGTAGAAAAACATATCCAAAGGCTTAGGGAAATTGGCATGTTACAGTAGATTTATCAGGTTAGATGCACAGACCCACACATAGAGTGCCCAGAGGACACATCTTTTAACACAATGGGAATGAACAAATTTGTGATGGGAGCTGTAATTGCTATTTTATGTAAATTAGATTTGACAGTGGGAACAGCCCTAATTGAATTAAGACATGTAACTACAATGGGGTTGATTGGAGCCTGTGGTGGTAGGGGTCAAGTGGAGGCACTCAATTGACAAAGACAAGGTGGGCATGGTTACCATCATGAAAGCAGAGTCAATGCAGTAATCAGGATAGTCTGATTTGTATGGGCTTATGGTGTTGCTACTTAGTCATGGTCTCCCTAGGAGTGAAATAGATTGGAAATCTAAAATATTTACTTGATTGTACAAGCAGAGGTATTCTAGATCAAGTGAAATGCAGTCTAACTCAAATTGCCAGAATAGAGATTCATGGCCCCTCAATCAATTCCCAGACTTGAGCCAGTTTACAGACACACAAGCTTTTTTATGAAGGGGAAGCCAGGTCCTCTTGCCAAAAACTTATACTGTTAATCTTTAATAGTACAACCAAATTACATTAACAGCAAATGTTAGTTAGGTATTTAATATGTTCCAGGCATTTTGCTACGTGTTTTACATAGGATATTTTATTTTGTGGTTACAGAAAACTAAGAGACACTTTATTATTACCATCATTTTCAGAAGGGAAAAAGGATGCTAAAATAGATAATATACTAGTGTCACTCAACTAGCAAGTTACAAAGATACAGTGGGGCACTGTTCTTTATGAATCTAAAGGCAGTACTCCTAATAATTATCCCGTTTTGATTCTCTTTTTAGTCTTTATCTTACGATCATCTTCAAACATATGACATAGTCAAAAAAGTTTACAGTGAATGCCTGCATACTCAGCATTTATCTCCTACCATTGCTGTCTCATTTTATATATATGTGTATGTGTATATATACATAATTTGTTATTTATTTTTTTGTTCTTTAAGTGAAAGTTCACAAACCAAGTCAGTCTCTTATACCCCTTGCTTTGTACTCCTAGCTTCTCTCCCCCTGAAATAATACACTCCACCTCTCCAGCTTGTATTCCCCCTGTCCATTTAACCCACTCCTGTCCCCCTCTGCCTTCTCATCTCACCTTCAGACAGGAGCTGCCCACATAGTTTCATGTATCTACTTGAGCCGAAAAGCTAACTCCTCATCAGCATCATTTTCTGTCTTTTAGTCCAGTCCAATCCCTGTCTGAAGAGTTGGCTGCAGGAATGGTTCTGGTCTTGGGCTAACAGAAAGTCCGGGGACCATGACCTCCAGGGTCCCTCTACTCTCAGTCAGACCATTAAGTCTGGTCTTTTTATGAGAATTTGAGGTCTGCATCCCACTGTTCTCCTGCTCCATTAGGGATTCTCTGTTGTGTTCCCTGTCAGGGCAGTCATTGGTGGTAGCCGGGCACCATCTAATTCTTCCAGTCTCAGGGTAATGTAGTCTCTGGTTATGTGGCCCTTTCTGTCTCTTGGGCTCATAATTACCTGTGTCCTTGGTGTTCTTCATTTTCCTTTGCTCCAGGTGGGTTGAGTCCAATTGATGCATCTTAGATGGCTGCTTGCTAGGGTTTAAGACCTCAGATGCCACTCACCAAAGTGGGATGTAGAATGTTTTCTTAATACATTTTGTTATGCCAATTGACTTAGATGTCCCCCGAGACCATGATGCCCAGACTTCCGTCCCTGCTACTGTGGCCTTCAAAGAGTTCGATTGTGTTCAGGAAACTTCTCTGCTTTTGGTTTAGTCCAGTTGTGCTGACCTCTCCTGTATTGTGTGTTGTCTTTCCCTTTACCTAAAATAGTTCTTGTCTACTATCTAGTTAGTGAATACCCCCTCTCTCCTTCCCCACTCTTGTAACCATCAAGGAATATTTTCTTGTGTTTAAGTTATTTCTTGAGTTCTTATAATAGCAGTCTCATACAATATTTGTCCTTTTGCAACTGACTAATTTCACTCAGCATAATACCTTCCAGATTCCTCCACATTATGAGATGCTTCACGGATTCATCATTGTTCTTAATCACTGCATAGTATTCCTTTATGTGAATATACCGTAATTTATTTATCCATTCATCCATCGATGGGCACCTTGGTTGCTTCCATCTTTTTGCTATTCTAAACAATGCTGCAATGAAGATGGGTGTGCATATATCTGTTCATGTGAAGGCTCTTATTTCTCTAGGATATATTCCAAGGAGTAGGCTTGCTGGATCGTATGGTAGTTCTATTTCTAGCTTTTCAAGGAAGTACCAAATTGATTTCCAAAGTAGTTGTACCATTTTACATTCCCACCAGCAGTGTAGAAGTGTTGCAATCTCTCCATAGCCTCTCCAACATTTATTATTTTGTGTTTTTTGGATTAATTCCAGCCTTGTTGGAGTGAGATGGTACCTCATGGTAGTTTTGACTTGAATTTCTCTAATGGCTAATGACTGTGAGCATTTCTTCATGTACCTGTTAGCCGCCTGAATGTCATCTTTGGTGAAATACCTGTTCATATCCTTTGCAGATGTTTAATTGGGTTATCTGTCATTTTGTTATTTGTTTCATTATACTTGCTTTTATCAAATATATATGTGATTCCATACCTCTCTACCCATCTTTTTTAAATTTTTTTGATGTATTTAATAGTGAATGGAAACCCTGATGGCTTAACAGTTAAGTGCTACAGCTGCTAACCAAAGGGTTGGCAGTTCCAATCCACCAGGCGCTCCTTGGAAACTCTATGGGGCAGTTCTACTCCGTCCTATAGGGTTGCTATGAGTAGGAATCGACTCGACGGCACTGGGGTTGGGTGGAGGTAATAGTGAATTGTTGAGAGCTGTACACTTCCTCCTATACACTTTGCCATGTGTAGTGTTAACTAGAGTTCAATAT
This sequence comes from Elephas maximus indicus, assembly GCF_024166365.1. Taxonomy (NCBI): domain Eukaryota; kingdom Metazoa; phylum Chordata; class Mammalia; order Proboscidea; family Elephantidae; genus Elephas; species Elephas maximus. Next base: position 58,016,344 of record NC_064823.1, on the reverse strand, counting down.
TTGTGATTAAAAGTAAAATTTACACTTTATGAAATACACCAGTATTAAGTGTGCAATTAATGAATTTTGGCAAATGCATACTCTACTGTAACCCAAATCCCATTAAGAATATGGAATATTAATATCATTCCTGAAAGTTCCTTCATGCCCCTTTCAAATTAATCTCTGCCCTACCCGCTCCCATCTCTGGCTTCTGACAGTTATTGTTCTAATACTTTTCTATTGTCAGATTTATCTGTTATAGAACTTTACACAAATTGAAAAATACAAATTACACTTTTTTTTGAGGACCTCTTTCACCGAGAATAACGTTTTTGAGATTCATCCATGTTACCATGTGTTCATTTTTTGTTTCTTTTTATTAATGAACAGTGTTCCATTGCATGAATACTTCACAGTTTATTTAATCCATTATCCTACTAATAGACAACCAGGCCACTTCTAGTTTTTGCCAGTTATGAATAATTCTTTATAAACAGTTATACAAGGTTTTCTTTGTGGACTTATATTTTCATTTTTTTTTCCTTAGGTAATGCCATAAAAAAAAAAAAAGTTTTGTTTTTTTTTTTTTTTAATGCCATAGTGTCTGAATTGTTGGGTCATAGTTTAAGTGTATATTTAGTTATGAAGGAAATCCTAGATGTTTCTTCGGAATGCTTCTACCATTTTATACTCCCACCAATATGTACGATAACACTAATTGCTCTGCATTCTCAACCACATTTGATGTTTTTAGTCTTGTTAAACTTTACCCATTCTTTCTCCCCTCCATTGAACATAGCATAATACCTTACTGTGGCTTTAATTTACATTTCCTTGATGGTAATGATGGTGAGCACTTCCTTATGTATTTATTGATCATACATGTGTCTCTGTGTTAAAATTGTTTGCCCAATTTTAAAAATTGGGTTGTTTATCACTTTATTAGGAGCTGAAAAAAATTTGGGGGGGGTTTATATCCTAGATGTTTGTACTTTCTCAGATATATATTTTCCACGTATTTTCCTTTTCCAGCCTGTGGTTTGCCTGTGTATTTTCTTCATTGTGTCTTTGAGGAGCAGATATTTTACATTTTAATGATATCTAATAAAAAAAAACTCTTTTTTTTTTAATTCGTCTGTTATTTATAGTTACTGTACTCTGTGACTTGTGTAAAAAGATATGCCTTTTTTAACCCACTGAAATATTCTGCTTTTCTTTGATAGCTTTTTGTTTTGGCTTTTATATTTAGGCCTATGATCTATTTTGAATTATTTTTTGTTTACTAATTTTTGAATTTATTTTTGTGGATTTTTTGAAGCAGGATTTGAGGTACATTTATTTTCAAAACATATCCAGTTATTCCAATATCACTATTGAAAAGACTTTCTTTTCTCATTGGATTTCTCTGGAAACTTTGTTGAAAATCAGATGATTATAAATGAGTGGATGTATTTTTGGGTGACTGAGGATTAATGAGTATGTTGTGGGCACATTGAACTCAGTGTGCTGTTAGGATGCTCAGGTAGAATTGTCCAACTGACTCTCACTTCTTCTTCCAAGAAATTTGTAGTTTAATGAGGATAGTAGGTGTGACAGCACAAAGAACAAATTGTCAAATCAGATACAAAAGTCAGAGATTTTACTCAGGAATCAAACTTGACTAATAATTTAAAGTAGAAGTCAACAATTTTTTTTTTCTGTAAATGACCAGATAACAAATAGTTTTTAGGCTTTGCAGGTCATATATTGTTTATGGCACACATTCTTTTTTTATTGCTCTTTTTCAACAACTCTTTAGCTCATGAGCTGTTGTTGGTTGACCCTTGATTTAAAGGATATGAATAATCATATGTTTCAGAAAAAGAATGAAGATTTCTTAGAACAGTTAACACAGATCTCCAGATCTTTATTTCCTACACTAAAATCCTCCATCCCAGGTTTAACTAATGGGATATCTGACTTATGCATGCATGACATTGTAAACACGAAAGGAACAATTAAGCATTTCCATTTTATACTCTAAAAACTGTGTAGCTGACCCAGATGAATTCTAACAGGCCAACCTGGAATAATTTCAGATTATTTTCCACAAGAAACCTGGATAGACTATCTACTCTGCTAAAAGTATTTAGTAAATACCATGAATTATTCTTGTTAGTGTGTTTACAAGGAGATATACCCAAGTCACTTCTTCATCTAGATTCTCCTCTCTGGTATGGTCAAGGTGGGGACAACAGGTTATATACCAGCTAACTATGCATTTATTGAGTCGAATTTATTATTAGCCTTGAGAAGACCTGATGATAGATTCAAATGGTAGAATGATAATGAAATTCAAGTCAAGAATTATGAAAGTGAGTAAAATAAAGCTTTTGAGGATGTATGAGCAGGTGAAATCTGGAGTGCCTATCTGAGGTCATAGCCTTAAGAGGAGAAGGGGTATTCTTCCTCAGAGACTGCCTAAAGTAGGAGAGAATATCTAAATTTTTTTAACTTTGTAAAATGTAAAAAAGACAAATTCATGCCAAATAGCCTTAATATGAGGAGTGGTAATGAACACTGAGTAACTGCTATAAGTGAAGAGGGAGAAATGAATAGGGACTCGAGGAAAGTAACAATTTGCAAGAATCACAGTAGAAGAATTGTAAGGAGTCGAGAAGCTTATAAAAGACTTAGCAGCTCCAGCTATTTTATTATAGTAATAAAACAATGAATTATAATCACCTAATAACTCGATGGCACTAAGGTTTTTAATATGATTGAAAGGAGGCGTGGTGGTATAGCATTTAGTAGCTCAGCAGCTAACCGAAAGGTTGGCAGTTCAAATCTGCCAGCTGCTCCTTGGAAACCCTATGGGGCAGTTCTACGCTGTCCTGCAGGCTCACTGTAAGTCAGAATTTGATTCGACAGCAATGATTTTTTTTTTTTTTTTGGTTCTTCCAACAAAGTAGTTGCTGTTGTAGATTACATTTAATACATTTAAATTCATTCCTTTGAGATAGAAGAGAGTTTCTGATTGGTGGGATTTTACAAGTTGATAGAAATAAAAAGTTATGAAACAACTTGTCATTCACGTAAAAAATTATAAGATATCTTCAAAGTATTTTTTACTGACAGTTGAATGGTAAAAGAATGTGGAGGTAAAATGCTTAGTAACAATGGCAAATTAAAGAAAGAATCAGAGGGGATTAGTGCTCTCTGTTTAGAATGAATATGGGGCTCCGGTATATATGATGGCTTTAGCATTGTTTTCAGAAAGATCCTAAGCTACCACACTGAATAAGAGGTAAGAATTTAAACCTAAATGCATATATTTAATATTACTAACTTAGATTACTTAAAAAAAATAAAAAATTAAGTCAGATTGTACAAAAGATTAGAAAATGCAGGGACTGGCAAGAGTAAATGTGTTGTTTTTTTGCATTCCTACCTCCAAATATTCTAAGAGAACAGAAAATATATTTTTAGTCACAGTTGAGTGTATTTTTTAGGAGGGATTTTCAGAACTTGAAAGAGACTTCAAAGAAATGTAAATATCATACTCTTCTCTCTCTTATTCCCCCCTAAGGTCACTTTCCTGGCAGTGTTCTTTTCAGTCAAGACAGTTGTCTTTGCCAGCATCAGTCTGCTGGGAGACAATTGTGTGTTGGGCAGCTGCCTTTTCAACGGGAGATGTGTCTCTTCTGAAAATTGTTTTCTTGTACCTCCTCAGGTCTGAGAAACCAGTCATTTAGCTGTCACTCCATATGTTATGCCATACACTAATTTGACATGAAGCTGCATTGCAGGCAAGTTTGTTTCTTTAGGACAACTTCAGGAGAGCTGGTAGGACAGAGGGACCACATCAACAAGTGGATCAGTTTCACACTCATGGGACCCACTGGTCAGTCATACTGTCCTCATAAGAGGTAAGGTGATTTGGGGATGGCCAATCAGAGTCTCAGGTGTGATCCCTAAAAGCAATCATTATTCTCCAGTAAGTTTCACAAAAGATTTTTTGTTAGAATTTCTGATTTAAAATATAAGGATCCTCTGATAAGACTGGGTAAATCATTTCACAGCATCAAATAGATATAGAGTGAAAACTGTGAGAGCTGGAACTCAACCGGACTGCCTTTTTTTTTTTTTCCTGGGTCTTAAAAGTTTTCCATGTTTGACAGAGTGCAGTCTTACCATTTTTCAATTGCCTGTTTTGTGTGGAAAATATTTAAGTTTTCCTCCTCCGAAGGGTTTCAACCTTACACAGTTTCCAGCTTTCGCAGGTTTTAATATAATTTGAAATTGATTTTATTCACAATCTACTTGTTATGCAAATTTGAGACCTCATTGGGGAGTTGTTCTTTTTTGAAAAGAATGAAACATAAGCTATTTTTTTCTATGAAAAATAAATGGAAATGTATTTCAGAAATATTTTGAGGAACTGTGTTCTTTTATCTTTACCAAAGCACTTGTGGTGTATCCATGTTGGGGTAATACTGAATGATACTAGAGGAAATGCAAAGCAGCAAGTAGAAGGGAAAATTAAATGCATATTTTCCCTCTTTTAGTGCCTAAAGGAGTCATTAAAACAACTGAAAGCAGAGTGGGATTTCCAGAACAATGTTCTGGCAGAGAGCTCATAGCCTGGGCTGTAAAACATGATGACTGCACAGAAAACAAAAGGAGCCTTCATTGTCTGACTCTCTGGGGAGTGTTTGAGACAAATTGGCATATAATGATATTAAAAAAAAAAGGCTAACAAAAAATAACCCATTGTTTTTTCCTTTGCTGTGGGAATGGGGGGGAGGTCTTTGGATTTCATGGGATACTAATTGAATGATGGTGATTGTCGTCATTTTCTCCTTACCACACCTTAATTCTCTTAAGAGAATTTCTATTATAATGCATGTGTTTGAGCACCTGGTCTCAGACACAGCTGAATCTGTTCACTGTGCCAACCAGGCTTTTTGTTACAAAAACGTGGCATTGAATATCATGTGTATGGAACACATTTTAGAGGTCGTGGTGTATATTTAAAGTAGGATCATGAGGACAATGAGAATGATGTGTGTGAACCCCTTAAGTTAGAAGGGGGGACGATGGCTGGGGAGGAGAGAGTTGGGTTTTTGTATATATTTCTACTTTAGGGACTACTCAGTCTTATAGTTACTGAAATTCAATTTTTCTCAGCTCTACTAAGGCTTATAGGCTCCGTGGATTCAATGCTGACTAAACTCTCAAGATACTAGTGATAAACAGCAATGTCAATATATTTACAGTGGAATATCAATCCGGCCTTCAGTGGTTTTGTCACTTTGTCCAGTGGGAATAGTAGCAAACTTCACTGGGAAAATGTTTACCAGAATTATACTAGGCTGCTCAATAATTTGGTTAAGAGAGAGGTATTACCGTCTTAAACTATTTTTAATACATTTAAATAAGTCAGTGTTAATGTCACAAATACCGTGGGTGAAACCTTTTAAATAAAATGTTGGGGAGCAGGAGTATTTGAATTTGGACCCTCTTTTCTTTCTAATCGCCATCAGTTATCCTCAGTTCCTACCAAACCAGTTACTGTTGAGTTGATTCTAATTCATAGGGGATCCCTGTGTGTCAGAATAGAACTATGTTCCCTGGGTTTTCAATGGCTAATTTTTGGTCAGTGGGTCTTTCTTCCGAGGCACCTGTGGGTGGACTTGAACCACCAAGGAAGCTACTGGTATAATGAATTCTTGGGTACCCATTACCAGTAGCAGCTCAATCCATTTCAGATTGCCTCTGAAGAGATGAACTGAATTCAATGGATGGAATTTAAGGTCCTGCATGTGCAAACAACTGCTCAAGGACAAGTAAGGTGAGATTTTGCTCATCAATGACACATAGTAAAATTATATATTTTTTTCCATACCCCACAAAGAGTACATAGTGTGATTATGGTAAACAAAACAAAACAAAACCCACTGCCATCTAGTCAATTCCGACTCATAGTGACCTACAGGACAGAGTAGAGCTGCCCCCTAGGGTTTCCAAGGAGCGCCTGGCGGATTTGAACTGCCAACCTCTTGGTTAGCTGCTGTAGCGCTTAACCCCTATGCCACCAGGGTTTCCGTGATTATGGTATAGGCACATAATTCCTGGGGGGCGGGGGGAATGGATTTTTCTCTACTCTGTATAGGACAAACCATATTTTGACTATTTTGCTCATTTTTAAGAGTCAGTTATTAATGTATTCAAACGTCAGGTACATATTATTAGCTTTAGGAAACACAAAATTAAAAGCTTAGTTTATGCCAAAGATCTCACATATTAGTGAGAAGGACCATGTTAATATTAATAATACCTACCATTTAACTCATTCATACTTTGTGTCATGACCCATCTACGTGTTTTCTATAGCTCATTTAACGTCATAACATCATACTAGTAAGTAGTATTATTCCCATTGTACTAATGAGGAAGTCGAGTCTCAAAGAATTTATGTAACTTGCCCAAGGTTACACAGCTAATAAGTGACAATGTCTGTATGTTACTTCCTGCCTGTTGATTCTGAAGATTGTACTCTTATTCACCTTGCTAGACTTTTAGAGAAAATTAAAATACTGTGCTATGTAAAAGATATGAAGAAGATGCCTTGCAAGAAAAAGAAGGAAGCAGGGCATCCCTTGAGGGAATTTTTCTAACAAGAGATACTGCATGAATTGAAGCTTTGAAGTGTCTTAGGCCAAAAGATAAGACAGGGACAAAGAACATGGGAAAGAGAGTCTAACCCTTAAAAAATTTACAAATAGTTCTGTACTGCTAAACTATAAGGGAAAGTAAAAGACAAAAAACTAGAGTTAGGCAGAAGTTGGAGTCTAGATCTCTTATGATTTCATAAGCCTTGAACTTTTCCAATTAGCAGTGAGGATCCACTAAAGAATTTTAAAGCAGGGGAGATATATACTATGCGTTTGAATACATGTGAACACCTAAAGTCAGATTAGCTTCCACTTGCCCAGTGAGAAGATAAGAAAAAAAAAAAAAAAAAGGGATCTATTTTAAAAATATTTTTCCATCTTTTGGCAAAGTTAGTACATTTTTATTAATTTACACACACACACACACACAGTCAAATTATGTAAAATAATTAGGTTAGAACTATTGCGTTTTCCCACTAGCAGATTTTACAACACTCCGTATCTTTGGCATTGATATCGTCTGGATCGCTTGAGATGATTTTGAGTCTGCTAACATACTTTTCCAGACCACCTCACCTTCACTTTTGTGAAAGTTGTTTGAGATATTACATATTGCACATCATATTTCAAGCTGTCATGAAAATTATATTCCAAGCTGCAAGAAGGCATTTTTTAAAAGAATTTATCCTATAGGATAAAAAAAATTAGAAATATAACTCAGTTTCTACAGAATTTACATACTTACTTATTATATTAGTTTTATAAGTAATCATAAACTGACTTGTGCACAACAACATCAAACACTTGCAACTGTGAGCTCAAAACATTAGGAAATATTACTAAAACTACCTTTTTATTGAGTACCTATTGTGGGCTTCACATTTTAGAGATGTGTCCATATGTACATTTTTCTCTCTATAAAAATCATGTCTTCTTAGAACCTAGGTTGCATCTAATATAGATTCTATCATATGGGATGTAGTTAATAATCTCCTTAATTTAACAAATTATAACTATATTATTAAGAACTGTCTTAAAATATTAATTTATTTTAATTGCATATTATTATATTCATGTGTCATATGTACTATTGCAAGGGAACAGGATACTGTGTAGGAAAGTTCCCCATTTTTACATCTGTGGCAAAACTTGGTTTTGTTAAAATTTACCAGAGTTTGAAACTTTGGGTTATTTAATGGGTATGAAATGGTGGGTTTCTATTGCTTTAGGACATAATAGCCTGAAGCTAGTAATACTGGTCATATTTTTCTGTGTTGATTGGCAATTTGAGTTTTTCCCCAAATTTTCTGTGACTTTCTTATTCAAGAAATAGCCCTGGTGGCGCAGTGGTTAAAGCACTGGGCTGTTAACCAAAAGGTCAGTGGTTTGAACCCACCAGCTGTTCAGTGGGAGAAAGATGTGGTAGTCTGCTCCTGCAAAGATTACAGCCTTGGAAACTCTATGGGGCAATTCCACCCTGTTGTACATGGTCACTGTGAGTCAGAACCAACTCCATGGCAGTAGTTTGTTTTTTCTTATTCACATTCTTTGCTCCCGTTACCTTTTTTTTTTCCTTTTATTGTTTATTTGTTGTAGTATTTCATATATTTTGGATTCAAATTCTTTGCCAGTAATGTGTTTGAAATATGTCATCCTAAAAAAAAAAAAAAACTAGGCTGGGGTTTCTCTTTGTACACTGTTCACCCTGGCTGCATATGAAAGGGACTTTACACTTCAGTGCAGTCAAATATGTAGAATGTTTTTCTTTAAAGTTCCATAAACCTTTCAATTAACTGGTCAATTACTAAAATGTATAGATAGATTTAAAAAAAAAGTGAAAAAGAACTATCAAGTATATTATAGATTTAAGGTGAAGAATTCCAGATAACACTGACAAAAGGTGATAATATATTTAACGGGGAAATCATGGGATGGTTTAAATTGTTTTAAAGAACCAAGCTGGGTAAGTTCATGATATCATTGTACAGAAGGATAAGACAATATAATACATGATCCAGAGTGCATATATTAGTCATCCTTTGGTTTTATGTATTAGCTTTGGGGTTCTTGGTAGTTTAAATGTCAGATATTTTCTATGATGTTCTTTGACATTTTCTATAAACCTAGAATCCAATTCTTTTTTAACAGAACAAACTTAATTGTGAAATGTCACTTGCTATTACTTTTTTGAAGTACATGACTGAATATAGAGTCTATCACTGTGGTGGTAGGGGTAATACTGCAAAGGATACTTGCAAAACGCCTCGCCTTCGAGCTTATTAATTCTCCTGACACCAAAGTAAACGCAGTGGCATTTATTAAAATTCAATTCTTATACAGAGAAAAATTAAAGAACAAAGAGTTTGTACTGTCACTGAGTGAAAGCAAATTTGACCAGATCATAGTATAATTACTATTGATATGTTAAGTGAAAACACATTTTTTTTCCCTTTACCCCCACTCTAATAAGAGAGCTTTTTATCTAGGCTACTGAATTCATAATGGCTTTCGGATTTGACTCGATGGCACTGGGTTTTGGGTTATATGAGTTACCTCTTCTGATTCTCCAAGTTTTGTGAGGCTGGTTGTATAATAATCATTATTCCCATTTTAGAGTTGACAAAGCAGTGGCTCAAATAGTGACTTATTTTACCTTACATGTATTATACTATATAATTCTCAAGACGACCAGTAAGGAAGGTATTACTCTTATCTTCATTTGGCAGAGGAGCAGCGCTTGAATCACTAAATTGGTAAATAATAGAACTAAGATACAAACCTAGTTTTTGAAACTCATCAGGCTTGTTTCTCTCTGCCAAAGGATGATTAAGACTCTCTGCCAAAGGATAGGTAGGAGAGGTGAGCAGATAGTGTCAGAAGGTCTGATAGAATGGAGTTTAAGAGAAAATAGGAAATGAAGAAATGCTGACAACATGTACAGACAACACTTCAAAGAAGGGCAGTAGTTCAAAAGAGATACGAAGTTAAGAATATTTTAAATGAAAATTTATCCTAATATGGGTTGTATCACATGTTATTCTTTATTTTATTGGGTGTGTATTATATATATGTATATGTGTATATATAAGTACATCTATTTTTTATATGTTTACATAAGTATGGAGGCCCGATGGTATAGTCGTTAAGAGCTTGGCTGCTAAACAAAAGGTCGGCAGTTCGAATCCACTGGTTGCTCCTTGGAAGCCCTAAGGGGCAGTTCTACTCTGTCCTATGGGATTGCTATGCGTTGGAATCAACTCTATGGCAATGAGTTTGGGTTTTTTGGTATATATAAGTATGGACAGCAACTGGTTTATTGGTTTACCATAATATCTACTTAATATTGATTCAACCAAAATTGAAATATAAGTATATGGGAAGGACTAGGAAATAGTGGAGCTTTTTAAATAGGAAGGCTAAATTCTCCATTACTGTAGTGAAAGCCAATAGATATTTCCTAAATGTTTATTTAGAATATAATTTAAATCTTGAGTTTAGTGAGAACAGCTTGTCTGTGCTCCACACAGCAATTTTCTACTTGCTAAAATTTATTTGTAACCCCAAAATCAATTACAGGCGCAGAATATTTTGTAATCTCTTTCTTTGGTTAAGATACAATTATGTGTACATGTGTTTCCCATTATGTGCTATGAAATATATCAGTCAATGAAAAAAAGACAGTTATAAACTCTAGTAAAAATGGAAAAGTTGTACAAGAAAAGACATGCAATTTAGTGTAGTACTTGTCCCAGAAGTAATTAGTCTCTGGTGGTGTCAATAGCGTTGTGTATATATACATACACATACAGAGTCAATCCTCATTGTTCACGGATTCCACATTTTTTTAATTTGCCTACTTCTAAAATTTGTTTGCAACCCCAAAATCAACGCAATCCTTTCCCAGAGACGTCCACTGTTCTTTGCGGGCATGCGTATGTGCAGAATGAGAAAAAACTTCAGTTGCATACCATGCATATTCCCAGCTGAGGTCACCGATTCGGTGTTCTCTGAGACTTGATAGAACATAATTACTATAATTAATGAGAATAGAATAGATATATATTCTAATAATATATATATATTATGTGCAGCTATCACCTGTCTGTGTCACTAGAGGCTTGCCTGTTGCTATGACGCTGAACAAGTTTCACTGAAGCTTCCGGATAAAGAAGGATAAGGAAGAAAGTTCTGATGATTTAATTCCCAATATCAGTAAATGAAAACTCTATGGATCACAATGGTCCTATCCACCTCTGTGTCATTTCATGTGGCATTACAATTGTACATGGGGTCACCAGGAGTCAGGGGCTAACTCCACAGCAGCTAACAACAACGATAACAACAAATAGATGATAGATGATAGACAGACAGACAGACAGATAGATAGACAGACAGACAGATAGATGATAGATAGATAGATAGACAGATAGGTAGATAGGTAGATAGATGATAGATAGATGATAGGTAGATAGGTAGATAGATAGATGATAGATGATGATAGATAGATAGATGATAGATAGATGATAGATAGATGATAGATAGATAGATAGATAGATAGATAGATAGATAGATAGATAGATAGATAGATAGATAGATAGATAGATAGATAGATAGATAGGAAAAAAAAAAAAGGTTTTAGAGGCTGGACTGTTCCAAGACTGTGGATAAGGACAGGGGCCTCTCCTGATTCACGTAGCTGCAGGGACCGACGAACTCAAGATCAGCAGGTCAGCCAGCAAGGCTCTTGCTCACAGGCTGAGAAAATCAAGGAATCCCAGGCAGTCAAGCTGCTAGCTCAAGTCCCAAGAATCAGAGGTCAGACAAAGAGGAGCCAGTTTCAGGATCCAGAGTGAACAAAAGCCCACAAGTATTGCCAGAGAGTCCACATATATTTGATGCAGGCAGCACCCTGCCAAGGAAGCTTCCTTTCAACTGACTGGCTACTCACAGCAGATCCCATCATGGAAATGATCACATCATCATTGCCAAACCACTGAAAATCATGGCCCAATCAAGTTGACAAACAACCTTAGTGATCACAGTCCACCCTTTGTCAACTTGGCACCTGTGCACATCTCCCTAAACCGTACATAATCTCTGAATAAAGACAATTATAAGGCCATACTTGCACCTAACATGATGCAATGAACACACATACAACTGAATAGGCATTAGACTTTTTACGTCTTATATTTTATTAGTGAAGAAACCAAAAATTTTTGTTGTATACATACAAGGCACAAATACTCATAACAATTATAGTCCTCATTTCTGCAACTGGTCACATGGTTGTAACCTGTATTTAAAACTACCTTCTTCCATTACCCATTCAGTATTCCCTTTGATCTCAGCTAGCACATCAGCTGGTCATGGTTCTTTGCTGGTGGGGCGACTCAACGCAACAGGTTTGGTTTAAATCATTAGGGGTGAAGTAGGTTTTAATCTTTAGGGAGGAATTAAAATCTATACCTCCCTAAAGATTAAACCAAAGCAAAACCAAACCCATTCCTGTCAAGTTAACGATGGCCTCTTTAGGGAGGACTAGGTTTTAATTAGAAGCCCTGATGGCACAGTGGTTAAGCATTCACCTGGTAACTAAAAGGTTAGCAGTTTAAACCCAGCAGGTGGGATAAAGATGTGGAAGTTTGCTTTCGTAAATATTTACACCCTGGGAACCTTACAGGGCAGTTCTACTCCCTTTAGGGTCCCTAGGAGTCGGAATTTGACTTGATAGCAGTAGGTTTTTTTGGTTTAGGTTTTAATTAAAACAAGAACATGTTCTTGAGCATGAGAATGTAGGTGACTCTGATGATTGGCCATAAACTTTAGCAAGTACCTTGGATCTCGTTTAAGTTTGATTAGAAGATATACAGATTCATGTGGAATGAGAGTTTTGGTGATAAAGGATGATCAAGAAACGTGAGATTTTAAAGTAAATAGGGATTAAGAACTGAATTAGCTTAGGACTGACGGTGTCCAAGCTGACTATCCTGTGAGGCTATGACTATTGTAGAGAGAGAGGCAACAGTCTTTCAGGCTCAGTTAGAGCCCTAGTTTTCCATATTTACTGCTGCTGATGGTGGCGTGAAGGCAGGCGGGAGAAGCAGAACCTGTGGTGCTTCACTCATTTCTTATTTGCATGCACTGTTTCCCAGCATACTGACCTAACAGCTTTCTACAGCAAACCTTTGTGATGCCTTATTTGAATGGTTTCTCTGACTATTGCTCCTGTGTGAAGCATGCTGGAAACCAACACTCCTAAGAGCATCCTTGCCATAACTGATGCCTTTGAATTATGGTGTTGATGAAGAATATTGAATATGCCATGGACTTCCAGAAGAACAAATTTGTCTTGGAAGAAGTACAGTCAGAATGCTCCTTAGAAGTAAGAATGGTGAGACTTTGTTTCACTTACTTTGGACATGTTATTAGGAGGGACCAGTTCCTGGAGAAGGACATTGTGCATGGTAAAGTAGAAGGTCAGCAAAAAAGAGGAAGACCCTCAACAAGATGGACTGACAAAATGGCTACAAGGACAGGCTCAAGCGCAGCAACAATTGTGAGAATGGTGCAAGACCAGGCAGTGTTTTGTTCTTTTGTACATAGGGTCACTATGAGTTGCAACTGACTCAATAGCACCTAACAACAACAAGAATGGGAGCATCCTTGAACCAATAAATGATAAGATTTGGGGGATACACCCTCAAGCTTTTTGTTCCTGAGTAAGACAAATTTGAGGTTGTAGCCTCCGAAAGTTACTTTGGGGGACTGAATCACAATTGCCCACAATAGTAACCTGCTCATTAATGCTCCCTATACTGACTTCTTTCTTTCTTTTCCTAATTTACCCACTCCCCAAGCAGTGCATCCAGGGATTACCTCTCAGGTAAACTACTTGCATTTAGGTTCTACTTCTGGAGAAGCACAATCTACAATATTATTTTACATTAATTTTTAAGTCATTGGAATTTATTGTCAAACAATTAGTGAAAAATTATAAAAGTTATTTGCTTTTTAATCTACCCAACCAATTTTGTATATTAGAATTACAGGCACAGAATATTTTATAATCTCCTTCTTTGGTTAAGATACAATTATGTGTACATGTGTTTCCCATTATGTGTGAAATATACCAGTCAATGAAAAAAGGCAGTTATAAACTCCAGTAAAAATGAGTAAGTTATATAAGAAAAAACATGTAATTTAGTATAGTACCTGTCCCAGAAGTAATTAGTCCCCAGTGGTGCAAATGGTTAACAGACCTAGCTGCTAACCCAAAGACTGGAGGTTCAAGGCCAACAAGAAGCACCTCATAAGGCCTGGAGATCTACTTTTGAAAACTCAGCCATTGAAAACCCTATAAAATACAATTCTACCCTGACACATGTGGAGACACCGTGAGTTGGAATCAACTGGAGAGCAACTGGTTTACTCATTTTATATTACATATGTTTAATACTGATTCAACCAAAAATTGAAATATAAGTATATGGGAAGGATTGGGAAATGGTGGAACTTTTTATATAAAAACAAATTTTTTTTTTTTTTAGGAAAGCTAAATTCTCTATTACTATATTGAAAGCCAATAAATACTGCCTAAATATTTTTTTGAGTATTGTTTAGAACCATGGAGATATACTAGAAAAAAACAACACAAAGATGTTAAAGTGACTGCTTTGAGAGAGAAAGACTACAGGGTAGAGAATGGACAAACAAAGGTGCTCAGTTTTTATTTTTTTAATCAGTCCCCTGATACTCTTTCATTTCTAACTTTGATGTGCATGTATATTTATAAAAACATAAAAATACATGTTAAAAATTCCACTTCCAATTTATTTATAACATGCTATGATTTTTTTTATGATTAAGGAAATGTAGTTCCTTCACAAAAAATTAAAACAAGAAAAGAAGGAAAAAACAGAAGGAAACAGAGAAAGAGGAAAAGGTAAAATAAGAATCCGTTGGTTTCCTATAGCTTGACCCCAGCTCCTATCCCCCAGCCCAGTAACTCGGCCTCCCAGGGCGGTTGAATGTGTCTATGAAATTTCTATGACTTTGCCTCGGTCATGTTGTGCTGCGTTTCCCTGCAATGTCTGCTGTCTTTCCCTTCACTATCTTTTTGATTTCTTGACTGCTGCTTCCATGGGTGTTGATTGTGGATCCAAGTAAAATGAAATCTTTGAAAACTTCAATCTTTTCTCCATTTGTCATAATGTGGCTTATTGGTCCAGTTGTAAGGATTTTTGTTTTCTTTATGTTGAGGTATAATCCGTACTGAAGATTGTGGTCTTTGATCTTCATCAGCAAGTGCTTCAAGTCCCCTTCCATTTCATCAAGCAAGGTTGTGTCATCTGCATATCACAGGTTGTTAATGAGTCATCCTCCAACCCTGATGCCCCGTTCTTCACATAGTCAATGTTCTCAGATTATTTGCTCAGCATACACTTTTTCTGACTTTAAACCACACAGTATCCCCTTGTTCTGTTCAAGTGACTGCCTCTTGGTCTATGTACAGGTTCCTTATAAGCACAGTTAAGTGTTTTGGAATTCCCATTCTTCAAAATGTTATCCGTAATTTGTTATGGTACATACAGTCGAACGTCTTTGTGTGGTCAATAAAATATGGGTAAACATCGTTCTGGTTTTCTCTGTTTTCAGTCAGGTTCCACCTGATACCAGCAATGATATCCCTGGTTCCATGTCCTCTTCTGAATCCAGCTTAAGCTTTTGCCAGTTCCCTGTTGATGTACTGCTACAACTGTTTTTAAATGATCTTCAGCAAAATGTTATTTGTGTGTGGTATCAATGACATTGTTTGATAATTTCTGCATTCTGTTGGATCACCTTTCTTTGGAATGGACACAAACATAGCTTTCTTCCAGTTGATTGGCCAGGTAACTATCTTCCAAATTTCATTGTATAGACGAGTGAGCACCTTCGGACTGAATCCATTTGTTGAAACATTTCAGTTAATAATCTGTCAACTCCTGGAGCCTTGTTTTTCACCAATATCTTCAGCTCAGCTTGGACTTCTTCCTTCAGTGACATCTGTTCTTGATCGTATATTACTTCCTGCAGTGGTTGAATGTTGACTAATACTTTTGGTACAGTGACTGTCTGTATTCTTCCCATCTTCTTTTCATGCATCCTGCATTGTTCAATATTTTCCTAGTAGAACACAACAAGTCCTGCAATATTGCAGCTCGAGGCTGGAATTTATTCTTCAGTTCTTTCAGTTTGAGAAATGCCTAGTGTGTTCCTCCATTTTGGTTTTCTAACTTCAGGTCTTTGCACATTTCATCATAATACTTTACTCTGTTTGCTTTAGCTGCCCTCTGACATGCTCTATTCAACTCTTTTACATATTTTCTTTAATTTGCTTTAGTTACTCCATGTCTAAGAGTAAGTTTCAGAGTATCTTCTGATATCTATTTTGTTCTTTTCTTTCCTGTATTTTTAATGACCTCTTGCTTTCTTTATGTATGATGTCCTTGATGTCATTCCACAACTCATCTGGTCTTTGGTCATTAGTGTTCAACTAGTCAAATCTATTCTTGAGATATCTCTAAATTCAGGTGGAATATACTCAAGTCCATACTTTGGCTCTCATGGACTTGTTCTAATTTTCTTCAGCTTCAACTTAAACATGCGTGTGAGCAATTGATTGTTCCACAGTCGGCCACTGGCCTTGTTCTGACTGAAAATTTTGAGCTTTTCCATTGTTTCTTTCCATAGATGTAGTTGATTTGATTCCTGTGTCTTCCATCTGGCAAGGTCCAAGTGTATAGTTGCCATTAATGTTGTTGAAAAAAGGTATTTGCAATGAAGAAGTCATTGGTCTTGCAAAATTCTACCATGAGATCTCTGGCGCTGTTTCTATCACCAAGGCCGTATTTTCCAACTATGGATCCTTTTTCTTTGTTTCCAATCTTCATACTCCAATCGCCAGTAATTATCAATTTCAGACTGCAGAAGTTGGTCTATATCTTCAATTTCTCTGTCTTTAGCTTTTGTGGTTGGTGTGTGAATTTGAAATAGTCGTATTAAGTGGTCTTTTTCAGTGTATGGATATTATACTTTTACTGGCAGCATCGTGCTTCAGGATAGATCTTGAAATGTTCTTTTTGACAATGAATGCTATGCCATTCTTCTTCAATTTGTCATTCTTGCCATAGTAGACCATATGATTTTCTGATTCAAAATGACCAATACCAGTCCATTTCAGCTCACTAAAGCCTAGGATATTGCTGTTTATGCATGCTATTTCTGATGACCTTCAATTTTCCTAGATTTATAATTTATACATTGCATGTTCCAATTATTAATGGATATTTGCAGCTATTTCTTCTCATTTTCTGTCATGCCACCTCAGCAAATGAAGATCCAGAAAGCTTGACACTTACCCATGTCATTAAGATGAACTCTGGTTTGAGGAGGCAGCTCTTCCCCAATCATATTTTGAGTGCCTTCCAACATGACAGGCTCATCTTCTGGCACTATATCTGACAGGGTTCTGCTGCTATTCATAAGGTTTTCATGGCTAATTTTTCAGAAGTAGACCCTTGGGCCCTTCTTCCTAGTCTGTCTTAGTCCAGAAGTACTGCTGAAACCTGTTCACCATGGATGACCCTGCTGGTATTTGAAATACCTGTAGCATAGCTTCCAGCATCACAGCAACACACAAGCCACCACGGTACAACAAACCAATAAGTGGTGGATTTAGTTGCTTAAGTAGTAGAGAAATTATCAATAAATTGTTGGATCATTGACCACTCTGAATATAACTCTTCAGTTTTTTTTCTTCACTTGCAAAGCAGTTCTAGGATGAAGGTGAAAAGTGTTTAATTTTTCTATGTTTTGTTGTAGCATATGCACCTTTACTTATGTTATGCTTAAATGGAACTTTTTTCTCATGTAATCAGTTAAGCCCAGAATATTTTTTTTGAGCCACCTAATATCTCTCAGAATTTAGTGGCTCTTCCTCCTATAAGACTTATTCCCAATTATTTTCAAATGATTATGTATATGAGAAGACATTTCATTATAATGAAGAGAGTACTGAAATGCTAATGTCTTCTTACACTAATTACTGTGCTTAAGGTTAAAATAAATACATAATACATAATCATAACTGTAATACCTAAGAAATGCTTCAAACATTGCCTATAAAGCAGAAGTATTAGTAATTCCAGCAGATTTACAAGGAGAATCTTTACATTACCAGTCAATGGACAGGAAGGACAATAAGAATTTGTTCCTTCCTTCCTTCCTTCCTCCCTCCCATGCTTCACTCATTCTTTTCTCCCTCTCATCCTTCCTTCCTTCCTTCTTTTCTTTCTTCCATGTTCCTGCATTTGGGACTAATATAGGTGTTAGCACCTCTGAAAAGAATTCCTCCAGGAAAGCTGAAATGCATTATAAAGGCCTGTTGATAAGGTGAAAGAAACCTACTTTCCTATCTACATTTTGGTTTCTTAATTTTGAACAGAGGAGTCCCTGGGTAGTGCAAAATATTAAGCGTTCCACAACTAGTCAAAAGGTTGACAATTCAAATTCATCCAGAGGTGCCTCAGAAGACAGGCCTGATGATTTGATTCTAAAACTTCTATGGAGAAGTTCTACTCTGCACATGTGGGATCACCATGAGTCAGAATTGACCTGATGTCAACAAACAACAATTTTGAACAGGAAATATTAGATGAGGCTAAAAAACTTGCTTTTTTGAAAAATGATTGCCCTTTTTAATCATTTCTCTATATATTCCTTACTTTTCTTGTGTATTGCAAGCATTTCTTTCTTTCTTTTTTTTTTGTTCCATCATAACATCAAAAGTCCTAATACAAATATATTGTCTGGGGAGTTTTTAAACTTTACTACATGAAAACAAAATAACAAAAATAACATTTACTCAAATGGATTTTTTTTTGTTAACATTTTCACATTGAAACAAATTAATCCTGGTAATCTAGTACAGGTTTATCCAGATCTTACTTCTCTTCTATAAATTATCTTATTAAGGACTTTTCTTAAGAGAAGAAAGTTGGTTCTATACTTTAGCTATCAATTTTGCATTCTTGGTAACTGTTGCCATTGCAGTGGTGACACAGAAATTTTAGCAGCCTTAATCAACATGGTTCTTGTGGCTGTCAAGTAGATCTATTTTTCATCCGACATTTCAATAGTAGCCTTTAAAAGATAGATTGGAGCAAGTAGATATTCAAGAGGACACAGATGTGGATTTGGAAAAATGTTTATATTATTTTCTAATTGAAAAGATAATTCCATCTTCAGACAAGACGTGTTTTAGAAAGATGCTTGCTCTGTCCAACAGTGCTGAGTGATGTGTATGATGATACTTGACTCATGTCCACTGTTGTAAAAGGACGCTGAATCCTTAAAAAAACAATCTGTGAATGCCGTTTTCACAACAGAATAAATCAGCTGTGTAATTACCTGAGGCCAGATACATTTGATAAAATATTGCAGAACCAAACCTTCTTTTCCTTTCCATGAAGAATGTGTTTATACTGCGTTCCACTTGGACTTGACATGTAAATTATAAGACTGTTGTAACTACTTTGAACTTCATCAAGTGAGGATGATTTTATGTTACTGCATTGTGTGGTTAAATTTTCCAGGGAGCTAATGACAAGCTAGGAGCCGTGGTGGCACAAAGGTTAAGTGCTGTTTGCTTGCTAACCTTAAGTTTGGTGGCTCAAACCCACTCAAAAGCTCCATGGGAGGAAGACTTGATGATATGCTTCTGTAAAGGTTACAGTCAAGAAGACCCTATGGGGTGGTTCTACTCTGCCATATGCAGCCACTATGAGCTGAAATCAACTCGACTGCACCCAGCAAGAGCAACAGCAACAAGTTCAACAGCTTCACAACTGAAAATGATTCATTTGCATGAAAGTTTTTTTTTTATATTTATTATTTTTTTTGTTTTGGTAAATATGTGTGTGTGAGCACACACATACACAATAGATATATCATATGTATATACAGTATATAACAAAATATTTCCTTTTCAGCATTTCTACAAGTACAATTCAGCAGCATTAAATACTTTCATCATGTTGTGCAACCATCACTACCGATTGTTTCCAAAATTTTCATCACCACTAACAGAAGCCCAGCACTCCCTAAGCAATCACTCCTTCCTTCCCTCTCCCTCCCCTCCTTGGTAACCTCTAATAATCTCTGGTCTCTATGCATTTGCCTAGTCTATTATTCTATTCTATTATTTCATATAAGTGAGATCATACAATATTTATCCTTTTGTGACTGACATATTTCACTCAGCATAATGTTTTCAAGGCTCATTCATGACTCAGCACATATCATGACTTCATTTCTCTTTATGGCAGAGTAATACTCAATTGTATGTATGTACCTAATTTTGTTTATCTAGTCATCTGTTGATGGGCATTTAGGTTGTTTCCACCTTTTGGTTAGTGTGAATAGTGCTGTGATAAACATTGATGTACAAGTACCTGTTTGAGTCCCTTCTTTCAAGTCTTTTGGGAATATACCTGGGAGTAGAAATGTTGGGTCTTATGGTAATTCTGTATTTAACTTTTTGAGGAACCTCTAAACTGTTTTCCACAGTGGCTATACCATTTTGCAATCCCACCAACAATGGATGAAGGTTCCAATTTCTCCTTATCCTCACCAACATCTGTTGTTTTCCTTTTTTGTTTTTTTTAATCACAGCCATCTTAGTAGCAGTGAAGTGATATCTCACTGTGTTTTTGATTTGCATTTCAGTAATGGCTAATGGGAGTCTCTGGGTGGTATCAACAGTTAAAACACTGGGATGCTAACCAAAAATTTAGAGGTTTGAGTCCATGCAGAGTTGGCTAGGAGAAAAGGCCTAGTGATCAACTTTTGAAAAATCAGCCATTGACAACTCTATGGAGCACAATTCTACTCCAACGCATAGAGGGTCACCACAAGTTGAAGTTAACTCTGAAGCACCCTTTTTTCTTTTTTTTTTTTAAATGGCTTTTAACATTGAATATCTTTTCATGTGCTCGATGGCCATTGGTATTTCTTTGGTAAATTGTCTATTCAAACCCTTTGCCCATTTTTTAATTGGGTTGTTTATATTTTTGTGTATGAAGATTTTTAATGCCTGACCTTTATTTCACTATTTTTTGCTATTAAAGAAAAAAAAGCCCAAAATATACTCAAGGTAAATGGTAAAGGATGATTACATGAAAAATATTTTTATATAAGCCTGAGTATTAGGTTTAATTACTCATTTAAGAAAATATTATTATGTATTATATTTATAATCATTTACTTAAAACTTTTATCTACATAATATATAACAAGTGATATATATTTATATAAATAAATAAAATATTTTACAATACCTGAATGGGAAGCTTTCATATTTCTTAAAATTTTACATTTACAATTCTAGAATGAATGGTTCTTGTAAGTTGTGTCATTAAACTTCTAATTGTTTTCTTTTTTAGAATCAGTGTTGTATGTTTCTATGAGTAGGTGAAATAAGAATCATAAAGTAACAACCATCCTATTTGTTATAGAGTCCTTTCAACTGTACGGATATTATGTAATTTATAACATAACCATGTCTAAGTCGGTAGAATTAGACACTTTGATTATAGAATTAATTGAAAATAAAATATAATTGAATCTAATATAATTCTTCCAATTTTGCATTTTGAAAACCACAAAGCAGCTCTTGACTCTTGCAGTTCAGCACATTAAGCATCTATTGTAGTTGAATGAGTTCATTTTCAATAAAAAACCAATGAATTATGGAGCCTTTTCAATGATGACTTGCAATTAACAATAATTCTTGAAATTTATATTCTTTACAATCAGTATCTCTCTTATAAAAATGTGGTTGTTTGACATCTCCTATAACCTGCTTAATCTTCTATAAATATTTGTAAGTCAGGATTCTCGGTATGAATTTTGAAGCTGCTCAAGAAGAAAAAAAGAGCTCAGAGGAAGAGGAGACACGTAAATGACAAATAAAGGGGAAACATTTAAATAATGAACAGAGAAAAAAGACTCCCTAACTTTCTAATATGATTTAATGTTTTGTGTTTGAAATTATCTCTCTTCCTTAGAGATAGGTGTTTCACTTGGTTTTTTGCTTTGTTTGTAATTTGATTTTGCTATTTTTAATTCAGCAAGCCTTTTAGAAAGAAATGAACTATTTTAAACACACACACAAACTTTAGTGATTTTTTCAAGTTATGTTTCCTAAATAATTAGTCTTTATCATATAAATTTCTGATGCTTACCTCTTCAATGAGCTAATAGCTTCTTTTGATTTAATATTTCAGAAAATGGACGCAATGTTTAACAAGAGTCAAATTTAATTTGCTGAATGTAAATATCATTTTCTAAAAAAAAAAAAAGTTTTTTTTTTTTTTTTTTTAAGTACAGGGGAAATATTGTTTTCTCTTTTATGAAGCTCTTTTCTTAACACCCAGTCAGAACTGATCATTCCCTCCTGGGTGCCAATATCCAGTGGAAACACACTTGTTAGTTACTCCATGTGAGGGTCTATATTACAAGTAATTTCTCAAATGCCTATGCTTCCTACTTAGAATGCCTTAAGGGCGTAGACTGTATTTTGTTCATTGTTTTGTACCATACCTCTTTTCTTCTATCTTGGTTATTGCAAACTTTCCTAAATGATTTTCTAGCTTCCATCCCTACGTCTACTTCAATCATTGCCAATTTACAGGAGAGTTATCCTTAGAAAGTAAGACAAATTATATCACTGTTGTGCTTAAACTCCTCCCAATGGCCACTCATTTCTTTTCAGAGTAAAATCTCAAGTCCTTATAACAACTTAAAGGACTCTTCATGGTCTCTCCCCTGGTATTTCTCTGCTCTCATCTTCTATACTCTCGCCTGCCTCACTGTGTCCCAACCTCACTTGCCTTCTGCCTCTTTCTCAAATATGCCAGACACACTCCCAGCTATTCCACCTATTCCTGTGGTTAACTCCTTACTTTAAGAATTTAATCAGATGTCACCTTTTCAGGGAAGCCTCACTGACCACCTTATGGAATCACAGTACACTCCCTCCCCCTGCCTCCTACTCTGCCTTTTCCTTTCCCAGTTGCCCTGCTGTATTTTCCCCATAGTACTTTTTGTCCTTTAATTGCTGTATAATTGACTCAAGCTCATTTTTTTACCATCTGTGTCTCCTGTTAGCATCCAAGTTCCACAAATGCAGTGATTTTTTTTCCCCTTTATTGGTTTGTTTTGTCTTCTGACAAATCACCAGCCCCTAGAATAGCGCCAGGTACAAGTTAAAACCATCGCCTTTGAGTCTATTCTGACTCAAGGCAGCCCCACGTATTATAGGGTAGAATTGCACCAGGGGGTTTTCTTGACTGTAATCTTTATTGCAGCAGATTGCCAGACCTTTCTTCTCCAGCTCTGCTGAGTGAATTTGAACCATTAATATTTAGATTTGTAGTTGAATGCAAACAATCTGTGCTACCCAGGGACCTAGATACAAGTTGAATTTTCTCACCCACACACTCAGTGAATAAAAGATGCCATGCTGAATGAATGAATTAGCTAAAAGTACTAGAAGTCAAGAACGCCAAGTAAAACTTATATACTTTATGAATATATCAACACTAGTAGGAATTTTGGAGGTCTAAAAAAAAAAAAATTTTTTTTTTAATGGCACAGTGGTTAAGAACTTGGGTGCTAACCAAAAGGTTGGCAGTTTGAATCCAGCAGCCGCTCCTTGGAGACCCGATGGGGCAGGCAGTTCTACTCTGTCCTATAGGGTTGCTATGAGTAGGAATCGACTCCTTGGCAACCCATTTGTTTTTGTTTTTTGGCTTAGTATAAATTTTATGTGATAATACTCTTAATATGTGTGTATCTTTTAGAATATCTCTTATTTTTAATTTGTATTTTTACTTCTACAGGCTAAAAATATTCTGTCATACCTGGCATTTCCTCTCAAGGACAGCACAACCTCTCAGAGGAAAAACTCAGGCCCCCAATGTAATACTAGTTTAGCCACATCAGAAAATTGTGGGGAAATAAATAATTCCAATTTCATCATTATGATAGCTAATGGCTTCAGGGATGACCCTAAAACACACAATATGGTCCAAATTTCGCCTCCATCTGTGTTTCTGCTGTCAAGGGAAATCGGTCTACATCTTTTCTTATTTATTTCCTGGCCCACATGACAAGCTGCCCACACTGTGTTCAGCCCCAAACTCCAGTGACCGGTGAAAGATGACGGGCAGAGAATTGAGAAGTAAGTCTAACTCTCCTTCAGAGCTACAGAACTAACAGAGCTGCTCTACCTCCATAAATTGCGCTCTGTATTTGTGAGTGTGTACACAGACACACGTGTCTGATTTCCTCTGTAAATCTGTCAGAATAACTTGAAATGCTGTTTTCATCATGATGCAGAAATGATTTGGAAAACAAGAAGAAAGAACATGGGCAGCAGTGATGGATTAATGGGCTGTCATAAAGGTATTCTATCATGAAGAGTCTTTAAGGATCTTTCATGGAGCGAATGATTGCCACAAGAAAATTGTAGACAAAGTCAATCCTTCCACAATTTGTGCTTTATCCTTTGCTCCCGTGTGAAACTTCAGAGGATTTTCGTGCTCCGGTTTTGCAGTTAGCTATGTGGCCCGAGCGATCCTTAAATAAAATCACCAGTATTGTTAGTACCGTCAGCTGTTTGAATCCTCAGCTGTGTATGATGCTGAATGCTGCAGGGTGGTTATGATTCTGGCATCTTAAAATGTTACAATAAGGCAAATGGACAAAAACCTACCTGTACGTATTCTTGTTTAATGCAGACTTGGAAGGCAAAGTTAAGGTTAATTTTTAAATCATTTTTACTTTATGCAGTGATATATTCGTGTAGGGTTGGTCATGGCTTGAGTCATAATAACTCCAGCATGTCTAATAATATCCAACATGTCTAGTAATATAAAAGTGTTCATATTGTTCTACTGATACATGTTATGGATTTGATCTGACCTTGAGGGGGAAAAAACAACCATGGTAGAACGAGAAAAATGGAGATAAGGGGTTCTATTCTGAGTAACCATATTTACATAACCAATAGTCTTCATTTCCACATGAAAGCAATGAACACTTTTAGGAAAAATGAACAGTTTTGAAGAGTTCCCATTGTGCAGTACCAGGAATTACATTTAATACAGTGATATACTGTTAAATGATTTTACATAGTTTTTTTCATATGAATTTCCAGGTTAGTTGTCAAGTGGAGAAAATAATACAGGTTTTACATAACCTGCTGAGATACCTCAGTTGCACATTTAATGTAATGTCAAGATTAAGAAATGGGGATAACTTAACTTTATTTTTCACAGGACCCTCTGGAAAAAATCTTCACGAGGAGTTCCTACCTTGTGGGCCTTGGAGATCTGAATGGCCTTGAGGTATTGCAATGGGGCTGAGAATCGCCATCTAACAACATCGTCCAACAAGTCCATGACCTGTTTTGACAGTTACTCTTTTAAAGTATGAGAAACACACATAAAGTGTTTAAATTATTGATTCTAGGCCATACATTTCATCAGTTACAGGGTGCTCTTCAGATATCCACCAAATGATATAAGCATACGTATTTCTGAGACCATTAGCTAAAGGTAAAGTGTCTTTTAAACATCAAGTGTGACCCATAAAGCTCTAGAATTTTGATAACACTAGATTTCACACAAATTTCATCAAAAGTCCCTCTGACCACATCTAGACAGTCACCTGGTTAAATTCAGATTTTCTTTTGGAGCTTAAACTCTGATTTGTTATTAACTACATTGTCATGAAGAAACTGAGATGGCAGAGCTTTGGATGGAGATATGAAGTCTCATGATTCTTATTTTTCACAATGTTCTAAAAAATGTGGAAGCTTATAATTCATGAATTGATTTGGTATTTGCAAAGGTATACATATTCCTTCATCTAGAGTCTTTGGCTTGGACTTTTTCAAAAGCAGAATATTTTTAGAATCAGTGAGTTTCTATAGATTTGGTGGTAGTATATTCTGATTTCTCTTGGTGAACACAAATCACAAAATATTAATATTGAGACAGGAAATCCAATTACTTTCTCATCCTGAATTAATACTGCTAGCAAACATGAATCATATCTCTGAAACTACATTTTGTAATGTTCTTTCTGCTGAATAAAAAATTAGGAGTAAATCTGGTACTGCTACTCTATAAGAACTGGCAAGAATACTAATATATGGATTTCATTAGAAGTGCATTCAGAATTCCTTTTATGTTGCAAACAATTGCTGGAAAACAATGCATTCTATTTTTTGCCAACATAAATGAAAATACATGAAAGTATGATAGTAGACCTATTTAACGTAGTGATACAGCAGGGTTATGGACATAACAAGATTGTGCTTGGGAAATTTTGATTGTTATAAAAATGAATAGAAATTTAGTAGAATAAGAACATTTGTATATTATTTTGAATAATAGAAAAATAATTATTGCAGTGCTAATAAATAATATGACTGAGGGCAGAATTAAACGGCTATGTAGTGGCTTCTTAAATCTTCTGCTGATGTTCATTCAAATACAAATCAAAATCCATTAATGAAAAATAAAATAGCTAGTTTGGCTATGAGATATGAAGAACAATAGACATTGTTTTCCCATCTGTTGGGTTTGGTTTGTGATCAAAGATAGCCTTGAAAGAAACAAGCTGAAGTGCAAGGAATCTCCAAACATATTTCAAAGATTATGACTGTCTATCAAAGAACAGAATTGTGCTGTCATATGTTTGTCAAAATAAATTCAGACCTACCATTACTCTCTCTATCTTCCCCAGTGTATTTCAACTGCCTATCAGTGGAAATAATCTTCCTGTTTCCAGATGCTTAATGTTCCTAGTGTGCTTTCCTTTAAAGGTGTTGTCTGGCATAGAATATATTGATAGAAATAGAGTTGTCACTGTTTTCTATTCTATAGAAATGGAAACATTTACAAAAGCTTGCTTTTGTAATTCTTTCTGAGATTCTCTTTGAATTCTCACTGAATCAAAAAATATATATATTTAAAACTTTTGCAATGTGACAATTAAAAAAAATGATATACATACCAGCCAGTTCAGCAGTAAAGAGACTTTTCAATGAGATGCATAAGCAATTTAAACGGACCCCAAAAACTGTAAATGGTATTTTTATTCAATTGCCAATAAGGCAATGTGAATTTATTTTTAAAAATAAATTTAGAATTGACTTTTGTGGAAGAAACAAACTTTTTCTGCATGAATATTAAATTTTGAGTGGCTTTGTACACTACCAGATACGAAATATGTGTGAGCATGTGTGTGTGTGTGTGTGTGTGTGTGTGTGTGTCTATGTGCATGTATGCATGTCTAAAATTTTAGACCTAGCAAACTCAACAATATACATTCAATTTCCTTATGGCAACATTTAGCAGTATCACACTGCCTTTGTCTTCTTTAGTACCTTTGATATATTTTTAGCTTCTGAGTAAAAAAGCACTATAGTAATTCTCTTCTTAATTTTTAATCATTTCAGGTGTTGTCAAAGTTCCCACATTGCTCACAAGAACACAGTGGTTACCCTGAAGATCTTCAGAGGGCACCTCTTGATTATTCAACTGAGTACTGATTAAAACATGTGTATGAGAAACTACCCTAAACAGGTGAGGGCCATCTGAGAAGATTAGAAGTAATAACGTCCAAACTCACACAGGGCAAATAATAGTGTCTGTTACCACCAAACACACTAAAAAACTTCAAGATTCATGGGGCATTAGGTAGAGTCCTCAGAAGTCTTTTGCTCTCACTACTGGGAAATAGTTAACCCGGCTATGCTGTCCCCATGACCTGTCTATTAGTTTGTCATACCATGGTGGCTTGCAAGTTGCTATGATGCTGGAAGCTATGCCAATGGTATTTCAAATATAGGATCACCCATGGTGTGCAGATTTTAGCAGAATATCCAGACTAAGACAGACAAGGAAGAAAGGCCTGGAAATGTACTTCCAAAAATTAGCTGATGAAAACCCTGTGCATCACAACAGAAAACTGTCTGACATAATTCTGGAAGATAAGCTCCCTAGGTTGGAAGGCACTCAAGATACACAGTGGCCACAACAATGAACTTAAGCATAGTGATGATCATGAAGATGGTGCAGGACCAGGCAACATTCCATTCTGTTGCACCTGAGGTCGCCATGAGTCAGAGCTGACTCGATGGCAACTAACAATGACAACGAATGCTGTTCTGTCTCACTTTAAAAATCTGACAATGTAATAGTCTGGGCTAAATAAAGAATCACTGGTAGTGCAATGGTATAAAGCACTTGGCTTCTAACCAACGGGTTGGTGGTTAGAACACTCCAGCTGCTCTGCAGAAGAAAGACATGGCAGTTGGCTTCCATAAAGGTTAAAAAAAAAAAAAAGCTGCTGTGCCATATGGCACACGCCATATGGGCAGCTCAGCTCTGTCCTATAAGGTCACTATGAGTTGGAATTGACTCCATAGCAATAGGTATTGGTAACAAAAAAAAAAAAAAAGAAGAATTTAGATGTCAATAAGTTACAATCATTTAAAGGAATATTTTTATATCTAAATTAGACCTGATTTCAGTTGTGGGAAAGGTCCTATTTCTATTTTTCAGGCAACCTGTTATCAATCAAGAAGTGCTTATTGAGCACCCACACTATGCATAGGAGTTTGTACAGGCAGTTTGAGTGCACACTAAAGATGAGACAGACTCATTGCCTTCAGTTCTAACAATTTAATTGGAAGCCCTTTATTATGTGTATAATGATTATTTTAGATTCCTCTCTCTACATACATTTCTTTGATTTACAAATACCAGAGGAATAGCATGATATTTCAACTCATTTCTTCCTTGTATAACTTGATCACTGAGACATCATATTTGGAGAATGTCTCCAGTTTTGGAGATGACAGGAGAAAATGTTCTTCTACCAAAAACCAACCAACCAACAACCAACCAAATAAATGAACCAGCCAAATTTGCTATCAAATGGGAGGAGATCATATATTTTTGGAGTTGGGGAAGTTGACTACACTTTCCAAAATCATTCTTTTTTATTCTTCATGGGTCCAAATATTTTCTTATATCCAAAACCAAAAACCCCATTGCCATCGAGTCAATTCCAACTCATAGCAACCCTATAGGACAGAGTAGAACTGCCCCATAGGGTTTTCAAGGAGCAGGTGGTGTTTTGGAACTGCCAACCTTTTGGTTATCAGCTGAACTTTTAATCACTGTGCCACCATGGGTAGTTCCTTAATATCTATCCATCAATAATTTTCATAAAATATTGATTTTCTATCATTTGAGAGATTTGATTTATACAATTTGCTTTCTGATTTTAAAAGGAAACTGAGAAGTACTATACACATTTTTTAAATGAAAACCATGATTTGTATCTAAATTAAAACCTAAATATGCAAAAGTAATCAGGTTCAGAATAAGAAAGAAACTAAGCAGAGAAATCCCTCTTTTCTTCAACTTACCATGCTCACTCTTCCATGATAAGTGATCAGTTAACTTATAAATATTTCTATCTTCTATGGAGATCTATTATGAAATCTAATTCTTTATCATATTAAACAGACATTTAACCCATAATGTGACATCTGACTAACTTCTTATCTTCACTGAAAAATGGTTCTTTCTGTGGTTAAAATTACTTATATTTTAAGAACAAGAGATCTTTCACAAGATATTAGTTCTAAATGCCTTTTATTGATGAAAGAATCTTAAAGTAATAAGTCTTTGAAAGTGAGTGACAGAGACTCTGGTAAGTGGCAAACTACTTAAAAATGGAAGGTCATAAATAATAATAGCTCTTATGGCTAGAGTGCTTTGGTATTTATTATCTCATTTAATCTTCACAACAGATCTATTATGTTAAACCTAATCTGTAGAAGAACAAAGTGATATGCAGAAAATGAAGTAAAGTTATTTACTTCATTTATTGTTGGCATCACATTTTATTCCACAAAGGGTGTAGGGTGACAAGTAAAATGATTCACTTAAACCTCACAAAAAAAAGTGGGTGGCAAAGCTGGAATTTCAACTCATGTCTGATTCCAGGTTTGAGGATCTCACAGTATGTTCAAACACTTGCTTTAAAAATATAGTTTACCAAGGGTGAGGCCAAGATGGCGGAATAGCCAGATGCTTCCAGTGATCCCTCTTAAAACAAAGACCCCCAAAAAACAAGTGAAACAGTTATATTTATGACAAGCTAGGAGATGTGAACATCAAAGGCAAAGTTAGAAAACAGATTGAGTGGAAGGGGGGAGTGAGAGAAGGTACAGAAGTAGAGAGGAGTTGCTGGACCTGAATCGCTGGGATCCCTCAGGCACCATTCCCGGGAGCGGCTGCAGCAGGCCTGTAGTGGTGTTTGGCTGCAGTTTCCTCAGGGAGAAGCAGCCAACCACACAGCCTACTCACACCTCTGGAACCAGAAAAGAACAGTGCTCTTGGCAAGAGTTAAGTCCTTGTGTTTATTTTACCATGCCTCCTGTCCCCAAGCTGGCTTCGGAGGCTGTTGATTTCCCTTGGCCTGAGGTAGGCCCTGTTGAGTGCCTGGAGCCATTCTCCCGACCTTGGAGAAGGAATAAATTCACAATTGGGGGAAAAGATAATTTGCCAGCTCCACTAACTTGGGGAGCTCAGGACAGAAGCAGCTTCTGTCCAGGCATAAACAATCAGTGGATTTTGAATACCTTTCCCCCCTGCATGGACCTGTGTGGGCCTATTTCAGGAGAATAGGTGCTTGTTGGCAGACTACAACTGTTTCAGCTGTGCAGCAAAGCAGTGGGTATTTGATGTTTAACAATACTTTGCCTATTAAACAGGGCCCTCAACTACCCACATTAGGGGCCTAAGGACTGGAGGCTCCACTCAGGTCACCCAGCCACCTGTGAGGGGGTCCAAGGATAACTGGTATATCCCTGTCCTTACAACCAAAGCATTGGGTGTCAGTGGTCCAACTCCAGAACCCACCCACCTGTACACTCTAAGGAACAGGGACACACTTTCCTCAGAGACACATGGAGGACAATTCTCAGCCCCCTGCCTTGTTCAGAGTGTGACCCCCTGATGCAATCAGATATTGGTACCTACACCAATCATCTCTGCCCCTCTAAGACTGTTGGACAGAGCCTAAACTACACACTTGATGACCAGCTACCAGGACAAAAAAAAAAAATTCATACAGGAAAAGTGAATGGACTCCTAAACCGATATACATGATAACAGCTCTAGCCATCTGTGGACAGGACGTCAAAGCTCCAAAGGCAAAAATAATCAAGCTAGCTCACTCAAGCAACCCATTTGGGCATATCAAAACAAAACAAAGTAAGAAGCTAGAATACAGTAAAGAGCAAACATAAACTAATACCATAACTTATAGATGGCTCAGAGAAAGCAGTCAATATAAAATCACATAAAGAAACAGACCCTGATCACTTCAACAAGCTCTCAAAACAAAGAATCAAGGGATCTTCTAGATGAAGGTGCTTTCCTGGAATTACTGGATGCAGAATTCAAAAGATTAATACACAGAACTTCAAGACAGCAGGAAGCAATATGCAGAACAAGCCAAGGAACACACAGATAAACCAGTTGAAGAAATTAAAAAGGACATAATGAAAAATTTAATAAGCTTCAAAAATCCATAGAGAGACAGCAATCAGAAATTCAGAAGATTAACAATAAAATTACAGAACTAGACACCTCAATAGAAAGTCAGAGGAGTAGAATTCAGCAAGTGGAAGGCAGAATTGGTGAGATTGAAGACAAAGCACTTGGCACCAATATATTTGAAGAAAAATCAGATAAAAGAATTTTAAAAAAATGAAGGAAATTTAAGAATCATGTGGGACTCTATCAAGAGAAATAACCTATCAGTGATTGGAGTACCAGAACAGGGACAGACAACAGAAAATACAGAGAGAATTGCTGAAGATTTGTTGGCAGAAAACTTCCCTGATATTGTGGAAGATGAGAAGATATCTACTCAAGATACTCATCAAACTTCACATAAGGTATATTTTAAAAGAAAGTCACCAAGACATGTTATAATCAAACTTGCCAAAACAAAAGATAAAGAGGGAATTTTAAGAGCAGCTAGGGATAAACAAAAAGTCACCTACAAAGGAGAGTCAATAAGAATTAGCTCAGAATACTTGGCAGAAACCATGCAGGCAAGAAGGTAATGGGATGACTTATATAAAAATTGAAGGAAAAAAATTGCCAGCCAAGAATTGTATATCCAGCAAAACTGTTTCTCAAATATGAAGGTGAAATTAGGACATTTCCAGGTAAACAGAAGTTTAGGGAATTTATAAAAACTGAACCAAAACTACAAGAAATACTAAAGGGAGTTTTTTGGTTAGAAAATCAATAATATCAGACATCAACCCAAGACTAGAACACTGGACAGAGGAATCTGATGTCAACACAGAAAGGAAAATCACAAAAATAAATCAAGAGAAAAAAACACTCAAAACAGGGAAACAGTGATGTTATTATATAAAAGAAGACAACATTAAAACAATAAAGAGGGAATAAAAAGCATAGTCATAGATCTTTCAGAGGAACACAAGGCGATATAAAGAAAAAAAGTTCGGTTTAAGCTTGGAAAAATAGGGGTAAATATTAAGGCAACCACAAAAGAGACTAACTACACTACTCATCAAAATAAAATATGAGAAAAAAAAAGAGGTTCAGCAGAAACAAAATAACTTCAACGAATAAGAGGAAAAGAAAATATATGAAGATAATCTACTCGGCACAAAAAATTAAGTGGGAAAAAGAAACTGTCAACAACACACAGAAAAAGACATCAAAATGACAGCACTAAACTCATACCTATCCATAATTACGCTGAATGTAAATGGACTAAATGCACCAATAAAGAGACAGAGAATGGTAGAATGGACAAAAAAAGTGATCCATCTATATGCCACCTACAAGAGGCACACCTTAGACTTAGAGACACAAACAAACTAAAACTCAAAGGATGGAAAGAAATGTGTCAAGCAAACAACAATCAAAAAAGACAGGAACAGCAATACTAATATCTGACAAAATAGACTTTAATGTTAAATCCATCACAAAGGATAAGGAAGAACACTATATAATGATTAAAGTGACAATTTACCATGAGGATATAAACATATTAAATATTTATACACCCAATGACAGGGCTGCAAGATACATAAAACAAACTCTAACAGCATTGAAAAGTGAGATAGACAGCTCCACAATTATAGTAGGAGACTTCAACACACCACTTTCGGAGAAGGACAGGACATCCAGAAAAAAGCACAATAAAGACACGGAAGATCTAAATGCCACAATCAATCAACTTGACCTCACAGACATATACAGAACACTCCACCCAACAGCAGCCAAGTATACTTTCTTTTCTAGTATAGATGGAACATTCTCTAGAATAGACCACATATTAGCTCATAACGCAAGCCTTAGCAGAATCCAAAACATTGAAATATTATAAAGTATCTTCTCTGACCGTAAGGCCATAAAAGTGGAAATCGACAACAGAAAAAGCAGGGAAAGAAACCAAACACTTAGAAACTAAACCATACCCTGCTCATAAAGACTGGGTTATAGAAGATGTTAAGGGTGTAATAAAGAAATTCATAGAATCCAATGAGAATGAAAACACTTTCTATCAGAACCTTTAGGACACAGTGAAAGCAGTGCTCAGAGGTCAATTTATATCAAGAAATGCACACATTCAAAAAGAAGAAAGGGCCTAAGTCAAAGAATTATCCCTACAACTTGAACAAATAGAGAGCAACAAGAGAAACCTTCAGGCACCAGAAGAAAGCAAATAATAAAAATTAGAGAAGAATTAAATGAAATAGAAAACAGAAAAACAACTGAAAGAATTAATAAGACCAAAATGTGGTTCTTTGAAAAAATCAACAAAATTGATAACCGTTGGCCAAACTGACAAAAGAAAAGCAGAAGAGGAATCAACCTGAATAAGAAATGAGATGGGTGATATTACAACAGACCCAACTGAAATTAAAAGAATCATATCAGATAATTACAAAAAAATGTACTCTAACAAATTTGAAAACCTAGAAGAAATGGATGAATTCCTAGAAGCACACTACCTACCTAAACTAACAAAAACAGAGGTAGAACAACTAAATAGACCCATAACAAAAGATGAAATTGAAAACTCCCCCCCCCCCCAAAAAAAAAAATGCCCTGGCCCTGATGGCTTCACTGGAGAGCTCTACCAAACTTTCAAAGAAGAGTTAACACCACTAATAGTAAAGGTATTTCAGAGCATAGAAAAGGACAGAATACTCCCAAACTCGTTCTATAAAGCCAGCATATCCCTGATACCAAAACCAGGTAAAGACACCACAAAAAAAGAAAATTAGAGACCTGTATCCCTCATGAACTTAGATGCAAAAATTCTCAACAAAATTTTAGCCATACAACTAACAACATATCAAGAAAATAATTCCCCATGATCAAGTGGGATTCATACCAGCTATGCAGGGGTGGTTCGACATTAGAAAAACAATTAATGTAATCTATCATATTTTTTTATCATATATAAACAAACAAAAAGAGAAGAACCACATGATTTTGTTAATTGATGCAGAAAAGGCATTTGACAAAGTTCAACACTTCAAGTCTCAGCAAAATAGGAATAGAAGCAAAATTCCTGAGCATGATAAACAGCATTTATACAAAGGCATTAGGCAACATCATCCTAAATGGAGAGAGTCTGAAAGCATTCCCCTTGGGATCAGGAACCAGGCAAGGATGCCCTTTATCACTGCTCTTATTCAACGCTGTGCTGGAAGTCCTAGCCTAACAATTATGCTAGATAAAGAAATAAAGGGCATCCAGATTGGCAAGGAAGAAGTAAAAGCACCTCTATTTGCAGATTATATGATCTTACACACAGAAAACCCTAAGGAATCCTCCAGAAGACTACTGAAACTAATAGAAGAATTCAGCAGAGTATCGGGATACAAGATAAACATACAAAAATCAGTTGGATTCCTCTACAGCAGCAAAAAGAATATCGAAGAGGAAATTGCCAAATCAATACCTTTTACAATAGCCTCCAAAAAGATAAAATACTTAGTAATAAATCTTACCAGAGATGTAAAAGAAATAAATCTTACCAGAGATGTAAAAGATGTACAAAGAAAACTACAAGACACTACTGCAAGAAACCAAAATAGACCTATATAAGTGGAAAAACATACACTGCTCATGGACAGGAAGACTTAACATCGTAAAAATGTCTATTTTACCAAAAGCGATCTATAGATACAATGCAATTGCGATCCAAATTCCAACAGCATTTTTTAATGAGATTGAGAAACAAATCATCAACCTCATATGGAAGGGAAAGAGGCCCCGGATAAGTAAAGCATTACTGAAAAAGAAGAACAAAGTGGGAGGACTCACTCTACCTAATTTTAGAACCTATTATACCACCACAGTAGTCAAAGCAGCCTGGTACTAGTACAATAACAGATACATAGACCTATGGAACAGAATTGAGAATCCAGACATAAATCCATTGACTTAAGAGCATTTGATATTTGACAAAGGCCTAAAGTCAGTTAAATGGGGAAAAGAAAGTCTTTTTAACAAATGGTGTTGGCATAACTGGATATCCATCCACAAAAAAAATTTTTAAAAAGACCCATACCGCAAACCATACACAAAAAGTAACTCAAAATGAATCAAAGACCTAAATATAAATCTAAAATGATAAAAATCATGGAAGAAAAAATAAAGATAAAGCTAGGAGCCCTAATACATGGCATAAACAGTACACAAAATATTACTAACAATGTAGAAGAGAAACTAGATAACTGGGAGCTCCTAAAAATCAAACATCTAAGCTCATCCAAAGACTTTACCAAAAGAGTGAAAAGATTACCTACAGACTGGGAAAAAAATTTTAGCTATGACATTTCCAATCAGTGCTTGATCTCTAAAATCTACATGATACTGTAAAAACTCAACTACAAAAAGACAAATAACCTGATTAAAAAGATGGGCAAAAGATCTGAACAGACACTTCACTAAAGAAGACATTCAGGTAGCTAACATAGATATGAAGAAATGCTCACGATCATTAGCCCTTAGAGAAATGCAAATCAAAAGTACAGTGAGATTCTATCTCACTCCATCAAGGCTGGCATTAATCTGAAAAACACAAAGTAATAAAGGTTGGAGAAGTTTTGGAGAGTCTGGAATGCTTATACACTGCTGGTGGGAATGTAAAATGGTACAACCAATTTGGAAATCGGCTGGGTTCTTCCTTAAAAAGCTATAAATAGACCTGCCACACGATCCATCAATCCTACTCCTTGGAATATATCCTAAAGAAATAATAGCCTTTATGTGAGCAGATATATACACACCCATGTTCATTGCAGCACTGCTTACAATAGCAAAAAGATGGAAGCAACCAAGATGCCCATCAATGGATGAGTGGATAAATAAATCATGGTATGCTCACACAGTGGAATACCATACATCTATAAAGAACAATAATGAAACCGTGAATCATTTCATAACATGGTGGAATCTGGAAGGCATTATGCTGAGTGAAATTGGTCATTTGCAAAAGGACAAATATTTTATGAGACCATTGTTACAAGAACTCGAGAAATAGTTTAAACAGAGAAGAAAATATTCTTAGATGGTTATGAAATGGGGGAGGGAGGAAGGGAGGAATAGGGGTTTCACTAATCAGACAGTAGATAAGAACTGCTTTAGGTGAAGGGAAAGACAACACACAATACAGGCGAGGTCAGCACAACTGGACTAAACCAAAAGCAAAGAAGTTTCCTGAATAAACTGAATGCTTTGAAGGTCAGTGTAGCAGGGGCGGGGGTTTGGGAACCATGGTTTCAGGGGACATCTAAGTCAATTGGCATAATAAAATCTATTAAGAAAACATTCTGCATCCCACTTTGAAGAGTGGCGTCTGGGGTCTTAAACGCTAACAAGCAGCCATCTAAGATGCATCAATGAGCCTCAACCCACCTGGATCAAAGGAGAATGAAGAACACCAAGGACACAAGGTGATTATGAGCCAAAGAGACAGAAAGGGCCACATAAACCAGAGACTACACTGGCCTGAGACCAGAATAACTAGATGGTGCCCAGCTACAGCCCATGACTACCGTGACAGGGAACAAAACAGAGAATCCCTGAAGGAGCAGGAGAGCAATGGGATGCAGACCCCAAATTCTCATAAAAAGACCAGACTTAATGGTCTGACTGACACTAGAAGGACCCCAGTGGTCATGATCCACAGACCTTCTGTTAGCCCAAGACAGGAATCATTCCCAAAGCCAATTCCTCAGACAGGGATTGGACTGGACAATGTGATAGAAAATGATACTGGTGAAGAATGAACTTCTTAGATCAAGTAGACACACGAGACTATGTTGGCATCTCCTGTCTGGAGGGAGATGAGAGGCCAAAGAGGTTCAGAAGCTGGCAGAATGCATGTGAAAAGAGAGAGTGGAGGGAAGGAGTGTGCTGTCTCATTAGGGGGAGAGCAATTAGGGGTATATAGCAAGGTGTATATAAATTTTTGTATGAGAGACTGACTTGATTTGTAAACTTTCATTTAAAGCACAATAAAAATTAAAAATATATATGTATAGTTTTCCAATGAATCCTGGCAGCTCAGGCTCTGGGACATTTAATTGTGTAAGGAAATTGGTTGTTAGTGGGCACTAGAAGTTGCCTATAGAGCAAAATGTAGTCTAATTTGACTGATTTGGACCCATGGAAGTGAAGAAAGAATAACTGTGACGTTTATATTCATGGTGGAGTGATCAACATCATTCCACCTAATCTGGGTGGTGAATAAACATCCCTGAAGATTGAGAACATTTTGAGGATTAAAAAAATATGTATTATTATTTTTCATACAATGTTGAAATTTATCACATCACCAAGTGTTAGTTTCTTTCTTCCTCACAATGCAACCACTAAGACCACCTCTTTCTTCCATGTTTGTTGGTGTTTTTTGTCATTGAGTCAATTCTGACTCCTAGTGACTCTAAAAGACAGAGGTAGAACTGCCCTGTAGGGTCTTCTAGGCTGTAATCTTCATGGGAACAGATCATCAGTTCTTTTCTCCTTTGGAGCAGTTGGTGGGTTTGAACTGCCAACCTTTCCGTTAACAGCTGAGTGCTTAACCAGAGTGCCACTAGGGCTCCTTGTTTCTTCCATAATATTTGCCAAATCCATTCAATCACTTCAAATATTTATCATTTCCTCTGTTGGAGAGAAGACGGTAGAATCACAAGGGCTAGAAAGAAAACAAACAAAAATTATAATTAGCATTAGCGCCTATTAGATAAATAAAGAATTGGGATAGAAGTAGGAGCTTGCCCCTTAGAGCTTTTTCCCATTTGTCTTTTCCTAACTGTCCCTCAAAAATAACCAGCATCCTGAATTTGTGTTGATCATTTTTTCTTTGCTAATGTATAGTTTTTTTTTTTTTCCACCTCTTTGTTTATTTTCTAGATAGGTAATTTTCTGTATTGAATATCTTGTTGAAAAGACAAATTTTCCAGGGAGAAATATGAAATGGCAATGCATTGAGTGTTTCAGGAAATCATATATTCAAAAACTTATTGTAACATATAAAGGAGATTTTGAAATTTAAAAAAATAGGATTATTTTGACAAAGAAGTCACAGTGTACACTCTTTCTTTTATTTTTAATGTTAATAAGCGAAGCTATTCCCAAAGTAATTGTTAGTATTTCCCTTTGGGGACACCATTTTGGAATTTACAGCTTCATTAAAATGTGACTAAATATTACTATTAGACTTGTAGTAGATTTCAAAAATTTGCTATTATGCCCAAAGTTCTAACAAAGCCAAAATCTTGTCCTCTTCTAAAGGAAGCTGGTTACTTCAGATAAATTAATTTAATACTAAGTCCACGTGAATCCAGAAAATGGTCTTCAACACACCATTTTTGAAAAAAAAAAAATAATGCAGAGCAATTATTTCCCATACAAATTAAATCATTTAATTAAAAAAAATCATTTAATTAAAACATTCTTGGATATTGAATTCACTTACTCCTAAAGCAAATCCATAAGGTGCTATTTTAAATGGAATTACAATGGTATACTCCATTTTCTTCAGTAGTTAGGACGTGGATAGTAATCATAAGAATGGTTCCTCCATAGCCTGTATACTTTATATTTTTATGCTAAGCAATGATATGAATAGGGCTTTAATCAAAATTAGTTTATTTCTCACCTAATGATAATAACAGTAATTATGCTTGGGAAAGACAAGGTGAAGGTGCCCTCTGGAGAGATTAAATAAAACAAAGACGAAAAGACTTATCCTTGAACTAATGAAGAGTAAGTACTTAAGAGATTTTTTTTTTAAGCCAGGAATATGCAGAGCCATCACACATGTTCTCACTGTGCACATATGTAAACAAAAACAAAAATGTGTTTGTTCTCTGAATTTGAGAGCATAAGGATAAAGAGGATGTAACAGTTAGCTGTCACATATTTGCTCCTTCTGTATTCCAATATCAAATATCCTTGGGAATGTCTGTTTAACACACCTCCCTCTCAGAAACTCAGAATGGTCATCAATATATTGAAGGCTGTGGTCAGAGGAGCCCTGGGGGTACAGTGGTTAAGAGCTTGGCTGCTAACCAAAGGGTTGGCATTTCAAATCTACCAGCTGCTCCTTGAAAGCTGTATTGGGCAGTTCTACTTTGTCCTATAGGATTGGTATGAGTTGGAATTAACTTCATAACAATGGGTTTGGTTTTTGGTTTATGTATTATAATTATACAGAGTTACATTGAGGAGTTCCTGAGGATGATGAGGTCATGGGCTAATCACTGTTTCAATATCATTGCTAAAATAACTTGTCCTCTTACCGTTTTGTGTAGAGTTCTCTCTGTGGAAAAAGAAGAAGATAGCATGAGAATACATAATGGCATAGTGCCGTGAAACTAGAAATTCTGTTTGATGGTTTCAACAAATTTTAAATTAAGCTTTCAGGGAGAGGAAACGAACTACGTGTTTCAGATAATTCATTACAAATTTCAAATGATATTTAACAAAACGTGTCTAGGATGGAATTCTAAATTTATTTTTTTCTTTTTTAGTTTCAGCCAATCACTAAATCTTTATTGATTATTTCCCACATCCTGATGTAAATCATATATTACTGGGCTTAAAACAATTGAGCAGCAAAACTACAGCAAAAGCAGTAATGCATGGTATAAGGAAGATACTTGAAATAACCAGAAAGGAATGGACTTTTGAGTAATGACAGAAACGTCTGTGAGGTAATAAAACAATTAGAAGATCATTCATCCACCATGGTCTTCTAAACCCATCATCTGAGTCAGGAAGAGGTCTGTAGTATGGATGAAAGCATGGCTCCATTATTATTTGAAGGAAGAAGCAGCACAGGACTTTCCTTATTAAGAACATTCCTTCTTCCTTAATACGGGATTTTCTCTTGGTTCCCAGGGCATCACAGTCTCTTGGTTTTCTTCTTGCGCTTTGGACATTCCTATTCAATTATTCCTGATTTTCTCCTCTTTTCCCAGACTTGTCAATGATGGAGTACCTCAGGCCTCAGTCCTGGTTCTCCTCCTTTCTTCAAGTTACACCCATACCCTTGGTGATCTCATGCAATTCCTCATCTTTAAATACAATGTATTTGTTGATGGCTCTCTCAACTTTTTTTTTTTTTCCCCTGCCTCTCAGCTTTCTCTTTTTATTCACCAATTTTCCTTCTTTTACTACTCCTGAGCCAATCCCGAGCTTCTCATTTTTCTTCTGCAATATGTAGTAGCTTTCTAATGGGCATTCTTGATTCAGCCCACTCCCACACCCCAAACCTCCACTGCCCCACGCTCCATACTCAGAAGCCATAGTGATCTGTTGAATACATATGTCAGATAATGCCACTTCTTGGTTCACAATGCTACAGTGGCTCCCCATTTCACTCAGTGTAGAAGTTAAAATTGTCATAATGGCCTACAAAGGCTAGCCACCATTACCTTTCTGACTGTAGCTCCTACTCCTTTTCCCCACTCTCATTCCAACATGTTAGCCTCCACACACTAATAAGACTATATCTTAGGGCTGTTCCTCCAGCTCTCACCCTACAATTTTCTTCTCTCAGATACCTTTTTGAGTCTGGGCTAAATCATCTCCTTCAAGTTTTTCTCAGTTTTCATTATCAGGAAAACCTACCTTTTATACCTTATTTAATATTACAATCACCCTCACCAGGTCATTTATCCTGCTCTCCCTGTATGTTTTATTTTTTTCATAGCACACCTCATCTTCTTATATGCAATATAATTTACCTCCTTATGATATATATCGTGTTTATCTCTCACCTTGAGAATGTAAGCCAACCAAGAGCAGTTAGTTATCTTTGTTACAAGAGCCTAGAATAGTGCCTTGCACATGATTTAAAAAAAAAAAAAATAGTTTGCCATTTTGTTGATTCCAACTCATGGCAACCCTATGTGTGTCAGAGTAGAACTGTGCTCCACAGAGTTTTCAGTGGCAGATTTTTTGGAATTTTTAAGGAATTTTTAAGATTTTTAAGGCCTGTCTTGTCAGGTGCCTTTAGGTGACTTGAACCTCCAATCATTTGGTTAGCAGCCGTAAATATTTATTGACTGAACGGAATTGGAAGAGTGGTAAGGAGATGTGGAGTATCATTATATTTATAAAACCTTTCCTGCTTCAGCAAAGAAAACAAAGGAAATTTGGAGAGGATTCTCATAGAGGAGAAGTATTGCAACTTCAGCATTTATGCAATTCCAGGTAGAAACAAAAATAGCTACACAAATTTTTACACAGTTGATAAAGACCATGTAATTAAGTGAAATGTTAGATTTCTGAAGAATAAATTTCAAGTAATTGTGGATATTGAGAGTCTGCATCTCAGCCATAGTACCTATGTGGGACACAGAAGTGGAAATCTGCAGAGCCCAGAATGAGATAAAAACAAAGAAAAACAGATAGGAAGTAACCATTATGATGAAATAGAACAGTATCTGTCTAGAAATGTCCCTAGTTAATCTCTGATATGGGATTTACTCATGGTCTATTTGAGAGGCAGTGTATCTAATGCTTAAGAGCATAACACTAGACCAGTCTGCCTGGCCTAGCTATTTACAAGCTCTGTGACCTTGGCCAGTCATTTCACATTTCACCTCTCAGTGCTTTGGTTTCCTCATCTCTAAATATACAGAGTAATAGTATGTCAACATCTTAGAGTGGTTAATAGGACTGGATTAGTTTAAATGTGTCAAACACTAAAAATTGTCAAAAACTAGACCAAGTGCTATAGAATCAATTCCGACTCATGAAAATCCCATGTGTTCAGAGTAGAATTATTCTCCATAGAGTTTCCAATGACTAGTTTTTTCTAAGTAGATCACAAGGTCTTTCTTCCAAGGTGCCTCTGAGTGGATTTGACCCTGCAACCTTTTGGCTAGCCCCCAAGTGCTTACCATTTATGCCACCCAGTAACTCCCATAGTGATGGCCATATAAACATTGATTAAAATCTTTAGTAGCGGTAACAGTTACCCATTGCAGTGATGTGTAAGGTAATGGCATCCAAAAGCACATTTCTGGAGGGGCCTCTGCCCAGAGTTCCAGATTGACATTAATCGGTGACAATCAAAAGTGATTTTCAAGCATCCCAGTGAGAGTCATTACTAAGGAAACACTGTGGACAACTAAACTTGGGAACCACTGTGCAATATTTCAACTCACTGTAGATTTATTTCATCACATTCTGTTTTGTCTTTACTAAAAAAATCCAAATAATTCTGTTTAATGCAAGAATTCCCTACAATTCTTTGTGAAAACTTCGGTTTCAAAAGCTCTAGCAGTGCAATGGTAAAGAGCTCAGCTGCTAACCAAATGGTCAGCAGTTCAAATCCACCAGCTGCTCCTGGAAACCCTATGGGGCAGTTCTACTCTGTCCTATAGGGTTTCATTGAATGGGAATCAACTTGACGGCACCTAATAACAATATTAATATTCTATGCTTATATGGGGAACTGACACAATTGTATTTGTAATTATTGGCACATCAAACATTGTCTTTATTAAATCTAATTCATGATATTTTGTGATGAAGCCTTGCCAGCTGAAAACCTTCTGATTTTACCTGTATTGGTATCTCATCCTAATAGAAATTCTCGAGCCATCATATCTTTCTTTTCAATATTCATTATAAAAATTAATGTAAATAAATATAGATTTAGGAATATAAATAAAATAAATGCAATTAATTATCAATGAAAAGTAGGATTACAAGAATAAAATATTTTCTAATTAAATTGAGTCATGGAGCAAAAGCCTTGTTTTTTTAGCTGCCATCAAGTTGGCTCTGACTCCTGGTGACCCAACGTACAATGGAATGAAATGCTGCCTGATCCTGCACCATCCCCATTATTGGTTGCAGATCTGAGCCTTGTGACCCATAAAATTTTCATTAACTTTCAGAAGTAAATTACCAGGCCATTCTCCCTAAAATCTGTCTTAGTCTGGAAGTTCTGCTAAAACCTGTACAGCATCACAGCAACACGGAAGCCTCCACAGACAGAAGGGAGATGGTTGCGCTTGAGGTGCATTGGCCAGGAACCTAACCTGGGTCATCCACATGGAAGGGGATAGTTCTAATACTGAACTACCAATGCCTCAGGTATGCCCAAATGACTAATTTTTATTCTCAGGTGCTAATTCAAATTAATGTAGTCTGTTCTGATTGAATATGAACAAAAAGTAAATAATGTATCATTAGCAAAATTCAGAACATATACCATTTAAAAGCATATTGAAATTCTGAGATGTAAAAAAAATGTTTGTTAAGTGTTCAGGAGGAACCAATACTCTTACATGGCAGCTTTTCATCACATTTACAATAAAAGTTATACTGAAAAGAAAAAAAAAAAA
This sequence comes from Elephas maximus indicus, assembly GCF_024166365.1. Taxonomy (NCBI): domain Eukaryota; kingdom Metazoa; phylum Chordata; class Mammalia; order Proboscidea; family Elephantidae; genus Elephas; species Elephas maximus. Next base: position 57,972,628 of record NC_064823.1, on the reverse strand, counting down.
TCTGTCAAGTCTATTCTGACTCATAGCTACCCTGTAGGACAGAGCAGAAATGCACTATAGGGTTTCCAAGCCCATAATATTCACAGAAGCAAATTGTCACATCTTTCTCCCATGGAGCAGCTGATGGATTGGAACCACTAACATTTTGGTTAGCAGCAAGCTCTTAACCACTGTGCTGCCAGGGCTCCTGTAATAAAAGTTATAAATTTGTTGCTGTCAAGTTGATGCTGACTCATAGAGACCCTATAAGACAGAGTAGAACTGCCCCAGAGGGTTTCCAAGAAGTGTCTGGTGGATTCGAGCTGCCCACTTTTTGGTTAGCAACCTAGCTCTTAACCACTGCTCCACATGGGCTCCAATAAAAGTTAGAGTCCTGCATAATTTGGCTTCCTAGTGCTTCTTGAATCACACCTCCTATTACTTCCTCTTCTCTTACACTGCTTCTATCACACCGGCCTCTGTGCTGTTTCTTGAGCACACCAAACCTGCTCCCACTCTCAAGGCCTTGGTACACGTTATTTTCTGTATCTACAATGCTCACCTCTTCCCAATGCCCCCACAGATCACTGCCTCACCATTTCATGTCTCAGTGAGGTCTTCTCAGACCTTCTCTAATTAAAATAGACCTTGCCCTTCAGATTGTTCTGTACCACTTTATTTTTCTATACAGCTCTCATAATAATCTCTCATAATACATATTTTAGCTGTTTTTGTTTTTTTCTGACTATAAGCCATTAAAAGCCAAATATTCTTGCCAGTTTTGCTTAGTGCTATAGACTTTCAGACTAGAACAATGACTGGCATATAGGAAGCATTGAATACTTGGTTAATCAATTAACGAAGAAATGTAAGTAAACCCTATCAAGATACGTTTCTACAATTTCTTTTTCATATTTTTAGCTAGTAACCAGACATTTCCCCCTATTTGTCCAATAGAAAATTCTGGCTGGAATCTTTATCTCTGTGAGTAATGCCATGCAAGTGCCCATGCCAGGAACCAGAGAGCCACATTGCATCTTTCCCTCTCTGTTCCCTTTTCTCTAACCATTCGCGGAAAATGACAATCCATCATCCCAAATATTTCTCTTACTAGGCCCACTGCCACTGCCTTAGTTCAGTCCTGATCGTGTTTTATTCAGACATTTTCAACAGTTTTTTTAATGCTCTCTCTGCCCATTTCTCCCTATGCCACCCTCATCCCTCTTTAATATATCTAACAAATGCATCGGATTGATGTATCAGATCATGTTACTTCCTTGATCAAAATTCCCCCACTATTTTCCATAAAAAGAAGGAATAAAAATAAACTTTTTTACATAATGTAGAGGGCCCCAGACTCATTTCCAGCTCTGTGCATTTGCATATATTGTTCCTTTTCTGCATAGCATGACTTTGTTTCCCGTTTGGCCTAATGCTACCTCCTGACTCACCACAGCTCTCCTGTGAAGCCAGCCTAGAATCGGCCAGTGACAGACTTTCTCCTCTTCTGTCTTATGTTCCTATTCAGGCACTCTCCATGCTATTTTAATTATTATTTTATATCCCTCCATCAGTGTGTGAGGTCCTCAAAGGCAAAGGTTATATTTTATTCTTATTTTTTTTAAGTATTTTTTAATTTCTAGCACATCCTTCAACGTTGACACGTAATCGAGTTATAAGAATCAAAGGTATGAATGACATTTTAGAGCAAATGGGACTAATTTCTTTCATGCCATATTTAATGGGCTTAAGTTTATTCTATTGTTACAAGCTCCCTATTTCATTTTTTTATTATTCTGTGTAAACTGTAGGTCCATTAGTGCTCCTTAGGCAATATTCATATATCTATGAAGAGTCTTGTTTTCTCCAAAGGTAATCTTTTGAAAATAAAAAGTACCTTAGAATACATTTTGCAACAAAACAACTTGATTTTTATTTCAACTTTTTTTCCAAATGAGAAAAGAGCACGAGAGGTGGATTGATTAGTTGATTACTGTTCATAATCAAATACCTTAATTTTCTTTGTATAGTTGACTTTATCACATCAATATTATAATAAATATTTTTGATATAAGTTTCAGTAAATTACATTACGTAGTTAAGGTTTTTACATGCATGCTTCTCTTTTTTTTTTTCCTAAAACTATAGCTACATGAGTCACAGGGCACTGATTCTGTCCTCTGAAGTCCCCGCCATGATTTCAGGTAAATGCAGTACTTTGCTTGTTGACTCTGCTGGGAGACCACAGGGAGCAAGAGTTGCACAAAGAAGAAGATCAAGCAAGAGGCAGATGATTCTTTCTGATATCTTGAGAACATGGTCTCTACATTATTTTTAATTCTGTTTTCTTTATCAGCTTCCAGAGAATGTTCCATTTAGATTCGTATCTTGTAGCGGACATGAAAATGTGCTGCTCAGCAATCCTGCTGTGACAAGCATAATGAACTTTGGGCCCCAGCTGCTGCTGCTCTGGATCTGCCATTGCATTGAGGATAAAGCTCTGTTTCCCATAGGCTGCCTCCATCCAATGACTACACATACACACACAAGGTACTAATAACTCAAGCTTATTGAGGTGAGACGAAGGACTCCTCCAAGGAATGGCTTTGGCTTGAGGTCTCCTTTTGTGCCTGTCAAACCTTTCCTGCAGCTGCACTGGAGTCTGAGACTGTTCTTACCCAATTCTCCTTCCTTCCCTTTCTTATTTCACAGGCATTAGACCTGCACTGTGGCCTGAAGATTTCCTCTGCCTTTTCCTGTTCAGTTCCGTATAAATGTTTCCAGACTTAATCCTGTCTTGGCATTTGTTTCTCAGTGGACTCAAATTAATGCATATCTCACGTAGAGTTGACTCTTTTTACCCTCCCAGTAAAAGTAAAGAGAAAATATGGTAAGAATTGTGAGACAATAAATTTCTGTTGCTTTAAACCATGTAGTTTGTGGTAATTTGTTATGACAGTGCTAGGAATTATACTTGGCAACCTTGTAAGCATTTGAATCTACTTGGAAGAATCATGGAAGTCTTCACAGAGCAGGTGAAATTTGAGCAGAGACCAGAAGGCTGGGTAGGAAGGTGTTCTTATATGTATGTAACATAGTTGTTTTTATAATAAGAAAATCTGTATGATATTTTGTCAAAGTGATTCATCACTTTGAGATTATCATCAATTCTTTCATTCATCCATTCATTTTTCTTCTTGAAAGACTACTTCATATAGGAAATCTTTGAGAGACAAGGGATCACAGATAAAAAATCCTACCCTTTTCTTCATTTCTCTTTCCTCTCTGGTCTCATTATAGCTCTTCCCTTATTCTTATGTTATGATTCAGCACTATGGAACTATCTTCCTGAACACGTTATGTTCTCTTCTTTCTGCACACCTGTGTCCAAGTTGCTCCCCTTCTTAGAATGATTCTTTCTACCCTTGGCTTCTCATCTAATTGTGTCATCTTTCTCAGCCTTTGTCTACTTAACAAACACCTTCCTATCCAGACTTTAGGTCTCAGCTCAAATTCTACCTGCTTTGTGAGGACTTCCATGATTCTTCCAAGTAGAATCAAATGCCCATAGAATTGCCAAGTGTATTAGTTTCCTAGTGCTGCCTTAACAAATTACCACAAACTACATGACTTAAAGCAACAGAAATTTATTGTCTTACAGTTCTGCAGCCTAGAAGTCCTAATTTAAGATGTTGGTTGGGCCATACTTCATCTGAATACTCTAGGGGAAGATCCTTTGTTATTTCTTGTAGTTTCTGGAAACCCTTGTCATTCCTTGGCCTGTGGCAGTGTAACTGCAATTTCTGCCTTGTCTTCACATTGGTGTCTTTTCTCTGGGTCTGTCTGTCTCTGTGTCTCTCTTCTCCTTCTCTTATGAGGGCACTGGTCATATTGCTTTAGGGTCTACCCTACTCCAGTATAACCTCATGTTAACCAATTGCATCTGCAAAGTTTCTATTTCCAAATAAGGTCACATTCACAGGTACAGGAGGTTAGGACTTAAATGTATCTTTTGGGGGGAAACGACCCATAACACCAAGGATCTAGTATTTAAAGGAACGGCAAAGTAAAAAGTAATCATTAAAATCTGAAGAAAACATAAGCTGCGATACGGTTGTTATCAATAATATTTTACATCATGCCTCTTTTGCTTGTTATTGTTCTTTAGTTCTTTTAATAAAACATATTCTTGGAACTGTAGATTATCTGTCCCCTATGCTTCCAGTGCCCTTTGTATACACTATCATCATAAAAATATCCTCAGAATAGTGTGTGGTTTGAACACTTCATCGTGTCGCCGTGAGAATCTAAGTTCTCTGATCACAGGATCCACGCATTTCATCTTTGAAACCCCAGTGCCATGATACCAAAAAAAAAAAATCCAACCCAGTTGCCATTGAGTCTATTCCAACACATAACAACCCTAGAGGACAGAGTAGAACTGCCCCATAGGGTTTCAAAGGAGCAACTGGTAGATTAGAACTGCTGACCTTTTAGTTAGCAGCCAAATGCTTAACCACTGCTCCACCAGGGCTCCAAAATAGGTGCTAGATAAATATCTGTTTAGATGTGAAGAAGATCCCAGTTAAAGGGGGAGACATACACAATATAAATTGCTTGTTCACAACAGCAAGCAAGAATATCTGTCAAAAAAAACAAACCAAACCCTTTGTTGTTGAGTCGATTCTGATTCATAGTGACCCTATACGACAGGTTCCATGAATACTTTGCAAATGGAAGTGGAATTCTACAGTTTTTCACATGATTATCCATTTATGTTTTTGTATTAAAAAAGCCCTACCTCAAAAATTCTTATAAGGCATAACCACTCGCTCCATTAAAACTTTAATCATCAAGATTTCAAGAAACATTTATGTGCCAGATACTCTTTCAAATTCTGAAGCATGTTATATCAAATTTTTGCAGTGAAGAGAAACATCAATATTACAATTAAAATTATAATATTTTGTTTTTACCCTACTAGAAAAAAACGGTTTTTTTTTAAGTTATTTTATGTCAATTTATTTGTTAGACACTAAAATTAAATATAATTTATCTGTATATTACATATACAGATAAATTATATACACATACAATTAAATACATAATTTGTAAGACTCTTACAGTGTATGTAACATAGTCATTTTTATAATTCACCCTTCTGTTAGAAGGAATGGTTGAACATTTAAACGGCTGTTTCCTGACCTTCTTCAAAACATAATGACTGTTTATTACTCTAGTACGTGTTGTGCAGAATTATAAAGATAGAACAGCTCAAAAAGGACTCAGGAGAGCTGCAGCATATGTTGCTCTTTCCATATTCAGGCCCTAGTTTGCCTATTAAAGCAAATAAAATGGCTGTGATTATCTGGAAGCAACATCCAGGAAAGATCTCTAGGGCACAACCCACGAGGTATGCGCCACCAAAATGGCTGTCCAGTTGTTAGGGAAGAGGCTCTCGGCAAAGCACAGTGGGAACTTTGCCTCCCATCACTCTGAGATGCCAAATTCAGACCCCGACTGGCATTCCTAATGGTGTTTAGGCCTGTGACAAATCTGATTTATTTGGGCGTTCTTCCTCTGCTTCCATAAAGGAACTGCTGATGTGGTGACATATTAGTCATCGCGCCTCTAGTGCAGTTGCTTCTGCTGGTAGCGGAACCTCTGTGCAGCAAGACTATAAATTTCTTTCAGAACCAATGTCATGTTTCTCTTCAGTGTGAAGGCTCTGTTAGGTCCTCTGTCGAGCACATCTCCCGACATCCATTTTCTCAAAGTCAAAAGATGTCTGGCTAGACAACAATTTAGTTAATTAAGGTGAACGCTTCAGGAAACACTGGCTGAGTGAGGGAGGAGGGGCTTGGGCAGTGTGAGGAAACAGTGGGGCTTGCAATTTTATAATTTAAGTAAAATTAGAATTGAAATGTATCATTAAGTATTATTGCCTCTAATAACATCTAAGGCAGTGTTCTGTTCTTTTCCCTCGTAAAATCTAATTACTGTACAACCAAAACTGCCTTCTCTGTTATAACACTTTTCTTATCAAATAGGTTTTATTTGTGGAGGTGTTTCTTTCACGACCTGAGTCTAGAAGTTGCCTTTAGACCACAGGGAGTTAAACTGCCAATGAGTAGAGTTTTTTTTTTCCCCCCTGAGTCTCATCATTCGTTTTTCCTCGTGCCATTAACTGTACTATATCCCGCCACTGCATTCCCACTGTGTCTTGCTAGTGTCGGCTCCATATAGTTCTCTCCTTGTTTTTTTCTTTTTCTTTTAGGGCTAATAGAAATTTTATTCATACTGTTTCTCTTTATTTGGTAATATTTTAAACCAAAAAAATTAAAGAAAAATAGCACTAACACAAACAAACAATTTATTTGCGTATTCTTTATAGCTGGCAGCGTCTAATACACATAATTATGGTCACTATTAAATTAATATGTTGTACAATAGTATGTTTTTCTGATGTTTTCCTCATAAAATATTTTCCTCATACTCAACTACTATTTGCTTTTCTTTTAATGGGACTTTGTTTTAATGAAAATACATTTATAATTCAACAAATGGTCCCAATGTGAAAAGTTCTATGTTTTCTTTACAATGGAAGACTTTTTTAGGCTCACTGGAGATCATGTTTTCTTTGTCTTGGCAATATGGAATTGAAAGATACAAAAAATATTGACATTCAAGGAAATTATTCTGTGCTGCCATTCGGTTCCCTTTTAGCTAATAACTATCAATATTATTTTGTTCATACAGTTAAATAAAACTACTTTAAATATTCTAATTTCATCTGAAATTTAAAGGACTAAATAAAATGATGTCATTCCAAATTAGGGTGCTGTCTTTAGATGCCTTTGAGTGGCTTTGGACTCATAGCGACTCTATGTACAACAGAGCCCAATACTGCCCAGTCCTCTACCATCCTCACAATCCTTGCTCTGTTTGAGCCCATTGTTGCATGCGCTGTGTCAATCCATCTTATTGAAGGCCATTCTCTTTTTCGATGACCCTCTGCTTTACCAAGCATGATGTATTTCTCCGGGGGCTAGTCCCTTCTGATAATATATTCAAAGTATGTAAGACGTAGTATCATACGTAGTATCATTCTAAAAGAGCACTTTGGCTGTTCTTCTTCCAAGACAGGTTTTTTCCTTCTTCTGGCAGTCTACGGTATATTCAATATTCTTTGCCAACACCATAATTCAAAGTCATCAATTCTTATTTGGTCTTCCTTATTCATTGCCCAGCTTTGGCATGCATATTTTGGGTACTTCATCCTAATAATATATTAGTAATGTATTCGTGTGCATGAATAGCATTGCCAGATACTTAGGGTGCTTGTCTTAAACAAACCATTGCTGTCAAGTTGATTCAGACTCATAGTAACCCTATAGGACAGAGTGCAGCTGCCCCAAAGAGTTTCCAAGGAGCCCGGTGGGATTTGAACTGCTGACCTTTTGGTTAGCAGCCATAGCTGTTAACCACTACTCCACCAGGTTTTCCTGGGGTGCTTGGCTTATAAGTACTAAATATATTTTAGCATATTAAAACCAAAAACCAAATGCCTGGCCTTCTAGTAGGTTCCTACTCATGGTGATCCCGTATGTTACAGAGTAGAACTGTCCCATTGGCTTTTCTTGAACGTAATCTTTATGGAAGCAGATCTCTAGGCCTTTCTTCCCTGGCGCCAGTGGGTAGATTTGAACTGCCAATTTTGGGGTTAGTAGTTGAGTGCGAACCATTCGTACCACCCAGGGACCTTTTGGTGCATTCGAGATTTTTTAAATTATTTTATTAATATAGATGTCTCGTGCCTTTGTTAACAATTATTAATAATGCGATTCTTTCAGTGAAGAGTTTATGTCTCTGGGGCCTACATGGGTACAACTATGAGTTATCCAAATAGGAATGGAGATGCTTCTCTCAGGTACCTTGATTGTAATTATATACTTAGTAATGCTGATTCCCATGCTTTGTCTGAAGTTATCCTTACCTGAATATATTATTTGATACAAATTTTGTAAAAAAAACAAAAGAGGTTACTTGAAAACAATCAAACCCATGTTATGAAACAAATAATGTACAGTTTAAGAATACATAGAATGAGATTTTCCTGTTTCTCAGCATCCTCTTTAATATTTAGTTTTTGTCTGATATTTTAACTTTTTTTTTTTTTAGCCATTTTTTTAATAGGTATGTAGTTGCATCTGATTGTGGTTTAAATTTATATTTCCCTAATGACTAATGAAGGACCTCTGGTGGCACAACAGTTAAGAGCTCAGCTGCTCACAGAAAGGATCTGGCTGGCAATCTTCTTCCATAAAGATCACAGCCTAGAAAACCCTATGGGGCAGTGCTACTCTGTCACGTGAGTCAATGAGTCAAAATCGGCTTAACAGCACCTGACGACAACTAATGATGCTGAATGCCTTTTCATATTATTTGTCATCCCTGTATCTTTTTGGTGAAATATTTATTTAAATCTTTTACCCACTTATAAACTGAGCTATTAATTTTCTTATTGTGAAGTTTCCAGTGTTCTTTATGTATTCTGGACATAATCCTTTAGTAGATACGCAATTTGCAAATATTTTCTCCCAGACTCTTGGTCATCATTTCATTTTGTCTCTCTTTTTTAGTATAATTTATTTTAGTTGTTGTCGTTGACAATATGTACAGCAGAATATACATCAATTTAAGAATGCCTACATGTACAATTCAATGGCATTGGTTACATTCTTCAAGTTGTGCAACGATTCTCACCTTCTTTTTCCAAGTTGTTCCTCCTCCATTAACATAAACTCATTGCCTTCTAAGTTTCCTACCTAATCTTTCGAGTTGCTGTTGTCAAGTCGATCCCACATAAATAGATCTTAAAAGTGTTCATTTGTCAAGGCACACATTTCTTACTAGTTAAGCTAAACTATTGTTTGGTTTCAAGAAGGCTTCAGGGGATATTTTTGGTTTAAGGCTTAAAGATTACCTCAGGGCAATAGTTTCAGGGGTTTGTCTAGGCTCCATGGCTTCTGAAAGCCTGGCTTTCATGCTAATTTGAAAATATATTCTGTTCTGCACTGTCTCCCTTTTGGTCAGGATCCTCCTATAGAAACTTTGATCAAAATATTCGTTAATGGTAGTCGAGCACAATCCAGTTACTCTGGTCTCATGGCAAAGTGGGAAGAATAGTTTCATTCTTTTAAGATGGCTGTATAGCAAATGATTTTAATTTGATAAAGTTTAATTTATTAATTTTCCTCTTCTATGAGTCATACTTCTGGTGTTGTATATAAAAATGCATCACCTAGCCCACATCACCTAGCCCATGTTTAGTAAATAAATTATAAATATTGGGAGCCAGATTTCTCATTGTTAAAGATAGAAGTTACAAATAACAAGAGATGAAAGGCTTTGTGGTGCTGAATTAGAATGGAAAGTTTAAGTGTGAATTCACGTGTGTATTAACATATATGCTGATAGGTAGTAAACAGAAGTAAATGTAGATATATGTGTATACACTGTTTAGTACATTGTTGTTGCTTGGTGCCACAGTCACATAGATTTTCTCCTTTTTTTGCATATTTTATACTTTTATGTTTTATATTTAGGTCTGTGATCTGTATTGAGTTAATGCAAATGTCCAAATGTTCCAGCACCATTCATTTAAGAGATTATCCTTTCTCTACTGAATTCATTTTACTACTTTATCAAAATTAATTTACTGTATTTGCATGGAGCAATATCTGAACTCCCTACAATTCTTCATTGATAAATCTGTCTATCCTTATACTGAGTTTTGAAATTATGTAGTAAGTTTTCCATCTTTATCCTTTTTCAGATTTTTTGGCTACTCTAGTTACTTTGCTTTTCCGTATAAGTATTAGGATAGCCTTGCCCATGTCTTCAAATAAGTTGGCTGGGGTTTTGATTGGAATTCTGTTGAATCTATACATCAAACTGGGAAGAATTGTCATCTTGATAATATTGAGATCTTTGATTTCTTTCATCAGTGCTTTGTACTTTCCAGCATATAAACTGTATCTCATTTATTGCTGGTGAAAATAAAAAGTGGTAAAGCAACTTTGGAAAACAGTTCAGCAGTTTTTTTTTTTTTTTTTTTTAATACAGTTTAACATATATTTGTCAAAAAAAAACTAGGAATCCTACTTGTAACTATTTATCCAATAAATTAAAAACTTATGTTCGCACAAATGCCTATGTGGTAATGTTTAGAGCATCTCTTTTCATAATTGACAAAATGTGGATGTTTTACAACCTTTGAGTGGTTAAACAAACTGGTATACATCCACATAATGAAATACTATTCAGTAATGCAAAGGAATGAGATGATTCACACAATAAGGTAGAATTGCTAAGTGAGAGAAACAAGACCCCCAAATGCTACATATTGCAGTATCCCATTTATTTGACACTCTGAAAAGATAAAAATTTGGGTATGGAAAATAGGTCACTAGTGGCAAGAGGATAGGGTAGGAAGAGGAACTGATGACATATGGTGAGGACAAGGGAATTTTTAAGGTGAAGTTGTTCTGTAAAGTACTCAGGTGTTGGAAACACAACTATATGGTTTTTCCAAAACCCATACCACAGTGTTAACTTTACTATATGCAAAATAAAGAAAACAAAAAAGTTAGAGGTCTCAGGATGTAATTATTCAAACAATGAATTTAACTCTATTGCAAATGTATGACATCATGTTACTGAAAAAGATGGGATAAAAGAAGGCTGACTTAAATAATTTTGGAGAACAGTGTTTTGACTGAATACCATAAGGCTACAGACAAAAAGAACTGTACATAGTAAACACTATATTCTAGTTGGTAAATTTGATTCTCACAGGCAAGTGAGTTAGCATTTCGGAGACAATTTTATATGTACACTAGGTTTAAACATAGTAAATAAATTGTAAATAATGGAAGCCAGATTTCTCACTGTCAGAGACAGAAGTTACAAATAACAAGAGATGAAAGGCTTTGTGGTACTGAATTAGAATTGGAACTTTAAGTGTGAACTCACGTTTGTATTAATATACATGCTCATAGGTAATATACAAAAAATATAGATATATGTGTATACATGGTTTAGTATGTCGTTTTTGCTTGGTGCCATCAAGTTGATTCCAACTCATAGAGACCCTACAGGACAAAGTAGAACTGTCCTCACAGGGTTTTCTTAGCTGTAATCCTACCAGAGAAGATTGCCAGGTCTTTTCTCCCACAGAGTGACTAGTGGGTTCAAACTGTCAACCTTAAGTTTAGCAGCCAAGTGCTTAACCATTGTACCTTCTGAATTTCAGAATCCAAAAAGAAGATGCCAGGGTTCCCTGTAGAAACAGGTGATTCTGTGACTCAGAAAAGGAAAATACAATATAAGCCTGGAGCATTTTGTAGTGCTAGAAAGTAAAGAAGTCAAAAAATAATAATAAAAGATGGCAGCATGGCAATAGGGCACAGAAGCCAACCTGAAAGAGCTTGCAACAGCCAAAGCTGGAACAGTTTGAGCAACAAAACACATAATGTTAGTAATGGATTATAACCCAGGAATGGCATCAATATCCTTGAGCCTATACTGATATAAATAAGTAATTAAAAAATTAATAAGGTAGAAGGGACAAATCTTCCTTACAGAAGAATTCTATATAATAAATACAGAAGAAGCAAGGCAAATAAAAATCACAGGTGCATGTTAAACTTAAAAGATAGAAAAGGAAGAACTGAACATATGCATAGCCGTGAAGTATCTCCCTCCTCCCAATATTTGTTAGTTGCAGTGGTGGTTTTAACGTGTGTCCACACATTCTTTGATACTCCTTCCAGAATATAGAGTTTAATTCCTCTCCCCTTAAGTGTGGGCTGGACTTAATGACTTCCTTCTAACAAATAGGTTATGAAACGAAAAAAAAAAAAAAAAGGTAACTTTAGAGTGGAGAAATCTGGCAGATATCACCTTAACCAAGTGACCAAGGTCAAATAACCAGTAATAAGTAATGTTGATATCATGCAGTTCCTGATATGATGTAATGAGAAGGGCCTGCCACACATGGTATTCTTCTCCCAAACTTATAACATCAATATAACCATGAGAAATATCACACAAATCTACACTGAAAGACATGCTATAAAATGCCTGAGAAGTACTCTTCAAAAATGTCTAGGTCATGAAAAACAAAGAAAGACTGAGAAACTGTAAAAGATTAAAGGAGATTAAGGAGCAATGATAACTAAACGCATTATGGTCTTTTGATCTGGGTCTCGGAACAGCAAATGAACAAAAATGTAAAAACTGATAAAATCTTGAAAAAAATCTGTAGTTTAATTCATGTGCATACCAGTATTAGGGTGCCCTGTTTTCTCAGTAGTTAAAGCTATAGGCTGCTAACTGAAAGTTTGGTGGTTAGAACCCACCAGCTGCTCCATGGGAGAAAGAGGTGGCAGTCTGATTCTGTAAAGATTACAGCCTTGGAAACGCTATAGGGCAGTTCTGTTCTGTCCTATAATGTTGCTATGAGTTGCGATCAACTCAAAGGCAGTGGGTTTGGGTTCTGATACTAATTTCTCATGTACCAAGCCATGGTCTTTTCTATCACCTCATAGGCATGCAAAAGCTAGACAATGAATAAGGAAGAGAGAAGAAGAATCAAAGCATTTCAGCTGTGGTGGTGAAGAATATTGAATATAGCGTGGACTGCCAGAAGAAACCAACAAATTCGTCTTGGAGGAAGTACACTCAGAATGATCCTTAGAAGCAAGATTGGTGAGACTTCATATTGCTTTACTTTGGACGAGTCATCAGGAAAGACCAATCGCTAGAAAAGGATATTACATTTCATAAAGTAGAGGGTCACCGAAAACTAGCAATCCGTCAATGAGATGGATTGACATGGTGCCTCAAACAATAGCTTCAAACACAGCAATGATTTTGAGGAAGGCCAGGACTGGGCAATATTTTCATCTGTTACACATAAGGTCTCCATGAGCCAGTGCAGACTTTTCAGCAACTAACAAAAACAACATGGCTGTATAAGGGGAAGCTGGGTGAAGTATATATGAGAACTTTCTACGCCCTGTTTACAGCTGTTGGAAAATTATTTAAAATCGAAAAGTTTAAAAAATATCTGTGGAATTATTTTCTGCATATTCAGAATAGTTAGTCTGCCACTAGGGAATGGCTAGGGAAGCATGTTCCCCAGATTTGGTTCGGGACCTCTGATTTTACTGCTCTACCAGTTTTGCACAATCTGCTCAGCTCTTTCTGTGTCTCATCTCCTACGGTCCGTTTGTGACTCCTCTCAGGTTTATCACTTCTCTGTGTTAGAAATATATATTTTTTAAATTGAAAATAATTACTTCATTCATTTTCACCAAACTTCTGTAGAGTAGATGCTGTATTTAACACTCAGAATTCAGACATAAAAGGTGATGTGATGCCTAGAAATAGTTCTGAAACACGTGTATGTGTGTTTCACTTGAGAACTGTGTTTGCAAAGACATAGAGTCCTGAGAGGACATAGTGCATTTTCCAGGCTTGTGGTAGTTTGAAGAGAAGGAAGTATAGGTGCGTAGTTCAGTGGGTGGAATGTGTGGCTGGAAAAATGTGCAGGGGTCAGATACTAAAGAAGCTGCTAGGTCATATTCTGCAACAATGATCTTACAATTTGGGAGGCAAGTATGGATTTCAAGTAATGGGATAATACAATCAGATGCATATGCTAGACAAAATCTTTCCGCAACGGGAAGAATAATTTGGAAGAATATGATTTTGATTGGCTAAAATGTGTGACTTGGACTAAATCATTAAATGCGGAGTTGAAAGCAATCTAGGTAAACCTTCTTTAACCTGATTTTTATATGGCAAAGTCCAGTCTGAATGTAAATGCTGAAAAAAATGATCATTTTTCTATCAACAGCTTTTAAATTCTGTATGTCAATAGTGCATTAGTGCAATTGAAACGTGAACAAACAGAAAATATAATTGCCAAACATGAGATCTAGGCTTACATTTCTACATTTCTCAAAGTTTATAAAAATATATTAGTACACCAAAAAAAAAGAAATAACAAAGATCAAGAAGTGGACTTAACAAAAAAGAAATAAATATGATCAATAAGATATGAAAACATGTTCTACCTTACTTGCCATTAAAGAAATTCAAATTTACAAAGTAATATACGATTTTCAGTGATAAAAGATATTTAAAATAATGGTGAGAGTATGTTAAAATGAGTACTCTTATATAGCCAGTGGAAGTGCAAATTGTTAGACTTACTACATGTGAAACTACATTTAATGTATTATAGCACTTAGCACAGTGATTGGTATATTGTAAGTGCACAATAGGCAATATCTATAATGAATGTTGTAATTATATATCTTATTAAAATTATACATGTCATATAATGATAGCAATAGCAATAAAGCATTTCTGGATAGAAACTTGGCAAAACATATCAAAAGCCTTAATATGTATACTCTCCGATCAATCAATTCCAGCCCTGGAAATGTATTCCCTTTCTGTATTTAAAAGCTCCAGCTTGCTGATGAGAAAGAAAATAAATGCGAGGATACGAAAGAAATAAAAGTGCAGGATGATAGAGGCTGACTGGAGAATGTTGGGGTGAGGGGAAAGGCCTTTCTTCTGAGGTAATATTTGGTCAGAAACCCGAATGAGAAGCAGGAGTCAGCCAGATGAAGATCTGTGAGCAGAGACCCTGAGTCGGACAGACCCAGATCAAGGGGCCTAAGGGGAGCCAAACTATTATGCATTATCACATCTGATGTGGAGAGGCCAAGAAAACTAAACAGATCTGTCACTATGCCCCCAGCACACAAGTACCCGCTGATGGAAGGGGCCCTCTTGCTTTCTGTTGCAGGATGAAACTCTTCTGAAGTTTGCAAAGGGAATGAACGGAACAATGAACTTTACTGAAAGGCATCAAGAGGATGTGATTTTTTTAATGGGATTTTAAGGAATCAGTAGGAGTTTCCCAAGTGAGGATGGAAGAAGAAGCTATTCTAGATAGAAGAAATCATTAATGTATAATTCTGGAAACTGCAAGAATTAGTGTGTTTTAGGAGTGAAGAAAAGAGAAAAATGACAGGAAGAGGCATATGTAATGGAAGTAAATAGAAATTTGTGGTTGCTAAGTATCTGTAAGACCAGGTTATGAAGAATTTTATATAAACTTAATATAAAAGGGGCAGGGATATTTTACAATTATATTTCAGTCATAATGTTTTTAAGATCATTTTATAATTAACTTAAGAACATAGGTTGCAAACATAGCATTATCATATATTGCTTTAGGAAGTTCTTTAGTGAAGTTTCTTTATCAAAAAAAAGAGCAATAGATCATACCTCAAATAAAAGAAGGAAATCCCAACTAATGGGGTTGGACTTCCTTTTAGGTATTTTTTCATGTAATCCTGAAATCTTGCTTTCCCCAAAATGTGCACACTGATTGATAAATATTATTATTCCATTTTTCTAAATGGAAATTATGTTACAATGATCCTATTTTCTGCTTTTACTATTAGCCCTTAAAATAGTCATAATTAATACACCTCATAAAGTACGCTACGAGGTCTCGAATCTCTTTTTTTTTAATGTTATTTTTTGCTTAAAATTATAAACTAATATAATAATAATAGTAGTAGCAAGCATTTATATAGCGTTTTTATGTGGTATCACCATTCTTGTGGAAACCCGGGTGGTGTAGTGGTTAAGAGCTATGGCTGCTAACCAAGAGGTCGGCAGTTCAAATTGCCAGCAGCTCCTTGGAAACTCTATGGAGCAGTTCTACTCTGTCCTATGGGGTCGCTATGAGTTGGAATCAACTCGATGGCAGTGTTTTTTTTTTTGGTTATCACCATTCTAGGGTCCCTCGTGGCCTGGCGGTTAAGTGCTTGGCTGCTAACCAAAGGGTTGGCAGTTCGAATCCACCAGCCGCTCCTTGGAAACCCCATAGAGCAGTTCTACTCTGTCCTATAGGGTGACAATGAGTCTGAAGCAACTGGAAGGCAACTTTTTTTTAATCTCCATTCTAAGTGCCTTACATCTATTTACTAGTTTTACTCCAACAAAAAGCCTGTGAAGTAGCAACCATCCTTATCATCACTTTGCAGATGAAGAAACTGAAACAAAAAGAAACACTCCCTCAGGGTCATATAGCAGGTAGGTGAAGGAGCCAGGGTTAACCCTAGGGTGAGTATCTGTCTCTCTCTCTCTCTTTATCTGTCCATCCATCTTTTTATTTCACTGTTCAAATTCACTTTTTGTATTTTTTATTGTTGCACAAACATAGATAACACACTTGCCAATTTAATATTTTTCAAGTATATGGTTAAGTGAGATCAATTATATCAATCATGTTTTGCAAACCTCAGATATTTTTATATTTATTTAATAAGAGAAATATTGCTGTTTTACATAATTTAATATATATTAAAATGAAAAATTATAGGAAAAGAAAGTATTTGCTAGTGCATTTCCTATAACATCTGTCCTGAGCTAAGTCTAACTCTCATTTGGAATAAAGACCTAAAATATTATTAAATGTAAACAAAGAGAAATTTTCAAAAATTTTTTGTTCTTTTTTCCTATAAATTGACGTGGTAATTCTTTGTAATAGAATGGAGGAAAAGAGTCATAAAACAAAAATGTTCCTTTGAATTAATTAGCTACCAATCCTTATAAATGGTTGAAAAAGCAGCGTGTAAGAAAAAACATATCAATCAGCAGCACCTACAAGTACATGACAAAGGAATCCCAGACCCCCACCTCTCTAGGTTCTGGAAAGACATTCCTTTGGAGAAGCAGTCATCCCTCCCTTCTGCATTTTGTACATTTTTACTTGAGTTTTTCTTTTCAGTATGCTTTGTTATCTCCAAATCATTCAACTAACCAAGTATTTATAAAGCATTTGTTGATAGTTTATAGACTGTATCAGATCCAAAGAAATAAAAAATATGGCTTTTACCAATACCAGCTTGTAATTAAGTTAAAAATGGTATGGATTGTTTAAATATACATACACTCAACTATCATGAACAAGGAGCCCTGGTGGTGCAGTGGTTAAGAGCTAAGGCTGCTAACCCAAGTTAGGCAGTGTTCATATACCAGCTGCTCCTTGGAGACCATATGTGGGCAGTTCTACTCTGTCCTTTAAGGTCACTATGAGTCTGAACCAACAATGACATCATGAACAAGTCAGTTTGTGAAAAATACTGAACGATTGCAGGTGTTCTATTCTACAGCCATTCTAAATTTGATGAAATCGCTCCTTACTGTGTGGTCCAAAAAGTCTTCATTAAAATGAGAGACATGGAGAGAAAGACAGAGATCATATCAAGAGAGAGATTTGTACTTCAACCTTCATATAGTTAACTCAGATACGATTGTTTCCCAGTTCTCACGAATCCTTAGGTAGGAGTACTTCCATTCTACTGCTCCTCTTATCTTGCTTCTGAACATGCTCTCTCTTTTCTGCATTGATCAAGCTGTAAAACTCAAACCCTCCCTCAGTTGGCACGTACAAAGCGCACGCTGACACAAAGCATATTAATTTAGTATACTTTACTGAATATTTTATTTATGTAGGACGTTATGGAACAAACATTCACCACCAGGAAATCCACACTATTTTTTCATCTCACCAAGTCCCCAGCCTCATACCACCTCACTATCTTCTCTCTGTTGTCCATTTTCTCCTAGTCTATCTTCAACACTCTGTTTGTACAGTTTGCACTCCAACCCTCATACAGATCTCCTCTCACTCTTGTTTAGAGCTTTTCAGTTTTCCCTAGTTGATCCTAGAGAACAACTCTACAATCTTCTTTACATATCCTAACCCTAAACAGAAGGCCTGGTGGATTCGAACTGCCAAACTTTTGGTTAGCAGGGGTAGCTCTTAACCACTGCCCCACCAGGGTTTCCTCATTTAACATAGAGGACATTATTTTCTCTATTATATTAGAATTTTACCATTGGTAAGAATGATTGAAAAATTTCCTAGAAAAGCATAATAGAATTAGGAAAGACATGGAGGTGTGGTGATCCATTTGAGCAGAAGTGAATTTATGATGCTACTAAGTTGATCATATGGAAGATGGTAAATGTCAGCTCAATTAAGTTAAGCATTATACCTTAGCAGAAATCTATTAAGTGTTTTTGAGTAGATTATCAATATATATGGATACATGGGAAAGAGTCTAGATCCAAGAAGTCCAGTCAAAAAGTAATTGTAATTATTCTGACCTAAGTGATAATACCAGAAGACATTCTGGTAACATCAGGAATGAACAGATTAAAGAAATACCATAAAGAAATTGTCAATATTTTCTATTATGTTGAGCCCATAAAACACTGGGTGCTCCTGGAGTCTAATATACAAGCAAAAGTAAAACAAACAAAACCAGAACTTGTAACAAAAGGAGCTAATGATATCACATGATAAAGAGAATGCCCCTTGTTATGGATTGAATTGTGTCCCCCCCAAAATATGTGTTGTAAATTGTAGCCCCTATACCTGTGGTTATAATCTCATTTGGGAATGGGTTGTCTTTGTTACTTTAACGTGACAGGACTAGTGTAGGGTTTATCTTGAGTCAATCTCTTTTAAAATATAAAAAGAGATTAAACAAGCAAGAGTGAAGCAAGCAAAGATGGGAGAATAGAGATGCCAAGCCATATGAAGATTGTCCAAGAGCAGATGCTCAAAAGAGGCAAGGACCTATCTATAGAGGTGACAGTGAAAGAAAGCCTTCCCTAGGAGTTGGAACCCTGAATTTAGACTTCTAGCCTCTAAACTGTGAGAAACTAAATTTCAGTTTGTTAAAGACACCCATTTGTGTTATTTCTGTGATAGCAAAAAAAAAAAAAAAAAAACAGCGCTGGATAATTAAGATGGAATTTGGTACTGGAACAGTAGGGTGCTATTCTAACAGATACCTAAAATGTCAGAGTGGTTTTGGAATTGGGTAATGGGTAGAGGCTGGAAGAGTGTTAATGTGCCTGGTGGTCCAGTGGTTAAGAGCTTAGCTGCTAACCAAAAGATCAGCAGTTCAAATCCACCAGCCACTCCTTGTTTCCAAGGGGCAGGTTTACTCTGTCTTGTAAAGTCATTATGAGTCGGAATTGACTCAGTGGCAATGAGTTTTTGCGGCAGCTCAGAGATCAGCAGAACTTTGGCGAAAAAAAGCACAATAAGCAGAGCTGCCTTGTTCTCAAAGGGCGGGACCACGGCCTCCTAGGTGTCAAAGAGCTGGATCTTTGCCAACTTGGTTCTGGAGCACTGGGCTGCCATTAAGGTGTGCCAGGGGTATAGGGCTGCCACCCAGTCCTGATGGGGCAAGGCTGCCATGGGCAAAGAACACAAGACTGAGGACTGTCAGGGCTGGGGGAGGGTCACTAGTCAGATGGTCTAGGCGAATGGAACCAGCCAAAACCAAGGGAGCAGAGTTTCCATCCCAATGTGCCTGGAAGGTGGAGCTGAAGCCCAGGGCAAGGGGGTCTCCACCCAGAATTCAGAGAATATGGCTAACACAGAATCTGGAGGGTGAGGCCATTGTCTAGATGGTCTTGGAGAATTACTTTCAACCCTTGAGAGCTAAAGTAAATTGTTCTGCTGGATTTTGGACTTGCTTGGAGCCTGTTATCCCTTCTTTCTCTCTAATTTCTCCCATTTGTAATGGAAGTGTCTACCTTGTGCCTGTTCCACCATTGTACTCTGGAAACAGATAACTGGTATTTTAGATCTCACAGGTTCACCAAAGGAAAGGAATTTTGTCTCAGGATGGAATACACCTAAATTCTTGCCCATATTTGATTTGGATGATTCAAAAGATGAGATTTTGAACTTGGAGTTGATTAAGACTTCTGGGATGATGTGATGAGGTGAATGTGTTATGCATGTGACAAGGGCATGAAATTTTGAGGGCCAAAGATGGAATGTTAGAGATTGAATTGTATCTCCCAAAAATACATGTTGTAAATCCCAGCCCCTATGCCTGTGGTTATAACCCCATTTGGGAACGGACTGTCTTTGTTATACTTGTGAGACAGGATTAGTGTAGTGTGTATTTTGGGTCAATCTCTTTTTAGATATAAAAAGAGATTAAACAAGCAAGAAAGAAGCAAGCGGAAATGGTGGAAGAGAAATGCCAAGCAACAGAAAGATCACCCAGTAACCAAAGCTCAAAAGAGGCAAGGACCTTCCTTCAGAGCCAAAAGAGAAAGAAAGCCTTCCCGTAGAATTAGCACCCTGAATTTGGACTTCTAGCCTTCTAAACTATGAGAAAATAAATTTCTGTTTGTTAAAGCCACCCATTTGTTGTGGTATTTCTGTTATAGCAGCACTAGAATTAAAATACCGCTCATATCTACTATCTTAGTAAAGCAAAAGATGGGCAGAATATCTAACTCCAAAACCATTTGAGAGGTTCTGGTAGTACTACCCTGAAATTAATGTCTAAATATGATGGAAATCCTATTTGATCTTACTTACATAAGTCCAGTCTCATCAAGTGAACATATTAGTGTTCATAACCCACTAGTATATAATTTATGCTGCTAAAAATTAACATATTTTTTAATTAAAAATTTTAAATTAATTTTAAAAAAATTTTGGCTGCCCCAAGAAAGACTTGTTCTAATCTTCCACCCCTCAGTCCCTGCCCTTTGCTGTTTAGCCACCTGATGTTTTGTTGCTCTCTGAAAATCTGATTTAAGAAAGTATGTGCAGGAAGCAGGACTAAGATGGCTGACTAGGTAGAAGCTTCCACTGATCCCTCTTGCAACAAAGACTCGAAAAAACAAGTGAATCAATTACATACATGACAATCTACAAACCCTGACCACCATAGAACTAAGGAGTTGACCTGAGTGACAGGGGAGTGAAAAGCCGCGTGCTAAAGCAGCAACTGCTTCCAGAGCCAGCATCCCACGCCACAGCCTTAAGCCCTTGTGGTTCCCTAGTGCCAGAGTAGTGGGGCTGATCGCAGCTTACTGAGATGGGGCAAGCACAGGACCCAGCCCTAACCCCATGAGATAACCTTGGTGGAGACCCAGCCAGCACACACAGGCTGCACACCGTCGTGGCTGACAGGAGAACAAGAAACCACCGGGAAGCAGTGACTGGTTTCGGAGCCTGGAGCCAGCGTCGCAGTCAGAAAACCTTGGCACTGGGACTTGGACTAAGTGCAGATGAGCTTATCACGGCTTCCTGAGACGGCACAAGCACGGGACACAGCCCTAAACTTCAGGGGCAATCTTGACCCAGCCAGCGCAAACAGGCTACACATCCCTCTGGAATCTCAGATAAAACAGTCCTCACCAAACAAGATAAGTAACTTTGTCTATATTGCCGTGCTACTCTCTCCTATCTATCTGATCCCTCCCCTCCCTGCCCCAGCCGGCTTCATTAACAGTGGAATTTCCTGGGCCAGGGAATGAAGTGCTCTGTGTTTTTTTGTTTTGTTTTGTTTTGTCTTGTTTTGTTAACCCATTCTCCTGGCCTGAGAGAAGCAGCAACTAATAATCAGGGGGAAAAGTCCTTCCCTGACTTCTCTAAACTGGAATAATAATACCAACTCCAGCCAAGCATAAGAGACCCACAGTCTTCGGCTTTCATCCCTACCGGCAACCAGGTGGCTATTATAATGCAAAGGGAATTCTGATAGAGATCTGACAGTAATTGTTTTAGCTGAGCAGTGGAAAGGCAAGTTTTGGAGATCTCATACCTCTCTACCTATTAAACAGAGCCCTCACTGATCCACAGCAGGGAACTGAGAGCTGAAGCTCCACCCCCACCACCTAGCCACCTGCTAAAGGGGTCTGAGGATAGTGACCACTAACAGTCTTTAGAGGCACAAGCATTGGGTGCCTAAGGTACAGCTACAGAGCCCACCACCAGATTGCTCTAGGAATAGAGACACTCCTACTTCACTGGCACATGGGGGAAGGCTGTCAGCATCCTGCCCTCCTCAGAGTGTGACCCCCTGCTGCTACTAGAATCTGGTGCATACAACCATCACCACTACTCCTCTAAGTTAATAGGTGACAGCCTATACCACACACTAGGTGACCCACTATCAGGACAACTAAGCTAATTCTATTCAAGAATAGTGAATGGACTCATAGGCTTATATATCTGGTAAGAGCTCAAACCACCTGGTAATAGGACATAAGTGATTCAAAGGCTGCAACAATCAAGATAGCGCAATCTAGTAACCCATCTGGGTGTATTGAAACAAAACGAAACAAGAAGATAAGACTCAGTGAGCAAATATAAAATAAATCATTACAATATCTTATAGATGGCTCAGAGACAGCAGTTGATATCAAATCACATAAAGAAGCAGACTACGATTACTTCTATAAACCCCAAATCAAACAATCAAAATCTTTTCCAAATGAAGATACATTTTTGGAATTGCCAGATGCAGAATATAAAAAACTAATATACAGAATGCTTCAAGACATCAGGGATGACCTCAGAAATGAAATAAGGCAATCTACAGAAAAAGCCAAGGAACACACAGATAAAGCAGTTGAAGAAATCAAAAAGATTTCAAGAACATAGTGAAAAAAATTAATAGGCTGCAAGAATCCATACAGAGGCAGCATTCAGAAATTCAGAAGATTAACATTAAAAGTACAGAATTAGACAACTCAATAGGAAGTCAGAGGTGCAGAATCAAGGAATTGTAATGCAGAGATGGGAGTTGGAGCATAAGGCAATTGACACAAATGTAGTTGAATAATCAGATAAAAGAATTCAAAAAAATGAAGAAACTCTAAGATCATGTGGGACTCTATCGAGAAGAATAACTTGCATGTGTTTGGAGTTCCAGGACAGGGAGGATTAACAGAAAATACAGAGAGAATAGTTGAAGATTTGTTGGCAGAAAACTTCCCTGGCATTGTGAAAGATGAAAGGATATCTATCCAAGATGCTCATCAAACCCCATACAAGATAGATCCCAAAAGAAAATCACCAAGACATGTTATCATCTAACTTGCCAAAACCAAAGATTAAGAGAAAATTTTAAAAGCAGCCAGGGATAAATGAAAAGTCACCTACAAAGGAGAATCAATAAGAATAAGTTCAGACGACTTGGCGGAAACCATGTAGGCAAGAAGGCAGTGGGATGACATATATAGCGCACTGAAGGAGAAAAACTGCCAGCCAAGAATCATATATCCAGCAAAACTCTCTCTCAAATATGAAGGTGAAATTAAGACATTTACAGATAAACACAAGCTTAGAGAAATGAAAGCTACAAGAATTACTAAAGGAAATTCTTTGGTTAGAAAATCAATAATATCAGATACCAACACAACACAAAGTCACAGAACAGAACATCCTTATATCACCTCAGATAGGGAAATCACAAAAACAAAATAAGATTAATTTAAAACAAAATGCTCAAAACGGAATCACTGATGTCATTGTGTAAAAGACTACAATAATCAAAAAGAGGGATTAAATACAGGAGGCATAGATCTTCCATATGAAAAGGAAAACAAGGTGATATAGGATGTTACAAGTTAGGTTTTTACTGAGAAAAATAGGGGTAAATGTTGAGGTAAACACAAAGAGGTCTAACAATTCCATACTTCAACATAAAAACCAAGATAAACATAAGGACTTAGCAAAAAATTAATTCAACTACTATGAAAATGAGGAACACACAATTTACAAAGAAAAACTTCTCAGCACAAAAAAGTAAGTGGAAAAATGAAATTGTCAACAACACACACAAAAAGGCATCAAAATGACAGCACTAAACTCTCAAAAAAAAAAAAAAACTCATACTTATCTGTAATTACGCTGAATGTAAATGGACTAAAAGTGCCAATAAAGAGAAAGAGAGTCATAGACTGGATAAAAAAACACGATCCATCTATATGCTGCCTACAAGAGACACACCTTAGACTTAGAGACACAAACAAACTAAGACTCAAAGGTTGGAAAAAATATATCAAGCAAACAACTACCAAAAAAAAAAAAAAACAAACAGGAGTGGCAATATTAATTTCTGACAAAATAGACTTTAAAGTTAAATCCACCACAAAGGATAAAGAAGGACACTACGTAATGATAAAAGGGACAATTGGACAGGAAGATATAACCATACAAAATATTTATGCACCCAACGACAGGGCTGCAAGATACATAAAACAAACTTCAACAGAATTGAAAAGTGAGATAGACACCTCCACAATTATAGTAGGAGACTTCAACACACCACTTTTGGTGAACGATAGAACATCCAGTAAGAATCTCAATAGAGACACAGAAGATCTAACTGCTACAGTCAACCATCTTGACCTCATAGACTTATACAGAACACTCCACCCGACACCTGCAAAGTACATTTTTTTTCTAGTGTACATGGAAAATTCTCTAGAATAGATCACATATTAGGTCATAAAAAAAATCTTTGCAGAATCCAAAACATTGAAATATTACAAAGCATCTTCTCAGGCCATAAGGCCATAAAAGTAGAAATCAATAACAGAAAAATTAGGGAAAAGAAATCAAATACTTGGAAGCTGAACAATACCCTGCTCAAAAAAGACTGGGTTATAGAAGACATTAAGGAGGGAATAAAGAAATTCATAGAATGCAATGAGAATGAAAATACTTCCTATCAAAACCTCTGGGACACAGCGAAAACAGTGCTCAGAAGTCAATTTATTTCAATAAATGCACACATACATAAAGAAGAAAGAGCCGAAATCAGAGAACTGTCCCTACAACTTGAACAAATAGCAAGTGAGCATAGAAAGAATCTATCAGGCACCAGAAGAAAACAAGTAATAAAAATTAGAGCAGAATTAAATGAATTAGAGAACTGAAAAACAATTGAAAGAATTAACAAAGCCAAAAGCTGGTTCTTTGAAAAAATTAACAAAATTGATAAACCATTGGCCAGACTGACTAAAGAAATGCAAGAAAGGGAACACAACCTGAATAAGAAATGAGATAGGCCATATCACAACAGACCCAATTGAAATTAAAAGAATTATATCAGATTACTATGGAAAATTGTACTCTAACAAATTTGAAAACCTAGAAGAAATGGATGAATTCCTAGAAACACGCTGCCTACCTAAACTAACACAAACAAACAGAAGTAGAACAACTAAATAGACCCGTAACAAAAAAAGAGATTGAAAAGGTAATCAAAAACTCCCAAGACCCCAGACACCTCTCTCCAAGGTGGGATGCAGAATGTTTTCTTAATAGATTTTATTATGCCAATTGACTTAGATGTTCCCTGAAACCATGGTCCCCAAACCCCTGCCCTGCTATACTGGCCTTCGAAACATTCAGTTTATTGCGGAAACTTCTTTGCTTTTCGTTTAGTCCAGTTGTGCTGGCCTTGCGCGTATTGTGTGTTGTCTTTCTTGTCACCTAATGCAGCCTTTACTTTCAATTGGATTGTTCAAAAGCACCAAAAGTAATTTATGAAGGTTTGCTTTCTACCACCTGGGTATAGGATACCTTCCATGCATGTCTTTTTGTTTTTATTTTTTTTCTTGTACTGGGGTCTCAGCTTCAGAAAAAATTGCCCATTCAAAGAATAACATATAGTTAACTTATTTGTATTTTTTTGTTATTCAGAATACAATGAGTGAACCTAAATATCTATCATTAAACCCAAACCCAAACCGGTTAAAAAAAAAAAAATGTGCATCTTGCTTACATCACTGTAAAGGATTACCACTTCTCTTCCTATTCATGTGTTAAATGAGGAGAAAGAAGAAAGAATTTTTTTCTTTTCAACAGGGTAAAGCCTTAAGCAGGAAATTAAGCAATATTTCTAGTTTTGGTGTAAAAGCCATGGTAATGGGCAGGGGTCAAGAATCTTTCTTAATTACCATCTGAAGATATTTCTATTTTAAACTATGAGCCTTCAAATAAACTCTACATGTTCTTTAGGTAGTCTAAAGGATCTGAAATTAGTTGAGGGCCTCAAAATCCTACTGCATTTTTTCATGTTGAATTCATTTTATTCTTTCAGAAAATATTTACCAAATTTTTGTCAAGGCAATATTCTGGATGAATAAGAAATTTCTATTGGTTTTGAAGAAGTGAGTAGTCAGTGGATTCTTTCCTCTTATTTGCCTAAATATTATCCGCATTCTATCCTTGGTCCTCTTAATTCTTGTACTCTTGCTTCCTTTTCCTTCTCTTCCTCACTGCATTCACAGAAAACCATCAAACTTTTCCTTTTAAATATTAGTGAACAGCCTGTCCTGAGTTTCCACAACCAGCACTGATAGAAACATGTTAGTGTCTATTAAAAAGACCTGGGCTGGGACTTGTGGCTGAGAGCTTTGCAGAAAACACTAAATCTGCCTTCTTTCATTGTAGGTTAAGTAAATGTGAAAGAAGCCTTGGAAAGCTTAAGTGCTTTTTGATGGTGCTTTCTTCAGAAGATGGAGAGAGGAAAAGGTACCAATGATGTAGCTTCTTATGCAAGATGCACTCAAGATAAGGTCTCTTTATTATTATTCAGCAAGTCTTCCCAATCTTGAAGACATTATCTGGAAGATTTATGGTCCATGGAAATTGAAATTTAGTCAATCTTCAACGAATGACCTAAGGGGATGAGAAATATGTATCAAGAAGAAATAAAATAAGAATCAGTACTGGGTTTTTTGTTTTTTTAAAAATAAAGATAGAAATACTTATGATAATACTTGAAGAAAAATAATTATATCAGGGATAATACGTGAAACATTATTATAACCTATAACAATCAGATTACTTTATGGCAAAGATATTTTGCCTGATTATGTGTAGCTCATAAAAGTATCTTCCCAATCTAAAGGGAGAAGACATAAGATGCATATTTGTAGACATTTATCGAGTGAAAGCAACAAATGGTTTAATGATCAGTAATGGGATTTTTCTTTTTCTTTTCAAAACTTCTGGATAGATTTGTATGTTGATGAAAATCTTTCCTTGAAGTCACATTTCACCATAATGAGATTGTATATATAATTAGTACCAATGGTATAACCATCAATCTGTAATTGAACAGTCTATGCCAAGTACTGGTGTAAACTAGTAAAATCTATACCCTTCCAGAAAGCTATAACAAAACTTATTAGTGATTTCTACTTTCCCCATTGTCCCTACAAAGTGACAACTTTGATTGGGGTTCCTCTTCCACTTCCTCCCCCAAAGCAGTGCTCAACCTGGCCTCTCTGGACTTAATCTTTATTATAAAAAGCACTTTTTCCCTTTGCATGAAATCTGGGTGGCTCACTTTAACTTTACTTCCCTTTAAACACCTTGTATCTCCTACAGACTGTCCATTGTGCTTTTTTTATTTTTATATTTGAAGATATATAATACAGAAAAGGGAGAGGTGTTATGGAGGAAAGCTGTAATTCTATATGTTGTTGTTGTTGTTAGTTGCCTTTGCAACACATGGTGACCCCATGTGTCCAGAGAAGAACTCCATAGGGTTAAGGCTGTGACCTTTCAGAAGCAGATTGCCAGGCCTGTCTTCTGAGGCACATTTGAGTGGTTTCAAACCACTAATCTTTTGGCTAGTAGTCAAGTCCTAAACAGTTTGTTCTACCGAAGGGCTCTTTTAGCTCTCCTGCTTTTTGATTTATTTTATTTTGTAACATTTTCTCATTCCCATTGTACATCTTGAGTGTTGGTCAAATGGAAATAGAAGCTTGCACACCATCAAACTGGGAAACGTGTATTTATGTGGCTGGGTTGTGTTTTATCAAAGTTTTTGTTGGGCAGTATATTGTGGCTGCAACACACTGTGCTAATCTAATCATTGCAATTTTAAAACATGTTGTTTTCAAAAGGTTTACTATAGGGAGACTGAGCAGGGCTTCTTTTCTTTGACATATTGAAAACTGCAGAACTGTAGGTTTTTTTTTTTTTTTTTTTCCTAAGTAGGGAGTCCTAATTATGGTTTCAGTTTTTAATTTCAGTGTCTAATTTAAGAATCTGAGATTGGTAGCAATGAAAAATAAACTCCATATTCCTTGCTGGTTGCTCAATATGCCAATAGCAAACAAGAAGTATTGAAGAATGAACAGGGGAATTCATGATTTCATCTCTCCTAGCTATACCTTTACTACTAAAGCATTTTAAAAATTCTAAGCATAGATTTTTACCCTCATTTTAACTTTAAAATTGCAAGCTGTACTGACAGCTGAGTCATTAATCTCTTCCAGTCAAAGTAAAGAAGAAAGCAGGAAATATGAGTGCTTCATACTGCTGAATGTTTTGTTTAGATCTTGAACATGGGGCATGTATCTTATTCCACTGCACTACAACATAGCAAACATACTACCTCCGCCTCAAAACCACTGTCTTGTCATTACAATTGATCACGCAATTCTTTTGGTATGTTTGTTCAAGACATCTGTTTCTATAACTTAATGAATCCTAATCTTACCCTGTTTCCTGCTGTGGGCAACTCTTGGGTAGCAGAACCATGCTTCAGAAATGTCAGGCACTGCGAAAACCACCAGTGGCAGCTGCTCTATTTCTCTCAGAGAAGTGGGCACTCAAGTGATTGTAGTGGTAGCATCTTTGGTGCTGTTGTTGTGGAGGATGATCACACGCATTGATTTTGATAAGGAAGTACATTTTGTAAGTATAGAGTACTTTTTGACCTGTGCTGTTTGCCCTAAAATGGATCTTTCAGATACAAAGGGCAAGGTTATTTTTGTTTGTGTTTTTTAATCTGCATTTTATAAATGAGGAAGCAAAAGCACAAATATTATTCATGGTATGTACAAACAAGTCATTTACCAGACCCCCAAATTACCTTTTAAATATCAATTGTAACACTCACAAACTACTTAATAACAGATTTTCAGAGGATTAGAAATGAGAGAAGAAAATTTTACATCAGAAATATACAGAAATGGCAGCCGAGATTCAAGGAGCCACTTGTGGTAGCTGGTGAAGCGGCTATAATCAGATCTCCAGGATTCTTACTGTGTCCAGCAACCTTAACCTCTTGAAAGTGACCAGGAATATAACAATATTACAAATGAATAGCAAAAAGAATAGAAATTGGTGTTCTTTTCTTTTAACTCTAAAAATATAAAGAAGCATAAGAAAACCTTTAAAAATATATTTGAAGGTAAGATTTTAACTACCTTTTCTTTTCATTACATACTGGATGGCTAATATAATAATAGGCTAGAATGCCTCAATGAAAAAAATGATAAAATAAATTTTCATAAGCATATACATTTGGGTCCTTAAAACTACAAGTTATTAAGTAGTATCTGAATTGAATACATTAAATTTTTTTAAGTTGACACATTGTGTTTATAATAGTGAATGATATCCAATATACAAAATGTTTCTCAGCTAAAGGAGGCTTATATAAAACACATTTCTCATGAAACTTATATTTTCTTTAATGCAAATAATTAACATTTATTAAACTCCCACCATTAGCTTGGCTTTGTTTCTCATACATTCTTTCATTTAATTCTCACATCGATTTCCTGAAGTCAGTGTTCTTTTGTTCGTTTTCTCAACAGATACAGATGCTGAGATATAGAAGAGTAAAGAATCCAAGGATGCAATCCATCATTAAGACATAACCATAATAAACATCTACGCACCCAATGACAGAGCTCCAAAATACATAAAACAAACTTTAACAGCACTGAAAAGAGAAATGGGCAGTTCCACAATAATAGTAGGAAACTTCAACACACCACTCTCAGTAAAGGCCAGAACATCTAAAAAGAAACCCCACAAAGATACAGAAGAGCTAAAGGGCACGATCAGCCAACTTGACCTCATAGACATATATGGGACACTCCACCCAATAGCTAAAAGTGCACATTCTTTTCCAATGCACATGGAATGTTCTCCAGAGTAGACCACATCTTAGGCCACGGAAAAATGCTCAACAAAATCCAAAACGTTGAGATAATACAAAGTGCCTTCTCCTACCACAACCTCATCAAGGTCAAAATTAACAACAAAAAGTGCAAGAGAAAAAAATCAAGTACACAGAAGCTGAATAACACCCTGCTTAAAAACCACTGGGTAATACAAGAAATCAGAGATGGCATCAAAAAATTCCTAGAATCAAACGAGAATGAAAACACATTATACCAAAACCTTCGAGACACAGCAAAGGCAGTCCTCAGAGGTCAATCTATAGCAATAGATGCAGACATCAAAAAAGGAGAAAGGGACAAAATCAAAGCATTAGTTACACAACTTGAACAAATAGAAAGAGAAGAGCAAAAAAAAAAAAAAGCCCATAATCACCAGAAGAAAGGAAATAATAAAGATCAGAGCAGAAATAAATGAAATAGAAAACCAATAGAAAGAGTCAACAAAAGCAAAAGTGGGTTCTTCGAAAGGATCAACAAAACCCACAAACCACTGGCCAAATTGACAAAAGAAAAACAAGAGAGAATGCAAATAACCCAAATCAGAAATGAAATGGGGCACATTACAACAGACTCAAGTGAAATAAAAGGATCATAAGAGAGTATTATGAAAAACTATACTCCAACAAATTTGAAAACCTAGAGGAAATGGACAAATTTCTAAAAACATACTACCTGCCCAAACTAACACAAAATGATGTTGAAAATCTGAACAGACCCATAACAAGAGAAGGGATTGAAAAGGTAAAAAAAAAAAAAATCCCAGCCAAAAAAAAGCCCTGGCCCAGATGGCTTCACTGGAGGATTCTAACAAACATTCAGAGAAGAACTTACACCAAAACTACTTAAACTGTTTCAGAACATAGAAAAGGAAGCTATAAGTTTGAATTCATTCTATGAAGCCAGCATAACCCCGATACCAAAATCAGGCAAAGACACCACAGAAAAAGAATGAATGTAGATGCAATCTATAAGAAATATGAATATAGATGCAAAAATTCTCTACAAAATTCTAGCCAATAGAATTCAGCATCATCAAAAAAGAACACACCACGACCAAGTAAGATTCAAACCAGGTGTGTAACAATGGTTCAACGTTAGAAAATCAACCAATGCAACCCACCACATAAATAAAAGAAAAGAAATGAATCACATAATCATCTCAATTGACACAGAAAAGGCTTTTGACAAAGTCCAACACCTATTCCTGATAAAAACTCTCAATAAAATAGGTATAGAAGGAAAAATTCTCAACATAATAAAGGGCATCAATCATGGATTGAATTATGTCCCCCCGAAAATCTGTCTATCAAGTTGGTTAGGCCATGATTCCCAGTATTGTGTGGTTGTCCTCCATTTTGTGATTGTAATTTTATGTTAAGAGGATTAGGGTTGTATTATAACACCATCCTTACCCAGGTCACCTCCCTGATCCAATGTAAAGGGAGTTCCCCTGGGTTGTGCCCTGTACCACCTTTCATTTCTTAAGAGATAAAAGGAAAAGGAAGCAAGCAAAGAGTTGGGGACATCATACCACCAAAAAAGAAGGACCGGGAGCAGAGTACGCCCTTTAGACCCAGAGTTCCTGCACAGAGAAGCTTCTAGTTCAGGGGAAGACTGATGAGAACGACCTTCCTCCAGAGCTGACAGAGAGAGAGAGCCTTCCCCTGGAGATGACACCCTGAATTTGGACTTTCAGCCTACTTTACTGTGAGAAAATAAATTTTCTTTGTTATAGCCATCCACTTGTGGTATCTCTGCTATATCAGCACTAGACAACTAACACGTCACCTATACAAAAGCAACAGCCAACATCATTCTTAATGGAGAGGTGCTGAAAATATTCCCCTTGAGAACAGACACAAGAAAAGGATGCTCTTTATCACCGCTCTTATTTAACATTGTGCTGAAAGTTATAGCTAGAGCAATAAGGCTAGAAAAAGAAATAAAGGGCATCCAAATTGGTAAAACCCAAAACCAAAGCCACTGCCGTCGAGTTGACTCATAGAGACCCTATAGGACACAGTAGAACTGCCCCATAATTTTCCAAGGAGCACCTGGTGGATTTGAACTGCTGACCTCTTGGTTATCAGCTGTAGCACTTAAGCAGTACGCCACCAGGGTTTCCCCAAATTGGTAAGGAAGGAGCTAAACTGTCCCTCTTTGTGGATGAAATGATACCATACATAGAAAACCCAAAAGACTCTATGAGAAAAACGTATAGAATAGAAAGATTCAGCAGAGTAGCAGGATACAAGATAAACATACAAAAATCAGTTGGATTCCTATACACCAATAAAGAGAACAATGAAAAGGAAATCAGGAAAACAATACCATTTACAATACCCCTCAAAAAAAAAAAAAAAAATACTTAGGAATAAATCTAACCAGGAATGTAAAAGACCTATACAAAGAAAACTACAAAACACTACTGCAAGAAATCAAAAGAGATCTACATAAATGGAAAAATATACCATGCTCATGGGTAAGTAGACTCAACTTTGTGAAAATGACAATTCTACCCAAAGTGATTTACAAATACAATGCAATCCTGGTCCAAATACCAACAACATTCTTTAAAGAAATGGAAAAACTAATCATTAACTTTTTATGAAAAGGGAAGAAGCCCCAGAAAAATAAAGCATTATTGAAGAAGAATAAAATAGGAGGACTCACACTACCTGACCTCAGAACCTACTATACAGCCACAGTAGTCAAAACAGCCTGGTACCGGTACAATGACAGATACCTTGACCAATGGAACAGAATTGAGAACCCAAATGTAAATCCACCCACCTATGGTCACCTGGGAAACCCTGGTGGCATAGTGGTTAAGTATTACGGCTGCTAACCAAAAGGTCAGCAGTTCAAATCTGCCAGGCACTCCTTGGAAAATCTATGGGGCAGTTCTACTCTGCCCTATAGGGTTGCTATGAGTCCGAATTGACTCGATGGCAGCAGGTTTTTTTTTTTTTTTTATGGTCACCTGATCTTTGACAAGGGCCCAAAGTCCATCAAATGGGGAAGAGTCTTTTTAACAAATGGTGCTGCACAGCTGGATGTCTATCTGCAAAGAAATTAAACAGAACCCACATCTTGCACCATACAAAAAAGCTAACTCAAAATGGATCAAAGACCTAAATATAAAGCAAAAAAATATGAAGTTCATAGAAGAAAAAATAGGATCAATGCTAGAGACCCTAATACATGTCATTAACAGGATACAAACCACAACACATGAACTCCAGAGGATAAGCTAGATAACTGGGATCTTCTAAAAATTAAATACTTATGAATGGGTGAATGGGTATGCTCATCAAAGGACTTCACCAAAAGAGTAAAAAGAGGACCTACAGTCTGGGAAAAAAAATTTTGGCTATTACAAGTCAGACAAAGGTCTAATCTCTAAAATCTACAAAAAAAATCCAGCACCTCTACAACGAAAAGACAAATAATCCAATTAAAAAATGGGCAAAGGAAATGAACAGACACTTCACCAAGGAAGATACTCACATGGCCAACAGACACATGAGGAAATGCTTGGGATCACTAATCATTAGAGAAATGCAAATTAAAATCATGATGAGATACCATCTCAACCTGGCGTTACTGGCAAGAATAATAAAAAAAAAAAACAGGAAATAAATACTGGTGAGGCTGCGGGGAGATTGGAACTCTTACGCACTGCTGGTGGGAATATAAAATGATAAGACCATTTCGGAAAATGATATGGTGCTTCCTTAGGAAGTTAGAAATAGAAATACTATATGATCCAGCAATCCCATTCCTAGGAATATATTCTAGAGAAATAAGAATAGTCACACAAATAGACATGTGCACACCCTATTCAATGCAGCATTGTTCACAATAGCAAAAAGATGAAAACAACGTAGATGCCCATGAACAGATGAATGGATAACCAAACTATGGTACACACACACAATGAAGTATTATACAATGGTAAAGAACAGTGATAAATCTGTGAAGCATCTCATAACATGGATGAATCTGGAGTGCATTACGCTGGGTGAAATAAGTCAATCACAAAAGGACAAATATTATATGAGACTATTACTGTAAAAATGCCTGAAAAGGTTTACACACAAAAAGAAACAGTATTTGATGTTTATGAGTGAGGAGGGGGTGGGAATGGAAAAACACTAAATAGGCAAAAAACCAAAACCAAACCCACTGCCATTGAGTCGATTCCAACTAATAAGCAATAGATAAGTGGTAATTTTGGCGAAGGGTAAGACAGTACATAATACTGGCAAAGCCAGCAAAATTCGTGCAATGCAAGGTCACGGAAATGCCATAGAAACATCCAAACTCCCTGAGGGACCAAATTGCTGGGCTGAGGGCTGTGGGAACCATGACCTTGGGGAACAGCTAGCTCAATTGGCATAACATATTTTATAAAGAAATTGTTCTACATTCTACTTTGGTGTGTAGCATCTGGGGTCTTAAAAGCCTGTGAGTGGCCATCTAAGACACTCCACTGGTCTCACCCCTTTAGGAGCAAGGAAGAATGAATAAAACTAAAAAATAAAAATAAAAGAATCCAGATAAAATGCTAGTAACTGGAAAAACATAGCTTGCTTTCAGGAACTTAAGGCTTCAGGAGCTAAAGTGTTTTCTTTATTCTGTTTAGTAAAGTTTTTAAAACTTATGTATTTTAAAGAAATAAATTTTTATGATCAAGATATTGAAGAATGACCATCTTAAAACAAGAATTTTGACACTTCTTTTGAAATGTGGTTTTTGAATTTTAAAAAAAATACTAAAAGTAGAAAATAAAATGCTGAAAGCTGAATTATCAGGGAAATCAAACACCAAAGATTTCAGCAACACACATCATACACACAAAAATATGAAGAATTGGAAATAATGAGTGAAAGCAACAACAGAAATCAAGACCAAATCCAGGGAATCTATTTGAATAATAGGCACTCTGGAAGGCAAAAAGAAAGCCATAGAGGAAACAACGATATACAAACCATATATAGAGTGTTCACGTGGCCTAAGGAAGAGTTGAGTTTTCAAATCCCTCAGGTCCACCTGTCAAGTGTGATTAATTAAAAAAGATACACACCCAGACCTACCCTGCTAAATCTTTCTCAACTATGAGTGTAAACTGAAAAAAAAAAACAGATAAACTTCTTGAGAAAAAACAAGAAATTTTGTGTCACACATCTCATCCACAAAAGTGAAAGCTAAAAGGCAGCACAATTTCTTGAACTAAAAATTATTTACTTCCCCAAATTAAAAAAAAAAAGGGATGAAAGAGGGAGGAAGGAAGGAAGAAAGGAAGGAAGGAAGGAGGGAAGGAGGGAGGGAGGAAAGAAAGGTAGGAGAAGTAGAAAAGAAAGCTAGCTACATACACACACATGCTCGGATGTACACACACAAGCACTCAGTTGTCTAATATTCTTTAAGACAATTGTAAGGGGTATGTTGTTGTTGTTAGGTGCCGTCGAGTCAGTTCCAACTCATAACGACCCTATGCACAACAGAACGAAACACTGCCCGGTCCTGAGCCATCCTCACAATTGTTGTTTTCCTTGAGCTCATTGTTGCAGCCACTGTGTCAATCCACCTCGTTGAGGGTCTCGCTCTTTTGCACTGACCCTGTGCTCTGTCAAGCATGATGTCCTTCTTCAGGGACGGATCCCTCCTGACAGCATGTCCAAAGTATGTAAGACACAGTCTCGCCATCCTTGCCTCTAAGGAGCATTCTGCCTGTACATCTTCTAAGACAGATTTGTTTGTTCTTTTGGCAGTCCATGGTATATTCAATATTCTTCACCAACACCACATTTCAAAGGAGTCAACTCTTTTTCGGTCTTCCTTATTCATTGTCCAGCTTTCACATGCATATGATGCAATTGAAAATACCATGGCTTGGGTCAGGCGCACCTTAGGCTTCAGGGTGACAGCTTTGCTCTTCCACACTTTGAAGAGGTCCTTTACAGCAGATTTACCCAATGCAACGCGTCTCTTGATTTCTTGACTGCTGCTTCCATGGCTGTTGATTGTGGAACCAAGTAAAATGAAATCCTTGACAACTTCAATCTTTTCTCCGTTTATCATAGTGTTGTTCATTGGTCCGGTTGTGAGGATTTTTGTTTTCTTTATGTTGAGGTGCAATCCATACTGAAGGCTGTGGTCTTTGATCTTCATCAGTAACTGCTTCAAGTCCTCTTCACTTTCAGCAAGCAAGGTTGTGTCATCTGCATAATGCAGGGTTGTTAATGAGCCTTCCTCCAATCCTGATGCCCCATTCTTCATATAGTCCAGCTTCTCATATTATTTGCTCATCGCACAGATTAAATCTCATAGTGACCCTATAGGACAGAGTAGAACTGCCCCACAGAGTTTCCAAGGAGTGCCTGGCGGATTTGAACTGCCGACCCTTTGGTTAGCAGCCATAGCGCTTAACCACTACGCCACCAAGGTTTCTAATAGATTAAATAGGTATGGTGAAAGAATACAACCCTGACACACACCTTTCCTAACTTTAACCAATCAGTATCCCCTTGTTCTGTCCGAACAACCACCTCTTGATCTATGTAAAGGTTCCTCATGAGCACAATTAAATGTTCTGGAATTCTCATTCTTCGCAACGTTATCCATAGTTTGTTACGATCCACACAGTCGAATGCCTTTGCATAGTTTATAAAACACAGGTAAACATCCTTCTGGTATTCTCTGCTTTCAGCCAGAATCCATCTGACATCAGCAATGATAGCCCTGGTTCCACATCCTCTGCTGAAACTGGCCTGAACTTCCAGCAGTTCCTTGTCGATATACTGCTGCAGCCATTTTTGAGTGATCTTCACCAAAATTTTGCTTGCGTGTGATATTAATGATATTGTTCTGTAATTTCCACATTCAGTTGGATCACCTTTCTTGGGAATATTAGGCATAAATATGGATCTCTTCCAGTCAGTTGGCCAGGAAGCTGTCTTCCATATTTCTTAGCATAGACGAGTGAGCACATCCAGCGATGCATCTGTTTGTTGAAACATCTCAATTGACATTCCATCAATCCCTGGAGCCTTGTTTTTCACCAATGCCTTCAGAGCAGCTTGGACTTCTTCCTTCAGTACCATCGGTTCTTGATCCTATGCCACCTCTTGAAATGTTTGAACATCGACTAATTCTTTTGGGTATAATGACTCTGTGTATTCCTTGCATCTTCTTTTGATGCTTCCTGTGTCGTTTAATATTTTCCCCATGGAATCCTTCACTATCGCAACTCGAGGCTTGAATTTTTTCTTCAGTTCTTTCAGCTTCAGAAATGCTGAACATGTTCTTCCCTTTTGGTGATTCCATCTCCAGCTCTTTGCACATATCATTATAATACTTAACTTTGTCTTCTCGAGATGCCCTTTGAAATTTTCTGTTCAGTTCTTTTACTTCATCAATTCTTCCTTTTGCTTTAGCTGCTTGTCATTCTAGAGCAAGTTTCAGAGTCTCCTCTGACATCCATCTTGGTCTTTTCTTTCTTTCCTGTCTTTTCAATGACCTCTTGCTCTCTTCATAGATGATGGCCTTGATGTCACTCCACAACTCTTCTGGTCTTCGGTCACTAGTGTTCAATGTGTCAAATCTATTCTTGAGATGGTCTCTAAATTCAGGTGGGGTATACTCAAGGTCATATTTTGGCTCTCGTGGAATTGCTCTGATTTCCTTCAGTTTCAGCTTGAACTTACATATGAGCAATTGATGGTCTGTTCCAAAGTGAGTCCCTGGCCTTGTTCTGACTGATGATATTGAGCTTTTCCATCGTCTCTTTCCACAGATGTAGTCAATTTGATTTCTGTGTGTTCCATCTGGCGAGGTCCATGTGTATTATCGCCATTTATGTTGGTGAAAGAAGGTGTTTGCAATGAAGAAGTCGTTGGTCTTGCAAAATTCTATCATTCGATCTCCAGTATTGTTTGTATCACCAAGACCATATTTTCCAACTACTGATCCTTCTTCTTTGTTTCCAACTTTTGCATTCTAATCACCAGTAATTATCAATGCATCTTGATTGCATGTTCGATCAATTTCAGACTGCAGCTGCTGATAAAAACCATTTATTTCTTCACCTTTGGCTCTAGTGGTTGGCGTGTAAATTTGGATAATTTTTGTTTTAACTCGTCTTCCTTGTAGGCGTATGGATATTATCCTATCAGTTACAGCATTGTACTTCAGGATAGATCTTGAAATGTTCTTTTTGATGATGAATGCAACACCATTCCTCTTCAAGTTGTCATTCCCTGCGTAGTAGACTATATGATTGTCTAATTCAAAATGGCCAATACCAGTCCATTTCAGCTCACTAATGCCTAGGATATTGATGCTTATGTGCTCCATTTCATTTTTGATGATTTCCAATTTTCCTAGAATCATACTTTCTATATTCCAGGTTCCGATTATTAATGGATGTTTGCAGCTGTTTCTTCTCATTTTGAGTTTTGCCACATCAGTAAATGAATGTCTGGAAAGCTTTACTCCATCCGCGTCATTAAGGCCACTCTATTTGGAAGAGGTAGCTCTTCCCTAGTCATCTTTTAAGTGCCTTTCAGCCTCGGGGGCGCATCTTCCATCACTATATCAGACAATGTTCCACTGGTATTCATAAGGTTTTCACTGGCTAATGCTTTCCAGAAGTAGACTGCCAAGTCCTTCTTCCTAGTCTGTCTTAGTCTGGAAGCTCAGCTGAAACCTGCCCTCCATGGGTGACCCTGCTGCTATCTGAATACTGGTGGCTTAGCTTCCAGCATCATAGCAACACATAAGCCCCCACAGGACAAGAAACTGACAGACACTTGGGGGGTAGAATTCATAGTGAATCCAAATTGATGATGATAATATGTGATAAATACTGTCTTTATAAGAAATATTCTTTTAGAAAAAAATAACTTGGACTTAAAATTCAAAAGTTTGTTTAAAACTTAAGAGATTACAAGTATAGAAAAATGAAGTGTGGGACTAATTGTGTCCTGAAGATTTTATGTAAGTGGAAAAACAAGAGCTTAATTTTTATCTGGTTTTGTTATATTCATAAACAGACACATGTTTAAATGTAGTCATTACAATGATGAATACAAACACTGAGACGAAAATGCACATGTATGTAGATAGAAGTTTTAAAGCACTAACTTAAGGACAGAAAGAAAAAACAAATTATTCAGTCCAGTAAATAATAAAAGAGAGAAAGAAAGTAGGTAAAAGAGTACAGTCATGCACCACATAATATACAACTGGGCACTTTCTGACCGCATATGTGTCTGTGGTCTCTGTGATGTGGTGAATTACTTATTATGACCTTTCTCACCATGGTCTTATAACTCCCATCAGATGATTGCAAAGGGCTGTTGTGCAAATAAGATAATTGTGGCCCACCAATGGGATTGGTCAGTTTTGCCTTAGTAGAAAGTCAATTCCACAGCAGATAGAAGAGCCTGCTACCACCAAGAAAGGAGAGACCTGGCAGCAGCAGATGTCATGGTGAGCTTCCTAGCCCACAGAGAAAGCAAGCAGAGCATCTTTGAGTAGACTGAGGGCCAGGGAGAGGCATGCCCGCAAGCATGGCTGGGAAGAAGCTATCCTGATGGAAGAACTGTATCCTGAATGTTTCTGAGCCTGAATTGTAACTGTTACTTCCCTAAAAAAAAAACATAATTGTGAATATACTCTGTGTGGCCATTGCTATGAATTATCCAATCCAGTATAGAGTGCTGTGAGAGGGACAGTTGATATCAGAATTGGTGAAGATGGCAGAAAGAGAAGGCATGTTTGACCTCCTCTTCATGGGAATCAGCCTTGGGCTGTTGATCTTGGTTCTCCTTTCCACTTATGGGGTTGGGGGAGGTCAGACACTGCCCTTATGCCATTTTTACAGTCCCATAAAGGGTTCAGAAAACCAGATCAGCAAATGAGACTTAGTGGATTTATGCATGTTGCACTTGACAATCACGATGATCCTCAAAAACAAAGAAAAAATTCTCCAAGCTGTTAAAGAATTGGCTCCACTGAAAGCAACAAGGCTAATGAAAATGTGAGAGGGAACTATATCGGATATGGAGAAATTGCTGTTGATAAGGACTGAGGACCAAACACAAAAGTGAATCCCTCTCAGCATGTTGATGATCACTGCTAAGGTATGAAGCTTGTTCAAGATGCTTAAAGAAAAAGCAGAACCAAACTACAATACCGAGTTTAGTGTGAGCTCTGGGTAGTTTGAGGGCTTCAAACAATGTTTTCCTCTGGGTAATGTGAAAGAGAATGGTGAGTCTGCAAATGCTGATGCAAAAGCAGCTGAATAATCTGTTGAAACCTTAGATAATCTAGTTAGAGTGGGAGGTTATTTGTCCCCCAAAATTTTTAAAATGGACAAAGTCTTTTTCTGGAAGCAAATGCCTGCAAGTATCTTCATCCATAATACCATTTTCACACAACGACCAAATCACATAACATTACTATTTCATAGAACATATGGTGGACATTAAGCAATACATGACTGTATAAAAAAAAAAAAGTACATAAAAAAAGTCAAATAGAATAGGAATAAGCTAAAACGTATTTTTACGATAAATGTAAACAAGCTAAAATTCCCTACAGAACCTCCAATTGAATTATTTAACACTTCGAATTCTATCCTAATTTCTGAGAAACAACAGTTGAATGTAACAAAGGACAATGTAAGATAAAGATATGCCCAAAGACATATCAGAATGTAAATGTAAAGTGAAATACTCTGATGCTAAGATGAAGGAGGCTGGTTTTTTGCCAATGCCTTCAGTGAAGCTTGGGCTTCTTCCTTCAGTGGCATAGGTTTTTGATCATTTCCTATCTCCTGCAATGCTTGAATACCAATCAATCATTTTTGGTGTAGTGACTCTGTGTATTCCTTCCACCTTCTTTTGATACTTCCTTAGTTGTCCAATATTTTGCCCACAGAAGTCTTCAGTATTACAGCTTGAGGCTTGAATTTTTCTTGTTTTCTTTCAGCTTGAGAAATGCCAAGTGTGTTCTTCCCTTTCTGTTTTCTAACTCTAAGTTTTTGTACAATTCATTATAATACTTTGTCTTCTCATGCTGCCTTTGAAGTATTCTGCTCAGCTGTTTTATGTGATCATTTTTCCCTGGCTTTACCTACTCTACATTCAAGTGTAAGTTTCAGAGTCTCTTCTGACATCTTTTTGGTCTTTTCTTTCTTTTTTACTGCCCTTAGCATTCTTCATATATGACCCTTTCTTCATTGGTGACCCCGCTGTTTGAAATACCAGTGGCATATTGTCTAGCATCACAGCAAGAAGCAAGCCACTGCAATAGGACAAATTGACAGAAGGGTGTTAGAAGGGGGAAAGAACAGGCACTAATCTATCTGTTCAGTCCATCTGAAGGCCTGCCTCCTATCAGTCTCACTTATGAGTTTTAAATATATGTTATGAGTAGTGCCTTAATTCCAATGTCATGTTTAATAAAAGCACAAACAGAAGACAGAGCACTCTCCACCCCTCATCTGGTACAAATCATGCAACATGTAATGTACTAACTGTAAAATAATACGTAATTATAAAATCATGGAAATAAGAATAACACAGAAGTCCCTAGATGCTGTACTGATTACAGGATAATTTTTAGCATATTTCTAAGCATAAGGATTCAGTGGGGCTTTCCCCCACTATAATGACATTCATTTCAGTGCTAAACTGAAAACCCATTGCCATTGAATCAATTCTGACTCATAGAGACCATATAGGACAGAGTAGAACCATCCCATAGTTTTTCCAAGGCTGGAAATCTTTACATAAGCAGGCTGCCACATCTTTCTGCAGAGGAGCAGCTGATGGGTTCAAACTGCCAACCTTTTGGTTATCAAATTAGTAACTGAAATTCTCTCTACTCTATTACAGGTACAAGAGTTAAGTGCTTGCAAAGAAAATAGGACTGAAATAATATTTATATAAAGGCGTTACTTCTCCCTGAATATCTAGTTCTATTTGAAGGGGTGGAGGGGATTTATGACATTCCTGTTGAATTTCTCTTTGGTGTTGAGTCAGTACCCTCTGGCACTGGACTCCGTAGAAGAGATATTTTTTTGATGCTTCTTCTTTCCATTAGATGTGTAAATCACTGATTCTGCATTCTGTTCTATTAAGCTGGGTGACTCACCACTCTTATTCACTTGCCCTCAAGCCTTCTCTCTCTTTTCTCCATTAGGTATTAACTGGAACCTGCTTTCTAATTCTGAGCAATGAAAGTACATAGTTAATCTTCTTAGCAGCTAAATGCAAAATGACAAAGTGTGTAGTAACATCCTTTTAGCACTCCATTTATTCCAATGTAATTTCTGAAGTAAGAAAAATTCCACAGTTCATTTAATTAATGGATAACTAGAAGTACAATAGATTGAGTGAGAGAAAAAACAGTAACACTTGTCCCACAAAGAAAGAATCCAAAGTTGATATCAAACTATTTTTTAAGTGGGAAAATAGAAGAATCTTAATAAATTCTATTGTCCAGGGAATATCTGTAAGGATTGAGAGCTGCCCTCCGCTGTTGCCAACCCTGTCCTATTAAATATTTTATAAAACTAAGAGTGAGAAGCGATTATTCCAGAGTTCTTTCCTTCTTGAATATTTTCATTTTTCTCCTCTATTTAATAGTCTCTGAAAATAAGATTTCATTTCACTTTATTCACAATGTGATTATAATCCCCAAGAGAAAAACATTTTTGGTAAAAGTGGTAAAGGG
This sequence comes from Elephas maximus indicus, assembly GCF_024166365.1. Lineage (NCBI taxonomy): Eukaryota > Metazoa > Chordata > Mammalia > Proboscidea > Elephantidae > Elephas > Elephas maximus. The sequence goes on along the minus strand of NC_064823.1, from coordinate 57,929,959 downwards.
TTAACAGATATGTAACATTTTATTGATAAATAAAGGCACTATTTCCTGAACACATACATCAAACTGTTATTTTCTTAAAGCTCCAAACACTATAGAACTGTTCATATAATTTACAAAATGTATAGAGTCAAATTAAATCATCCTTTGAAAAGATGTTTAGGATCTCAGCCAAATTTGAATTACTTAGAAGTTTATTATCTAGGAACTTATAGAGACTCATCATATATAAGTACTCACTGCCAATGGTTCTCCATTTTGGACCTATTTTGCATGAATTTGTATCTATAAAAGAATATGATATGAAAGAGAATATTTTAAATTTTATAGTTTTGTTTGGGGCCTTTGAGTTGGTTCCAACTAACAGAATTTTCAGAGATTAGGTGATGAAAACCTTGTGCATCTGTCAGGTTGCCATACTGTAGGGACTTACATGTTGCTGGGATGCTGTAAGCCATACCAACAATATTCAAATACCAGCAGGGTCATCCATCGTGGACAGGTTTCAGCTGAGCTTCCAGACTAAGACAGACTAGAAAGAAGGACCCGGCAGTCTACTTCTAAAAAGACTTACCAGTGAAAAGCTTATGAATGGCAGCAAAACATTGTCTGATATAGTGACAGAAGATGAGCCCCTCAGATTGGAGGGCACTCAAAAGCCGACTGGGGAAGAGCTGCCTTCTCAAAGTAGAGTTGACTTTGATGATGTAGATGGAGTGAAGATTTCAGGACCTTCATTTGCTGATGTGGCATGACTCAAATCCATGAGCCTTTCCCTGGAAACCTTATGGGGCAGTTCTACTCTGTCCTATAGGGTTACTATGAGTGGGAATCAACTTGATGGCAATGAGTTTTTGGGTTTTTTTTTTTTTTTCAGTCTTCTAGACTGTGAGAGAATAAATTTCTGTTTGTTGTTCTGGTAATTCTGTTAAAGCAACACTAGAAAGACAAGTTGTAAGAAACCAACCTGGATGTAGAACAGTTCCTCATTTTGTAATTCATTTCTCTCTGGGATCTGCAGAACGTTATTGCCCCTTCACCTCATATGTATATCGTCATATACTGTGTGTGCCTATTATTGTTAACCCTGACTTCTTTCTTTTAGTTTATATAATCTAATTGTGAAAGAAAAGTTTACTCATTTTCTTCCTGCATCCAATTATATCATTTTGTCTATTTGCAGTGGAGAGCACTGTTATAGATGATGAATTTGAGAGATAATTTGCTTGGGTTAATATACTGTCAGCCAATTAGTTTTGAAATCTAGTTGAAAAAACATGTTGGACTCAAAGTCAAAAAAATTCTTCAGCACATGGGGTGCCCTTTCTAATAATTTGGTTAATTTTGTGAATCCCTGATTATTAATCAAATAAACATATCACTCTGGCTTATTAAAAATCCTTTAAATGCATGGAAAATGTGAAATTGTTCTCTTATTTGTAAAAAAACAACTTGAGATCATAAAGGCTTGAGTTTCCCTGTGTCCTTAACACTTGGCTAGTAAAATTAGATGATTCAATATAAGTGGATATGCTGTGTCACTAGGTTTTAAATTAACAAGAATAGAAAGAAGAGGTAATGAAAAAAGTGAATCAAATACACCTCTCCAGAAGAAAGGTCTGTATAAAGGAGCCTTGGCAGTGAACCAAAAGGAATCTACGAGGGCTCATTGGGTCAAGGCTTTCCTAAGTGGGTAGTTCATGTTCATTCATGTATTCATTCATTCAACAACTACTTATTGAATGTCTACTTTGTGATTGGCAACATGCCCTCATGCCCTCTACTCTTCCACAATCCCAAGACTTTGAAGTCATTTATCTTGTGTAATTTTCACACAGACAAATTCTTTCTGACAATATCATTGCATTTGCTTCACTCAAGTTCAACATGTTGGGGTTTTGTTTTTAGTAGTTGTAGGAGGTATATTAGAAATAAAGAAAAATAAAAATCTGCATATTTGTAATTTCATCAGGAAAAAGCAGCATCATCGGTAGGAAAATCAGTAATTAATGGAAAACCCAGTTTCTAAACAAACAAAAAATACCCCAAGATATAAAGAATTTATTAAAAATTACAGTCAATCATCGAAGATTTTGGTTACAGATGCACATACCTGTATAGTAACAAGGTTTAAACTGGTGAATGTCAGTTAATTATGTAATAACTACATGCGTTCTTAGTGTATCAATTTTGTATTGAATTCCAGTAGTAATTCTAGTAATTTTCATCCATACTACCTCCTAGACTTAGACCAAGAGTCAGTTATTCAAACAGAACAAGGGGATACTGCATGGTTTAAAATCAGGAAAGGTGTGTGTCAGTGTTGTATTCTTTCACTACACTTATTCAGTCTGTATGCTGAGCAAATAATCCAAGAAACTGAACTATATGAAGAAGAACATGGAATCAGGATTGAAGGAAGACTCATTAACAATCTGCATTATGCAGATGACACAACCTTGCTTTCTGAAAGTTAAGAAGGCTTGAGGCACGTACTGATGGAGATCAAAGACCACAGCCTTCAGTATGAACTACAATTCAACATAAAGAAAATAGAAATTCTCACAACTGGACCAATAAGCAAAATCATGATAAATGGAGAAAAGTTTGAAGTTGTCAAGGATTTCATTTTACTTGTATCCACAATCAAGGTCCATGGAAGCAGCAGTCAAGAAATAAAACAACACATTACACTGGGAAAATATGGTGGAAAAGATCTCTTTAAGGTATCAAAAATCAAAGATGTTGCTCTAAGGACTAAGGTGCCTGATCCAAGATATGGTGTTTTCAATTGCCTCATATGTATGTGAAAACTAGACAATGTATAAGAAAGACTGAAGAAGAATTAATGCCTTTGAATTATGATGTTGGTAAAGAATATTAAATATACCATGGACTGTCAGAAGAACAAACAGATCCATCTTAGAGGAAGTTACAGCCAGAATGCTTGTTAGAAGCAAAGATAGCATGACTTCATCTCACATACTTTGGACATGTTATCAGGAGGGACTAGTCCCTGGAGAAGGGCATCATGCTTGGTAGAGCAGAGGATCAGCAAAAAAAAGGAGGACCCTCAGGGACATGATGGATTGATGCAGTGGATGCAACAATGGGCTCAAGCTAACAAAGATTGTGAGGATGGCCCAGGACCGTGCAGTGTTTCATACTTTTGTATACAGGGTGGCTATGAGTAGGAACCTACTCGAAGGCACTTAACAACAACAAAAACAGTAGACTTGGAAGGAATTACAGCTCACAAGCTAAAGTTCTCAACAAAAATAATCCAGTAGTTTTACCATGCTGTTTTTATGCTATGTGTTCTGTATGTGTAAATAAATATGTATGTATGTGTGTGTATATATATGTATGTATGTATGTATATGTGTGTGTATATATATATATATACTCTCTTTTTTCGTTTTCACAAATATATTTGCTTAAAGAAAAGCTAAAGAAGCTATTGAAGTAAAAATAATAATGACAACAAAAAAATAAAGGCATGCTAATTTGAAGAAAACTAATAATAGTACATTTTTAAAAAGCCTTTAAGAAAAAGTTTTAAAAAACAAAATGTCACTTTGATGACTAAGATGCTCCTGACCCAAGCCATGGTATTTTCACTCCTTCATATGCATGAGAAAGCAGGATAACGAAAAAGGAAGACAGTAGAAGAATTGATGCATTCAAATTGTGGTATTGGCAATTTTTTTTAAAGTTTTTTGTGCTTTAGGTGAAATTTTACAGCTCATGTAAATTTCTTATACAAAAATTTATAAATATATTGTTATGTGACCCTAGTTGCAATCAATCCTATAATGTGACAGTACACTCCTCTTTTCCACCCCGGGTCCTTGTGTCCTTTCAACCAGCCCCTATCTCTTTCTGCCTTCTCATCCTGTCACCAGACAGGAGCTGCCCACTTAATCTCATGTATCTACTGGGACTGAGAAGCACATTCTTTAAGAGTATTATTTTATGTTTTATAGTCCAGTCTAATTTTGTCCCCCCACATGTCTGTCAGTTTTTCATACTGTGGGGGCTTGCATGTTGCAGCTGAACTTCCAGACCAAGAAAGACTAGGAAGAAGGACCTGGCAGCCTACTTCTGAAAAACATCATCCAGTGAAAACCTTATGAATAGCAGTGGAACACTGTCTGATATACTGCTGGAAGATGAGCCCCCCAGGTTGGAAGGCACTCAAAAGATGACTGGGGAAGAACTGCCTCCTCAAAGTAGAGTCAACCTTAATGACTCATTTACGCCTCAAAATGAGAAGAAACAGCTGCAAACATCAATTAATAATCAGAATCTGGAATATATGAAGTATGAATCTAGGAAAATTGGAAATTGTCAGAAATGAAATAGAATGCATAAACATTGATATCCTAGGCATTAGTGAGCTGATTTGGACTGGTACTGGCCATTTTGAATCAGACAATCACATAGTCTACTATGCTGGGATGACAATTTGAAGAGGAATGGTGTTGCATTCATCTTCAAAAAGAATATTTCAAGATGTATCCTGAAGTGTAATGCTGTCACTGATAGGATAATATGCATACACCTACAAGGAAGACCAGTTAATACGACTATTATTCAAATTTACACACCAACCACCAGGGCCAAAGATGAAGAAATAGAAGATTTTTATCAGCTTCTGCAGTCTTAAATTGATGGAACAAGCAACCAAGATGCATTGATAATGACTGGCGATTGGAATGTGAAAATTAGAAACAAAGAAGAAGGATCAGTAGTTGGAAAATATGGCCTTGGTGAGAGAAACAATACTGGAAATCAAATGACAGAATTTTGCAAGAGCAACGACTTCTTCATTACAAATACCTTCTTTCACCAACATAAATGATGACTATACACATGGACCTCGCCAGATGGAACACACAGAAATCAAATTGACTACATCTGTGGAAAGAGACGATGGAAAAGCTCAATATCATCAGTCAGAACAAGGCCAGGGACTGACTTTGGAACAGACCATCAATTGCTCATATGTAAGTTCAAGCTGAAACTGAAGGAAATCAGAGCAATTCCACGAGAGCCAAAATATGACCTTGAGTATATCCCACCTGAATTTAGAGACCATCTCGAGAAGAGATTTGACACATTGAACACTAGTGACTGAAGACCAGATGAGTTGTGGAATGGCATCAAGGACATCATCCATGAAGAAAGCAAGAGGTCATTGAAAAGACAGGAAAGAAAGAAAAGACCAAGATGGATGTCAGAGGAGACTCTGAAACTTGCTCTTGAGCGTCGAGCAGCTAAAGCAAAAGGAAAAAATGTTGAAGTAAAAGAACTGAAGAATTTAAAGGTCGTCTCGAGAAGACAAAGTAAAGTATTATAACAACATGTGCAAAGAGCTGGAGATGGAAAACCAAAAGGGAAGAGCACACTTGGTGTCTCTCAAGCTGAAAGAACTGAAGAAAAAAATTCAAGCCTCGAGTTTCAATAGTGAAAGATTCCATGGGGAAAATATTAAACGACACAGGAAGCATCAAAAGAAGGTGGAAGGAATACACAAAGTAATCATACCAAAAAGAATTAGTCGATGTTCAACCATTTCAGGGGTGACATATGATCAGGTACCGATGGTACTGAAGGAAGAAGTTCAAGCTTCTCTGTACGCATTGGCGAAAACAAGTCTCCAGGGATTGGTGGACTATCAGTTGAGATGTTTCAACAAACAGATGCAGTATAGGCTACTATGCTGGGAATGACAACTAGAAAAGGAATGGTGTTGCATTCATTGTCAAAAGAACGTTTCAAGATGTATCCTGAAGTACAATGCTGTCAGTGATGGGATAATATCCATAGACCTACAAGGAAGACCAGTTAATACGCTGGAGGTGCTCACTCGTCTATGCCAAGAAAAATGGAAGACAGCTTCCTGACCAACTGACTGGAAGAGATCCATATTTATGCCTATTCCCAACTAAATGTGGAAATTATGGAACAATATCATTAATAGCACACGCAAACAAAATTTTGCTGAAGATCATTCAGAAACAGCTACAGCAGTATATCGACAAGGAACTACCAGAAATTCAGGCTGGTTTCAGAAGAGGAGGTGGAACCAGGGCTATCATTGCTGATGTCAGATGGATGTTGGCTGAAAGCAGAGAATACTGGAAGGATGTTTACCTGTGTTTTATTGACTATGCAAAGGCATTCAACTGTGTGGATCATAACAAATTATGAATAACATTGCAAAGAATGGGAATTCCAGAACACTTAATTGTGCTCACGAGGAACCTGTACATAGATCAAGAGGCGGTTGTTTGGACAGAACAAGTGGATACTGATTGGTTTAAAGTCAGGGAAGTTGTGCGTCAGGATTGTATTCTTTCACCATACCTATTTAAAATGTATGCTGAGCAGATAATCCGAGAAGCTGGACTATATGAAGAAGAACAGGGCATCAGGATTTAAGGAAGACTCATTAACAACCTGCGTTATGCACATGACACAACCTTGCTTGCTGAAAGTGAAGAGGACTTGAAGATCAAAGACCACAGCCTTCAATATGGTTTGCACCTCAACATAAAGAGAACAAAAATCTTCACAACTGGACCAATGAGCAGCATCATGATAAACGGAGAAAAGATTGAAGTTGTCAAGGATTTCGTTTTACTTGGATCCACAATCAACAGCTATGGAAGTAGCAGTCAAGAAATGAAGAGACGCATTGCATTGGGTAAATCTGCTGCAAAGGACCTCCTTAAAGTGTTGAAAAGCAAAGATGTCACCTTGAAGACTAAGGCACGCCTGACCCAAGACATGTTATTTTCAATCGCGTCGTATGCGTGTGAAAGCTGGACAATGAATAAGGAAGACCGAAGAAGAATTGACACCTTTGAATTGTGGTTTTGGCAAAGAATGTTGAATATACCAGGGACTGCCAAAAGAACGAACAAATCTCTCTTAGAAGAAGTACAGCCAGAATGCTTCTTAGAGGCAAGGATAGCAAGAATGTGTCTTACATACTTTGGACTTGTTGTCAGGAGGGATCCGTCCCTGGAGAATTACATCATGCTTGACAGAGTACAGGGTCAGTGGAAAAGAGGAAGACCCTCAATGAGGTGGATTGACACAGTGGCTGCAACATTGAGCTCAATCATAGCAATAATTGTAAGGATGGCTCAGGACAGGGCAGTGTTTCATTCTGTTGTGCATGGGGTCACTATGAGTCGGAACTGACTCGACAGCACCTAACAACAGCAACATGAGTTTAGTGCTGTCATTTTGATGTATTTGTGTGTGTGTGTGTGTTATTGACAGTTTCTTTGTTCCACTTAATTTTCTGTGGGAAATTATTTTTCTTTATGTATTTTCTTTTCACCTTTTTCATTGTCGTTGATTTTGTATTTCCTCAGTCTTTACGTTTTTCTTCTTTTTTATTTTGATGTGTAGGATTGTTATTTTCCTTTGTGGATACCTTAATATTTACCCTTATTTTTCTAAGTTTAAACCAATCTTTTATTTCTTGATATCGCCTTGACTTCCTCTCCATGTGAAAGTTCCATGACTACGTTTAGTCCCTCTTTTTTGTTTTAATTTTGTTATCTTTTACATATATGTGTATGTGTACATATATGTAAAAGTATATAGATATGCTTAACCCAAGAAATAAGTTGATTAAACATCAATTACTGGGAAAAAATAGTTCTAAGTATCTTGAAATTATTTTAGCAGCATGTCTGCTATACACAACAATTATTCTGTTGTACATCATTTTCTTAAAATGAAAAAAGTGAAAAGACAAAGTATTATCAAACACTTGTACCACAAAAGGGTGTGAACTAGCTGTATCACTACTAAAACATTATGTCATAATGAAATGCATTTAAAAGTTATCATTTATAATCCTGGTTTATAACTGAAAACAGTAAATCAGAAATATAATAATAAAACAATGGGATTATCGAACACTTGCAATGTGCTAGGGACTAAGGTTTATATTTTAAACAAACTATTTGATTTGATCTTTATAAGATCTCTATGAGGTTATCTATTATTAGTCCAATTCTATGAGAACCACCACCTGCCTGTCAGTTTTACCTTACTGTGGTGGCTTGCATGTTTGTATCATGCTGTAAATTATGCAGCCAGCAAGATCAACCATTATGGGCATGTTTTAACGGAGCTTCCAGACTAAGACAGACTAGAAAGAAGGGTCTGGCTATCTAATTCTGGAAATTAGCCTATGAAAACCCTGTGGATCACAACAGAATATTTTATGATACAACGCTGGAAGATGAGCCCCCTAAGACGGAAGGCACTCAAAATATCCATTGACCACAACAGTGGGCTAGAGCACATGAATGATCATGAAGATAGCGCAGTACCAGGCAGTGTTTTGTTCAGTGGTACGTGGGACACCATGAATCTGAGCTGACTCAGTGGCAACTAACAACAGCAACATAGATAAGGAAACTGAGATTTTGGGGATACAGTAGTGCTCCTCAGTAATTTATAGATACAGTCAAGATAAAAATCTAGATGTGTCTGATGTTATAGTTGTCTTTCTTTCTTGACTTTAATCACTATGCTTCTATCCATACCCCATTTATTTTACACACCCAAATCTGAAAGTGCTAGCAAGCGTCACTTATGTGAAGTAGGACCATCCTAACAGTAATAATTATCAATTATTGTAAAATGATAAAAAAGGCTATTAGTTGGAGGGTTCTTTCAAAGGTCGATAGAAGTAAAAATAGAGATGAAATACAGAGCTACATTTATTGCCTGATCTAGAAAGAGAAAGCTATGTCGGTCAGGCAAATTTTACTGGAGCAGAAGTCTCTTTCGATCATATGTAGCATATTTTGAGAAGTGTGGAGTTCAGGGATTGGTTAATTTTCAGGGGACCAGTTGGCTGAAAACTGGGTGAGACTATTATTGATTGGTTGGCCTTGGAGGCATGTTTAATGGCTTGCCCCATCCCCGAAAAAAGGAACTGTCACTTATAAGTTGCCTTGCAAGTTGTCAATCCATTGAATGGTTTTTAAACCCATTTTGTTGACTACTTGTTACTATGGCTATAAAATACCACTTGTTACCTAGGAGCATGGAAATTTTTTGATAATCTCATTTCCAGTAATTTTGAACTATATCCTAATTCAGTTAATTTTTTGGCTCATTTTTGTGAAAGAAAGAAAACCACCCTTCCTTCTGTACCACCTAAAATAAGATTTAAAAAAATTTAAATCACAATGAGAATAATAATCTCATCCATTATTATTTTGTTGGTTGCTAATTATCTCTTCAAATTCAGCTTTAATCATATGCTATTGTAGACACACTATAGAAAAATTGAATCTTATTTTCTTAAAATTTGAATAAAGAATGTATTTTGGTAGACTACTTGCAAAGTTCCTAAATGTGGAATACTGATATTTAATAATATTTAAATAATACCTTACTGATACAAGTGTGTCTTCTTTTTAATTACATCCAAAGAAAATTATTGCAGTAGCATTAAAATAATATTCTCAAAAATAAAATAATTCTAACTGAAGAAATTTTTTTCTGCAGAAGTCTTAGGCTATGTCTTCATTGTTTTTACTGGAAATAAAAGTTATTTTATCATTATCCTTTTACAAGTCTTTCATGCATATACTTTTGAGATTATCTCTAACAATAGCACTGTCATGAAAAATGAAAGGATAAATATGAATATTCATAAGTACATATTTTATAGTTTAAGATGAGGCCTCTGGAGTCAGACTGTCTGTATTCAAATCCAGACTACACTTAGTGTATTAGCATATGCTAATATATATTGGAATCCCTGGGTGTACAAAAGGGTAACTCATTCCACCACTAACTGAAAGGTTCAAGGTTCTGGTCTACTTATAATCCATAAACCCACTGTCTTTGAGTTGATTCTCACTCACAGTGATCCTATAGGACAGAGTAGAACTGCAGCATAGGGTTTCCAAGGAGCAACTGGTGAATTTGAACTACTGGCCTTTTGGTTAAGCAATCAATTGCTTAACTACTGCACCACCAGGGCTCCAGACCACCTATAAGAGACTGAAAAGAAAGGCCTGGAAATTTACTTCCAAAACATCAGCCGTTGAAAGCCCTACAGAGCACAGTTCTACTATGACACATGTGAAGTTGTCACGAGTTGAAATCAACTCTGATGCACCAGTTGCATCAGAGTTAGTAATATATACATCATAATACTAACATTATTAATATATGTTAACACTTATGATGATATTGATATTGATCATTTGAAACTGTTATATTTGTATATAATATAACCTAGTAATGCTAATATTTTACATTAGTGTATGTTAATAATGCTGATATATATTAAATACACTAATATGTATATGTTAGACACTTCACATATATAACAGTTAATTACTATATATTACTTAATGCAGTAATACATATATAACAGTCATATATTAGCTAACACACATATGTAACATTCAAAGTGATAACACTAATATTATTATGAGAGTACTGAATAAAGTTTAAGATTTCTTTGCAGTTTTATTTTCTTTAAATATATCTCACTGAGAATATGTAGTCAAAACACTTTGTGCTGGAGTCATTTAAAACAATTCTTTTCTCTGTAAGGATCTGTAGCCAATTTAATGTATATTTTCTTGTTTCAGTTTGTTTTTCAGCTTCAGAGATTGCTTTTTTCTTTCTGATCTCATTTCATTTTTTAAATGTGTAAAACATTTTTTTATGTTTGCAAAGTCAAATTTGTATTACTGAATGTATCTAGAAAAGTTACATATCATTGTTGTCCTCCCACTCTGTCCCATCCTACCCCACCAGTAACTATTTTTATTTTTTCCACCACGTGTCTGTCAGTTTGTCGTTCTGTGGTGGCCTGCACCTTGCTGTGATACATGAAACTGTATTACAAATACCAGCAGGGTCACCCTTGGTGGACAGGTTTCATCTGAGCTTTCAGACTAGGAAGAAGGGCCTGGCAGTTTACTTCTGAAAAACTTAGCCACTGAAAATCTTATGAATAGCAGCAGAATATTGTATAATATAGTACCAGAAGATGAGCCCCTCAGGTTGGAAGGCACTTAAAAGATGACTGGGGAAGAGCTGCCTCCTCAAAGTAGAGTCAACTTTGATGACATAGATAGAGTAAAGCTTTCAGGACCTTCATTTGCTGATGTGGCACAACTCAAAATGAGAAGAAACTGCTGTAAACATCCATTAATAATCAGAACATAGAATATACAAAGTATGAATCTAGGAAAACTGGAAGTTGTCAAAAATGAAATGGAACACATAAACATCAATATCCTAGGCATTACCAAGCAGAAATGGACTGATATTGGCCATTGTTAATCAGACAACCATATGGTCTACTACGCTGGGAATGACAAATTGAAGAGGAATAGTGTCATGTTTATCATCAAAAAGAACACGTCAAGATCCATTCTGAAGTACAATGCTGTCAGTGATAGGACAGTATCAATACACCTAAAAGGAAAACCAGTTAACACGATTATTATTCAAATTTGTGCACCAAACACTAAGGTCAAAGGTGAAGAAATTGAAGATTTTTACTAATTTCTGCAGTCTGAAATTGATAAAACTTACAGTCAAGACACATTGATAATTGTTGGTGATTGGAATGTGAAAATTGGAAACAACAAAGACGGATTGGTAGTTGGAAAATATGGCCTTGGCGATAGAAATGACCCCAGAGATCACAAGATAGAATCTTGCAAGACAAATGAATTCTTCATTGCAAATACCTTTTCTCAACAATGTAAACAGCAACTATGCAGGTGGACCTGAGCAGATGGAATACACAGGAATCAAATTGACTATATCTGTGGAAAGAGACCATGAAAAAGCTCAAAATCATCAATCAGAACAAGGCCAGAGGTGACTTCAGAATATACCACCAATTACTCATATGCAAGATCAAGCTGAAGTCAAAGAAAATTAGAACAAATCCGCAAAAGCCAAAGTACAACCTTGAGTATATCCCACGTAAATTTAGAGACCATCTGAAGAATAGATTAGATGCATTGAACACTAATGACCTAAGAGCAGAAGAATTGTGGAATGACATCAAGGATATCACACATGACCAAACCAAGAGGTCATTAAAAAGACAGGAAAGAAAGAAAAGACCAAAATGGATGTCAGAAGAGACTCTGAAGCTTGCTTTTGAATATAGAGTAGCTAAAAGAAAAGGAAGAAATGATCAGGTAAAAGAACTGAACAAAAGATGTGAGAGGGCAGCCCAAGTAGACAAAGTAAAGTATTATAATGAAATGTGCAAAGACCTGGTCTTAGAACACCAAGAGCAAAGAACGTGCCCTGCATTTCTCAAACCGAAAGAAATTAAGAAAAAATTCAAATCTCAAGTTGCAATATTGAAGGATTCTATGGGCCAAATAGGAGCTCTGGTGGTGCAGTGAATAAGAGCTACTGCAAGCTATGGCTGCTAACCAAGAGGTTGGCACTTTGAATCCACTAGCCACTCCTTGGAAACTCTATGGGGCAGTTTTACTCTGTCTTATAAGGCCACTATGAGTCAGAATCAACTCGACGGCAAGTGGGGGCAGTGAGGATGATATGGGCGAAATATTGTACAACATATGAAACACCAAAAGAAGATGCAAGGAATAAATAGAGTCACTGTGCCCAAAAGAATTGGTCGACATTCAACCACTTCAAGAAGGAGCATATGACAAAGAACTGATGGGACTGAAGGAAGAGGTCCAAGCTTCACTGAAGGCATTGGCAAAAGCAAGCCTCCAGGAAATGAAGGAATCTGTGGGGTGTAAGTCAGAGTTAGATCCTTTAACTATACTTTTTCAATCTGTATGCTGAGCAAATAATCCAAGAAGCTGAACTATATGAAGAAGAACGAGGCATCAGGATTGGAGGAAGACTTATTAACAACCTGTGTCTTGCTTGCTGAAAGTGAAGAGGCTTTGAAGTACTTACTGATGAAGATCAAGGGCCACAGCCTTCAGTATGGATTGCACTTCAACATAAAGAAAAGAAAAATCCTCACAACTGGACCAAAAAGCAACATCATGGTAAATGGAGAAAAGATTTAAGTTGTCAAAGATTTCATTTTACTTGGATCCACAATCAATACCCATGGAAGCAGCAGTTGAGAAATCAGAAGATGCATTGCATTGGGCAAATTTGCTGCAAAAGACCTCTTAAAAGAGTTAAAAAGCAAAGATGTTATCTTGAAGACAAGGTGCGCCTTAGCCAATGTTGTTTTCAATTGCCTCATATGCATGTGAAAGCTGGATGATGAATAAAGAAGACTGAATAGGAATTGCTGCCTTTGAATTGTGGTGTTGGCAAAGAATATTGAGTATACCATAGACTGCCAATAGAAGGAATAAATTTGTCTTGGAAGAAGTACAGCCAGAATGCTCCTTAGAAGCAAGGATGGTGAGTCTACGTCTCACATACTTTGTACAGGAGGAATCAGTCCCTGGAGAAGGGCATCATGCTTGGTAAAGTAGAGGGTCAGTGAAAATGAGGAAGACCCTCTACAAGATGGATTGACACAGTGGCTGCAACAATGGGCTAGAGAATAGCAATGGTTGTGAGGGTGGCACAGGTTCGGGCAGTGTTTCATTGTTCTGTATGTACATAGGGTTGCTATGAGTCAGAACTGACTCAATGGCACCTAAGAACAACAACAACATTGGAAATACACACATATATTATTTTCTGTATTTTTGACATATTTATGACACTGTTTTCTCATGCAAGCATGGTAGAACTTTCCATGTATTCAGATTACATGCTATAATTAGTTTGATTCTTCTAGGTCTTCTCTTACTATCTTTATTTTCAAATTATAATGTTTACGTATTTGATTTCCATTAAAATTGGAATGATTTCTCTTTTATTTTTTCTAGGAATAATGTTAAAGCTAACAATGAAGAAAAACAACACTCTGTGTAAGATATATGGCTAAAATTTGATACCTGAACAATGCAAGACTGAGATTTTAATAAGTGGTGATCCAAATAATATGCTTCTTTTAACCATCACAGTGCTGAATCATGTTTAGCTCATTCAAGTTGAATCAACTATTAACCTTTTCAGTTGTCATTGTTCAGCCATAGTAAATAGAGTTAAATTATTTTTTTCTTTATGTACATATATATATAATTTTTATTGAACATTAGATGAAGCTTTACAGAACAAGCTAGTTTCTCATCAAACAGTACAAACATTGTTGTGTGACATTGGTTAACAACACCACGACATATCAAAACTCTCCCTTCTTAACCCTGGGTTCCCTATTACCAGCTTTCCTGTTCGCTTCTGCCTTCCAGTCCCTTCCCCAGGGCTGGTACACCCCCTTAGTCTTGTTTTGTTCCATGGGCCTGTTCAATCTTTGGCTGAGGGTTGAACCTCAGGAGTGGCATCATTACTGAGCTGAAAAGATGTCTGAGGGCTATACTCTCAGGGTTTCCCCAATCTCTGTCAGTCCAGCAAGTCTGGGCTTTCTTTTTGTGTTAGAATTTTGTTCTACATTTTTCTCCAGCTCTGTCCAGGACTATCTATTGTGATCCCCGGTAGCCAGGCACCATCTAGTTGTTCTGCACTTAGTCTGGCGGAGGCCGTGGTAGATGCGGTCCATTAGTCCTTTGGACTAACGTTTCCCTTGTGTCTTTAGTTTTCTTCATCCTTCCTTGCTCCTGAAGGAGTGAGACCAGTGGAGTATCCTAGATGGTCGTTCACAGGCATTTAAGAGCCCAGAAGCTACTCACCAAAGTAGAATGTGGAACACTTTCTTTATAAACTCTATTACGCCAATTGAGCTAGATGTCCCCTGAGACCATGGTTCCCACAGCCTCTGACTCAGCAATTTGGTCCCTCAGGGAGTTTGGATGAGTCTGTGGAGCTACTGTGGCCTTCCCTTTTATAAGTTGTGCTGGCACCCCCAGTATTGAGTACTGTTGTACCTTTCACCAAAGTTACTGCTTATCTTTTGTCTGTTAAGTGTTTTTCCACCCCTCTTAACCATCAAATATTGTTTCTTTTCTTATGTAAACCTTTTCAGGAGTTTTTACAGTAGTGGTCTCATGCAATATTTGTCCTTTTGTGATTGACATATTTCACCCAGCATAATGTACTACAGATGCATTCATTTTACGAGATGCTTCACAGATCCACTGTTGCTCTTTACTGAGGAGTTTATAGCTGTCATTTTGTAGTGCTTTTTTGTGATGCTAAGGTTTTCTTTGCCCTCATGTGTCTGTGAGTTTGTCATACCTTGGGGGCTTGTGTGTTGCTGTGATGCTGGAAGCTATGCCACCAGTATTCAGATACCAGCAGGGTCACCCATGGAGGACAGGTTTCAGCTGAGCTTCCAGACTAAGACAGACTAGGAAGAAGGGCCTGACAGTCTACTTTGGAAAAGCATTAGCCAATGAAAACCTTATGAATAGCAGTGGAACATTGTCTGATATAGTGCTGAAAGATGAGCCCCCCAGGCTGGACGGAACTCAAAAGATGACTGGGGAAAAGCTGCCTCCCCAAAATAGAGTCCACCTTAATGACGTGGGTAGAGTAGAGCTTTCAGGACCTTCATTTGCTGATGTGGCAAAACTCAAAATGAGAAGAAACAGCTGCAAACATCCATTAAGAATTGGAAGTATGAATCTAGGAAAACTGGAAATCATCAAAAATGAAATGGAACACATAAATGTCGATATCCTAGGCATTAGTGAGCTGAAATGGACTGGTATTGGCCATTTTGAAGCGGACAATCATATAGTCTACTCTGCTGGGAACGACAACTTGAAGAGGAATCATGTTGGATTCATCGTCAAAAAGAACATTTCAAGATCTATCCTAAAGTACAGCGCTGTCAGTGGTAGGATAATATCCATACACCTACAAGGAAGACCAGTTAATATGACTATTATTCAAATTTATGCACCAACCACCAGGGCCAAAGATGAAGAAATAGAAGATTTTTATCAGCTTCTGCAGTCTTAAATTGATGGAACAAGCAACCAAGATGCATTGATAATGACTGGCGATTGGAATGTGAAAATTAGAAACAAAGAAGAAGGATCAGTAGTTGGAAAATATGGCCTTGGTGAGAGAAACAATACTGGAAATCAAATGACAGAATTTTGCAAGAGCAACGACTTCTTCATTACAAATACCTTCTTTCACCAACATAAATGATGACTATACACATGGACCTCGCCAGATGGAACACACAGAAATCAAATTGACTACATCTGTGGAAAGAGACGATGGAAAAGCTCAATATCATCAGTCAGAACAAGGCCAGGGGCCCACTGTGGTACAGACCATCAATTGCTCATATGCAAGTTCAAGCGGAAACTGAAGAAAATCAGATCAAGTCCATGGGAGCCAAAATAAGACCTTGAGTATATCCCACCTGAATTTAGAGACCATCTCAGGAAGAGATTTGACACATTGAACACTAGTGTCTGAAGACCAGACTAATTGTGGAATGACATCAAGGACATCATCCATGAAGAAAGCAAGAGGCCACTGAAAAGACAGGAAAGAAAGAAAAGACCAAGATGGATGTCAGAGGAGACTCTGAAACATGCTCTAGAATGACGAGCAGCTAAAACAAAAGGAAGAATTGATGAAGTAAAAGAACTGAAGATTTCAAAGAGCGTCTAGAGAAGGGAAAGTATTATAACGACATGTGCAAAGAGCTGGACGTAGAAAACCAAAAGGGAAGAACACACTCGGCATTTCTCAAGCTGAAAGAACTGAAGAAAAAAATTCAAGCCTCGAGTTTCAATAGTGAAGGATTCCATGGGGAAAATATTAAATGACACAGGAAGCATCAAAAGAAGGTGGAAGGAATACACAAAGTCATTATACCAAAAAGAATTAGTTGATGTTCAAACATTTCAAGAGGTGGCATATGATCAGGAACCAATGGTACTGAAGGAAGAAGTCCAAGCTGCTCTGAAGGCATTGGCGAAAAAAAGGCTCCAGGGATTGAGGGAATATCAACTGAGATGTTTCAACAAACAGATGCATCGCTGGATGTGCTCACTCGTCTATGCTAAGAAATATGGAAGACAGCTTCCTGGCCAACTGACTGGAAGAGATCCATATTTATGCCTAATATTCCCAAGAAAGGTGATCCAACTGAATGTGGAAATTACAGAACAATATCATTAATATCACACGCAAGCAAAATTTTGTTGAAGATCCTTCAAAAACAGCTGCAGCAGTATATCGACAGGGAACTGCCAGAAATTCAGGCCGGTTTCAGAAGAGGAGGTGGAACCAGGGATATCACTGCTGATGTCAGATGGATCCTGGCTGAAAGCAGAGAATACCAGAAGGATATTTACCTGTGTTTTATTGACCATGCAAAGGCATTTGACTGTGTGGATCATAACAAACTATGCATAACACTGCGAAGAGTGGGAATTCCAGAACGTTTAATTGTGCTCATGAGGAACCTTTACATAGATCAAGAGGCAGTTGTTTGGAGAGAACAAGGGGATACTGATTGGTTTAAAGTCAGGAAAGGTGTGTGTCAGGGTTGTATTCTTTCACCATACCTATTCAATCTGTATGCTGAGCAAATAATACAAGAAGCTGGACTATATGAAGAATGGGGCGTCAGGATTGGAGGAAGGCTCATTAACAACCTGCATTATGCAGATGACACAACCTTGCTTGCTCAAAGTGAAGAGGACTTGAAGCACTTACTAGTGAAGATCAAAGAACAGGTCCTTCAGTATGGATTGCACTCAACATAAAAACAAAAATCCTCACAACTGGACCAATGACCAAAATCATGACAAACGGAGAAAAGATTGAAGTTGTCAAAGATTTCATTTTACTTGGTTCCACAATCAACAGCCATGGAAGCAGCAGTCAAGAAATCAAAAGATGCATTGCATTGGGTAAATTTGCTGCAAAGGACCTCTTTAAAGCGTTGAAGAACAAAGATGTCACCTTGAAGACTAAGGTGCGCCTGACTCAAGCCATGGTATTTTCAATCGCATCATATGCATGTGAAAGCTGGAAAATGAATAAGGAAGGCCGAAGAAGAATTGACACCTTTGAATTGTGGTGTTGGCAAAGAATGTTGAATATACCATGGACTGCCAAAAGAATGAACAAATCTGTCTTGGAAGATGTACAGGCAGAATGCTCCTTAGAAGCAAGGATGGCAAGACTGTGAATTGTAACCTATAGAAAAACATGAAAAAAGCAACAACATTTTTGTTTGTTTTTTAATGGAAAGGGACAATTTACAAAAACAGCAAGTGTTTGATTCTGCTTGCACTCTTAAAATTTAGGTACTATTTGAGCTCAAACCCAGTGCCCTCGAGTCAATTCATGCTTTCTCTAATTTAAGACCTATTTTAAAGAAGAATTCTTTATTTCCATAGCTCCAATAACTTAATTCATTGACCAATTCTGAATTATTTCAAAATATTACCACAAACCACTGAAAGAAAAGAAAAGTATCTCCTTCAAAACAAAAGAAAAAAATGGTGGCATATATGTGTGATTCAATAAAAAAGTTATACACAGTGGCAAAACCAAAAATTCCTTAGGGGATAAAAAGGAGTAATTATTGTCTTGGCCTACCCACTTATGTTAAAACAGCGCTTCTCAAAACTGAGGTCTTGTTAAAATGTAGATACTGCTCCAGTAGTTTGGAGTGAAGCCCAAACTTCTGCATTTGTAACAAGGCCCCAAGTGATGCCATATTGTTGCCTATAGAACACATTTGTAATAATAAGATAGACCATATCTATAAACCACGAGAACTAGAGGTTCAAATGTCCTTCTTGCCATAGACTGAGAACTTTAATTGATTGAAATTGATTTCTCTCAAATTTTTCCCAAATTTCTTGGAAATAGAGACAAAATTCAAAGTCCAAGTTTGTAAATAAAATTCACAATAACCATCAAGTCACTGAGTTTTAAAGTCAGGTTTAGCTGTAAGCTAGCATAGTTTCCAGGATGAACATGAAAACCACTGTTTTCAGAATTCAACTTCTGTTCCTAGCTAGTGACTTGAAAGATCACATGTGGGGTACAGGCAAGATCACCTAGGGATTGTCTTCACTACAAATAAACCACTTAATAAATTCAATAGTCCAGGGACACTCAAAAGACAATATTGACTCAGAGCCCATCGGTAATTCTTGGGCCACTGCCAATTACTCTGTAGAACCTGCTGCAGAGGCATATTTGCACTGGCTTTGCTTTTAAACCTATTTTATTTACACCATAAATTGAAATTACTAGGAAGTAATAAGTTTTATCTTTTTAATTTCCTTTTTCTTAAGTTCCCGTCATGATTTTGCTCTCTAAAAGCTTTTCCTTTTGTTTGATTAATTAAGCAAATTTATACACCCATTTACAAGGCATTTCTCCAAGTGTTACTGGAAAAACTGAGCATACATTTTGTACTCCCCGTAAAGAAGGCTTGAATTATAAAGGATCCATCTAAATGAAACATAAAATTCCCCCCTTACAATTAATATGCACACAAAGCAAACTACATCTAGCAGGTTAGCACGGTATTAAAGTGCTTCCACCGGACCCATCATTTTCCCAGCACCAATCTCTGGCTGACTCTGCTGTTAGGCAATTAAACAAAATTCCTATTAGGTTTAATTTCATTAAAGAAACTAAGTATTTTCATTTTATCTCTAATCTGATGACAAATTGTGTAAGGAAATGTAAATTAAGGGAAATTTGGTTTGTTGCAGTTAAATTTTATGAACAAAGGAAAATCACAGATGCTGCTCATTATTAGAGCAACTTCCTTTGCCTGTTAAACCAAATAAAAACCAAAATCACTGCTGTCAAGTTGTTCTGACTCATAGTGACTCTATAGGACAGAATAGAACTACCTCATAGGATTGCCAAGGCTGTAATCTTTATGGCAGTAGATTGCCACATCTTTTTCCCATGACCTTTTGGTTAGCAGTTGAGTGCTTTAACCACTGTGCCCCCAAGGTTCCTTAGATGCTCCCAATTCAAGTAAAGAAGGTGTTTGACATTGAATGTTTCAATATTTTTTGGCAATACATAGGTAGGATAAAAATAATTGATAAAGCAGTGGGATAATTAATGGTTAAAATTGAATTCTTTATGCTGTCAAAATAAGAGAAAGACTAATCCAAACCATTTACAAAAAGAAATTTAAGACATTACCATATGGGCTGGCCAAAAATTCCATACAGATTCATCCACTGATTCCTTTCCTTGTGGGTACAATTTTAAAATGCATAAGATCCCTCACTGCTCCACAAAGGTTCAAAGCTAGTACTGCCAGGAGGAACTTGTGACTTGGCCTTCTCTTCAGTACATGGTTGTGTCTGAAAGATCTGACGTAAAACTTAGCTTTTAAGGTTTGTTTATTCTGCTTTCATTGACAAAACTAATGGAAAGGGCCATGGGTGTTGTGTTTGAACCGCAGAAAAGTATGAACTGAGGAACAAGAAAAGAAACAATGTGTGAACTGATTCTCTTGGAATGTTCTACCACATATACTGGAAATGGCTGACTTAAGATCTTTATAGAAAAATGGCTGTCACTTCCAAAACTGCAGCATGAAATCATCTGTGTATTTGTAAATGGAAGTAGGTAAGAAGTTCTGAATAGAAGTAATTTAGGGAAATGGATCTGGCACAATCTCTGGGCAGCCCTGGCCTGGGTATTCCTTCTACCCCGAAGAGTCTCCACTCTCATCCCCTTACCACACTGTCTCATGATTTCCACTTCAAAGAGTTGCACTCTCTCTTTCCCAATAAGAGGTCCACTTGAAAGAATAAACATCCTCTTTTCAAAGTACAGATACACTTTGAAATGAATACAACATAAATGGTCTTTCATTTATTGGTGTGATTTTGTTCAGTCAGGTGACCCCACTCCATTCATCAGAGGAGGGTTACATCCATTACATGAGAGTATAGCTTAACAGGGAATAGCGCTGTTGTTTTTACGAAATCAAGCGCTCTGGTGCAAATGTTAGAGACATACATAGCTTTGAGGAACGCAGAGCTGGGAGATTTTCAAGAACAATTTTTTTTTTCTATTTCAAAATTGTATCTAAACTTATCCTAGATACAGGGAGGAGAGAGAGTATGCTCTCCTTTCCCCTTTTTCCTTTCCATTTCTCTCCCACCTTCCTCCTCTTCTCTCTCTACACTCTTCCTTCCCTTAATAGCCTTCTATTTCCTCTCCTTCATTCTGTTCTCTTCCTGATTTCCCTCCTCTTCTTCTTCTCTCTCTGTGCCATCTTCTGTGTCTACCACCTCCTCACTGGTACCTGAGACCAAACCATAAGGAACAAAGTCCTAGCTATTTATGAGTTCAATAAACTTCAGCAGCTTATGCTAAACATCTAACAACTATGCAAAACAGTTCTATAGGGAATGTTTCTAAGTGCAAAGAGCCAACTTACTTTTGTACCTGTAGATTTTATGCTTTTCAAAGCACAGAGGCACCACCAGTGACATTCTTTGCAGTATTTAATTATGCTTATCCCAAGAGGAGGATCCAGGTTTTGGTGGGATCTGAAGTACACAGATTATTTGATGTGCTCCCCTGCCTTAAGGGAAAGGAATACACATGCATAGCTATGCAGAAAGTTTATATCTATTTTATTTTAAATAATTTTTATTGTGCTTTAAGTGAAAGTTTACAAATCAAATCAGTCTCTCACATATAAACTTATATACAGCTTACTCCATACTCCCATTTACTCTCCCCCTAATGAGTCAGCCCATTCTCTCCTTCCAGTCTCTCCTTTCATGACTGTTTTGCCAGTTTCTAACGTTCTCTACCCCCCCATCTCCCCTCTAGACAGGAGACGCCAACACAGTCTCAAGTGTCCACCTGATACAAGTAGCTCACTCCTCATCAGCATCTCTCTCCAACCCACTGTCCAGTCCAATCCATATCTGATGAGTTGTCTTCTGGGATGGTTCCTGTCCTGGGCCAACAGAAGGTTTGGGGACCATGACTGCTGGGATTCTTCTAGTCTCAGTCAGACCATTAAGTCTGGTCTTTTTATGAGAATTTGGGGTCTGCATCCCACTGATCTCCTGCTCCCTCAGGGGTTCTCTGTTGTGCTCCCTGTCAGGGCAGTCATCGGTTGTGGCCAGGCACCATCTAGTTCTTCTGGTCTCAGGATGATATAAGTCTCTAGTTCATGTGGCCCTTTCTGTCTCTTGGGCTCATAATTATCTCGTGACCTTGGTGTTCTTCATTCTCCTTTGATCCAGGTGGGTTGAGACAAATTGATGCATCTTAGATGGCCACTTGTTAGCATTTAAGACCCCAGATGCCAAACTTCAAAGTGGGATGCAGAATGTTTTCTTAATAGAATTTATTTTGCCAATTGACTTACATGTCCCCTGAAGTCATAGTCCCCAAACCCCCACCCTTGCTCCACTGACCTTCAAAGCATTCAGTTTATGCAGGAAACTTCTTTGCTTTTGGTCCAGTCCAGTTGAGCTGACCTACCCTGTATTGAGTGTTGTTCTTCCTTTCACCTAAAGTAGTTCTTATCTACTATCTAATCACTAAATAACCCTTTCCCACCTTCCCTCCCTCCCCCCTCTCATAACCACAAAAGAATGTGTTCTCAGTTTAAACTATTTCTCAAGATCTTATAATAGTGGTCTTATACAATATTTGTCCTTTTGCATCTCACTACTTTCATTCAGCATAATGCCTTCCAGGTTCCTCCATGTTATGAAATGTTTCACAGATTCATCACTGTTCTTTATCGATGCATAACATTCCATTGTGTGAATATACCACAATTTATTTAACCATTCATCCCTTGATGGACACCTGGGTTGCTTTCATCTTTTTGCTATTGTAAACAGAGCTGCAATAAACACGGGTGTGCATATATCTGTTCGTGTAAAGGCTCTTATTTCTCTAGGGTATATTCTGAGGAGTGGGATTTCTGGGTTGTATGGTAGTTCTATTTCTAACTTTTTAAGAAAACGCCAGATAGATTTCCAAAGTGATTGTACCATTTTACATTCCCACCAGCAGTGTATAAGAGTTCCAATCTCTCCACAGCCTCTCCAACTTTTATTATTTTGTGTTTCTTGGATTAATGCCAGCCTCTTAAAAAAGAAAAAAAAATTTTTTTTTTTGTTGGAGTGAGATGGAATCTCATTGTAGTTTTAATTTGCACTTCTCTAATGGTTAATGAGCGAGAGCATTTTCTCATGTATCTGTTAGCTGCCTGAATATCTTCTTTAGTGAAGTGTGTGTTCATATCCTTTGCCCAATTTTTAATTGGGTTGTTTGTCTTTTTGTGGTTGAGTTTTGACAGAATCATATAGATTTTAGAGATCAGGCGCTGGTCGGAGGTGTCATAGCTGAAAATTCTTTCCCAATCTGTAGGTGGTCATTTTACTCTTTTGGTGAAGTCTTTAGATGAGCATAGGTGTTTGATTTTAAGGAGCTCCCAGTTATCTGGTTTCTCTTCGTCATTTTTGGTTATGTTTTGTATTCTGTTTATGCCTTGTATTAGGGCTCCTAACATTGTCCCTATTTTTTCTTCCATGATCTTTATCGTTTTAGTCTTTATGTTTAGGTCTTTGATCCACTTGGAGTTAGTTTTTGTGCATGGCGTGAGGTATGGGTCCTGTTTCACTTTTTGCAAATGGATATCCAGTTATGCCAGCACCATTTGTTAAAAAGACTCTCTTTTCCCCAATTAACCAACACTGGGCCTTTTTATATCTATTTTAAATTAAACAGCACAATGAACTATAGACTCAGATCCTTTAATCTTTCAAGATTTTTAAGGAAATTTATCAGATATGATAGCAACTTGGCTTTTCCTTTCCACCTGGACCACTCTACAAATCTCAGTGATTCTCAGAAGTCCAGGCAAGTGAAGGATTCTGAGGCTTAATTTTCTTTTTCTTTATGGTAATGCTACGTCTACTTATGTTACTAACATTCTTTTTAGAATGAACCTTTTTTTCTTTTAGTATAATACAATAATAGGCCATTTAAAAAACATAGATTATTTGGGCAATTTATTTATTTTTAAGAATTCCAGAGCTTATATGGAACTATGGTGGCACAGTGGTTAAGAGCTCAGGCTGCTAACCAAAAGGTCAGCAGTTGAAATCCACCAGCTGCTCCTTGGAAGCCCTACGGGGTGGTTTTACTCGTCCTATAGGGTCACTATGAGTTGGAATCAACTCAAAGGCAACCAGTTTGGTTTTCTTTTTAGAGCTTATATAACACTTGTACTCTTTACTGCTATATAGCTTTTTAGAAAAAAAAATTTCATATTTGGTATGAAATAATAAAAATATCTGAAGGTTTAGTGCCATTACCATATAATTTTAATTATTTTGAAGAATTATAGTACTTGTCCCTCTTATATTCATTAGATGGTTTGCTATACATATGTATTGTAATCGCAGTTATCCCTGTACACTGTATAAGGCAAATGTGATATGGTGCTTATCAATAATTAAACACGTGTCCAATTCAACATTGTTCTTTTCTTTTTCTTCTTGTACGTAGTTTGAAATTTTAAGGGATGCACAGACTCTTCATTTTCTTCAAAATCTTGCCCCCCAAACTCAAAAACTAGATTAGCAATTTGAAAAATAAGGCCACTAATAACATGTATCACATTTATTATATTACTGGCAAGTTTTTCACACTTCATTGCTGAGCCAAGAATTCTGACATCTTGTGAAAAGATAGCAGAATTGCCTACACTGGTGAGATTTGTAAATTGGACCCCCAGTGTGAAGGTAACATGATGAGAAAACTACATTAACCAACCCAGAGTTAAAAACAAGATTAACACTTCAGCTTACATGTGTGTGAAAGGTTGCTAACACAAGCTGAAGATTCAGAATTTAAGACAAGTAAGTTTAGAATACTCAGTTATACAGTTGATAGCAATGTCTGAAAATGATAAGCACAACCTATCTGGTATGTACAGGGAAAATATTAAACTACACAGGAAGCATCAAAAGAAGGTGGAAGAAATACACAGAGTCATTGAACCAGAAAGAATTGGTTGATGTTCAACCATTTCAGGAGGTAGCATATGATCAAGAACCAGTGATGTTGAAGGAAGTCCAAGCTACATTAAAAGGAACAACAAAAAACAAGGCTCCAAAAATTGGTGGAATACCATTTAAGATGTTTCAACAAACAGATGAAACATTGGAACCTCTCACTCATATATGCCAAAAAATTTGGAAGACAGCTACCTGGCCAGCCAACTAGAAGAGACTCCTAATTGTCCCCATTCCAAAGAAAGGTGATACAATAGAATTTGGAAATTATCAAACAGTATCATTAATATCACACAAAAGTATAATTTTGCTGAAGATCATTCAAAAGTGGCTGCAGCAATATATCAACAGGGAACAGCCAGAAATTGAAGCCAGTTCAGAGATGGGCATAGAACAAGGGATATCATTGTTGATGTTAGATGAATCTTGGCTGAAAGCAGAGAATTCCAAAAAGATGCTTACTAGTGTTTTATTGATATGAAAAGGCATTCGACTGTGTGGATCACACCAAATTATGGGTAACATTGTGAAGAATGGGAATTCCAGAACACTTAATTGTGCCTATGAGGAACATGTACATAGATCAAGAGGTGGTCGTTCAAACAGAACAAGGGAATACGCCACGGTTTAAAGTCAAGAAAGGTGTGCGTCAGGGTTGTATGCTTTTACCATACTTATTCATTCTGTATGCTGAGCAAATAACCTGACAACCTGGACTACATGAAGAAGAATGGGGCATCAGGATTGGAGGAAGATTCATTAACAACCTGCAATAGGCAGATGACACAATCTTGCTTGCAAAAGTGAAGAGGACTTGAAGAACTTACTGATGAAGATCAAAGACTACAGACTTCAGTATGGATTACACCTCAACACAAAGAAAACAAAAATACTCACAACTAGACCAATAGGCAACATCATGATAAATGGAGAAAAGATTGAAGTTGCCAAGGATTTCATTTTACTCGAATCCATAATCAACACCCTTGAAAATGGCAGATTAGATATACCGAATGACTCATTGCATTGGGCAGACTGCTGCAAAAGATCTCTTTAAGGTGTTAAAAAGCAAAGTTGTCACTTTAAGGACTAAAGTGTGCCTGACCCAAGCCATGATGTTTTTAATCACCTCTTATGCATGTGAATGCTGGGCAATGAATGAAGAAGACTGAAGAAGAATTGATGTCTTTGAATTATGGTGTTGCTGAAGAATATTGAATGTACCATAGACTGCCAGAAGAATGAACAAAACTGTCTTGGAAGAAGTACACCCAGAATGTTCATTAGAAGCAAAGATGACGAGACTTCATCTCACGTAGTTTGGATGTGTTATCAGGAGAGACCAGTCCCTGGAGAAGGACATCATGCTTGGTAAAGTAGAGAGTCAGCGAAAAAGAGGAAGACCCTCAAGATTAACACGGTGGCTGCACCAATGGGCTCAAACATAAAAATGATTGGGAGGATGGCACAGTACCAGGCAAATTTCATTCTGTTATAAACAGGGTCACTATGAGTCATAACCAACTTGATGTCACCTAACAACAACGTCTTGTACCTAAATTTATGACATCTTTGTTCGTTTATATTTCTAAATAAAACAGAATTTAAACCTTTCTTCTCCACCACCTATCTGTCAGTTTCTCATACTGTGGTAGCTTATATGTTGCTATGATGCTGTAAGCTAGGTCACTAGTATTTCAAATACCAGGTGGGTCACCCATGGTATATGGGTTTCAATAGAGCTTCCAGACTAAGAGTAGGAAGAAAGGTCTGGCAATCTTGTCTGAAAATAAGGCTTTTCTTTACTTCAACATAAAATTACATATCTTCAATTCTATCTCCTTTACAAACTACCTATACATTTTTTTCTCTTTCAGTGAATATATATATTAGAAGAACTATCTCTACTTTCTGTCACCAGTTCTTAACCCAGTTCACATTGTCCCAGTGACTTTGGTTCATGCCCTGCTAAGTTTCTGAAACCACTCGGTGAACAATGACCACTACTGCCAAGCAAAATGGTCTTTGCTCAGTCCCTAGACTGTTTGACTTCCATGTAGCAAACAACATCTCAACTTTAGCCTAGTTATAAACTGAATTCATATTTACGTATTCAGAAACCTCAGGCCCACCCCTCTGCATTTCTAAACTTGAATGGGTAAGATTACCATTCTGCAGACTCTTCATCTATAAATCTTAGAATTATTTCCACTTCTCCACTACTTTTAAATAGTTATATACTGTCATGTAACAAACTTAATGGCTTAAAAGATTACACATTCATTATTTCACATATCATCACCTCTTCTTAGGAGCTCACAATGCTGTGATCGAGTTGTCAGCTAGAGCTGCTGTCCGATTTGAGGTTCAGCTAGGAACCGAAAAACCAAACCCACTACTGTCAAGTCTATTCCAACTCATAGCAACCTTATAGGACAGAGAAGAGCAACCCCACAAGGTTTCCAAGGAGTGCCCGGTAGATTCAAGCTGCCAACCTTCTAGCACTACACCACCAGGGTTTCCTCAGCTGGGAAAGGATCCATTCAAAGCTCACTTAGGTTGTGGGCAGAACTCAATTCCCTGAGGCTATAAGATTAAGGGCTAGACTATTTTGTAACTTTGACTAATTAATAGCATCTGAGGAGAAAGTCAATCTGAATTAATAAAAACATTGTTATTATTACTTAACTAATGTTTATTGAGCATTTTTATGTGTCAAACACTGCTCTAACATATTTGCACATTTTAATTCATTTAATCATTACAGAAATCCTGTGAAGTAGGTAGTAGTAATAACTCTGTTATAGATGAAAAACTGATAAGGAAATAAATTAAGCGAATTGCCCAAGTTCACATAGCTAGTAAATAACAGAGCCAGGATTCATGAACAAGTAGTTTGACTCAGAAATCTACATCCATAACCACCTCACCATAATGGATTTCTTAAATAAATTATGGATTCTTTCATATATGGAAAATGAAAGTACAGCTTGTAAGAAAGTTACCAGTGTTTAGGTTTCAATTGAAACTTGAATTTGTAAGCAAACATTCTATTTTTTTTTCTTCTTATGCTACTAAGCTTTGCATTATCAAAAAAATCAGGCCTGTCTTCAGTGGAAATAAGTGCTGCCCCTGTCCTTCACTCATTTTAATATAACAATCTTGGGGGAAACGGTTAAGTCAAGAATAGACTTGTACTTATGATAAAAGAAATGAGGTGAAGAAAAACATGAAAGGTGTAAGCTTATGTCCCCCAACTCCTCAGTTTGTTGTACTTTGGTAACTTCCGTTTTGCTGTGATGCTGGAAGCTATGCCTCTGGTATTTCAAATACCAGCAGGATCAACCATGAAGGACAGATGACAGCAGAGCTTCCACACTAAGACAGACTATGAAGAAGGACCTGGCATTCCTGAGAAAAAGTTAATTAGCCAGTGAAAATCTTAAGAACAGTAACAGAACATCGTCCAATATAGTGCCAGAAGATGATATCCTCATGTCGGAAGGCACTCAGGACATGGCTAGGGAAGAACTACCTCCTCAAAGTAGAGACAACCCTAATGACATAGAAGGAGTCAAGCTTTCAAGACCTTCATTTGCCAATGTGGTACAACTCAAAATGAGTAGAAACAGCTGTTAATATCCGTTAGTAATTGGAACGTGGAATATACGAAGTATGATACTAGGAAAATTCAAAGTCGTCAAAAATGAAATGGAATGCAATGAGATAGACATGCTAGGACTGAAATTGGCCATTTTGAATGGGCAATCATGTAGTATACTACGCTGAAAATGACAAATTGAAGAGGAATGGCATCTCATCAATCTACAGAAAGAACGTTTCAGGATCTGCCCTGAAATACAATGTTGTCAGTGATAGGAAAATATCTAGACACCTACAAGGAAGATCAGTTAATACGACTATTATTCAAATTTACACACCAACCACTAATGCCGAAGATGAAGAGATTGAAGATTTTTAACCACTTCTTCAGCTTGGAATTGATCGTATATGTACTCAAGATGCATTGATAATTACCGGAGATTGAAATGGAAAGTTGGAAACAAAGGGTCTGTAGTTGGAAAATATGGCCTTGGTGATAGATGCCAGAGGTCGAGTGACAGAATTTTGCAAGACCAGAGATGATTTCATTGCAAATATCTTTTTTCAACACCATGAACTGTGACTATACAGGTGGATCTCAGTGGATGGCATACAAAGTCATCACATTGACTGCACCTTTGGAAAGAGACAATGGGGAAACTCAATATTACTAGTCAGAACAAGGCCAGGGGCTAAATGCGGAACAAACCATCAATTGTTCATATTCAGGTTCAAACTAAAGCTGAAGAAAACTAAAACAAGTCCACGAGAGCCAAAATACGACCTTGAGTATATCCCACCTGAATTTAGAATCAATCTCAAGAATAAATTCAACACATTAAGCTCTTGTGATGGAAGAGCAGTCAAGTTGTACAATGACATCAAAGACATCATACATGAAGAAAGCAAAAGGTCATTAAAAAGACAGGAAATAAAAGACCAAATGGATGTCAGAAGAGACTCTGAAACTTGCTCTTAAACTTAGAGTAGCTAAAGCAAATGAAAGAAATGATCACATGAAAGAGCTGAATAGATAACAGAGGGAAGCTCAGATAGACAAATTAAAGTATTATAATGAAATTTCAAGATCCAGACTTAGAAAACCAAGAGGGAAGAACACGGTCTTAGTCATCTAGTGCTGCCATAACAGAAATACCACAAGCGGATGGCTTTAACTAAGAGAAATTTATTTTCTCCCAGTCTAGTAGATTACAAGTCTAAATTCAGGGTGTAGGCTTCAGGGGAAGGCTTTCTCTCTCTGTTGTCTCTGGAGGAAGGCCCTTGTCCTCAGTCTTCCCCTGGTCAAGGAGCTTCTCAAGCATAGGGACACCAGGTCCAGAGGAAGCACTCTGCTCCTGGTGCTGCTTTCTTGGTGGTATGAGGTCCCCAACTCTCTGCTTGCTTCCCTTTCCTTTTATCTCTTCAGAGATAAAAGGTAGTACAAGCCACACCCAGGCAAACTCCCTTTACATTGGATCAGGGAGGTGATCTGAGTATTTCTGTTATGGCAGCACTAGATGACTAAGATTGTGTTCTTCCCTCTTGGTTTTTTAAGTTATAAAGGTGGTGTTATAATCCCACCCTTATGCTCTCAACATAAAATTACAATCACAAAATGGAGGACAACCACACAATACTGGGAATCGTGGCCTAATCAAGTTGATACGTTTTGGGGGGGACATAATTCAGTCTATGGCAAACACGCTCAGTATTTCTCAAACTGAAATAAATGAAAAAATTCAAGTCTCCAGTTGCAATATTGAAGGATTCTATGGACAAAATGGACAACAAGATATTGAACAAGCCATGAAGCATTTAAAAGAAGATGGAAGGAATACACAGAGTCATTGCACCAAAAAGAAATGAGTGGCATTCCATCATTTCAGAAGGTAGCATATGACCAAGAACTCGTGGTACTGAAGGAAGAAATCCAAGCTGCACGAAAGCACTGGTAAAAGACAAGGCTCCACGAATTGACAGAATACCAACTGAGATGTTTCAACAAATGGATGCAACACTGGAAGCACTATCTCGTCTGTGCCAAAAAATTTGGAAGAGAGCTACCTGGTCAACTCACTGGAAGAGATCCTTATTTGTACCCATTCCAGAGAAAGGTGATCAAACGGAATGTGAAAACTTTCAAATGATATCATTAATATCATATGAAAGTAAAATTTTCCTAATGATAATTCAAAAATGGTTCTAGCAGTACATGGACAGAAAATCAAGCCAGATTCAGAAGAGGATGTGGAATGAGAGCTATCATTGCTAATGTCAGATAGAACTTGGCCGAAAGCAGAAAATACCAGAAAGATGTTTGCCTGTTTCTTTGGCTATGCAAAGGCATTCTACCGTGTAGATCATAACAAATTATGGATAACATAGTGAAGAACGGGAATTCCAGAACACTTAATTGTGCTAAGGTGGAACCTGTACGAACTGCCAAGAGGCAGTTTTTTGAAAAGGATAAGGGGATATGATTTGTTCTAAAATCAGGAAAGATGTGTGTCAATGTTGCATCCTTTCACCACACTTATTCATTTTGTATGCTGAGGAAATAATCCGATAATGTGGGCTATATGAAGAAGAATGCAGCATCAGAATTGGAGGAAAACTCATTAACAGCCTGCAATATACGTATGATACAACCTTGCTTGCTGAAAGTGAATAGGACTTGAACTTACTGATGAAGATCAAAGACTACAGCCTTCAGTATGGATTACACCTCAACATAAGGAAAACAAAAGTCCTCAACTGGATCAATAAGCCACATCATGATGAATGGAAAAAATATTGAAATTGTCTAGGATTTTATTTTACTTGGATCTACAATCAACACCCAGGGAAGCAGTAGTCAAGAAATCAAATGGCTTATTGCACCGGGCAAATCTTCTGCCAAAGAACTCCTTCAAATGTCAAAAACCAAAAATGTCACTTTGAGGACTAAGGTGCTGATGACCCAAGCTATGGTATTTTCAGTCGCCTCATTACATTCTCAAGCCGGGCAATTAATAAGGAAGATTGAAGAAGAATTGATGCTTCTGAATTATAGTATTGGCTAAGAATGTTGAATATACTATTGTGATTGTTAAGATTGTTTGTCAACTTGGCTGTGCCATGATTCTTAGTGGTTTGGCAGTTTTGATGTGTTTTGGTAGTCATATAATGCTGTGATCACCACTGTGATGAGATTTGATACAATGTGATCACCTCCATGATAGGATCTGCTGTGAGTAGCCAATCAGTTGAAAAGGAGTTTTCTTGGGTTTGTTTCCTGTATCCAATATAGGTGTACTTTCTGCCAAGGCTTGTAGATTTTTGCTCGCACTGGATCTTGCAGGTGGCTCCTATTCTTGGGACTTGAGCTAGCAGCTTACCTGCCACCTTGTCTGCCAATCCTGGGATTTGTTGGTCTTCACAACCTGTGAGCCAGACAGAGCCCTGATGTTTAGCTTGCCGACCTTGGGTTTGCCAGCCTGAGTGGAGGAGCCTCCAGCTTGACCTACAGACCTGGGATGTTTCAGGCTCTACAGCCTCTTGAGCCATTTCCTTTATATAAATCTCTCTACGTATATTACACACTTTACTGGTTTTGCTTCTCTAGAGACAACCAGGGACTACCAGAAGAACAAAAAAATCTGCTCTGGGAGAAGTGCAGCTAGAATTCTCCTTAGAAGCTAGGATGGTAAGACTTTGCCTTATGTACTTTGGACATGTTATCAGGAGGGATCAGTCCCTGGAGAAGCATATCATGCTTGGTAAAGGAGAGGGTGAGCAAAAAAGAGGAACACTCTCAATGAGATGAACTGAAAATTGTGGGCTCAAACATAGCAAGGATTGTGAGCATGATGCAGGACTGGGCAGTGTTTTATATTGTTGTACATAGGGTTGCTATGAGTTGGAACCAAACTGATGGCAGCTAACAAGAAAGCTGATGTCACGAATATTCTGTTTATTGATATGCAGTTGGATATACCTCCTTGGCTTCCTAATGAAACAATTTACTAAAGTTAGAGGACAAGATGTAGTTAATTAAATTATCTTCCTAGTCTCGTGTCCAGTTATAGGCACGGTGACCTTGAACAAAGATGGCCAGACACTGGAAATACTCTTTTTTGAGACCAAGAGCTAGATACTTGGGGAGATGGGCTCTTGTTAACACTACATTTTATCATTGTAGGTACGGGGAGGAGGTTTGTAATAACTAAACCCCTTCAAGTGGATGGATATTGTATGTACTAACTTGGACTGTCAACCTTAAGTGAATATGTTTTAGGCTCTACAGCAGCTAACCATGCAGTGTACACACAGTTCTAAGTTCTGGTTACCTCATTTGTAAAATTAATTGATTCATTTTTTTGTAATGTTAATTAAAAAAATTGAAAATTATGTAATTGTAATATAACTAAATTAAAACATTTTACATAATTAATATAAAAAGAAAACTGAGTCAAGATCCTAGCATAGAGTAAGAGCTTAACACATGCTATTTATTAATATTAGCTCTTGTAATACTGTTTTGAGAATTAAATTATTTATCTTTATATAAATTCTATATAAACCCACAAAACCCAGTGTTACATGTAGCTATATATACATTTGACTTCCATATAGCAAAAATCATCTGAACCTTAAGATAATTATAAGCTGAGTTGTGCTTGGTATAGAGTAGGTGCTTGATAAAGGGCATTTGTTACAATAATTATGATAGGCAGTATTAGTCATTATCATAATTATAATATTATAGCAAACATTCATTAAGTGCTTGCTTTATGGCCAAGCTATGCATAATACAAGTAAGGAGACATTTCCTAGTTTGGAAAATATAGATTCTATCTGGATTACCACATATATTACTGGAAAGTTTGGAATTATCTCTTGAAGATTGAGAAGCAACCAGGATATGGCTTACTGAGTCTCTGCAGATACATGGAGCAAAAGCAGGGCCTCCACAACTGGCCAATCTTTTCCTCAGGAAGCAGCTTCATATCTTTTTAAATGAAAGCATACTAGAATATGTAAAATATATAATCAAATAATATGAGAGGCCTTATAATTGCCTGCAGTAGGAGAACAATGAAAATTTCAAGAGTCAAATTTGTACTCCAAATGCTTTAGACCTTGGTGGTTATTTGGTAACAACTGGTAGGGGTTTTAGAGTCCCTGGTTGGTGCAATGATAGGCAGTCAGCTGATAACCAAAAGGTTGGTGATACATTGCCCACCCACAGGCACCTTGGAAGAAAGGTCTGGCAATCTACTGAAAAATCAGCCATTGAAAACCCTATGGAGCACAGTTCTATTCTGACACACATGGGGTCACCATGAGTTGAAATTGACTAGATAACAATGTGTTTGGTTTAGTTTGGTTTTTGGACCCACATTAAATATCAATGGTAATAATTTTGGATACTATGATTTTATTTAATAACAGGAATATATGGAAGACGATAGTCATTACCAATGGCATTATGTCCTTTTTACTGGAGATTACTCAAAGAAATACTCATTTCAATCTCCAATGATCTGCATTTTAGAACATGAAAGAAATGGTTTCAGTCTGAAAAACTTTATTTGGTCCAGCTGGTGTTTCAATGTCTGAAATGGCTGATCATAGGTAGTATTGTCGCTTGACATTGCTAACCAGACAAGATGTTTACAGAGCCAAGAAAATTACCAAACACTCAGCAAGTTGATTGGTGTTATTCTCATATGCGTAGT
This sequence comes from Elephas maximus indicus, assembly GCF_024166365.1. Lineage (NCBI taxonomy): Eukaryota > Metazoa > Chordata > Mammalia > Proboscidea > Elephantidae > Elephas > Elephas maximus. The sequence continues at coordinate 57,895,569 of NC_064823.1, read as the reverse complement.
TTCAGAGACTGATTGTTAGTTTCTTCTTGTGTGTCCAGGAAGGGAACATAAGTGTATTCTCTAGCTTAGTCTCAGGCTTAATGATTGTCTGGCTCCCACTTAACCAAAGAAAGTTTCACCAAAGCATAAAGGACAATTGAGTGATTTCCTATTATTCCCTCGATGGAGGATAAAAGGGTAGGTAGAAAGGAGGATAAAGAGAAGTAAGGGCGTGGATAAACCAAATTGGACCGCCTTTTGGTATTTCAGAGTTGACTGAATATCAATCTGATAAACACTTTTGGCTCCATAAATCCTCTTAGTAGTTGAAGCATTTTATCGCAGCTTATTAGACTGTGATAAAACATATAGTTCAGTAGATGTCCTCATATATTCTGGAAATTACCAGTACCCATTTATATGGAACCTGTACTACTACTTTTAATTAACTGAAATCATCTGCTTGGAATTATGCTCTCAATTTAGCTCACATTTCAATCTCCATAAATTCTTTCTCAGTGCTTTAGTCTGTGGAATGCAAATGGGTCCTGTGCCAACCCCCAGGAAAGTCTAATGGCAGCAGGCAGTGGCACATTGTGAAGCATTCAGCAATCGTCCAACACTGGGAGAATGCTGTATTAAGCTAGCTTTGTTACGTTGATTTAACTGGAAAAACAATTTTTCACTTATGCTGGATTTACCATCTACTCTTGCCAGAATAGTATTAGTATTTGAATCAAAGATAGTTGGCTTGACCAAAGGAAATTGTTTTCTCCATACAGTATATAAAATAAATACTTGATATTTATGATATTTATTTTTAGTAAAATTATAGGTGAAATTGATACTATTCTACTTAAAATATTTTTTATTTTTTCCCCAGTATGGTACTCAGTGAATTCATACTGTCATTAATGTATCTATTTTAGACTATACCCACACTGTTTTAAAATTTCGTTTTCTTTTTAGGCCCTTGTTTTACTTTTTTTTTTTTTTTGCAAAATTGAAATGAAATATTATTGTTAAGTCTCAACGACCTTCAAGATACATCTATATGAAGGAACATCTATTGATATGCATATTATACACACGCAAAAGATAATTATCAACTGCGTTATAACTTTAAAAAATATGTAATATATGTATTCGGCTTTCAGAGGAGTTGACTAGATGAAGTGAAAGAGAATGTTAGAAGTGTTCAAAAATATTTATGAGGTCACTGTGAGTTGGAATTAACTCCATAGCAACTGTTTTAAGGTATACAAGTAATGGCAAGTTCATCATTTGATTGTTTCCCCACCAAGTCCCCTGTCTACCAGTTCTGCAGCGAAATAGTTCATGTGAGGTTTTGTTGGTTTTAATTTTGCAGACAGACTGAAAAAGTCTGACTTTGATGAGGCTTTTATCTGACTTGTCTCTGCATGAATGATGCTCGTTTCCTTTGTGACCGTCACCATTCCAAGGATAGTTCTCTGCAAACCACAGGTGCTTAATAAATATTGTTGGCTAACTATGCAATTAAGTTGGTAGTACATATTCTTATTTCTTGTGCTTCTTGGCAAACACACTAAAAGAAAACAGTGAGCTAATTTGCATCACATGGGTGAGCACAGAGAGTGTTTAATTCAGCCTAATGTTCTTTCCAAATGGTTCAATATTTCCTTGAATTGAATCTCTTCCTATGATCAGGCAGAGTGAGTAAGATACTCTCTGGGAATAAAATGTTCATCCACGTGATGAAAATTAACTCCTTCAGAGCACCAGGGAGTTAATGGCAAATTATTTCTTCTATATTATCAAAATGAATCAAATTGCCAATTAATCATTTCCCAGGGTATGCCAAACTAAAAGCTACGTTAAAAAAAAAAAAAATGTCTTGGGAAGATAATCTGTGCCTTCTTTTTAGCTTGCCATCTTGCTGGGTCTTATGAATCTTTTTCCCTCCCTTCTGCTCTTTGCTTCATCTTCCTCTAACTTACCTTTTAGATGTATGTATGGAATTAAGGATGTGAATATCTCTTGGGTAGACAAACTAGTGGCCTGTCACACCAGTTAGCTACCTATTCAATAGCATTCCCACTGCCATGCTGGCAGAGCCCTGATTTTGTTCCAGTGTCTAACTCTTTCCCAAGTGAATTAAATATCTTGATGGCTAGGAGCCAATGATGGTTGTCTTTCCTTTTTTCAGTGATTGGCTTAGGTGGCCCAGTATGGTCTATCAGATATGAGGAGAAGTCTATTGGAGGTAGTTGTTGGAAAGATTTTACTCACTGATGAAGAAGGATACAAGAAAGGACCACCTCTCATCTACCACAAGGTGTCTTGGCCTCCAGCTGCTGTAGCCATCTTGTCACTAAGGGAAGAAACAAATTAAGATCAAACTAAGACTGAGGGCCATAGAGCAAATTATGAAAAGAACTGTATCCTTGAAAACATTATTGGGCCCACTGAAGATTCCAGCACCTACCTTAAACCTCAGTTCTAAGAGGAGTATTTGAACAATGAAGAAACCTCTAACATATTTTTAGAAACAAAATGACTCTTGCTTAAACCAGTTGAGACAAAGTTGTAGGCTAATTTCAGATAAATGAAACACTCTGAACCTATACTGACCAGAGTACACAGATATGGGTTTAGGTAGAATCTGGAAAGACTCCAAAATGACCTGTTCTTGTCAAAACAAGATCCCTAGACTCAAATTGGTAGGTGGTCTAAATTCATTTAGAAGTAAAGGCGTTTCTTAGTATTCCACATAGATCATGTGAGATACATAGCATGCTGAAAAGATCATAGTGAAAAAAATATATACTGCCTCTATTTATTAATACTTGTTTAAATATTCCTGTGTAAAGTCAAAACCCTGGTGGCGTGGTGGTTAAGTGCTATGGCTGCTAACCAAAGGGTCAGCAGTTCGAATCCACCAGGCACTCCTTGGAAACTCTATGGGGCAGTTCTACTCTGTCCTATAGGGTCGCTCTGAGTCGGAATCGACTCGACGGCACTGGGTTTGGTTTTTGGTTTGGAAGTCAAATTACTCTTTAAAAACTAAGCGAAATTCTACATTTATTTCTAGTGTTTTGTGATAATTAATAAAGCACCTCAAGATCGCCTTTTCCCAGGGGAAAATTTTAATTGCAAAGCAGAGACAATATTTTGATGAGTCTTTATCATAAGAAGAATACCCACTGTGTGCAGAGAATCTTCTTTGGAATAGAGACCCAAAGAATAAATGGACAATAGCTTTGCTGGAACTAGATTAAAAAAAAATAATAAGTAAAAACAAGACGGCATTGTTTAGACTAAATGTGCATATACCTGGTTATAAAAGTACCAGGAGTAAAAAAGAGAGTCAAAGCTAGAGAGACAAGTGTAAAAGAAAATAACTGTGTAAATAGATTTTTCTATTTTATAAAATTGGTGAACACATTTTACATTTCAACTGTACTTGAAGAAATAATGTTTATTCTGAATTGCTACCCAGAGATCACAAATCCATTTTTAGATAAGTAGTCCTACAACTAAATGTTTTTTGTTGCTGTTGTTGTTCCCCCCCTCCCCACCCCAGTGCCGTCGAGTCAATTCCGACTCATAGCGACCTTATAGGACAGAATAGAACTGCCCCATTAGGTGCTGTCAAGTCAGTTTTGACTCATAGCAACCCTGTGTACTACAGAAGGAAACACTGCCCAGTCCTGTGTCATGATCACTATCTTTGTTATGCTTGAGCCCATTGTTACAGCCACCGTGTCAATCCATCTCATTGAGGTCTTCCTCTTTTTCACTGACCCTCTACTTTACCAAGCATGATGTCCTCCAGGGACTGATCCCTCCCTGATAACATGTCCAAAGTATGTAAGATGTAGTCTCCATCCTTGGCAACTAAATATTGGGAAAGAACATTATCACAATGACATTTCAAATGAAAGAAAAGCATATTTCATATTCCTAAAAATAGTGAAACATATTCATCTGAACATCTGGTCATTTCAGATGAAAAAATAAAAAATGTTTGCAGTGAATTGAATAGTCTTACATTAAAAGTCAAAGACAAATTGAGACTGAGAACAAAAGAAACACTTGTGTGCTTTACAAAGTTAGTCACTTAGGTAACTAATTAGTACTAGATGACACACAAGTTTTTAGTTTGCAGTGGTGCCAAGTGAGCTACCCAAAAGGGCACTCAATGACTATAATCTTGTTAACCTTGACTACAAAACAGAATGGCATTCACATCTTACTTTGTCTATCTGTTAAAAAAAAGAAAAGAATAAGTTGTAGTCTTTCCTTAAAACAATATCATCTTTCATTTTTCTTGGCTTTTGTAAAATACCATTATAGTTAAAAGATAATTTGCATAATGCTTTTGAAGGGCTTAATAGCTGTAATAATTCTAATCTACTATGGAATGTTTATAATACATAAAGAGATGAACCTTTTTTTATTGGGAAGGAGGATTATTAAGGCACACTATCTAATCAAGATATAATGATAATAAATGTGTAGGTGACTCTTATGAGTTCATTTTTTCTGTACAGAAGTTTTAGATTTTCCTGTAGTGAATTGGCCAATGACTTCCTTTGGAAAAAAGACTTCCTTAGAAAATGAGGTCCTTTCTAATGGTTTATCTTAAAATTTGTTTGTTCTTCTCAGTGTGATACCTGTTCTAGTCTTAGGGATTTTAACTCAAATCATTTGAAAGGATCTTTGTAGAGAATATTACTTTCACCTTTTATCCTGCTTTTAATCTTTCAGGTTCTTTCCTCATACTCAAGTTCTAGATAACTAATAGTAACAAAAAGCAAAATGGAGATTGCTTTGGTATGTTTTGAACACAGATATGCTATCTATACAATGCTGCTCCTCTAAATATGTCAAATGTTAATTTGATATTAATTATAATAATCAACTTGTTTTATGGAAGAAAACTAGCTCATATTTCAATAAATAATTTATTAGACTTTTCTAAATATCTTCCCCATAAATTCAGCTGCTTTGGAAACAAAGTCTTGGGTTTGCATCTGGAGCTACCTGCTTATTTATGATGTGACTTTTTTGAATTACTGCTCTTGACTGTTGCTTCTTTATGTATAGATTGAACATAGTAAGAATAGGCCCCGAGATTATTGTGAAAGTTAAATGAGGTGATATATGTGAGAATGACCAGCACATTATATACACCTATATAAATAAAAGGAATATACAGTATGCAGTAAATTGTCAATAATATTTCTTTTAAAATGATGCATTATTCCTAAATTTTTGATGAATCAACTTTGTTTACGCATCCAGAATGTGTTATTTCTATTTCAAGCATCAGTAAGAATGATAATACCATCATTTTCTGAGTGCATCAGAACTTCTTGGAAGAATTAATTAATAAATAATTACATATGTGTATATTTAAATAGTTTTAAATAAAAGAATGGTTCAAAAAAAGTTTTTAAAAATATTGTCAACATCTTCAGCTGGTTATACAATTCATAGCTCCACCCATACACCCATAAAAAGATTTCAAATTTTTGAGCAAATGTTTTTTGCAGTTGATATGTAGGTAAATACCAAGGCTGAATTCTATGTTGTAGATGTGAAATGTGGGTTTTATCATTTACCAATATGTGAAAGTGTGCAGAGTCTAACTCCAGAGAATATTGAAAGCATAGGTATTGCATGAAACATACTATTGTAGCCTTAATCACTCTAACAAAAGATTCAAAGGAAGTATTTCTGATTCATAAGTCTGAGAAGAAATATGTTTCCTTTCCAATGCCATAAAAAGTCTATACTTAAATATAATGATTTTAATGAACTTTTGGAGTCCCTGGGTGGCGGAAACAGCAAAACACTTGACTGCTAGCCAAAATGTTGATGGTTAGAATCCACCCAGAGACAGAAAGAGATAATGAATGTGGATCATTACAGGGACATTAATCTTCTATTTTAACACAGACTGCTTGTTTTGGAGACTGTGTTGTGCTTGGGGTCCTAAAATCTTGCAACCACCAATACAAGACATGAGAATTGGTCTCCATTTGGAAGACAGGCTTGGTGATATGCTTCTGAAAGGTCATAGCCTTGAAAACCCTAAGGAGCAGTTCAACTCTGCACACATGGGGTCACCAGGAGTTGGAATCTATTTGATGGCAGCTAACAATAGCAAGAGATGTACTTTTACAATTATTTTATCGTTCTTTCCCTTTACTTATTTCAATATATTGCCACATATTTTAGTTAAAGTCTAGTTAAGACTTTAGATGCATTGACATAAGAAGTTCCAAGTCTAGTTGTTATAGGCCTGATAGCTTATTGTTATTTCTCCTGGTCATTTTCATTTTGTAGCATTGAGATAAATGTTGTCATAAAAGGATGCTCCATGTAGCACATCACCTATTTCAATGAACATATTATATGTTTGTTTGGAATGAAGGCCTCCTTGGTTTCCTGTCCTCTGCCGTGATGCTTCTGAGAAGCGGCATCAGTACTTCACTTGAGATTAGGCTTTGCTTCACTTCAAAGAGAATTGAAGTGACTTCTAACAATATGATTTGTAAGGTCTCACGGGAAAGAAAGGACTATACACATAAGAAATATGTATATAAGAAACATAACTTCAGGAGACAGACTACTTTCATTATTATGTATAGAATAAGACAAGCAGAGTAATATATACAACTTATACATTCATTTCATGATCATTGACAAATTATTTACCCACATGTGTGTATATGAATGACTTGAAAGTTATCTCAGAGACTTGCATATCTTGTTCATTACTTTTTCCATTGTCTCAAACATTGGCTGAAACAGAATAGTACTTTATTAACATTTTTTGAACAAATGAATAAATAAACTATCATAGCATTATCCAGGGATATCATTTTAGGCATAAAATGGTGCATATGGATTGAAATTACCTGCATGAATGTATCTATTTCTCAAATGAATCTGGTAGTTGTCTAGACACATAAAAAACATACAAAGTGTAAAAATTCTTTTACTTCCTGTATAAGGGTCAATTATATGCTTCCCCCCCAGATTGCAAGTTGTCTGCATTCTCCAAAACAGATGCTCTCAAAATTTATTCTGCATGAAAAATACCTGAAAATATATTTATTCATATTCCCTACTTTTAATTATAAATTATTATTAAAAAAAAATCTGTTTACCCAAACCCAGACTAAGGAACAGAACATTACATTGAACCTGTGTGCTCATCCCCATGCATCACCTTGTGTTCCCACCAGAAGTGACTGCTATCCTGAGCTTGGCATTAATCATCCCACTGCTTTTCTTTATTCTGACTCCTAACTACCCTATAGGACAGAGTAGAACTGTCCCATAGGGTTTCCAAGGAGCAGCTGGCAGATTAGAACTGCTGACCTTTTGCTTAGCAGCCAAGCTCGTAACCAGATTAATTTTTTATATATAAGTATATATGTGTGTGTGTGTGTGTGTCTGTATATATGTATGGGAGATTGTTTAAATATGTATTTCTGGGACCTACCTCCATATACTCTGATTCTGTAGATGTGGGATAGGGTTTGGGAAACTGAATTTCCCAGGTGATTCTGATGGAGATGAATCTGGGTCATAGGTGAACAAATACCAAATGAATCCCCATAGATGGACAGAAAGAGATAATGAATGTGGATCATTACAGGGACATTAATCTTCTATTTTAACACAGACTGCTTGTTTTGGAGACTGTGTTGTGCCTGGGGTCCTAAAATCTTGCAACCACCAATACAAGACATGAGAATTGGTCTCCATTTGCCTGGAACAATGGAGAAAGATGGAGATTCCCAGAAATAGGAGGAGGATATGGAATGTGGGGCTAAGTGACTCCAGGAACAACTGCCTCCTTTGTCACTAGAAGAACTGGTTGGTGCCTCACTACCATTACTGAACATTTTGATCAAAGATTCTATAGAAGAATTTTGATCAAAAGGGAGGAAATGGAAAGCAGAATTGCAAATTCTCATGGTCTCCAGACTTTCTGGAACCAAGAGACCATATGAATCCATAAAATTATTGCCCTAAGATAATCTTTAAAACTTAAACCAAAAATATGCCCTAAAATCTTAAAACCAAAAATAATTAACTATTAAAAAATGCCCACCTTGATCATTATGCTCTTTTAAGAGCTATCTATATGGGATCAAAGTGACAGGAGCAACTCAAAAGATTAGAGAGAAACCCAAGGAGGCAGTAAGTTTGTTAAGGGGGGGAATAACTCAGAAATGGAGAGTGAGAACAGTTGCATGACACACAAAATGTAATCAATATCACTGAATTCTATGTGTTGAAATGGTTGAATTGGTGTAGGTTTTGCTGTGCATATTCCCAACAACAACAACAAAATAACACTAAGGGAAAAAAAAAAAATTACAGGCTATGTACCAGACTGTCACATGTACAGTTGCCATTTATGTTGTTCAAAAAAGGTATTTGCAACCATTGGTTCTTGATCACACACTACCTCCTGAAATGGCTGAATGTTGACCAGTTATTTTTGCTTTCGGAGGGGGCCAAGATGGCTGACTAGGTAGACGCTACCTCGGATCCCTCTTGCAACAAAGACTTGGAAAAACAAGCGAATCGATCACATACATGACAATCTACGAACCCTGAACAACAAACACAGATTTAAAGAGTTGACCTGAATGACAGACACAGAGAACGAACAACTACGGGGAACCAGAGACTGTTTTTGGAGCCTGGAGCCAGCGTCCCAGTCAGGCGGCTTCATTAACATTGGAATTTCCTGAGCTAGAGGGAGAGCAGCTCCACGGCTTTTCTTTTCCCTTTTTTTTTTGGTCTTTTTCTAACCCATTCTTCCCGCTTGAGAGAAGCAACCACAAAAAACCCAGGGACCAAAAATCCTTCCCTAATTGGACTAAAAACACAGAACCAGCTCCAGCCAAGCATATGTGATCCATATCTTGGGCTTTCATCCCTACAGGGAACAAGGTGGCTATTATAATGCAAAGGCATTTCAGATAGGGATCTGACGGCATCTGTTTTAGCAGATTTACTGGAAAAACAAGTTTCCCAGGTCTGATATCTCTGTGTATTCAACAGAGCCCTAACTGACCCACAATAAGGAACTGAGGGCTGAAGCTCCCCCCAGACCACATAACCTCCTGCCTTAGGGGTCTAAGGAGGGTGACACCTACCAATCTGTAGAGGTACTTGCATTGGGGGCCTAAGGTACAGCTGCAGAGCCCTCCCACCAAGGTGCTTTAGGAATAGAGACACACCTAGCTCACTGACACTTGGGGGAAGCCTGTCAGCACCCTGCCCCCCCAGAGTGTGAACCCCAGCTGCTAATAGAATCTGGTGCACACAACTATCACCACTACTTCTCAAGGTGGATAGGTGTTAGGGTGCAGCACACACCTGATGACCCAAAATCAGATTCTACTCAAGAGTAGTGAATGGACTCTTATGCTTATATATCTGGTAACAGCCCAAACCAGCTGGTAATAGGACATAACTGACTCAAGGGCTACAACAATCAAGACAGCACAATCTAGCAGCCCAACCACATATATTGAAAGAAAACAAAACAAGATAAGACTCAGTGAGCAAATATAGAATAAATCACTACAATATCTTAGTGATGGCTCGGAGACAGCAGTCAATATCAAACCACATAAAGAAGCAGACCATGACAGCTTCTCCAACCCCCCAAACAAAAGAATCAAAATCTTTCCCAAATGAAGATACAATCCTGGAATTATCAGATACAGAACATAAAAAACGAATTTACAGAATGCTTCAAGACATCAGGGATGACCTCAGAAATGAAATAAGGCAAACTGCAGAAAAAGCCAAGGAACACACTGATAAAACTGTTGAAGAACTCAAAAAGATTATTCAAGAACATAGAGGAAAAATTAATAAGTTGCAAGAATCCAAAGAGAGACAGCATTCAGAAATCCAAAAGATTAACAATAAAATTACAGAATTAGACAACGCAATAGGAAGTCAGAGGAGCAGACTCGAGCAATTGGAATGCAGAGTGGGAAATCTGGAGGACCAGGGAATGAACACCAACATAGCTGAAAAAAAAATCAGATAAAAGAATTAAAAAAAATGAAGAAACCCTAAGAATCATGTGGGACCCTATCAAGAAGGATAACTTGTGTGTGATTGGAGTCCCAGAACAGGGAGGGAGGACAGAAAACACAGAGAGAATAGTTGAAGATCTGCTGACAGAAAACTTCCCTGACATCATGAAAGACAAAAGGATATCTATCCAAGATGCTCATCGAAGCCCATTTAAGACTGATCCAAAAAGAAAACACCAAGACATATTATCATCAAACTTGCCAAAACCAAAGATAAAGAGAAAATTTTAAAAGCAGCCAGGGATAAAAGAAAGGTTTCCTACAAGGGAGAATCAATAAGAATAAGTTCAGACTACTCAGCAGAAACCATGTAGGCAAGAAGGCAATAGGATGACACATACAGAGCACTAAAGGAGAAAAACTGCCAGCCAAAGATCATATATCCAGCAAAACTCTCTCAGAAATACGAAGGAGAAATTAAGACATTTACAGATAAACAAAGCTTAGAGAATTCGCAAAAACCAAACCAAAGCTACAAGAAATACTAAAGGAAATTGGTGAGAAAACCAATAATATCAGATACCTGCACAACACAAGGTCACAGAACAGAACATCCTGATATCAACTCAAATAGGGAAATCACAAAAACAGATTAAGATCAATTTTAAAAAAAATGCTCAAAACAGGGAATCATTGAAGTCAATATGTAAAAGATCACAATAATCAAAAAGAGGGACTAAATACAGGTGGCATAGAACTGCCATATGGAGAGGGATACAAGGCAATATAGGAGAATACAAGTTAGGTTTTTACTTAGAAAAATAGGGGTAAATATTAAGGTAACCACAAAGAGGTATAACCACTCCATAACTCAAAATAAAAACCAAGAAAAACGTAACGACTCAGCAAACATAAAGTCAAATACTATGAAAATAAGGATCACGCAATTTACAAAGAAAAAAATTTCAGCACAAAAAAGTAAGTGGAAAAATGAAATTGTCAGCAACACACATAAAAAGGCATCAAAATGACAACACTAAACACTCACTTATCAATAATTACGCTGAATGTAAACGGACTAAATACACCAATAAAGAGACAGAGTCTCAGACTGGATAAAGAAACACGATCCGTCTATACGCTGCCTACAAGAGACACACCTTAGACTTAGAGACACAAACAAACTAAAACTCAAAGGATGGAAAAAAATATATCAAGCAAACAATAAGCAAAAAAGAAGAGGAGTAGCAATATTAATTTCTGACAAAATAGACTTTAAAGTTAAATCCACCACAAAGGATAAAGAAGGACACTACATAATGATAAAAGGGACAATTGACCAGGAAGATATAACCATATTAAATATTTATGCACCCAATGACAGGGCTGCAAGATACAGAAATCAAATTTTAACAGAACTGAAAAGTGAGATAGACACCTCCACAATTATAGTAGGAGACTTCAACACACCACTTTCGGAGAAGGACAGGACATCCAGGAAGAAGCTCAATAGAGACACGGAAGACCTAATTACTACAATCAACCGACCTGACCTCATTGACTTATACAGAACTCTCCACCCAACTGCTGCAGAGTATATTTTTTTTTCTAGCACACATGGAACATTCTCTAGAATAGACTACATATTAGGTCATAAAACAAACCTTTGTAGAATCCAAAATATCGAAATCTTACAAAGCATCTTCTCAGACCACAAGGTCATAAAAGTGGAAATCAGTAACAGAAAAATTAGGGAAAAGAAATCAAATACTTGGAAACTGAACAATACCCTGCTCAAAAAAGACAGGGTTATAGAAGACATTAAGGAGGGAATAAGGAAATTCATAGAATGCAACGAGAATGAAAATATTACCTATTAAAACCTCTGGGACACAGCAAAAGCAGTGCTCAGAGGCCAATTGATATCGATAAATGCACACATACAAAAAGAAGAAAGAGCCAAAATCAGAGAACTGTCCCTACAACTTGAACAAATAGAAACTGAGCAACAAAAGAATCAATCAGGCACCAGAAGAAAACAAATAATAAAAATTAGAGCTCAACTAAATAAATTAGAAAACAGAAACACAATTGAAAGAATTAACAAAGCCAAAAGTTGGTTCTTCGAAAAAATTAACGAGATTGATATACCATTGGCCAGACTGACTAAAGAAATACAGGAAAGGAAACATATAACCCGAATAAGAAACAAGAAGGGCCACATCACAACAGACCCAAGTGAAAATAAAAGAATCATATCAGATTATTTTGAAAAATTGTACTCTCACAAATTTGCAAACCTAGAAGAAATGGATGAATTCCTAGAAAAACACTACCTACCTAAACTAACACAATCAGAAGTAGAACAACTAAATAGACCCATAACAAAAAAAGAGATTGAAACGGTAATAAAAAAACTCCCAACAAAAGGAAGCCCTGGCCCGGATGGCTTCACTGCAGAGTTCTACCGAACTTGCAGAGAAGAGTTAACACCACTACTACTAAAGGTATTTCAAAGCATAGAAAATGATGGAATACTGCCTAACTCATTCTATGAAGCCACCATATCCCTGACACCAAAACCAGGCAAAGACATCACACAAAAAAAAAGAAAATTACAGACCTATATCCCTCATGAACATAGATGCAAAAATCCTCAACAAAATTCTAGCCAATAGAATTCAACAACATATCAAAAAAATAATCCACCACGACCAAGTGGGATATTTTTTATTCAAGGCTGGTTTAATATTAGAAAAACCATTAATGTAATCCACCATATAAATAAAACAAAAGACAAAAACCACATGATCTTATCAATAGATGCAGAAAAGGCATTTGACAAAGTCCAACACCCATTTATGATAAAAACTCTTACCAAAATAGGAATTGAAGGAAAATTCCTCAACATAATAAAAGGCATCTATACAAAGCCAACAGCCAACATCACTCTAAATGGAGAGAGCTTGAAAGCATTTCCGTTGAGAACGGGAACCAGACAAGGATGCCCTTTATCACCGCTCTTATTCAACATTGTGCTAGAAGTCCTAGCCAGAGCAATTAGGCTAGACAAAGGAATAAAGGGCATCCGGATTGGCAAAGAGGAAGTAAAATTATCTCCATTTGCAGATGACATGATCTTATACACAGAAAACCCTAAGGAATCCTCTAGAAAACTACTGAAACTAATAGAAGAGTTTGGCAGTCTCAGGTTATAAGATAGACATACAAAAATCACTTGGATTCCTCTACATCAACAAAAAGAACATCAAAGAGGAAATAACCAAATCAATACCATTCACAGTAGCCCCCAAGAAGATAAAATACTTAGGAATAAATCTTACCAAAGATGTAAAAGACCTATACAAAGAAAACTACAAAGCACTACTACAAGAAATTAAAAAGGACATACTTAAGTAGAAAAACATACCTTGCTCATGGATTGGAAGACTTAACATAGTAAAAATGTCTATTCTACCAAAAGCCATCTATACATACAATGCACTTCCGATCCAAATTCCAATGACACTTTTTAATGTGATAGAGAAACAAATCACCAACTTCATATGGAAGGGAAAGAAGCCTCGGATAAGCAAAGCATTACTGAAAAAGAAGAAGAAAGTGGGAGGCCTCAATCTACCTGATTTCAGAAGCTATTATACAGCCACAGTAGTCAAAACAGCCTGGTACTGGTACAACAACAGGTACATAGACCAATGGAACAGAATTGAGAACCCAGACATAAATCCATCCATATATGAGCAACTGATATTTGACAAAGGCCCAGTGTCAGTTAATTGGGGAAAAGATAGTCTTTTTAAAAAATGGTGCTGGCATAACTGGATATCCATTTGCAAAAAAATGAAACAGGACCCATACCTCACACCATGCACAAAAACTAACTCCAAGTGGATCAAAGACCTAAACATAAAGACTAAAACGATAAAGATCATGGAAGAAAAAATAGGGACAACGTTAGGAGCCCTAATACAAGACATAAACAGAATACAAAACATTACCAAAAATGACGAAGAGAAACCGGATAACTGGGAGCTCCTAAAAATCAAACACCTATGCTCATCTAAAGACTTCACCAAAAGAGTAAAAAGACCACCTACAGATTGGTCAAGAATTTTCAGCTATGACATCTCAGACCAGCGCCTGATCTCTAAAATCTATACGATTCTGTCAAAACTCAACCACAAAAAGACAAACAACCCAATCAAGAAGTGGGCAAAGGATATGAACACACACTTCACTAAATAAGATATTCAGGCAGCTAACAGATACATGAGAAAATGCTCTCGATCATTAGCCATTAGAGAAATGCAAATCAAAACTACGATGAGATTCCATCTCACTCCAACAAGGCTGTCATTAATCCAAAAAACACAAAAGAATAAATGTTGGAGAGGCTGCGGAGAGATTGGAACTCTTATACACTGCTGGTGGGAATGTAAAATGGTACAACCACTTTGGAAATCTATCTGGTGTTATCTTAAACAGTTAGAAATAGAACTACCATACAACCCAGAAATCCCACTCCTCGGAATATACCCTAGAGAAATAAGAGCCTTCACACAAACAGATATATGCACACCCATGTTTATTGCAGCTCTGTTTACAATAGCAAAAAGCTGGAAGCAACCAAGGAGTCCATCAATGGATGAATGGGTAAATAAATTGTGGTATATTCACACAATGGAATACTACGCATCGATAAAGAACAGTGACGAATCTGTGAAACATTTCATAATATGGAGGAACCTGGAAGGCATTATGCTGAGCGAAATTAGTCAGAGGCAAAAGGACAAATATTGTATAAGACCACTATTATAAGATCTTGAGAAATAGTATAAACTGAGAACACATACTTTTGTGGTTACGAGAGGGGGGAGGGAGGGAGGGTGGGAGAGGGTTTTTTACTGATTAATTTTTAGATAAGAACTACTTTAGGTGAAGGGAAGGACAATACTCAATACATGGAAGGTCAGCTCAACTGGACTGGACCAAAAGCAAAGAAGTTTCTGGGATAAACTGAATACTTCAAAGGTCAGCGTAGCAAGGGCAGGGCTTTGGGGACCATGGTTTAAGGGGACTTCTAAGTCAATTGGCAAAATAATTCTATTATGAAAACATTCTGCATCCCACTTTGAAATGTGTCTTCTGGGGTCTTAAATGCTGGCAAGCGGCCATCTAAGATGCATCAATTGGTCTCAACCCAACTGGATGAAAGGAGAATGAAGAACACCAAGGTCACACGATAACTAAGAACCCAAGAGACAGAAAGGGCCACATGAACCAGAGACCTACATCATCCTAAGACCAGAAGAACTAGTGGGTGCCCGGCCACAACCGATGACTGCCCTGGCAGGGAGCACAACAGAGAACCCCTGAGGGAGCAGGAGATCAGTGGGATGCAGACCCCAAATTCTCATAAAAAGACCAGACTTAATGGTCTGACTGAGACTAGAGGAATCCCGGCGGTCATGGTCCCCAAACCTTCTGTTGGCCCAGGACAGGAACCATTCCCGAAGACAACTCATCAGACATGAAAGGGACTGGACAGTGGGTAGGAGAGAGATGCTGATGAAGAGTGAGCTATTTATATCAGGTGGACACTTGAGACTGTGTTGGCATCTCCTGTCTGGAGGGGGGATGTGAGGATAGAGAGAATGGGAAGCTGGCAAAATTGTCACGGAAGGAGAGACTGGAAGGGTTGACTCATTGGGGGAGAGCAAGTGGGAGTACGGAGTAAGGTGTATATAAACTTATATGTGACAGTCTGACTTGATCTGTAAACGTTCACTTGAAGCTCAATAAAAGTTAATATAAGAAAAAAAAGGTATCTGCAATGAAGAAGTCCTTGGTCTTGCAAAATTCTGTCATGAGATCTCCAGCATCGTTTGTATCACCAAGACCATATTTTCCAACTATTGTTCCTTCTTTCTTTCCAACTTTTGTATTCCAATCACCAGTAATTATCAATGCATCTTGATTGCATGTTTGATCAATTTCAGACTGCCAAAGTTGGTAAAATCTTCAATTTCGTCAATTTTGATCTTAGTGGTTGGTGCATAAATTTGAATAAACTGTTGTATAAACTGATCTTCTTTGCAGGGGTATAGATATTATTCTACCTCTGACAGTGTTGTTCTTCAGGATAGATCTTGAATTTTTTTTTTTTTAACCATGAATGCAACACTATTCCTGTTCAATTTGTCAATCCTGGCATAGTAGGCCATATGATTGTCCTTTTCAAAACGGAGAATAGCAGTCCATTTCAGCTCACTAATGCCTAGGATATTGATGTTTATGTGTTCCATTTCATTTTTGACGATTTCCAATTTTCCTAGATTCATACTTCCTACATTCCATGTTCCAATTATTAAAGGATGTTTGAAGCCATTTCTTCTCATTTTGAGTCGTGCGAAATCAGCAAATGAAGGTCCTGAAAGCTTGACTCCATCCACATTGTTAAAGTCGACTCTACTTGAGGAGGTGGTTCTTCCCCAATCATATTTTGAGTGTCTTCCAACCTGAGGGGCTCATTTTCTGTCACTACATGAGACAGAGTTCCTCTGCAATTCACTAGGTTTTCACTTGCTAATTTTTTTCACAGAAAGACTGCTGGATCCTTCTTCCTTGCCAGATGGAATACACAGGAAACAAGTTGACTATATCTGTGGAAAGAGATGATGGAAAAGTTCAATATCATCAGTCAGAACAAGGCCAGGAACCAACTGGTGAAGAGAGCATCAACTGCTCATATGCAAGTTCAAGCTGAAGTCGAAGGTGAAGAAAATTAAAACAAGTCTCTGAGAGCCAAAATATGACCTGGAATATACCCCACCTGAATTTAGAGACCAACTCAAGAATAAATTCAATGCATTGAACATTAATTTACATCATGTACATTATACATGAAGAAACCAACCCAAAAACCCAGTGCCAAGGGGTTATTAAAAAGACAAGAAAGAAAGAAAAGACTGATATGCATGTCAGAAGAAACTCTGAAACTGGCTCTGAACGTCAAGCAGCTAAAGTGAGTGCAAGAAATGGTGAAGCAAAGGAGCTGAACAGAAGATTTGAAAGGGTGGCTTGAGAAAACAAAGTAAAGTATTATAAGGAAATGTACAAAGACCTGGAGGTAGAAAACCAAAATGGAAGAACATGCTCAGCATTTTTCAAGCTGAAAGAACTGAAGAAAAAATTCAAGTCTTGAGTTGCATTAGGGAAGGATTCTACCTGGAAAACATTGAACAACACAGGAAGCATCAAAAAAAGATACCAAAAATAACTGGTCAGTGTTCAGTCACTTCAGGAGGTAGCATATGATCAAGAACAAATGGAACTAAGGGAAAAAGTCCAAGCTGCACTGAAGGCATTGGTAAAAAACAAGGCTCCAGGAATCGATGAAATACCAACTGAGATATTTCAACAAATGGATGCAGTGCTGGAAGTGCTCACTAGTCTATGTTAAGAAATTTGGAAGACAGCTACCTGGCCAATGGAGAGAAAGAGGTCCAAATTCGTACCCGTTCCAAAAAAGTGATCCAACAGAATGTGGAATCTGTCAAACAATATCACTAATATCACATGCTAGTAAAATTTTGCTGAAGATCATCCAAAAGTGACTGCAGTGGTATATTGACAAGGAAGTACCAGAAGTTCAAGCCAGATTCAGAAGAGGACATAGAACCAGAGATATCCTTGCTGATGTCAGATGGGTCCTGGCTGAAAGCAGAGAATACCAGGAAGATGTTTACCTGTGTTTTATTGACTATGCAAAGGCATTCAACTAGGTGGATCATAAAAAATTATGCATTACTTTGGCAAGAATGTGAATTTCAGAAAAATTAATTGTAAACATGAGGAAGGTGTACATAGACCAAGAAGAGGGAGTCATTCGAACAGAACAAGGAGATACGGAGTGGTTTAAAGTCAGAAAAATCGTGCATCGGGGTTGAATCCTTTCACCACACTTATTCAATCTGTATGCTGAGTAAATAATCCAAGAAGCTGTACTATATGAAGAGGAATGGCGTATCAGGATTGGAGGAAGACTCAGTAACAGCCTTCTATATGCAAATGGCACAACCTTGTTTGCTGAAAGTGAGAGGACTTGAAGCTACTTACTGAAGAAAATCAAAGAACACAGCCTTCAGTATGGATTACACCTCAACATAAAGAAAACAAAAATCCTCACAACTGGGCCAATAAGCAACATCATGATAAACGGGAAAAAGATTGAAGTCGTCAAGGGTTTCATTTTACTTGAATCCGGAATCAATGCCCATGGAAGCAGCAGTCAAGAAATTAAAGGTGGTATTGCATTGTGCAAATCTTCTGCAAGATAACTCTTTAAGGTGTTGAAAAGCAAAGATGTCTTGAAGACTAAGGTGCACCTGACCCAAGGTATGGTACCTTCAATCTCTTCATAAGCATGTGAAAACTGGACAATGAATAAGGAAGATCAAAGAAGAACTGATGCCTTTGAATTATGGTGTTCTCAAAAAATGCTATATATACCATGGATTACCAGAAGAAAGAACAGGTCTGTCTTGGAAAAAGCACAGCCAGGATAATCTTTAGAAACAAGGGTGGCAAGACTTTGTCTGTCATACTTTGAACATGTTATCAGGAGAGACCAGTCCCTGGAAAAGAACATTGTGCTTGGTAAAGTAGAGGTCAGTGAAAAAGAGGAAGACCCTCAACAAGATAGACACAGTGGCTGCAACAATGGGCTCAAGGATAAGATTGATTGTGAGAATGGCACAGGTCCGGGCAGTGCTTTCTTCCATTGTACACAGGGTAGCTATGATACAGAACCAACCACAATCGGATTCCTGGATTCAAGTCCAGGTTATGATGTATATTGGTAATGTAATACTTGGGCAAATTTTTTAAACTCCAATTTCTCAATTTCTTCTTTGGTAAATGAATATAATAATGGGATATACTTCATCTGTATGTTATAGGATACATATACATACATGAAGTGTTTAAAACAGTGAGTAGTATATGGTAACCACTAAATGATGATAGTTATTATCACTACTTTCTCTGATGCCAATTTGTTAGATGCTTTTTTAGTACTTTATTTTCGTAGACTTTCCTGACTTTTTTTCTCTTATGTTTCTCTTGTACTAATGTGAGTGGCATGATTTTTATTTTATATAGTTCTTTTGTCTAATGACTAATAAATCTGTACTTACATATTTTGTTTCTAAGGCCAATAAGAATGTTAGTGTAAGGGGGCAGGCCAAGAACCATTCCAGAACTGGAGCTTAGTTTGCCCTTTGGACCATGTGGACTCTAAACCCTCAATGACTTGAACACCTGTTTGGCGTCTTATATATAAAATCTGTTTTCTCCTGTGCTTCTCCCATGCATGGGCCATGCTTTGTACCAAGAAGGAAATGTAGGAGAAGTTTTAATAATACAGTGAATACATTAAAATCTCTTTGTTAGAATCCTTGGAAGAATGTACAATATGTGATTGGAAATTAAGCCTCTACTTGTCCAGTAAACTAAAATCCTCACCTTATTCTTATATTCATAAACATTTATTAAACACCCTCTGCTAGACACTGCACTAGGTGCTAGGTATCTAATAAGGAAGAGGACAGATTATGTTGCTACCCTTATAGAGTTTACGATCCATTGTAGCAGGAAAGGATTCGGAAAACAAACAAATAAAGAAGAAAGTTCCAGTTAGTTGCAGACCTCTTTGGAATTAGTGAGTTTCTTATGGCACCATTTGTTTCGCTAATTGATCTGACCAAGGAATCTTGTGCATTTTTCTGATTTATAGGATTTTCCAATTATGGTACCAAAAAAACCCAAAAACCAAACCCATAGCCGTCGAGTCGATTCCGACTCATTAGCGACCTTATAGGACAGAGTAGAACTGCCTCATAGGGTTTCCAAAGAGCACCTAGTGGATTCAAAAAGTTAGCTAACTTTTGGTTAGCAGCCATAGCTCTTAACCACTATACCACCAGGGTTACAATGGAGTAAAAAAGATAGTACTACCAAAAATCAGCTGTATCACTCAGTCTCAGTAACTGCAAAATCAATTAGGTTTAAACTCAAAACAGCAAATCAAATTATTTTGTCCAGTTCCATATGCAAAAGTCTTCGAGAATGCTGAAGAGTGGGGACTTAAATTCAATGTCCTGTGCTGTGAACCTTCAATTCAAGGTTTACTAGTATTTGGACATTTCCCAAACAATGCTAAATTTAAACACAGTATTGATGAATTAGTTCCGCTGGTGAATTATATTACTTTTTCTAGTTCAGAATGTTTTACTAAATAGTGGTCCCAATCTTTTAACTTACCTATTATGCCTACTTCTATCAGTCTTTTCAAAGCAATTTTCAGCATTTATATAGCATGTCAGCAGATTTTAGAATAATTTTTATCATTTTGTTGGTTTCTTTTTAAAGCTAGGCTATATATTCTCTATGAAATTTTATAATTTTTATAAAATTATAAGATGATTTTCTGAGCACACAAAATTCTGAGTTCATGATAAAAAAAAAGAGTTCATGATAGCAATATATTAATCTCTGAAGAGAGAAAATTATTACAAATTTAATAAATTGCAGTTCTGCTTATATTTCTAGTTGACAAACAGTCTTTAAAGTAACAGCTTAGCCATTAGTTAATAATTGCAATTGATAAGTGAAGTAATTCCTCATAAATAGACTTTGCATACTTTAGTATATATCATTATAAAACTTGGTCTTCTCGAGAGGCCCTTTGAAATCTTCTGTTCGGTTCTTTTATTTCATCAATTCTTCCTTTTGCTTTAACTGCTGGACGCTCAAGAGCAAGTTTCAGAGTCTCCTCTGACATACATCTTGGTCTTTTCTTTATTTCCTGTCTTTTCAGTGACCTCTTGCTTTCTTCATGGACGATGTCCTTGATGTCATTCCACAACTCGTCTGGTCTGAGGTCACTAGTGTTCAGTGCGTCAAATCTATTCTTCAGATGGTCTCTAAATTCAGGTGGGATATACTCAAGGTCATATTTTGGCTCTCGTGGACTTGCTCTGATTTTCTTCAGTTTCAGCTTGAACTTGCATATAAGCAATTGATGGTCTGTTCCCACAGTTGGCCCCTGGCCTTGTTCTGACTGATGATATTGAGATTTTCCATCATCTCTTTCCACAGGTGTAGTCAATTTGATTTCTGTGTGTTCCATCTGGCGAGGTCCATGTGTATAGTCGCCATTTATGTTGGGGAAAAAAGGTATTTGCAATGTAGAAGTCACTGGTCTTGCAAAATTCTATCGTTCCATCTCCGGCATTGTTTCTGTCACCAAGGCCACATTTTCCAACTATTGGTCCTTCTTCTTTGTTTCCAACTTTTGCATTCCAATCACCAGTAATTATCAATGCATCTTGATTGCATGTTTGATCAATTTCAGACTGCAGCATCTGATAAAAATCTTCTATTTCTTCGTCTTTGGCCCTAGCAGTTGGTGCGTAAATTTGAATAATAGTCGTATTAACTGGTCTTCCTTGTAGGTGTATGGATATTATCCTATCACTGACAGCGTTGTACTTCAGGACAGATCTTGAAACATTCTTTTTGACGATGAATGAAACACCAATCCTCTTCAAGTTGTCATTCCCAGCATAGTAGAGTATATGATTGTCCGATTCAGAATGGCCAATACCAGTCCATTTCAGCTCACTAGTGCCTAGGATATCGATGTTTATGTGTTCCATTTCATTTTTGATGATTTCCAATTTTCCTAGATTCATACTTCATACATTCTAGGTTTTGATTATTAATGGATGTTTGCAGCTATTTCTTCTCATTTTGAGTTATGCCACATCAGCAAATGAAGGTCCCAAAAGCTTTACTCCATCCACATCATTAAGGTCAACTCTACTTTGAGGAGGCAGCCCTTCCCCAGTCATCTTTTGAGTGCCTTCCAACCTGGGAGGCTCATCTTCCAGCACTATATCAGACAATGTTCCACTGCTATTCATAAGGTTTTCACTGGATGATGTTTTTCATCAGTAGACTGCTGGGTCCTTCTTCCTAGTCTGTCTTAGTCTGGAAGCTCAGCTGAAACCTGTCCTCCATGGGTGACCCTGCTGGTATCTGAATACCAGTGGCATAGCTTCCAGCATCACAGCAACACACAAGCCCCCACAGTACAACAAACTGACAGACACGTGGGGGAGAAGACAAAGTAAAGTATTATAATGATATGTGCAAAGAGCTGGAGATGGAAAACCAAAAGGGAAGAACATGCTCAGTGTTTCTCAAGCTGAAAGAACTGAAGAAAAAATTCAAGCCTTGAGTTGCAATAGTGAGGGATTCCATGGGGAATATATTAAATGATGCAGGAAGCATCAAAAGAAGATGGAAGGAGTACACAGAGTCATTATACCAAAAAGAATTAGTCAATATTCAACCATTTCAAGAGGTGGCATATGATCAAGATCCAATGGTACTGAAGGAAGAAGTCCAAGCTGCTCTGAAGGCACTGGCGAAAAACAAGGCTCTGGGAATTGATGGAATATCAAGTGAGATGTTTCAACAAACAGATGAAGTGCTGGAGGTGCTCACTCATCTATGCCAAGAAATATGGAAGTCAGCTTCCTGGCCAACTGACTGGAAGAGATCCATATTTATGCATTTCCCAAGAAAGGTGATCTAACTGAATGTGGAAATTAGAGAACAATATCATTAATATCGCAAGCAACCAAAATTTTGCTGAAGGTCATTCAAAAACAGCTGCAGCAGTACATGGACAGGGAACTGCCAGAAATTCAGACTGGATTCAGAAGAGGACGTGGAACCAGAGATATCATTGCTGATGTCAGATGGATCCTGGCTGAAAGCAGAGAATAGCAGAAGGATGTTCTCCTGTGTTTTATTGACTATGCAAAGGCATTCGACTGTGTGGATCATAACAAACTATGGATAACACTGTGAAGAATGAGAATTCCAGAACACTTAATTGTGCTCATGAGGAACCTTTACATAGATCAAGAGGCAGTTGTTTGGAGACAAGGGGATACTGATTGGCTTAAAATCAGGAAAGGTGTGTGTCAGAGTCGTATTCTTTCACCATACCTATTTAATCTGTATGCTGAACAAATAATACAAGAAGCTGGACTATATGAAGAAGAATGGGGCATCAGGATTGGAGGAAGACTCGTTAACAACCTGCATTATGCAGATGACACAACCTTACTTGCTGAAAGTGAAAAGGACTTGAAGCACTTACTAATGAAGGTCAAAGAGCACAGCCTTCATTATGGATTACACCTCAACACAAAGAAAACACAAATCCTCACAACTGGACCAATGAGCAACATCATGATAAATGGAGAAAAGATTGAAGTTGTCAAGGATTTCATTTTACTTGGATCCATAATCAACAGCCATGGGAGCAGCTATCAAGAAATCAAAGGACGTATTGCATTGGGTAAATCTTCTGCAAAGGACCTCTTCAAAGTGTTGAAGAGCAAAGACGTCACCCTGAAGACTTAGGTGCACCTGACCCAAGCCATGGTACTTTCAATCACATCATACGCATGTGAAAGCTGGAGAATGAATAAGGAAGACCGAAGAAGAGTTGATGCCTTTGAATTGTGGAGTTGGCAAAGAATATTGAATATACCATGGACTGCCAAAAGAATGAACAAATCTGTCTTGGAAGAAGTGCGGCCAGAATGCTCCTTTGAGGCAATGGTGGCGAGACTGTGTCTTACATACTTTGGACATGTTGTCAGGAGGGATCAGTGCCTGGAGAAGGACATCATGCTTGGCAGAGTACAGGGTCAGCGGAAAAGAGGAAGACCCTCAAGGAGGTGGATTGACACAGTGGCTGCAACAATGAGCTCAAGCATGACAATGATTGTAAGGATGGCTCAGGACTGGGCAGGGTTTCGTTCTGTTGTGCTTAGGGTTGCTATGAGTCAGAACCGGCTCGACGGCATCTAACAACAACAACAACATATTTTAGTGTATAAAAAAATTTTAACTTAAGTGAATAATGTGTTCATAACATGTCAGAAATTATACTATTCTTATCATTCATTATGATTAAAAATTTCAAAAGATAAAATTTTTAACCTTTAAGTTTAGATTTTATTTTTCAATTATAAGTACCTTAAAATTTTTTTTTTTTTTTTTTAAGGTCTTTCCTAAGAGTTTATGCATCAGGGAAAAGTTAAAATTCTTTACATTCTTAAGAACATTCTTGCCACATATTGACCAGTTCCTTAATCCCTGGAGGAAGTGGCTAAATTAGTTCTTTGTTGACATGACAAAGAAGGCAAAATGGGTTAAATCCCTATTTATATATTTTCATGTTAAAAATAGTTATTGAGTTGAATTCAAAGATATTTACCTTTATTATTTCAACATATGTCAGATTATGATTTCAACACATATGTCAGATTATGGCAAACTCAATATGCCTATGAATATATCATGATGTTTTTAAGTAATTATATTTAGAAAAAATATCTTTTCTGTTATTTTTCTTAGTCAATTTATACATATATATATATTGACTAATTGACTAATATATGTGTCCCTTATAGTTAAAAAAAGGATCCCTGGTGGCACAGCGGTTAAAGAGCTCAGGTGCTAACCAAAAGGTCTGTGGCTCAAACTCCCAGCCACTCTATGGGAGAAGATGTGGCAGCCTACTTCTGTAAAGATTTACAGCCTTGGAAACTCTATGGGGCTCTTCCGATAGAGTCAGAATTGACTAGACAGCAGTGAGTTTGGGTAGGTTTTTGGTATGGTAAAAATAGAAAATAAAGATAAAAATATTTATCTTCTGACCCATCTACTAAATTATCCAGAAATGGGATTTTGGTACACATACTTCAAAGAAAAAAAATTTATGGTGGAATATTTTACATATATGCAGAAAGATAAAAAGCAGAAATTATAGCCACATTAGTGTCATATTTTTAAAATAATCTAATACAACATATAATTGAAACTTTTGTTTGTACCCTTCACTATCTCTAGGAGGCAACTGGGTGGTGCAGTTAAGCATTTGACTACCAGCTGAAATGTTGGGGGTTGGAACAAGGATTTTGAACCAGTTCATTCCATTTTTTGTTTTTGTTTTGTATTTCTACCCCAGGTATACTGAATCAGACTCTACAGTTTCTTATATGTAACAAATTTTGAGAACTGCTGCTCTACTGGTAGTTCTCCGAATTGGTCCCTAACCAGCATCATTAGCATCACCTGGGAACTTGTTTGAAATGCAAATTCTCAGCAGGTGTTCAAACCAGTTTGAAGCCCTGATTGGAACCCACCCACAAGTGTCTCAAAAAAACAAGTCTAGCAATACGCTTCCAAAAGGTCACGGCCTGGAAAACCCTCCAGAGCAGTTCTACTCTGCACAGATGGGGTCACCATGAGTCAAAATTGACTTGATGGCAACTAACAACAACTATCTCTAGTCTTTCCTTTCCTTCCCAAAATTAATCATAATACTAAAGATGGTGTGTATCCTTTCCATCCGTGTTTATTAAATAGGTTATTATTGTTAGCTGCTATCAAGTTGCCCCTGACTCATGAGGAACCCTATGAACAACAGAACAAATGATGACTGATTTTGCACCATCCCCATGATAGGTTGCAGATCAGGCCATTGTGATCCACAGGGTTTTCATTGACTAGTTTTTGGAAATAGATCAACAAGTCTTTCTTCCTGGTCTGTCTCAGCCTGGAAGCTTAGAAAACTTTTCAGCGTCCCAGCAACATGCAATCCACCACTGACAGACGGACGTTAGCTGAGCATGGGACGCTTGGGCTGGAACTTGAACCAAGATCTCTCTCAGGGAAGGCGGGAATTCTACCAATGCCCCTGTGATGGTTAATATTATGTGTTGACTTGGTTAGGTTATGATCCTCAGTGGTTTGGCAGATACTGGACTGATTGTTCTGCCATGTTATAAGATTATGTAATCACCCTCCGTGATGTGATCCGATGTGACCAGCCAATCAGTTGAAAGAGGAGTTTCCTTGGGGCGATGGCCTGCCTCCAGTATAGAGAACGGTGTTCTGGCAAAGCTTGTTTTCTCTCCAGGCTTCACATTTCTCATTTCCTGACCTCCAGTTCCTAGGGCAAAAGCAAGTGGAAATCTCTGGCCTGCCTCTTGACCTGCAGATTCTGGATTCACCAGCCCCTGCAACTCCATGAGCCAGCTAAGATCCCCAGCCTGCTGCACGGCCTACATATTTGGGACTTGCCAGCCCCCATAATTGCATAAACCATTTCCGTGAAGTAAAGCTCAAGGTAGATAAACCATTTCCTTGAAGTAAAACTCAAGGTAGATAGATACTGATAAACGATGCATTTTTGTTTCATATTTTTAAACTTTATGTGTTTTCATATTGTGGGTATCATTACACAATTTGCCTTTTCTCTTTCATTGTTTTGTTTTTGAGTTTCATTTCTTTTAGTATATGTACTGTTTAAAACATTTAACTGTAATTGTGTTCCATTGTATAAAACCCCACCATTTATTTAACTGTTCTCCTAGAATAACTAAGAATTTTTCTCTTTTTTAAAAATTGTTATTATTGTGTGTATGTGTCTAACAAATAGTGCTGCAGATCCTCTTCTATACTTGAATGGTATACTTGTGAAAAATTTTCTCTTTTATGTATTTGGTATATACCTAAAAGGGCAATTGCTGGCAATTTATTTGATTATGCAAAATTATGTCTCACAGTTTTATATATTTGCACATCCATATTCAGATTATAAAACTATTTGTTTCTTAACATTTATTACTTTCAGAATGTTAAGCTATTTCTGATTTTTTCTAGAATTTTTATTTTCTTTTATTAATTCTTCAATTGATTTGTCTTTCAGTTTTAACATTATAGACTGTCTTTCTCAGTATTAGTGTTCTTTAATTTTTGTTTATTTTCATTTAGTCACCCATTCTGATTTTTTTTTTTTTGATTGGTAAGTTCTCTTTTTCTGACTTTTTTGTTGTGTCTCTTTCTTCTGTCTCTCCCTCTGTTTTCATCCTTCCTCTCCTCTTCCCCTTCTTTCATTCTCTTATTTCCTTTAGATTCATCTCTGTTCTGCAGCTGTCTCCATCTCCACCTTCCAGAATCTTTCGTCAAGGATCAGTTTCTATTTTTCTGTTTGGAGATGTATCAGAGAATTAAGTTACTTGGTGGAGAGATTGGCTCAATTCTTCTCTTGAATTTATTGTCTCTGTCCTCCTGCCTTCTTTAACTGGCAGCTTCGTTTAAGCTGAAAAAGCAGGCAGCTGTTAGAAGATGTTTCTCTCTTTTTTCTTTCCAGACTCCTTTTATAAGTGGGAGAACTTCACCTCAGATCCTCGTTTCAAGCACTAAAACACTTCCTAGCATGCAGCAGCACTTTTATTCCCTTTATCTCAGCGTGAACCAGGATCCAGTAAACCCACAGCTTCGGGCTTGCTCGCTGCTTGATACAGATATTTATATTTTGGTACTTGAAAATATTCATCTTCTTTCCTTTTATCTTTTCTGCAATTTATTTGGCTTATTTTGGCAAGTAATTTAAGATTTATCTAGTTGACTAAAAATCTGTAGTACGCGTATGCTTGAAATCCACTGAAATGGCTACTTTGCCCACCCAGCTGAGTCACCTGTATGCTTCATTTCTCCTTAAGACTTGTGAGGGGTTCCCGATCTGCCCCTCTTCTAGCACAGGGAATAGTCACATAAACCCATCGCCATAGCAACTACAGCTGCACAGGGCAACCACTGCTCTGCTGATTTCCAAACAGCACGTGAGACCACTGGAGCCTGTAAACCCTTCCTTTCACCAGTTGGGTTCCCTGCTGATGTTATTTGGGATAACTTCTAGTTGACAGGACTGCTATCTTTTGTGTAATTTAAGATAACAATCCACCTAAAAATACGATTCTTTTAGGCAAACACCTCGTTTCTAGGAGTCCCCATCCCCAAGTCATACTTTCTAAAGTATTTTACTTACGCCACATAAAGTTATAGTTCTTTTTTAAAAAATAATATTTCATTGTGTTTAAGGTGAAAGTTCACACAGCAAATTGGTTCCCTTTAGCATTTTTTATACAAATTGTTCCATGTCATTGGTTACAGTTTTTACAGCGTGTCAGCCTTCTCGTTATTTCCATTCTGTTTATTCTGTTTCCATTGATCTAGCTTCCCTTCCTCCTCCTTGCCTTCTCATCTTTGCTTTTGGGTATATGTTGACCATTTGGTCTCATATAGTTAATTGTTTAAGGGAACACATTACTTATAGGTCACATTGTTTATTTTATAACTCAATCTATTGTTTGGCTGAAAGGTGACTTGCAGAAATAGCTTCAATTCCAAGTTCCAAGGGTATCTTATGGTGATAGTCTCTGGGGTTCCTCTAGTCTCTATTGGTGCAGTAGGTCTGGGCTTTTTTAGGTATTTGAGTTTTGTTCTACACTTTTCTCCCATTCTATTTGGGACCTTCTTTTACCTCTCTGGTCAGAACAGTTGGTAGTGGTAGCCAGGCACGATCTAGTTCTTCTGGTCTCAGGTTAGAAGAGGTTGTGGTTAGTATGGGCTATTAGTCCCATGGACTAGTTTCTTCTTTGAGTATTTATCTTCTTTTTGAGCTCAGTTATACTTTTTTAAATTTATATTTTTACAATTTACCTATAATTGTTAAACCCCTGGAAATTTAAGATGTAGGATGGGGGAAAAAATCATACCTTTACAATGTTATCCTAACCATCTTCTCATTCTTTTGATACCTGCTTTTCAATTTATATGTCATACATACTTGTTTTAATATAGCTACAGTTATAACATTCTTTTAGTGACTATATAATTGACCCTCATAAGGATATTGCATACTTTATTTAAATAATTCAGTATAGATCAATATCTGCTAATTTCCATATTTTTGCTACTATAAAAACACTGCAATGATGACCTTTCGATATACATCTTTTATGAACTTGTTCAATTATTCTCTTAAGATAAAATCCCTAGAAGTAGAATTTGTGGATTAAAGATGCATATGTTTGAGGTAGAAAAATAAAATTTAGAAAAAGTGTTTTTTAAATTAATCTTCCAAGATGAAAAATAAAATTTAGAATAACTCATTTCCATATAACTGGATTATTATTTGGAATGCAATCTCAGAGAAAATGAAATTGATGATTTCACAATCAGATGATCAGTTAACAAGTACCATGAAAACCAAACCTGTGGCAGTCAAATGGATCCTGATTAATTCAGCATTCTATTTATGTACTATAAGACAGCAATTCTCAATCTTTTTCTTTTCCCAAGACTTCATATTCTTAAAGATTATTGACTATTCCAAAGTTCAATTCTCTATGTTGGTGATGTCTAACAATATTGATCATATTAGAAATTAAAATAGCAAAGCTTTAAGTTATTTATACATTAGATCATTTAAAAATAACAATAATAATCCCATTGCATATAAATATAAATAAAATTTTTACCAAAAATGGTATATTCCAAAACAAAAATAAATTAGCAAGAAGAGTAGTATTGCTTTACAACTATTCAAATTTCTTTAATGTCTAACCTAAAGAAGGCATCTGTATTCTCATAGCCACTTCTACATTCAATCTATTATGAAACTTTGTTTTGATTGAAGTATAGGAAGAAATCTGGCCTCTCACAGATGGAAAGCTAGAAAAAGGGATATGTTTATACTCTTTTAATGTAATCATGGATAACTTTCTTTAATGCTACACCAAACTCAACAAATGGAAGTTTCTTAAATGTTAGCTGCAATGTAAAATCTGAAACCATATAATAGAAATAATTTGTCATACTCTGGTACAGTAAACTTCACTGGTTTTTCTTTGAAGGAATTTTGTAATATCATATATTGGTCATTTTGAAAAGATTGTTTCACTGAGTTATATAGACATTCCATATATTGACACATTCCATTATATAAAAAAAATAATCACACTTGTTAATACCAAGCAATCTTATCAGAAAGGTCTTTAGAATTGAGAAATTTTTATCCTCACAGTGGCGGATACAAGTATTCCAAAATTATAATTTTTACTCAAAACTCAAACTTTATCATTGTCAAAAAGTACTGTTTACTGTTTTCTATAAAGTGGCAGGCTTACTTTGTTCATTTTCAAGAATATATCTCCCAAATATCCAAGTCTGAATAACCATTTTTTTCAATTATTTCAAATAAAATTGGCTATTCCCTGAATACAGTGACTCATTCAGACAATTGCACAAGTATTTTTCCTTGAAACAGCAATTGTACTTCAATTTGCAGACGAAGTGCTTTACATGTACTTCCCATTTCATTCTACAGACTCTTAAAACAACAGTAATGCACAGGCTAGATTTAATAAAGTTAATAATTTAATAAACTGAAGAATTTTTACTGCTTCATCAACAATATCCAAAGTGAAAATAACTTGTTTTTTTAAAATTTTTTTCTTGTGAGCATATGGCAGTGGAGAATAAAATGACTTAGATTGATACAGCTTGGTGCCACTCTCTTGGTTTATGCTGAGGAACCAACGGCTTACCCGCCATCATGTTTTACCAGCAGTGCAAAGGTCAATATAGTGAAAAAGGCAAATAATATCTTGGCGCTATTAAGCACATCATTTTGACTTCGCAGACCATTTGAAAGTATCTTGGAAATCCATGAGAGTCTGCGAACCACACTTTGAGAACCACAGGTATAGAACAACAACAAAAAAAAGATCCATTGAAAATGGCATAACTAGGAGAAATAACAAAAGCTTTTGTGTATAAGTCTCAAAGCAACCATTCTTCTCAGAGCTAAATCTACATTTACCTTTTTGGGTAAATGCTTTTCTTACCGAAAGTTTTATTATTCTTCAGAAATGTTCAGGTTGCATTCAATGTCGGATCACTCATAAAAGTCTCAACAAGGCAGACTGGCAGTGCTTGCAACAATGGGCTCAGACATAGCAATGATTGTGAGAATGGTGCAGGATCAGGCAGTGTTTCATTTTGCTATACTGTACATAGGATATTATGAGTCAGAAATGATTGACAGCACATAACAACAGTAAAAGTCTACCATTTTTGATCCAAACTCATGTTTAGCTAAGCTCCAAGTGTGCACACTCTTTTGTCTACCTTGACTGAAGATGACATTTCCGTCTCTGGAGTAAAGACAGCCTATATCTCAGCTAATGGGAAACATAATTCTGCCTTGATATGTGACAACTAGGTAATTTGTTTTTTGAAAGTTACACTCAACTAACACTTAATACATAGCACGAATTATGTAAGTCAAATTTCTCCAGTGTTTGTCTAATAATTAAGCAGTTTCTAAAAACTTTATGTTTTGAGTTAAAATTTTAATATAGCTTCTAAAATGTCTAATTTAGGATAAGCAACTAGGAGCATTGGACTCAGTTTACTACATAATTGGTGAAGGAAGTTATGAGCAAAGCAATGGTGTGAGAAGGAAGCAGTGATCTCACAAGGAAGCAAAGATGAAGTTGTAAGAGACAGATAATTCACCTATACTGGAGCAAAATAACTAGCGAAAATTAGATGCATGGGACCTCCCCAGACACTCTCCCAAAAGAAATAAACAATCAGTTCATAGATAATTAAAAAAAAAAATCTAGAGTTCAAAAATACTGTCCCTCTCTGTAGCTTTCCTCCACTGTTTTGCTATCATTTCCAGTGAGCTCCAGCTCCCTTCTACTTCAGCAATTGTGACAGTTAGAGAACTTTGTTTGCAATCAGCAGAAACTGATCCCATCTTACTTAACGTTAAAAAATAATAATAAATTCATTGGCAAGTGGTTTGCTAAAATAGTAAATGTTAAATCTATTACGATGATTGCAAAGATGTATATACACTTGTTCTGTCAGGATTTAGGTAATTGAAGATTTCATTTCTAATACATAACACAGATTAGATACAATTTTATAAATAGGTGTCTGATCTGCATCCATTATGGTAACCTATTCTTGCTGCATTCTACAGTGTTATGTCTTTTCAAATAACTGCTGGAATACAAATTTTAAAAACGACTGAGGACACAAACAAGCTCATAAGTGAACAAGTTGCCATTTCATCTATTGACAGTACTTGGTGATTCCGGGATTATAAAACATTCTGCTATTTATAAGTTAGTCATTACCTGCAAACTATAAATAAAGATATAAAATTCAGTTCAATAAGCACTAATTGACTATGCTCCTCACCCAAGATACAGTAGCAGAAACTGAGGGCATATAGCTCCTGGTACAAAAGAGCTCTGAATTCAGTTAGTGAAAGGGATGTTTTTCAGATCAAACTTTAATGCTGAGTAGTCTGTGATAAATGTTTTAATATAGATTTAAGGATGTCCTATGTAAGTTAGAAGAAAGAATTATCTTTGACTGGAAAGAGCATCTACCATCTTTGTATACAAGCTACCCCTTAAATAAAGACTCCATTTCGACTGCTAAGAATGGTTAAGAAAATATTCCAAGCACAAGACAAACTTAAGCACAGTCACCAAAACCTGGTGATAGGGGTCATATTCTGAAAATATGCAGTACTTTCGGGAGAGCAGGAAATGTAATATGTAAAGGCAATGGGGGAGATGGAGAAAGAATAAACAATAAGGAGTAGGGAGCACATTCGAGTGAATTCTGGAAATTGCCTTCATTTCTCCATTTGTGTCCTTCCGCTTGAATTCACAATTGCACTTAAGTTACTTTCTCCCTGCAGATCAAAATGGATTCTGAAGAGAGAAAATTTGATTCATCCATTCACACAATTTTTTTACTGGAAAAGAGTGTAGTAGCTAAAAGGGAAAAAAGGGCTTACTTTTTTTTTTAAGTTCATTAAACAATCATTGATTATTTAATATGAGCCAAGCCAGGTATTGATCTGAGTAATAAGGGTACAGTTGATTATGTACCTCGAAGCAAATAGAAATGGTTCTAGCATTTTCTGCACGCCATTGCCTCAGTCTAGAAAAAAAAAAAAAAATTTTTTTTTTTTTTTCTAGACCTTGGGGTAATTCATCTGAGGGGAATTTGGGTCTGCAAAACAAACACCTAAAGAGCACTGAGAAGGTTCATTCCATCTTATTTTTGAAAGCTGATAGGAGGGGCCTAGTGAGAAATGACTCCAGATCTTAGAGGTTATCTGGCCTGACCCAGGTATGCTCTTCAGGTAAAAGCATGTCAACAGCATAAGACACATATCTTGTCCAGAGAGGTAGCTGCTCTTAAAGAGGGACAGGATGGGGCAGAGGCACACTTGTTCAGTTTCTTGTCCCAAATTGGGAGTGTCATCATACTGCATGTCCCCATGGGGAACATGATGAAGGGGAAATAGAGCTCCCCCAAAGATCCATTAAATGAGATGAGAATGAGCCAAACTATAACAGTGATAAATGGAATTACCTGGGATTAAAGGTACCCTGAAAAGTGGACATCAAAAAATAAGTTTTTACCAACTTTATACTTCTGCCCAATGCCACCCTTCACTGACTTATTCTAAAATAGGTTTGCTTACCACTTTTGGTTTGTGACTTGTTCATCTCTGGTGTATGCCAATGGCTTACTTTTTTCTTATTAATCACATTCACACCATTTTCCCTCTGCCTGTAAGGTTATGGCTATTCATAAAAATCATTCCTAAGGACTGCAATATATTTATTTCATTAGTTTAAAAAATAGTATTATTAAAGCAAAAATTTCACAAAAAATGAATCATAATTATGATGATTCTAGAGTTATTTAATATTTTGTTCTATTGGCATCCAAGCATAGAAAGATTTTTTTTAATTACCATCAAGTTAGTTCTCACTCGTAGTGACACTATAGTTAATAAGAAAGATTTTATTTATTTACATTTTATTGTAATATTAATATATTATAGTACTTTGATATATTTGTCCTTATTTAATTGGAAGTGGACATGATGAGGGAGCCAAATTGAGAAAGGGGAAGAGAATGAATGAGTGTGTACGTGAAATAAATATAAATGTCTAACATTATAGTTGAGGACAGCAAAATAGAATTATTAAAGGACAAACATTAGCAAGTATCTCTTTCAATTTTTTTTTTTTTAGATGCAGAAACTGTGACCCAGAAAAAACAGTAACACTAGATCCAGAACAACCTGACCACAGTCCTGGGCTTTCTCCATTTGACCACACAAATTCCTGCCTGTCTTCCCCAAGCCCTTTCTAATGTTTTTTAGCTGCAGTGTATAGGCGACTTTCCTTAGAATGCCTTTAAATTAAGATATTTGAATATCTTATTGGAATATAAATAATGCTTTAGTATTATTTTATAAAATTATATATCTGTAATCTCAGTGAGGACGTTGATAGTTCTTCAGTAGAATCCCTGCCTTTCATTCAGGTGACCCAAGTTCAATTCCTGGCCCCTGCACCTCGTGCAAGCCACCACCCATCTATCACTGGAGGCTTGTGCATTGCTATGATGCTGAAGAGGTCTCAGTGGAGCTTCCAGACTAAGATAGACTAGGAAGAAAGGCCTGGTGATCTACCTCTAACAAACAACAAATGAAAACCCTGTGACTCACCATGGTCCAATCCATAATCAATCATAAGGATGGCACCGACTTGGCCAGAGCGGCACTTTGTTCAGTTGTGCCTGAGGTTATCATGAGTTGGGGGCTGAATAGACAATCTTTGAAAAGTAACGTTTGGATGGAGTAGGCCACAAGTAGATGTCTATGGTGAGAGAGTAGTAGAGAGATCTAAGATCAGGATAATTCTGAAAGAGTGTCGGTTTTGTTCAGAAATGAAAGGTCTGAGAATCATCGAGCCATAACTGGTCAGGGAGGGTACATGGAGATATTGAAAAAAAAAAATTCTATTCTTCAATTTCATTATAAAACCAGGCCTACTCAGATTTAGATTTGACACTTAACGTTTAGAGTCTCAATCATAAAGCCCCATACTGTAATTTACCATGTAAATCTAGCCTTTCCAACTAGTTTGGCAATTGCACCTGGATGGAGTAGAAACTGGTTTTTTACATCTGCAGCTAATGTGAAGCCCTAACTGATGAAGGAAAAAGACTATCACAGCCTTTGGTATGGATTACAACTGAACATAAAGAAAATGAATATCTTTACAACTGGATCAATAAACAACATCATAAAAAATGACAAAGAAGTTGAAGTTGTCAAGGATTTCATTTTACTTGGATCCACAGCAATCAAGAAATCAAACAATGTATTGCATTGGACAAATCTGCTGAAAGAGACCTCTCTAAAGTGTTAAAAAGCAAAGATGTCACCTTGAGTACTAAGATGCCTGACCCACCCTATGGTATTTTCAATTACCTCATACGCATGAGAAAGCTGGACAATGAATAAGGAAGACTAAAGAAGAATCGATGCCTCGAATTCTGGTGTTGGAGAAGAATATTGAACATACCATGGACTGCCAGAAGAATAAACAAATCTGTCTTGGAAGTACAGCCAGAACGCTCCTTAGAAATGAAGAACTGACTAGTACTGTGCTACTCTAATTTTTGAACTTTTTTGCTACAAGATAGTAGTAGTTTTCGAGTGTACATGTGTGTATATGTTAGTTCACCTCCAGTGTTTTTCACACCTTAAGTGATTAAAAAAAAAAAAAAGCACAACCTTCCCTATGAGCCCTCTGGCTCATTTTATCTCAGTGCCTGTTTTTCCTATGCAAGCGTCAGTTTCCTTTTAACCACCCAAGAAACTAGCTGATTTAATTAGGCTTCTATGGTCTGTGCAAGCTTGTGCAACCATAATGGAATCTAAACATTAATAGGGTGAGCAGGATAAAATCTGTAATAGAGGATCCCTTCATTATAGAATATCTTCCATTCAGCATTTATATTAAGGCATAGTTAAATAGTTGTCTTCTTAAAGCCCTTACTTATATCAAAGCTAGATCTCCAGAACACATCGTTTTCCCTAGGAGAGAGAGTGAGAGTCTCTGCAGTATTCACTTTTTAATGTAACTATTAAAAATGCAGCACAGGAATTGAAAATGTGCCTAAATCGTTTAGTAACCTCTTTTGACATTTTCATTACATCCTCTATTACTGGAATCAAAATGGAAATGAGATTATTTCAGAGGTTTCAAGAAGTGCCTCCATGGACGTCTGTGTGTTGTGACATACAGGGTAAGATTTCATATTGTTTAATGTGCAGCATTAATAAAACCATATGGAACAAAGGCAAACTGTGAATTGTTCTGCCCTGAGGACCTCTCTCCTAAATATGTTCAGGCATAGACCTCTCACCAGCGGCGGTGGAAGCTGATTTCCCTTTGCTGGGGATGTTGTGGAAATCCTGGTGGCACAGTGGTTGAGTGCTACGGCTGTAACCAAGAGGTCGGCAGTTCGAATCTGCCAGGTGCTCCTTGGAAACTCTATGGGGCAGTTCTACTCTGTCGTACAGGGCCGCTATGCGTAGGAATTGACTAGATGGAAGAGGGTTTGATTCTTTTTTTTTTTTTTTTTGCTTGTTTGGGGATGTTGTGGAGACACAAAAGAAATGGATGGTTACTATAAATATCTTTTAAGTCCCTTTTAATTATAATGTTCTATGACTTATTAATGGTTACACAGCTAATAGGCAGGATTTTAGAAGGATTTTCCTCTCCAGCCTGTCCTTCTGAGGTAGCTTCACAGAATGAATATAGAACAAGGAGCCCCTAAAATATTCTGCCTTTCCTACGTCCAGCCAAATAATAATTTTTCCCCTGAAAATTGCTGTGGTCATGAGCTCGTAGCATTAGTTGGCCAACAGCCAAATAATGGCCATTTACAGAGCTCTTATTATGTAGCAGAAACCCTCGTGGTGTAGTGGTTAAGAGCTATGGCTACTAATGAAAAGGATGGCGGTTTGAATCCACCAGGCGCTCCTTGGAAACTCTATGGGGCAGTTCTACTCTGTCTTATAGGGCCGCTATGAGTCTGAATCGACTCAATGGCAACGTTTTTTTTTTTTTTTTTCATGTAGCAGACATAGTCTTACTTGCATTATCTCATTTCAATCTCGTAATAACCTATAATTTTAATACTGTGGCTATCCATTTTGACAAAAGCAAAAACCTTACCTTAGTCCTATTTCTTGCTATTGGCAGGGGATAGTGTAGAAATGGGTGGGTTGTTGAGAGTAGAAGGTAAAGCACTGTTTCCTATGGCGTCAATATGGGTAAGAATCAGTCTGACCTTTTGCCTTGTGTGTGAGAGCCCAGTGCCAGTGCCGTTGAAGAGCATGAGGCAGTTATTCCATGTTTGGTTTGTAAGACATTCAATCATTCATATTTTTATTCATACTTTCACCAATATTTATTCAATGCCTTTCAAGTGCCAGGCATTGTGTTCATTGATTTGCATAATGTAAAGGATAAGGCAGACATAGGTTGTGCCAGATAGAGCTAAGTGTGAAAAATAAGCAAAAGGCTGAGATCTATTCTAGACCAATGGCATGGGATTGGGATGCTAGGAGGAGGGAGTTGCTTTAGCTAGCCTCATCAAAAACTGTATCATAATTATTATAAGTGCATTTACTCATCAGGAACTTTTCAAGGGTTATTTTCCAAATAATTGATGTCAGAAACACAGTCTTTGATATTGTGGGGAAAGTCTAATTCTCTTACTATGTGGCTCTCAAGGCCTTGCCCAAATCATCTCGCTAAGGCTCTTCCCGTTCCCAGACATCACAATTGCTTGGGGAGTGGCTGAGAGGATACCTTTTGCCCAGTGGGCTACTTCTCTTCTCCATATGTCAGTTTTGTAATGAAGCTGTCAGCTCAGGTGATTTATTTTTGTATCATGTGGTCCTTTAAGAATTTCTTTCTTGGATAATTGAATGTCACTCATCCAGGGAAGCTCCTACTTCCTGCATTAGGATGTCAAGGGATGCATGGCAATCTCGGGCCGGATGGCCACATACGGAATGCACCATATATTACATGAGTGGCTCTGAATGACTGATTCTCTTGCAGGGAGGAGTAGAGCAGCCTACCAGCTGGGGGTCCCAGAGGATTGGTGAATGTGAGGAAAACGCATGACATTTTACCTTACTAGCTGAAAATGGAAAATTATAAAGATAAATGTTGAAACATTGAAACATGACAGAAGAGCTGCTTTTACACTATCCTTGCTGCTTTGACATGTCTTGGGCCTCAGTGAATTGCAAAAAGTAGGACTTTGAAAAGGGGGAAAAAAAAAGACCCCGTACTTATTCCAGTGCACTGATTATTAACCTGTTTTCTTTGCCATCTTTTGGCATCTCCAGATGTTTGAAGCATTATCCAGAAACTAATTTTAGGTGATACATGCAGATCAATATGTTATTCTAAAGAAAAGATCTGGGAGGAGAGTGAATAAGCAGTGATAATCTCTAGGCAATAGGATTATGACAATTTTTAATGTTCTTCTATTGGTTCATCTGTAGTTTCTATCTTTAAAAAATATGCATGAGTTGCTTTTGTAGCATGAACAAAATTAATTTAAAATTTTAAAGATTTAATATTTGTCAGCCAATAAATTTAGAAGACAGTATGTTCTCAAAATAAAATACATAACAAGAGTTCACAAAACCTCCAATGTTGGGAACGATATTAGGATATGTGATATTGAGTAATATTAATTACACACATTTTCATTTGTCTT
Source organism: Elephas maximus indicus (assembly GCF_024166365.1). Classification (NCBI taxonomy): domain Eukaryota; kingdom Metazoa; phylum Chordata; class Mammalia; order Proboscidea; family Elephantidae; genus Elephas; species Elephas maximus. Next base: position 57,856,846 of record NC_064823.1, on the reverse strand, counting down.
CATACCACAGGTTGGAAAAAATCCAATGTTATATTGAAAAGTAGCATAAACTGATTTTATAACACCCTTCAGTTCTAAGTAATCAACTATTTCTTGTTATGGTATTTCTTTTTGTGAAATACCTCAGTTTGTTAATGTATTCACTTTTTTTTTTTCCTTGTCATGGGATAAATTTGGTATGCAAGTTTTAGGGTGTCTATTCATTAACATCCTCCTGCTGTTCACATTTTATAAATGCAGCAACCCATCACCCCCCTACCAGCAGACATTTAATTCCTTCCCAGAATCCATCTGCTTTTCATGGGTTTCAGAAGCCAAATTCCCTTACAAAATCAACTTTCACAAAGCCTTAATCCCATGGGTCAATTAAATTGCAGATATAGTTAGTTATTTCCCAGCATCAGGCCTTCCAAAAATGTGTTTTTGCTGTGATTGTTACTCATGTCATTGGGGGCTGGGTGGTCAGGAAACCCAGTGCTCCTAGTAAAACTTGCCGTTCAAATTTGAAGATGAACTCTGCAATTTTGGCTTCATTTGTCTGTCTGTTGTGCTGTTTTTCTTTCTTTTTCTGTACGTATGCTTAAAGACAAATAAAGCAAACACTATCTTCTTGGCCTATTTATAAGTTATTTGGATCGGTATCTGCTGGCTTTAGTCAAGTAAACTCAATCCAAGGAAACTTCAAAGGAGGAATATTTATAGACATTACAAGAAATGGAGTATTTTAGTGTTTTCAGTTTTGAGAATCTGGAACCCTGAGGTAATATAAACCTATATCCAGCTGATCTTCAAAGGCATTTTAAGCTTTTAAAATCATCTGTGTTATGTAACATAAACATATATAGGCACATTTTCAATTCCTGCGCTGTGTTTTTAATATACCCAACTGCCTCATTGACATTTCTTCTTGGATATTGACAAGGACTCTAAATTAATGTGCCCAAAGCTACACTCTGGTATCTTCAACCATAATCTGCCTCTACTACAGTCTTGCCATCTCAACTAACAGTACCATTATCCTTCTGGTATTTAGGCTAACACTTTTGATGCCATCCTAATATTCTCTTTTACTTCTATATCCCATGTCCAATCACCAAAAAGTTCTGTCGTCTAGACTCAAAATAATCTGGCTATTTCTTATTATCGGCAATATTTTTACCACAATTAAAGGAATTTTAATCTCTCACTATTATTGCAAAAGTATCATACTTGATTCTCTACTCCTTCCTCTGCTTCTCTCTAGTCTGTTGCCTATTCTCAACACAGTAGCCAGAGTTATCCTCTTAAAGTAAGGCACTGCATGTCACGGCTCTGCTAAAATCTCTACTGGCTCCCCATTTACCTCAGAAAAAAAGCAAAATTTCTATGTAATCTACAAGCTTACTGACTCTCAAATCTCATCTCCTATTATCTTCCTTTGCCCAGATTCTATATTAGCCACCTTGATATTTTATAAAAACCTAGGGTCTTAGCCTCTTCTCTATATGTAGACTACATTTCTTCCAATATTTACATTGTTTTCCATCCTCTTTCTTGCCTCCTTCATGCCTGTGTTCTAAGAAGAGAAGCACAATGCAAGACTCCTGGTCAACATGGCACCATAGACAGAGGCACTTCACCATCCCTCCACAGCAAAGACCTGAAAAACTAAGTAAAACAGAGACAAACATCATTTCTGGAACCCGAAGCATCAAATGAAGAGATAAAGAACTCAGCCAAACAGAATGGAATAAGAAACTGACAGAGGACTGAGAGCGAAGAGAGATACTTTCCAAGGTTCCTTATCAGCTAATGCAGCATGGATTCACCATCATGGACTACTGTTGGAGATTGCCTGACAAGAAGCACTAGAAATCAGCTTCACAGAGCTCCCAGCAGGAGACAGAGCATCCAGTAAGCAGAGATACACACTTTCCCACTGCCCATCCTCTCCCTGCTGCTGTACCTCCACGCTTCCTGGCTGGGTGTAATGGCTTGGCTGACCAGAAAGTACAGCGTCCATGCCACTTGGATTCGCCCCATTCACATCACAGATCAGAGGATAGGGAACACAGGAAAGCAGTTTCATGAAGTTCCTAGCAGGAGACAGAACACCCGGTAATGAGAGATATATGCTTTCCTAACACACATCCTTCTTTCCCTCCCCCTTCAGCCTCCACTGCTTCCTGCCAGTTGCAGTCTCTCAGCCAGGAGGCAAGTGCTTCTGCCCCGGGCAGCTTGGATTCACCACATCCACGCTGGCTGGGTCCCTGAGCTGGTGTTTGTTCTTTCCGTTTCTTTTCATTTTTCTATGCCTCTCACCACCTCCCGCTCCTTGCTCTCAAACACCTGGCTCTGTGTGCCATTTTTGCTTCTTCTTGAAAGTCTATGAAGCCCCCTCAACTGGAGATTCACTCCTCCGGCCCGCAACACCACACTGGTGGGATCCCTGGGGCTTTTTTTTTTTTCTTGTTTTGTTTTGTTCTGTTTTGTTTGTTGATTTTCCTTCTCTTTGTGCACTTGGGAGCCCCTTCCAGCCAGGCTGCACTGCACAGCCTAAAAGCCACTCCCCCAGGTAGGTGGGATCCCTGCTGGCATTTCTTTTCTTTTTTCCTTCCCTCTTTTTCATTTTCTGTCTTCATTTCTGAGTTCTCACCTGTCTATACTTATCTTCTTTCCTGTCTCCTGAATACTAGGTGCTGTGTGACATCTATACCCCCTTTAGCCAGGCTATGTTGTGCAACCTGGGAGACCTCCCTGGTATTAGCAGCCACTCTGGTGGGACCCCAGGAGGCCTTTCTTTTCTTCTTCTTTTTTCTTTTCCAAATTTTTATCTAGAATCAGATGAGAATGAAAACACATCATACCAAAACCTTTAGGACACAGCAAAGGCAGTCCTCAGAGGTCAATTTATAGCAATAGATGCACATATCATAAAAGAAGAAAGGTACAATATCAAAACATTAGCTACACAACTTGAACAAATAGAAAAATAATAGCAAAAGAAGCCATAGCCACGAGAAGAAAGGAGATAATAAAGATCAGAGCAGAAATAAATGAAATAGAGAATAGAAAAACAATAGAAAGGATGAACAAAACCAAAAGCTGGTTCTTTGAAAAGATCAACAAAATCGACAAAACACTGGCCAAATTGACAACAGAAAAACAGGAGAGGATGCAAATAACCCAAGTAGGAAATGAAATGGGGGACATTACAACAGATCCAACTGAAATAAAAACAATCATAAAGAGAATTATGAAAAACTATACTCCAACAAATTTGAAAACCTAGACAAAATGAACAAATTTCCAGAAACACACTACCTACCCAAACTAATACAAAATGGTGTTGAAAATCTGAACAGACCAATAACAAGAGAAGAGATTGAAAAGGTAATTAAAAAAAAAAAAAAAACTCCCAACAAAAAAGCCCTGGCACAGATGGTTTTACTGGAGAATTCTATCAAACATTCAGAGAAAAGCTTATACCACTACTACTCAAACTACTTCAGAACATAGAAAAGGAAACAGTACTTCTGAATTCATTCTAAGAAGCCAGCATAACCCTGATACCAAAACCAAGCAAAGACACCACAAGAAAGAAAATTACAGACCAATATCTCTCATGAATATAGATGCAAAAATTCTCAACAAAACTCTAGCCAATAGAATTCAGCATTATGTCAAAAAAAGAATACACCACGGCCAAGTAGGATTCATACCAGGCATGCAAGTGTGATTCAACATTAGAAAATAAATCAATGTAATCCACCACATAAATAAAAAGAAAGAATTACATGATCATCTCAATCGATGAAGAAAAGGCATTCAACAAAGCCCAACATCCATTCCTGATAAAAACTCTCAATGAAATTGGTATAGAAGGAAAATTTCTCAACATAATACAGGGCGTATATGCAAAAACAATGGCCAACATCATTCTTAATGGAGAGAGGCTGAAACACTCCCCTTGAGAACAGGAACAAGAGAAGGATGTCCTTTATCACCACTCCTATTTAACATTGTGCTGGAAGTCCTAGCTAGAGCAATAAGGCAAGAAACAGAAATAAAGGGCATCCAAATTGGTAATGAAGAAGTTAAACTCTCCCTATTTGTGGATAATATGATACTATACACAGAAAACCCAAAAGACTCCATGAGAAAACTACTGGAACTAATAGAAAGATTTAGCAGAGTTGGAGGATACAAGATAAACATACAAATATCAGTTGGATTCCTATACACCGATAAAGATAACAATGAAGAGGAAATCAGGAAAACAACACCGTCTATAACAGCCCCTTAAAAAAAAAAAAACTTGGGAATAAATCTAACCAGGGATATAAAAGACCTATACAAAGAACATTACAAAACACTACTGCAAGACACCAAAACAGGACTACGTAAATGGAAAAACATACCATGCTCGAGGATAGATAGCTCAACATTGTGAAAATGACAATTCTACCCACAGTGATTTACAAATACAATGCAATACTGATCCAAATACCAACAACATTCTTCAAAGAGATAGAAAAACTTATCATTAACTTTTTATGGAAAGGGAAGAAGCCCCAGATAAGTAAAGCACTATTGAAGAAGAAGAATAAAGTAGGAGGACTTGCACAACCTGACCTCAGAACCTACCATACAGCTATGGTAGTCAAAAGAGCCTGGTACTGGTACAATGACATATACATTGGCCAATGGAACAAAATTGAGAACCCAGATGTAAATCCATCCACCTATGGTCACCTGATCTTCAACAAGGGCCCAAAGTCCATCAAACTGGCTAAAGGTAGCCTTTTTAACAAATGGTGCTGACAGAACTGGATGTCCATCTGAGAAAAAATGAAACAGGACCCATACCTTACACCATATACAAAAACTAACTCAAAATGGATCAAATACCTAAATATATAGCCAAATATATGAAGTTCATAGAACAAAAAATAGGATCAACACTAGAGGCCATAATACAAGGCATTAACAGAATACAAACCACAACCAACAACACACAAGCTCCAGAGGATAAGCTAGATAACTGGGATCTTCTAAAAATTAAACACCTATGCTCATCAAAGGACTTACAGACTGGGAAAAATATTTTGGCTATTACAAATCAGATAAAGGTCTAATCTCTAAAATCTGCAAGAGAATCCAACACCTCTACAATAAAAAGACAAATAATCCAATTAAAAATGGGCAAAGAAAATGAACAGACACTTCACCAAAGAAGACATTCAAGTGGCCAACAGACACATGAGGAAATGCTGGTGATCTCTAGCCATTAGAGAAATACAAATCAAAAACGATGAGATACCATCTGACCCCAGCATTACTGGCACGAATCAATAATACAGAAAATAACAAATGTTGGGAGGCTGGGGGAGATCGGAACTCTTATGCACCGCTGGTGGGAATGCAAAACGGTACAACCATTTTGGAAAATGATATGGCACTTCCTTAGAAAGCTAGAAATAGAAATACCATATGATCCAGCAATCCCACTCTTAGGAATACATCCTAGACAAATAAGAGTCGTCACACAGATAGACATATGCACACCCATGTTCACTGCAGCATTGTTCACAATAGCAAAAAGATGGAAAAAACCTAGATGCCCATCAACAAATGAATGGATAAACAAATTGTGGTACATACACAGGATGGAGTATTACACAGTGATAAAAAACAACGATGAATCTGTGAAGCATTTCATAACATGGATGAATTTGGAGGGCATTACGCTGAGTGAAATAAGGCAATCACAAAAGGACAAATACTGAATGAGACCAAAACTGTGAATACTTATAAAAAGTTTACATACAAAAAGAAACAATTTTTGATGGTTCTGAGGGAGGGGAGGGGTGGGAATGGAAAAACACTTAATAGACAATAGATAACTGGTAACTTTGGTGAAGGGTAAGACAGTACACAATACAGGGGAAACCAATACAATCTGCACAAAGCAAGGTCATGGTAGCTCCATAGACACATCCAAACTCCTTCAAGGGACTGAATTGCTGGGCTGAGGGCTGTGGGGACCATGATCTTGGGGAATATCTAGCTCAACTGTTCTACATTCTACTTTGGTGAATAGCTTCTGGGGTCTTAAAAGCCTGTGAGCAGCCAGCCAGGATACTCCACTGGTCTTACCCCTTAGGGAGCAAGGAAAAATGAAGAAAATTAAAGATACAAGGGAAAGGTTAGTCCAAAAGACTAAGGGACCATATCTACCAAGACCTCCACCAGGCTTAGTCCAGTACAATGAGATGGTGCCATGGTACCACCACTGACTGCTCTGACAGGGATTACAATAGAGGGTCCCGGAGAGAGCTAGAGCAAAATGTAGAACAAAATTCTAACTCATAAAAAAAGACCCGACTTGCTGGACTGACAGAGACTTGAGCAACCCTGAGAGTATGGTTCCTGGACATCCTTTCAGCTCATAATGCCTAAAAGCATGGACCCAAGAGTCAGACTACCTATGTTCGAAGGATGGCTCTGTTACTTTCCACCTTTGCGTATCTTGGGCAAGTTGTTAAACTTTCTTTCCGTTTTCTTATCTATAAGACAGGGTTAATAATAGTACCTACTTCATAGAGTTCACATGAGGCTTAAAAGAGTTAATATTTGAAAAGCACGTGAAACAGTGCCTGGCAAATATTGTTATGCAAATGTTTTGTGTAAACAATATAAAAAATGACACCTTCTTAATGAAGCCTTTCTTGACCAACTGTTTAAAATTTCAAACTACTTCTACAGTATTTTTATGCAAATAACATGCACCTTCTATGATTTTTTTTCCAACCACACCCTCCTCCACTGCCAGATTTTTTTGTAAGCATGCTATGGTAATTGTTTACAACAAAATGTAAAAAAATTGGCATAGCAGAGCTTATGAAAATAACTCTGGGGGGAGGACATGGTTGGTTAACAAATGTTGAAGGTGTGGGTTATTTGTGTAAAAATACGATAATCCCAGCATTCCCCATCTCCCTTCCTGTTTCCCTCGCTTTTATTACTTATGTCTAGTAATATATTTATTTATTGTCTTTATTGCGTACCACCCTCAGTAGATTATGCTCCATGAAAGCATTTACTTTTCGTTGTTAATTCACTAAATCAGTATCTGGAATATAGTAGGTGCTCAATAGCTTTTTATTGAAAAAATACAGAATTAGCAACTGGATGCTACATTTAAATGAACCTTGAAAATTAATTAAATCCCTTGGATGCATGAAACTTGCTTTTATCCACTTTACACTTTGGAATCTGAGAGTCCCTTAACATACACCGTGGAGTGATTTGAAAAATAGTTCCTTACATCATTTCAGTTTTTAGCCTGTAAGAACCGTGTCACTGGGTTTCTCTCTAGAGTGACATTTTTAGTGATGTCACCTTAACTATCAAATTCTGCTAGAGATAAATTGCCAATATAACTGGAGGCAAAGAAGTCAGATTAATGCTGTTTGGCTGCATTGTAAATGTCATTGTTTTTATTTCAAGAGGCCAGGAAATAACATTTAAAGTATTTGTAGTACCACTATCCAATATCAATGCATTAAACAAAAAGGCAGAACTTACTCTATTTTTACCATTTTAAAAATACTGACTTTATGGAGAAAAAGCATCTCATCACATAGTAGGCATCTGTGCAAAACATTGAGTGAAAGAACATTCCTTAACTACATCTTGTGACTTTATGAATGTCCATTTACTTTTGCCCACAGAAGAAAGGAGAATCAAAATGATTCTTAAACATCTTAAGGATAGGGATGATAAATATACTTACAGGCATACTTTGTTTTATTGCACTTTGGTTCATTGTGCTTTGCAGATACTGAGTTTTCTTCAAGTTGAAAGCTTGTTGCGACCCTGCATCAAGCAAGTCTACCTGTGCCATTTTTCCAACAGCATGTGCTCACTTCATGTCTTTGTGTCACATTTTGGTAATTCTCACAGTATTTCAAGCTTTTCCATTATTTTTATATCTGTTACGGTGATCTGTGATCAGCTGTCTTTGACGTTACCATTGTAACTATTTTGGGGCACCATGACCCATACCCATAAAAGATAGGAAACTTAGTCAATAAATGCTGTGTGTGTTCCGACTGCTCCATGGACCAGCCATTCTCCCACCTATCTCTCTCCCTCTCATTGAGACTCCTATTCCCTGAGACATGAAAATATTGAAATTAACTCAGTTAATAACCCTACAATGGCCTATAAGTTTTCAAGTGAAAGGAAGAGGTGCACATATATCACTTTAAATCAAAAGCTAAAAATGATTAAGCTTAGTGAATGATAAGAAAGTGAAATAGCCTTATTGATATGAAGAAAGTTTTAGTGGTCTGGATAGAAGATCAAACCAGTCATAACATTCCCTTAAGCCAAAGTCTAATCTAGAGCAAGGTCCTAAAACCAAAAAAAACCAAGCCCAGTGCTGTCGAGTCGATTCTGACTCATAGCGACCCTATAGGACAGAGTAGAACTGCCCCATAGAGTTTCCAAGGAGTGCCTGGCGGATTCGAACTGCCATCCCTTTGGTTGGCAGCCGTAACACTTAACCACTATGCCACCAGGGTTTCTAGAGTCAGGCCCTAACTCTCATCAATTCTGAAGGCTGAGGGAGGTGAGGAAGCTGAGGTTGGTTCATGAGGTTTAAGAAGTCGTCTCCATAACATAAAAAGTGCAAAAAGTGTTGATGTAGAAGCTACAGCAAGTTATTCAGAAGATCTAGTTAAGATAACTGATGAAGACAGCTGCACTAAACAACAGATTTCAGTGTAGACAAAACAGCCTTGTATTGGAAGAAGATGCCACCTAGGACCTTCATGGCTAGAGAGGAGAAGAGAATGGCTGGCTTCAAAGCTTCAAAGGACAGGCCAACCCTTGTTAGGGGCTAACGCAGCTGGTGACTTTAAGTTGAAGCCAATGCTCATTTACCATTCCGAAAACCCTAGAGCCCTTAAGAATTACGCTAAATCTACTCTGCCTGTGCTATATAAATGGAGCAACAAAGTCTGGATGACAGCATATCTGGTAACAATATAGTTTACTGAGCATTTTAAACCCACTGTTGCAAACTACTGCTCAGAAAAAAAAATTTCCTTTCAAAATATTACTGCTCATTGACAATGCACGTGGTCACTCAGGAACTTTGGTGGGGTGTACAAGAAAATTAATGTGTTTTCAAGCCTGCTAACATAGCATCCTGTCTGCAGCCCATGACTTACGGAGTAATTTTGACTTTCAAATCTCATTATTTAAGAAATACATTTTCCAAGGCTATAGTTGCCATAGGTAGCGATTCCTCTGATGGATATGGGAAAATTGAAAACTTTCTGAAAAGGATTCACCATTCTAGATGCCATTAAAAACATTTGTGATTCACGGGAGGGGGTCAAAATATCAACATAAACAGAAATTTGGAAGAAGTTGATTTCAACCCTCATGGATGACTTAGAGAGGTTCAAGAAAGATTTCAGTGGAGGAAGTAACTGCAGATGTGGTGGAAATAGCAAGAGAACTAGAATTAGAAGTGGAGCCCAGGCTTGTGACTGAATTGCTGCAATCACATGATAAAACTTCAGTGGATGAGGAGTTGCTTCTTATGGACGAGAAAAGAAATTGGCTTCTTGAGAAGGAATCTACTTCTGGTGAAGATGCTGCCAACATTGTTGAAATGACAACAAAGGATTTATAATATTACATAAGCTTAGCTGATAAAGCAGTGGCAGGGTTTGAGACGTTCGACTCCAATTTTGAAAGAATTTCTACTGTGGGTAAAATGCATCAAACAGCATCGCATGTTACGGAGAAAACTTTCGTGAAAGGAAGAGTCAACTGATGTGGCATACTTCACTGTTCCCTATTTTCAGAAATTGCCACAGCCACAGCAACTTTCAGTAACAACCACCCTGATCAGTAAGCAGCCATCAACACGGAGGCAAAACCCTCCACCAGCAAAAAGATTAGGACTCGTTGAAGGTTCAGATAATGGTTACCATTTGTTTAGCAATAAATTATTTTTTAATGAAGGTGTGTATATTTTTTAGGCATAAGGCTGTTGCACACTTAATAAAAAATGGTATAGTATAAACATAATTTTTATATGCACTGGGAAACAAAAAAAAATCATGTGACTCACTTTATTGCGATATTTGCTTTATTGAGATGCCCTGGAACTTAACTCACAATGTCTCTGTGTGTGTGTGTCTGTGTGTGTCTGTGTGTATGTAATCTCTTTCCTTTTCCTGTCTCCCTGAATGATGATTAGTATTAAATGATTATTAATCACATTGGAATTTTTATTTACCAGTCATTAAAAATTAATTTACAGCATTCATTTTCTTTCTACCAAAAGCTCATATATACATATATATAGTAAATATATATATGTTACTTTATTATAAACAATTGAAAAACTGATTTTTTCTAAATTTAATTTTCAATATTTTTTGGATATTGTTGGTCAAGTTGTAATGAGATGCTTTGAATCATTCAAGAAAGCATACTAGGACTTGGCAGCATCATTTCCTGAGAACTCATTCACATGTTTCATAGGCTGTTGCTGTTGTTAGATGCCATCGAGTCAGTTCTGACTCCTAGCAACCTTATGTACAACAGAATGAAACAATGCCAGGTCCTGCACCAACCTCATGACCACTGTCATGCTTAAACCTATTTTGCAGCCAATGTGTCAGTCCATCTCCTTGGGGGCCTTCCTCTTTTTTGCTGACCCTCTACTTTACCAAGCACAATGTCCTTCTTCAGGGGCTGCTCGCTCCTGAGAACATGTCCAAAGTATCTGAGAAGAAGTCTCACCATCCTTGCTTCATAGGAGCATTCTGGCTGTACTTTTTCCGAGACAGATTTGTTCATTCTTCTGGAAGCCCGTGGTATATTCAATATTCTTCGCAAACACCATAATTCAAAGGCATCAGTTCTTCTTTGGTTTTCCTTATTCATTGTCCATCTTTTGCACGTACATGCAGGGATTGAAAACACCATGGCTTGGATCAAGTGCACCTTTGTCCTTAAAGTGATATCTTTTTTTTTTTTTTTTTTAACATTTTAAAGAGATCTTTTGCAGCAGAGTTCTCAAGGCAATTCATCCTTTGATTTCTTGACTGCTGCTTCTGTGGGCTTTGATTGTGAATCCAAATAAAGTGAAATTCTTGACAACTTCAGTGTTTTCTCCATTTTATTATGATGTCGCTTATTGGCCCAATTGTGAGGATTTTTGTTTTCTTTATGTTGCATTGTAATCCATACTTTTATTCTTTATCACTAAGCGCTTCAAGTCCTCTTCACTTTCAGCAAACAAGGTTGTGTCATCTGCATATTTCAGGTTGTTAATGAGTCTTCCTCCAACCCTGATGCCCTATTTTCTTCACATAGTTCAGCTTCTCAGATAATTTGCTCAGCATACAGATTGATGCACACCTGTCCTGACTTTAAACCATGCAGTATTCCCTTGTTCTGTTCAAATGACTGCCTCTTGATCTATGTACAGGTTTCTAAGGAGCACAGTTAAGCGTTCTGGAATTCTCATTCTTTGAAATGTTATCTATAACTTGTTATGATCCACAGAGTCAAATACCTTTGCGTAGTCAATAAAACACAGGTAAACATCCTCTGGTATTCTCTGCTTTCAGGAAGGTTCCAGGCAGTTCCCTGTTGATGTACTTCTACAAGTGTTTTTGAATGATCTTCAGCAAAAATTTACTTGTGTGTGATATTAATGATATTGTTTGATAACTTCCACATTTGTTCGGATCACCTTTCTTTGGAATAGATATACATATGGATTTCTTGCAGTTGGTTGACCAGATAGCTGTCTTCCAAATTTCTTAGCATAGACAAGTAAGCACTTCCAGCTCTGCATCCATTTGTTGAAACATCTCAATTGGTGTTTTGTTTTGTCAATCCCTGGAGGCTTGTTTTTTGCCAGTGTCTTTAGTGCAGCTTGAACTTCTTCCTTCAGTACCATTGGTTCTTGATCATATGCTGCCTCCTGAAATGAATGAACATCGAGCAATTCTTTTTTGGTACAGTGACTCTGTATTCCTTCCATCTTCTTTTGATGCTTCCTGTGTCAGTCAGTATTTTGCCCATAGAATCCGTTCCGTATTACAACTCAAGGCTTGAATTATTCAATTCTTTCAATTTGAGGAATGCCGAGTGTGTTCTTCTCTTTCTTCTAACTCCAGATCTTTGCACATTTCTTTATTATACTTTACTTTGTCTTCTCGAGCAGCTCTTTGGAATCTTCTGTTCAGCTCTATGTCTCATAGGCTATTTCATGAAAATTATATTTCAAGTTTATTTTAGAGGACACATTTACCTGTGAAGTAATTAGGGATATGTGTATACTTGGACCATTGGTACAACTAAGGAATAATGTAAATCTCAACAAATAAAAGCATTGTTATCATTTTTATTTTAAAAAATAGATTTATTATTAAGTTGATACTAGTGGGTTTTTTAGTTATGCATGCTTATTTTTTAAATTCTGGGTAAAAAATTACATTTAAAACTTTAAATCTTAGGTGTTCAATTATTTGTATTTCAACTGACCTTGCTATTTTAACAGAAACCCTGGTGGCATTGTGGTTAAGTGCTATGGCTGCTAACCAAAAGGTTGGAGTTTGAATCCACCAGGCTTTCCTTGGAAATTCTGTGGGGCAGTTTTCCTCTGTCCTACAGCGTCATTATGAGTTGGAATCGACTCCACAGCAATGAGTTTTTGGTTACTATTTTAATATACCCATTCATTGTATCATTAAACACAGAAGAAAGTTTGCTTATTTACAGAAGTTATACAACTAAATTGAATTTCACAATTGACCAAGATCATCAATATTTTTAGATGTAAAATTAAACGTAAATATAATGTGAAGACAGTTTATTTTATAGACATTTTATCTTAGGGACTGACTGATGAAAGAAATTGCAAAATTGCCCTAAAGACTTTCAATCATCAGTTATCATTTATTTTGGTCTAGGCACTGAAAAAATAATCATGTGTCTCATATAACTTCTTCTATAAAAATGTATTGCCCATTTAAAAAAAAAAAACAACCTAGTTATTACGTTTTAAGACAAGGTTTTTTTTGTAATCTTAGGGACAGGTACAGCAACTGGGATATTTATCATCCTATTGGCCTCCTGTAGTCCTAAAGACACAATATTACCTGAAAAGGATACTTAATATTAAAATGCACAATTACAGTTTAAACCAGCAAAGCAGAATACTCTATGTGCTGCTAGTAATTTTATACAGTAAAGAATTTAAATGTACTTGTGTCTTTATCTAATATTTGATTTTTTGTGTCTTTATCTAATATTTGATTTTTATTTAGAAAACTAAACAAAAAAAAGAAGACATAAATTTTGATAAGTAGAGGAAAGTGAAAATCATCAATACATGTATTTATTCCAATAATTTGCTGCTTATTTAAAGTTGCTTATTGTGGACATTATGGGTTGAATTTTGTCTTCCAAAATTATGTGATGGAAACTGTGATGATTAAGGTTGTGTGTCAACTTCACTGGGCTATGATTCTCAGTCATTTGGCAGTTATGATGCAGTTTGGCATCTATGTAGTGATGTAACATAATGATATAAACACCATCATAATGATATCTGATATAATGCAGTCACCTCCATGATGAGATATCTTATGAGTAGCCAATCAGTTGAAAGGGAATTTCCTTGGGGGGTGTGGCCTGCATACAATATGGATGGACTTTCTGACAAAGCTTGCTGGCTTTTGCTTGCCCTGAATACTGCAGCTGACTCTTGTTCATCAGACCTCCAAATCTTGGCACCTGAACTACAGCTTACCTGTCACCTTACCTGTCAGTCCTGGGGTTCTTTGGCCTCCACATTCTGTGAGCCAGAGACCTGCCAACTGACCTGTTAATCTTGGGTTCACCAGCCCCTGTCGCTACATGAGTCAGGAAAATCCTCCAACTGGACCCATGGACTTGGGACTTTCCAGCCTCTACAAATACCATGAGCTATTTTCTTAATATAAATCTCTCTATACCTAAATATTTATACACTTCACTGGTTTTGCTTCTCTAGAGAACCCAGCCTAATGTAGAATCCTAACCCCTATACCAGTGGAAGTAATCCTGTCTGAAAATAAGGTTTTCTTTATTATGTTAAGGAGGCCATATCAGTGCAGGGTATGTCCTAAACCTAATCACTTTTGACTTATAAGGAGCATCATTGACACAAAGGCAAGAATGCTCAGAAAGGGGGAAGACAGATGTCATGTGAAGATCTACAAGGAACCAAAGGATGCTGGGGTTACAGAAGTTGAGACAGGGATCTTCCCCTGAATCAAAAGAGAAAGAGAGTCTTCCTCTGGAGCCAATACCCTGAATTAGGACTCCTAGCTCCTAAGTTATGAGAAAATAAATTTCTGTTATTTAAAGCCACCCACTTTTGGTATTTCTATTACAGAAACTAAGAGTTTCTGTTACTAAGAAACTAAGACAGTAATAGAGGGCCCCCAACATTTTCATGTGCTTAATCTCCAGAAATACCATCAGTGCTCATCGTGAAGATCCAAGAAACATGCCCTCATAGTTTTAGCAGTAAGAAAGGGAGAATAATTATTGTGAAATATGCCCACAGATTTCTCCATAACAAACACCTATTCTCCAGAGGAACAGATTTTATCAGAGCCATACCCTAGCTGGGGGAAGACCAACTCTTCCACTCCAGCCCCTCCCTAGCCTTCCTCTACCGCCTAAAGGGGTGAAAGAAGTTATACCACTAGAGAAACAATTGTGAGATCACAGACCAGAGACACAAGACCACTAAAAGAATGAGGTATAACTTTTTTATGATCAAATGCTTCTTATCTCCTATGCTTTATTACCACACTCACAAGGCTCCAGGATAACAACAATGGGTTACAGCTGAAAGTTCTGCAAGACATAAACTCTCCATGAGGAGGGGTATTTAGAGAAACCAAAGTCAAGAGGGAAGGCATAAACAAGAAAATCAGAGGAATATAAAGCTTCTGGCACTTACAGTTAGAGCAAATATTAAGCACAGCCCAGCTTATAGCCAGATTAACATAAAGCATCACACTAAAGGCTTATTTATCTCATTCCTTATTAGTAGGTCCAGCTTTCAACAAAATAATTACAATGCATGTCAAAAATAAAATGAAACTGTTTGAAAAGACAAAGCAATCATTAGAATCATATTTAAACATGACACAGATCATGGAATTAAAAGACAGGATTTAAAATAACTATGATTTACATGTTAAGAGCTCTAATGAAAAAAGTGAACAACATGCAAAAACAGATAAGTAATATAAGCAGAGTGATGGAAACTCTAAGAACAAAAAATAATTAAATTATCACTATACTAAAAATGAAGAATGCCTTTGATGAGCTCATCAGGAAAGTGGACACAGTCAGTGAAAGAATCAGTGAAATATTTAAAATGAAATGCATAAAGAAAAAGAGTGAGATATAAGAGGAAAACATTTAAGAAATGTGGGACAATTTCTAAAAGTATAACATGCATGTAATTGGACATTCAGAAGGGAAAGAAAGGAAAATAAAGTACAGAAGAAATATCTGAAATAATTAAGGCTGAGAATTTTCTAAAAGTAATGACAGACATCAAATGACAGATCTAAGAAACTCAGAATAAATAAATAAAAACAAAAACAAACAAACAACAAAACTACACTTAGCCATATAATATTTAAATTGGGGAGAGAAAAAAGAAAATTCTGAAAGAAGCCAGATGGAAAAATGAACCTGTACAGGAACTATAGAGGCTTTCTAGTAAGAAACCATGCTAGCAAGACAAGATTGGAATGAATGTGCATACTGTTGAAAGAAAAAAAAAACCTCCAACCTAGAAGTCTGTGTCCAGTGAAACTGTCTACTAAAAGTGAATGAGAAATAAAGACTTTTCAACAAACAAAAATGAGGGCAAACAAAAATCTGTTCTATAAGAAATATTAACAGAAGTTATTCAGGGAGAAGGAAATTATATAGACCAGAAACTCAGATATACTTAAAGAATGGAAGAATGTCAGAGAAGGAATAACTGAAGATAAAATAAAATCTTTTATTCTATTTTTTCTTAGTGAATCTAAAGGCAACGATTTAATTAAAGTAATAATGGTAACAATACATTGGTGATAATGCCACATGAATAAATGAAATGAATGCCATAAGAGATAGGAGGGAAAAATTGAGAATACACTATAGGTATTATAAGGCACCTGCAGGATATTTGAAGTCAAAAATCCAAAAACCAAATCTGCTGCTGTGAAGTTGGTTTCAACTCATAGCAACCCTAAAGGACAGAGTAAAGCTTCCCCATACAGTTTCCAAGGAGCACCTGGTGGATTCAAACTGCTGATCTATTGGTTAGCAGTCATAGCTCTTAACCACTATGCCATCAGGGTTTCCCATATATGAAGTAGTAGAGTGTTATTTGAAGGTGGACTTGGTTAGTTAAATATATGTGTTGGAAATTCTAGGGCGACTACTGAAAAATAAGTAAATAAAAAGAAGTATAGTCGATATGCTAAAAGAGGAGAGAAAATGGAATCATATAAAATGCTTAAATAAAACCAGAGAAGGCAGAAAAAGAGAGGGAAAGGAAGCAAAAACCAATGCGACAAATAAAAAACAGTTATAAACGTGGTAGATGTTAATCCAATGAGCTCAATAATCATTTTAAATGTGAGTGGTCTAAATAAGTAAAAAAAAATACACCAACTAAAAAACAGAGATTTTCAGACTGGATAAAAAAGAAGATCTAATCCTATGTTGTCTGTGAGAAAGTGACTTTCTGTATAAAGTTTCAGTAGGCTAAATGTACATGATGGAGAAAGATACATCATGATTAGATGAATGAAGAGAAAGCTGAAATAGCTATAATGATATCACACAAAGCAGACTGCAGAACAAGTAAAATTATTAGATATAAGAGGGGCATTATGTAATGATAAAGAGGTCAAGTCTCCAAGAAGACATAAGAATCCTAAATGTGTATGCACTTAACAATAGAGCCTGAAAATATTTGAGGCAAAAACTAATAGAACTGCAAGAATAAATAGACAAATCCACTAGTATAGTTGGTGTCTTGATTATCTAGTGCCACTATAACAGAAATACCACATGCTGATGGCTTTAACAAAGAGAAGTTTATTCTCTCACAGTTCAGTAGGCTAGAAGTTTGACTTTAGGGTGCCACCTCCACGGTAGGCTTTCTGTCTCTGCCGGCTCTGGTGGGAGGCTTTTGTCATCAATCTTCCCCTGGCCTAGGAGCTTCTCTGAGCAGGAACCCCAGGTCCAAAGGACATGCTCTGTTCCTGGCACTACTTTCTTGGTGGTATGAGGTTCCCATGTTTCTCTGCTTGCTTCTCTTTTTTATATCTCAAAAGAGATTGGCTTAAGACACTGTCTAATCTTGTAGATCTTATCAATATAACTGCCACTAATCCATCTCATTATATCATAGTGATGGGATTGAACACATAGGGAAATCACATCAGATGACAAAATGGTAGACAATCATACAATACTGGGAATCATGACCTAGCCAAGCTGACGTATATTTTTGGGGCATACAATTCAGTCCATGACAGTTGGGAATTTCAATGCTTTTCCTTCAGTTACTGATAGATCAAACAAGCAGAATATCAACAGTAAGTATATAGTTGACCTGGTTAGTACTAATAATCCATTTGCTCTAACTGACATTTATGGACTGCTCCATCCCAAAACAGCAGAATACACACCCTTTTCAATAGCACAGGGAACATTCACCTATATAGACCATTTGTTATGCCATAAAACACACCCCAATAAATGTAAAAGGATTAAAATTACACAAATCCTACAATGGAGTAAATTAGAAGCAGATAATAGAAAGAAACATGGGAAATTCATAAATATGTGGAAATTAAACATTACACTTCTAAATAATACATAAAACAAAGATAGAGTATTGACAGAAATTAAACATTTTCAACTGAATGAAAATAAAAATATAACATAGCAAAATCTGTAGACAGAAACAAACAAAAAAACAGCCATTGGAGGGAAACACATATCATTAAATGTGTGTATTAGGAAAAAAATAATTTAAATCAATAACCTAAGCTTCCAACTTAAGAAGCTAGAAAAAGAATAATTTAATTCCCTTCCCTCCCAAAAAACTAAAACCGAACCCATTGCTGTCGAGTCCATTTTGATTCATAGTGGCCGTATAGGACACAGTAGAATTGCCCCGTAGGGTTTCCAAGGAGTTCATGGTGAAATCAAACTGTCAACCTTTTGGTTAACAGCTGTAGTGCTTAACCGCTACACCACCAGGGTTTTCCAAAGGAAAAAAAAAAAAAAAAACTAATATTAGATCTTTGGAAATATTAATAAAATTGATAAACCTCTAGCCAGGGTAACCAAGAAAAAGAGAAATCAAACAAATTATCAATATCAGAAATTAAAGAAGGGTTGTCACTGCTGAGACTATGTACATGAGAAGGATAATAATTCTATGCTCACAAAAAATTGAAAAGATTGTGTATTCTGCTGTTTTGGCATGGAGTAGTCCATTGATGAAATGACAGAATTCCTTTGAAAGACACAAACTACTTAAACTCCTGTAAGATGAAATTGATAATATGAATAGGTTTGTATCTATTAAAGAAATTGAATTAACAATTAAGGACCTTTCAAACAGAAATCACCAGGCCTAGCCGTTTCACTGTTGAATTGTTCAAAGCGTTTAAGAAAAATATGATACAAATTCTCCACATTCTGTTCCAGAAACACTTTCAGTAATACCTCCTAATTCATTCTATGAAGCCTGCATTACCCCAATACCAAAACAAGACAAGGTCGTTACAAAAAAAGGGAAACCACTAACCAATATCTCTCATGATTATAAATCCAAAAATCCTCAACAAAATATTAGCAAATAAATCCAACAGTGTGTAAGGAATTATATATCAGCTCAGATTTATTCCAGGTATGTGAAACTGGTTCAAAATTCAAAAATTATATATATATTATATACATATAATTTATATATGTATTAATTTCATATATATATAATATATATAGTTATATCAATGTTTCCAGAAAAAGCATTTGACAAAATCCAACAATCATTTATAAAAATTCTCAGCAAACTAGGAATACAGGGGAGAATTCCTCTATTTGATAAAGAACAACTACAATATAGCTACAGCTAACATCACTCAATGGTGAGAAATCAGTTGCTTTCTCTCTAAAATTAAAAAAAAAAGCAAGGCCAGGATGTCCTCTCTCATCTCTCCTTTTCAACGTGGTATTTTTTTTTTTATGGGAAAACCTAGCTAGTGAAATAAGACAAGAAAAGAAATAAAACACAGCTTGGAAATGAAGAAATAAAAGTTTCTTTGTTTGCAGACGAAATGACTATTGAGAAAATTACAAAAGAATCGATTAAAAAAAAACATAGGGACTAATAAGTATAGGAAAGCTGGAGGATATAAGGTTAATATAAAACTGTTCATTGTTTTTCCCATATACCAGCAATGAACACTTAGAATTTGTAACTAAAAATAAAAACAATACCACTTACTATGTCGTTGTTGTTAGTTACTGTTGAGGTGATTCCCACACATGGCAACCCCATGTTTGCAGAGTAGAACTGCCCCCTAGGGTTTTCAAGGTTGTGACTTTTCAGAGGCAGATCTCCATGCCTGTATTCCAAGAAGTCTCTGCGTGCTGCAAACAGTTAAGTACTCAGGTCTTAACTGAAAGGTTGGCAGCTTGAACCACTTACTACAGCACCAAAAAAAAATGAAATACTTATGTATAAATCTGTCAAAGTATGTATAGAAATTACATGAGAAAAACTACAAAACTCTGATAAGAGAAATTAAAGAGAGTCTAAATAAGTGGTGAGGTATTGTATATTCACTAATTGGAACATTAATTACTGTCAAATAATCAGTTCTTCCCAACGTGATCTATAGATCCAATGCAATCCCAATAAAAATTCAAGCTATTTTGTAGGTATTGAGAAAATGACTCAAAGTTTATAATGGAAAGACAAAAACCTGGTCTAGCCAACACAATTCTGAAGAGGATCAAAGTTGAATGACTCGCACATGTATTAATTATTATTATTACTAAAAAAGAATTACTATTTTAAGACTTTCTATAAAGCTATAGCATTCCAGACAGCATGGTATTGGTGAAAAAATAGGCAGATAGATCTACGGCTGAATACAAAACTCAGAAAGAGATTAACACAGAAAAAAGACAGTCTTATTTACAAATGGTGCTGGTTAAACTAAATATCCATCTGCAAAAAAATAAAACAGGGCTCATATCTCACGCCAAACACAAAAACTAATTCAAAATGGATCAAAGACCTAAATATAAAACCGTAAACTATTCAGATCATAGAAGAAAAAATGAGGTCAGTGCTAGAGGCCCTTATACACGGCATTAACAGGATACAACCTTAACTAACAATACATAAACACCAGAAGATAAGCTAGACAACTGGGATTTTCTAAAAATTAAACACTTATGCTCAAAAGAGTAAAAATAGAACCTACAGAGTAGGAAAAAAATTTTGACTATGACAAATCCGACAAAGTTCTAATATCTAAAATCTACAGGAAAATCCAAAACCTCTACAACAACAAAAATAATCCAATTAAAAAACGGGCAAAGGATATGAACAGAAACTTCACCAAAGAGGGCATTCAAGCAGCTAACAGATACATGAGGAAATGCTAGTGATCACTAGCCATTAGAGAAATGCAAATTAAAACCACAATGAGAAATAATTTCAACCTGGCATTATTGGCACGAATCAAAAAAAAAAAAAACAGAAAATAACAGGTAGTGGAGAGGCTGCAGGGAGGCTGGAATTCTTATGCACTGCTGGTGGGAATGCAAAATGGTACAACCATTTTGGAAAACGATATGGTGCTTCCTTAAAAAGCTAGAAATAGAAATACCATACAATCCAAGAATCCCACTTCTAGGAATATATCCTAGACAAATAAGAGCCATCACACAAATAGACATATGCACACCCATGTTCACTGCAGCATTGTTCACAATAGCAAAATAATGGAAACAACCTAGGTGCCCATCAACAGGAGAATGGATAAACAAGCTGTGGTACATACACACAATGGAGCCCTGGGCAATGATAAAGAATGATGAATCTTTGAAGCATCTCACAACATGGATTAATCTGGAGGACATCGTGCTGAGTGAAATAAGTCAATCATAAAAGGACAAATACAAAACTATTACTATGAAAACTCAGAAAAAAGTTTACACACAAAAGAAACAATCTTTGATGGTTACAAGGGAGGGGAGGGATGGGAGGGAAAAACACTAACTAGACAATAGTGGTGACTTTGGTGAAGGGCAAGACAGTACACAACACTGAGGAAACCAGCACAACTTGTCCAAGGCAAGGTCATGGCAGCCCCATTACAAAGAAAAAAAACAGTTGCCATCGAGTTGATTTTGGCTCATAGCAACACTATAGACACATCCAAACTCCCTGAGGGACCAAATTACTGAGCTGAGGACTGCGGGAACCATGGTCTTGGGGAACATCTAGCTCAAATGGCATAACATAGTTGATAAAGAAAATATTATACATTCTACTTTGTTGAGCAGAGTCTGGGGTCAAAAAAGCTTGTGAGAGGCCATCTAAGATACTCCTCTGGTCTCATCCCATCTGGAGCAAGCAAGAATGAAGAAAACCAAAGAAACTAGGGAAAGACTACTCCAAAGGATTAATGGACCACAAATACCACAGCCTCCATCAGACTGAGCCAAGCATGACAAGATGGTGGCCGGCTATCACCCCTGACTGCCCTGACAAGGATCACAATAGAGGGTCCTAGACAGAGCTGGAGAAAAATGTAGGACAAAATTCTAACTCACACACACACACACAAAAGACCAGAATTACTGGTCTGACAGAGATTGGAGAAACCCTCAGAGCATGGCCCATGGACAACCTTTTAGCTCAGTAAGGAAGTCACTCCTAAGGTTCACCCTTTAGGCAAAGATTAGACAGACCCATAAAACAAAACGAGACTAAATGGGCATAGGAGTCCAGGGGCAAAGATGAGAAGGCAGGAGGGGACGGGAAAGCTGGTAATGGGGAACCCAAGGTCTAGAAGGGGAAAGTGTTGACATGTTGTGGGATTGGCAACCAATGTCACAAAACAATACGTGTATTAAGTGTTTAATGAGAAACTAGCTTGCTCTGTAACCTTCATCTAAAATACAATAAAAAAAAAAGAGAGATTAACAAAAAGGAGCAAAGGCAATTAAACAGAGAAAGGGTAGTCTATTCAACAAATCAGGCAGGAATAATAGGATGTCTATATGCAAAAATAAAATAAAATAAACCTAATCACAAATCTTACTTTTTTCACACACACAAAAAATAACTAAAACTAGATTATAGTCTTAAATATACTATACAAAACTTCTGGAAGAAAACATCAGAGGAAATCTATGTGATCTTTGGTCTGGTGGTGAGTTTTTAGATATAGTACCAAAAGCACAACCCATGAAAAAATGTTGATAAGTTGGACTATATTACAATATTAAAATTATACATAGTGAAAGACAGTAAAGAGAATGAATAGAAAAATCACAGACAGAGAGGTGGAGCCAAGATGGCAGAATAGACAGACACTTCCGTCGAGCCCTCTTTACAACAAAGACCCCAAAAAACAACTGAAAGGAGTATATTTGTGACAAGCTGGGAGCCCTGAGAATCAAAGGCAAGCTTAGACAACGAACTGAGGGGCAGGGGGAAGAAGGGGCCATTCAGAAGTGGAGAGGAGTTACCAGACCTGAATCGTGGGGAGCCCTCAGGCACCATTCGCGGAGTGGCTGCGGTGGCGGTGGGCTGGTCCTAGCATTTGGCTGCAGTTTCCTCAGGGAGAAGCAGCCAGCCGCGCAGCCTACTCACACCTCCGGAACCCGAGGAGAACCGCGCTTTAGGCAAAAGCTATGTACTTCTGTATATTTTGCCCTGCCCATCACACCCCCAAGCCGGGTTCAGTGGCTGAATCCCTGGGCCTGAGATAGGACCTGGTGAAAACCTAGAGTCATCCTGCCGGCCTTGGGGAAGGAAAAGATTTGCAACTGGGGGGAAAAGATAATTCGCTAGCTCCATTAATCGGGGGAGCTTAAGACAGAAGCAGCTCATGTCCAGGCATAAACCATCTGTGGGCCTTGAGCACATTTCCCTTCTGCATGGACCTTCGTGGGCCTATTTTGGGAGAATAGGCCCTTGTTGGCAAACACCAACCATTTCAGCTATGCAGTCAGAGGTGGGTGTTTGATGCTTGACATTGCTTTTGCTATTACACAAGGTCCTCATCTACCCACATCAGGGACCTAAGGACTGGTAGCTCCACTCAGGCCACGCAGCCACCCACGACAGGGGTCCAAAGATAACTGGTACCTCCCAGCCCTTACAACCAAAAACTTTGGGTGTCCATGGTCCCTCTGCAGAACCCACACACCAGCACGCTGTAGGGAACAGAGATGCGTTTTCCTCAGAGACACTTGGGGGTTGGTTCTCAGCCCCTTGCCTTGGTCACAGCGTAAGCCCCTCATGCAATCAGATACTGGCATATACACCAATCACCCCTGTCCCTCTAAGACTGTACGACAGACCCTATATCACACCCTTGATATCAGCTACCTGTAAACCTAAGCTGAATTAATACAAGAAGACTGAATGGACTCCTAGACTGATATACCTGACAACAGCTCTAGGCAGCTATGGACAGGACACCAGAGCTCCAAAGGTAAAAATAATCAAGCTAGCTCACTCAAGCAACCCATAGGAGTATACCAAAACAAAACAAAGTAAACAGCTACGACACAGTAATCAAGCATAAACTAAATACAATAACTTATAGATGGCTCAGAGACAACAGTCAATATCAAGCAACATAAAGAAACAGAACATGATCACCTCAACAGGCTCTCAGAACAAAGAATCCAGGGATCTTCTAAATGAAAGTGCATTCCTGGAATTACCAGAGCCAGAATACAAAAGCTTAATATACAGAACCCTTCAAGACATTGGGAAGGAAATGAGGCAATACACAGAACAAGCCAAGGAACACACAGAAAGCACATGAAGAAATTAGAAAGATTATTCAGGAACATGATGAAAAGTTTAATAAGCTGGAAAAATCCATAGACAGAATCAGAAATTCAGAAGATTAACAATAAAATTACAGAATTAGATAACTCAGTAGAAAGTCAGAGGAGCAGAACTGAGCAAGTAGAAGCTAGAATTTCTGAACTCAAATATAAATCACTTGGCACTAATGTATTTGAAGAAAAATCAGATAAAAGAATTTTAAAAAATGAAGAAACCTTAAGAATCATGTGGGACTCTATCAAGAGAAATAACCTACGAGCAATTGGAGTACCAGAACAGGAGGGATAACAGAAAATAGAGAGAAAATTGTTGAAGATTTGTTGGCAGAAAACTTCCCTGATATCTTGAAAGATGAGAAGATATCTATCCAAGATGCTCATCGAACACCACATAAGGTAGATCTTAAAAGAAAGTCACCAAGACGTATTATAATCAAGCTTGCCAAAACCAAAGATAAAGAGAGAATTATAAGAGCAGTGAGGGATAAGCGAAAAGTCACCTACAAAGGAGAGCCAATAAGAATAAGCTCAGACTACTCGGCAGAAAACATGCAAGCAAGAAGGCAATGGGATGACCTATATAAAAAATTGAAGGAAAAAATTTGCCTGCCAAGAATCATATATCCATCAAAATTGTCTCTTAAATGTGAAGGTGAAATTAAGACGTTTCCAGATAAACACAAGTTGAGAGAATTCTTAAAAACCAAACCAAAACTACAAGAAATACTAAAGGGAGATCTTTGGTTAGAAAATTAATAATATCAGGTATCAACCCAAGACTAGAACACTGGGCAGAGCAACCAGAAGTCAACTCAGACAGGGAAATCCAAAAAAAAAAAGAAAAATTATTAAAAAAGAAAAAAAAAAAAGGCCAAAACAGGGTGACAGCGATGTTATTACATAAAAGAAGAAAACATTAAAATAATAAAGAGGGACTAAAAAAAAGTTTTTTTTTTTTTTTAAGAAGTGTAATCATACACCTTCCATATGGAGAGGAAGATACGGCGATGCAAAGAAATAAAAGTTAGTTAAAAATTTAGAAAAATAAGGGTAAATAATAAGGTAATCGCGAAGAAGACAAACTATCCTACTCATCAAAATAAAATACAAGGGAAAAATAGAGACTCAGCAGAAACAAAATCAACAACAACAAATATGAGGAAAGGACAATATATAAAGAAAATCTACTCAGCACATAAAATCAAGTGGGAAAAAGAAACTGTCGACACACAAAAAAAGACATCAAAATGATAGCACTAAATTCATACCTATCCATAATTACCTGGAATGTAAATGGACTAAATGCACCAATAAAGAGACAGAAAGTGGCAGAATGGATTAAAAAGCAAGATCTGTCTATATGCTGCATACAAGGGACACATCTTAGACTTAGAGACACAAACAAACTAAAACTCAAAGGATGGAAAAAAATATATCAAGCAAACAATAATCAAAAAAGAGCAGGAGTGGCAATACTAATTTCTGACAAAATAGACTTTAGAGTTAAATCCATCAGAAAGGATAAGGAAGGACACTATATAATAATTAAATAGTCAATACACCAAGAAGATATAACCATGTTAAATATTCATGCACTAATGACAGGGCTGCAAGATACGGAAACCAAACTCTATCAGCATTGAAAAGTGAGATAGACAGCTCCACAATAATAGTAGGAGACTTCAACACACCACTTTCGGTGAAGGACAGAACATCCAGAAAGAAGCTCAATAAAGACACGAAAGATCTAAATGCCACAATCAACCAACTTGACCTCATAGATATATACGGAACACTCCACCCAACAGCAACTAAGTATACTTTCTTTTCTAGTGCACATGGAACATTCTCTAGAATAGACCACATATTAGGTCATAAACCGAGCTTTAGCAGAATCCAAAACATTGAAATATTACAAAGCATCTTCTCTGACCATAAGGCCATAAAAGTGGAAATCAATAACAGAAAAAGCAGGGAAAAGAAATCAAACACTTGGAAACTGAACAATACTGCTCAAAAAGACTAGGTTATAGAAGACATTAAGGATGGAATAAAGAAATTCAGAGAGTCCAGTGAGAATGAAAACACTTCCTATCAGAACCTTCGGGACAAAGCAAAAGCAGTGCTCAGAGGTCAACTTATATCAATAAAGGCACACATCCAAAAAGAAGAAAGGGCCAAAATCAAAGAATTATCCCTATGAATTGAACAAATAGAAAGAGAGCAACAAAAGAAACCCACAGACACCAGAAGAAAACAAATAATAAAAATTAGACCTGAGCTAAATGAAATAAAAAATGGAAAAACAATTCAAAGAATTAACAAGACCAAAAGCTGGTTTTTTGAAAAACTCAACAAAATTGATAAACCGCTGGCCGAACTGACAAAAGAAAAACAAGAGAGGAAGCAAGTAACCCAAATAAGAAACGAGATGGATGATATTACAACAGACCCAACTGAAATTAAAAGAATCATATCAGATTACTATGAAAAACTATACTCAAACAAAATTGAAAGCCTAGAAGAAATGTATGAATTTCTAGAAACACGCCACCTACCTAAACGAACACAAAGAGAGGTAGAACAACTAAACAGACCCATAACAAAAGAAGAGATTGAAAAGTTAATCAAAAAACTCCCAACAAAAAAAAAAGCCCTGGTCTGAATGGCTTCACTGCAGAATTCTACCAAACTTTCAGAGAAGAGTCAATATCACTACTACTAAAGGTGTTTCAGAACATAGAAAAGGATGGAATACTACCAAACTCATTCTCTGAAGCCACCATATCCCTGATACCAAAACCAGGTAAAGACACCACAAGAAAAGAAAATTATAGACCTATATGAGCAGTTGATATTTGACAAAGGCCCCAAAACAGTTAAGTGGGGAAAAGACAGCCTTTTTAACAAATGGTGCTGGCATAACTGGATATCCATCTGCAAAAAATGAAACAAGACCCATACCTCACACCATGCACAAAAACTAACTCAAAATGGAGCAAAGACCTAAACATGAAAACTAAAACAATAAAGATCATGAAAGAAAAAATAGGGATAACGTTAGGAGCCCTAATACATAGCATAAACAGTATACAAAACATTATAAAGAATGTAGAAGAAAAACTAGATAACCGGGAGCTCCTAAAAATCCAACACCTATGCTCATCCAAAGGCTTCACCAAAAGAGTAAAAAGACTACCTACAGACTGGGAAAAAGTTTTTAGCTATGACATTTCTGATCAGCTCCTGATCTCTAAAATCTACATGATACTGCAAAAACTCAACTGCAAAAAGATAAATAACCCAATTAAAAAATGAGCAAAAGATATGAATAGACACTTCACTAAAGAAGACATTCAGGTAGCTAACAGATAAATGAGGAAATGTACATGATCATTAGCCATTAGAGAAATGGAAATCAAAGCTACAATGAGATTTCATCTCACTCCAACAAGGCTGGCATTAATCCAAAAAACACAAAAGAATAAATGTTGGAGAGGTTGTGGGGAGATTGGAACTCTTATACACTGCTGGTGGGAATGTCAAATGGTACAACCACTTTGGAAATCGATTTGGTGTTTCCTTAAAAAGCTAGAAATAGAACTACCATAGGATCCAGCAATCCCACTCCTTGGAATATATCCTAGACAAATAAAAGCCTTTACACGAATAGATATATGCACACCCATGTTTATTGCAGTATTGTTTACAATAGCAAAAAGATGGAAGCAACCAAGGTGCCCATCAACAGATGAATGGATAAATAAATTATGGTATATTCACACAATGGAATACTAGGCATTGATAAAGAACAGTGAGGAATCTGTGAAACATTTCCTAACATGGAGGAACCTGGAAGGCATTATGCTGAGTGAAATCAGTCAGTTGCAATAGGACAAATATTGTATAAGACCACTATTACAAGAACTTAAGAAATAGTTTAAACTGAGAAGAAAACATTCTTTTGCGGTTACAAGAAGGCGGAGGGAGGTAGGGTGGGAGAGAGGCATTCAGTAAGTAGATAGTAGATAACTACTTTAGGTGAAGCGAAAGACAGCACACAATACAGGGGGGGTCAGCACAACTGGACTAAACCAAAAGCAAAAAAGTTTCCTGAATAAACTGAATACTTCAAAGGCCAGAGTAGCAGGGGCAGGGGTCTGGGGACCGTGGCTTCAGGGGACATCTAAGTCAATTGGCATAATAAAATCTATTAACAAAACATTCTGCAATCCACTTTGAAGAGTGGCATCTGGGGTCTTAAACGCTAGCAAGCAGCCATCTAAGATGCATCAATGAGCCTCAACCCACCTGGATCAAAGGAGAATGAAGAACACCAAGGACACAAGGTGATTACGAGCCCAAGAGACAGAAAGGGCCACATGAACCAGAGACTACATCAGCCTGAGACCAGAAGAACTAGACGGTGCCCGGCTTCAACCGATGACTGCCCTGACAGGGAACACAAAAGAGAACCCCTGAGGGAGCAGGAGAGCAGTGGGATGGAGACTCCAAATTCTCATAAGACCAGACTTAATGGTCTTACTGAGACTAGAAGAACCCCGGTGGTCATGGCCCCCAGACCTTCTGTTGGCCCAGGACAGGGACTGTTCCCGAAGCCAACTCTTCAGACATGGATTGGACTGGACAGTGGGTTGGAGAGGGTTGCTGGTGAGGAGTGAGCTTCCTGGATCAGGTGGACACTTGAGACTATGTTGGCATTTCCCGCCTGGAGGGGAGATGAGAGGGTGGAGGGGGTTAGAAGCTGGCGAAATGGACATGAGAAGAGAGAGTTGAGGGTGGGAGCGGGCTGTCTCATTAGGGAGAGAGTAATTGGGAGTGTATAGCAAGGTGTATATGGGTTTTTGTGTGAGAGACTGACTTGATTTGTAATCTTTCACTTAAAGCACAATAAAAATTATAAAAAAAATAAAAATCACAGAAAGAATGTATTTGTGAAAAGTACATATCTGATAAAGGACTTGTAACCAAATTAAACAATGAGCTCTAAAACTCAACAAAAAGAAAACTAACAAAATGATTTTAAAATGCTCTAAAGATATGGAATTTTTTTTATGTGCTACCTCACCAAAAATAATATACAACTGATGAATAACCACATGAAAGGATACTCAACATTGTCTGTTGCAAAATCTGTTGCTGTCAAGTCGATTCTGACTCATGATGGTCCCATGTGTGTCGGAGCACAAGCGCGCCCCATAGGGTTTGCAAGAGCTGTGAACTTTTGGAACTAGATCAGCTGGCCTTTCTTCCACAATGCTGCTGGGTAGATTTGAACTGACAACTTGCAGTCAGTAGCTGAGAGCAAATGGTTTGCACCACTCAGGGATCTAATTGCAAATTAAAACAACAATGTGATACTATCGCACATCTACTAAAAAAGAATGGCTAAAATCCAAAAATATGACATATCAATTCCTGACAAGAATACAGAACAGTAAGAACTCACAATGATTGCTTTTGGAAATGAAAAATGATACAGCCACTTTGGAGAACAATTGAGCAGTTTGTTGCAAAGCTAAAACTGGTCTTTTTCAGCTCCTAGTAGTTGCCGGCAATCCTTGGAGTTCCTGGGATTGTAGACGTATCTTCCCTGTGTGTCTGTCTTCATATGGCACCTTAAACATGTGCATGACTGTGTGTCTATTTTGTTCTTTTATAACTCTAAAGGGATTAGGTTTAGGACTGGTCTGATCTCATTGACATAACGAAAGAAAATCCGTTTTTCCAAAGGGGCCATATTTACAGTCAAATGCTTTGGGTTTTGACACATATTTGGGTTGGGACACAATTCATTCCCTTATATACTTGACCAAAGAGTCAGAAGTGGGACCTTTATGTTCCTCTTACTTCTTAGGAGTAAACATAAAAACCTGGTGATCTCGTTTTATAATTCAGTGTATTCACTGGCAGTAGATATCTATAGCAAACAATTACAACAGCACTGCAAGCCTGACCCAGTTGTTAATGCATTAGGAGTAAAAGGTTCCAACAAAGAACCTTATGATATTAAAAGCTAACGATGTGGTTGTCATTGTTGCATTGTTGTCTCCGATTTCATCTGTACTTGCTTCTCAAATCTGTTTCCATGTTTCCTACCTAAAACCTCAGGTGCACCTCATTTCTGGACCAATCCTATCTGATGTAGAATGTATGTCAATGATTTAGCCCTCAAAACAAAAAAAAAAAAAAAAATTTTTTTTTTTCCAAGATTCAGAAAGAAGTCTACATCCTCGACTTAAAGCCTTCAAGTTTTAAATTTGGGCTCTTGGATTTAGTACACAGCTAATACTCTCCACAAAACTTTTTATGTTGCCTTAGCTTATGTGACTGGGTTTCTAGCTTAGTTTCTGTTCTCACAGTTTAAATTACCCTTCTCAGTACCAATTATGCCATTCTAGGAAAGGAGTCTTGCTTTCAAACTCAGTTCACAACTTAAGACAAAAACATAGCCTCCCAGTCAATTTCGACTCCTAGCAACCCTATAGGACAGAGTAGAACTGCTCCAAAGGGTTTACAAGGAGCGCCTGGTGACCTTTTGTTTAGCAGATGAACACTTACCCTTTGCACCCTTCTTTTCTTATCAATTACTAAAGTTTTTCCAAGAAACTGGAAAGCTAAACCAAGGATGGAGAATGAATCCTAACATCACACACCCATTATCAGGTTTAGATTCTATTTCCCTTATCTGGTACCATCTCAATTTCAAAATGCAATAGCTGTTACTAAAGTTTATATATTTTCATAATTACTGTATCTCAGCTTTTTTTTTTAAACTGCAATTCAAGTTAAGATAATTATTCAAGACATTTTTCCCCACTTGCCTCTTTGTTCGAATAGATCATATACAATGAATTTCAGTATTGACTTATAAAATAATAAGGCTTTGAACATGACATGCTGGTACTACCAATAATTAAGTAGAATTGAGTTAAACACAATGTTTTATTACTTATATATTTTTTAATGTTTTAATTCAAGAAGAACAATAACATAAATTTCCAATAGGATAGCACATAACATTTCACATATGTCAGCACTATTGGGGTTCTTTCAGAGTAGAAAATAATAAGAAAGGAAGCAAGGAGGAAGTGGTGGTGAAAAATAATTGTGAGAATGTCCATTGTATTTTAGGAACCAATGTTAGAATCTCTTCTCTGCACTATTTTGATGAAATATTTTCATCTCTAATTTAGAGGAATAGATACTTCTCACATACCAGCTCTATTATTTCAAAATTTCTTTTCTTAGAGCTAGCTAAAGATCTTTCCTCAGCTTAAATATGAAACATTTGGGGGCGGGGGGAGTCAAAGTCAAATTTCATTTTGTTTTTTTTTTCAAGGTTCTAGATTTGCTAACAATCCAGTACTATTCTAGTAATAAAACTTTTTTAGCAGCCTTTTCTTTTTTTAAAAGCATGAGACAACCCCAGGATGATATATTTAATTCTTAGCTCAGAGAAGACCAAACTACTTTAGTAGGTAACATTTAAAATAATTTATTAAAATCTTGACTTATGAGGTGGTTGCTTTTAGGCCCTGGGCCAGTGAGGCCATATCATAAACAGGAGGCCTCTTTGAATGCTTTCAGACACAGATCACATCACCATATATTTGGTGTCTGTGTGTAATTCCAGGAAAGGCACTTCTATCTTCAAATGCTGGGGAGTTGACAATATGATATGTTACTATTCTTTGGAAACTTGCTTGATTCTTCATTTTTTTGAGCTGTGATCACGAGCTGATGTTTGTTATTTGCATAGGCAAAAATATGCCAGTAAACCAACAATACTATCAATGTCAATGCCAAAAAAGCAGCTATTGAAATATCTACATGAATAATATATTTAATGGAGAAAAAATATATAAAATTGCTTATATTGTATGATCTCAAATATAATAAAAACATACAGAAAAATAACAAAAATAAACATCCCAATTTCATGAACTGGATAGTAGAATTATGGATGGCACGTTTTTCTTCTTTATACTTTAAAAAATTTTTTTTTTTGCTTACCTCTTTATAAGAAAAGATATTATTTTTGTAATCACAAGTGAATTAATTACAAGAAGACATTGTTAAACCCCATAATGCGACTGGCATTCTACTCAGGGCTGAGCAAAAAGCAGCCTCTCTCTCTGGGGCCCATCCATCCATCTATCCATTTACACATACACTGCTTCATGTTAACTTTTATATCTACCTTGGTTGGTTAAACAGGGAGTATCCCCAAATTTACCACAGAGAATACAGAAGTCAGATAAGTGAAAAGACTTGCCCAAGTTGCCACAATGAAAAAATGGTGGAGTAGAAACAAATTCAATTTTTAGACTCTTATTCAGATGCTTGCCACTGTACTACAATGCTCTGTTTCTATTCTTTAATCTTATTAACATAAATAGCCCAAGGTCTAAGGACCACATTTTTAGAATTGGTGCTTTAAGAGCATTCTTCATGCAGTCTTTTCTGGGTATGATTAATTGCCCCTTTTTCCACATTCATACAGAACCTTACCTGGACCTTCCCTTTGGTTCTTAGTCTAGTGGGCAATAGCTTTATATGAATACATTGCCTACATTTTCATTTATTAATCAAATACATATTGGACATTTAATATTCTTACTTACTCTTCTAGGAGGTGGGTAAACAATGGTAAATAAGACAGGAAAGGCCACTTCTCTTGCTTTATGTACCAAAAAGTAAGTTAATTTAAGACAGCAAAACTTGCTAAAAAAGGTGATATAAAAAGAGAAAATTGTGGAAATAAGGTACTTTATTTGGATAGTGAGGAAATGTAAATAGATAATATTTGGACTGAGAACCCCGTAATAAGAGGAGCCAGGCACATAATGAGCAAGGGGAAAGAAAAAAAAGAAAAAGGAAAGAAAATGCCAAGACCATGAGACAGGAAAGAGCTTGGCCAGTTGAATGAAGAAGAAGGAAGTTTATGTTTCTGGGATGGAGTGAGCATGAAGCAAGAAATATGTAAGATTATATAATGAAACTTGTAAGGGTTTTTGAAAGTCCTTGGAATATTTTATGCAGGGAAATAGCATGAGCTGAACTATGTTCTACAACAATTGCTTTGTGGAGACTGGGTTGAAGATGTTCAGGTAGACTCAGAGAAACCCATTAAGAAGTTGCGACAGAAGTCTTAAAAAGAGGTGATAATAGATTGTATTGGTGTTATGAAAATAGAGAAAGTGAAATTATTGGGTTCAAAACATATACTAAATGACTTGTTTATGGTTGCTCCCTTTGCCAGGAGACCAAAAGAACTGGATGGTGCCCAGCTACCATTACGGAACAGGATTCCATGGGAGACAGTGGTGGTCCAGTGGTAGAATTCTTTCCTTCCATGTGGCAGACTGAAATTTGATTGCCAGCCAACACACCTCAAGCACAGCCTCCCCTTGTCTGTCATCGGAGGCCAGTGCATTGATGTGATGATGAACAGGTTTCAGTGGAGCTTGCAGACTAAGACAGACTAGGAAGAAAGGTCTGGTAACCTACTTCTGAAAATCAACCAATGAAAACCCTACAGATCACAATGGTCTGATCCCATTCTGCATGTTGTTGCCATGAGTCAGAGGCAACTCAAAGAACAGCTAACAACAACAGTAGGATTCCAGGTTACGTTGGTGATGCTGGTGCTGCCAGTTCTATGGTGTGGACTCACATTTTGAGTATCAAAGTATTAGAAGATAGTAGATAAAAGAGAAATTTAAGTCACTTGCTATTAAGTTAGCAATCCTGAAGAGCAAAAAGGAAAGAATGGTATTCCAGCTGTGAACCATTGCAGAACCTTGAACAATGGGTGAGGGCTTTGGATTGCTTGATAAAATGTTGAAAATAGCTATGGGAACTTCAGAAATAGGATAAGCCAATTTAAGCAACCATTGGTGATGCCATTGGCAGCCATCGGGAGGATGTGGGAAAATAGTGCTTAGCAGGGAGGGAGCTTCCATATGGATGAGACTGTTTTTTTGCTCCTTGAAGATGTTTTCTGATACGACTTCTGAATATTCTCAAGTATTCACTTTGAGTTACTGACATTTTACTTATCCTCTTCTGACGGAATGTGGAAATAAACGCACTTGTGATAGACAGGAAATCTGCCAAAATGACTTTGGTTAGATGAATAGGTCACATTTTTCAATGTTTGAAAAAATAAGGGCAAAACAATAAATATGAGACCATAAATTAGTGGAAATCCTTGAGTCTCTGAGCTACTTCCTATAGGTACTTCTAAAGTTAAAATGAAATTTGATATTTATATTTTGATGCCTTTGAAAGCCTGAGAATTTTATTGTGCTTTCTTAATGTGACCTTGAAGAAAAATCAACAATATGCAAATTCATTAATGAATTATTCTTTAATAGATTCTTAAGATTTCTGACTTCCAAGGAATTATTTTAAAAACTTGCTTTCAAACCTAGTATTAGTATAGGATGGCAGTTTGCATTACCTAAGAGAAAAGCAACACAGTACGAGCAGAGTTATACCATTAGCCAAAGTGAATATGCAATTTGTCATGCATATTTTTCAATTCATTAGGAAATAGCTAAATACTATTTTTCAAAAATAAATGGAAACAAAGGAATTTTTCTATTTCCTATGAAATTTATAGCAATGGATGTATTATAATAATGCATTTAGAGTTTTGCTTTATATTTTGTTCCACCAAGTTCCACTGATAAGTTAATTCAAATGAATTAAGTTTGCTTTTTTAAACCTTTAATTATGGATTTTGTATTGTGGATCTGGGCAAATGTTTAAAAAGGTTTTCTCTCTCTCCTAGGAGAGGGTCTCTGGTATTAGTATATAACCAAAATAATGAATATGCTGTGACAAAAGGCTATTCTGAATTCGTACTCTCATCACCAAATTTAATAATCTAGTAGCACTCAAGGAAGATTTAATAACTGGCTAACTGAACCAAATAATCAAACCAAACAGAAGTTACTTAGCTTTATAAATGACCCCCCTGACTCACACGTAGGCATTTCCAGAGTCTGTGGTTGTTGAATTTTCTTTTAGCTTCTCATATCTCTCATAGGATCACCCTTGTGGGCAAGGCCAAGCATTTATATATGAGGACTGGCTGCTGGGAATAGAGTGAAGCTCCGTGGGCCGGCAAAGAGAAAATGTTAAGAAAAGCTCAGTCGAATTTGTGTATTTATTCTCCAAAGCCCTGAAACAGCTCCACTTTAAATATCAAACAACTATCCTTACTTATTATTTTCCACATGCTGGAAAGTTGAAAATAGTGCTTCATATCAGGAGGCAGAGGTTCATGTCACCCTGTCAAATAGTTGTTGCCTTCAGCTATAAAAGTGCTTGCAGTCTTGGGAGTGCCATGCCCAAGTTTAATTGACTTCAAAGGACATCCATTCGATGAAAATAAACCCTGTTTGGGAGAGATTGGCCCAAGGCAAATCAATAAGGTCATTTTTGGGGCTCTAAGTTTGAGAGGGAGTTTTCTCTTGTTCATTCTCTCTCATGCACGTATTTTTCTAGTGAAAAGTCTGAGCAAACATTATTACTTTCTTTACACCTGAGTGGTGGGTGGACAGAAGGAACTTATTTCTTCGATCTTAAAATGATAGTCAAATTAAATTGGATCATTTAAGTATATTGTTGGCTTACTTTAAATGAGATCCACTTAAAGTTAAATAGAAACTTCTTTAAAAGGATTGATCTGAGAGATGCTTTAGTTATGATAAAAAGAGCAATGTTTATTCTTAACAAGTTTGTAGAAACTCGTTGAAAAATACAGATTTGATTTTTTCCCCTCATATTAGGCTATTTCAAAAAAAAAAAACTCATATTGATATGATATTTTAAACTTTCTTTGTGACAAAATATATTATGCTTGATTTCTGGCTCTGATGGACCTTTAAGTATTTCACATAGTTTTATAGGAATGAGTGGATATATTTGGAAGGAACCCCTTTGTGGTGCGAACAGTTGATGCCCTTGCTAACCAAAAGGTCGCAAGCTCAAGGCCACCCAGAGGCATCTCAAAAGAAAGACCTGTCTATCTACATCCAAAAAATCAGCCATTGAAAGTACTGTGGAGCAAAGCTCTGCTCTGTCACGTACAAGGTTGCCATGAGTGGGAATTGACTCCAGGGCATCTGGTTGATTTTTTTTTTATTTGGATGACAAAAGAGTGTAAATTCTTAAGTAAAAGATATTTCGATATGAAGTGATATTAAAAGCACAAAGTTTAAGTTATTAGAGACTCATTAGGAACCAGTGAGTACTGATGATGTGTAAATATAGCCTACATTCATGTGTAGACAGGAGATTTTGATCAACACACACTATTGGAACAAGAAGCCTTATCATGTGCTCATCTTATATATTTTTGAGACACGTAAGGGACAAAAACTTTCAAGTCATTTCCAAATGTCCTTGGAGTGCCACAAAGACAAAATATTCTTCTAAGATAATGAGGCTTCTTTAACAGCTATTTTACAATGAAATTTTCCTCACAATGAAAATGGTGCTTTCTGCTTCAGATGTAGGATTTTGCCCTTGAAGCATAGACCTCAGTTATTAAGTAATCACAAACTTGGCAGCGAGGACACCAATCTATTGTGTTACTGAGCTTTCTCCCTGTGTTCTTGTCATATGTAAACAAGTGAATCATTGGTGAGAACATTATATTAAACACGTGAAAATTGGTGTGGTCCCTGGTGACTCACAAGTCTCATAGTTTTGTGGATAATCTGCTGGATTTAAGAGGCAATAGTCATCCTATGTGACTAGATATCAGAAAGTTTCTTTTAGCAGTCACATCAAGTTTTGTCCTCTAAAAATAACAAAAAATTCTGATGATTGCTAAATTTCAATGTTACATTTAAAATTATATCATGTCAAACACAAAGACCCAATTCTATCCCTCCTCATAGAATTCCCATCATCACTTTCTTAATTAAAAGAAAGTCATGGTCTTTGTTCCATCCATTTGGTTAACACACACAAACGGACCTGCCCATGGCACAAAACTGCTACACTCGGTGCAACGAGTCTCCCATGTCTCCTACGTGAGGCAGTGCTTGCAGGTGTGCAGGCTACTCACTTTCCATACCAATAAATATCAGGTCTGTGTACATGGCAGACAGAGTGGAGGGTATTTGTTTGTTTGCTTTTTAATTATTATCAGAGGTGAGGACTAAGCTCCTGGACAAAAAGAACTGACAGTAAACTTTTTTTTTTAATTTCATGAGACTTAAAACCCATTGCAGTCAAGTCAATTCTGGCTCATAGCCACCCTATAGGACAGAGTAGAACTACCCCATAGGATTTCATGAGACTTAGGCATCTTTAATTTTAGCTATCTAAAAGAAGGAATAAAACTGCCAAAAATTTGGTGAAGCCATATGCTAAATAAAGTGGCTTTAAGAGAAAGTAAATAGTGAAAAGATGCCTAAGTCATGAATCATCAAACTTTTGTCAGTTTTATCCCATCTTTCAGGTATCTACAAATTTTTATTAATTTCAGAGATTAAATGATTACTTTTCATTCTGAGGAAACAAAATAAAACTGGAGAAGGAGTTTGGACCAACGAGACTTCTAGTCATTATTATAAATATACCTTTGCTTATTGAATTTCGAGCAGAATATATTTCATGAAATGCAACAAAGCACCTGCTAGTTGCTCCATCCCTGGTAACACTGGCATTTAAAAAAGACAGGTACTCAAAGGCGGTCAGGCTCAGAGATTCCTTTCCACATCATTTTCTCTATATATGCCTCAGACAGGAAACCCTGGTGGTGTAGTGGTTAAGTGCTACGGCTGCTAACCAAAGGGTCGGCAGTTCAAACCTGCCAGGCGCTCCTTGGAAACTCTATGGGGCAGTTCTACTCTGTCCTATAGGGTCGCTACGAGTCGGAATCGACTCGATGGCACTGGGTTTATTCCTCAAACATTCACTCTTTAAAGTATGTTTTCTTCCTTACCCATTTCACCTCTACTTTCTTAGCTTCTTTTTTTTTTAACCAAGTCCCCAAGAGCTTTGAATTGTGTTGATCAACCCCAGGATATAACAAAAACCATTTCACTTTACCATACCGTCTATTTGTCAAAGAATGGGCATGTTGTTGTTTTGATCCCATTGGCCCATCTCTGCTTCACTGATATCTGAACCTATTTTGCTGTTACAGAATAGTTCCTGCACAGAGTAAGGTTTTCATGTGCCATAAAACGCAGCTTACCAGAAAGTATCATTGATTTACTTGTGGCAATACAGGATTCCTTGATTAAGAGTTTGACAAATTCCCATTGAAGCTACATAATAAATCAATCTATTACTGGAAAAGCCTGAGAGGGGGGGTAAGTGAAGATGCTATACATTAATACCTGGGGGAGAGTTACTAACCTCTGTTCTCCGGTGATCAATCACCTCGGCTGGGTTGCACTGACAATGTCTGGAGGTCATCTGGCTAATGAGACAGCCCTGGGAAAGTCCTTCCCAGGATTACATTGTATCAGTCAATCATTAACACCCTTATTAAATACCAAGATCCATTTGCTACTTTTAGGAGAAAATTCTGTGAACTATATCCAGAGCAGATTAAGAATAATAAATGGATTACATAAAAACAATTAAGAAAAGTATGCAGTTACTCCTCGAGTGCTTTCATTAGGAAGAATTATAACATGTTGGCTTGAGGGTTTGTTTTGTTTTGCTTTATTTTGTTTCAGAGTCTTGCTTGAAGGCACATTTTTATTGTGTCATAGGATAGAAAAATAACAATTGAGAAGCTACGTTATTTTTTTAAACAGATCAATGGTGGCGATATGAACATTTTAGTGAGATTACATACATTAAATATGTTTCCCAAATGTTGATATCCAGAACCTGGCTGTTTGGAAGTTATGATCACAAGACTGTGTGTACTTCAAAAACACAAAAATAAACTAAAAACAAAAATATTAATCTGGCAAAGTTTTATCCTTTCTTCCAGGTATCTAAAATCTTCCGTTAACTTCAGATATTAATTAAAGTGATTTCTTTTCATTCTGAAGAACAAAATAAAACCAGAGAAGGAGTTGAGACCAATATACTTTCAGGCTTTTGTTTTTAAACTGATAAATAAGCAGATTATTTGAATTAATTTCTTTGATACGAAAACAGATATCATTCATCTTTATGTATTTAACAAATATCAAGTAGACTATCAAAAAATTTTAACAGTTTGTTTTTCCTATGATAATTTCAAATGAATCAAAACTCTTACAAAGCTTATATTCAGTACTGGTCTTTGTAAATGCAAAAAAGAAAAAAAAAAGCATCTTGATGTTTTTACCCAATATCATTTACCTATCTATGATACTGAACTCGAAGTGCATATGTCACATAAACATATATTTTTATATAAGTGATTTGGGGCTATGAGGAAGTTTGTGTTATCATAGCCTTTCCACCCATTGCCATCGAGTCAATTCTGACTCATAACGATCCTATAGGACAGAGTAGAACTGCCCCATAGAGTTTCCAAGGACTGCCTGGTGGATTCAAACAGCCAACTTTTTGATTAGCAGCCGTAGCTCTTAACCACTACACCACCAGGGTCTTCAGTAGTTTTTAATATGAGATTTTTGTCATCGTTGTCTGATAATTTTCTTTTTTCTCAAAATACTTGGAGGCGGAGCCAAGATGGCGGACTAGGCAGACGCCACCTCGGATCCCTCTTACAACAAAGACATGGAAAAACAAGTGAATCGATCACATACATAACAATCTACGAACCCTGAACAACAAACACAGATTTAGAGACAGAGAACGAACTAATATGGGGAAGCAGCGATTGTTTTCAGAGCCTGGAACCAGCTTACCAGTCAGGTATGGCACAAGCACAGAGAACTGCTCCACCCCCCTGAACTAACCCCGGGAGGGGAACCAGCCGGTTCCACGCATGGCGTGGGACGCAGCCAGTAGGAGAAGTCCCCGTGAGGCAGTGACTAGTCTTGGAGCAGGAAGAGCAGTGTCCCAGGCAGGGAACAGTCCCGCCGGGATTTGCACTGGACGCAGGTACGGCATAAACATGGAGAGCTGCTCCACCCCCCTGAACTAACCCCGGGAAGGGGCCCAGCCGGGTCGCGCGGGCGGCGTGGGACTCAGCCGGTAGGAGAAGTCCCCGGGAGGCAGCGACTGGTATTGGAGCGGGGAGATCAGCGTCCCAGCGGGGACACTCAGTCACGGCACAAGCATGGGGAAATGCTCCACCCACCTGAACTAACCCCGGGAGGCGGCCCAACTAGTTCTCGGGGGTGGCACGGCCAAGCGGCTGGACGGAGGAGAAGTCCCAGGGAGGCAGCGACTAATTTTGGAGTCGAGAGTGCACCGTCCCAGTAGGGGAGCCTTGACGCTGGGCGTGGGGCTGGAAGCGGAGGATCTGACCGTGACTCCAGGGGGCCAGACCCCCCGGGGGCA
Source organism: Elephas maximus indicus (assembly GCF_024166365.1). Taxonomy (NCBI): domain Eukaryota; kingdom Metazoa; phylum Chordata; class Mammalia; order Proboscidea; family Elephantidae; genus Elephas; species Elephas maximus. The sequence goes on along the minus strand of NC_064823.1, from coordinate 57,816,160 downwards.
ATCTCCACAGAGCCAGCACACATAGGCGACCCGCCCCGTGGGAATCTCAGATATAATAGTCATTCCAAGCAAGGCAGCAACTCTGGCTATATTCTGAGGTGCTACTCTCCTATCTCTCTGATCCCTCCCCCACCCTCCCCAGGCGGCTTCATTAACATCCGAATAGCCTGAGCCAGAGGGAGAATTCTGATAGGGATCTGACTGCATTTTTTTTTTAGCGGATTTTCTGGAAAAACTAGTTTCCCAGTGATGGCTCCGAGACAACAATCCATATCAAACCACTTAAATAAGCAGACCATGACAGCTTCTCCAACCCCCCAAACAAAAGAATCAAAATCTTTCCCAAATGAAGATACAGTCCTGGAATTATCAGATACAGAATATAAAAAACTAATTTACAGAATGCTTAAAGATATCACAAATGAAATAAGGATAACTGCAGAAAAAGCCAAGGAACACACCGATAAAACTGTTGAAGACCTCAAAAAAATTATTCAAGAACATAGTGGAAAATTTAATAAGTTGCAAGAATCCATAGAGAGACAGCATGTAGAAATCCAAAAGATTAACAATAAAATTACAGAATTAGACAATGCAATAGGAAGTCAAAGGAGCAGACTTGAGCAATTAGAATGCAGACTGGGACATCTGGAGGACCAGAGAATCAACACCAACATAACTGAAAAAAAATCAGATAAAAGAATTTAAAAAAATGAAGAAACCCTAAGAATTATGTGGGACTCTATCAAGAAGGATAACCTGCAGGTGATTGGAGTCCCAGAACAGGAAGGGGAGACAGAAAACACAGAGAAAATAGTTGAAGAAGTCCTGACAGAAAACTTCCCTGACATCATGAAAGACGAAAGGATATCTATCCAAGATGCTCATCGAACCTCATTTAAGATGGATCAAAAAAGAAAAACACCAAGACATATTATCATCAAACTCACCAAAACCAAAGATAAACAGAAAATTTTAAAAGCAGCCAGGGAGAAAAGAAAGGTTTCCTTCAAGGGAGAATCAATAAGAATATGTTCTGACTACTCAGCAGAAACCATGCAGGCAAGAAGGGAATGGGACGACATATACAGAACACTGAAGGAGAAAAACTGCCAGCCAAGGATCATATATCCAGCAAAACTCTCTCTGAAAGATGAAGGCGAAATTAAGATATTTACAGACAAACACAAGTTTAGAGACTTTGCAAAAACCAAACCAAAGCTACAAGAAATACTAAAGGATATTGTTTGGTCAGAGAACCAATAATATCAGATATCAGCACAACACAAGGTCACAAAACAGAACGTCCTGATATCAACTCAAATAGGGAAATCACAAAAACAAACAAATTAAGATTAATTAAAAAAAAAATACACATAACAGGGAATCATGGAAGTCAATAGGTAAAAGATCACAATAATCAAAAAGAGGGACTAAATACAGGAGGCATTGAACTGCCATATGGAGAGTGATACAAGGCGATATAGAACAATACAAGTTAGGTTTTTACTTAGAAAAATAGGGGTAAATAATAAGGTAACCACAAAAAGGTATAACAACTCTATAACTCAACATAAAAGCCAAGAAAAACGTAACGACTGAACTAACATAAAGTCAAGCACTATGAAAATGAGGATCTCACAATTTACTAAGAAAAACGCCTCAGCACAAAAAAGTATGTGGAAAAATGAAATTGTCAACAACACACATAAAAAGGCATCAAAATGACAGCACTAAAAACTTATTTATCTATAATTACCCTGAATGTAAATGGACTAAATGCACCAATAAAGAGACAGAGAGTCACAGCCTGGATAAAGAAACACGATCCATCTATATGCTGCCTACAAGAGACACACCTTAGACTTAGAGACACAAACAAACTAAAACTCAAAGGATGGAAAAAAGTATATCAAGCAAACAATAAGCAAAAAAGAAGAGGAGTAGCAATATTAATTTCTGACAAAATAGACTTTAGACTTAAATCCACCACAAAGGATAAAGAAGGACACTATATAATGATAAATGGGACAATTGAACAGGAAGACATAACCATATTAAATATATATGCAACCAATGACAGGGCTGCAAGATACAGAAATCAAATTTTAACAGAATCGAAAAGTGAGATAGATACCTCCACAATTATAGTAGGAGACTTCAACACACCACTTTCGGAGAAGGACAGGACATCCAGTAAGAAGCTCAATAGAGACACGGAAGATCTAACTACAACAATCAACCAACTTGACCTCATTGACTTATACAGAACTCTCCACCCAACTGCTGCAAAATATACTTTTTTTTCTAGCGCACATGGAACATTCTCTAGAATAGACCACATATTAGGTCATAAAACAAACCTTTGCAGAGTCCAAAACATCGAAATATTACAAAGCATCTTCTCAGACCACAAGGCAATAAAACTAGAGATCAATAACAGAAAAACTAGGGAAAAGAAATCAAATACTTGGAAACTGAACAATACCCTCCTGTAAAAAGACTGGGTTATAGAAGACATCAAGGAGGGAATAAGGAAATTCATAGAAAGCAACGAGAATGAAAATACTTCCTATCAAAACCTCTGGGACACAGCAAAAGCAGTGCTCAGAGGCCAATTTATATCGATAAATGCACACATACAAAAAAGAAGAAAGAGCCAAAATCAGAGAACTGTCCCTACAACTTGAACAAATAGAAACTGAGCAACAAACGAATCCATCAGGCACCAGAAGAAAACAAATAATCAAAATTAGAGCTGAACTAAATGAATTAGAGAACAGAAAAACAATTGAAAGAATTAACAAAGCCAAAAGCTGGTTCTTTGAAAAAATTAACAAAATTGATAAACCATTGGCTAGACTGACTAAAGAAATACAGGCAAGGAAACAAATAACCCGGATAAGAAACGAGAAGGACCACATCACAACAGAACCAAATGCAATTAAAAGAATCATTTCAGATTATTATGAAAAATTGTACTCTAACAAATTTGAAAACCTCGAAGAAATGGATGAATTCCTGGAAAAACACTACCTACCTAAACTAACACATTCAGAACTAGAACAACTAAATAGACCCATAACAAAAAAAGAGATTGAAACGGTAATCAAAAAACTCCCAAGAAAAAAAAGCCCTGGCCCGGACGGCTTCACTGCAGAGTTCTACCAAACTTTCAGAGAAGAGTTAACACCACTACTTCTGAAGGTATTCCAAAGCATAGAAAATGACGGAATACTACCCAGCTCATTCTATGAAGCCACCATCTCCCCGATACCAAAACCAGGTAAAGACATTACAAAAAAAGAAAATTATAGACCTATATCCCTCATGAACATTGATGCAAAAATCCTCAACAAAATTCTAGCCAATAGAATCCAACAACACATCAAAAAAATAATTCACCCTGATCAAGTGGGATTTATACCAGGTATGCAAGGCTGGTTTAATATCAGAAAAACCATTAATGTAATCCATCACATAAATAAAACAAAAGACAAAAACCACATGATCTTATCAATTCATGCAGAAAAGACATTTGACAAAGTCCAACACCCGTTTATGATAAAAACTCTTACCAAAATAGGAATTGAAGGAAAATTCCTCAACATAATAAAGGGCATCTATGCAAAGCCAACAGCCAATATCACTCTAAATGGAGAGAACCTGAAAGCATTTCCCTTGAGCACGGGAACTAGACACGGATGCCCTTTTTCACCGCTCTTATTCAACATCGTGCTGGAAGTCCTAGCCAGGGCAATTAGGCTAGACAAAGAAATAAAAGGTATCCGGATTGGCAAGGAAGAAGTACAGTTATCACTATTTGCAGATGACATGATTATATACACAGAAAACCCTAAGGAATCCTCCAGAAAACTACTGAAACTAATAGAAGAGTTTGGAAGAGTCTCAGGTTATAAAATAAACATACAAAAATCACTTGGATTCCTCTACATCAACAAATAGAACACCGAAGAGGAAATAACCAAATCAATACCATTCACAGTAGCCCCCAAGAAGATAAGATACTTAGGAATAAATCTTACCAAAGATGTAAAAGACGTATACAAAGAAAACTACAAAGCTCTACTACAAGAAATTCAAAAGGACATACTTAAGTGGAAAAACATACCCTGCTCATGGATAGGAAGACTTAACATAGTCAAAATGTCTATTCTACCAAAAGCCATCTATACATTTAACGCACTTCCGATCCAAATTCCAATGTCATATTTTAAGGGGATAGAGAAACAAATCACCAATTTCATAGGGAAGGGAAAGAAACCCCGGATAAGCAAAGCACTACTGAAAAAGAAGAAGATAAGTGGGAGGCCTCACTTTACCTGATTTTAGAACCTATTATACAGCCACAGTAGTCAAAACAGCCTGGTACTGGTACAACAACAGGCACGTAGACCAATGGAACAGAATTGAGAACCCAGACATAGATCCATCCACGTATGAGCAGCTGATATTTGACAAAGGACCAGTGTCAATTAATTGGGGAAAAGATAGCCTTTTTAACAAATGGTGCTGGCATAACTGGATATCCATTTGCAAAAAAATGAAACAGGACCCATACCTCACACCATGCACAAAAACTAACTCCAAGTGGATCAAAGACCTAAACATAAAGACTAAAACGATAAAGATCATGGAAGAAAAAATTGGGACAACCCTAGGAGCCCTAATACAAGGTATAAACAGAATACAAAACATTACCAAAAATGATGAAGAGAAACCCGATAACTGGGAGCTCCTAAAAATCAAACACCTATGCTCATCTAAAGATTTCTCCAAAAGAGTAAAAAGACCACCTACAGACTGGGAAAGAATTTTCAGCTATGACATCTCTGACCAGCGCCTGATCTCTAAAATCTACGTGATTCTGTCAAAACTCAACCACAAAAAGACAAACAACCCAATCAAGAAGTGGGCAAAGGATATGAACACACATTTCACTAAAGAAGATATTCAGGCAGCCAACAGATACATGAGAAAATGCTCTCGATCATTAGCCATTAGAGAAATGCAAATGAAGACTACGATGAGATTCCATCTCACACCAGCAAGGCTGGCATTAATCCAAAAAACACAAGATAATAAATGTTGGAGAGGCTGCGGAGAGATTGGAACTCTCATACACTGCTGGTGGGAATGTAAAATGGTACAACCACTTTGGAAATCTATCTGGCGTTATCTTAAACAGTTAGAAATAGAACTACCATACAACCCAGAAATCCCACTCCTCAGAATATACCCTAGAGATACAAGAGCCTTCATACAAACAGATATATGCACACCCATGTTTATTGCAGCTCTGTTTACAATAGCAAAAAGTTGGAAGCAACCAAGGTGTCCATCAACGGATGAATGGGTAAATAAATTGTGGTATATTCACACAATGGAATACTACGCATCCATAAAGAACAGTGACGAATCGGTGAAACATTTCATAATATGGAGGAACCTGGAAGGCATTATGCTGAGTGAAATTAGTCAGAGGCAAAAGGACAAATGTTGTATAAGACCACTATTATAAAATCTTGAGAAATAGTAAACCTGAGAAGAACACATACTTTTGTGGTTACGAGGGGGGGAGGGAGGGAGGGTGGAAGAGGGTTTTGTATTGATTAATCAGTAGATAAGAACTGCTTTAGGTGAAGGGAAAGACAACACTCAATACATGGAAGGTCAGCTCAATTGGACTGGACCAAAAGCAAAGAAATTTCCGGGATAAAATGAATGCTTCAAAGGTCAGCGGAGCAAGGGCGGGGGTCTGGGGAACATGGTTTGAGGGGACTTCTAAGTCAATTGGCAAAATAATTCTATTATGAAATCATTCTGCATCCCACTTTGAAATGTGGCGTCTGGGGTCTTAAATGCTAACAAGCGGCCATCTAAGATGCAGCAATTGGTCTCAACCCACCTGGAGCAAAGGAAAATGAAGAACACCAAGGCCACACGACAACTAAGAGCCCAAGAGACAGAAAGGGCCACATGAACCAGAGACCTACATCATCCTGAGACCAGAAGAACTAGTTGGTGCCCGGCCACAATCGATGACTGCCCTGACAGGGAGCACAGCAGAGGACCCCTGAGGGAGCAGGAGATCAGTGGGATGCAGATCCCAAATTCTCATAAAAAGACCAAACTTAATGGTCTGACTGAGACTAGAGGAATCCCGGTGGCCATGGTCCCCAGACCTTCTGTTGGCACAGGACAGGAGCCATCCCCGAAGACAACTCATCAGAAAAGAAAGGGACTGGTCAGCGGGTGGGAGAGAGACGCTGATGAAGAGTGAGCTAATTATATCAGGTGGACACTTGAGATTGTGTTGGCAACTCTTGTCTGGAGGGGGGATGGGAGGATAGAGAGAGAGGGAAGCTGGCAAGATTGTCAAGAAAGGAGAGACTGAAAGGGCTGACTCAAGAGGGGGAGAGCAAGTGGGAGTAGGGAGTGAGATGTATGTAAACTTTTATGTGCCAGACTGATTGGATTTGTAAACGTTCACTTGAAGCTTAATAAAAGTTATAAAAAAAAATACTTGGATTGTACACCAAATTAAGATATTTCTTGTACTTTATTTTATTTGTCTGTTTATAAGTCTAAATCCCCCACCATAATTTGACTTCCTGAAAGACATAGATACTGTCATGTCCATTTTTACAGAACTGATTTGAATATAATCACAATTCATACATGGCAATATTTATTGCATATCAAAGAAATGGCATATAAAGTGTAGCTTAAATTATAGTTTTGACACTTATTATATTTAAAACATTTTGCAGCTATTTCTTTAGAGCTATTTACTTACAACTAATAAGTGTCATGCCTTATCCACAGTTGCATAATTTTGAGAGACACTTAACAGAAATCATTCGAAAACAAGTTTTCTACTTGTAGATAAAAAGTTTACTAACCCAGTTACATTTGTGTGCCTGTTTTAATTTCTGTGCACATTATTTAACCTAAGACTGCCCTACTCATACTATGCATCATATGCTACCTGTAGCAGACTTTATTTCTCCAATGATGGCACTACCAATATTTCCCATCCTTCGTGCTCTTCCGCCATCAATGTGACCTTACCACTCCCTCATCAAGCAGTGGACTCAGATGGCATTCCAATTGCATGGTGTCTGGCCTTCATAATTCACTTGATATCAATAGAATGTGGTAGAAATGCTGTCACATGCCTTCTGAGGCTGGGGCAAAAGCAGCCGTGTAGCTTCTGCCTTACTCTCTTGGAATGCTCACCTTCTGGGTATTCCCTCTTGGAACTCTCATTCTTGACTCAACTGCTATGCCGTGAGACACCTAAGCCACATGGAGGCGTGCGTAGGTGATAGACTTGACAGTCCCATGAATCCAAACTTCATGTTATTCCAGCATGGATGTCAGACATGTGAGTGGAGAAGCTTCCAGATGAACTAGTCCCGAGTTATCTTAAACATTCCCAACTCTTTCAGTCTTTCCAGCTGACGACCTAAACATTGTGGAACAGAGACGAGCCAATCCACTGAGATCTGCCTGAATTTCTTACCCACAAAATCTGTTTTTGTTTTATACCACTAATTTTGGATGGTTTATTACATAGTACTAGAGACTTGGGATAATCTCTCAATAAATAAATAAATAACCGATATTCTCAGATACCCACATCTGTACAATATTATATTTAAAGGACTACTCTACAGTCCTGTGTGAGATTTCTTAATACATTGGAAACAAAGTATTGGAAAAATAATATTGTAGATTACATGCAAAACAATAACCTTAAATGGGAAATAGAGTGACAAATCATTAAGAACATATTAAATAAATTAAATCATAATTCCATACCCATTGCTGTCAAGTTAATTTTGACTCATAGCTACTCTCAGGACAAAATAGAACTGCCCCATGTGGTTTCCAAGGCTGTAAGTCTTTACAGAAGCAGCATGACACATCTTTTTCCTGCAGAGCAGCTGGTGGGTTCAAACCACCAACCTTTGGTTCAGCAGCTGAGCAATGAACCACTGTGCTGCCAGGGTTCCTTAAAATCATAACTTGATGAACTTATTTCCTAGTATAGGGACATACCATTGTTATTTATGAAACATAATACTAAACATATAACCTGAACTATAGTCATTTACCCCCACATGTCTGTCAGTTTGTCATACTTTGGGGGCTTGTGTGTTGCTGTGATGCTGGAAGCTATGCCACTGGTATTCAGATACCAGCAGGGTTACCCATGGAGGACAGGTTTCAGCTGAGCTTCCAGACTAAGATAGACTAGGAAGAAGGACCCGGCAGTCTGCTTCTGAAAAGCATTAGCCAGTGAAAACCTTATGAATAGCAGCGGAACATTGTCTGATATACTGCTGGAATATGAGCCCCCCAGGTTGAAAGACACTCAAAAGATGACTGGGGAAGGGCTGCCTTCTCAAACTAGAGTCAACCTCAATGACGTGGATGGAGTAAAGCTTCCGGGACCTTCATTTGCTGATGTGGCAAAACTCAAAATGAGAAGAAATAGCTGCAAACATCCATTAATAATCGGAACCTGGAATGTATGAAGTATGAATCTAGGAAAACTGGAAATTGTCAGAAATGAAATGGAACACATAAACATTGATATCCTAGACATTAAAAAAAATTAGTGAGGTGAAATGGACTAGTATTGGCCATTTTGAATCGGACAATCATATAGTCTATTATGCTGGGGATGACAACTTGAAGAGGAATGGTGTTGCATTCATCATCAAAAAGAACATTTCAAAATCTATCCTGAAGTACAATGCTGTCACTGATAGGACAATATCCATACGCCTACAAGGAAGACCAGTTAATATGACTCTTATTCAAATTTGCGCACCAAACACTAGGGCCAAAGATGAAGAAATAGAAGATTTTTATCAGCTGCTGCAGTCTGAAATTGATCGAACATGTAATCAAGATGCATTGATAATTACTGGTGATTGGAATGCAAAAGCTGGAAACAAAGAAGAAGGATCAGTAGTTGGAAAATATGGCCTTGGGGTTAGAAACAATGTCAGAGATCAAATGATAGAATTTTGCAAGACCAACGACTTCTTAATTGCAAATACCTTCTTTCACCAACATAAACGGCGACTATACACATGGATCTCACCAGACGGAACACACAGAAATCAAATTGATTACATTTGTGGAAAAAGATGATGGAAAAGCTCAATATCATCAGTCAGAACAAAGCCAGGGGCTGACTGTGGAACAGACCATCAACTGCTCATATACAAGTTCAAGCTGAAACTGAAGAAAATCAGAGCAAGCCCACGAGAACCAAAATATGACCTTGAGTATATCCCACCTGAATTTAGAGACCATCTCAAGAAGAGATTTGATGCATTGAACACTAGTGACCTCAGACCAGACGAGTTGTGGAATGACATCAAGGACATCATCCATGAAGAAAGCAAGAGGTCACTGAAAAGACAGGAAAGAAAGAAAAGACCAAGATGGATGTCAGATGAGACTCTGAAACTTGCTCTTCAGTGTCGAGCGGCTAAAGCAAAAGGAAGAATTCATAAAGTAAAAGAACTGAACAGAAGATTTCAAAGGGCCTCTGGAGAAGACAAAGTGAAGTATTATAATGATATGTGCAAAGAGCTGGAGATGGAAAACCAAAAGGGAAGAACATGCTCGGCGTTTCCCAAGCTGAAAGAACTGAAGAAAAAATTCAAGCCTTGAGTTGCAATAGTGAAGGATTCCATGGGGAAAATATTCAATGACGCAGGAAGCATCAAAAGATGATGGAAGGAATACACAGAGTCATTATACCAAAAAGAATTAGTCGATGTTCAAACATTTCAAGAGGTGGCATATGATCAGGAACCAATGGTACTGAAGGAAGAAGTCCAAGCTGCTCTGAAGGCATTGGTGAAAAACAAGGCTCCAGGAATTGATGGAATATGAATTGAGATGTTTCAACAAACAGAATCAGCGCTGGAGGTGCTCACTTGTCTATGCCAAGAAATATGGAAGACAGCTTCCTGGCCAACTGACTAGAAGTGATCCATATTTATGCCTATTCCCAAGAAGGTGATGCAACCGAATGTGGAAATTATAGAACAATGTCATTAACGTCACATGCAAGCAAAATTTTGCTGAAGATCATTTAAAAATGGTTGCAGCAGTGTATCGACAGGGAACTGCCAGAAATTCAGGCTGGTTTCAAAAGAGGACTTGGAACCAGGGGTATCATTGCTGATTTCAGGAGGATCCTGGCTGAAAGCAGAGAATACCAGAAGGATGTTCACCTGTGCTTTATTGACTATGCAAAGGCATTCAACTGTGTGGATCATAACAAACTATGTATAACACTGCAAAAAATGGGAATTCCAGAACACTTAATTGTGCTCATGAGGAACCTTTACATGGATCAAGAGGCAGTTGTTCGGACAGAACAAGGGGATACTAATTGGTTTAAAGTCAGGAAAGGTGTGCGTCAGGGCTGTACTCCTTCACCATACCTATTTAATCTGTATGCTGAGCAAATAATATGAGAAGCTGGACTATACGAAGAAGTACAGGGCATCAGGATTGGAGGAAGACTCATTAACAACCTGCATTATGCAGATGACACAACCTTACTTGCTGAAAGTGAAGAGGACTTGAAGCACTTACTAATGAAGATCAAAGACCACAGCCTTCAGTATGGATTGCACCTCAACATAAAGAAAACAAAAATCCTCACAACTGGACCAAATGAGCACCATCATGATAAATGTAGAAAAGATTGAAGTTGTCAAGGATTTCATTTTACTTGGATCCACAATCAACAGCCATGGAAGCAGCAGTCAAGAAATCAAAAGACGCATTGCATTGGGTAAACCTGCTGCAAAGGACCTCTTAAAGTGTTGAAGAGCAAAGATATCACCCTGAAGACTCAAGTGCGCCTGACCCAAGACATGGTATTTGCAATCCCATCATAAGCATATGAAAGCTGGACAGTGAATAAGGAAGACCGAAGAAGAGTTGATGCCTTTGAATTGTGGTGTTGGCAAAGAATATTGAATATACAGTGGACCGCCAAAAGAACGAACAAATCTGTCTTGGAAGAAGTACAACCAGAATGCTCCTTAGATGCAAGGATGGTGAGACTGCGTCTTACATACTTCGGACATGTTTTCAGGAGGGATGAATCCCTGGAGAAGGATATCATGCTTGGTAGAGTACAGGGTCAGCGGAAGAGAGAGGAAGACCCTCACGAGATGGATTGACACAGTGGCTGCAACAATGAGCTCAAGCATAACAACGATTGTAAGGGTGGCGCAGGACCGAGCAGTGTTTCATTCTGTTGTTCATGGGGTCACTATGAATCAGAACTGACTGGAGGGCACCTAACAACAACAACATAGTCATTTAAAGCCTTAAACCCTCATATCTAATTTAAATATTGAGTAGGGTATTATTGTATTAAAAATAACAGTTTCATGTTTATTTAAGCATGCTGTCTTCTGATTTTCTATATTTATTATCTAGGTTATCTAAAAAAAAAATTATATCTACTTATTTACATAGAGTTAGATGCATAATGCACGGCTGAAGTTTTCTCAAAGAAATAAAAACTTCTCTCCCAACTATATTTCAGTTTTCCTTTAATCCAGACCGGACCAATATTTTTTCTATTCTTAAATGTAGAAGTTATAGATTGTGATTTTGATGAGTTAGATCATATAATCATTTTCCTTCCAAAAACATATGAATCTTGGCAGAAAGAAAGCAATAATCATAATGTCTTGAGCTGGGTTCTCTAGAGAGGCAAAACCAGTGAAGCTTCTATATATATGTATGTATATATATAGATAGTGAGAGAGATTTATATCAAGGAAATGACTCATGCAGTTTTAGACCCTGGAGCTTTCCAAGTCTGTGGGTCAGGCTGGAGGTCTCACCTGGCTCATGTAGCTGCTGTGGTTGGTGAATGAAAGATCAGAAGGTCAGACGGCAGACCTCTGGCTCACAGGCTATGGAAGCTAATGAATCCCAAGATTGGCAGGTAAGAGGTCAGGTAAGCTGCTAGCTCAAGTCCTAAGAACCAGAAGTCAGATGGACAAGAGCCAGCTGCAGAACCCAGAGCCAGCAAAAGCCCACAAACATTGACAGAAAGTCCAGCTATATTGGATGGGGGCCACACGCCCAAAGAAACTCCCTTTCAACTGATTGGCTCTTCGTAGTAGATCTCATCATGAAGGTGATCACATTACCTCAGATCTCAACATGGAGGTAATTACATCATTACATGACTGCCAAACTACATAATAACTGTCAAGCACTGAGAATTATGGCCCAGGCAAGATGACACACAACCTTAACAATCACATATAGTAAACATTTAAATAGAACCAGGAGTCTCTCCAAGTATTTTGCAATCTTTACAAGACACCTGTAAAAATATGGATATTATAATATGGGACTCTTTATGCCCATGTTTATTGAAGAGGAAACTGATACGTAGTTCACCTCAGTTCACACAAGTTCTAAGTGTTGGAGTAGGGATTTAAAGCCAAGTCATCTGGTTTCTGAGTCTGAGCTCTTAAACCCTATACACTACTGAAACTGTAGAGGAAGAAAAGCAAAGCAAGGCAAGAGTCAGTTGGAATTTAACAGGCGGCCCGGTTAAAATGCATTTAGAAAACATCATAGATTCTCTTGCAACTATTTTAGGGTTTCTGTTACCCTGTACCTTATAGAATTTCAACAGTTGAACTGGTTTGAAGTAAAGAAAAGAAAATCAAAGTCAATGGGTATCTTGTTTCTATTAAAGTTATATTTGAAACACACAAATTTCCTTTTGAGGTTATGATTTTACACAAACCCTATTTAATTTAGGGAAAAATAGAAATCATGTTAGAGCAACCCAAAATACAGAAGGCTTCCAGTTCAGCATTCAAATGGGGTGCAGCTCTGCTTTGAAACCATGTACATTTGCTCCCACATCACATCATGACCAGCCTAATATGTAAAACTACAATGCCTGATTTACACACCTGAATTTCTTTCTAACTGGTATCACTCCATATGCACCTCATCTTGTACACAGAGCTTCCATAGTTACTGCTTTGTCAACATGCAAAATCTTCGCAAAAATTCAAAATAATTGCAGCCAATTGATAGGATTCCTCTCTTTTCACTGCCTGTACCAACAGCATTTCTTTATAGTTAATCTTGTTTCTTTAATAGACAGCACAAAATGTTATATTCAGGAAAAGGACCAATTATACTATTCATTAAAAAAAAATCTGAATTAGTAGTCAATTCCAAGTTTTAAAAAGTTAATTTAAAAATTACAGATATCTTTCTCTCTACATTTCTCAGTACTTCCCCAAATTCCTTAGTTTTTTTTTTTTTTTTTTTCTTTCTTTCTATTTTCCTCCAATGCCAATAGCTCCCAATTTACTGAAAACATACAGTCTTTGGAGGAAAGAAAAATCGGTAAGACTTGGTAGTCTTGTTGAAAGATACTTTGGTTCCCGGAAGTCAAAATTGACTCTTGAATTTATGAGCCACATCAGCTCTCCAGAAATGGACAGCACGCTTAGTAGTGTATATTTGATTCAGGTTTACTTAAGTAAATGTTTTCCCCACTCCTCTTCCTTTCCTTTTCTACTGAGTGCTGATGAAGAATAAAATCATTCAATTTTAACCCTTGACAACACTTATAAAATCTGGTGTGCTATTCTTGGGGTGGGAACCCTGCTGGCATAGTGGTTAACTGCTATGGCTACTAACCCAAAGGTCTGCAATCCTTGGAAACTCTTTGGGGCAGTTCTACTCTGTCCTATAGGGTCGCTATGAGCTGGGATCGACTTGACTGCAATGGGTTTATTCTTGGGGCATCACCTGCACAAACTTCAACTAATTATAAGTATCTTAAATATCTTTTTTTCTTCTTGACTTTCCCTGTGTTCCTTTTAATATTGTTGTTTTGGTCCCACTTGTGCTAAAATAGAAAAGGCATTCGATTAATGTTTGAGGAAGATGATGACTTTATATTATGGACAATACTAGGGATTCTTATATTTGTTAGCACAGATGCTGCAGAAAGAGATTATGATAACCCTGACATATAAGGTCTGGGAACCAGAAGACTCAACCTGAAAACACACTTAGAGAATGAGATTTATGGTGAGAATAAAGTTAGAACAGGGCAGGAGGAAGAATATTTGGAGACAACATTGAGCACTGAAGTTGGAGTTATCTCTGTGGGTTTGAGTATTTCAGTCAGAAAACTTTGTGAATTAAACTCACAGTTGGAAATTAAATAACACTTTCAGTTATTTATACCAAAGAATATACTGTGTCTTTAAAGAAAAAGACACTCAGTACTTATGTGATAAGAATTAGAATAGTTGATTACGTGTCATTCATAGAACTATAAAATGTATCGGTGATAAGTTTTCCAGCAATAATTTGTTAATTTGTTTATTTTTAGCTTATTCCAGAAAGAATTTAGAGAAATCTAACCTCAAGAATTTATGATTGGAATAATAAAAATAAATAATTAAAATACAGTGTACTACAGTATAATAATAAAGCCAAGATAAACACACTGAAAATTAATACCATTTGGTCCTCTCATTTGCTATAAAATGGCAACAAAATTTGGTTCTAAGTTCTGAAAATGTCAAAGCAGAGGAAAAAAGTCATTCAATATAATATTCTTTTTTGTTTGTTTTTTGTTCTAGATAAATACCAGTTTTTACTGATAATATGATATGGGTACAAATTCCCCCATGGAGAAAGAGCACTGTGAGGACATCTAGGATCACCTTTAGAAACGCTGTTGGTGCAAACAGTTAAGTGCTTGGCTGCTAACCAAAAGGTAGATGGTTCAAACTCACTCAGCTGCTCTGCAGAAGAAAGGCCTGGCGATCTGCTTCCTTAAAGGTTATAGCCAAGAAAACCATTGGGAAGCTCTACTCTGTCACATGGGATCGCTAAGAGTCAAAATTGACCTGACCACACCAAACAACAGATCCACGTTAGTCCAAACTACCATTTTCTCTTACCTGAAGTACTATAATAATGTCTTGAATAGTCGCCCTCCTTCTATTTTTGATCTGAAACAGCCTATTCTCCACAGAGAAGCCAGGAATATTATTTTAAAATACAGTAAAGCCTGTGAAAACTGGAACCTGTGTAAGGTGGAAACCTGTCAGAGAAGGAAAACTCAAATGTTTTCCTTTAAAACAAATGATAGAAAAGTGGTAAGACTGCACCCTGTAAAAAGCAGAAAATTTTCAAGACCTGGAAAAACAAGGCAGTCCCATTGACTTCCAGCTCTCACAGGTTTCACTGTATAGTGTTTATCATGCCACTCCTCTATCCCATACTCTTCAGCAGCCTACTGGACCTTCAAAGATCTGGCCCCGCACTAGCACTCCAAATCATTTCCTACTACTATCTTTGTTGCTCCCATTATTCCAGCCATACTGGCTTGCTGGGTATTCCTGAATTTCATTTGTCTCTTTCTGTTGCCTTGAATACCACTTTCTCCAGAAAGCCAAAGACTTTTCCCTAAATTCCTTAAGGTCTGTGCTCAAATATCACTTTATCAGAGAGGATTTTGCTGTCCCACATGTTTTTGTTGTTGTTAGGTGCTCTCGAGTGGGTTCTGACATATAATGACCCTATACAAAACAGAATGAAACACTACCAGGTCCTGCATCATCCTCACAATCTTTGTTATGCTTGAGCCAATTGTTGCAGCCACTGTGTCAATCCATCTTGTTGAGGATCTTCCTGTTTTTCACTGACCCTCTACCAAGCATGATGTTCTCCAGGGAATGATCCCTCCTGATAACATGTTAAAAGTATGTGAGATGAAGTCTCACATTCCTTGCTTTTAAGGGGCATTCTCGCTGTACTTCTTCCAAGACGGATTTGTTTGTTCTTTTGGCAGTTCATGGTATATTCAATATTCTTCACCAACACCATAATTCGAAGTCATCCATCCTTCTTTGGTCTTCCTTATTCATTGTCCAGCTTTCACATGTATATGAGGCAACTGAAAACATCATACATAGCTTGAGTCAGATGCACTTTAATCTTTGCTTTTTAACATTTTAAGGAGGCCTTTTGGAACAGATTTGCCCAATGCAATGAGTCTTGATTTCTTGGCTGCTGCTTCCATGGGCTGCTTCCATGTGGATCCAAGTAAAATGAAATCCTTGACAGCGCCAATCTCTTCTCCATTTATGATGATGTTGTTTATTGGTCCAGTTGTACATATTTGTCTTTTCTTTATGTTGAGGTGTAATCCATACTGAAGGCTGTAGTCTTTGATCTTCATCAGTATGTGTTTCAATTCCTCTTCACTTTCAGCAAGCAAGGTTATGTCATCTGCATATTATAGGTTGTTAATGAGCCTTCCACAAATCCTGATGCCATGTTCTTCTTCATATATAATCTAGCTTCTCAGATTATTTGTTCAGCATACACAGACTGAATAAGTATGGTGGAAGAATACAACCCTGTTGCATACCTTTCCTGACTTTAAATCACACAGTATCCCCTTGTTCTATCTGCCTCTTGATCTATGTACAGGTTCCTCATGAGCACAATTGAGTGCTCCGGAATTTCCATTCATTTCACAATATTATCCATCACTTATGATCCACACAGTCAAATGCCTTTGCGTAGTCAATAAAACACAGGTAAACATCTTTCTGGTATTCTCTGCTTTCATCCATGATCCTCCTGACATCAGCAATGACATCCCTTTTTCCATGTCCTCTTCTTAATCCAGCTTGAATTTCTGACAGTTCCCTGACAGTGTGCTGCTGCAGCTGCCTTTGAATGATCTTCAGCAAAATTTTACTTCCATGTGATATCAATGATATTGTTCAATAATTTCTGCATTCAATTGAATCAACTTTCTCTGGAATAGGCATAAATATGGGTGTCTTCCTCTTGGTTGGCCAAATTTCTTGGCATAGGTGAGTGAGCATTTCCAGTGCTGCATCTATTTGTTGAAACACCTCAATTCGTATCCCATCAATTCCTGGAGCCTTGTTTTTCATCAATGCCTTCAGTACAGCTTGAACTTCTTCCTTCAGGATCATTGGTGTTTGATCACATGCTGCCTCCTGAAGTGTCTGAACATCGACCAATTCTTTTTGGAACAGTGACTCTATGTATTTCTTCCATCTTCTTTTGAAGCTTCCTGTGTCGTTCAGTATTTTACCATGGAATCCTTCACTATTGCAACTTAAGACTTGAATGTTTTCTTCAGTACTCTCAATTTCAGAAATTACAAGTGTTTTCTTCCATTTTGGTTTTCTATCTCAGGTCTTTATACATGTCATTATAATACTTTGTCTTCTCCAACCACCCTTTGAAATCTTCTGTTCAGCAATTTGATTTAATCATTTCTTCTGTTCGCTTTAGCTACTCCAAGTCCAAGGGCAAGTTTCAGAGTCTCTTTGGCAGCCTTTTTGGTCTTTTCTTTCTTTCCTGTCTTCTTAATGACCTCTTGCTTTCTTCATGTGTGATGTCCCTGATGTCATACCACAACTCTCTAGTCTTCAGTCATTAGTGTTCAATGTATCAAATCTATTCTTGAGATGATATCTAAATTTAAGTGGGATATACTCAAGGTCATGACTGGCTCTCATGGACTTGTTCTAATTTTATTCAGCTTCAATTTGAACTTCCATATGAGCAATTGATGATGTTCTGTTACGAATCTGATTGTATTGAGTTTTTCTTTCATGCCTTTCCGTAGATGTAGCTGCTTTGATTCCCATGTATTCCATCCAGTGAGGTTCATGTGTATAGTCACTGTTTATGTTGTTAAAAAAGGTATTTGCAATCAAGAAGTTGATGGTTTTGCAAAATTCTATCATGAGATCTCCAGCATCATTTCTATCACCAAGGCCATATTTTCCAACTACTATTCCTTCTTTTTTGCTTCTAACTCTGGTATTTCAATCACCAGTAATTATCAATACATCCTAATTACATGTTCAATCAATTTCAGATTGCATCGTCAAAAGACATAGGTAAGCATCTTCCTGGTATTCTCTGCTTTCAGCCACGATCCTTCTGACATCAGCAATGAAAGCCTGGATTTACAAATCCCAAATCATAAAACATGCCTGTCATGCAAAAGGCTCATACTGCTATCTGAGAGGCTGGTGGTTTGTGTTCAGCCAGACATGCCTCAAAAGAAAGTCCTGGCAATTTGTTTCTGAAACAAATCAGCCATTTAAAAACCTATGGAGTACAGTTCTACTCTGAAACACATGGGGTTGCCAAGAGTCAGAACTGACTCCACAGCAACTAGTTTGACTTTGGTTTCGCCCTCAGCTGCATAGAAGGACAGCAAGCAGGTTTGCCTTTTACTCTGGAGAGAGGCACTATCGTTATCTTCCATGGGTTGTAAGCAAACTTGCCCTTTGTTCCAGAGGTAGTCATTGTATCTTCCAAAGTTCTTGGCTATAAAAACGTTCTTGAAAAGATGGTCCTGTACAAAGGGTAGCCAGTTCCTCCCTTACAAAATATACAGAAATGCAAAAGACCTATTACTAATGGTGTCCTAGCAATGAGCGTAATGCAATTTATTTATTTTAGGCTTGCTAGATGTTTGAGTAGTTTTCAGATTTTTGTACTATAAACAATTCTGCTGCAAACATTCTTATACATGTCTTCTGATTCACATATGCAGGTGTGGGGTTCCTAATCTTAGTGGGAATTGAATCTAAATCCTAATCCACATAACATTGAAAGAGGAATAATTGGGTTATAAATTATTTTCACTAGCAGCGTATAATCATTTTTACTCCTTTATATCCTCCATAGTCCTTTATATTGTCAGACTTACAATTTTGCCAATCTCATGGGTACAAAATTATATCTTAATTTAGTTTTTATTTTTCATCTCCTAGCACCAATTGGCACAGTGGTTAAGCATTTGGATACAGTTCAAATCCACCAACTCTTTTTGAAAACCCTATGAGGCAGCTCTACTCTGTCCTATAGGGTCACTATGAGTTGACTCAACAGCAAAGGATTTGTTTTTTTGTTTTGTTTTTAGTATCAATTAGGTTGAACATCTTTTTTCTTTGTACGTTTTTGCTTGTGAGAAAATGTTTCTAATCTCTTGGCTCATTATTCTATTTAGTTCTCTTTTTCTTGTTTTTTAATAAATATTCTTTATATATTATGAATGCTACTTGGTCAGTTTTACGTGTGCAGGCATCTTCAGCTTCAAGGGTTAGTCTTTTTAATACCTTTATGATGTCTTTTGGAAAGCACAGTTGTATTTTTAAAAATAGTTTATTTTAATGCATTTGAAGTTATTACTAATTCCCTTTATAGCATTGTTTAGTAACAGAATGATCTTTTGAAAATATAGACTTGATCATCTATTTTTATTGAGGCCATAAAAAAATTCCTATTGATGTTGGCTTTTTTCTCTCCCATTTGGGTTCTGAAATCTGAGGATTGGTATCTCTTATTCTAGTAAAAAATCTATGCATTATTATGTTGATTATAGCTCCTCCTCTATCCTTTCTATTCTTTCTTCAGGCACTCAACAAATATTAATCGAACATCTATTTTGTGTCAAACTCAGTTTAAACATTCACTGGCTGTTCACATTCTGTTCTTCAGGGTCCCTTGATCTCTATTTTATAGTTATTATCTCTGTTTAGACTGTATTCAGTCTAATTTCTTCAGATCTTCCAGTTCATTAATTTTCTTTTTAACTCTGCCTAATATACCTCTTACGGTATCTACTGAATCCTCTATTTATTTATTTTAGTTTTGGAAGTTTGATTTGAGTCTTTTTGTTGGACATCATTTTTTTTTTTTTATTTAAACATTTAGCAATATATATCTTATTCTAAATCTTACAGTTTCAATACATTCAATCCCACTGTTTCGGTGAGTCTAAACTTGTAGTTTATTTTTACTGACTATTGTGTGAATTTTGTGTTCATGTGTTTAGTAATTTTAGTGTGTAAACTCTTTTTCTTTTGTTCATTATCTAGGTGAACTATTTGTCACCTGGATATAAAGTACCTTCATCTAGGATTTACATGCTTCATCAGGACAACTTGGAGTATTAAAAATAAAAAAACAATTTAAAATTAAACTTTGGCATTATAGTGGGAGGACAGGGTTGGGGATACCTACCCCAAACTCACATAAGTTCAAAATCTCAGGGCAGAGTGTTTTTTTTTTGTTTTTAATCTTTCCCTCAAGTTCCACCCTAAGCTAAGAATACAGTCGTGTTTTCCACCACATAGCTCTTGTTTTATTATATATGTTCTTTATATAATATGTAATATATAAATTTTTTTTTTTTGGTAGAAGAGGTTGCCTTTAATAATCCAGGCTTTAAACAGGTGACCCAGTTTTGTATCCTATCCCCAATACCTTTTTTCATTTTAAACCTAGACTCTAGAACATCTAAGAGAAGCATATACTCCCATGGTAAGCTTCAGTTCTTTTGGTGCCTTAATCTGTAGATCTTCTTTCAAATTCTGACATCGCAAGATTTTCTTCTCCTATAAACTCAGAAATTCATTATTGTTTAAATTGGACTGTACAATTTAAATTGTATAGGGGTTTCTATAAACGTGTAATAGAAGTCCTTCATTTTTCTCTGTAGCACTGAAACTACCTGACTTTGTAATTGTTTATGTTCTATCTCTCTGCCACTATGATGTAAGCTTTATGAGAATATGTTTATATTTACCTGTGTGTGTGTATGTGAGTGTGTGTGATAAGAACTGTTTCTGTTGAATGAAGGCATCTTTCTTTATCATTTCAAATGTGTCCCAATCTTCCAGTTCTCAATAGCTTACAACAGGTGTGTTCCCCTCTAAAATTTATCCTCCCCATATTTGCCAGAGTGATCTTTTGAAAATACAGATGTTTTCATCTCTTACCATTAATAAAATTCTTTAACACATCTCAGTTACCCACAGGATAAATTCCAAATTCCTTAGCACAACACAGTATGTCTTTCAAAATTTGACTCATTCTGACCTTTTTAATCTTATTCTTGAACTCTCCTTGCCCCCCAATTTGTACTCCAGTCCCATAGAAATAGTTGTGGTTTTATCACACAATGTTATCCCTCTGTTCCTTTGGTATCTGATGTTATTCTAGCAATCTTCTTTATCTGCCAAACTTTTCAAATGTTAAGTCCCTTGTGTAATTTCTTTTTCAGACAGCAATTCCAAAGAAGTACTTTTGATCTTGTTGATCTTTTTTCTTTACTCTCTCATCCTAAAAGATATTTAGTATCATTAGATCAGAGCAATCTTTAATGTGTCTTTGCATCTCTCTTAGTGTTTAATATTAATGTTCTCTTTTCAACTCAATTTTTTTCTTTAACTATGGGTTTTATACCTGTCTGCCCTGCCTTGAGACATAGTCTCAGAATATACAGCATACTTTTTTCAAATAATCCTTGATATATGCATGCTTTCAAAGCCTGAATTCTGCCTTCTCTTCTCATTTAAAAGTTTCTACATTGCTTTCTTAAGGATAATGCAATAATATCTGATTCCTGAATTCATTAGAGGGTCTGCCTCCTTAATCTCTCCCAATGCTTGTCATTATGTACTATCATCCTTGGCTTCTTTGACAGTACAGCCACCTTGTTCTCTGGGATTATACCCCTTGTAATGCAGCCTCTCCATAGGAGAAAGATGTAGCAGTCTGCTTCTGTAAAGATTATAGCCTTGGAAACCCTATGGAGCAAACTACTCTGTCCTGCAGGGCGGCTGTGAGTCAGAATGGACTTGTCAGCAATGGGTTTGGTTTGATTTAGTTTAATATATCCAGGACTAGTTAAAAAATTTGTAGGGCCCAGTGAGAAGTGAAAATACAGGATTCTTTGTTCCAAAAGCAGGAAAACAATGTCATTAAAGGCTTTAAATATAAGACTTTTTCCTTAAAAATACTTTATTACTTATAAAACATAATAAGGGTAATAGTGACACCGTGGGTAACAACATAAAATTTAAAAATTGCAAAAAATAATATTTTGATGTCATGATTTTATATAATATATTAAGTAACGATACTTTACTAATGTGATATCTTGAGTCATCATGAGATTTTTCTGGCTCACTTTTCTTCAAATTCATTTATAGATCATCAAAATTTATACTTATAGCAACTTCATTTCCAATTGATATAATTAAAAACAGTGTCAGTTTCTCTTGGGAAATGCAAGATCTCAAATACTTTTTGGTACTTTTTCATTTTTAGAAGGATCTTTCTGCTGATGCAATTGTTATTGAATATATTAAAAGTATTTTGTACACTGTTACAGTGTCGGGAAAATTTCTGATAAATTATTTCAAAATACAAATTTTAGTACATGTAGACTCATAATTTTAGCAGAGCCGTTTTTCTAAAAAAAAATTTAACGCTTCAAACAAATAAATTTCATTTAATTATGAATTTAGCTTTAAAAGAAATTTACATGATTGCTTTTTAATGTCTCCTCTGATGTACTCTGATTTGTGGAGGTTGTATAAGAAACTAAAAGTGACTTCGAGATTTGCATATAATTCAAAACACCTGTTTATACATTCTATCCCTGTACCTACAATTACAAGGAAAAATCCATTTTAAAATTGTTGTCCTTGTTAAAAACTCATTCATCTGAAGCTTCATATAAAAACAATGTGCTTTTCCATTGTATGTGGCGAATCATTCAATTTAATTTCCATTTCTAAGCCTGTGGATATTCACTTCGCAATGTTGCATCAGTTTTCAAAATAAGGTTTCTAAACTCTTGAAAGAATTCTAATTCTTCTGGCTTTTATTTTGTAATAATCTTCTGCAAATTTGCTGCCTGAGTGCTGGCAGTTCCTGTCCGGTTGCTCAGGCCAGAGCGTCAATATTTGTGTAGACACCACGGATAGAGTCGGAGACTGACGGGTAAGCCCGCCTCCCACCACATGCTGAGCCCTTCCTGTCTCCAGGGGCAGTTTCTGCTGCTGCTGCAGTTAGTATTGCCATTCTGGGCCCTTGTCCAGCCAGGCAGCCTTGGCCTTGACAGCGTTCACTGGGCTGTCCCATCAATTGTTCAGTGCTCATGAAGCCTGTCATGCCCGCGGGCTCAGAGGCCGCCCTCGCAAGCACTACTGCAATCTCCACTATCTCCGTTGCTCGTGCACGTGCTCCATTTTGCTGTTAGACTTTACACAAGTTCAAAGATAAAAATATCAAGAATATCAAGATCGGGACAGGAGAGCATTAAGTGGAACTCAGAACCCTTCTGAGAGGGGGGTCCTGTGTGCCTGCACAGATTGCACATCTGTGAAACCAGCCCTGTCTGCCTCAGCACTGTGTTATCTAATGGATGCTGCTTCTTTGCCACCCATTATACACAAGTACTTTCTAGGATAGAGTACTTTACCCTCGACTCTTCGCTCTTCAGCAGAAATTAGTCATCAAAACCTCAAAAATTGTTAAAATAAAATTCGAACAATGACCTGTAATTTCTCACTCCACTCTTGTCAGACTCCCACTACCTTCACACACCTTACTGCCTACAGGACCTTTAACTTGGGTGGTTCAAATTCTTTAAGCCATAAAGATTAACAATGTTCTTTAAAAAGTGGCTCTTTTTTTCTAGCTCTCTAAATCCTACAAATAACGACAGTATTTCCAAGCTATCCTGGCTCAAAGCTTAGTATCTTCTTTTGCACCATTACTTCTTTCTGTATTATTTAATAATATGTTTTGGCATTCATCAAGGGAATGCTAGAGGCAGGATAACTGGAAGTGGAGCTTCTTATGTGATTGGTTGGAAGAGCATATTTGACTTTCTCTGGTTGGTCCTGAGCTGGAAGAGAAATAAGGGATATAGGGAAGTCAGCAGTCATACTGACCAAGTCCTATCCATCCTGGGACAATGCTGCATAGGCTTGGCTGGCTTTCTGGCTGGTCATTGAGGACGTAGTAGGTCACAGTTCCATGCCCTATAAGATATAGCCATTGTCCTTTTGTATATTCAGTCTCTCAATATGAATGTGTTATCAATAAAATTAGACAACCTACTTAACAAATTTGGACAGTGCTTGGTCCAGTATAACATTTCATAAAAATTTGTCATTTTAGTAATGCAAATAATATCTATTATTATTAGATTCATGTTCTAAACCCTAAGTCGCTTAGAAACAGAAAGTCTAGATAGTTTTTGTTTCTTTCGCCTATGTCATGTAAGGCTTGTATTAAACTGTAAGAAATTGTGGTTTTTGTAGATCAAAAATGTTTGATTATGTGCAATATCTAATGGTTTCATCGCCTAATATTAATTAGAATTATGATTGATATTGCATGATTGCCCGTACATCTACCTGAAAATGAATTTAAGATACCGATAAATATCTTTTTTATTTAGCATTCTTTCCCTTATAGACCCTCAACCTGATATTTTATTCAGTGAAGATAGCAAAGCTCTAGAAATAAGATATATAAAATCACAGAGGGAGTGATAATTACATCCATTGATTAACACAGAACAAATACATTAAAAGGGAATGAATCAATAAACACAGGAAAGGCCATTTACTTCCTTTAATGTTCCTAAGAACCACTCGTCTGCCAGTTCATCATAGTGTGGTGGTAGCTAGTGTCTTGCTGTGATGCTGGAAACTATGTCACTAGCATTTCAAATACCAGAGTCATCCATGGTGGACAGCTTTCAGTGGACCTTCCAGACTGAGGGAGACTGTAAAGAAGAACCTGGAAATCTACTTCTAAAAAAATTGGACAGTGAAAACCTTAGGAATAGCAGCAGAACATTGTCTGACATAGTGCTAGAAGATGAGTCCCTTAGGTTGGAAGGCACCCAAAATAAGACTGGGGAAGAGATTCCTCCTCAAAGTAGAGGCGACCTTCATGACATTGATGGAATAAAGCTTTCAGGATATTCATTTGCTGATACTGCATGACTCAAAATGAGAAGAAGCAGCTGCAAACATTCATTAATAAATAATCAGAACATGGAATTTATGAAGTATGAATCTAGGAAAACTGAATATTGTCAAAAATGAAATGGAATGCTTGAAGATCAATATCTTAGGCATTATTTGGCTGAAATGGGCTGATATTGACCATTTTGAATTAGGTAGTATATGGTCAACTATACCAGGAATGACCAATTGAAGAGGAACAATGCCACATTCATCTTTTAACATTTTAAGATATATCCTGAAGTAGACACTGTCAGTGACAGGATGAGGTCCATACACCTACAAGGAAGCAGTTAATACAAGTATTATTCAAATTTACACACCAACCATTAATGCCAAAAACGAGGAAGTTGAAGATATTTACTATCTTCTGCAGTCTGACTTGACCAAATATGCAATCAAGATGCATTGATAATTACTGGTGATTGGAATGTGAAAGTTGGAAACAAAGAAGAAAGATCAGTATTTGGAAAATATGGCCTTGGTGACAGAAATGAACTAGAGATAGCATAATAGAATTTTGCAAAACCAATGCCTTGTTCATTGCAAATAACCTTATTTCAACAACATAAATGATGACTATACAAGTGGACTTTGCCTGATGGAATAAACAGAAGTCAAATTGACTATATCTGCATAAAAAGACAATGAAGAAACTCAGTATTATCCATCAGAACAAGGCTAAGGGCCAACTGTAGAACAGAACATCAATTGTTCATATGCAAGTTCGAATTGAAGCTGGAGAAAATTAAAACAAGTCCACGAGAGCCAAAATATAACCTTTAGTATATTGATTCTGAATTTAGAGACCATTTGAAGAATAGATTTGAGGAACTGAACACTAAAGACTGAAGATCAGAGTGGTTGTGTGATGACATCAAGGACATTATACGTGAAGAAAGTAAGAGGTCATTAAAAAGATGGGAAAGAAGGAAAAAATCAAAATGGATGTCAGAAGAGCCTCTGAAACTTGCTCTTGAATGTAGAGTAGCTAAAGTGAATGGAAGAAATGATGACGTAAAAGCGCTGAACAGCAACACAGGGGAAGTCAGCACAACTGGACTAATATAAAAGCTAAGAAGTGTCCTGAATACAACCAAACACTTCGAGGTAAAGAGTAGCAGGGGTGGGGGTGCGGGGACCATGGTGTCAGGGAACTTCTAGGTCAATTGGCATAACAAAGTGTATTAAGAAAACATTCTGCATCTCACTTTGCTGAGTGACATCTCAGCTCTTAAAAGCTAGCAAGTGGCCATCTAAGATGCATCAATTGGTCTCAACCCACATGGAGCAAAGGAGAATGAAGCACCCCAAAGACACAAGGAAAATATTAGCCCAAGAGAAAGAAAGGGTCTCATAAACCAGAGACTACATCAGCCTGAGACCAGAAGAACTAGATGGTGCCTGGCTACCACCAATGACTGCACTGACAGGGAACACAACAGAGAATTGCTGATGGAGCAGGAGAAAAGTGTGATGCAGATCTCAAATTCTAGTAAAAATACCAGACTTAATGGTCTGACTGAGACTAGAGCAACCCCAGAGGCCATAGCCCCTGGATTCTCTGTTAGTCCAAAACTAAAACTATTCTCAAAGCCAACTCTTCAGACAAAGATTTGACTAGACTGTAAGACATAAAATTATACTGGTGAGGAGCGTGCTTCTTAGCTTAAATAGACACATGAGACTATGTGGGCAGCCCTTGTCTGGAGGAGAGATGAGTAGGCAGAGATGGACAGGAACTGGTTGAAGGGACACAGGAAATATAGGGTGGAGAGAAGGAATGTGCTGTCACATTGTAGGGAGAGTAACTAGGGTCACATAACAATGTGTGTATAAGTTTTTGCGTGAGAAACTGACTTGAATTATAAACTTGCCCTTAAACCACAGTAAAAAAAAAAAGTGCTGAACAGAAAATTTCCAAGGGTGGCTTGAAAAGACAAAGTAAAGTATTTAAAGTATTATAATGAAATGTGTAAAGATCCAGAGTTAGAAAACCAAAAGGAAAGAACACTCTCAACTTGTCTCAAATTTAAAGAACTGCAGGAAAAACTCAATCTCAAGTTGCAATATTGAAGGATTCTATTAACCAAATGGTTTGCAGTTTGAATCCACTGAGCGCTCCTTAGAAACAGTTCTACTCTGTCCTATGGGATCACTATGAGTCAGAACCGACTTGGCAGCAATGAGTTTGTTTTTTTTTTTTTTAAAGGGCAAAATACTAAATGATGCACAACGTATCAAAAGAAAATGGAAGAAATACACAAAGTCACCACACCAAAAAGAATTAGTTGATGTTCAACCATTTCAGGAGGTAACACATGATCAAGAACCGATGGCATTAAAAGACGAAGCCCAAGCTGCGTTGAAAGGAATGACGAAAAACAAGGCTTTAGAAATTGAAGGAATACCAGTCGATGCCTTTCAACAAACAGACTCACTGCTAGAAGCACTCACTCACCTATGCCAAGAAATTAGGAAGACAGCTACCTGGTCAACCGATTGGAAGAGATACATATTTATGCCCACTCAGAAGAAATGTGATCCAACAAAATGCGGAAATTATTGAACAATATCAATAATATTACAGGCAATTAAATTTTTGTTGAAGATAATTCAAAAATGGTTGCATTAGTATACCTACAGAGAACTGCCAGAAATTCAAGGTGGAGTCAGAGGAGGACATGAAAGAAATATCACTGCTGATGTCAGACGAATACAGGCTGAAAGCAGAGAATGCCAGAATGATGTTTGCCTGTGTTTTATTGACTGTGCACAGGTGGATCTTAACAAATTATGGATGAGATTTTGAACAATGAGAAATCCAGAAACTTTAATTGTGCTTCTGCAGAACTTGTACATAGACCAAGAGTTACTCATTTGAACAGGACAAGGGGTTAGTGTGTGTTTTAAAACCAGGAAAGGCATGCTTCAGGGTTATGTTCTTTCATCATACTTATGCAATCCGTATGCTGAGCAAATAATCCTAGAAGCTCACCTATACAAAGAAGAACATGGCAAAAGGATTGGAGAAAAAATCATTAACAACTTGTGTTATGCAGATGACACAACCTTGCTTGCTGAAAGTGAAGATGACTTGAAGCACTTATTGATGAAAATCAAAGACTACATCCTTCAGTATGGATTACACTTCAACAAAAAGAAAACAAAAATCCTCACAACTGGGCCAATAAGCAACATCAAGGTAAATGGAGAAAATATTGATGTCAAGGATTTCATTTTACTTGGATCCACAATTAATGCCCATGTAAGCAGCAATCAACAAATCAAACAATGAATTGCAGTGGGCAAATCTGCTGCAAAAGACCTCTTTGATGTGTTACAAAGCAAATTTGTCACTTTGAGGCCTGACTGAAGCCATGGTATTTTCAATTGCCTCATATGCATGCAAAAGGTGGACAATGAATAAAGACTGAAGAAGAACTGATGCCTTTGAATTATGGTGTTGGCAAAGAATACTGAATATACCATGGGCTGCCAGAAGTACCAACAAATCTGTCTCGGAGGAAGTGCAGCCAGAATGCTCCTTAAAAGTGAAGATGGTGAGGCTTCATCTCATGTACTTTGGACATGTTATCAGAAGAGACCACTCAGTGGAGAAACACACTTTGTTTGGGAAAGTAGAGAGTCAGCAAAAAGAGGAAGATCCTCGATGAGATGGATTGACACAATGGCTGCAACATGGGCTCAAACACATCATTGATGGCGAGAATGGTGCAAGACTGTTCAGTGTTTTGTTCTGTTGTGTATAGGGTTACCATGAGGTGGACCTGACTGAAGGGCACCTGATGACAACGACTAAACCAAACCAAAAAAAATGCAATGTTCCTAAAAATTGGAACGTCTTTGAAGGAGTAAAATGTTTGAAATTTAATCACTTGCCTGCTGTGGTATTTTGCAAAGTATATTTTGACTGAAATGCTGTATAAGAGAATTAGTATTTATGTCTTAAGAGGGTTAGTTCCTTTGCTTTCTGCTAAGCTGAAGACCTGCTTGGAGAACTCTTAACTGCAGGTCTGGGTTGCTTGCTTTCTGAAAGATCCTACGACAAAGTGAGCCCACTTTTTGTCTACTTAATAATTTGCACACATTCACCAGTATTATTTGCTGATATTGCTTTTAGTTCTATTTTTATAAGAATAGAAATATTGCAAAAAAATACTCTACAATGAGCCTAATATCATTGTTCAGATTGTATATCTAATTGCTCTCTTTATTACCTACTCCACTTTTACTTTCTTTGGTAATTGGATGGGGTGTAGGCCTACGTAGTTTATTTTAAAAACCTGTTTTTAGTTAATGGATGATACTACACCATTAACAAACCACGATTTCTGTATACTGTCCGGGTGAGCAAAGACGTGAGCATTGACTTTACTGGCTCTGAAATGAAATAAGCATTCCAGGTAGATGGTCGTTTCCTTTTCCCAGACATCATCATTCACTGTATTACGATGAGGACCACCACGGGGATCAATTCAATCCGTCTTTTTTACACACAGCTAGGATGTAATGCATACTCAAACTGTCTTGCCACTCATCTTTATAAGAAAATTTTTGCTTTCTAATGGCTGTAAACACATCCATTAACAGTGACTAAACCTGACTTCAAGCAGTGCTTTATTTTAAAACTATTTAAAAAAAAATTCATTGGTTAAATAAATTTCTAGGTACTCCGTATTTCAGTGTAGGAATTTCTTCTCTACAGTTGTGTCATTTTTTAAAAAATGAGAGCATGCTTTTGCATATGTTAATGTCACTCAGTGTATTTCAAATTCCATATATAAAGAGAAAAATAAACTCCCCCACACCCAATTCCTGAAGGATGTTTCTTTAAAGACTTTACTGTTTTAAGAGAATGATTTGGCATAAGTACAAAAATCATTGAGCTTTTATTAAAGTGTCTTTTACACTGCAGTATTTTTAATGCAATCAGGACAGAAGCCAACACATATAGACTAATAAATAACGTAATGTCTTACAATGGATATCTGCTGTGGTTGCACATAATCAGAATTACTACTTGCCTAGCAGATGGGTGCTTAGCCAGTTGGATGAAACTTCTATTGGAACAGCTTTTGCAAAAAATGCCTGAATATCAGAGAACATCTTTTCTTTTGTCATTTATTTCCGATGAAATAACTGAAATGACTTGGTTTCTAATTGCAAAGATTCAAATTCATTTAAAACGTACTAATTAAGGGGTAGTTATAATACCTTTTTATCTGTTTCCATTTACTCTTTCTTAATTTTACCATTACAGAAATAATACTGAGTGCGGTGAATATAAAACTAACTGCACAACTTCTCAGGATGATCTTCCAGGCATTTAGCAGCCTTTAGCCATATGGGCTTTGCATGTACAGTTCCAAAATGGCTTTCATCCATACACATTTATGGAGACATTTTTACAAAAATGAAAATGTATTTGGGTGATGTTAAGGGTGAGTACTGGAAACTATGAAACCAAGTTTGCCATAGGCCAGATATCAGCCGTTAGTAAATCACTGTGTTCAGTCTTTCCTTTGGGGGGATAACCTTGTGTTAGTTCTTGTTTATCAGAAGCAGTCCAAAAGACCAAGAAATGGAGCTTTTTATTTTTTGGGTCTTTTTTTTTTTTTTTTTTTAAAGCCACTATAAATTTTTTTTTTTTTTTTTAGGGCAAGTACTGTTTACTGTTAGGATTGTGTAGCTGACACCATGGATGGCCCTTCTGATACACAGGAACCCCCCTTTTAGCAGAGCTGTATATTTGTCCCCTAATTCTGAGTGTTTTGCTGTGGCCTTCAAAAGATGGGGTGGGTGGGTGCTTGATGTTGCCTTGCCCACTCAGAGAGCAGCAAGTGCCTGAGGGTTTACTTTTCCCCCTTTAACCAAGGACAGATGGCAATGACTCAGTGGTCATGGTATTACTGGGGAGAGACGGAGGAAATTCTTGTTCCCTTGACAGCGAGGGGAGTGCCTGGGTGATGTAAATGATCAGCTGCTAACCGAAAGGTTGGCCCTTAAAGTCTACCCAGAAGCACCTTGGAAGAAAGACCTGGTAATCTCCTTCAGAGAAATAAGTCATTGAAAACCGTATGGAGCACAGTTTTACTCTGACACACGTAGGGTCACCATAAGTCAGAACTGATTTGATGGCAGTGATAAAGGAGTCTAAGAGGAGAATGTTCTAGTGCCCACGCATGTGGGGACAGATGGAGTCTGGGACCACACCTGAAACTGAAGCATTGCTTAGCCCCTTCCCCTTTCCATCCTGCTTCCCTCACTTTCTTTTCTTCAATTTCTTTACTCAAGATTACGTTCTCAGAGAAACAACCTAAAACAAATTGTACCTGTGCGTTTCATATTGTGCTACGTATGGTAGGGATGTGATCAGTTGTTGTGGAGTGAATGAATACTAGCGATGTGAGTAGAGTGGATAAAGGAGAGATCCTTGGTTCTGAGGATTTAGTACATTGATCATTCTATGATTCCTTCCTTTCTCCATTCTTTGAGGGAATGACTTGTTATGGTACATAATCGTAAATTCTCAGAAATTATACAACCTGCTACTTGATACTTAGCAGTGAATTTTAAATGGGTGGGTGGGTGGCAGCATGTGGAAAAATTTTACCATATTGCTCAAATCTTACTTTCTATGTTTCTACAAGTACACAGTCAGTTGTAAGAGTCCTCTGTTTCTGAATGTAATAATTTCAGAAAAATCTCTTGGGACAGGTGGTAGAACAAAAGATAACTTCAGTTGTCAATGGCCAAGCGGAAGAGTGGCAAAAAAAACGATGGCTTATGAGAGAGAGGCTGAATGATGGTAATTCAGATAATGTAAACAAAAATTATCAAAATCACAAATTTTCGATTTGTAAAGTTTTAATTTCTAATTTGAAGTGAGACACATTCAGACTGAAGCTAATTTGCCTGCCATTATGATGAGCTCAAACAATTTTATAATACATAATTAAGCTCAGCTCCAGATTAGTATCTAAAAACTTATAATAAAACATGCACATAATTATAGTCCCAAGAACTCTGCAAGTTTATGCTATATTCTTATTAGTTTGTGCATGAGAGTTAGAATAAGTGATTTTTTTTTTTCTTGGAAGGTATTGTATTTTAAAAGAAAACAACACTTTCAAACAACTACACATGAGATTTTTAACGATTAAATAGTCTGTCATAATTCTTGGCTCTAGTCAGTAAGATACAATAATTAATGAATAAGTTAGTTGCTTTTAATGTTCCACAGTTTAGTGATATACAACTTGCAGTGTCTTAGAATCTTTTAGAGTTATGCCTAGATGAGCAAGCATCTGATATATTGCTTCTTTGGTAAGAGTATAATAGCCAAAGAACAATTACTAGCTTTGTGAGGATGGCATTTTATCAATGGAACTTCCATTAAGTTAGCCTTCCATCTTGTTAATGTCATGCTCTTTTTTCAAGACCTTGACATCATTATAATGTGTCATTGTAGGGGAAAAAATGTACTTTTTTAAGTGCTGTAGATATAAATGTATATTCTTGTCTCTAGCAAATTAGCATTCAAAGCTTTCTTGCTGCAGTCATTTTAAGGACTACATAGGAAAAATACAGATATAAAAAGTATATTGCTTTGACAGGCAAAAATACCAGTAGCCCAACTGCTTATTAACATTCACTCTTTACATATGTTATCCTCCCAAAAAAGTAGGTTTTAAGAAGCGCTTCTTATGGTATAGTCAGTATTCAGCTTTTCTTGCCCAAATGGGGAAGCATAATCCAAATTAAGCTGAATATTCATAAAGGTAGCATTTTAAGTAGCTCTTCCCTGTATATAAAGAATCATCCTATTGGTTAAAAATGAAATGCTTTTAAAAAAGTGAGGCTTTTTACTCTGATGTGATTTGTTATTGTATTTTGTGGGGAGGGTGGATCAAAAGCATAAAATGCAATAAAATTAGCTATTTTTTAATAACTAAAATGCTATCAGAAGTGGTTATGCTATATAATTTCAAAAGAAAACCTTAAAAATTGAAAATTTTGGGCAAATAGCAATTTTTAATTGTTAGGACTACTTGTTACTGATCTGAAAGAATCCTTTTTATTCCAAGGAATTCCCCAGCTGTTTGACCAAATTGAGCAAATCTTTCAACTCTATAGAAGGTATTTTAGGGAATTAGGAAAATTTTAATGCCCTCTCATAAATATGAGTGCAAAATTCTTACCTAGCTAAGCCCCATAACTCTGGTCACAAGGTAACACTTTTGATGTCTTCAAAATGGTTAGAAAATAGTATCTTATCTAAGACAGGGAACAGAGGGGCCCCCAAACCTGCAATTCAAATAAACAAATTAAAGTAACAAAATAACGGGAAATGGGCCAGGGCGCAGAAACAAAGCCATTCCCCGGAAAAATAGGGCAAGGTATCAGAAAATAGCCTGGAAACTTCCTTAAAGTTATCTTACAGAAGCAGCCAGATAAAACAAGCCCCAGGAACATGCTCAGAACGTCCACCTGTGACCACTGTGTGACCTTCTATCAGGGCAGTGTGGGGCTGCAGCTGCAGCTGGGAAATCATACTCTTGGAGCAAGAGACTGCACAGGTGTGACACTCCGTAATAAGTCCTGCTATGGATCCCAGAAGCCTCCAGGATAGGAGCCATCTTAGAAAGCTCATGCACTTTAGTTAACATATCCCCCCACACGCCTATGAATAAACATGAATCTTTTCCAGCTCAAAAACTTTTAAAAACCCAGGCAAGTCTTTTGTTCTGTGGGATGGGGGTAAGCATGGCTTAGGCACTCCTCATCTCCACTTGCAAGCCTCTTCAATATAGCTTTGATCCTGTGGAAAACTCTTTGTGCCTTACCTGCTCATTCCTGACCAGCGAGAGGCAAGAATCTTATTCAATTCTGGCAACATACCCATTTGTAGATAAAAATTACAGAAAAAAAAATTTTTTTTCTGCGCAAACAAAGAAGCTTGCTTTCACCTTCTATTGGGCATATTCCCACCAATCTCTTTCTAGTGCTTTATTTAGTTCTTGCTAAACATATTAAATGTCTCCAATACTCTTAACATTTCTCCTATTTTCCATTATTCTGCAATGTACCTGCCTGAAATATAAACAGTTCAAATCCTGGTATTCCAAGGTAATGGAGGAAGCATTTTTCATGGGGAGGAGAGCTTCAGGCTTCATAGTCAAAATCTAAGATTCATGTTCTATTAGATATAGCTCAGATATCAGCCACTGCTGGGCAAGGAGATAAGAGACAAGGAGGCGATAGATACAAAAGTAGAGGATTTAACTGATAGATTTAATGATTTCCTTGCTAAGGATTCTACCAGGATGCCTCCAGCCTCTACTATCCTTGACTTCTGGGCTTACACAAAGTGAGAGTAGTCATCTAAACTTTATTACCCAGGACCACTCTCAAGCACTGTATATGTGATATTTCAGAAACCAGAGATTGAATAAACAACAATAACAAAACAATTATGATATTTTCCTCATGTTTAAAATCTGTCTTCCAGATTTTGGAGTCCTATGTTTTCCTTAAACAATTGTTTCAAAAAGCCAATGTATTTTAGCACAAATTTGCCTAAGATATATGCACATATAGCTGTTGAGGAATTTTGTTTTAAGCTTTTCTACTCCCTTGAGTTATCGTCCTTCCTCTTTTTCCTTCCTTTTGTGATTACTCTCTTAAAAGAGTAGTTTTTCTTGCTACTTTTACTGACTCATCCATTGGAACTGCTTGCAACCAGGTGTTTAACTTAAAACTGACCATTTAATCACAAAATCAAAAGTCTCTTTCTTAACCTGAACCTTTATAGATCTCTCGGTAGCTATGCACAGCTGAGTATCTTCTTAAAACTATATTATCCCACTGTTGTCCAACAACTGTAACCTACTCTGCTTCGTCTTATGTGCAGCCTGTATTCACTGGCTTTTCCTGTTTCTCCACTACCCCCAATTTTGGGGTTTTCAAGGTCCAAAGTGACAAAATCATTTTAATTCTGCTGGAATCCAGATTTCCAGCGTTCATGAAAGTTGGAGTAACCCATTCAGGCCATTGCCTTTAAATGTCTTTTTGAAACTTAGGTCTTGAAAAAACTGGCTTTTAAAGTTACTTTCGAGTCAAACAAGTAAGACCTTTTGCCTGGGCATTGTGCTCTTTGAAAATTCAATCAGGTTCAAGGAACAGATTCCAAAGTTCAGACTGGGAGCTATGTTTAGGATAAATCAATAAATACTTTAATTGCTCTTCAAGACAATACAATATGAAAATTCTTCTTGACCACAAATTTGTTACCAGTTCTGTTCAGATAGTTTTTTCCACGGCAATGCTGATATTAGGTATAAGAACTTTAGAAGTTCTTCTCATCTTTAGAAGACTTTTGACATTCTAGTTGAAACATTACTCCAATTTGCAAATTGCATATTCAGTAAACTGAAATCAATTTCTATTATTGAATTAATATGATTTTTGTTTCATACAAAGGTCGTGCTTCCTTTTCATCTCCACTGGTCCTCTCTTCTTTGTCAGACCCTCAGTCACAACCATCACATCTACCGTGGGTACTACCTAAATCTCAATTGTGATATCTCTTGACTGATTAGGTCTAGAATTTATTTTATCTAGAGTCAGTTTTGATAATTAACTGAACATCCTGATAGGCATTTCAAACACAACATGTTATAACAATACTCACTTTATTCTTTAAAACAGCTTATTTTTTTAAGGAGATCCAGTCCTCAATTTCCCACATCTCTATCCTCACTGCCAGCTACTCCAAATGGCACTGTCTCTTATCCCCAGCCACCCAAGGCCAGGTCAAGGGGCACCAGCCACAAGTAAAGGAATACACATGGCTCCCTGTACTTCAGACCAGCTGGGCCTCGCCCTCATTCTTGGCTAACTAGGGCCAGGTCAGTGACATTGGCTGCAAGCTCCGAAATCCACATGATTTTCTTCACTTCACACCATCCAACTCCCTCTCTGCTGTCTGATCCTTATCACTGAAGCTGGGTCAGAGCACACAAGTTAAAATGTTTAGTCCTCCAGACTGCCAAATAGGCAGATGCCAGCCCCTTCTGGATCTCACTGCCCCCTGGTGGGTTCGATAATTCCTTGGCATGACTCACAGAATTCACAGAGAGTAACTATACTTACTGTTATCTACTTATTTATTATACCCCAGAATGATACAAATAAAGGAACACACAGAGCATAGCACGGGAGGGGTCCAGATACAAGACTTCTATTATCTCCAGAGATGTCCCACCTTCTGGAAAGCACATGCTCTTGCCAATCCAGGAAGTTTCATGTTATGGATTGAATTGTGTCCCCAACAAGTGTAAACCCTAACCTTTATGTCTGTGGTTATAATTACCAACTCAATTCTGGAACACAGGGCTGCTGTTAAGGTGTGTTGGGGGATAGGGCCTTTATCCAAAGCTGAGGAAGCAGGACTGCAATGACCAAGGGACAGAAGAATGAGGCCTGCCAGGGATGAGGGGGAGGGCCTGCAAGAGATAGACTAGGAGAATGGGATTGCACAAAGCCAAGGTAGTAGAGTTTCTGTCCCAGTGGACCTGAAAGGTGAAGCTGAAGCACAGGGCCTAGGGATCTCTGCCAAGAATCTAGAAAGTATGGCCTTATTCCCAGAGTCTGGAGCATAGGGCCATTGCTCAGACAGTCTGAGAAAAGAGAGGATTATTTTCAAGCTTTGAGAGCTGATATAAATTATTCAGCTGGATTTTGGACTTTTTTGGTGCCTGTTATCCTTTCTTTCCCTCTAATTTCTCTGGTTTATAATGTAAATGCCTACCTTATGTCTCTTCCACCATTGTATTTTGTACGTTTTCAGAGCTGGCACCTTGAATTCAGACTTCTAACCTCCTAAACTATGAAAACACAAATTGTTGTTTGTTAAAACCACCCGCTTGTGGTATTTCTGTTGTAACAGTGCTAAATAACTAAGATACCACAGAACATTTATGTCTAAAGCCTTTTTTTTTTTTTTTTACTTCATTACACAGTCACAAATGACCGAATCACTGAATTAGCATGATTGAATTATGCCCATTGCTTCCTGCAGTTGGCTAAACTGGTGTGCTCTTTGTGGCCCCCATGCATTCCCAACATATTTAAGTGTAGACTGACTGTTCTAGAAGACAAAAGCTTCTCAGTTGCTGCGTAATTCGAAGAACTATCTTATAGGAATAAAATGTTGCTGTTGTTAGTTGTCTCCAGCCAGTTCCGACTCATAGTGATTCTATGCACAGCAGAACAAAACACTGCCAAGTCCTGTGCCATCCTCACAATCACTGTTACGCTTGAGCCCATTCTTGCAGCCACTGTGTCAATCCATCTCACTGAGGGTCTTCCTCTTTTTCTCTGACCTTTTACTTTACAATGCATGATATCCTTCTCCAGAGATTGGTCCCTCCTGATAACATGTCCAAAATATGTGAGATAAAGTCTTGCCGTCCTTGCTTCCAAGGAGCATTCTGGCTGTACTTCTTCCAAAACAGATTTGTTCATTCTTATGGCAGTCCATACTATATTCAATATTCTTCACCAACACCATAATTCAAAGACACCAATACTTCTTTGGTCTTTTTTATCCATTGTCCACTTTTGCATGCATATGAGGTCATTGAAAATACCATGGCCTGGGTCAGGCATTCCTTATTCTTCAAAGTAACATCTTTGATTTTTAACGCTTTAAAGAAGTTTTTGAAGCAGATTTGCTCAATGCAATACATCATCTGATTTCTTGACTCCTGCTTCCATGGGCATTGATTGTGGATCCAAGATCCAAAATGAAGCCCTTGACAACTTCAATATTTTCTCCATTTATCATGATGTTGCTTATTGGTCCAGTTGTGGGGATTTTTGTTCTGTTTATGTTAAGGTACAATCCATACTGAAGGCAGTAGTCTACGGTCTTCATCAGGATGTGCTTCAAGTCCTTTTAACTTTCAGTAAGCAAGGTTATGTCATCTGCATATCTTAGGTTGTTAATGAATCTTCCTCCGAACCTGGTGCCCTGTTCTTCATCTTACAGTCCAGTTTCTTGGATTATTTGCTCAGCATACAGATTGAATAATATGGTGAAAGGATACAACCCCGACACACATTTTTCCTGCCTTTAAACCACTTTAAACCACTCAGTATAACCTTGTTTTTTTCAAACCACTGCCTTTTTGTCTGTGTACAGATTCCACATGACACAATTAAGTGTTCTGGGATTCCCAAAATAATTTATTTGTCTCAAACGGATGACATCTGTATTGATTAAGATGGTAGCAGTGGAGATGGAAAGAAGAAACAAACAAAGATTCAAAATATTTGTTGGAGAAGAATTGACAAGACCTAACAATAATTTGGCTATTGGGTATGTAAGAAAATTCCAAAGACTAAACTTAAACTGCACTGTATTTCATTGGAACTCTTCCAACACTCATAACTCTCTGACTGTCCACGACGTCTGCCTTACTCACTTTCCCCATATTTTACGATGTTCTTTATTTCCTGAGCACACTACAAATCATAGACAAGGTCCATGGAAGAAGCAGTTAAGAAATCAAATGACATATTGCATTGGGCACATATGCTACAAAAGACCTCTTTAATGTGTTAAAAAACAAAGATGTCACTTTGAGTACTAAGGTGCCTCTGGCCAAGCTATGATATTGTCAGTTGCCTCGTATGTATTGTATGGGAGAGCATGCATACCCAATATCCAAATGAATATTCAGAGAAGAATTGATGCCTTTGAATGGTGTTAGCGAAGAACATTGAATATACCATGGACTGCCAGAAGAAGGAAAAAATCTGTCTTGGAAGAAGAATAGCCAGAATGCTCCTTAAAAGTGAGGATGGTGAGACTGTCTCAAGTACTTTGAACATATTTTCAGGAAGGACCAGGCCCTGGAGAAGGATATCATGCTTGGTGAAATCAGTGAAAAAGAGGCAGACCCTCAACAAGATGGATTAATAAAGTGGCTTCAAAAATGGGCTCAGGCATAGCAATGATTCTGAGGATAGTGAAGGCCCAGGCAGTGTTTTGTTCCATCATGCAAAGGGTCGCTATGAATAGGAACTGACTGGGTAGCAACTGACAACAGCAACAATAGCACAAATCTATGATTCCCAAGTTTAGTTGATCCCTGTATTAGTAGGAATCCAATCAGGAGACAGAAACCACTGAGTAATTCAAAAAGGGAAATTTTAATATGAGTAATAATTATAATGGGGAAGCAAATGTAACAGCTAGAGAATTCTAAACAGTACCTTGAGGCTGAGGGTGTACACCCAAGGAAGAACAGATTTGGAAGCTAATCCTCATTCCAAGGCTGAGATTCAGATCTCACTGGAGAAGGTATAGTTGCGGTCCACTGGATGGTTGAAAATGTCACTGGATTGCCCGAGGCCTATATTTGTCCACAGCCACTGGGCAAGTAGAAAATACTCTTCAAGGGTGTAGATAGATCTTAGGTAAACATGGCTAAAACTGGCAAGCAGGAAACACACCATCAGCATACAAATGGTCTGAAACTGGTATAGCTGTCAGGGGTACAGGTGGGCAGGAAATAGTGGCCAAGACTGGAAAACAGAAAATAATCCTTCAGGGTAGAGATGGGCTGAGGATGGAGACAAACAGGCATTCGGGCATCAAGAAACTTCTCTCTGGGTGGATGGAGCAAGGTCTGGGGTGTGCAATATCTGTATCAGTGGACCATAGGGAGGTGGCCACTAAACTAGCAGGACTGGACGCCCAAGCTTGCTGAGGGAGTGCACTCTGTGGGGGCACCTCTGGAACAGAACATCAGTGAATATCCATTTCCACACCACTGTACACTGTATAACAGGAGCAAAAAGAAGCAAATAGAAAAAAAACCATAACCAAGAGGGAAATGCTTTCCTCTTCCAGTGTCTCTCCAGAGCCCTCTACTGTCAAAGATTAATTTTGTACTCATAACAAAAGAGAAATTCTTATAGGGTCTAGCTCCATTGCCACAGTGCAGGTAATGAAGGGTGGATTTGGAGCTCAGAGACTATACATCAATAATGGGGAAAAGTACACTTTTTTTGACGACTCAGCTTCCATGAGCACTTTTCTATATACATTTGAACTTCTGTATGACAATGAAACAATTCTATTTTTCCACCTAACAAGACATACCTGTCCTTCTTATAGTGAGAGTGTTAACCCCATTTCCCTACATATGAGCATGTATAGTCATTGTTTCAAACTCTGCTTATACTAAATATTCCTCATCTTCCATCACTTAACTTCTGAAAATTCTGTCACCTAAAGTATAAATTGTAAAGTTATCCTCCCAACAACTCACATGTGGAATAAAAATGGGAAGGAGAGAAAAAAAGGTGGTTAGTATATATAAACAAACATATAAAAACAAACACAAGAAATATGTAAATATATTACAGTCCTTATTTCTATAATTGGTTACAGGCTATAATTGGATCTATGACTTTCTTATTCTGCTCCCCATATTACCATTGCCCTCAGTCAGAACCTCAGCTGGCAATAAAGCACTAAATGCACTTCCTTCCCTAGAGAATCACCTGAATTCCAGATATAGTTTTTCTTTCCCCATGGTATATCAACAGCACAGTATCCTATTGGTAATTGAGATTGATTTCTCCAGCTAGTAGAATAACCTACTCCCCACTTTTTTTGGCTTCATTTCTGAGTGGCATAAGTTGCCCAGAATAGTCAGGGGGTAGTCTCATCTTCGAGTTGGTTGGATCTATTACTTTGTGCCCCAGTAGAGCATTCCTCTCTTTGGGATTAAGACCTCTAACCACGGAAATCAAAATTGCTGGGCGGGGAAGCAAAAATTCTGTGAATAGCTTATTGAGAGTAATAGTGAAAGGGGGCTATTTCCCACTACACACCTTTAATCCAAGATACATGCGACATACCATATAATGGTCTGTCATGGATTGAATTATGTGCCCCAAAAAATGTATGTATAGATTTGGCTGGGCCATGATTCCCAGTATTGCGTAGTTGTCCCCCATTTTGTGATTGTAATTTTATGTTAAAGAGGATAAGAATGGGATTGTAATACCCTTAGTAAGATCACATCCCTGATCCAATGTAAAGGGAGTTTCCCTGGGGTGTAGCCTGCACCACCTTTTATCTCTCAAGAGATAAAAAGAAAAGGGAAGTAAGGAGAGAGTTGGGGACCTCATACTACCAAGAAAGAAGTGCCGGGAGCAGAGCACCTTCTTTGGGCCCAGGGTCCCTGCAGAGAAAAGCTCCTAGTCTGGGGGAAGATTGATGAAAGAAATTTGACAGAGAGAGAAAGACTTCCCCTGAATCTGACACCCTGAATTTAGATTTTTGCTCACTTTACTGTAAGAAAATAAACTTTTCTTTGTTAAAGCCATCCAATTGTGGTATTTCTGTTATAGTAGCACTAGATGACTAAGATATGGTCTTTAATCCCAAGAATAAAATACTGAACCTCATCCTTTAAGGATGTTGAAGAAATGGTAACAGTCTTCAGTAGCCCTTCCCACCTTCCATTTAGTGTGATGAGATATGTAATCATACCACTTACTCCCGTGAGTATGGGGCCATGCTGCGCTTTCTTGGTTGTGAAATTAGTTCTGTAATCTGATGTAATACTTTGTGGAATGACATAGCAATGGCTAAGGCATTCCATGAATCTACAAATGGTGTTACTAGCAAAAGTATTACCAGCAGCAAAGAAAAGTTCATATATAGAATATGTTTCTCTTCTAATAACAATAACAGTCCCCCACCTGCCATGACTGAAGAGGTGCAATATAATTACCCTGACACCAGGTAACTGGCGGGTTCTCCTGGGGAGTGGTGCAGTTTCAGAAGTTTAATGTGGTATTTGTCATTGGGAGATGAAGCAGGTACATGAAGTACCCAGATTACCTGACCTACAAGAACCACCACAGAGATCTTCAGGAATGCAGATGCTCCCTTCACTAATGTATATGTAAATGTGAGAGTGAAGGAAACGTCTTCTAAGCCGTGTCTTGGAATGTAGGTAGAGAGTGGGTGTGCAGGTTTCACATAATTCTAATCCAACATCTCTATCTCCCTAAGCCATGGGATTCCCATTCCACACTATGCCAAGGAAGCTCTGGAACAACAATTAAATATAGGGTATCATGTAGTTCAAATTTCAGTCAACTAAACAACAAAGCTGTTAGAGCCAACTCTAGTTTCACAAACTAACATATTAATTCAGAATCTTTGCCAAGTGTACTTATATCACTAAGTCTGATTTAATCTAATATTTTGTTCCCAAGGTTTCTGCTGAAATATAATGAGTAGAATTTTTGGTGTGTAAGCTATTTCTTTTTGGATTATGCTGTATACCCGTTTGCCTAGAGCATGCTTACATTTGACCCTAGTTATAGATCGAGCGTCAACAGAAGGTGATTTGATAGTTCTTAAGGAGAATGAGCATCTGTTTTCAAGGAATCTACCTGTTGGGATGTTGCCTGTGGTGATGTTCAAGCAATAGAAGGGTAATCTCCTCAGCTGATGGATGGCAATGGCAAAGTACTTCCATAGTACTTTGAAGGCTCAGAGTACTCTGGGATTCAATACTGTCAATTTCATCTGAGTACATCCAAATACCTTAATTTCATCTCTTAGGGTCCTATTCTTTCTCAGTCAATGTTGTACCTTTCCAGTGAGAAACTTGACAATACTGCCAGTTTAACTGTCATTGTAATTCAGCAAACTACACAGTTAAATTTTGTGTTTTATTACCAGCAGCATCAATCTGTCTACAGGAAATTAGATTTGTTTGCTTGTTTGTTTAGGATTGCCACAGAAAATTTCTGCTTCTTAAATCTTAAGCTGACATGAGAGGTAAAGTAGTAGATAGTATAATTTTCTTTCTGTGTTTTTAAATGTATTCAGAAGAATCCTTCACACACCACGCTACTTACGGTCATCATTACTACCACATCAGTCAAGTGTAGCACCATCTTTGATTCCCAATGCACTAGCTTCAATAAACCTTGGTCAACTGTGATGCTCATGTGTGTTATTGATTATTAGAATCCCATTTCCTATTTGTGTGGAGCTCAGCACTGTGCTCATGCTGAAGGTTATGTCCAAATGAATGGCTACATCCCACCTTTCTTGGCCTGTTTCCTAGAAGCACTTTTGTTACCAGTTCTGTATCACTCAGGGTCTATTCAGGACACTGAAACCACAGTCATTTTGAAAGTGTAAAATTTAACTTAAAGGGTTAATAGCCATAATTGGGTGGTAACTATAGAAACATGAAAACATTGCTGCTGAATACACTAGGACTGAAAGAAAGTATCAACAGAAGGAATAAACTTTAAAAGGTAGACCTCTTTCGAAGGAAGGGATTGAGACCTCTTTAGAAAAGGTGAGATTGCACCCCACCGAATGGAAGAGAAACTCGCTGGATTGTCCTAGGGCGGAGCTAGCCCACAGTCAGTGAGCGAGCAGAAAATCCAGGGTATAGCTGAGGTGAGGAAACCCTGGTGGCGTAGTGGTTAAGTGCTATGGCTGCTAACCAAGAGGTCGGCAGTTCAGATTCGCC
The DNA here is from genome assembly GCF_024166365.1 of Elephas maximus indicus. Taxonomy (NCBI): domain Eukaryota; kingdom Metazoa; phylum Chordata; class Mammalia; order Proboscidea; family Elephantidae; genus Elephas; species Elephas maximus. Next base: position 57,772,560 of record NC_064823.1, on the reverse strand, counting down.
AGACGCTCCTGGGAAGCTCTATGGGGCAGTTCTACTCTGTCCTATAGGGTCGCTATGAGTCAGAATCGACTCGACGGCAGTGGGTTTTTGGGTTTTAGTTGAGGTGAAGATGGTGGGCTGGTGCATGGGGGAGTTGTGGTATTGGGCATCAATTTGGGACTGGACAGCACAAGGGCTGGGTGAATGAATCAGAGGTCTGCGCTGTGTTGATTACTAGGCTGGGGCCAGTACTGTCAACTTGCTAACACATTGCTCTCTCTGGGTGTATAGTTAGGGCAGAGTGCCGCCCTGTGTCCCCTATTTGAGTAGTGTTGTAGGAGGCTCGACGGCACTGGGTTGTTTGTTGGTTTGTAGGAGGAAGATGAAGCAAAAAAACAAAAAAATACCCTCATGAGCCAGAAAGAGAAGCGTCTTCCTTCTGCAGGTTCCCTCTAGCATTTTCTACTGACAAAGCTTAATATTTTGCTTGTTGCAAAGGAAGAAGGCTTACAGGATTTATCTCCGTCATAGTAGAACAGACAAAGAATAGTAGATTTGGAGGTGAGTGGCAAAAAATTGATAACTGGTACAACAGTTAGTACAGTGTATCAATTATTTTTTAAATAATATTTTAATGGATTTTTGGTGAAAGTTCAGTTTATACAAGTTAGGGAACAGGTTCCCATTTGACAATTTCCACACAAAGTGTTCAGTGACATTAGTTACATTTATCACAATGTGTCAACACTCTCTTTAATTGTGTTCTGTTTTTTCCCATTTCCAGTAGTCTAGTTTTCTTGCCCCCTTATCTTCTCATCTTTGCTTTGAGTGAGTAATTGTTGACCTTTTGGTCTCATACAGATGTTTTTTAGGTACAGCACCAATCTTACGGGTAACAACCTTTATTTTGTGTGCCACTCTGTTATTTCAGTAAAAGGAGATCTCAAGGAATAGGCTCCATTCTAGGTTTACAGAGTATCTCAGGGCGATGGTCTTAGGGAGTCCTCTGTTCTCTACTTTGCCAATTTATCTGGATTTTTTTTTTTTTTTTTTTTATGAATTTGAGTTATGCTCTACATTATCTCCCATTCTACCCAGGACCTTCTGTTGTGACCCCAGTCAGAATGGTCAGTGGTGGTAGCTGGACACTATCTAGTACTTCTGGCCTCAGAGTAGATGAGGTTGTGGCTTGTGTAGACTTGTTTCTTCTCTGGACTTTTGGTTACCTTTCTACTCTTGCTCCTGGTGAGTAGAGACCAGTAGTTGTACCTTAGATGGCCTCGTGAAATCTAGTAAGCCCCAGACACTGCTCACTTCACTAGGATGCGGATCATGATATTTGCAAATTATGCCAGTTGACTGAGTTGTCTCAGGAGACTATGGTCTTAAGCTTTCGAACCCAGAAAACCAAATTTGGAAGGTGTTTGGTTATAGCTGAGGAGTATGTGTATTTGTGTCTTCAACGAATATATGTGCCTGAACCCACATATTTGTGTTTACACATACCTAGGTGCAGTGGTTAAAATCTCGGCTGCTAACTAAAAGGTCATCAGTTTGAAACCACCGACCACTCTTTCAAAACCACATGGGACAGCTCTACTCTGTCCTATAGGGTCACTATGAGTTGGAATCAAGTTGATGGCAACTTTTTTTTTTTTTTTAATGGATACTTCTGTCCTCACCTATGTTTACACCTGTACCTATCCGTATACCAATATACCTATACCCTTCCATATGTACTCAAACACTCATTTTCGTTTTGGTTGTGCTGTGCTCACTACATCCATATTCAGCGCCGCTTTACCTATCACCAAAAATAACAGGTTTCTAACTTTTGTAGTGTACTTTCCCCTTCCCTCTCTCTCTGGTAACCACCAATGAACATTAGTTTCTCTCCATATACCTATTCTTGTCTTCTTATAAAAGAGAGACCATACAATAAATGTCTTTATATGCTTGACTTATTTCACTTAGCATTACGCCTTCCAGGTCTATTCGTGTTATAATATGTTTCACAGACTCATCATTGGTCTTTACAGTTGCATAGTATTCCTGTAAATGTACCACAGTTTGTTTAGCCCTTCATCTGTTGATAGGCATTTTTGTTGTTTGCATTTATTTACTATTTTGAATAGAGCAATAACAATCACAGGTGCACATATCTGTTCTTGTAATTATTTTCAGTCTCTAGGCTATATACCCACAAGTGGGATTGCTGAATCATAGGTAGTGCTATTTCTAGTTTTTTGAGAAAGTGTGGCATCATTTTCCACAGTGGTTTACCATTTTACAGTCCCACTAACAATCGATAACAGTTAAAATCTCCCCAGCCCTTGCCAACATTATTTGTTGCTCTCTTTTTTTTGTTTTGTTTTGTTTTTTAAGCCGGGTAGGATGATACCTCATTGTAGTTTTGATTTGCATCTCTCTAATGGCTAATGATCAGGAATATCTTTTCATATATTTGTTGGATGCTTGTATGCCGTTTTTGGTAAAGGTTCTGTTCCTATCCTTTACTCAATTTGTGATTGGGTTGTTTGTCTTTTTGTTGTTGAGTCATTGCAGTTTTCTATAGATTTTAGTTACACTCTTATTGAACATGTCGTTTCTGAGGATTTTTTCCCAACCTGTAGGTTATAGGTTATTTACTGTTAGTAAAGTCTTTTGATGAGCACAAGTTTTTATGAGATCCCATTTACCTATTTTGTTTTTTTCTATTCATCCATTTGTTGTTATGTTTGTTATCTATTGTATTTTTACAAAAGATTAGGTTCCATATTTTTCTCCCTATGTTTTCTTCCAGGAATATTATGGTTTTAGATGTAATACTTAGGTTTTTGATCCACTTTAATTTAATTTTTGTGTATAGAATGAGGTATGGGTTCTGTTTCGTTTTTCTGCAGGTGGATATCCAGTTTTGCCAGAACCACTTATTAAAGAGATTGTTCCTGCCCCGTTGTTGAAAATCAGTGGTCCACAGAAGGCGGGATTTAATTCTGAGTTCTCAATTCTATTCCATTGGTCTATGTGTCTATTGTTGAGCAATACCAGGCTGTTTTCATTATACTGACTACATAGTATGTTTTTATGTTGAGGAGTGTGAGGCCTCCTGCTTTGTTCTTTTTCTTCAATATTGCTTTCTCTATTTGAGTTTTCTTTCCTTTCTATATGAAGTTGGTTATTAGCTTTTCCATTTCAGTAAAGAATGTTGTTTGAATTTGGATAGAGGTTGCATTGTATCTGTAGACCACTTCAAGTAGTATTCACATTTTCACTGTTTTAAGTATTACAATCCATGAGCACGGGATGTCTTTCCGTTTTTGTAGGTCTCTTTTAGTCCCTTGTAGTAGTATCTTATAATTTTCATTGTATAAGTTTTTTTATATCTCTGGTTAGGTTAATTCCTAGGTATTTTATTGATTTGGGGGCTTTTGTAAATGGTATTGTTTTCTTGATTTCTTTTCCAGAGTACTTTTTGTTAGTGTAGAGGAACACAACTTATTGTTTTGTGTTCATCTTGTGGCTGCCATGTGGCTGAATTCTTCTATTAGTTCCAGCAGTTTTCTTATAGAATCTTTAGGGTCTTCTATGTATAGGATCACGTCATCTGCAAATATAGTTTTACTTCTTCCTTTCCAATTTGGATACCTTTTATTTCTCCCGTCTTACTGCTCTGGCTAGAAATTCCAGAATGATGTTGAATAAGAGTCATGATTATGGGTATCCTTGTCTCTTTCGCATTCTCAAAGGAAAGGCTCTCAGCCTTTCCCTATTGAGAATAATGTTGGCTGTTGGTTTTGCATGTATACCCTTTTTGCTTCTATTCCTATTTTGCTGAGAGTTTTTATCAGGAAAGTTTGTTTGAATTTTATCAAATTACTTTCTGCATCAATTGATAATATCATATGGTTCTTTTCCTTTATTTTATGTATGCAGTGTGTTACATTGGTTGATTTTCTAATGTTGAACCATCCTTGTGATCCTGGTATGAATCCCACTTGATCATGGTGTATTATTATTATTATTATTATTATTATTATTATTGATATGTTGCTGAAGTCTGTTGGCTAGAATTTTGTTAACAATTTTTGCATCTATGTTTATAAGGGATATTGGTCTGTAATTTTCTTTTTTGTGTAGACTTTGCCTGGCTTAGGTATCAGGGTTACGCTGGCTTCAGTTTGGTAGTGCTCCTTTATCTGCTATATTTTTGAAGAAATCAAGTAGGATTCCTGTCACCTTTTCTCTGAATATTTGGTAGAATTCCCCATTGTAGCCATCTGGTCCTGGACTTTTTTTTGTCAGTTTTTTGATGACATCTTTGATCTCTTCTTTTGTAGTGGGTCTGTTTAAATTATCTACCTCTCTTTGAGTTAGGTAGGTAGTGTGTTTCTAGGAATGGGTCTATTTTATTTAGGTTTTCAAGTTTGGTAAAGTACAATTTCTCATAGTAATCTGTTAGGATCTTCTTTATCTCCGTTGGATCTGTTGTATGTCACCAATTTTGTTTCTTTATTTTTTACTTGCCACTTCTTTTTTTTTTTCTTTTTCTTTTTCAATCTAGCCAGTGGTTTGTTTCATTGATTCTTTCAAAGAACCAACTATGGTTTTGCTGATTTTTTTCTATTGTTTTTCTGTTTTGTTTATTTCTGCCTTGATTTTTATTATTTCCTTTTTCTGGTAGTTTTTTTTTTTTTTGGCTTCTGTTGCTCCTCTTTTTTTATTTGTTCAAGTAGTTGGTTTAATGATTTTGTACCTTTCTTCTTTTTTTAATGTAGGTGTTTATTGATATGAATTTCACAGCTTTTACTATGTCTCAAAGGTTTTGACATGTTCTGCTTTCATTTTTTTTGATTCTAGGAATTTTTTAATTCCATTTTTTATTTCTTCTATGACCTAATAGTTTCTTAGTAGTGTATTATTTAGTTTCCATGTAAAATTTTTTTCCCTTATTTTTCCTGTTGTTAATTACTAGCTTCATACCATTATGGTCAGAGAAGATGCTTTGTCTGATTTCAGTCTTTTTAAATTTGTTGAGACTTGTTTTGTGTCCTGGCATTTAGTCGATGCTGAAATATGATCCATGCACAGTGGAAAAGAATGTGTAACATTCTGGGTAGAACATTCTATATATTTCCATTAGGTCCAATTGGCTTATGGTTTTATTTAAGTTTTCATTGTCCTTAGTGATCTTCTTTTTAGATGTTGTCCATAATTGAAAGTAGTGTGTTAAAGTACTCTACTATTATTGTGGAGTTGTCCATTTCTCCCTTCATATTAGTTAGTGTTTGTTTCATATATTATGGAGCATTGCTATTAGGTGCTTATATGTTTACAATTGTTATGTCTTCTTGCTGGAATGACTCTTTTATTATTATATAATGATGTTCATTATCTCTTATAATACATTTTGGTTAAATAATCTATTTTATCTATTATCAGTATGGCCACCCTTGCTGTATTTTGTTTATTGCTTACATGAAATATTTCTCTCCATTCTTTTATTTTCGGTCTTTTTGTCCTTATGTCTAAAGTGTGTTTCTTGCAGCCAACAAAAGGATGAGTCATGTTTTCTTATCCATCCTCTCACGGTCTGTTTTTCGCATGGGACATTTAGACCATTTACATTTAAGCTATAACTGAAAATGAAGTATCTCCCTTACTCATTTTGCTATTTGTTTTTTGAGTATTTCATATCTTCTTTGTTTTATTTATTCTGATTTTTGTTTTTGTTTATATTTGAATGCTTTCTTGAGATGAGCCTTTTTGCTTTCTTCTTTTCTTCTGAGTATTTTTTCTCAGTGATTTCTTAGTGTTTACTGCATATATTACATTATACAACTTACAATTGGAACAATGTTTAACATATGAACAAGAGTTAACATACAACCTTAACATATTAAATCTATTTCTGATATACTCTTCCCTTCCCCATTTATGTTAGTTTTTCTCCGTTAACAACAATATATAACCTATATTCAATAAGTTTGCTTTGTACTTATGTCTTACAAACTTAAGCTGTATTGTTTGTGGGATTTAATTATTGAATTTACTCCCTAAGGTTATCATATACTTGGCCCTTATGATTGCCCATCTTGTATGTTTGGGAGGTCTCTACCTTCTGTTATTTTTTATTTGCTTATTCTTTTTTTTTTTACCTTCTCTTATTTTTTATTTGCTTATTTTTTCCTGTGTATAGGTATGAGTATTTATTTAGAGCTCTTGTCTTTCCATTTAGAGTAGTCCCTTGAATAATATTTGTAAAACTGGTCTGGTAGTGGCAAATTTCCAGAACTTCTTTTTGTTTGGGAATGTCTTAATTTCCCCTCATTTTTGAATGACAGTTTTCCTGAGTAAAGAATGCTTCGCTGGCAATTGTTTTTATTCAGTATTTTATGTATGTCATTCCTTTGTCTTCTGGCCTCTAGAGTTTCTGGTGAGAAATCTGCACTGATTCTTGTGAATGACACTTGGTATGTTACATTGTGTTTTTCTCTTGCTTTTTTCAGATTCCTCTACTTGTCTTTGGTTTTCAAGAATTTTATTAGGATATGACATGGAGTTGATCTTCTTGTATTTCTTCTAATTGGGGTTCGTGTAGCTTCCTGTATTTTCAGGCTAGGTTCTCTGTTCAGGTCTGGAAAATTCTCTCTGATTATCTCTTGGAAAATTCTTTCTATGTTTTTATTGTCGTCATGGTGTTCTGGGAATCCAATAATTCTAATGTTATATTTCTTAATTGGATCCCATATTTCCATTTGTGTTTGTTTGCTTTTCTTTGTTTTTTTCTCTTGTTTCTCTTGAGACTTGATAAGTTCAGTTATTTTGTCTTCTAGTTCATGTATTCTATCTTCTGTCTCCTTGACTCTATTGCTGAGTGTTTCTCTTGTTTTTTCAAATTCAGTTGCTTTATTCTTCAGTTCCAATAGTTCTTTTTGTTGTTGTTGATGTTTTCAATTTCTGTGTTGAATCTCTCATTTTGTTTTTCTATTTGTTTCCCGATCTCCGCTAGTTTGTTTTCTGAGTGATTTTTCTTTAAACAGGCAATGGTGGTAAATTTAATTTTTTTTTTCACTTTTTTTCTATTAGTCTGACTTCCACAGGAGAAATTTCCTCTTCTTTATGTTTTCCTTTTGAATGATCCTTCTTCTCTTGTGATTTTTCTGTATTTTCCTATTTTTTGAACTTGGGCCATTTTGTTATCTTTTTTTTTTACTTTAAATTTTGCATCATGGTTTATCTGAGAAATTATCCTAATTGGGTGCCCTAGTGGTACAGTGGTCAAGTGCCCAGCTGCCAACCAAAAGGTGTGGGCCTGCACCCACCAGCCACATCACGGAAGAAAGGTGCAACTGCCTGTCTCTGCAATGACTCACAACCCTGGGAGCCCCACAGAGCAGCTCTACTTTGCCCTACGCGGTCACTATGAGTCAAAATTGACCCAATGACAATGGGCTTGGTATCTTCTCCTCAGAAGCACTATAGGACACTCTTATCCTTAGTGTTTTTGTTTTTGTTTTAGTGGTGATTCAGAAGTTTGGATGCTTGGTCTCTGGAATTCAATATGCATGCATGGGAGGGGGATTAGCTGGTCATGGATGCTGACATAAGTGGTGGGGCTCGACTTTTCTGTGGCAAAGGTACAGGGCTCTCTATGTCTTTCCTTCATGAGCATACCTACGCAGGCTTTCCCATGATGTCCTACTGTGGGCAGGGGGCCCACTCTTTCCCTCTGTGTTTTCTGCGTGAAATGTTCCCCTCACCCTGACACCTTTGCAGTTCCTCCCAGTCCTAGTGCCTATCCATCTCTCAACAGCACTCTCTCACAGCACAATGGCCTCCCTTCCCCCCTCTCAATTGTATAGCCCGTGAACTCCCACAGCCAATCTTCTCTGCCTTAAAATATTGAGCTACAGCTTCCTCAGTTTAGCTCCCTTTCTGTGTTCCCTGTTTGGGATGATGACCAATCTTGTCCCAAAATGACTATGATCAGTAAGTGCTCCAGATGTTGGTGATTAGGTTCTCCCAGTTTCTGTGCTGTTCCCACCCCTTCTCTCCCCCGTTTCTGGACTCATCCTGACTCTCCAACACAATCTTAGTTATCTAGTGCTGCTATAACAGAAATACCACGTACTGATGGCTTTAACAAACAGAAATTTAGTCTCTTGTGTTTGAAGAAGGTAGAAGTCTGAATTCAGGGTGCCAGCTCCAGGGGAAGGCTTTCTCTTTCTATTTGCTCTGGGGCAAGGTCCTTGTCATCAATCTTCTCCTGGCCTGGGAGCTTCTCAGAGCAGGAACTCCAGGTCCAAATGATGCACTCCACTCCTGGCTCTTCTTGTTTGGTAGTAATGAGGTCCCTCTCCTCTCTACTTGCTTTTCTCTTTTATGTCTCAAAAAAGATTAACTCAAGACACAACCTAATCCTGTAGATTGTGTCCTGCCTCACTAACATAACTGCCTCTAATCCTGTTTCATTAAAGTTATAGAAGTTGGGATTTACAACACATGGGATAATTACACCAGATCACAAAATGGAGGACAACCATCCAATACTGGGAATCATGGCCGCCTAGCCAAGTTGACATTCATTTTTGGGAGACACAATTCGATCCATAACAAACACCTCAGCTGCTGTCCAAAGTCCTGAGGTTTCAGCCTGTGCTTGTTTTGTTCATTTTTCTGTGGGTTAGTTGCTGGGGGAGTAAATGGGAGCGTCCACTCACTTTGTCATCTTGCTCCACCCTTATATCGATTATTTTTTAATTAACTATTCTTGGTCTAACTCATAGCCATAGGGTTTCCAATGAGCTTGGGGCAGTTCTACTCTGTCCTATAGGGTTGCTATGAGTCAGAATCAACTCAGCGACAACAGGTTTGGTTTATTCTTGGTCAGCTCACTTTTCTTGTTCCTCTGAGCATCTATGCTCAAATTTTACGGCCTTCTGAGTCTCATGATTTCTCCTTCCCTTTCTTCTTATTTTCATGCCCAGCAGAACTCCCCTTTTCTTCTAAGTCATTGAGCATACTGAAGCCATACTATAATGAATTTTTCCAAATATGACTTCTCATACACAGAATTATTCTTTCATTATTTTCTTTCCATTTAAGAAGGACCTCTTCTCTTTTTAATGCAAATTCCTCAATAAGTCCTTTCCTATTACCCTCTCTAATCTCCTCTAAAATTTTGCTCTGTGAATTTTTCCTTCTCTTTTCCTTATCTCTATCCTCTTTTCAACACCTCATGCTGGATATAGGATCCATTTGACTCCAATTCATTAGGGCCCCAAGAAATGAGGGCATATGATAAAAGGGATATGAAGTTTGAGTCTCAGAAAAGGAAGTCTTGACCTTTGAGAAACAGCTTCAAAATGTTTATGTTTGGATATTTGAGTAGAGCAAGAATGAATTCCCCATTAACTGATATATGTGGTAGTCAATCCTGCTGGGTAAGCAAAGAGTAGATCCTAATGACAGCCATTGAAGAAATGATGTACACTGGAAGACAGCATTTTGAAGATATATTGTTACAGAGTATTTGGGCCAGATTGGTGCTACTTATAGCCTCCTTCACAGCCTGTAAACATCCTCAGATACACACTACTCCCTTTATCTTTTTTGCTCATCAAACTTCTGCCAAGCCCAGCCTTTCTTTATTTGCTCGTGCAGAGTCCCTGCAAGTCCCCTGTAGCACAGTTATCTCCACTCCCTCAACCTGTGTGCATTTTCTCCAATACACAACCTGGACTGCAACATGGCTTCTACACACAGCACTCTACTAAAATGTCTTTCTATATTGTGACTCCTAATTGCCAAATTAAAGAAAAATTTTAAATCTTTAACAGGAGGCAATGCTACAATTAACCATGGTGATCAAACTGTCGCTGAAACTCTGCATCTTCAACTTCCATGGCATTATTATTTTCTCATGCCTCTCTGACAATTCTTCATCATTCTCAATTTTGGTGTCCCTTGTTTCTCTAGTTTTTCTTTTTTTTTCCCACCTGAAATGTTAGGGCATGTGAAATCTCTCTTTAGTGATCAACTATTACTGTTACTGTTTTATATATATATATGTAAACCCTGGTGGTATAGTGATTAAGTGCTATGGCTGCTAACCAAAAGGTCGACAGTTCTAATCTACCAGGCGCTCCTTGGAAACTATATGTATACATATGTAAAGTACTAACCTATACGCTGATGATTCCCACATCACAGCAGAAACCCGGAACTATTCTTACATCTTGGTTACGTATGACAGAGCACATGGAGCACTTCTTTACTCTTACCCTGTCCAACCCAAACCCAGTGCCGTCGAGTCGATTCCGACTCACAGTGACCCCACAGGACAGAGTAGAACTGCCCCATAGAGCTTCCAAGGAGCGCCTGGTGGACGGGAACTGCCTACCCTTTGGTTAGCATCCGTAGCACTTAACCACTACGCCACCAGGGTTTCCTCTTACCCTGCAGATATCTCAAATTTAGTTCATATAAAACTGAATTTATCATGCTTCCACCTCTGATTCTGCTCCATTTCTATATTCTGTACTTGAAATTGTAGTTCTACCATCTATCCAATAACCTCTCAATAGGAATCTTGGAGTAACCTTGATAACTTCTCCTTATCATCTTGTCTTCTATTTAATCTTCAAGTACTTAGTCAATCTTTACTGGTTTTATTCTGTACCTTTTTTTTTCAATTTTATCTTTTCAATCTTCTTAATGAAATTCTTATTTAGGTACTTACAATTTGAATTTTATAATAGACCCCTACCTAGTCTCCATGCCCTCGTCAATTAGTCCCTTCATGCTGATACATGCATGAACCATCGAAATACAAATACGACCATATTATCACCTGCTTAAAGGTAAAGGCACCCATCAGATACATAGAATATGAGGCATACAAAACTTTGTAACCTACTCTTACATACTTTTTCAACCTTACCTATAGACTTGAAACCAGCTGTCATCAAGTCCATTTGACTCATGGAGACCCCATGTGTGTCAGAGTAGAACTAGGCTCCATAGTATTTTTAATAGCTGAGTTTTTGGAAGTACAGTTCCAGTGCCTTTCTTCTGAGGTGCTTGCCTCTGGGTGTTCTCAAACCTCCAACGTTTTGATTAGCAAGCAAATATGTTGTTTGCACTACCCTGAAACTCCACCTATACATAGTCGGTACCTGCTACTTCCTGCATTGCATTTGACACTAAAAGAAAAAAAAAAAAAGAAAGAAAGAAATCCAGGTGTCATCCCCTATACTAAAATGTTCACAACATTATGATGTAATTTCTGTGACTGGACTGAACATGTGAAAGATGTTGAACTGGAAAATATTGTGTCATCTGTATTTTTACAACAATGATAAACACGCTATTCTAGGGTTTGGCTAAGTATATTTTATTCCCTTGAAATGAGCTACTTTTCTTAAGGAACTACATAATGCCTATAATTCTTGAAATTTTAGTGTATTGCTCCATTAGGAAATTTGCATTTTTTTGTTTACCCTGGCCAGGTCGGATTATGTGCTATTCTTCTGTACTCTCCTGAAACTTCATGCACAACTCTGTTACTCCACAATAAAAATTAAAATTATGTTTTCCAATTTCTGCATCTATCCACCAGATAGTTAGCTCCCTTTGGAATACATTGACAATGTATTACTTACTTTTTTTCTTCCATAGCTTCTTGCATTATTCCCCAGGTACATGTACAGTAAATATATGTTGAACTAATGATAGAATTTTGTGTCTCGAACACTAAATTCTCAATAAAAAATATTGAATTGCTTCTTGTGTTATTTATTTTGGTATCTTAGGGCTTCAATTTTTTACCTCTCTTTGTCTCTTTGTTTTACCTTAAACTTCTCTTCCAAGATTGTATCTGGAAAGTTAAATGTCATCATGGCTCCCCTGTTAGTGCAGGGTCATATAGGAGTGAAGAAAACCATGGGGTGCTTGTCAGATACATAGTACAGTGGACCCTTATTTTCTGCCAGTGATCATTTCTTAATTTCTAGATTGTATAATCTGGCTTGACATCTTTAGTGGTTGGGAGACACCTCACATTGTTTTCCTGACTTGTAAAGTCACAACTATACACAGAAGGAAAACTCAAGTGGAATTACCTGGAACTATCCATTCAAGACAGTGAATAAAAATATTGCTTCCTGGAAACTTAAAAGTGAAAACCATATATTTGAAAAACAAACAAAACAAAATTAAAAAAAAAAAAACAGATTTTTCTGTGATCTCTGGAAAAGGAAGAGTGTCTTTTTTTATTAAAGCACAAAACTTAGACACAAATATTGATAAAAATCAATATCATCAATAAAAATAGAAAATACACAGCAAAACTGTGTCCAAGAACAGTGATGTAAACAAAGAAAAAGACAAATCTCTTCCTAAGGTGACATTTTTGCAATAAATAAACTGACTCAAGAATAGAGTCCACATCTATTTAAAAATTTCCTGTTAACAATCAAGATAAAAACATTAATGTAAAATCTGGGTAAAGTTTAGTAAACAACTGTGGCATGGAAGACAAATATCAGTAGCCAATTAACGTGTGAAAAGATATTGAAATTTACTAAGAATCATGGAAATGAAAGTTAAGACTACAATGAGGTAATAGTTCACATTCAAAAGATTGGCAGAGATTTTAAATTCTGGAAATGCAGAACATTTAAAGATTTGTGAATGAAGGGAATTCTGATACACTGCTGGTAGCAGGGTAAACTGGTACAACCACTATGAAGAGGACTTTAGCAAAAAGGATACATCCCAAATAGAAAATTTTTCATCAAAAAGGAAAATAAGCTTGATGGCATACACAGTATGATACCAGTTATGTAAAGTTTAAAATCATGTAGTAAAATGCTCCATATTACTTATAAACACACACAATAAAACTTTTAAAACGTATTTGGGGATGATAAATACCATATTCAAAACAGAAAATAAGTCTGTGGAGGGTGAGGAATGAGAATAAAAAGAGTATATAGATAGCTTTGCCTTCACCTATATTGCTTTATTAAAAATAAAAACAAAATAACAGGAAGCAAATTCTCTTAGTTACTTAATACTGCACTCTTTCTTTGCTTGTAGATGAACCCTCACATGTCTTCTGTCTTCCATTTGTGTGTGTCTCTGTGTCCATTCTGGTCTTTTCCTAACTCAGAAATGATTACCGGGTTTTTGGGAGAATCCACCCTCTACTGGTAAGTCCTCATTAACATAAAAAAAAAAGATTCCAAACAGGAATTCAACACTTATTTTGGGGAGGAAAAAAAATCAATTCATAACACAAATGATACAAATATTAATAAAAATAAACAATATTCTTTTTTTTTAGTTTATACTTGTTTTACCTTTTCAAGTTATTTTTACTGCCATTTTACAACATAAAGGGAAGCCTGGTGGTGCAGTGGTTAAGCCATTGGCTGCTAACCAAAAGATCGGTAGTTCCAATCCACCAGCTGCTCCATGGGGGAAAGATGTGACAGTCTGCTTCCATAAAGATTTGCAGCCATAGAAACCCTATGGGGCAGTTCCACTCCCTCCTACAGGGTTGCTAAGAATTGATTCGATGGCATTTTTTTTTTTTTTTTTTTGGTTATAATATAGGGTTTCTTTCTTTATCAGAATGGGTAAAAAGAGATAAAATAATTTTAAACGACTGTAAATTTTGCTTACTCTCATAGATTAATAACCTGTTTAGGAAACATACAATTGAATAAGCAAATACCACAATGAGCTACCTGTGCACTGTTGAGAAAGTTTTGAAAGCACACACATGTCAAACGAACATGAGCCAGTCTAAAGAAAAAGATAAAGGAGAAACCTGTGAGTGAGAGCTATCAAAGCAAAGAAGAGAATGATAAGTCATTCAAGCATAGGATTAAAAATTGGAGAAACTGAAAAAAGTATAGAATGGCTGGAATGAAGAGTGTGAAGAGTAGTAACATGAAATGAAGTTGGAAAGAGGAACAAAGGCCAGTTCATGGAGGGCCTTGCAAGTCACCTTAAAAGATTTTAAACTTAACCCTAAAAGTCATTCATAAAGATTTTTAGTCAGATTAATGGATTAATAATACTGTGTTGTAGAAAAATCACTTGGCTTCAGTATAGTCAATGGAGACAGGGTAGAAGGCAAGAATGGGCAGAAATATCTTTTAGGAGATTGTCTTGGTTATCTAGTGCTGCTATAACAGAAATACCACAAATGGATGGCTTTAACAAAGATAAATTTATTCTCTCACAGTTTAGAAGGCTAGAAGTCGAAATTCAGGGTGCCAGCTCCAGGGGAAGGCTTTCTCTCTGTGTCATCTCTGGGGGAAGGTCCTTGCCATCAATCTTCGCCTGGTCTAGGAGCTTTTCAGCACAGGGACCCATTAAACAGGACGAGTTCCACTCTTGACACTTCTTGCTTCATGGTATGAGGTCCTTATCTCTCTGCTCCGCTTGCTTTTCTCTCCTTTTATCTCTTGTAAGATAAAAGGTGATGGAGGCCACACCCCAAGGAAACTATGGTGTTGCATCCCACTCTAATCCTCTTTAACATGACCTAATCTTGCCTCGTTAACTACAGGTAGAGATTAGGATTTGCAACACATAGACAAATTACATCAAATCACAAAATGGTGGACAACCACACAATACTAGGAACCAGGTCCTGGCCAGCTGACCCACATTTTGGGGGGACACAATTCAATCCATGACATAGAGTATTACAATAATTCAGCATGAACTGAGGGTAGTCTTCATAACTTCCACTTTCCATATGCACTTTTCTTTTCCTAAATTCCTTCTACCAAACATGTAGACATTTATCTTTAAACATCATCTTATATGAAGGGCATTCCCTAAGCTCTCTAGCTCATTTAATGGACAGAAAAGCACTGTAAGGAAGGTATCATAACCCCTTTAAAAGTTACATGCATATAAAAGTAGCATTCATGTTTTCAAAGTCAGCATTCTTTCACATGAACATTTATTGGGAACGTAGACATATACATAGATAAATTAAAATACAATATGGTGAGGAACCCTGACAACAGCTGAACAAAATATTACAGAATCATTGCAGACAGTAACTTATTCCACAGCATATTAAATTATCATAAACTCCAAAGACATGGAGTTTTATTAATTCGCTTAGGCATTTTTCACTATTACATATTGTTTATGTGGAACCCAGTATTTGAAAGACTGCTAATTATAAAATATTTATTGTTTTGTCTATGCTACTTAAGTGAAAAATAATACATATGTAATCCACTTTTGTAAATCTCTAAGGACAAACTTTTGCTGTACACTCTTCATTTCTTAATTTGTCAAAGAGTATATGCTAATTATGTGATAAACTGATAAAGAATTCAGATTTTAAATATAGCAGAATTCTGTTACTGTCTTTCATCTATATTTTTCTCTTCACTTTTGTTGTTTATTATAAAAATGATGCATGTTCATTTGATGCCAATTTTAACCATACAAAACTATAGCATGTATCAAATGAAAGAACTTCCCCCATACCCTTCCCACAATCCCATTCCCTGTAGGTAACCACTGTTAACTGGCGTGCATCTTTTCAAACAATCTCTTTGTCAAATACATGAAATTCCATCACGTAACTATTATATTTGCAAAAAGTTTAAATATGATAAGACAAAGTATTGGACAGAAAGAACAATACCATTTCTTACACACTGCTTGTGGGAAAATTAGTAAGATTTATCTAGTAAAGCATATACATATCCTATAACTTAGCAGATCCACTCTTTAGCATCTACACTGGAGAACCTCCAGTTCTTGGGACTTGAGCTAGCAGCTTACCTGCCAATCTTGGGATTCATTAGCCTCCACATTCTGTGAGCAAGCGGCCTGCCTGCTTACCTGCCAATGTAGGGATTTGTTGGCTTCCGTAGCCTGTGAGTCAGAGGCCTGTTGTCTGCCCTGCTGATCTTGGACTTGCCAGCTCCTGGAGCTACATAAGCAGGAAAAGCCTCTAGGCTGACCCAAGAACCTGGGACTTTCCAGCCTCTACAACCATATGAGCTGTTTCCCTGACATAAAGCTCTCTCTCTTTGTCTCTCTCTCTCTCTAAATATATATACATACATTTCACTGGTTTTTCTTCTCTAGAGAACCCAGCCTAAGACATTTGGTACAGAGTGTGATTCTAGAGAAACAAAATTGTAAGGATGAGTCTTCTAAATTAGTTCTCAAGTCTGGTTAGTTTTAAAGATGTTGACGCCTCTGCTTCCAGTAATAAAGAGGGCACTGCTAATCCATGGCATATGGTAGCAATAGAAATATGCAAAGTGTCACCACCAACAGATCAGGTATTGGTGAGAGGTAAGGCTCTGGGTGATGGCACGTTTGATACCTTTCTACAATTTTGTCTTAATGGCGAGTATAAGGAAGCTGGTTGGTTGATCCTACTTTTGTTGGACAAAGTGATGAAAGAAAGAGATGAGCTCAGGGCTTCAGAGTCAAAGCTCGAGTATCACATAAATTACCTCCAAATTTCCTCTTGTGCCTTGAAAGAAAGCCTCATTTCTTGTGGTCACAGAGCTGGTATTGTCGAAAACCAAGCCCAGAGTCTTATTGTAAGAGTGGTTGTAGTACAATGCCAACTGAATTTCCAACTTGAATGATGTCTGAAGTTAAACTTAGGGCATTGATTGGGAAGAGATGGGATCCTGAAACTTGGGATGGGGACATACGGACAGAACTTCAAGAATTGCACCAGGTTGTTCACTTTGCTTGGAAGGAGAAACACCCAGTTGCACAATCATATACTGATTCAGGGGCTGTGGCCATGTTGTGCCTGGATGATCAGGGACTTGGAAGGAACATGACTGGAAAACTGGAGACAGTGAGGTATGAGGAAGAGGTACGTGGATGGACTCTGAATGGACCAAAGAAACAAAGATATTTGTGTATCATGTGGATACTCACCAAAGTGTTACATCAGCAGAGGAAGATTTTAGCAATCAAGTGGATAGGATGATGTGTTCTGTGGAAATCAGTCATCCTCTTCCCCCAGCCACTCCTGTCATTGCCCAATGGGCTCCTGAAAAATGGGGCTATGGTGGCAGGGATAGAGGTTATGCATGGGCCCAGCAGCATGGGCTTCTACTCACACAGGCTGATTCAGCTACAGCCACTGCTGAATGCCCAATCTGCCAGCAGCAGAGAGTAACCCTGAGTCCCTGATATGGCACCATTTCTCAAGGTGATCAGCCAGTAACCTGGTGGCAGTCCAGTTACATTAGATCACTTCCATCATAGAAAGACTACCATTTTGTTCTTACTGGAATAGACACTTTCGATATGGATTTGCCTTCCTTGCACACAATTCTCCTGCCAAAACCACCATTCGTGGCCTTACAGAATGCCTTATCCACTGTCATGGTGTCACACACAATATTGCCTTGAATCAGGGAACTCATTTCACAGTAAATGAAGTGCAGCAATGGACCTATGCTCATGAAATTCACTGGTCTTACCATGTTCCTCATCATCATGAAACAGCTGGCTTGATAGAAACGATGGAATGGCCTACTAAAGACACAATTATGGTGCCAGCTAGGTGGTAATACCTTGTGGGGCTGGGGCAATGTTCTCCATGAGGCTGTATATGTTCAAAACCAGCATTTAAAATATAGTACTGTTTCTCCCATAACCAGGATACATGGGCCCAGGAATCAAGGGGTGAAAATGGGAGTGACACCACTCGCTGTTACCCCTAGTGAACCACTGGCAAAATTTAAAACATGAAATATTCATAAATACATTAACATCAGGAAATATTTATAAATACATGAATATCAAGAAAAAGTTTATTTGTAGGGTACTATAAAAATTTTTTTTTTTTTTTATAATTGTTTTGTGTTCTGCTGGTGTTTTATAAATCTATATATGTACAAAATTTTACAGATTTTCATACTACTAAGCTCTCAATTTTACTGTAAAATTAAAAAAATAAAATTTTAGGTCACAAAATATTTTCATGGGTTAATTTCATTGACCCTTTTCATTTCTTCTCTTGATTTCTCAACTATACTTGCCTTTATTGACCAAGTTCTTCCATTTTTACACTTTTAATTCATTTGCCTTCCAACATCACAGTCTTCTGATTTTCCTCCCATCTCTCATGAAAATATACTTTGTAGGTTCAGGTTTCAATTTCCCAAAGTTAAATGTCAGAGTTTTTCAGAATTCATTCTTAGTTTTATTTTCCTTGCACTAAATTTTTTCATATTCCCCCATGCCTTTGAATACCCATTAAAAATATTAAGACTTTTCAATTATTTGTATTTGGAGCCCATACTGATCCTCCATGTCATGTCACTGATGTATATTTCTATTCAACTACTGGGTTGTTTCACAGGCTTTTTATACTTAAAATATCCAAAATGAACTCATAAACTTCCTCAATCCCGTCTTTAAAAGCCTTGTTCTTTCTATTCTATCCTTTTCTGTATCTGTACTTACTCCTTTCTATCTGTTGTGCAAGTCAGAACTAAGGATTCATCCTTGAAATCTTTTCCCTTGCTACTGAATATTTCTTATAAGTAGTTTCTGAGCTCCCCTACTGATCTACACGAACATCGTCATCTCTCACCAAGACTACTGCAGTAGCCTCCTAACTATGTTTCCTGTTTTCACACTTGCCTGCTTCCAGTCTCTTGTCCAAACTCTAGTCATGGTAATAATTTCAAAATGTTCTCTGTTTAAAACTTTACTAGCTACATATTTCTATTAGGATCAAGACAAGCTCTTTAAAGCCTTACCTTATTTGGTCTGTGCCCTTCTCTTTAGATTCATCTCATGCCACTTTTCTGTTCTCTCTTGCTTTTTTAGCCAAATTTTTCTGCACCCCATACATCAATTTGCCTTCATACGTACCTTAACGTAAGAGTCTTCCTTTTCCCAGAAGGCTCTTCTCTAGTCTCTTTTACCTAGTTAATACTTACTTATTTGTAAATCTCAACCAAGATATCCATTTATCAGGGAAACTTTTCCAGACACATCGCTTTCTCACCATGCATGTGCACATATATACACACACTGTCAGGAATACCTCCCATTTTCTTCATATAGCTTATATTGCTTTTAAGTTACAAAGTTATTTGTGTAATAAAGTTTATTTTTTAATTGATTAATCATTAATTAATCAAAATAAGGATTAATTTTCTCCTTCTGGATTATAATTTCCAGAAGAGCAATAGCCATGTTTATTTTTGATCTCCTTTGCAACCCCTGGGTCTAGAATAGTGTGTGATACATAGTAGTAATTCAGTCAACATCACCCAGACATTCTTTCTTTGTGGTAATGAGGCAAATGTTCTGTGTAAGGATAGATTTTCACATTTTTATTTCAATCTCATTTTAGCTGTGTTAGAGACTTCTATCTCCATCTGAACTAATTTCCTCAAAAGGAGATCGTAAGTGCAGACAATGAATAGAGCTTCTCTTCCTCCAATCTCTCAATTAGCAAGTCATCCTTTCCAATTTTTTTGTTGCGATCTGCCACATGTTGGGCTTCCTAACCACAGACTCAACCATGGCAAGCCTGTGATTCTAGTTCCCAAGTGTCAAGGATTGAATTGTGTATCCCAAAGATTTGTGTTAATTTGCCTAGGCCATGGTTCCCAGTATTGTGTAGTTTTCCTTCATTTTGTGATGTGTTGTAAATCCTAACCTCTACTCTGTCCTATAGGGTCGCTATGAGTCGGAATAGACTCGACGGCATTGGTTTTTTTTTTTCATGTGTTAATAAGGCAGCATCAGTGTGAGGTGTATCTTGAGTAACAGTCTTACAAGAGGGTGTGACTCAAGTCACCAGCCTTACTTAAGTCAACACCCTTACTTAAGTCACACCATTACTGAAGCCACATCCTTGCTTGAGTGGTACATTTTATCTTAATTTGCTTGCTTCTCTCTCCTTTTATCTCTTGTAAGATAAAAGGCATAACCTCACTACCACCAAGAAAGAAGAGCCAGGAGTGAAGCACATTCTTTGGACCTGGAGTCCCTGCACTGACAGCTTCCTAGATCTAGGGGAAGATCAATGCCTAGACACATGGATATCTCTAAGGAATGCTGGGCTCACAGATGTTTAAAAGAGATAAGGACCTTCCTTCAGAGCCAACAAAGAGAGAAAACCTTCCCCTAGAGCTAGCACCCAGAATTTGGTCTTCTAGCCTCCTTAACTGTGAGAGAATAAATTTCTATTTGCTAAAGTCATCCACTTGTGGTATTTCTGTTATAGCAATTCTAGAAAACTAAGATACCACTCCTCTGAGTGTTATTAGTTTAGCTTTTCTTTTCTTCATGGTAACTCTCAATTTGAGGGACCCTTCCCTCAATTAGTTTTCATTATTATTATTATTTCATAAAGAGTCCTCTAAGTTTCCAGCGTGTACATGTATGCCACCTCCCCAAGTTTCAATCATTATTTACATTTGTTCTTGTTTTCAGATTTCTTTGGGAAGGGAAAGTTAAAACATTACCTCTTATTTCCACCATGAAACAGAAGTTCAAACTTGTGTATATGTGCATTTATGTGAGGATGTGTTTGCTCGTGCACGGGTGTTTGCCGTACGACCTTTTAGTCTCCAGTTTTTTGTTAGAAGTTAAGTGTTAACTTATTGGAGTATGAATAAACCATTCTTTACCTCAGTCACTTTTAACTATTTTTGCTCTTCAACATACTTAAGTATCCCAGTACCTTATATATTGCAGATCTTACCATGGTATTGAGTAACAAAGTGAGAAGACGTGTCCTTTGTATCCTTCATCACTTTATGAGAATCCTGAATGTTGGTATGGGTGCTTTCAAAAAACCCAGATAGGCGGAGCCAAGATGGCGGACTAGGCAGACGCTACCTCAGATCCCTCTTACAACAAAGACACGGAAAAACAAGTGAATCGATCACATACATAACAATCTACGAACCCTGAACAACAAACACACATTTAGAGACAGAGAACGAACTAATACAGGGAGCAGCAATTGTTTCCAGAGCCTGGAGCCAGCGTACTAGTCAGGTATGGCACAAGCACAGAGACCTGCTCCACCCCCCTGAACTAACCCCGGGAGGGGGACCAGCCGGTTCCACGGGCGGTGTGGGACACAGCCAGTAGGAGAAGTCCCCGGGAGGCAGTGACTGGTCTTGGAGCAGAAAGAGCAGCATCCGAGCCGGGGAACCGTCCCGCAGGGATTTGGACTGGACGCAGGTACGCCATAAACACGGAGAGCTGCTCCACCCCCCTGAACTAACCCCGGGAAGGGGACCAGCCGGGTCGCGCAGGCGGCGTGGGACGCAGCTGGTAGGAGAAGTCCCCGGGAGGCAGCGACTGGTATTGGAGCGGGGAGAACAGCGTCCCAGCCGGGACACTCAGTCACGGCACAAGAATGGGGAGCTGCTCCACCCATCTGAACTAACCCCGGGAGGAGGCCCACCTGGTGCTCGGAGGCGGCACGGCCACGCGGCTGGAGGGACGAGAAGTCCCCGGGAGGCAGCGACTGATTTTGGAGTCGAGAGTGCACCGTCCCAGTAGGGGAGCCTTGACGCTGGGCGTGGGGCTGGAAGCGGAGGATCTGACCGTGACTGCAGCGGGCCAGACCCCCGGGGGCAATCTCCACACAGCCAGCACACATAGGCGACGCACCCGTGGGAATCTCAGATATAATAGTCATTCCAAGCAAGACAAGCAACTCTGGTTATATTCTGAGGTCCTACTCTCCTATCTCTCTATTCCCTCCCCCACCCTCCCCAGGCAGCTTCATTAACATCTGAACAGCCTGAGCCAGAGGGAGAACTCTGATAGGGATCTGACTGCATTTTTTTTTTAGCGGATTTTCTGGAAAAACTAGTTTCCCAGTGATGGCTCGGAGACAACAATCCGTATCAAACCACTTAAAGAAGCAGACCGAGACAGCTTCTCCAACCCCGCAAACAAAAGAATCAAAACCCTTCCTGAATGAAGATACAATCTTGGAATCATCAGATACAGAATATAAAAAACTAATTTACAGAATGCTTTATGAAATCACAAATGAAATTAGGATAACTGCAGAAAAAGCCAAGGAACACACTGATAAAACTGTTGAAGAACTCAAAAAGATTATTCAAGAACATACTGGAAAAATTAATAAGTTGCAAGAATCCATAGAGAGACAACATGTAGAAATCCAAAAGATTAACAATAAAATAACAGAATTAGACAACGCACTAGGAAGTCAGAGGAGCAGACTCGAGCAATTAGAATGCAGACTGGGACATCTGGAGGACCAGGGAATCAACACCAACATAGCTGAAAAAAAATCAGATAAAAGAATTTAAAAAAATGAAGAAACCCTAAGAATTATGTGGGACTCTATCAAGAAGGATAACCTGCGGGTGATTGGAGTCCCAGAACAGGGAGAGGGGACAGAAAACACAGAGAAAATAGTTGAAGAAGTCCTGACAGAAAACTTCCCTGACATCATGAAAGACGAAAGGATAGCTATCCAAGATGCTCATCGAACCCCGTTTAAGATTGATCCAAAAAGAAAAACACCAAGACACATTATCATCAAACTCACCAAAACCAAAGATAAACAGAAAATTTTAAAAGCAGCCAGGGAGAAAACAAAGGTTTCCTTCAAGGGAGAATCAATAAGAATAAGTTCAGACTACTCAGCAGAAACCATGCAGGCAAGAAGGGAATGGGACGACATATACAGAACACTGAAGGAGAAAAACTGCCAGCCAAGGATCATATATCCAGCAAAACTCTCTCTGAAATATGAAGGTGAAATTAAGATATTTACAGACAAACACAAGTTTAGAGAATTTGCAAAAACCAAACCAAAGCTACAAGAAATACTAAAGGATATTGTTTGGTCAGAGAACCAATAATATCAGATATCAGCACAACACAAGGTCACAAACAGAACGTCCTGATATCAACTCAAATAGGGAAATCACAAAAACAAACAAATTAAGATTAATTAAAAAAAAAATACACATAACAGGGAATCATGGAAGTCAATAGGTAAAAGATCACAATAATCAAAAAGAGGGACTAAATACAGGAGGCATTGAACTGCCATATGGAGAGTGATACAAGGCGTTATAGAACAATACAAGTTAGGTTTTTACTTAGAAAAATAGGGATAAATAATAAGGTAACCACAAAAAGGTATAACAACTCTATAACTCAACATAAAAGCCAAGAAAAACGTAACGACTCAACTAACATAAAGTCAAGCACTATGAAAATGAGGATCTCACAATTTACTAAGAAAAACGCCTCAGCACAAAAAAGTATGTGGAAAAATGAAATTGTCAACAACACACATAAAAAGGCATCAAAATGACAGCACTAAAAACTTATTTATCTATAATTACCCTGAATGTAAATGGACTAAATGCACCAATAAAGAGACAGAGAGTCACAGCCTGGATAAAGAAACACGATCCATCTATATGCTGCCTACAAGAGACACACCTTAGACTTAGAGACACAAACAAACTAAAACTCAAAGGATGGAAAAAAGTATATCAAGCAAACAATAAGCAAAAAAGAAGAGGAGTAGCAATATTAATTTCTGACAAAATAGACTTTAGACTTAAATCCACCACAAAGGATAAAGAAGGACACTATATAATGATAAAAGGGACAATTGATCAGGAAGACATAACCATATTAAATATTTATGCACCCAATGACAGGGCTGCAAGATACATAAATCAAATTTTAACAGAATTGAAAAGCGAGATAGATACCTCCACAATTATAGTAGGAGACTTCAACACACCACTTTCGGAGAAGGACAGGACATCCAGTAAGAAGCTCAACAGAGACACGGAAGATCTAATTACAGCAATCAACCAACTTGACCTCATTGACTTATACAGAACTCTCCACCCAACTGCTGCAAAATATACTTTTTTTTCTAGCGCACATGGAACATTCTCTAGAATAGACCACATATTAGGTCATAAAACAAACCTTTGCAGAGTCCAAAACATCGAAATATTACAAAGCATCTTCTCAGACCACAAGGCAATAAAACTAGAGATCAATAACAGAAAAACTAGGGAAAAGAAATCAAATACTTGGAAAATGAGCAATACCCTCCTGAAAAAAGACTGGGTTATAGAAGACATCAAGGAGGGAATAAGGAAATTCATAGAAAGCAACGAGAATGAAAATACTTCCTATCAAAACCTCTGGGACACAGCAAAAGCAGTGCTCAGAGGCCAATTTATATCAATAAATGCACACATACAAAAAGAAGAAAGAGCCAAAATCAGAGAACTGTCCCTACAACTTGAACAAATAGAAAGTGAGCAACAAAAGAACCCATCAGGCACCAGAAGAAAACAAATAATCAAAATTAGAGCTGAACTAAATGAATTAGAGAACAGAAAAACAATTGAAAGAATTAACAAAGCCAAAAGCTGGTTCTTTGAAAAAGTTAACAAAATTGATAAACCATTGTAGACTGACTAAAGAAATACAGGAAAGGAAACAAATAACCCGAATAAGAAATGAGAAGGACCACATCACAACAGAACCAAATGAAATTAAAAGAATCATTTCAGATTATTATGAAAAACTGTACTCTAACAAATTTGAAAACCTAGAAGAAATGGATGAATTCCTGGAAAAACACTACCTACCTAAACTAACACATTCAGAACTAGAACAACTAAATAGACCCATAACAAAAAAAAGAGATTGAAACGGTAATCAAAAAACTCCCAACAAAAAAAAGCCCTGGCCCGGACGGCTTCACTGCAGAGTTCTACCAAACTTTCAGAGAAGAGTTAACACCACTACTACTAAAGGTATTCCAAAGCATAGAAAATGACGGAATACTACCCAACTCATTCTATGAAGCCACCATCTCCCTGATACCAAAACCAGGAAAAGACATTACAAAAAAAGAAAATTATAGACCTATATCCCTCACAAACATTGATGCAAAAATCCTGAACAAAATTCTAGCCAATAGAATCCAACAACACATCAAAAAAATAATTCACCCTGATCAAGTGGGATTTATACCAGGTATGCAAGGCTGGTTTAATATCAGAAAAACCATTAATGTAATCCATCACATAAATAAAACAAAAGACAAAAACCACATGATCTTATCAATTGATGCAGAAAAGGCATTTGACAAAGTCCAACACCCATTCATGATAAAAACTCTTACCAAAATAGGAATTGAAGGAAAATTCCTCAACATAATAAAGGGCATCTATGCAAAGCCAACAGCCAATATCACTCTAAATGGAGAGAACCTGAAAGCATTTCCCTTGAGAACGGCAACCAGACAAGGATGTCCTTTATCACCACTCTTATTCAACACAGTGCTGGAAGTCCTAGCCAGGGCAATTAGGCTAGACAAAGAAATAAAAGGTATCCGGATTGGCAAGGAAGAAGTAAAGTTATCACTATTTGCAGATGACATGATTATATATACAGAAAACCCTAAGGAATCCTCCAGAAAACTACTGAAACTAATAGAAGAGTTTGGAAGAGTCTCAGGTTATAAAATAAACATACAAAAATCACTTGGATTCCTCTACATCAACAAAAAGAACACCGAAGAGGAAATCACCAAATCAACACCATTCACAGTAGCCCCCAAGAAGATAAGATACTTAGGAATAAATCTTACCAAGGATGTAAAAGACCTATACAAAGAAAACTACAAAGCTCTACTACAAGAAATTCAAAAGGACATACTTAAGTGGAAAAACATACCTTGCTCATGGATAGGAAGACTTAACATAGTAAAAATGTCTATTCTACCAAAAGCCATCTATACATTTAACGCACTTCCGATCCAAATTCCAATGTCATATTTTAAGGGGATAGAGAAACAAATCACCAATTTCATATGGAAGGGAAAGAAGCCCCGGATAAGCAAAGCACTACTGAAAAAGAAGAAGAAAGTGGGAGGCCTCACCTTACCTGACTTCAGAACCTATTATGCAGCCACAGTAGTCAAAACAGCCTGGTATTGGTACAACAACAGGCACATAGACCAATGGAACAGAATTGAGAACCCAGACATAGATCCATCCACGTATGAGCAGCTGATATTTGACAAAGGACCAGTGTCAATTAACTGGGGAAAAGATAGCCTTTTTAACAAATGGTGCTGGCATAACTGAATATCCATTTGCAAAAAAATGAAACAGGACCCATACCTCACACCATGCACAAAAACTAACTCCAAGTGGATCAAAGACCTAAACATAAAGACTAAAACGATAAAGATCATGGAAGAAAAAATTGGTACAACCCTAGGAGCCCTAATACAAGGTATAAACAGAATATAAAACATTACCAAAAATGATGAAGAGAAACCAGATAACTGGGAGCTCCTAAAAATCAAACACCTATGCTCATCTAAAGACTTCACCAAAAGAGTAAAAAGACCACCTACAGATTAGGAAAGAATTTTCAGCTATGACATCTCCGACCAGCGCCTGATCTCTAAAATCTACATGATTCTGTCAAAACTCAACCACAAAAAGACAAACAACCCAATCAAGAAGTGGGCAAAGGATATGAACACACATTTCACTAAAGAAGATATTCAGGCAGCCAACAGATACATGAGAAAATGCTCTCGATCATTAGCCGTTAGAGAAATGCAAATGAAGACTACGATGAGATTCCATCTCACACCAGCAAGGCTGGCATTAATCCAAAAAACACAAAATAATAAATGTTGGAGAGGCTGCGGAGAGATTGGAACTCTCATACACTGCTGGTGGGAATGTAAAATGGTACAACCACTTTGGAAATCTATCTGGTGTTATCTTAAACAGTTAGAAATAGAACTACCATACAACCCAGAAATCCCACTCCTAGGAATATACCCTAGAGATACAAGAGCCTTCATACAAACAGATACATGCACACCCATGTTTATTGCAGCTCTGTTTACAATAGCAAAAAGTTGGAAGCAACCAAGGTGTCCATCAAGTGATGAATGGTTAAATAAATTGTGGTATATTCACACAATGGAATACTACGCATCGATAAAGAACAGTGACGAATCGGTGAAACATTTCATAACATGGAGGAACCTGGAAGGCATTATGCTGAGCGAAATGAGTCAGAGGCAAAAGGACAAATATTGTATAAGACCACTATTATAAGATCTTGAGAAATAGTAAACCTGAGAAGAACACATACTTTTGTGGTTACGAGGGGGGGAGGGAGGGAGGGGGGGAGGGAGGGAGGGTGGGAGAGGGTTTTTTATTGATTAATCAGTAGATAAGAACTGCTTTAGGTGAAGGGAAAGACAACACTCAATACATGGAAGGTCAGCTCAATTGGACTGGACCAAAAGCAAAGAAGTTTCCGGGATAAAATGAACGCTTCAAAGGTCAGCGGAGCAAGAGCGGGGGTCTGGGGAACATGGTTTGCGGGGACTTCTAAGTCAATTGGCAAAATAATTCTATTATGAAATCATTCTGCATCCCACTTTGAAATGTGGCGTCTGGGGTCTTAAATGCTAACAAGCGGCCATCTAAGATGCAGCAATTGGTCTCAACCCACCTGGAGCAAAGGAAAATGAAGAACACCAAGGCCACATGACAACTAAGAGCCCAAGAGACAGAAACGGCCACATGAACCAGAGACCTACATCATCCTGAGACCAGAAGAACTAGTTGGTGCCCGGCCACAATCGATGACTGCCCTGACAGGGAGCACAGCAGAGGACCCCTGGGGGAGCAGGAGATCAGTGGGATGCAGACCCCAAATTCTCATAAAAAGACCAAACTTAATGGTCTGACTGAGACTGGAGGAATCCCGGCGGCCATGCTCCCCAGACCTTCTGTTGACCCAGGACAGGAACTATCCCCGAAGACAACTCATCAGAAAAGAAAGGGACTGGTCAGCGGGTGGGAGAGAGACGCTGATGAAGAGTGACCTAATTATATCAGGTGGACACTTGAGATTGTGTTGGCAACTCTTGTCTGGAGGGGGGATGGGAGGATAGAGAGAGAGGGAAGCAGGCAAAATTGTCAAGAAAGCAGAGACTGAAAGGGCTGACTCAAGAGGGGGAGAGTAAGTGGGAGTAGGGAGTGAGATGTATGTAAACTTATATGTGACAGACTGATTGGATTTGTAAACGTTCACTTGAAGCTTAATAAAAGTTATTAAAAAAAAAAAAAAACCCAGATATCAGACACATTCTCCTCCCTCCTTCAAAGTCATTTTTCCAATGCTCTAACCAATCTATGGTCATTCCAAATAGTCCCACACATAAAAATATCTCATTAATCTTCAGAGAACACTGCTGTGATCATATCACTTCCTTGCCCAAAAACCATGTCTCTGAGTCAATGATTCCCTATTGACTAATAGCTAATTCCCAGATTCTTAATATATTGTGTAAGTTTGTCTCTCTCACACCATGCTGAACATCCACTTTCCACAAAACACTGCAATTGATTTGCTTTCTCTGGAGATTTCCCCTTACCACTTTTCCTATTTGATTTGCCTTCCAATATTCCTGCTAATGCCCTCATTAGCCTTCATACTTTCTGTGGCCTACCAGCCTACCTAAATCCTTTCTATAATTCCAAACCACCAAAGTCCTTAGTTCTTCTCTCATTGTCTCAATATGAAGTGATTTTCTGTCGTCTGAATGCCTAATGTGCTCACTGTATATTTAGCAATTAATCAATTGCTGCTTCAGGTTGTTTCCTCTCCTAATAGTGCCTTCACTTCCATTTCAATCTATTACTGATATTATGTTTTATACTTATGTCTTGAGTTTCCAAATTGGTAGATCACAAGTGCTTTGAAAATAAGAACTGATTATTTTCTTTGTATCCTCAAATGCACCCACCACAGTGGCTTTTATACTGTATGTGCTCATAAATATTTTTATATGATTTGATTATAGTGAAATTGTTCCACAGGCTGTGCGACTGTGTTCTGCACTATAATTGCTGCTTTCCCAAGATGAGCCATGTCATCTTTCGAGCACAGTATGAAAAGCAGTAACTGAATTGAGGCATTTTATAATTATGGCAGAAGGATGAGACAAGCGAAGGATGGAAGAGATAAAAAAAAAGATCAGTGAGTATAGAAAAAAAAAAGAAGAAGAAAGAAAACTTAAACAGACAATTTATCTTGTGTCATCATCATTTGTCAATCAGCAAAAAAGACAATTTTGGCTTGAAGAAACTGTAAAAGGTGACTGAAGAGAGTCAAATTTTATGACTTTAGGGGAAGATATAAAACAAAAGAATATGGAGGCATGGCTTTTGCTTTTACAAGGTTGACCTTGATTTTTAGTCAATAATGGGCCAGTGAGCCATTTGGATCAATTTCTGAATTGAAGTTAGTAGTGAGGTTGTCATCAATTTATCTGTCTGCTACTTGCAAAGTCATTGGGATAGAAACAGCACAAATGAGGAGTAAAACTGACACCCTCTCAAATGTTGAATTAAGTGGTAAAAACTGAAACTTTCTGGAATTAAGAGTTAAAGAAAAAAAATTTTTTTCTGAGTTTTATATGCATATATTCTCACTATTTTTCGACATATAATCCTTTCTACTTCTATCTTATCTCTTTGTTCTAAAGCTCATGAAAGGAGCATTCTACTGCTCAATTCATAAATTATATCAGTCTCTATTACCAAAGGGGTGAGGGAACACTGTATTTTCAAAAAATTCTCCTAATAGGTTGCTGATACAAAAAATAGGGACAAATAGTAAGAATGGCCAGCATATGGTAGACTTACAGAATGATGTATATGGCTAAAAACCACCCTCTTCAATACAAAAAAAAAAAAAAAAAGATATTCCAATCCATTCCTTGACATTTTCACTCAGAATATTCTTTTTCATTTACAATAGTTTAATCCTTTTAAACATGATTTTTTTTTCTTTGATTCATTCCAGCTGAATGAATTGAGCTTAGTTTCAAATTGTAGAATGGAGTATTAAATACAGCTGATTAAAAATAGATTGTCTTATTAAAAATAGAATTTAGCAACAAAAATGTAAAGTTGTGATCTTTTGGGATTATTAATATGGTAATATTTTAATGATAAGCAGCATTGAGAAACCTCTTCTAGATAGAATATGGAAGCTAAGCGGTCTTACGTGTTCCTGCCTTGATTGTTTGTACCCTTTTGCCAATGTTCCCAAATCACCTCCCATACACAAACACACACACACATACACACACTACCATCACCTAATTCTCACCACCTGCTTTTTCAGTTTGAACAAGGTATTGGAAAGGGACAGTCTCTTTCTTTAAGGGCTTTCAATGGAGATAGGTGCGCTAAGAACTGGTTTTCATCCTCATGCTTGAATACCCTCAGCCTCAGGAGCCAGTGACACATTTCTAATTCGATGACACCAAGAACAAACTGCCCCATGAACACCGACTCTTCCTATCCACGTTCCTGGAGCAGCCCCCTGATTACTGTCCTGATTCTCTATGAGCAGCAGACAGCCTGGGTGAAATGGATTGTGCATACATACAGGCTGAAGACGGCTGCTAGAAATGAATGCAGAGAAGGCTGCAGAGAGATACTAAAGGGTATATAGAACCCATCAGTGATAAGAACCATTATTTTGCCCTAGGGTTTCCAAGGATATCATTATAGAATATGTATAACCCGTAAAGTCTTATTGATCATAGCATTGCTTTCTAATGAGCCCTAATTGTCTCTGATAAAAGTGCAGTCTCTCAATCAAACTCCCCAGAGAAAGTGGGTGGTATCTTTAAATCAGAAGCCTCCATGGCACTTAATAAAAACATTTATTTCTCTACCTTCTGTTTGTTCAACTGTTGCTACCTATGTCTCATGAACTCCAATGAACAATCTTAATGGTAAATCCCTAGGATTTTCTTTTCCTGACCCTTTTCTCTGTCCCTTTTATTTCCAGTGAACTATTTTTCCTGACAGAAGTCTAGGTTGCTAAGTACTGCACACAGCATTCCCCGCAACTTCTCATTCTCTCCAACATTAAATGATAAAACTGCAGCTTCAAATATAAGCAAAGGAGGGTAGTGATCTTTCCATTATTTCAGAAATGAAATTAGATTCCTTTGAACATTTCTGAAGTCTGAAAACAATGTTAGCCCAGATTTGAGACATGTAGTACCTATCTAAGGAAAAGAAATTTTTTGCCTGTTTCAAATACTATTTAGAGGTTATTAAACTACACCAGTATCCAAACATTTGAATGAGATATTAGATTAAATGAAAACTATTTTGCTATTAAAAATCGTTTTAATTTATTATATTCTGTATAGAAGTTTATACTGTAGTGTCAAGAAGGTATATTGCAAAACCTGATCTTTAGGGTCATACTTATATATCAAGTCCTAGACAAAGCAATCATCTTCAGCAAATTTCAGTCCATTACTGATCTCTTTGAAACTGACCTTCCTCTAGGGAGTACCTGTCAGAAGACATGAGCATTCACTTATTTGATACTCCAGTATAACTCACCTCTACCATTCCCTTCCTGTTAATTACTGCTATGCTATTGTTTACTCTCAATTCTTTGTTATTATCAGAGTAGTTTTTGATCATTTTGAAAGTTTGTATATAGAAATGTAAAAAGAATATTCCAAGTCAATGGATATTTTCTGGAGTGCTACATTTGTAGTAGCTTTGGGGATACAAATATTAAGTAAACATTGTACCTTATCTTGAGATACTCACTGATTCCTGTACATTGTATTCTATGAAATGGACAGAGGTATGCACAGGATTCTGAGAGCAAAGAAAAGAGATGTCTAACCCAGCCTGAAGGACTAAGGGGCTAAAAAAAAAAAAAAAAAAAGTTTTCCTGAGCTCTGTTTTGGATAATGATTCAGAGGCTGTGCAAGATGGAATGGATGTTTGTTCTGGGCAGGGAGAATGGAATAAGCAATGATTGGAAAGACAAGAATCATTATGCACTTTGTCAGGAAGCACGAGTAACTAGAAGAGGTCTTGAAGTGTGATTGTTGCACCAGCAGCACGGCATCTCTTGGGAACTTATTAGAAAGGCAAACTTAAGGCCACATCTCATACCCACTGAGCAGAGCCTAGTGACCTGGGCTTGAACAAGCTCTCCAGGA
The DNA here is from genome assembly GCF_024166365.1 of Elephas maximus indicus. Lineage (NCBI taxonomy): Eukaryota > Metazoa > Chordata > Mammalia > Proboscidea > Elephantidae > Elephas > Elephas maximus. The sequence goes on along the minus strand of NC_064823.1, from coordinate 57,740,447 downwards.
GACTGTGACACTCACTAAAGTTGGAGAAGCACCGAGACAGAAATCAAGCATTATGATAAGATGTGCTCTGAGATGTGGACTGGGGTCAGGTTACATGGAGCATTGTATGCCACACTAAGGACACTGGGCTTTATCTTGCTTGTCACCAAGGTGCCACTGAATGATTTTAAGAATGGGTGTCACATAACTAGATTTGAGATTTCAATATACCACTTCAGTGGCATTTCCAAAAAATTAAAATCTTGAGATTAATTTAGTCTGATAATCTCCAAGGGTGTCCATTCCTCTGAGTATGAGTTTTTCATTCACCTGGCTCAGATGAATATCCGACTTGATCCCTATGGTAGAAAGTTATTGCTCAAATCCAATGAAATATTGCTGGCACTGCTTATCTGTTTTATGAGAAAATTTCAAAGAGCAAATGAGTATAACTTGAAACTCTGCCCAAATGTTTATGGATTAACAATTTAACTTAAAGAATGTAACTGCTGGTTTTAAAAATAAAGATTTAGAGTTCATCTGATCTAATGAGGTATACCTGGATGCATTGTTTTAAAAAGGTTAAGTATATTCTCACCAAGGTTATTTTGAAAAATAAAATCCCTAAAATGGTTTTCTGCAGCTAGTGTGGTTGTTTTGCTGTTGTTTAAGATATGTTTTTTTAATATTCAAATTTAATCAATATAGATGATTGAAGTTCATCTACAGATAAAAACAGTAAGTCAAAGCACATGGTAAGAGAAAGAAAAAATGATTTTTTCCCTTACAACCAAATTAAAGAGGAATAAAATTGCTTTTATTATTTCTTTACAGATAAAATAATTTTTTTAATATGAAAGGCTTTATTTACTAAGTCAAATTTTAATCCTTTGTTCATGTTCAATGAAAAATGTCCCTTTCATAAATTTCCCTCACACAGTTTATTTTTAAGAGTATTTACCCTTTTATTACAAATATAAGTTCAGCTTTGACTAATATAAATAATGCTCTCATCTCAATTAATTTATGTTTCAATACCATTAATTACTTAATTAGACTTTCCTTTCACCTAAATTTCTACTGGTGCATTAGAAACCAGGCAGGCTGGAAAATGCAGATGAGTAACAACTGATTTCAGACTAGCTCTGCTAGTTTGTACATAATTTTATTTGCTTTCCCAAAAGTCACTTTCAGATACCTGTTCATTACAAGTAACAAAGTAGCTCCCATGTTGATGCCAGCTCTGAAATTATGTTTAGCCTAGAGTCACAATTGAGGTACCTAATGGAAAACCATTCTTAACTCAGCTTAAACCACTCATAACTGAATAATTGATGAAGTTACATCTTTATGCATATCCATTTTCTATTTTCTTCTTGGTTACTTAAATATACAACCAGCCAAATAACGATGCTTGTTAAACAATCCCCATAACTAAAGTATGAACTGGTTCCCCTGGATGTTTTAGCTATACTTCTAGTGTTTCCCTGAAAAATTATTATACTTATTTATACTTGCAATTACTCAAATGTATTTATTATGATTCTCAATAACTTTACAATAAGATACATTTAAAACTTATCTATACAAAATTGCAATAAAATAGTTCTGTTCCCTTTTAAATAGTATAATGATAATAAACCAAAAAACCTGTTGCTGTTTAGTTGATTCCAGCTCTTAGTGACCCTATAGGATAAGAGCAGAACTACCCTATAGGGTTTCCAGCTGGTGGATTTGAACTGCTGACCTCTTGGTTAGCAGCCAAGATCTTAACCACTGAGCTGCCAGGGCCCCACAGATAATAATATCATAAAAATATCAATAGAGTTCTTTATAAGCATTATTTCATTTAACTCTCACAACTGTACTATGAAATAAATATTATTATGCTATTTTACATCACCTTGAAGACTAAGATGTGCCTGACCCAAGCCATGGTATTTTCAATCATATCATCAGAATGTGAAAGCTAGACAGTGAATAAGGAAGACAGAAGAAGAATTGAAGCCTTTGAATTGCGGTGTTGGTGAAGAATATTGAATATACCATGGACTGCCAAAAGAACAAACAAATCTGTTTCAGAAGCAGTACAACCAGAATGCTCCTTAGAAGCAAGGATGGCGAGACTGCATCTTACATACTTTGGACATGTTGTCAGGGAGGATCAGTCCCTGGAGAAGGACATCATGCTTAGCAAAGTACAGGGTCAGCAGAAAAGAGGAAGACCCTCAATGAGTTAGATTGACACAGTGGCTGCAACAATGAGCTCAAGCATAACAACAATTGTGAGGATGGCACAGGACCGGGCAGTGTTTTGTTCTGTTATGCATAGGGTTGCTATGAGTCGAAACCGACTCGATGGCACCTAACAACAACAACATGCTATTTTACAAACAAAGTGTTTTTGGCTCAGATAATTTAGTCAGCTTGCTCAAAGTCTCCTTGGTAATAGAAGGGTAATTTCCTACTCTAAGCCAGTGCTCACTCCATTCTGTTGCAATTGAATATAGTACAGCATAAAAGTTGTACTTTTCTACTGTAAAATCATATTTTAAAAAACTTCTCTCCATGAAAAGCTTTACACAAAAAAAGGAACAATCTTTGATGGTTACAAGGGAGGGGAGGGGTGGGGATGGAAAAAAACTAAAAAAAAAAAAAATAGACAATAGATAATTGGTAACTTTGCTGAAGGGTAAGGCAGTACACAATACTGAGGAAGCCAGCACAACTTGTCCAAGGCAAGGTCATGGAAGCTCCATAGACACATCCAATCTCCCTGAGGGACTGAATTACTGGGCTGAGGGCTATGGGGACCACAGTCGTGGGGAACACCTAGCTCAATTGGCATAACAGTTTGTAAAGAACATGTTTTACATTCTACTCTGATGAGTAGTGTCTGGGGTCTTAAGATACCCTACTGGTCTCACTCTGTTGGGAGCAAAGGAGAGTGAAGAAAACCACAGACACAGCCTCCAACATACTGAGCCCAGCACAACTAGATTGAGCCTGGCTACCACCACTGAATGCTCTGACAGGGATCACAATAAAGGGTCCCAGACAGAGCTGGAGAAAAATGTAAAACAAAATTCTAACTCACAAAAAAAGACCAGACTTGCTGGTCTGACAGAGATTGGAGAAACCCCAAAAGAATGGTCCCTGGACCCCTTTTAATTCAGTACTGGAGTCATTCCTGAGCTTCACCCTTCAGTCAAAGATTAGACAGGCTCATAAAACAAAAAGAGACTAAAGGGTCACACCAGCCCAGGGGCAAGGACAAGAAGGTAGGAGGGGACAGGAAAGCTGGTAATAGGAAACCCAAGGTCAAGACGAGAGAGTGTTGACATGTCGTGGGGTTGGTAACAAAAGTCACAAAACAATATGTGTACTAATTGTTTAATGAGAAGCTACTTTGTCCTGTAAACATTCACGTATAAATAAATAAATAACTTTCCACCAGATATTTTCAACATATTTGCAACATATGAAGACTCTGGGTGGCATAAACGGTTAAGTACTGAAATAGTAGCCAAAAGGTTGGCAGTTGGAACTCACACAGAGATGCCTCTGAAGACAGGCCTGGTAGTCTGCTTTCAGAGGATCACAGCCTTGAAAACCCTATGTGACTGTTCTACTCTGCATGCATGTGTTCAACATGATTTGGAATCAACTTGACAGGAGCTAACAACAACAATGTGTGCAGCATGCTCGTGAGTTTTTCTACAGAGTTGTCAGCATTGTATTGAATTTTGAGAATGTCATTTATTAGACATATCTACATTTACAAGAGCAACTCTGGGCATGAAAATAATTATTTGGCTTTCATTTATTAGAAGTATTCATTTATTAGAAGCTGTATTACCTTTGCATTTAATACAATCACTGACATGGAAATACTTTTTAGGACATATTTCTTAATTCTCATGGCATACTACCTCCTACAATTAGGTTAAATGAAAATTTGTATGAGTTATCACTCCCATTTCTATAACACAAAATACTTTGAAATAGTCCTCCATTAACTATCATTCTATTCATATTTCGCTGTCCCTACTAATCAATACTGCATTATCATTTTTGGGTAGTGGCTATTTACACACACACACACACTCACACACGTATGTACATGTATAATTCATTTACTTACTAAAGCATGCTTGTTTATGTCTACTTAGGAGAAAGAGCAGAAAAAGACTTGAAGTCAGATAACTATGGGATAAATCCCAGACCCTGCCACATACTGGTCATGTAATCTTTGGCAAGTTGTTTAGCCACATTGAGCACCAGTTTACTCATAAAGTCAAGGCAATAACGCCTACCTATTTTTTATATCATTATGAAAGTTGGAAAAGTATGAAATGAATACAGTGTAAGCTACATTGTAGTACAGCAATGAATGCTATCCATAATAAAGCAGCTAATAATATTTTATTAAGATGTTAATAGACTGTGGATCAACAGAGGAAGGAAAGTCAGGAAGCGCAGGAAGAAATAGAATATGTGGCTAATGGCCTCCATGAACAACTGCCTCTTGTGGCATAAGACCAGAAGTGCTGGATGGTGTCTGACTACCATTACTAAAAGTTTTGATCAAAGACTCTATAGAAGAATTCTGATCAAAAGGGAGAAAACGTAGTACAGAATTTCAAATTCCCATGTAATCCAGATTTTCTGGAGCCATGGAGGCTGGATGAACCCCTGAAACTACTGTCATGAGATAATCTTTAAGCCTTAAACCAAAAATATCCCCTGAAATCTTCTTAAAATCAAACAATACTTTAGCTTAACTAGTAAAAAACATCTGCCTTGAACATTGTTCTCTTTTAAGAACTGTCTATATGGTATCAAACTGACAAGAACAACTCGAAAGATTAGATAGGAAACTTAGGGGACAGTGAGTTTGTGTTACTAGGGAAGGGATGATTCAGAAAAAGGAGGGTGAGAGCGGTTACACAAACTGAATCAATGTCACTGAATTGTACATGCAGAAATTTTTGAATTTCTGTGTTTTTCTGTGAATATTCTCAACAACAAAAACAAGCAAACAAAAAATAAACTATTCAGAAAAAGAGTTAAACATAGAATTACCATATCACCCAGCAATTTCAGTCCTACATGTTGTTGATGTTAGGTGCCACTGAGTCAGTTCCACCTCATAGTGGCCCTACATACAACAGAATGAAACACTGCCCTGTCCTGCGCCGTCCTCACAATCATGGTTATGCTTGAACACATTGTTCCAGTCACTGTGTCAATCCATCTCATTGAGGGTCTTCCTCTTTTTCACTGACTTACTTTACCAAGCATGATGTCTTTCTCCAGGGACTGATCCCTCCTGATAACATGTCCAAAGTATGTGAGACATAGTCTCACCATCCTTGCTTCTAAGAAGCATTCTGGTTGTACTTCTCCCAAGACAGATCTGTTCATTCTTTTGGCAGTCCATGACTAATGATATTGTGCTTTTCCATGGTCTCTTTCAACAGATGTAGTCGATTTGATTCCTGTGTAGTCCATCTGGTGAGGTCCAGTCTTACAGCTGTCATTTATGTTGTTGAAAAAAGTATTTGCAGTGAAGAAGTCATTGGTCCTACAAAATAACTATCATTCATTTTGTCCAACTACCAATCCTTCTTGTTTGTTTCCAATTTTGGCATTCCAATCACCAGTAATTATCAATGCATCCTGATTGCATGTTTGATCAATTTCAGACTGCAGAAGTTGGTAAAAATCTTCAATTTCTTTATCTTTCACCTTAGTGGTTGGTGCATAAATTTGAATAATAGTTGTATTAACTGGTCTTCCTTGTAGGTGTATGGATGTCACCCTATCACTTACAGTGTTGTACTTCTGGATAGATCTTGAAATGTTTTTTATTTTCACTCCTATGTACATACCCCAAAAACATGAAGTCAGGAATATAAACAGATATGTGTACATCAATATTCATTGTACCACCATCCACAATAGACAAGAAATATAAACAACACAAGTGTCCAAGTATAAATAACCTTGTGGCATAGTGGGTAAGTGCTACAGCTGCTAACCAAAAGGTCAGCAGTTCAAATCCACCAGGCACTCTTCGGAAAGTCTATGGGGCAGTTCTACTCTGTCCTATAGGGTCACTATGAGTCAGAATCAACTTGACAGCAAAGGGTTTGGTTTTTGTTTTTGGTACATACATACCAGGGAATATTATTCAACCATAAAGAGAAATAAAGTTGTGATACATATTACAACATAGATGGGCCTTAAAATCATTATGCTAAGTAAAATAAGTCAATCACAAAAGGACAAACATTGTATGGTCCTACTTGTATGACATATCTGGAATAGGCAAAAGTATAGAGACCAGAGTTTACCAGGGGTGGGAGGAAAGAGAAGAGGGGGAGTCATTGCTTAATAGACACAGAGTTTCTGTTAAGGGTGAAGGGAAAATTTGAAAATGAATAGTAGTGATGTTTGCAGAGCATGAAGAATGAAATTAGTGTCAGTCACTGAATTTTACATATTATTTTGTTATATATTTATATTTGCCACAATCAAAAATTAAGAAGGAAAAAGTATGATAGTAGTGTTTTTTTGTTTGTTTGTTTGTTTTTTGATTACTTCCTAGAATTAATTTGTCTTTTCCACAGGGCAGTCTAATATGACTTTGTGTTGTCCTTGTCACATACCTAGCTTATCAGCTGCTCCTCTTCCAGTCATGCCTGGTGAAAAGTTACGCTAATGTTCCAGTTCTCTAAACAAGCTCATTTGAAAAGTAGATTGCAGCAGGAGGAACAGAGGGATGGGGAGGAGAAAAAGTACAGATTTATACCTGCAGTGCCAACACCTTAGGCGGATCCTAAGGAGGATTTCTACTGAGTCAAGAATGTGCAGTTGGCATGGTAATATGAAAATGCAGCCAGTGAGATTTGCCAGAGACAAAAGGGCTGTAAATCAGCAGCTCAAGGTTTCTCACCACGAGTTCAAAAAAAGATATTGAGAAAGGAAATGTCCATGGTTACTTGCTCTTGCCTAGAGAGGGACTGAAATCTTAGTTGGTATGGCTGGCATAACTAAACAATAAATAAAAATATTGTGTCACTTCGCAGACAGTATAGAACAGATTATGTAAATTAAGGTGGTTAAGCTTGAATCACAAATAGCTCCAATAGCAGGCGAGCCCATGCGGATTACTTAGTCTAGTCAAAAATTGTGAACAAGGGTAAAGCCCAGCTTAAGTCTGGGGTGACCCCTGGGGTGACAGAGATGGTAATTAGCATCAAGGTTGGTAGCAACAAAGTTAAAATACAAATAACATTAAAAGTGACAGAGCTATGAAGAGAATTTTTCTTTGGGCCAGGGTACTAGTAGGTACTTATAGCTTTGATGTTGTAATAATGGGCTTGCTGGAAACATTCACCTTGTTTCCTGGAGTCCAGTCCTATTATACCTCAAGGCAGAGGACACGTATGAAGTGGTTGACTCTTGCAAAGCAGTTTTCTGACTAATCGCTTCAACTTCACAGGAGGGAAAATGAGTATTTCGCAGTGGATTCCTATACATTTCCTAAAGGATTCTCATTGCAGGTAGCCATAGGTCTAAAAGGGACCATACAGGACCAACACTTACTTTTTCATTGATATTAGAAGAAGGAAGAAGCAAAATATTTTCATAGAATGTAAAGAAAATAGAAACCATGCATGGAATATAAATTACCTGAGAAAGTATTTTCCACACTTGTTCTTCCTTTTGAACACTCTTCCTAATACCTCATTCTGTATTCCTCTCAGTAACAAAGTAATCATATCTGCTGGCTAACTCAGAACAGGTTACGCAAATAGGGTAACCTTCTCCACTGGGATTACATTTCAACGCACTCTTCCATATTGTGGTGAAATTGGTACCTGGACAATTTCTTATACTTTCAGGATTATAACCAAACTTATTTACTCATAGTTTCCCTGTATCTGGGGAACGAACAAAACGTTTTTCTCTGCCCTCCTACCTGCTTATGTCCTTCAGCACATCTGATGTAGTTGTGATATTTTATATCTAGGCTGCTGTGACAATGGGACAAATCTCTGTTCAGCTTCTGTCCTGCTCCAGTCAGTTTTTTGAATAGCTGCCATAACAACTGGTCATTGTCTTCATTATTAACATAATTTTTTATCACATATCATTTCATTTGACCTATAAAATAAGTGTAGGATGTAGGCAGGGAACATTTCAGAGATTGTAACTAGTTTGGTCAAGATTTCACAGTTGTAAGTCATAGAACTAAAACTATAACTTAGGTTTTTGGCTTTCTATTTGTGTCCTATCTCATAGTTTATAACCATTCACAGTTTAGCTAGTTTTAATACAATATACAAAAGAAGTATAGAAAATTATAATTAATTTCAAGGTTCTAACTAGTTTAGGGAGCCCTGGTGGTGTAGTGGACAAGAGTTTGGCTAACAATCAAAAAGGTAGGCAGTTCAAATCCACCAGTTGCTCTTTGGAAACCCTATGGGGAAGTTCTCTCTGTCTGATAGGGTCATTATGAGTCAGAATCCACTTGATGGCAACGGGCATGGGTTGTTTTTTTTTTTTTTGTAAAGGTCACTCTAAAGCCATGAAAAATTTGATTTGTACAAAATGCAGTACTAATGATTCAGTTAACACAGGCAAAAATAATCATATCTTCATTTGTTTGTAAACACATCACGTCTAATAAATGCGGAGTTGTCAAAAGAAGGTTATACTTCAGAGAGTCTTGTAAAATAGGAAAGATAAAAATGAAATGAAAGAAAAGGAAGGAGTGACAGAGGAGAGAAAGAAGGAAAATACTGAAAAGAAAGGAAGAAAATGAATAATGACTGAGTATTTACTACTTGGCACATACTTTCACTTATAGTATCACATATAAAGGTACAGTCACATTAGCAAGGGCTGGTTAAGGCAGAGAGGTTACAGGACATCTCAAGCAAGGAAGTTACAACCGACCTGGAGTAACAGTGGGTATCAGTGCAGCATTTGTGAAGTTTATTAAAGAAATTGCTTCATTGGCTAGAGAATTCATGATAATTATTAGGAAATAAGTTACATTAATTAGGGTGAGGTTGCACTTGTTCTCAAGTTTCTGACAATGTAGACATAAGAGTTCTCTACCAGATAGACGTATGTTCTTTTGCCAGTTTAGTGCTGTACCCCCTTCTTCTGCCATAAGCACCTTAAGGAGAGGGGATTCACCCCTTGTCTACTCTTGGTGTGATTGGAATGAAGTTGATTTTCACTGCTGTTCTCCTTCAGGGATAGAGCATATGTCCCAGCCTGGCCAATGAGAACATTTTATAGCTCAGATTTTTTTGAATAATGATCTCATGTCCTAAGGTACAGAAATGAGACTTACTTCTGAGACTTTTCCTTAAACCGCTGAAAGCAGTGAGTTCTTCTCTCAATGATTGCTAAACTGGTAGAATGTTAGACAGGAATTAATGCTGACATTTTTGTCATTGCATGGTGAAATACTTCCTTAGTAAAAAGTTAAAACAGAAGAAAGAAGAAGAGGTTCAAGGACACAGATTTCCTGATGACGTAATCTGAGCACAGGGATCAAGCCGTACCTTAGTCAGATGCTGGGGACTCTTCCATTATGTGAGCTAATCAATCCTCAACCCTCACTTTGCATACTATTTTTTTTAAGTCAGTTTATGTTTATAACCAAAGAATCTAAAATAACACAAGTTCAGATTTTATATTCTAAGTACAGGATGGGAAGTGTATGCATGTTTTTGAGAGCTGTGAGAATTGATGAAAACATTGTTTCGGTGTTTATTTTCTTGGTATGCAAAATGTATGAAGGTAGATAAAAAGCTTGATATTATTGAAATGGTTTATACTTGAAATGATGAGGACTTGAACATTTGGAATAAACTTGAAGTGGTAAGGTTAAATCTGAATAATGTTTGGGTATGAATTGACTATAAAGCTAAACAGACAAAAAAATTGCGAATAGTTCTATGAAACAAAATTGGAAGAATGATGCTATTTTGGAAGATAAGAGGTAGTTGAGAAATAGAATCAAATTATTTTGGCAGCTAAGATCCTTAAATTCCTTTAAAATTCATAAATTCTCTTTATAAAACTTACGCTCTGATTTGCCTACAGGGTCATTTATTCCTTGTTGAAGTAGATCCTTTAACAAGTTATTTTAGTAAGCATAATAAATCATCACACTTTATTTATCTGAAAAAAGATTTCTTATTTTGCTCTGGTACTTGAGAAACCTCTGGGTGTTCAATTTCTAGCTGATAATTATCTGGTCTTAACAATTTGAATATATTTTCCACTGTTATCTGGCTCACTTTGTTTTTAGAGCCCACAGTTATTCTGAATTTCTCTCACCTATTTGTAGACAATCTGCCTTTTCTTTCTGGCTCCTTTTAAAATCTTCTGCTCTCTCTCTTTAGTTTCACCCAGCTTTTAATTTAACTTATAGTTAAATTTTGATTTTTTTTTTAAATCAATAGTTTAACTGGATTTTCTCTAATTAAGTTAACAAAGCTAATTTTTAATTTTCCTATGCAAGTTGTTCACGTTTCATTGTCCTATTATCCAGCTAGCTATTCTACCCACCCTCCATATTAATAGTCTGATCTTTTTATTATTGTGAGGTATATATATAATTATTTTGACTTATACATCAAATTACTACACCATATTATTTTTATACTGCACATAATGTTTTAATTCTTCCTATGATTTATTTGTCCCTGGGTGGTACATGGTGTAAATGGTTAAGCGCTCAACTACTAACCAAAAATTTGGCCGTTCAAACCCACCCAGAAGCACCTCAGGAGAAAGGCCTGACAGTCTACTTCTGAACAGTCACAGCTTTGAAAACCCTATGGAGTGCAGTTCTTCTCTGCACGCATGGGGTTGCCATGAGTTGGAATCCACTCAACAGCAACTGATTTTACCTGGTTATGGTTCATTCAATACTACAACTTTCTCATTCCTTTATTTCTATTTTATTCATGTTTCAGTTGACTGGAGTTTTTCTTGATAAGTTTTCAGGAAAGAAGGGCAGATTTTTCTGTCTTCACTTGTGAATAGCAACTTAACTGCATATAAAATTTTTAACAAGAACCTTCTTTCCTACTTACTCTATGAGGCAGCATTACCCTGATACTAAAGCCAGATAAAACACCACAAGGAAAGAAAGCTGCAGACCAATATTCCTTTTGAATATAGATGCAAAAATCCTCAACAAAATACTAGCAAAATGAATCCAACAACATGTTAAAAGAATTGCACACCATGACCAAGTGGAATTCATTCCAGGAATGCTAGTGTGGTTCAATATAAGAAAATGAATCTGTGTAATACATCACATTAATAGAAGAAAGGAAAAGAACCACATGATCATCTCAAATGATGCAGAATATGCATTTGTTAACACCCAACACCCTTTCATACTAAAAATACTCAGTAAACTAGAAACAGAAGCGAAATTCATCAACATGATAAAGAACATTTATGAAAAATTCATAGCTAACATCATACTCAATGGTGAAAGACTGAATGTTTCTTCTCTAAGACCAGAAACAAGATAAGGATGCCTGCTGTCACCACTGCTATTTAACATTGTAGTGGAAGTTCTAGAGCAAATAGGCAAGAAAAAGAAATAAAAAGCAACCAAATCAGAAAGGAAGAAGTAAAACTATGTTTAAAGATGACATGATCCTGTATATAGACCATCCCAAAGGATCCATAAGAAAACAATTAGGATGAATAAATGAATTCAGAAATGTTGAACGGTACAAAATCAACACACTAACAGGAATTGTATTCCTATACATCAACAAATATCATTCTGAAAAAGTAAATTAAGAAAGAAATTTCATTCACAACAGCATCTAAAAGAATATAATACCTAGGAATAAATTTAACCAGGAACAAAAAAGACTAGTACGCTGAAAACTATAAAAATTGCTGAAAGGAACTAAAGAAAACCTAAATAAATGGAAAGACATCCCCTGTTTGCAGATTGGAAGACTTACTATTGTTAAATGTCAGTATTAGCCAAAGTGATCTACTGTTTCAATGCAATTCCTACCAAAATTCCAAAAGCCTTTTTTGCATAAATGGAGACGCTGTTCCTTAAATTTGTATGAAATTTCAAGGAATCCCAAATAGCCAATACAATCTTGAGAAAGAATAACAAAGTAGGAGGATTCACACTTCCCGATTTCAAAACATAAAGATACAGTAGTCCAAACAGTGTGCTACTGGTATAAGGATAGACATATAGAGCAATGGAATACAGTTGAGAGCCCAGAAATGAACCCACACACACATGGTCAATAATTAATTTTTGACAAGGCTTCCAAGTCCATCAGTAGGGAAAGAATTATCTCTTCAATAAATGGTGCTTGGACAATTGAAATTCCACATGCAAAAGATTGAAGTTGGATCTATAACTCACACCATATATAAAAATTATCTAAAAATCTATCAATAACCTAAATTAAACATAAGAATTAAAACCATAAAAATCTTAGAAGAAAACATACAGGGAAAGCTTCATGATCTTGTTTTTGACCACGGATTTTTAGAAAGCACAAGCAACAACAACAAATTAGACTTCAAAATTAAAAACTTTTGTGCATTGAAGGCTTTATCAAGAAGTGAAGAGACAACATAAAGACTGGGAGAAAATATTTGGTAACCATAAATCTGACAAGAGTTTAATGTCCAGAATATATGAAATATTTCTACAGCTCAATAACAAAAATACTAACAATCTAATTGAAAAAATGGGCAAAGGACTTGAATAAACATTTCACCAGAGAAGATAATCAAATGATCAATAAGCATGTGAAAATATGTTCAACATTATAAGTCATTAAAACAAACCAAACCCATTGCTGTCAAGTTGATTCTGACTCATAGTGACCCTATAGGATAGAGTAGAACTGCCCCATAGGGTTTTCAAGGCTTTAACCTTTATGGAATCAGACTGCCACATCTTTCTCCCACAGAGCAGCTGGTGGCTTCAACCTACAGACCTTTCAGTTAGCAGCCAAGCACTTAACCACCGTGCCACCAGTGTTCCTTTCATAAATCATTAAAAAAAAAAAAATTAGGGAAGTGTAAATCAAAACCATGATAAGCTACCACTTCACATCCACTAAGGTGGCTATTATAAGAAAAAATTGAAAATGACAACTGTTAGCAATGATGTTAAGAAATTGGAATCCCTGTGCAGTGCTGGTGAATTTTTAAAATGGTACAACTTCTGTGGAAAACAATTTGGTGGTTCCTCAAAAAGTTCAACATACAATTACCATATGATCCAGAAATTTCACCACTAGGCAAATATCCAAAAAGATAGAAAGCAGGGACTCAAACAGATAATTGCACACCAGTGTTTATTGCAATATTACTCAAAGTAGCCAAATGGTAGAAACAACTCAAGTTGCAGTATTTTTCAAAATAGCCAAAAGGTGGAAACAACCCAAATGTCCATCGACAGATAAATGGATAAACAAAACGTGACATAGCCGTTCAATGGAATAATATTCAGCAATTAAAAAAAAGTGAGGTTCTGGTACATGCTAGGAAATGGATGAAACTTGAAGAATGTAAAGAACTCATGTTGACTAAGTCAGACACAGAAAAACAAATATTGTATGATTCCACTTACGTGAAATATCTAGAAGAGGCAAATACATAGACAGAAAAGGGGCTGGGGAGAGGAGATTGGGAGTTATTGTTGAAAGGGTATTGAGTTTCTGTCTGGAGTGATGAAAACTTCTGCAAATGGATAGTGGCGATTGCTGTACAACATGGTGAATGTAATTAATTCTATACTTACCAGTGGTTAAAATGGCAAATTTATTGTTATATATTTTCTTAACCACAAAAATTCTTTTTAAAAAACCTCCTTTCTGAAAAATGTCATTGTTGTTTAATCGCCACAATCTAAGAGCCTGAGGCTGCTATTATAAATTTTTATTTCTGCAAGAATGAACACAGAATTTTTTTTTCTTGTAATTGGGTTGCAAAATGGAGAACTGTCAAGAAAATAGGAAAAGGAACTAGGTAGGGTTTAGATCATGGAGAACTTTCTTTGACCTACTAAGTATAGGGGATTTTATCCTTTAGGAGGTGGAGAACTATCATTATTAACACTATTATTTTGGTAGACAAGTTGTTGTTATTAGGTGCCATTGAGTTAACTCATGGTGGTTTCATGTGTTACAGAATGGAATTGCTCCATAGGATTTTATTGGCTGTAATTTTTTTTTTTTTTTTAATTTTTGTAGATCACCAGGCTTTTTCTTCTGTCTAGTCACTGAGTGGGTTTGAATCACCAACATTTTGGTTAGCAGCTCATCACAAAACACTTGTGCCACCCAGAGTCCTTAGTTCACCAGAGTACTGTTTTTATGGGGAAGTATCCTATTTCACATCTTAACTGTATCAAGTAGTTATTGCTATATAGCAAGCCACACCAAAACTTAGTGGCCTAAAACACACACATATTCATTTAACTCATGAGTCTTCAGGTCAGCAACAATTTGGGTTGATCTCAGGAAAATGGTTCCTTTGTTCCGGACTGAATTTAACTAATCTCAGCTATACTCACTCAAGTTACTATGATCAGCTGATATAGCACCCATGGTTGGTTAATTTATTATGGTCTCAGATGGAACAGCAGAGATAACTGGAACGTCTCTCCACGTGGCCTCTGATTATCCAGCAGGCTAGCCAGATCTTGGTCCCATCGCAGCAAGTTTCCAAGAGCAGTAAGAGGGTAAACCTCAGTTTATAAGTACTTCTCAAGTCTCTGAGTGTATCGTTTTTGCCTCTGTTCTCATTGACCAAAGGGAATCACATGGCTAAGCTCGAGTTAGTGTATAAAAGCTTCCATCATATGAAGAATCCTGCGTTCTTCATACGGCGAAGTTGACATGTATAGTCACCATTTATGTTTTTGAAAAAAAGTATTTTCAGTGAATAAATTGTAGGTCTTACAAAATTCTTCCATGTAATCTCTGGTGTCATTATCACCAAGACTGTATTTTCTAAATGCAGATCCTTCTTTTTTGTTTCCAACCTTTGCATTTCAATCACCAGTAATTATCAAATCACCTCAATTGTATATGTGATCAATTTCAGACTGCAGAAGTTGTACTACTTAAAATACATATTTAATTAAAAAATTAAAATTTCCTATTATTTGCGTTGTCACTTCTGATGGTTTTGTTGCTCTTGGATATTAAAAAGATTAAATAATTTATTTTTCTTACATAGCCTTAGGTGGGAAAGATCTTATTTAATTTCAAGACACCTATAATTAAAAAAAAAAAAATAAAACTGCTCCCGAGTCGATTCTGACTCATAGTGACCCTGTAGGACAGGGTAGAACTGCCCCACAGAGATTCCAAGGAGCACCTGGGGGATTCAAACAACCGACCTTTTGGTTAGCAGTTGTAGCTCTTAAACACTATACCACCAGGGTTTTCATAATTTAAATATCTGTGTTAAATTCTACCTATGTTTAAAAATATACTACACCTAAAACTATGAAAGGTTTTTCTTGCCTTTTTTTCTCCCTACCAAGAAGTTTTTTCTCAGTCCTGTCTTAAAATTTGGTTTTTTATCCCTCACTGGGTTCTCTTTCAATGTCTTTTAAAAAATTTGTACAAAATTGAAATTATTCATTTGGTTTATAGCCTCCTGAAAAGAAAATTAGCCTAACGAGTGAGAATTAGTACAAGATGTTTCAGAACACTTGTAATACTATACAGCATGGGGACATGGGCACCAGCTCCTCAGGCACTTGCTTGCTCTCAGAGTAGAGAACTGTTCTCTCTTTATTATCTTTTGCATGGATTACCTCAGGGGCTTTTAATATTCAGTCTTTCTTTTCCCTTGTGCTCCTAATAATTTGCTGCCAATATTGTCAGCACGACCCACAACTGTGGCTGATGATAATGAGAACTGTTCACCTAATATCTCCCTGCCCTGCACTCTGAATAAACTGTCTAGAGTTAAGGTACACAGCAGAAAAAACTTAACAGGAGGCTGTAACTCATAGAATGTTGATGTAAGTAAAAGCCTGGGAAAGAGAGAGGAAAGCAAATCATGATTAACACAGCATGTGTCAGTCAGACCTCAGGGAAAGTAATATTTCTTCACTCTCTGAAAGCTTTGTTGGTTTGGACCAGGTGGCTGCTGGTTAAGGCCCAACATACGGCGTGGGTCCAGACTTCCAAAAGCAGACCTTCTTAATTAGTTATAGCTGACTGATTCAAATGAGCTGAAAGTTAGATCAGGCTTCTTTATATTTTGTTTTTTATATTGGAGACAGAATGGATAAGAATTTTTAAGTGCAATTTCTCAAGGCCCTTGTGAACCCAGAGAGTCTCTTAAATTTGCTCTTGTCAACCTAATTGGAAATTAATTAACTTAATTAGCAACAAGAATTTAAGAAATGTCTGCATTTAACGATTATGAGATTATTTTATTACATAAGGTGTTGTGAATACATACTGTGACCGGAATAGCAATGCAGCGTGAGGGATCTCAAAGCACATAGAAGACAAATGCCCTGCCCTTAAGGTATTTTGGTCCCTGTCAGATAAATATTCAAGGAACATTTTCAACAGAACAGGTAAAAAAATAAAGACTTGAATCTATGAGCCAATGCTTTTACAATTGTGAAAATAGTGACATGAAATATCAACAAAACAGCACAATTTCATATAGCTAAACACATGTAGTGAGCGCAGTGGTGGTTCAGCGGTTGAAATTTCATCTTCCATGCTGGAGACGAGGGTTGATTCCTGTCCAATGCACCTTATGTGTAGCCACCAGTTATCTGTCAGTGGAAGTTTCCATGTTGCTATGATGCTGAGCAGATTTTAGCAGCGCTTCCAGGCAATGACAGATGAGGAAGAAAGGCTGGGTGATCTGTTTCTGAAAATCAGCCAGTGAAAACCCTATGATCACTATGGCTTAGTCTGCAACTGATCATGGGGATGGCGCAGGACCAGGGAGAGTTTCATTACATTGCATGCCACGAGTCAGGGATGACACCTCGGCAGCTAACAAAGACACACATGTATCTGTCTTTGGGTTAGATTATGTTATATGAATGAGTCACTTTCTAGCTTCCTATTCAACAGTTTCTATTTGTCAGAAAAGGAAACATGAAAATCATGAAGGCAGTATAGAAAAAGCAATTTTTTTTCCACCAATTTGCTCCTAATAAAAAGTATTTAAAATTTAACACAAGAATTCCCTGCTTATCTGCTTCTTCCCTAGGCTTTCCATTCCCTTTAATAGTATCACTGATAACAAGTTATCTTAACCAGGGACCTTAAAATTTTATTTGATTCATCCTTCAGTCTTATGTCCCTTATCAACAGGAAACTGTGTTGTCATACTGGCCAGCTGTGTACCTCCAAACTCCTCGGGCAACCACCTGCTTCTTTCCATTCCCATTGCCTTATTTCTAGTCCTCATCATGTGTCGTTGTTATTGCTAGGTGCCCTGCAGTCAGTTCAGACTCATAGCAGCCCCATGTACAACAGAACTAAACGCTGCCCAGTCCTGTGCCATCCTCACAATCGTTGTTATGCTTGAGCCTATTGTTGCAGCCACTATGCCAATCCATCTTGTTGAGGGTCTGACTTTTTCTCTCTCTACTTTGCAAAGCATGATTTCCTTCTCCAGTGACTGGTCCCTCCTGATAACATGTCCAAAGTATGTGAAATGAAGCCTTACCATCCTTGCTTCTAAGGACCATTCTGGCTGTACTTCTTCCAAGGCAGATTTGTTAGTTCTTCCGGCAGTCCATGGTATATTTAATACTCTTCACCAACACTATAATTCAAAGGCCTCAATTTTCCAGTCTTCCTTATTCATTGTCCACCTTTCACATGCATAAGAGTTGATTGAAAATACCATGGCTTGGGTCAAGGCATACCTTAGTCCTCAAAGTGACATTTTTGCTTTTTAACACTTAAAAACAGTCTTTTCTAGAAAATTAGCCCAGTGCAATACTTCGTTTGAATTCTTGACTGCTGCTTCCCTGGGCATTGATTGTGGATCCAAGTAAAATGAACTCCTTGACAATTTCAATATTTCCTCTGTTTATAATGTTTTTTATTGGCCCAGTCGTGAAGACTTTTTGTTTTCTTTATGTAGAGGTATAATTCATACTGAAGGCTGTGGTCTTTAAACTTCATCAGCACGTGGTTCAAGTCCTCTTTATTTTGAGAAAGCAAGGTAGTGCATTTGCATATCGCAGGTTATTAATGAGTTTTCCACCAATCTTGATTCCATGTACTTCTTCATATAGTCCAACTTCTCAGATTGTTTGCTCAGCATATAGATTGAATGAGCATGGTAAAAGGATACAACCGTGACACACACTTTTCCTGACTTTAAACCGTGCAGTATCTCCCAGTTCTGTTAGAACAATTGCCTCTTGGTCTATGTACAGGTTCCTCATGAGCACAACCGAGTGCTCTGGAATTCCCGTTCTTCTTCACAATGCTATCCATAATTTGTTATGATCCACACAGCTGAATGATTTTGCATAGTCAATAAAACACATGTAAATATCTTTCTGTCACTCTCTTCTTTCAGCCAAGCTCCACCTGATATCAACCATGATATCTCCCATCCCATGTCTTCTGAATTTGGCTTGAACTTCTGGCAGTTTCCTGTCAATATACTGCTGTGACCGCTTTTGAACAATCTTCAGCAAAATTTTACTTTCTTGTGATATTAATGATATTGTTTAATAATTCCACATTCTGTTGGTTCACCTTTCTAGGAATGGGCACAAATATGAATTTCTTCTAGTTGGTTTGCCAGGAAGCTGTCTTCCAAATTTCTTCATATAGACTAGTGAGCACCTCCAACACTGCATCTGTTTGTTGAAACATCTCAATCAGTATTCCATCGATTCTTGAAGCTTTGTTTTTCATAATTCCCTTTAATGCAGCTTGATCACATGCTACCTCCTGAAATTGTCAAACATCAACCAATTATTTTTGGTTTGTGTGTTCTTTCTATCTTCTTATGATGCTTCCTGCATCCTTCAGTATTTTCAAAATAGAATCCTTCAATATTGCAACTGGAGGCTAGAATTTTTCTTCGGTTCTTTTGGTTTTCTAAGTACAGGTCTTTGTACTCTTCATTATAATACTTTACGTTTCTCTTGGAGCTTCCCTTTGAAATCTTCTGTTCAGCTCTTTTACTTCATCATTTCTTCCCTTCACTTTAGCTACTGTATGTTCAAGAGGAAACTTCCAAGTATCTCCTGACATCCATTTTGGTCTTTTCTTTCTTCCCTGTCTTTTTAATGACCTTTTGGTTTCTTCACATATGATTGTCCTTGATGTCATTCCACAACTTGTCTGGTCTTCGGTCATTAGTGTTCAACGTATCAAATCTATTCCTGAAATGATCTCTAAATTGAGGTGGGATATACTCAGGGTCATACTTTGGCTCTTGTGGACTTTCTCTAATTTTCTTCAGCTTCTGCTTGAACTTATATATGAGCAATTGATGGTCTGTTGTGTAGTCAGCAGCTGGACCTGTTCTGACTGTTGATATTGTGCTTCTCCATTATGTCTTTCCACAGATGTAGTCAATTTGTTTCCTGTATGCTCCATTTGGTGAGGTTAAGGTGTCTAGTCACCACTTACGTCGTTGAAAAAATATATTTGCAATGAAGAAGTCGTTGGCCTCAAAATTTTATCATGCTATCTCTGTCATCATTTATATCGCCAACCAATAAAAACCAATGGCGTTGAGTTGATTCCAACTCATAGTGACCCTATAGGACAGAGTAGAACTGCCCCATAGAGTTTCCAAGGAGTGCCTGGTGGATTCAAACTGCTGACCCCATGATTAGCAGCCGTAGCACTTAACCACTTTGCCACCAGGGTTTCCTTATATCGCCAAGGCCATATTTTCCAACTGTCCATCTTTCTTCATTTCCAACTTCTGCATTCCAATTACTAGTAATTATCAATGCATTTTGATTGTATGTTTGATCAATTTCAGACTACAGAAGTTGGTTATAAAAATCTTCAATTTCCTCATCTTTGGCATTAGTGCTTGGTGCATAAATTTGGATAATAGCCATATTAACTGTCCTTTCTTGTAGGCGTATGAAAATTATCACTGACAGTGTTGTACTTCAGGATAGATCTTGAAATATTCTTTTTGACAATAAATGCAATGCCATTCTTCTTCAATTTGTCATTTCTGGCATCACAGACCATATGATTGTCCAATTCAAAATAGCCAATACCAGTCTGTTTCAGCTCTCTAATGCCTGGAATATTGATCTTTATGAATTTCATTTCATTTTTGACAATTTCCAATTTTCCTAGATGCATACTTTGTACATTTCATGTTCCTATTATAAATGGATGTTTGCAGTTGTTTCTTCTTATTTTGTGTCGTGACACCTCAGCGAATGAAGGTGCTGATAGCTTGAGCCTATCCACATCATTAAGGTCTACTCTACTTTGAGGAGGTAACTCTTCTTCAGTTGTATTTTGAGTGCCTTCCAACCTGAAGGTCTCATCTTCTGGCTCTATATCAGACAATGTTCTGCTGCTATTGACAAGGCTTTCACTGGCCAGTTTTTTCAGAAGTAGACAGCCAGGTCCTTCTTCCTAATCTGTCTTAGTCTGGATGCTTCACTGAAATCTGTCCACCATGGGTGATCTTGCTAGTATTTGAAATACTGGGGCCTAACTTCCTGCATCATAGCAACATGCAAGCTACTATAGTATGACATACTTAGAGACACATAGGCTTTTTTTCCAGATAATTTATCAAATAGACTACAGTTAACTTGAACAATTGTATTTTCTGTTTTGCAACCTTCCCTTACCTAGAATATTAATTTTCAGAACCATTCCAAACTGATGAACCATTCCATACGGATAATAATCCATTGATGTGATTCATTTTATTAAGAGAAAAAAACAAAGTTTGAAAGTAAATAAATAAATAGTT
This sequence comes from Elephas maximus indicus, assembly GCF_024166365.1. Classification (NCBI taxonomy): domain Eukaryota; kingdom Metazoa; phylum Chordata; class Mammalia; order Proboscidea; family Elephantidae; genus Elephas; species Elephas maximus. The sequence goes on along the minus strand of NC_064823.1, from coordinate 57,719,441 downwards.
CCTTTTTACCCTTTAAAATTTGACTCTGTAGGAAATATTGTTTTGCTTGAGCTTCTATTTACTTTTGACTAGGGCCTACCTTCTATGAAGTTATATATTAACTTATAGGTGATTGATAAAGAACAAATCCTTCTAATCTAGTAAAAATTCAAATAAATTCTATCCACCAGAAAAGATAACCCAAAATGTTATGATTACACTGCCTTGTAGTAAAAACTTGTTTGTATCTATCAGTGCATATTTGTTCCAGCATTTTTTTTTCTCCCACTGATTATACATAAGTCTCTTCTACCCTCCTTTGAACCCGTTTTACCTTTAGTCTGTTGGTCTGTTTTGCCTATTAATGAGTTTGCTAGGCAGAACAATGGCCTCCCAAGACATCAGAGGCCTATCTCCTATAACGAGCATACATGTTACTTTACACAAAGAACTTTGCAGATGTGTTTAAGGTTATAGAATTTAAGATGAGGTGATTCTCCTGAATTATCCATGTGGTACCAATCTAATCACATGTGTTCTTAAAGGCAGCAAACCTTCTCTAGTTGTGGTCAGAAAGAGAGAGAGAGATCTCACACTGTAAAAAGTGTCAGAGAAATATGGTAGTGTGGAGGAATCAATAGCCCTTTACTTTTTTTGATGTGTAATGGCAGCCACCCCGATGAAGAGAAACCACTATAAGCTAAGGGTAGCCTTCAGTTGACAGCGCCAACCTTAAAGAACTGGATTCTACCAACAACTTAAATGAACAGGCTTCCCTAGAGCCTCCAAAAATGAATGTAGGCTTGTTGATAACTTGATTTTTGCCCAGATAAGATCCATGTTGAAATTCTGTCATATAGAACTGTGGAATAAGACGTTTGTATTCTTGTAAGACAGTCAGTTTGTGGTAATTTGTTATGACAGCAATAGAACTCCAATACAATGAGTTTAAAAATCTTTGATTCTCCATATGTTTTTTTTATGAAAGTAACATTTTTAGCTTTTAAAAATGACAATTTTGAAACCTCCTTTAGTGTCTGTGCCAACCCTGAAAATGGCTTAAATGAGCCTATGGAATTCTGAATTGAAAAGTAGTCTATAAATGTAGATTTTAGAACTACTTAGTTTCCTCCTTTTTCTGACTCAGAAATTAATGATTTAATATCCTTCTCTCTGCTGTAGGAAAAGACACTCAGTTTTGAGGGTCTTCCAGAATGGAATCTATGAATGAGAATTGTCTGGTGAGTGAAAGCGTAATTCATCAGAACCAGCACAATTATCCTTACTTAATCAAGAAGAAAAGAAATCCCCTCGTTAGATCTCTGATAAGACAATATAGCCATTAAATACCAAAAAGAAAAAAAAAATTATGAGCTGAGAGAAATCTGATAACTTACAGAAGACCCTTTTACAAAATAGATCGAAGAATTCCTTTTTTGAAACAGAGGATGGTGACGATTTTGAGAGATGCTAGAAGTGTCGATATAATCCTAAAAGCCAGTGGTATGATCGTATCTAGAGGCTTCTTCCTCCCCTCTGCAGAGATGCATTTCACCATCTACATAAGTAACTGGATACACATTACAAATAGATGAGACTTCTTGATGTCTTCATTTTAATTGGCTGAAGAAAAAAAGAATCTTGAATATTAGCTAATGCTTTAAAAAAAAAAACTGTTTACTAATTAACAACGTATAAATTCAATCAGCTTGTGATCCTTGAGATGGAAAGTACCCTTAGGGTGTTTGAAAAATTTCCTCATAAGCACATACTACTTATAATGTATTGTTCACTACACTCTCCCTCGAGTATAAGAGCTACATCTTCACTAGGAATTTCTATTTCTTCTGAAGAATTATCTAGAATAAAAGTAAAATTGTCAATCTTATTTTCTTGCTATCATGGGGATAATACCTTTCACTGAATGCTTCCATTTTTTTTCTTAATACTGTTTTCCTAGAAGGAGACAGAAAAAACAAAAATATGTGTATGTACACATATTTATTAACCTGCACTGTCTTGTGCCAGAAACAACATTGCCTACATTAAAAAAGGAAATATAGTCTTTTTGCACATAACCAAAAATACTGAACCCATTGCCATTGAGTCAACACCGACTCATACTGACCCTATAGGACAAAGTAGAACTGCCCCTCATGGTTTCCATGAGTGACTGGTGAATTCGAACTGCCAGCCTTTTGGTTAGAAGCAGAGCTCTTAACCACATCACCATCAGGGCTCCTTTTGTACATAGGCTATTTATAGGCAACTATATAAGGTTTTTTTAAGGAAGAAATGTATAATAGCATATTTTATGTGCATGTATTTTATTGTATATAATATCTACATCCTAATTTGGCAATTAGGGAAATTTAGGAATGATTGGAGCATGACTTAGCTAGCTAGGAAATTCTTATTAATCTAAGCCCTTTAAAAAAAAAATTAGCAGGAATTTATCATTATCGAAAAGGAGAAAAAAAAAAAAGAAAGAGAAAAAGGAGGAAAATGAGTTTATTTTAGCTAGCTAACACAATATGGAACTTTTCTTTAAAAAGACCTTAACCTCACATTGTACTTCTTAAAAATGCACCGTAGCTTATTCTAGTGAATTTGGAATTAAAATGTAAGTTACTGCTCTTGGTCAAATACTGAAAATAGAGCAGATTTAAGTTCAATTTTCCCTCACTCTTATAATATGCACATAGAATGCTGATCTCTGTATTCATTTTGCCAAAATAAAACACATTCATATTCTCAAGGAAAAAATAAATAGACTTACACATTTCCACCATTTGAAGTTATCTTCAGAACATTAAAAAAAAAAAATAGGCTTTCAAACACGTATTTCCCCTAACATAGAGGAATCACTCTTTTTGTTTCAGAGATTATTGATGTATTGAAGGCATTAATGAGAGAGATAAAGAGTGAGAGAGTCAGAGAGACTGTCTCTCTTTGACCTTCAGAATTTCCACCTTGGTTTCAAGGACAGCAGGAGTACAGGAGTAACTTTTATTGTTTACTGATTAGCTCTAGAGTAACAATAGAGAAACTGAGATTCACATAAACAGGACAGAAAAATTAGTAGTAGAAGAAAATGTGTCTACTCTGCAGGACACAGGACAAAAAGAAGAAATTATAAAAAATAATGATATTGAGACTTGAAAAGAAAAAAATACTCCTGGGAAGCACTGTTTCTGTATCCAAAAGCCTTAAGTGATATGCACCAGAAAGGGTGACTGCATGATATGAAATTCAATTGACGCTAGTAAATGATTAGAACATCATTTCATTTTTAATATCGTAATTGTAAGAAAGCATGGATTCATGTTTTCTTCTGTTTAGTAATTGCTTTGGTCTGAGTTCATTTATAGCATCATTTACCAAACACACATACAGAGAAAAAAGAATTATTAGTTCTCCAGAAAACTCCTCAATAATTGTATATTGTGCTTTTAATTGAAGGTGTATTTCTCAAGACAAATGAAGATGCCTCCATAGTATTCAGTCATGCACAAATCTATCTAATGATATTTATCTGGTAACAGAATTGATATGTCAGCATTTCGGATATAATTGAAAAGCTTCAGATTGCCATTACCTCTGTGCTAAATAACATGCATTATCCTCAAGATTATAGACAAGCAGATGCCTAATTATTTTGTATCTGGCACACATTATAGAATTCTAATTCAAATAATAGAATTAGAGAAAATGCTTCCTTGTTTTTTATCACCCTTTCCTGACTCTTTTGAAAATCATTCATTGCCCAGAAGGTGAAACATAGACTCATTGGATGTGGAATAAAGTATACCTTTAGTGCTATTTCTGAATGTTTATTTTACATTTCCCAAAAGAGAATTGTATGAATTTATTAAATAAACTTCCCATTGACAAAATTGTTGTAAAATAAAAATATTCTCATCTGTCTGAATTATGAGCAGGCTAAAAGAGAGCCAGAAGGTAAAGTCAGATTTCAGTTCTGCCAATGTCATAATTTCAGGAGAGAAATCTTTAGCTAGCAAAGCCTATCACGAACCAAGACTAAATAACAACTCACATATTTGGAGAATTTACCTTCTCTTTTCATACTTATACAACCCTAAGGAGTAGGGCCATTTTTTCCCTCATTTTGTTAATGGGTAAGCTGAAGTCGAGCCAGGATAAATAACTTGCCCATGATCGTACAATACGAACATGGAGGGGACAGAATCAGGCCTGTCCTGTTTCACCTTGCCCACCTAACCACCACACTAAATGACTGTCACCCAGTTCAAATATGCTGGCTCTGACACTGCTACTCTGATGGAAAATTGAGGTGATTTAAAATCAAGAGATTAAAATAAGATTTAGGGATAACTTTTGGACTTTGTTTATTTGTTATATTTTAACTATCCACAGAAAGAGCCCTGGTGATATAGTGGTTAAGCTCTTGACTGCTAATGGAAAGGTTGGTGGTTCAAACGCACCAGCTTCTCCAGTGGAGAAAGATGTGGCAGTCTGCTTACATAAAGATTTGTAGCCTTGGAAACCATATGCGGCAGTTCTATTCCATTCTATGGGGTCACTATGAATCAGAATCAACTCCAAGGCAGCCAGTAATTATCCATAGAGAATTAATATCTTTCTTTTTAATAAATCAATAGAATCGTTAGTAAGTGCCTTTGTTTCCTAGGGCTGCCATGACAAAACACCACAACAACATGGGTAGCTTTAAAGGACAGAAATTTATGTTCTCAAAGTTCTGGAGGCTACAAGTTTGAATTCAGGACATTGGCAGGACTATGCTCTGTCAGATGTTAAGGAAAAGTCCTTTCTTGTCTCCTCTATTTTCTGCTAGCCCCAAGTGTTTTTGGTGTTCCTTGCCTTGTAGACAAATCCTCACACTCTGTCATCCCCCTGTGTATGAATCTATCTCCATGTCTGTCCTTCTCTTTTATAAGAAGCTAGAAAGGATTGGAGCCCTAGTGGAGCAGTGGTTATGAACTTGGCTACAAACCAAACAGTGGGCAGTTCAAATCCACCAGCCGCTCCTTGGAAAGCCTACGGGGGAGCTCTACTCTACTTATGGAGTTGCTATGAGTCAGAATCAACTCCACACAATTTTTTTTTTTTTTTTAAAGAACAAATACATCTAGGACTCACCCTATTTTGGTATAATTTTGGTATAGCCTCCTTTAATTTAACTTGTGACATCTCCAAAGAAAAACCTATTTCCCCAAACACGGTTACATTCACAGGCAAAGGTGTTAGAATTTCAGCATATTTTTGGAAGAGGACACAATTCTACCCATAACTGTAAAGTTTTTCAGGATTCCGTATCTCTTGATAAAGCCTCCATTGAAATAAAAGGAGACAGATACAGTCAGTCCCACATTTTAATATAATCATCAAATTATTGCTTTAATTTCTGAATTAAATTAAACTGAAAATTTTATAACCATAACAATGATCCACTTTGTTTGAATAAACAGTGACTGAGCAGCAACTACATACAAAGTGGTAAGGAGGTCGGTGTTGTGAGATACACAGCATATGCCATCAAAAACGCTCCATCAAGTAAACATCAGCATCTATTGCAGAATGTAGAATATGAGCAATTCTGTGTCAGATACATGAAGTTCAGTGATGGTAGAGGTCATCTCTATTCTTCAGAGAAGAGAGCTTTTATAATGGGTCTTGGATGATGGTTGGATAAACTTTGAACCAAGAAAAGCGAATGAAAGAGTAACAGGGCTTTCCAGAAAAAAAAAAAAGAAAAGAAAATGCCTGAGAAAAAAACCATGATAGTGGGAATTAATAGAACATATTTAATTTTTTTTTTTTTCTTTTTTAATTCTGTAAAATCTGATGTGATTGTCCTGGAGAATTAGTAAATGGAAGTGACAGTGGGACAATGTCCTGGAGGCCTTTGCATGCCCTACTGAAGAATTAGATTTAATCATTGCCTTTGAGAGAGACACAGCAAAGAGCTCAAATATTCCCAGAAGTACAGCTGGAATCAGTCTAAAATTGTTACCAAAAATAATGGGCAGGTTTATTCAATTTTTATATTAGAAGAAAATATGGTGTTCAAAATAAGAGCAAGAAGGTCTCCACCATAAGGTGAGAATATCCACCACCTTGTCAGATATCCATAACAATTCAGACTAGAGTTATGTAGTATAGTTGTTCTCAAGAGAGAGATGCTAGCTATCAAAATAAATACTTCTCTTCATTGGAAAGTTAAATACATCTGTGTTTTCCTTTGAAAATATCCTTTATGGAGATAGTTGTAGGCATCTCCCACAGTAACCCATTTTTTTCTCATATATTGTTCATTTAGATAAATGAAATGATAAGAGAAAAAGTGAGATTTTTTTGGTAATTATACTATAGCTTATAATGTCAATATCTATTAATGACTGTACCAGAGTGTACTAAAACTTTTCAGAAGTACCTTGTGCCTCTGCTATGCATTCTTCATATGATGAAAAATGTATCCATTATAATTATGTTTATAATAAGAGGAGAAAATGTTTCTTAAACATTTAGTTAAAAAAAAGATACAACAGTGTGCATTTAGCGTGCTCTACTAAGCTTCATAAAAATATGAAGAAAAACCTTGAAGGACGTTATGGATTGAATTGTGTCCTCCAAAAACATAAGTTAAAGTCCCAGTTCCTGTATTTGTGAATATAACATTGTTTGGAAATAGTCTTTCTTTGAAAATATTATCAGTTAAGTTAAATGATGTTATAACATAGTACCAAAAAAACACAAACCAAACCCATTGACATCAAGTTGATTACAACTCACAGTGACCCTATAGGAGGACGGAGCAGAACTGCCCCATAGAGTTTCCAAGGAGTACCTGGTAGAGTCAAACTGCCAACCTTTCGTATAGCAACCACAGATAGCACTTAACCACTGCACCACCAAGTGGCCTAATCCCATCCTTTCCGAGTGGTGTCTTATAAAAAGGGAGAACAGACACAAAGACAGCAATACACCGGGGAAAGATGACATGTGAAGGTACATGTACAAGCAGCAAAGGATCACCAAGGCTTGCCAGCAGGAACCAGTAACTAGGAGAGGGGCATGGGACATTTCTTCTCTCAGGCCCTCAGAAGGAATTTATAAGGCCAATACCATGATTTGGGCTTCCAAACTCAAGAACTGTGAGACAATAAATATGTTCTTTTAAGCCTCTCACTTTGTCGTATTTTGTTACTACAGCCCTAGAAAACCAAGACAACGTGATAACCAAGGCAGCCAGGAGCTGCCTACCTGCTTGTCCTTTCCATTAGCAAACACAACCTTAGGTGATGGGAATAAGTGTGGCATAATTGGGATCTGCTTAAACCAAGTGAGAGCTGCTCAGTCAGACCAAGCAGAATCTGTCCCTTCCTGTCCATTGTCTTCAAAGCCTTGGGTATGGCTCAAGCCAGTCAAACCCAGTTTACTAGCCAATATGCCAAAGAAAAAAATGCAATTTGTCTTACTGTGCCTGTGCGTCATGATAACCTATGTAGTCCATAATGTTTGTATGTACCTCCTTGTGCGAAACAGTATAAAAGGATCTTCCTCCCTCTGGCCAGGGAGCTTGATTCAAGGTACACACTTCTTTGCTTCTTGCCTGGACACTTGCAATAAATGCTCCCCTCCCTCCTCACCTCGGGGTGTCTTAATTGATGAGAAGCCCCACTAAGCAGGACTTGCTCTGGTAACAAAAGGACCTCTGTTAGCACATTAATATTCTGTTTTTAAATGTTGGGTTTCTGGTTATTTGAATTTTCAATCCTGCCCTTCTAATTTAGAGAAATCAATCAAAATGATTCCAAAAGAGCTTTTAGTGTATTTTCAATAAGATGCTATTCTAGCATTTTCAAGAAATTCATGTAGGCATTCTTTAACTTCCCATCCTTTACTTATCTCAAACTCTCAGGAAAACACACTAATATGCAAGTATTATATATTTAATACTTTTTTATTTTCCCTTTACCAGTAAAGTGAAGTAAGATGTTTGTTCATATTAAACACATAGCAAGACTCTACATCGTTTGTCAGGCAAAGAAAACACAATGGTCTAAATGTAAAACAGAGTTTATTGGGGGAAACTTATGGACCGAGAAGTAGCAGAGCACTTGTTATTCATGGGCTCTCATTAGATCAGTGAAGCTTAGACCAGCTGTGGCTCTTCAGGCTGCACTATGGAAAGAGGTCCTGGTGAGGGAAGTAACTTCCTGTTAAAGAAAAAGATAGACAGGGGACATCACAACAAAGGTATAACAACAAGACTTGTCAAGGAAAAAGCCTTGTTAAAAAGTCCAAGCCTCAGTGTTTCAAGAGCTGATCCAGACTTGCTGAAGGGCTTGCCGATTTATCAAAAGTGGAGGAACGGGGCCTCCAGGGTCATGGGGTTTGATTCTTGTCATCCATAAACTGTAGTTTGGGCAAATCCCCTGTTAACATAGCTGAGCAGCTAAATAATTACTATGCATAACTGATTTAACAACTGATAGTTTAATCTAGGGTTCCCTCGGTGGCACAGAGTTAAGCACTTGACTTTTAACAGAAAGGTTGGTGGTTCGAACCCACCCAGAGGCCTGGAGATCTCCTTGTGAAAGGTTACAGCCTTGGAAACCCTATGGAGCAGTTCTGCTCTGCACATGAGGGATCTGCATGAGTCAGAATCGACTTGAGGGCAGCTAACAACAGCAAGAGTTTAAACTAGAAAAAACATAGCTCAACAATGATTTAGCAGTAAGCCAAAAATTGGGATGTGGGTATAAGTAGTAAATAGATAGTATTATCCATTACCTCTGGCTTCGGTAAGCTTACTGTTTCCCTGTAGTCGGGAGATGAAACATGCATATGTGAAAACACCTCAGTAATCATGATGCTTCAAAAATCCAAAATGAATTGTGGAAATAATCACTGGTATAAATTTTCTCCTTTAGCAATTTTATGTTGCAGTCATGGAGCATAATAAAATAAACATTCTCTAGACATGTAAAATTACATAAAATAACTTTTCATGACATTATCAAAGTCAACATGAAATCTGTTGAATGCTGTTTGGAACTATGTTTTTATTTTTTTATCTTCTACTGTGTTTCATATTGAAATTAATATGAGAGTGGTAAATTAACACCTGTGAGAGCAAAAGTATTTCGTTTTCAACACACAATTAGAAGCCCTGGTGCCACAGTGGTTAAGAGCACAGCTATTAACCAAAAGATGAGCAGTTCAAATCCACCAGTTGCTCCTTGGAAACCCTTTGGGGCAGTTCTACTCTGTCCTATAGGGTTGCCATGAGTTGGAATTGATTTGATGGCAAGCGGTACTGGTTTTGGTTAATCAGAGATTTAACAATTTTATGCAGTAATTGGATTGCCAAATTCTATTTCTATTTTTGTTTTTCAGAATGCAACATTTACCTACCTTATAGAAACTGCTGATATTTAAATTAATAAAGTTTTAGAGGTACATTATTAATATATATTCATCTTGCAGATTTTATCCTTGCTTTTAGGTTCCATCCATTGGTTATTTGGAATAGTAGGTTCCAACACAAAGGGCTACTTCAAATAATCTCAAAACTAACCATAACAAATTAATAGGTTTAATTTTAATAAATTTTATATAATTACCCACCAAGTTACCCATTGCCATCAAGTCAATTCCGACTCACAGTGACCCCATGGGACAGAATAGAACTGCTCCATAGGATTTCCAAGGAGTGCCTGTGGATTCGAACCTTTTGATTAGCAGCTGTAGCTCTTAACCACTATATTACCAGGGTTTCCATTTTATATCATAGAGCTGTGGTCTTTGAACTTCATTAGTAAGTGCTTCAAGTCCTCTTCACTTTCAGGCTGCTAACCAAATGTTTGGCAGTTCGAATCCGCCAGGCACTCCTTGGAAACTCTATGGGGCAGTTCTACTCTGTCCTATAGGGTCACTATGAGTTGGAATCAACTCGACAGCACTGGGTTTGGTTTTTTTGTTTTACTTTGAACCCGTACAATTATTGAATTTACTTTTTTTTTTTCTTGTCTCTAATTGGGAGTCACTTAGGCACTACAAAGGGTTAGCGAGCTTAAATGACAACCTAAGGGAAAGACTGGAAGTTCAAATCCATCCATAAGTACCTCAAAAGAAAGGCTTGGTGATCTACTTCCAAAATATCAACCATGGAAAACCATGTGGATCGTAGTTCTTATACTCTGATGCACATGATGTCACCAGATTGGAATCAATTCCACAGCAACTGGTTGGTTCATCCCTGAGTCCAGTACTTTTTCAGATATCCAATTAATTCTTATTAACAAACCTTTTTTATTAAAATACAATCACAGAATGTGGATTGAAACAGTGTCTAGTTTATTATAGGTTCTCAGTGAAAAGTATTTATTGCATTAGTGAATGAAGACAAAAACAATATTACTGTATTTTCTTTTTAGTCAGATAAGTTTCAGTTTTAGGGAAGTAACTCAAAGAAATAATTCAAATTATCTTGTGTAAAGTCTAATTGTGTAATTAAGATAATATTCTGTAATAGGTTCAAAATACTTTTTTATTTTGGACACTTATCATAAAATAATTTTTATATGTTAGATACTCTTTACTCACGAATAAACCACTTGCCTTCAAAAGAAACTTAGGCAAATCATTTATATGTTCAATAAGAGATTGCATTCTGAGATTAAAGATTAAGAGGTCATCTGCATCATATTAAATTTTCTGAGTCTGAGTAATTTTACCACATATTTGCTCAAATGTATTGGAAGAAATTTTTTGTTAGAGATTATGCATTCATGAGATACTAAGTACCACAGTAAAGAATTCACATTTAAAAACCTCAAAGAAACCAAAATAAAAATACATGTATTATCCATGTAAATAAAGTTAACTAAGAAGTTGTTGTTGTTGTTGTTAGATGCCGTTGAGTTGGTTCCAACTCATAGTGACCCTATGCACAAGAGAATGAAACACTGTCTGGTCCTGCACCATCCTCACAATCATTGCTATGCTTGAGCCCATTGTTGCAGTCACTGTCAGTTCATCTCATCAGGGTCTTCCTCTTTTTCGCTGATCCCATTCTTTACTAAGCATGATGTTCTTCTCCAAGGACTGATCCCTCCTGATAACATGTCCAACATATGTGAGATGTAGTTTTGCCATCCTTGCTTCAAAGGAGCATTCTCATTGTACTTCTTCCAAGACAGATTTGTTTGTTCTTTTGGTAGTCCATGGTATATTCAATATTCTTTGCCAACATCACAATTCAAAGGTGTCAATTCTTCTTCACTCTTGCTTATTCCTTGTCCAGCTTTCACATGCATATGAAGCTACTGAAAACACCATGGCTTGGGTCAGGTACACCTTAGTCTTCAAGGTGAGACATCTTTGCTTTTCAACACTTTCAAGAGGCTTTTGGCAGCGGAATTGCCCAACGCAGAGTCTTTTGATTTCTCGACTGCTGCTTCCATGGGTATTGATTGTGGATCCATGTAAAATGAAATCCTTGACAACCTCAATCTTTTCTCCATTTAAAATGATGTTGCTTATTGGTCCAGTTGTAAGGATTTTTGTTTCCTTTATGTTAAGAGGTAATCTATACTGAAGGCTGTAGTCTTTGATCTTCAATATGTGCTTCGCTTTCAGCAAGCAAGGTTGTGTCATCTGCTTAACACAAGTTGTTAATGTGTCTTCCTCCAATCATGATGCTGTGTCCTTCTTCGTAGAGTCCAGCTTCTCCGATTATTTGCTCAGCATACAGATTGAATATATATGGTGAAAGAATACAACCCTCTCACATACCTTCCCTGCCTTTAAATCAGTATCTCCTTGTTCTGTTCCATCAGCTGCCTCTTAATCTATGTACAGGTTCTTCATGAGTGCAATTAAGTGCTCTGGAATTTCTATTCTTTGCAATGTTGTCCATAATTTGTTATGATCCACACAGTCAAATACTTATTTTGCATAGTCAATAAAACACAGGTATTTTAAGGACCCTTCTGGTATTCTCTGTTTCCAGCCAACATCCATCTGACATCAGCAATGATATACCTGGTTCCATGTCCTCTTCTGAATCCTGCTTGAATTCCTGGCAGTTCCCTGTCAATATACTGCTGCAGCCACTTTTGAATGATCTTCAGCAAAATTTTGCTTGTGCATGATATTAATATTAATAATATTGTTTGATAATTTCCACATTCAGTTGTATCACCTTCCTTGGGAATAGGCATAAATATGGATCTCTTCTAATCAGTTGGCCAGGTAGCTGTTTTCCAAATTTTTTTACGTAGAGATGTGACTACTTCCACCACTGCTTCCATTTGTTGAAACATCTCAGTTGGCATCCTGGAGCCTTGTATTTCGCCAATGCCTTCAGTACAGCTTGGACGTCTTTCTTCAGTGCCATATGCAACCTCCTGAAATGATTGAACATTGCCCGGTTCTTTTTGGTATAAAGACTGTGTATTCCTTCCATCTTCTTTTGATGCTTCCTGCTAAATTTAATATTTTCCCCATAGAATCCTTAACTATTGGAACTCGAGGCTTGAATTTTTTCTTCAGTTCTTTCTGCTTGAGAATTGCTGAGCATGTTCTTCACTTTAGGTTTTCTACCTCCAGGTCTTTGCACATGCCATTTTAATACTAAGAGAATAGAGAAGGAAAAAGAAAATAATGTTTATATAAAAATGACTGAAGCACCCTGAATTCAGGTAAGACCATTGTCAAGTATATAAAAAAAAACTAGTACTATGTTGAAGGTAACAGATGGCAGGAAAGAGTCTATGAATTGATTGACCAGTTACATAATGAATTTAAGTAGACCTGATTCTAGACTCCATCTCTTAGTAACCTATGATCTTTACCAAGCTAGTTTCTCTAAGTGTCCTCACCTGTAAAGAGGAAATTATAACCAGTCCTCAGAAGCAGTAAGTCACAAGAAGTACTCAAGGAGAAGGTGGGGCACACAGGAAAGCCTTGGGAAAGTTCAGTTGCTATTACTTTTATTTTACCATGTATCAAACCTTTTTGTCAAAGTTGTTACAAACCCCAAGCCATCTCTGAAGTGCCTCAGTTTCCACTAAAGAAGAAAACCAGCTCCTCCCCATGCACTCATAGCATAACGCACACTATGCTAAAGAAATGCAATACTTTTCTTGGGATCTCAACATGTCAACTTTTGTTATCACACAGATTGAATAGGTATGGTGAAAGAATACAACCCTCTCGCACACCTTTCCTGACTTTGAACCATTATCTCCTTGTTCTATTTGATCAGCTGCCACAGAAATTCAAGAATTGCTATGTATACATCACACATGGCCTATATTCAATCTCAATTACTTTTCAAGATCTCTATATTCATTATTCCAATAACACCAACAATAAAAAAGGACAAACAGATGAACGTTTTGATAGGCTATTTCCTAAAGTACATTTTAAAGTGCTGGAATAATCATGTATCTACAATGTTTTCTTTAACTTCATATTACTAGATTATTTTATTAATGTTATTTTTGCATTTTTTTTTGTTACTTACATTTGACATTGAGTGCATACTGATAAAACACAAATATCTTTCAGGTACTTGAACATTATTTTATTTAATAATCACAAAGTTAAGCATAAGAGGTGATTATTACCCCAAACTACAGATGAGAAAACCGGGGTCTAAGGAGTTCAAATAAATTGTCCTGAATCACACAGCTAGTAATTATGAACCCATCTTTATGCCCTTGTACGGCTTATATCTAGAGAAAATGTGACGTTAAGAGAAGGATGAAATTACATTTTTTCTTTTGTATTTTAATAGGATGATATGACCTTATTTAGATCTTGACTTTTGTTTAAGGAAATAATGCATAGTTCTTGCCTTTGAAATCTAGGTTGTCTTATGTAGTTGCAGCAGCTAGTAGTTTAGATAGTTCAGTTGCCTTTGACACCTTTAACATCACCTGAATATAAGTAAAAACTTTGTCTATTTACTGCTTAATGTGTCATTTCCTACAACTGCTGGGAACTTTCAGCCTGCTGTGAGAGAATCATTTGTAGTTGTTTACAGTCCCACAAAGCCTTTCTGGTTGATGGCAGCTAGTTACAAGGTAGGCAAGACACCAAAAAGGAACAGTGAACTCCATGTATCAGAATAAATTTGAATTACATTAAAAAAAAACACAAATATTTTACAACGATATTTTTTGTTAAGCATAAAAAAAAAAAGCATAGCTGTGTATTAATCAGTAGTCCCATTGACTAATACACAGAAGAATTATTATGCAGAAATAGAGACTTAAGAAAACATCCATTATAACATTGCTTATAGGGTAATAGGCATCAGAGAAGAGGAATGAAGGGTGACTATCAAGAAGAGAAAAAATAAAAAATGCTGACCATCACTTGTGAAATGTCTACAATGTGTTTAGGAGCCTCTAGGCAGCATAAGTTGTTAAGCACTCAACTACTAACTGAAAGGCTGGCAGTTCAAATCCACCTACGTGCACTTTGGAAGAAAGGCCTGGCAATCTACTCCTGAAAGTGCACAGCCTTGAAAATGCTATGGAATGCAGGTCTACTCTGAAACACACGGGGTTGCCATAGGTTGGAATTGACTTGAGGGAAACTAGTTAGTTATTTGCAACTTCACATATCCTATCTAAATGAATCTTCCAATCATTCTATTATACACTCCATCTAACAGATGAAAAAATTGATACCAATAAAAGTTAAATAACTCAAAGTCATCTACTCAAAATGTGAGAAGAGAAATTTAAACAATGAGAATACATAGATGGAAAAAATGAGAATAATAAAGAGAGAGATAGATTAAGGCTTTTTTGTTTGTTTTGCTTTGCTTTGTTTTCTTCTATTTTCTTTAATATATTTTTTATTTTCTTTAATACATTTAAGTTTAGCAGTTCTTTTTATTAGGTTTCTTGATTTTCATGTGAAATGTGTATATATTTGTAAATCTCTCAGGAAAAAATACAACTAGGTCCTTTCTGTGTCAACCGCTTTGATTTTAGACTTTGTAAATTAGAATAGGTATTCTGATAAATGAGGACTTACAAATATGAAGAAGCAGACTCCTTATCATCATATTTTTCCCCTTGGCAAAATATAAGCTTATTTCTAAAATACCAGATATTCAAACTAAAAACAAACAAAATCATATATTGAAATTTTTCTTTAGATCTGAGAAGGGCTCTGTTTCTATTTGTGTGCTACATGGGATTTGTTGGCACCATGGACTAACAACATGTTCATAATCCCAGAGGCCCTGTGGAAAAAACTGGCATGTAGCATAGGCTGTGGATAATCATGGCTGACATGTGCTTACAGGTATTTGGCCTCTAAAGGTACCATGTGTAATTGTCAGCTAGCCAAGCCACAGTCAGTGTTTGAGGGAAGGAGGAAATCCAAGAGGTGAAGTTTTTACTTCAAGAAACTGTCTCATACTCTGATGTATCTTCATTAGGGTCCAATTTCCCTTTAAATGAATTGGTAAGCATGCCTTCTTGGTTTCACCCTTCCTTTTTTCTTTAATTTATCTAATTTCATTACTATGGAAACTACTGCATAGGTGCTCTTTATCTGCTGCAAAGACCTACACTCTCAAGATTTAGTACCAACTCTTGATGACATGGTGTAAGTTATTTGATTCTTGCTATCATTGATCTGTTTTTCCCCCCAACCCCAATCTGGAAATAGACTGCTAAAAATAGGTAAATGAATGAATGAGTTAGTGAATGAATGAAATAATAGATGAAGCTGTGATAGTTATAGCCCTTGTTTCAGATAGGGGCTAATCATATTAACTACCGCTATTTCTGACATGGCAGGCTGAGAAATTTCATTACATTTCTCACAGATGGATTTCTTCTTTTCTATTTCAGGTTGACTTCACGTCTTTTAATAGCATTCCTTGTCGTTAGCTTTTAGGCATGTGTCATGGATTGAGTTGTGTCCCCTAAAAATATCCATCAACGTGGAAAGGTCATGATTCTCAGTATTATATGATTATCTACCATTTTGTCATCTGATGTGATTTCCCTCTGTATCGTAAGTCCTATCATTTTGATGTTAATGAGACTGATTAGTGGCAGTTACATTGATGAGACCTACAAGATTGGATAGTGTCTTAAGCCAATGTTATTTGAGATATAAAAAAGGGAAGTGAGCAGAGAGACAGAGAGACCTCATACCACCAAGAAAGCAGCTCCAGGAGCAGAGCACATCATTTGCACCCAGGGTTCCTGTGCAGAGAAGCTCGTAGTCCAGGGGAAGATTGATGAGAAGGACCTTCCCCCAGAGCCAACAGAGATATAAAGCCTTCCCCTGGAGCTGGTGCCCTGAATTTGGACTTTAGCCTACTAGACTGTGAGAAAATAAATACGTCTTTGTTAAAGCCATCCACTTGTGATATTTCTGTTATAGCAGCACTAGATAACTAAGACAGCATGCTACAAGTTTTCTTCTCTATAAACAATGACTGCCAGGTACACTTTTGACTGCATGAAGTATTAATTGTTTTTAAATTTATTCTAGTAATATTACCCATGTGTGCTTCAGTCCTTACTATTAGACACACCAGAAAAGTTTTCTACGACCAATATAACTATTTCTTGTAAAACAATATCTCTTACAATATTGGAAGAGTGCATGAAAAATTCAGAATTATCAAAGGGATACTTATATCAAAGTTAATTATCAAATGAGGACTTTACAAATATGTAGATAACCAAGGGATTTAACTGTCAGAAATATAAATCCATAAAGTGAAACCCATTATATTTATATAATTTAAAAATTTAGCAAAATGTGAAATATGAATTTTGAAAGCCATAGTAGGTGGTGATATAAAAACATTTGCAGATGGAATTTTCAAACATGGAGATATCCATCCCAGGTCAGGAATTGTGGGATCAACATACATTCCCAGGAAGCAAAAGGTCAGAATGTAAAAAAAGTTTCTTCCTGGGAAAAATGTGTTTAACCAAATCCACTGGCACCACTCACGTAGGGAATAAAACTCATATGAGTCGGAATTGACTTGACGGCAATGGGTTTTTTTTTTTTTCCCTTCCCTAGGCAAATGACCAGCCTTTACATTTCAAAGGACTCCAAATCTGAAGCTAAATTAGTCATTAAATTCTTACCTTTCCATTGTTCTCTATGCATAAGTTCCTCTAACTCAAAAGAGACAGTGGAGTGCTTTGTATTCTTACTTAATGTTGTCCAGCTCGAGCTGTGTTATTCCTCAATGAAACTTTTCTTTCACTCCTAACAGAACATGAGATTTTTTTCTTTGATATTTCTGGTGTCAGAAGCAGGATTTCAAAGGTGCATTATCTTTGATCACCTCCAAGGCATCTGGACATGGGCATGGTACCTACTGAGACACTTTGAGCTCTCCAGTTCCACAAATTCTAGACAATCATTTAAGGTAAACAACCTCTGTAATACAAGCTCCACTCCCTTGCATTGATAGCTCTTCAAGTTTTATTGTGGATTTGTTTTGGCTCTTACAAGTAAAAGTTTATTGTTGTTGTTATTAGATGCCATCGAGTTGGTTCCAACTCATAGCAACCCTATGCACAACAGAACAAAGCTCTATCTGATCCTGCACCATTCTCACAACTATTGCTATGCTTGAGCCCACTGTTGCAGGCACTATATCAATCCATCTTATCGAGGGTTTTCCTCTTTTTCACTGACTTTCTACTTTACCTAGCATGATGTCTTTTTCCATGATGATCCCTCCTGATAACATGTCCAAAGTATGTTGAGATGTAGTCTTTCCATCCTTGCTTCTAAGGAGCATTCTTATACTTCTTTCAAGACAGGTTTGTCCTTTATTTTGGCATTCCATAGTATATTCAATATTCTTCACCAACACCACAATTCAAAGGCGTCAATTCTTCTTCACTGTTCCTTATTCACTGCCCAGCTTTCACATGCATATCAGGCACACCTTAGTCCTCTAGGTGACACATTTGCTTTTCAACACTTTATAGAGGTCTTTTGCAGCAGATTTGCCTAATGCAATATGTCTTTTGATTTCTTGGCTGCTGCTTCCATGGGTGTTGATTTTGGATCTAAGTAAAATGAAATCCTTGACAGCCTCAATCTTTTCTCCCTTTATCATGATGTTGCTTATTGGTCCAGTTGTGAGGATTTTCACTTTCTTTACGTTGAGGTGTAATCCATAATGAAAAGCTTTTTTAAACTGTCATTATAAAATGTGGAAAACCATGTCTAAAGATTTGGTGCGACCTTCTGGGACTCCTGTTCACTAAATGAAAAAGCATTATGCATATTCTTTTCTGTGTGACATAACTTCACTCTAAATGGTTTGAAAAATTAGTGCTCACTTTGGGGTTCTTTGGACCTCTCTAAGTTAACTTTTCTGCTCAGTAAGATAGAAAGCCAGGCTCCCAAATTGAATAGTCATGGTCGGATGTCTATTTTGGTTGTTATATTAAGGCTACTAAGAAACATCAAGACAGTAAAATTACTTACCTGCAAGACTCTGTCTCTAAATTAACTAACTAGAATAAAGAATCACTACATCAAATTTCAGCTCCCCTACTAGGTGCTACCTCTTTATGCCCTTCTTTGCCATCTTACTTCTCTGATAACAGTTTATCTGAACTTCCCTTTTTCCCTCTAAAAAAAAAAAAGCAAATAAACCCTTGCCTGAAATGCAGGCTGTGATGCCAAAGATTCCCCTCATTTCACTTGTGCCCCATGGACATCATCAGAATTACATAGCATTGTGAAAGATTTTCCTAAGCCCCATGAAGACCCCTACAAATTTCCTGAAGAATTCAAAATCTTTGTTGAAGCCTATCTTCCTGGGCTTTCTGGCTTATATCAGCTTGTTCACTTGATTATAGGCCAAGGGAAAGCCCAATTACAGCTAGAACAGTCTGAATGAAAGGACTTAAAGGACAGCTTAGCCTTAAATATTGATAAAATAGCCACTGAGTTGTTGGAAGACTCTCAAGACATGAGTAAAAGAATTTCTAGAGACTACCTACTAAGGCTTTTCCTGTGATGGCTCTTAATCTGTAAGGAGAAACTATTTATTAATAAAGAAACTTGCCAATTTTTAATTGACACTAGAGTCATCCTGTCTGCTATTAATCCCAACTGTTTAGAAAAGCTCCTGTCCTAGAGTACTAAAACCTCAAAAGCAGTGAGAGTCACCGATCAGGAACAAATGTTGATTCATTCCCAACCTGTTCCAATGTCTCTTGATCCTATTGAGGATTTACACCCTTTTTTGCTCAATTCTGATACCCCTGCTAATCTATTGGGAAGAGATTTTTATCCAAATGGAATTGCCATTTACAATGTAATGAAAAGGGGGAAATATTGTAAAGCCTTCCTGATACCCGTAAGTCAACAAAGACAGGCTCTGAATTAGACACTTTTCAGGAAGAAGACATGTGTTATATGCAAGCACTTACCACGCCTCTCCAAAATTCAATTCAGCCTAGCCCTCTTCCTTCTGTCACCCTTCCCCTAGTTTCTGCAACCTTATGGGCCACCATATATCCATAGCTGTAGGTCATGTTTTGTCAGCTAAGCCAATTAAAATTCAAATAGGTTTATCTAAACCTCTACCAAAAATTCCCCAGTATCCACTCAAATGAGAAGCAAAAGGACTAGCACCCATAATACAAGATTTCCTTTCTAAAGGTTTAATTGTTCCTTGTGTCAGCCATTGTAATACTCCTCCTCTTCCAGTTAAAAAAAAAAAAAAAATAGCAGGGGATGGAGTTTTGGTCAAGATTTGTGTGTAATCAACCGTATTGATATACCTACCTTCCAAGTAGTCCCTAATCCTCATTTATTATTTTCCAATATCCCTTTAGATGCAAGTTATTTTATGGTTGTGGATCTTTGTAGCACCTTTTCAGCATTCCTGCGCATTCTGCAAGTCGCTATTTATTTGCTTTTACCTGGGAAAAATCAACAATTACCTGGACTGTAGTGTCCCAAGAATTTACTGAACCCCTCATCTATTTTTCGCAGATGCTGCATGTGGATTTGCAAACTTTACAGTTTACAAACAAAGTCCACATTGCTGCAATGTGTTGATGATTTGCTATTTTGCTCAACGTCCCAGGAGGCCTGCCTCGATGACCAAAACCAAAAACCAAACCCAGTCCCGTCGAGTCGATTCTGACTCATAGTGACCCTATAGGACAGAGTGGAACTGCCCCATAGAGTTTCCAAGAAGCGCCTGGTGGATTTGAACTGCCAACCCTTTAGTTAGCAGCCGTGGCACTTAACTACTATGCCACCAGGGTTTCCACCTTGATGACAGTATAGCTTTATTAAAACATCTGGCTACTGGTGGACAAAGAGTTTCCAAATAATAATTGCAATTAGCTCAGCCTTCTGTTGAATTTTTTGGTCACCTAATATCTGCACAAGCATCTCTGTTGATCCTCAATGGGAAGAAGGTATTCTCGTTGTCCTATACTAAAACAAAAAAACTGCTATGGGAGTTTCTAGGATTCTGTGGATATTGCTGAACCTGGATTTCCAATTTTTCTTTGTGGGTTGAACCTTTACATAAATATTTAAAAACCTTAGAGCTGGATTAATTCAGAATTGCACCAGTGGATCTGGAGTTCAATTTAAAGAGGCTTTAGTGAACATGCCCACTCTCCAGAACCCAGCCTAAGTTTTTCTAATTACCGTGTAGATTTTTCCTTATCTGTAAATGAAGTATCCAGAAACACTTTAGTGTACTAACTCAAAAACATGAAAGACAGCAAAGACCTATAGTTTTTTGTAGCCTACAGGTTGTTTCTATAGCCGAGGCATACCCTCCCTGCCTTAAGGTCATGGCTGCTAGTGCCAACCTAGTGGAAGCCATAGCAGATGTGGTGCTAGGAAAATTTTTAGGTATCTATGTGCTCCATGTTGTGCCTGCCTTACTTAATTCTGCCTTGGCACTACATGTTTCTGACTGTAGGCTCACCTCCTATAAAGTTCTCCTCTTGGCTGCATCTAACATTAGGTTACGTTTTGTGACATGTTTAAATCCAGCTACATTTCTCCCTGCAACTAATGAGGACAACTATCCTACACATAATTGTATAGACTTGATTGAAAACTTTTAACCCCTCAAAAAGACTTAAAACAGACCCGTTTAACTAATCCTGATTTAGTTTGTTTGTGGGTGGTTTCTATTTAAAATGTAATCCTACTAATCCTCACTATCAAGCTAGATACTCTGTTATGACTTCTACTGATGTCCTTGAAAGTCAGGCTCTCCCTGAAGTCACTTCAGCCCAAGATGTCAAATTAATTTCCCTCAGTAGAGCTTATAAAATTGCTTCAGGAAAAATATGTTGATATTTTCATAGGCAGAAGATTGTTTTAGAATTATACATGATTTTAACTTGTTACGGAAACAAGATTTTTAACCTCTTCAGGAAATGTCATAAAAAAAAAAAAAAGATGGAGCTTTAGCAACAAACCTTATAGATGCTCTATTACTCCCCTCTGAAATTGTTATGGTAAAAATACAAGCTCACCAACAAAAAACAGTAGCTTAAACTTACAAAATCGGAGGAAATAATCTCACTGATAGGGCAGCCAGACAAGCTGCCTCTCAAGTTCTTTTCACTGTTATGACGAATAAAGAAAGGAACTTCCCAAATTTGTCTAGTGATAACTCCAACCTTCATGAATTAACTTAAAAAAAAGATTAAAACACCTACAGTGAGTCCAAATAGATGAAATTAAGGCACGGAAAAAGGCAGGCTGTTATCAAGATCCTGCCACTAAATTGTGGAGTAGGCATAATAAGAAAACTGTCTTATCCAATTTTGTGCATGTTTCTATGTTGTAAGCCTTATGTAAAGATTCCCATATAGTATGGGATAAAATGCTTGAGATCTAAAAAAAAAAATTTGGTGGGGAAATATTTTCAAGGCTGCTGAACACATCACAAATCCATTGCCGTATTTGCCCTCATGACAGTTCTGGAAAACACCTTAAAGTCTTACCTGGACAATACCATTTTCCTTCTGGCCCTGCACTTAAGTGGCAACTAGATTTTATTCAGCTTTCACTCTATATATATATATATATATATATATATATATAATGATTTGTAGATTATCATATATATATTATTAATGATTTGTAGATTATCACATTGGGTATAACCCTTGCCCTACTGTCATGCTACCACAGTCCTCGTAGCAAAGAAACTTCTTGAAAACATCATACCCACCTGAGGAGCACCAAAAACTCTTTGCAGTGATCAGGGAACTCATTTCACTGGTCAAGTCATCCAAGAACTGGGTTCAGTTTTTCCCATTTATCAAAGGCCACATTGTCCCTATCATCCTCCATCTTCTGGTCCATTAGAGAGAACTGTTGTGGCTAGGTGTTATCAAGTCAGTTCCAACTCATAACAACGCTATGTACAACAGAACAAAACACTGCCCAGTCCTGCGTCATCCTCACAATCATTGGTGTGTCTGAGCCCATTGTTGCAGTCACTGTGTCAGTCTATCTAGTAGAGGGCTTTCCTCTTTTTTGCTGACCCTCTACTTTTCCAAGGATGACGTCCTTCACCAGGGACTGGTCCCTCCTGATAATATATCCAGAGTACATGAGATGAAGTCTCACCACCCTAGCCTCTGTGGAGCGTTCTGGCTGTACTTCTTCCAAGATGAATTTGCTTGTTTTTCTGGAAGCCCATGGTATATTCAATATTCTTCACAAACATCGTAATTCAAAGGCATCAAGCCTTCTTCAATCTTCCTTATTTATTGTCCAGCTTTCCCATGCGTATGAGACAATTGAAAATGCCATAACTTGGGTCAGGCGCACCTTAGTCCTCAAAGTGACATCTTTTCTTTTGTGGCATATTTGCCCAATGCAATACATCATTTGATTTATTGACTGCTGCTTCCATGGAAGTTAATTGTGGATCCAAGTAAAATGAAATTCTTGAAAGCATGAGTATTTTCTCCATTTATCATGATCTTGCTTATTGGTCTAGTGTGGGGATTTTTGCTTTCTTTATGTTGAGGTGTAATCTATACTGAGGACACTAGTTTTTGATCTTCATCAGTAAGTGCTTGAAGTCCTCTGCTTTCAGCAAACAGGTTGTATCATCTGCATATAGCTGATTGTTAATGAGTCTTCCTCCAATCCTAATGCCACATTCTTATTCATATAGTACAGCTTCTTGGATTATTTCTCAGCATACAGACTGAATAAGAATGGTGAAAGGTACAACCTTGACACACACATTTTCTAATTTGTAGTCACTCAGTATCTACTCTTTCTGTTCAAACGACTGGAATAATAAAGACACAAATAGCAAAACTTTCTGAAACTCTAAATTATCCTGTATTAAAGCTCTTCCCTTAGTTATCTTAAATCTGAGGTACACACCATTTGGATCTCAGAAACTTGCACCCTACGAAATAATTACTGGAGACCTATTGTATAGGTCGTCTTAGTCATCTAGTGCTGCTATAATAGAAATACCACAAATGGATGTCTTTAACAAAGATAAATTTATTCTCTCAGTCTAGGAAGCTAGAAGTCCAAATTCAGGGTGCCAGCTCCAAGGGAAGGTTTTCTCTCTCTCTCAGCTCTGGGGGAAGTTCCTTGTCATCAATCTTTCCCAGTCAAGGAGCTTCTCAGCACAAGGACACCAGGTCCTAAGATGCGCTATGCTCTTGGTTCTTATTTCTTGGTGTTATGAGGTCCCCCATGTCTCTCTGCTTGCTTCTCTCTTTTATATCTCAAAATAGATTGGCTTAGGACAAAATCTAATCTTGTAGATTGAGTTCTGTCTCATTAACATAACTGCCACTAATCCCATCTCATTAATAGCATAGAAATGGGACTTACAAAACATAGGACAATCACATCAGATGACAAAATGGTGAGCAATCACACAATACTGGGAATTATGGTCTAGCCAAATAGGATATATATTTTTGGGGAACACAATTCAATCCATGACATAGGTCCATATCAACAATTGTGGGACAGATTCATTTCAGTTAACTCTCCAGAAGGGGAGGCTAAGTTATGTTGTTCCATTTTGTTGGGAAATATCTAACCGTACCCTTATGAATAATCCAGTTGCCACCAGGCATGTGGGGTGGCTTCCACTGTCTGAATGTGCATGAGTTATAAACTTACAAGTTACTGATTGGTTCACCACTGATTGGCTATGATGCTTAGGTGTCTATTGGGTAGCACCTAATAGCACCTTCTGGCTATGTGGAACCAATCTTTGGCCCCTGACAGGCTGGATTGGAAGATGCACTCTAAGCCTGAACTAGATGCAAGGACTAAATATGACTGAGCTTTCTTTAAAAAAAAAAAAAATTACCAGCTAATATACCCATATTAAAATCTTGATGGTCTCGAGCAGTGTTTCATTGGCTTAATTATTTAACGACAGTATTCTCACCTCAGATAGGACTTGAAGATATTATGGCACATGTAGAAATATTAACCAAACATATACATACTGCCCTAAATGATAGTGCCCATGGCCTTCAAGAGATCAGTACAGAAATAGCAATGATGAGAAAAGTAGCACTCCAAAATAGAATGGCCCCTGACATTCTAACTGTGGCAAAAGGAGGTACCTGTGCCAAAATAATATCTGATTGCTATGTCGGTTATGTCTACACTCCTGACAATAGCATTGTTATGGTTAGGATTGCACACCAACTTGGCTGGGTCATGATTTCCAGTGTTTGTATGTGATCACTTCCATGATTGAATCTGCTCTGAGTAGCTAATCAGTTGAAAGGGAGTTTTTTGGAGTTGTGGCCTGCATCCAAAAATAAGCAGACATCATTCTGGCTTCTTTGCTCACTCTGGATCCTGATCTGCCTCCTGTTCATCTGACCACCGGCTCTTGGGACTTGAGCTATCAGCTTAACTGCAGATCTTGGGATTCATCAATCTTCATAGCCTCAGATTGAGAGTCCTGCTCACTGGCCTACCAATTTTAGGTTCACCAGACCCTCAGGCTAAGTGAATGGTGAGATGCCTCTATCCTGTTACAAGGATTTGGGACGTTTTAGCATTTACAATCGTGTGAGCCATTTCCTTGATACAAATCTCTCTCTACATATATTTATATGCTTCACTGGTTTTGCTTCTCTAGAGAACCCAGTCTAAGACAAGCATTAATATTAGACTTTATGTTAATCATATACAACATGTAATATCTTGCTTTAATGACTCTGATCCTTCCTTAGCTGTTATTATGAGTAATTGATTTTCCTCTTGGGGTTCCCAAGAAAAAATTGGTATTTTGGAATCTTTGTTCCTCATTACTTCTATTATTGTAATTATAAAATGCTGTTTTGCTTTGGTTCAATGCAGTCCTTACAGAAGAAAGATTACTCCATTCTGCATGATCAGCATCTCCTAACAGAGGTTTGATCAAAAGTGGGAAATGTGCAGATGGAAATTTCCAAACATGGAGGCAATAATCTCAGTACAGAAATGGTTGGGATCATCATGTGTTCCCAAGAAGCAAAAGGTCAGGATATAAAAATTTTATTCCTAGGAAAAATGTGTCAGGATGTGAACAATTTGTTCCTAGAAAGAATGTGTATAACTGCATCAGTTTGAGCCACTCATGTGGGAAGTTAAACTCATTCCTCCTTAGCCAAATGGCTGACCTTTACGTTGCAAAGTACTCCAAAGCTGAAGCAGAATCAATCATTAACCCCCTACCTCTCCTTTGCTCTCTATGCATAAAAACCTCTAACTTGAAAGTGACAGTGGAGTGCTCTGTATTTTCATTTAGCACTACCCACCTCGAGCTGTATTATTCTTCAATAAAACTCATTTTCTTTCACTTCTAACGGAGCAAGAGATTTTCTTCTTTGACACATACATAATATTATCCAATTTTTAAAAAAGGCTTTCTGGAGAAGGTAGCAATTCAAGAACTATTTATTCATTAAAAAGAGCACTTAATCTGGGGGAAGGTTCTTTGAGGTGTGTATACCTGTGTGAAAGAAGACATAAATTTGGATAAGAAAGCAGTAAGTGGGCACTTAAATATTAGATGATAGTCATTAAAACCATCATCTAATATTTCAAAGAATGAGAATTCCAGAACACTTAGCCGGGCTCATGAGAAATCTGTACATAGATCAAGAGGCAGTCATTCAAACAGAACAAGAGGATACTGTGTGCTTAAAGTCAGGAAAGGTGTGCATCAGAGTTGTATCTTTCCACAGTATTTATTCAATCTGTCTACTGAGCAAATAATCCAAGAAGCTTGACTATATGAAGAAGAATAGGGCATCAGAATTGGTGGAAGACACATTAACAACCTGCCATATGCAGATGACACAACCTTTTCTGCTGAAAGTGAAGAGGACTTGAAGCGCTTACTGATGAAGACTAAAGACCACAGCCTTCAACATGCATTACACCTCAACAAAAAGAAAACAAAAAATCTTCACAACTGGACCAATAAGCAGCATCATGATAAC
This sequence comes from Elephas maximus indicus, assembly GCF_024166365.1. Classification (NCBI taxonomy): domain Eukaryota; kingdom Metazoa; phylum Chordata; class Mammalia; order Proboscidea; family Elephantidae; genus Elephas; species Elephas maximus. Next base: position 57,692,934 of record NC_064823.1, on the reverse strand, counting down.
TGGAAAAAAGATTGAACTTGTCAAGGATTTCATTTTACTTGGATCCATAATCAACACCCATGGAAGCAATAGTCAAGAAATCAAATGATGCATTGCATTGGGCAAATTTGCTGCAAAAAGACCTCCTTAAGTGTTAAAAAGCAAAGATGTCACCTTGAAGACTAAGGTGTGCCTGACCCAAGCCATGGTATTTTTAATCACCTCATATGCATGTGAAAGCTGTACAATGAATAAGAAAGACCAAAGAAGAATTGATGCCTTTGAATTATGGTGTTGGCGAAGAATATTGAATATACCATGGACTGCCAGAAGAACTAACAAATCTGCAGTAGAAGTACAGCCAGCAGCTTCTTAGACATAAAGATGACAAGACTTTATCTCACATACTTTGGACATGTTATCAGGAGGGATCAGTCCCTGGAGGACATCATACTTGGTAGAAGGTCAGTGAAAAACAGTAAGACCCTCAATGAGATGGATTGACACAGAGGCTGCAACAATGGGCTCAAGCCCAACAGTGATTGTGAGAATGGTGCAGGACCAGGCAGTGTTTTGTTCTGTTGTACATAGGGTTGCTATGTGAGAGACCCAACTCAACAGAACCTGACAGCAATAACAACAATGATCATTAAAAATTGTAAGGGAAGTTTCCAATCTGCTTTTTAATAAGCGGATGGATGAATAAAAAGCTGATATTTTGCCCATTTAACTGTCTGGAAATTACAGTTTTTGAACAGATTTTCAGCTTCTGTATGTAATTTCTGGGAATTAGTCCCAGAATGATATATGACCAGACCTAGGCTCCTTATCATCACATGTTTTTTGCCTTTGGCTAAATATAAGCTTATTTCTGAAATACAAGGTACACAGACTAAAAACAAACAAAATCATGTACTGACATGTTTCATTAGATCTGAGAAGGGCTCTGTTTCTATTTGTGTGCTACACAGGATTTGTTGGCACCATGGACTAACAACATGTTCATAATCCCAGAGGCCCTGTGGGAAAAACTAGCATGTAGCATAGGCTGTGGATAATCATGGCTGACATGTGCTTACAGATATTTGGCCTCTAAAGGTACACAGTCAGTGTTTGAGGGAAGGAGGAAATCCAAGAGGAAAAGTTGTAACTTCAAGCAATTTCATCAGAGTCAAATGTCCCTTTAAATGAATTGGTAAGCACAGCTTCTTGGTTTCACCTATCTCCCACCCCTTTTTTTTTTAATTTATTAAGTTTCATTACTAAGGAAACTATAGCACAGTTGCTCTTTATCTTCTCCTAAGACCTATACTCTCAAGATTTAGTACCAGCTCTTCTTCCATTCTTGCTGTCATTGATCTGTGTTTTTTTTCCCCCAAATCTGGAGATAGACTGCTAAACGTAGGTAAATGAATGAATAAATTAGTGAATGAATGAAATAACAGATGAAGGTGTGATATTTATAATCCTTGTTTCAGATAGAGGCCTATTTTGTTAACTATTGCTCTTTCTGACATGGCATGCTGAGAAATTTCATTACATTTCTCGCAGATGGATTTCTTCTTTACAATTTCAGGTTGAAATCATGTCTTTTAATAACATCCATTGTCATTAGCTTTTAGACATTCTACAAGTTTTCTTCTCTATAAAGATAAATGCCAGGTACATTTTTGACTGCATGAAGTATTAATTGCCTTTTAAATTTATTCTAATAATATTACTCATGTGTGCTTCAGTCCTTACTATTAGATACATCACAAAAGTTTTCTATGAGCAGTATGACTATTTCTTGTAAAACAATATCTCTTACAATATTGGAGAAGAATACATGAAAAATTCAGGAGTTAATCATCAAAGATGTATGACTATAAGTTAGAAAAAAATAGTTCAAGTACTCGTGAAGATCATTTCTCACTCTGCCATGGAAAGACCATCATTATGAACTCTGTAGGCTACATAATATGGGCCGTTTTTATTAGTCTCAGCTGAAGGTTTTATCAGGGTCCTGTTTTTCTAGTTTGCTGAAATGCAATGTAAGATGAGTATATCTGTTGTTTGAAGACATAAGTACGTCAGTCAATAATTTATCATTATTATCGTAGGCTAATAATGTGGAAAATATCTCCTGTAGAGCTTTACATTATTATCTTTAAAAACAGATGACTTTCTGTGAAAAGCATTTCTCTCATATAGAAGGCACAAAAATTTTGCTGGGATTACGATATTTATTTTTCAAAAAGCTACTATTTGGAAGTGCAACTCTACAAGTTCACTTAGAAGAGAGAAAGAAGTTTTATGTATTTCGTGAAGATATTTAAAAATTTAAATTAACTTATTGGAATTCCTGTTTCTTTAAAAACAACCAGAAAAAAGTATTGTGAAAAAGATAAAATTATACATAGATCTACATTCAGAGACATATAATCTTAACCTTTGTATGTATCAGAATTGTTCAGTGTGCTTGTATGCACTTTTTTTAAATGTAAGGAAACAATATACTGAAGGCTGAATTTTTGTGGTTCTACTAGATGGCATGGAGAAAGCTTGACTAATTGACATCCTACCATGTTACAGTTTGCACAATTTAATAGTCCATTCAGCAAGTGTTATAATTTTTATTTCAACTAGGGATTCAAGTCAAAGCTTGGATTAACATTTTCTTGATGCTACTGGAAAACTCATTTTAGGTTGTGAGGACTTCAGCATAGCGTAGGCTGACATAATTATTCCAAGAGTTTTTCTCCTAACCTGCTCTTGTAAGGTCATGGGACTCAGCCTGAGGATGGGCATGCATGCATCAAATTGTGTGCTTCCACCTGTCTAATTTCCTCAGTTACTTAACCAAAGTGAAAGGAATACCCAGAAGAGGTGCATTATAATGAGTTTGCTCCATTAAACTTGAATTTCTGGCATACATCATTTTTGGAAAGAAGGTGGAAGGAAGCAGATCAGTCTAACTTCATCTGACTGGTAATCAATATTAGAGATCCCTGTGTAGAATAAATACCAAGATGCCAAAGTAAAACTGGATTGGTATTAAATTATACACTTCAGTCATCTACCTGGGGAAAGATCTAAAGACCCAGGCTTATCTGCTAGAGGATTGTGACTTGAAAACATTCCAGAATCTATCATTTACAATAGTCAGTAATTTGATAGCCTGATATAAGCAAGTGATAGTATTTGAACACACTAACGTTTTAAAATGCCTTATGCAAAAGCCTTACCCTAATCATTTGAAAAATTTAGCAAAGAAAACACCAAACATTTTCATAGGTTAAAAAGAAAGGAAGAAAAGTCAAAATTTAAGTTATTGCATTGGAGCGGGGCAGGGGTAGAAGATGTAGGGTTAGATTTTAAGTAAAAGTAATTCTCCATAAAGCAAAACAATACTTCTAAATAAATATATATGCAATTGAAATACCACATCTGGATTGTTTCAGAAGTAATGTCGTACCTCTTTCTTAGAATGTAAGTCGGTTTTATCCTAAGGATGATTCTCCTTGTGGAATAACCCAGATTCATGTACCATTCAAGGATTGTGATATTATAAAATAATAGATTAAACTTTCAAAAGCTACGAAACTCATCGTTCCTAAATAATATGGGAGACCTTTTTTTTAAGTCTAAATTTCAGCTACTTTCATACTTACTGTTTTTTTTTTTTTTTTTTAAGCCACTAGACCACTTATTCGTCTTTTTCATCCCCTAAATGAAACAGAGAAAAATTGAAGTGGATCATTTTGCATTCTCTTTTCCTGTAGCGCAGTTAAAGAGCACTGTAGTGCTCTTCAGGAGACCAGAAGTTAATAACAGAACACAGTAATTATATTGCATTGTATTTCCAGTGTACTAAATATTCAGATTACAACAAATTTGAAACTGGTATAAAAATGTGGATTTAATGAATGCAGTCCACCTTTGTGATTTATTATCTGTAAAATGCAAAAAAACCCAAACCCAAACGAACAATAATTAAAAACAAAACAAACAAACAAAAAAATTTTTTCTCTTTATGCTGGCCATTTCACATGCAAAACCACAATTTGAAACCTCCCCTAACTTAGATAACCAGTCTGTACATCAGTTGCACAGATCCTCATTTTAAACTGTGTGGGTGCTATGTTCAATCTCCTCACTCTGTGGGGAACCATATCAAACCAGAATTGCGCATCTCAGTTTCATCTCTATAGCACATGCCGTTAATGTTCTGCCTAGTTCCCTTTTGGGGGTTGGTGCACCCATCCCTCAGCTGCTGTGAGTATTGGTTGCTAGCTGCACCCTTCCTCTGAGTATTGCCCTCCCCTGTTGGTAATGGCCTGGGAAGTTGTGCTCCCCCTTCACCCCACAGGCAGCGTGCAGTCAATGACTTCCTGACAAGGGAAAAAACAGACTAACCCCTTGCTTGAAAGTGGGACAACTCAGCGGTATCATTCCCATTCCAGGGTTCCCTTAAAATGAGGCTGAAACCAGACAACACCTACACCCACGTCTTTGTCTGGACTTTTCCCTGATCTATTCTGTATCCTTCGCTCCCTTATAGGTGACATTCAAGACTGTCTTCAGCATATCACTTGCACAATAACACATTTCTCAGGCTTTGCTTTTAGTGAGCCTGATCTAAGACAACCTGATACCCTTACTAAAAAAAAAAAATCAGTGTCAGCTGATATTGAAGTTACACTTTTGGTATAAAGTTTCGGAATGTCCAGATGATTATGATTTTTCACGTTCATTTACGATGAAATTTTTTTTTTAATGAGATCAGAATATTGTCTTATTTTTAGGTCAAGTCTATTTTGAATTTAAAGTTAATGTTGTGGCCAATAATAGAAAGCAGTAATTAAAATGCATTCATGATACACTTTCATAAAAGTTGCATTGTTATCTTTAAAGGAACAAGGTTTAACCTTTCCCCACTACATGAGTAAGAGAATTTAAGAGTACTAAACACACAATCATCAATTTTTCATAGAACATGTGTAGTTTAGTAGTTAGAATCAACAATGAATATGAACAAAACACAAATTGTTCCATAAATTTGCCAGGTTACAACTAGTGTTTTTCTCTCCTTAAGTAATATTGACTGCTGTCCTTACTGAAGAGGAAATAAGTATGTGCTTGGAGGCTTGCAGACAGCCATTCATCACTCTCTCATGCAAAAGCTAGAACCCCTTGCCAGCACACCCAACCCAACGGCAGCTACAGTAGCAGAAAATCAATAGGGTGGATTAGAAAACTCAGAGGCTAATCAGAGCCCAGTCTCAGGCAGTGACGTACTCGAAGAGAAGCATTGCTTTAGGACATAACTCAAACCTCTGAACACCAAATACTGCAGCTTAATTCAAGCATTTAGGGGGAAAATGAGAGTCTTTAAAATATACATTTTGTTCTCTATTGCCTCCCAGAGAAGCTTCAGTGCTGTACTGTAATGAATAATGATAACATACATTCTTAAAAACTGATGTTAGCTCAGTCATTATTCCCAAATAGAATGAGAGGCCCTGCTGTGTGAAGCAATGAGATGTCATTACTAAGCAGCATTTCTGCTAAAAGGAGAATGCGTATTGTTACTTGTTAAACACACTATTAATATCTGTAAAGGTAAACGACAATTGACTCTTCACTTTCATTGGCAGCACGATCTTGAGCTCTAAGTGAAGATAAACAGCCAAATTGAAATTTATTGTGTGACAAATTTTAAGGCAGTTAAAAATTGACGCTATAATAACAATACATTTAGGCTAAATTATTCAAAAACACAGGGCTCTGAACAATAGCTTATCCAAATATTTTGTCCTGGTATAAGGTTTTTCTCTTGGGAACTCAAAACACTTTGGAATTCATCATTTGCAATCTTTCTCAGTTTTCTCTAAAATAACAGAACATATTCTGAATTCAAGCATTTTTGCCACTGTGGAAATAAATAATTTACATGAGAATTGTGTCATCATTATAGGCTTATAGTATCATATCTACCTTCGCTTCTATTTGTATGTATTTTAAATATCTGTAGGCAATCAACAAGTCTTCAAGAATAGATTTGCATTTTTTTTGGATAAATTTGTTATATCACAACACAGTTCTGAATTGCATAAAAGAGAGCTCGAGGTTCAGTATTAAGGGTACATTTTGGATTTTAATGAACCTCTGATTTTATCTTAGTTAATAACCTGAATGTAAATACTGCATAAATATTTGCATTTATTCTGATAGATGAAATGTCAAGGTCAATTTGAATCTAATAATCCTAGCAAAATGAAAGCAGCATCATGAAAAGTGAATCCCTGCTTAGAAACAAAAGCTAATTAAGATTTTTTTAAGGCCCCAGAGAGAGAAGTGTACAGAGAGTAGTCACAGTTGGTTTAAGATTGGCAACTTTGTCGGATGTGACAGCACATTCAGCCCGTCCCACGCAGACACAATCCAGCATCTGGGATGATAATTATTAGACTTCAGAACACTTCCTGGGAATGGTCCATGTATTAGAGTGCTTACAAAAGCAGGCCTTCTGAAAGTACCATAGTTTTATATATTAATAAATGCCTTATCAATATTTATTTATCACTTTACCTCTGAGTTATAGCTATTTTGGCATGCAAAAAAAGAATACTGCATTTTAAAAAATGATATTTTTTAAATATAAATATTTTTTTTCCTTTTAAAAACAAATCTTGTAATTTTACAATGCCAAAATTTAAAATTCTGAATGCATTGTCTCCATAGGATAATGCTAGTGAATAAACTCTTATAACTAAAATAAATGAAAAGCTGTAAATTTAGCACAAAAATTTGTTCTTAGTATTTTACCATTTAACATTTTTGAGATGTCTTCTTTATTAAGGCTTTTAAGGTTTATAAGGTTTTTAAGTCATTTTTCTCAGACACATGTATTCACGTAGCATCCCAATGCAATATTCATGACAAAAATATGTTTGCTAATTGATTTTTGAGGTGAAAAAGAAAAAGACCAATTTGAAGCTTCAGTGAATAGGTCTCTGGATGGATTCTAGTACACACTGAAGATGGTTGATTCAGAGAGTATTTGAGTGGTGATAGAACAGGTGCTGCCACTAGGGGAGTTTGGGCAAGTTACTTCAGTGTCTTTGTCTACTAAATGGCAATAATAGTACTACTGTCTCTTTCAAACAGTTGCTGTAAAAAGTAAATGACATAATGTATATGAGACACTTATATGGCATTATAGGGTCACCATGAGTCAGAATTAATTTAACAGCAACGGGTTTGTTTTTTATTTTCATTGTCTTTAACATCATCATTAATATTGTTAAAGTTGCTGTTACTAATGATGAGAAAATATAACATAAGGGAAGGTCATGGGAATTTGAAGCCAAACATCTAAACCCAAAAACCAAACTCCTTGCCATAGAGTCCATTCCAGCTCATAGTGATTCTATAGGACAGGGTAGAACTGCCCCATAGGGATTCCAAGGCTGTAAAGCTTTGTGGAAGCAGACTGCAACATCTTTCTCCCATGGAGTGGCTGGTGGGTTTGAACTTCTGACTTTTAGGTTAGCAGCCAGGTGCTTAATCACTGTGACATCAGGGTTCCTTCTGAAGCCAAACATACCTAGTCCCAAACATTGACTCACTCACATAAAAACCATGTTCTCTTGGGACAAGTACGTTAGCTTTTTGGAGCCTCAGTCCCCATTTTGCACAAAGGAAGTAATCACATTTAATGTGCCAAGTGATTGTGAAAATCATATATATGATATACATTTATATAATATATAAATTACATATTTATATAAATATATGATATATTTATATAAATATATATAATTTCATATTTGTATTATTCATATTTCTCATTTATATTATATATAAAATATATATATAATTTTTATATGTATATATATATATATAAATAATAGCAAAAGCAGGTTCTGGTGAGAAGGAAAGAGCTCAGAAAATGCTATTTTGAAGTTTTTTTTTGGTTCCTTTATGTGTAATAATACCATACTTAAAGAATACTCTTACCAGATTCCGTACCTACAACTTTTGTCCTTTGCAGTGAAAGGAATTACATATTTTATTTTCATCCTTTGCATGAATTTTTGCAAAATATATTTCCTTTTCTTGTGTGTGTGTGTGGTGCTCCAATGGAATATTTCCTTCATTAAAACAGCCCTAGAGCTGCAAATAACCCTCCAAAGGTTTTACGCTTATGTCATCCCAGTGACCACCAAAAGGCAACGGGGACTTTTACATAGAGCACTTCTCCAAGAAAGCACATGTTGTTTCACAGTTAAAATACAAGCTTTAAGCACTTATTTGTGAATTCAGAGATCTCTGACTTGAAAGATCTGATTTCACACATTAACGTTATATAAAAGGAGATTTAATGCCAGAGAAATTATAACTTGCTTAAAAAATATTAACTAGCTATTTTGATAGCCATTGATAGCATTCTAACATTTGTAAAAAAATATGAACGCACATACGCATTTGTTAAATATAGTTTATATATATTTGTATACATTTTATATATATGTTCGTTGTTGGTTGCCATTGAGTCAATTTTGACTCTTAGTAACGCCATGTGTGTAGAATACAATTGCTATATAGCTTTTTCAAGGCTGTGATCTTCCAGAAGCAGATTACCACGCTTATCTCTTGAGGTGCCTCTGTGTGGATTCAAACCACCAATCTTTTTGCTATTAGAGTGCTTAACCGTTTTCCAGGGCTTTGAATGGGTTCAAACGGTTCAGTCATGGCTGATGAAGTGAAGCCGGAACAGACCCAAAGTTTTACAATTTGGCAGGTTCAGCACGGTACCCATGAAGGAAAAAATTATGGGTCAAAGCCCTGGAATGGGAGACTCGGAAGAAATATAGTGCCCTTCAGGAGCCTGATGCATGAGATTGTATTATTGACAAGACTATAGGGTCGCTATGAGTCAGAGCTGACTGGACAGCTACTTATACCAGAGAAACAGACGTTCAAAACGACACGGTTGGCAACCATCATTGCGTGGGATACTGCCATCTTTGAACGAGGCACCACCATCTTTGAGTGGGGCAGCGCTGCTTCAGACTGTGCTCAAAATTTGAGGGCAAGAGATTTTGTTGTGATGCAATGCGTATGCTGTTCTTGTTCACTGAGAGGGAGATTAAGTTTCTAGCAGGGCTTTTCAGGTATGTTTCCTCGCCATGACTAAACAGGGCAGAACCGGTTGGAATCTTTATCATCTTCGCCTCCCAGGGACTCCAATATATAGAATTGATTAAGCAATACTTCTCATGCTCATGTTAGAATTTGACGCACTGGATACCCATTACTCATTGCCTTGGAGTGGATTCCGACTAATAGCGACCCTATAGTAAAGAATAGAGCTGCCTCATGGGGTTTCCAAGGAGCAACTGGTAGATTCGAACTACCAGCCTTTTGGTTAGCAGCCATAGATAGCTCTTAAGCACTACACCACGATGCATTGGATGGTTACTTTAAAAATGACTTTTTAAGAGTGTCACTCATAATAGAGGTTATTAGTTTTAATTGTGTTTATATGTTAACTTTAAGATTGTTACTATGTAAACAAAGCACTCAGATAATATATAAATAAAATTTTAAATAATTTTAAGATGTATCACTCTAAGCAAAATTAAAGGTTATTAATTCTTAGTCACAAATGCTTTACTGTTGATTGGCACATAATCGTTCTTTTACTATTGAGTTCTTACTCTGTTCCAGGCACTGTGTTACGTTCTTTTTGTAAATAATCACACTTAATTTTATCCATGAAACAAACTCTCTTTTCTCTTTTTTTAAATTCTTTCCCAAGCCCCTATTGCACATTTCCAACTAGTGGTAAGCTCGTTCCATCTAACTGTCCATCAGGCATATCAAAATCAGACCGTCTAAAGCCAGAAACTTTTAGGTCTCAAAGTAATGCAGAAAAGGCAAAGTTAATCGATTTTGTAGAATTTTAAGACATTTTCTTTAAACATTTATATGCACAATATGAAGATATTTTCTCTAATCTTCCAGTTCTCTCTCTCACATCACATATAATCCACATCCCATAGCCTTTAGCAAAGACACAGAGCCATAGCTTCTGATATCCATATTCTTTATGTTGTTTTATGTTCTACAGGTGTTCAGTTATTCCCAATATATTATTGAGAAATCTTTTAGGTACAAGTAATGAAAACCAAACTTAAGTTCAGTAGAGAATTTGCTAGCTTATATAACTTGGAAGGTTACCATGACTCTGGCTTCAGGCACTGCTGGATTCATGAAATCGATGATGTTTAGGCTATGTTTCTCTCATGCTAAAACTCTCTATCCATATGGCTGATGAGAAGGCTGTTGGCAGAACTAGACTCACCCTAACAGCTTATCAGTGCCAGTGGGAAAATGAAATTGTATTTCAATGAAAGAATGTCTTCAAAAGAGCTCTGATTGTTCTAATTTTGTCACAAATATTTTTTAAGGAAATGAATGCTTTTCCCTGGATCAATCAATACAGCTAAGGAGTGATATACTCCAATTGGCCAAGCCTGCATAATAAGCATAAAATTTTAAGTGGGGAGTGGTAGAGTCATCTCAACTTGAAAACAAAGAAGTTGCACAAGATAAATGGTTTTACTATTAGAAGAAAAAAGGGTAGAATGGATGTTAAACAATAGATATAAAACTACTAGATTTCCTGAGACCTAAATTTTTAATACTAATTTACATTCTGGTGTTTTTCACAAATACCAGGAATTAATATAGCAAAAATCATAATAAACATGAATCTTATGTATTAAAAAGGAGAGCTGGTTCCTATCAAGAGATTCATGAAAATGCAGATTGAAGTTGATGTTTTAAAGCACTTAACTATAGAACAAATAATCTATCATGTACACACCTGTTTTTCTGATTATCACCAAAATTTGTCTCCACATTATGGTTTTACCTTTAAAATAATTGACACAGCTTATAAGTTTTTATTACCCTACAGGTCCCTGTTCATCCATTTAACATCTTTACAATTTACTATATATGAACCTGGCTGATATGCAGAATTTCCTACAGTCTGGATTTGGCTGATTTTATATACATAGTACAATTCAACATGTTCCTTTTTCTTTTGTATTTTCATCAAATTAGCAGCTGAATACAGAGGCTTGATCAGACTCAGTTTCACTTTTTGGCAAGGGTATAAGTAGTTGTACATTCTTTCATCAGGGGCAGATAATGTCTGGTTGTCTCCCATTTTTTGTGCATACTCAATGTGTAAATTCATTAATTCATAGGAGCTACCAAATGGTAGTTTTTTTTTACCAAATGGTGATATGCTACTCTATCATTTCTTTTTCATTTATTAGTATATTTTTGTAAAAGAAACAGAATGGTGCAAACAGTTAATACACTCAGATGCTGACCAAAATTGGAGTTTCGAGTGCACCCAGATGTGTCACTGAAAACCCTATAGACACAGTTCTACTCAGACATATATATGATTGCCGTGAGCTGGAATCAACTCACTGGCAACTGGTACTGGTATATTTTATGAAGACATGTTTCTCTTCATATATTATTTGGTTTTCCAGTGGCAGTGTTTTTAAAGAAATAGTATAATTAATGTTTGATTTTTCCTTCTGTTTACCAGTTTTCAAAATAATAAATTAGTTTACTATTATGATTATCAGTATTATGTCCTAGCTTGGCCAGGCTCTAGTCTCTAGTTACTCAATCAAAGAGTAATATAGATGTTGTTGTGAAAGTATTTTGTACGTATGATTAAACTCTATAATAAGAAATACAACCCAAGACGGCACCTTAGTCAGATACACCATGCCATTCCCCTACAGCAAAGACCCGATAAGCCAAGTGAAACAGATACAGATGACAATCCTGGAATCCTGAGCATCAAAAGAATAGATGAGGAACTAGATTGAACACCAGTTGAAAGGAGAAACTGAACAAAAACAGTGAATAAAGAGTTACCAACTGGAGTTGTTCTGCTAATAGGCCCGGTGCAGTGTGAGCCTCTTGAGACAAAGATACCAGTGACCCTGTATGAAGAGCACAGGAAGGCAACTTCATGGAATTCCCAATAGAAGACAGAGAAACTGTGTAGACAAATCAGGAGTGAAGCAAGGTGAGCAGGATCTGAACTGAATCTAAGAAGGGAAAGTACAGGAAGGCAGGCTAGCTCCAGGCATCTTGGAGACTACAGAGCAGGGAGGCAATCGGGAACCAGAGACAGGCTCAGTCAATATCATTGGTCCTCAACCATTAGGGTGGGTGGTCCGTATGGACTAGAGTGTCAGCAAGAGGTCCTCCACTAAATCAGACTTTGGGCATCCCCCCTTCTTGCATTTGGATGGGGCCAGGTCCCAATTGCTAGCTGCAGCCCATGAGAAGTGCCCAGCATCCATGCCCAGAGACCAGAAAATCATGTGTTCCCTCCCCTGCTTGCTGGTGACCACCAGCGTGAGTCCCCCACACCCTGGCTGCCCAGCCTGCCTAGAGACCACAGTATGAGTACCTCTCCCCTCAGCCCAACCCAGCCCTCAAACAGTGATGCTCATTTGCCCTGTTCGCCAGCCCCCAGCCACCTTGTACACCTGGAGAGTGGCAGCACACACTCCCTCACCACCAGACAAACAACTAGCAGCAGTGTATGCCTGCCCTGTGCATCACTCTACCCACTTAGTGAACAAGAGTGCACACTTTCTTGCTGCCAGACCAATGACTAGTGGCAGTGTGTCCCTGCCCTTCCTGTCCCCCTCTCATTTGCTGTCCCACACACCCGCCAAGTAGCAGCATGCACTCCTACACCAGATAAATGACCAGTGACAATGAATGCCTGCCCCACCTGTCATCCCCTCCATCACCCCGCCCACCTGGCAAGCATCAGTTTGCCCTCCTGCACCACCAGACTGATGACCCAGTAGTGCCACATGCCAGCTCTGCTTGTACCCTGTCACCACCCACCTCACCCAGCAATAGGCAAGTGCTCCCATACCACCAGCCACCAGACCATTGATCAGCATAGCACACCCTCCCTGTTCACCCCGACATATCCAAACAAAACCAAAAAAAATCTGGACAAAACAAACAAGTATACAATTAATCAATGAATACATAAATAAATAAAATAACAGCTTAATGCCTCAGAGACAACAGATGATAGCAAATCATGTTAAGAAACAGGATAAGATGGTTCAAACAAGTGGGCAAAAAAAAGTTGGGGAAAGAAAGCCTTCCTGAAGAAGAAATAATAATAGAACTAGCTAAGAATGAATTTAAAAGACTTTTATTTAGGAGACTCATAGAGATAGAAAACACAGAAAAAAGCCTAGAAGAATTCAGGAAAAGAATAAAAGAGCAAAATGATAGACGCAACAGACAATTAGATACCATACAAAAATAACAACTAGAAATTCAGAAGATTAATAAGAATATCAGAAATAGTTATCACAATGGAAGGACACAGAAGTAGAATTGAATCAATGGAAGAATCAGTGGAAGAAATATAGGACAACACCTTTGACACTAATTTGTTTGAAGAAAATCAGAAGAAAGAATGAAGGAAAATGAAGAAAGCCTAAGAGTTACGTGGGACACCATCAGAGGAATGGTTTATGCATAATAGGAATTCAGGAAGAAAAGAAGAAAAAAAGTACAGAGGGAATTTTTAAAGATATATTGGCAGAAAACTTCCCAAATATTATGAAAGACAAGATTTCCACCCAAGAAACTCAGCAAATCCCATATAGGATAGAACCCAGAAGTAATTCACCAAGACATATCATTGTCAAACTTTCCAAACCAAAGACAAAGGAAGAATCCTGAAACAGCTCATGAAAAAAGAAATATCACTTACAAAGGGGCACCAATAAAACTAAGCACTGATTTCTCATCAGAAATCATACAGACAAGAAGACAGTGGGATTACATATATAAAATCGGGAAAGAAAAGACTTACCAACCAAAAATCATATATCCAGCAAAACTGTCTTTAAAAAATAATGGAGAAATTAAGACATTCTCAGATAAACAGAAATTAAGGGAAATTAAAAAAAAAAAGGGACCAAAAGTACAAGAAATATTAAAAGGAGTCCTTTGAATAGAGAACCAACGACATGAAGCAACAACCTGAGATAAAGACACACGAGTACATCACCTAGATACCAACCCAAAAAAAGATTTCATGAAGGTAAAATAAAGCAGCAAAACTGAGTACAGTGAACCAGAAGTGTTAATCTGTAAACAATGGCAACTTCAAAACAAAAAAGAGGAATTAAAGGTATAGTTACAGAACTTCCATGTGGAGAGGAAGTCAAGGTGATTCCAAGATATAACAGACTGTTTTAAATTTAAGGAGCTAAAGGTAAACTTCAGGGTAACTACAGGGTTGAGATGTCTGAAACCAAGACTAGAGTCTCATCTAGTGAGTGCTGAATTACCATGTAAATTGAATTCCCTTCCTATCAAGATGTCTTCTGTTAAAATTAAGGTACTGATTGGGAAGGAATAGGATTCTAAAATTTGAAATGATGACATATGGGCAGACTCTGATGTTTCTGAGGACTTCAAAAACTCCTGAATTCTGTTGAGTCTTCATTGCTGGTAGAAGCAGCCCTCTACCGCTGCCTGAGGAGGTTAGCCCTTCTTTACTTGAAGAATCTTTAATGGCCTCCCCTGAGGTAGTTGCCTTGCAAGGCATTGCTGATTCTCCTCAGGCCTCATTCCAACCACCCTTTGTTGCATCTAGACCTATAACTAGATCCAAGTCCCAGGAGACCCAAAGGGTGAGGTACAAAGTGTGACTGATGAGGATGTGTACTACTCACCAAAAGAACTGCATAATTTTTTTTTTTTTTTAACAGAAATCTTGGGAATATATGTGGGTATGAATTTCAAGAGTGTGGGAAAATGTTGGAAAGGGCATAAGTGGGTTCAGGCCAAATTTATTGGGCCCACAAAGCAGAGATTTTGGATTCAATGTGTTGACTCAAGGAGCTAGAAACAGTTCTAAATGTTTTTGTTTGTTTGGTTTGATTTGGTTTGTTGGCTGAAACATGAACCCAAAAGTGCCCAACGCTAAATGAAGTAGAAGTGGTAAAAAGAACTGCCTCGGTATACTACACTGTAGAGGAAGGTATCCATAGACTTAGGGAGATTGAAATGTTAGAGTGAAGTTATCGTGTAAGACCTACTTGCCCGTTCCACAAAGGTCCAGACAACACACTTTTTACCATGAATATGCAAAATAAATTTATGAGGGGAGTCCAGCATCCATGAAGAGCACTGTAGTCATTCTTCTCTGTAGATCATAAATTACAGTGTGAGTAGCTACCATCAAGCTGGAATCCCTAAATGTAACAAAGATAATGGACACCAGGATAGCAGGGTTCAAGAGTCTGCACTAAATTGCCAAAGATGACAAGGTGGATGTGGTTACCATAATGGACAGCAGAATCAAAGTAGTAATCAGAATAATCTGACACTGAGAGACATATGGAGACCCTGGTGGCATAGTGGTTAAGTGCTATGCTATGCTGCTAACCAGAAGGTTGGCAGTTTGAATCCACCGGGTGCTCCTTGGAAACTCTATGGGGCAGTTCTACTCTGTCCTCTAGTGTCGCTATGAGCTGGAATCGACTCAATGGCAATGCGTTTGGGTTTTTTTTGGGAGAGACATATAACCTCAGATACTTGATCACGGTGTTCTTAAAAAAAGACATAACTGAGCAGTCTACTAAATTCTTACTTGATCTGTATAATAGAAGTAATCATGGGTCTAGTAAACAGCAGTCTAGCCTGAATCACCGAAACAGAGAGACTTGGCCCCTCAATAAATTCTCTGGCTTGATCCAGTTTACAGAGAGCCAAAACTGCTTGAATAAAAGGGAAGCTGGGTTCCCTTGAAGAAGAAGTATTTCACATTGCCAAAAATTTATACTGTTAATCTTTCTCCCAGCACTCCTCATAGAGACCTGCAGCCATTTATCAGGGCGACTATCACTGGGGAAAGGAAAATGATTAGACTTTGGGAGACATTACTGGACACTGGCTCTGAACTAAATTTAGTTCCTGGAGACCAAAAACATAACTGTGGTCAATCAGTAAGAGTAGAGATTATTAAGGTGGGTCCAGTGGGTCCTTGAGCCCATACTATTTCCCCATTTCCAGAATGCGTAATTCTGCCACTGGAAAAATCTCTGTATTGGTTCACTGACCTGTGAATTGAGAGCTATTTTAGTACCAAAAGAAAGTGGAAAGCACTAGGACTACCTCTACCTTCAAAAATAGTCAACCTAAAGCAATACGGCATTTTTTTTTTTTTAGAGGTATTGAAGATATTAGTGCCACAATTAAGACATTAAAAAATAGAGGGTTGGTGATTTTTACTACATCTCTATTCAACTTGCTTATTTGGCCTATGCAGAAAACAGATGGATCTTAGAGAACGACAATGGATTATCATAAACTAAATCAGATGTTGACTCCAACTTTAGCTGCTGTTCCAGATGTGGATTCATTGCTTGAGCAAATTAACATGTCCCCTGACACCTGGTATCCAGCTATTAATCTAGGAAATGGTCTTTTTCTCAATACCTGTTCATAAAGACCATAAGAAGTAGTTTTCTTTCATCTGGCAAGGTAAACAATATGTCTTCATTGTCTTACCTCAGAGGCACATCAATTACCTGTCAATAATTTGGTCCATAGTGACCATGATCACTGTTTCCCTTCCAAAAGACATCATACTGCTCCATTACATTGATTATATTATGCTTATTGGACCTGGTGAGCAAGAAGAAGCAACTACTATAAACATATGGCTGACATTTGCATGTTACAGTGTAGGAAATAACTTGGAAAAATTCAGGGGCCTTTCAACTTGGTGAAATTTCTAGGAATTCAGTGGTGTGTGGCATATCAATATATTCTTTTTAAGGGGAAAGATAAGTTGTTTCTTCTGACCCATCCAACAACCAAGAAGGAGGTACCATATCTAGTGGACCTCTGGATTTTAGAGGCTACATGTTCCTCATTTGGGTGTGCTACTCAGACTCATTTACCATGTGTCCCAAATAGATGCTGGTTTTGAGTGGGGGCCAGAACATGAGTGTGATGGTTAAGATTGTGTGTCAGTTTGGCTGGGCCATGAATCTCAGTGTTTTGGCATTCATATAGCATTGTGATCACTTCCCTGTTGAGATTTGATATGTGGCCATCCCCATAATGGGATCTGCTGTGAGTTGGTACCAGCAGAGGTGGGGCCTGTGGTGACAAACCACCCCCGCCCCGCCTTCATCTTTACATGCTCTGCCACCTAGCCCTTCCTGTTCTCCTTGCAGGGGCTTTTTGCTTGTTCTGGATCCTGCAGCTGGCTCCTGTTCATCTGATGTCCAGTTCGTGGGACTTGAGCTAGCAGCTTAACTGTGGTCTTGCCTGCCAATCTTGAATTTGTCTATCTTCACAGCCTGTGACCAACAGTCCTGCTCTCTGACCTGCCAATCTTGGGTTCACCAGCCCCTGTGGTTACATGAAATAGGAGAAATCTATCTCCTGACCCATCGACTTGAGACGTTGCAGCCTCTACAACTGTGTGACTGGTTTCCTTGAAATAAATTCCTCTCTCTCTATATATATTTATACTCTTTACTGGTTTTGCTTCTCTAGAGAACCCAGCCTAAGACATTTGGTACTGAGAGTGGTTCTAGAGAAATAAAATTGTAAGGGTGAATTTTCTAATTGGTTCTCATGTCTAGTTAGTCTTAAAGATATTGATGACTCTACTTCCAGTAGTAAAGAGGGCACTGCTAATCCGTGGAGTGAGATCGCAATTCAAATATGCAAAATATCACCACAAACACACCAGGTATTGGTAAAAGTTGAGGCTCTGGGTGATTGCATGTATGTATCTTTCTACAATTTTGTCATAATGAGAAGTATAAGAAAGCTGGTTTGGTTAGCCCTACTTTCAGTACACAAACTGGTGAAAGAAAAAAAGATGAGCTTGGGGCTTCAGAATCAAAGTTCATGAGCTGCATAAACAACCTCAATTTTTCCACTTGTGCCTTGAAAGAAAGCCTTATTTCTTGTAGTAAGAGTACTGATATTGCTGAAAGCCAAACCCACAGTCTTATTGTAAGAGTGGCTGAATTACAATGCAAACTCAACTGCCAAACTCAAGAGGTGTCTGAAGTTAAAGTAAAGGCATTGATTTGGAAGAATCGAGATACTGAAACCTGGGATGGGGACATATGGGCAGATAATCAGGAAGCTGGAGACACTGAGCCCCTAAATTTCATTGAATTACTCCTGCCAACAGAATCATTAGCCCCTCCACTTCCATCTAATGAGATTAACCCAGCTGCATCTAAAGTGTCTTTACATCTAAAGTGTCTGAATCATTGCCTAGGACATCATTGAGGCAAATATTTACAAGACAATGCTGAATGTTCTCAAAACATTTCCTCACCAATTTTGGGTTCTAGACCTACAACAAGACTTAAGTCCCAGCGAGCCCCAAAAGGTGAAGTACAAAGTGTAACCCAGGGGGAGGTACACTACACTCCGAAAGAACTGCTTGACTTTTCTAATATGTACAAACAGGAACCTGGGGAATATGTGTGGAAATGACTATTAAGGGTGTGGAATAATGGTGCAAGGAACATAAATATGGATCAGTCTGAGTTTATTGATATGGGCTCACTAACAGATTCTTCAGTGTTTCAACTCAAGTAGTTAGGAAAGGATCTAATAGTTTATTTGTTTGGGTTGCTGAAGTATGGATTACAGGGTGGCTTACGCTAATCAAGGTGAAGTACTACACATGCCTTGATATATAGTAGAAGAAGGTATCCAAAGGCTTAAGAAAATTGGCATGCTAGAGTGGATTTATCAGACCCACACATGGAGTGCCCAGAGGACACACCTTCTACCACAACTATGAGAAACAAATTTGTCAAGGGAGTCCTAGTATCCTTGAAAACTGCTGTGATTACTATTTTATGTAAGTCAGATTTGACTGTGGGAACTGCCTTAGCTAAATTAAGGCACTTAACTACAATGCAGCTGATTGGACCCTGTGGTGGTAGGCACAAATGGTGGCACTTAGTCGACAAAGATGAGGTGGGGGTGGTTACAGTAATGGACAGCAGAGTCAAAGCAGTAATCAGAATAGTCTGACTCATATGGACTTACGACATTAGCTACTTACTCATGGTGTCCCTAGGACTGAAATAGATAGGAAATCTACTAAATATTTACTTGATCTGTACAAGCAAATGAATTCTAGGTCAAGTGAGCAGCAGTATAACTTGAATCGCCAGAATAGAGAGTCACAGCCCCTCGATCAATTCCCAGACTTGAGCGAGTTTACAGACATACAACCTCTTGATTGAAGGGAAGTCTGGGTCCCCTTGAAGGACTCCAATACACTGCCAAAAACTTATACTGTTACTCTTTCTCCCAGCTTTCCCCAAGGGATCTATGGCCTTTTATGGATTCTGCAGCTGGCTTCTGTTCATCTGACCTCTGGTTCTTGGGATGTGACCTATCAGTTTACCTGCAGTCTTGCCTGCTGATCTTGGGATTTGTTGCTACTCACAGCCTGTGAGCAACAGCACTGCTCTCTGGTCTGCTGATCTTGGGTTTACCGCCCCTGTGGCTATGTAAATCAGGAGAAGCCTCTTTCCTGAACCATGGACTTGGGACATTGAAGCCTCTACAATTGCATGAGCCATTTCCTTGATATAAATTTCTCTCTATATATGCATATACTTATGCAATTTACTGCTTTAGTTTCTATAGAGAACCCAGCCTAAGTCAATGGGAAACCTCTGCAACAGATCCAGGCAACAATGCAAGCTGCTTTGTCACTCCATTCATATTATCCAGCAGACCTGATGGTATTTGAAGTGTCTGTGGCAGATAGAAAAGGTATTAAGAACATTTAGCAGCCTCCTAAAGAGGACTCATACTACTACAGGCTCTTAGAATTTTGAAGCAAAGCCCTGACACCCTCTATGGATAACTACGTTTCTTTGGAGAAACAGCTTTTGGCCTTCTACTGAAACTTGGTAGAGATTGAATGCGTAACCATGGATCAACAGGTTACCGTGAAACTTTAGCTACTCATCATGAATTGGGTGTTTTCTGACCCACCAAGTCACAAAGTTAGCCATGTACAGCAGTGTTTCATTTTTAAATATATGAATAGTAGTCTTCCATTTTAAAGATATGTGACATTGGGATTGAACAAACCCTGAAGGCAAAAAATGAGGAAATGGCCCAAATGTCCATGGCCCCTACTCCTGCTGCAATACCTTCCCTCCTCAACCACACTTATGACTTCATGGCCAGTACCCTGCAATCAGTTGACTGAGGAAGATGAAACTCATTCCTGGTTTACAGATGGCTCTATACAATATGCAGGCCCCACCTATAAGCGAAAAGCTGCAGCACTACCATTTCTTTCTGGGCAACCCTGAAGGACCATGGTAAAAAATAACCCCCCAGAGGAAAGAACTTAGAGCAGTGCACCTGCTTATTTATTTTCCCTGCAGGGAGACATGGCCCAAGATCAAAATTTATATTGATACATGGGCAGTGGTCAATGGAACTTAGAAGGAATATGATTAGAAAATTTGTGACAAGGAGGTCAGGAAAGTGGTATATGGATAAGCTTCTTTAAAAAGACAAATAATGTGAAGATGTTTGTTTCCCATGTGAATGTCGACCATAGACTGACTTCAGCAAAGGAAAATTTTAATAACGAATTGGATAAGGATGACCGATTTTATAGATATCAGTCAGCTTCTTTCTCCAGCCACTCCTGATATTGTCAAATTGGATCATAAACAAAGTAGCCATGCTGATAGGGTAGAAATTATGCAAGGGCTTAGCAGCATGGACTTTCACTCCACTCACCAAGGCAGCTTGACTACAGCCACTGTTGAGTGTCCAACCTACCAATAGCAGAGATGTACATTGAATCCCTGATCTGGCACCACCCCCATGCTGACCAGCCAATCACACAGTGGTATGTGTATTTCTCTAGGCCACTTCCATCATAGGAGGGATAGTATTTTATTGTAATTGGAATAAACAATAACTCTGGAGATGGATTTGCCTTCCTTTTATGCAATGTTTTTGCCAAAATACCATTCATGGACTTACAGAATATTAATACACCATTATGCTATCCTACACAGCATTGCTTATGATCAATCAACTCGCTTTATGGTAAATGAAGTGCAGTAATGGGCCCATGTTCAGAAAATTAGTTTAATCACATTCTCCATTATCCTGAAACAGCATCCTGAAACAGATAGCTTGACAGAACTTTGGAATGGCCTTTTGAAGACTTACTTACAGCGCCTCACAGGTGGATTGATATTATCAGATATGAATAGTCCTTGTGCTCTCAGCTTTTTTTTAATTGAGACCATGAAAAGGAATAGAGGATTTTCAACATGCCAGCTTTATTTGTATTGCTATTACATTCTATTGAAAAGTGTCATATTTCCTTGAATAATTGTCTTATCTTTGTCCAGTTATCTCTCTAATAAATGTATGTAATAAATGGCATTTTAAAATGAGAAGATAGTTCCCATTATACACTTTGAGACTTTTAGAACTATCATCCATCACAGTCTCCAAAATTTAATTAGAACAATTGAGAAAAGATGTAGAGTATTTAATCTTACTATCAGTAAAGAGGATAATTAAGCACATTTCAATGTATTAATTATTTGATTTCTTCATCTGTATTGTTTGCTATGTGACACTCCCACTCTCCTTCCCCACTCCCATCCCAAGCAAATTTAAGATTTTAAAAATTTGTGATATTTTAGTACTTTGTGTTTAACTACCCAATCACTTACCCAATTTTATGTCTCCCATTTGTTGCTGTTAGTTGTCGTAGAGTTGATTCCAACTTGTGGTAACCCATTGTGTTACAGAGAAAAAACTTCTCCATAGGGCTTTGTTGACTGTAATCTTAAGGGAAGTGGATTGCCAGGCATTTTCTTCTACAGTACCACTGAGTGGGTTTAAATCTGCAACCTTTAGGTGATTAGTCATGCACAAACCATTTGCACCACCTAGGGACTTTATGACACTGAAACTAGATTTGTAATTTTCTTTAAGATAGATATTAGGTCTTATTTGTCTTCATATCTTCTCCAGTAACACATTGGTGCCTAATAAGTGCTGAATAATTGGATAGAAGATGGATGGAAGAAAGAATGAATAATCAAACTGCCTTTAACCAGGGAACTGGGTCAAAAGGTCTCTTGATATTCTTTAAATTTGGTGATTATAACAATTAGGCACGGGAAAGACTTAATTACCCAATATGTGTTCCTGTATGTAAACGATAAATCACTATAATCCAAAACCATTCTCTTACTGAATTGCGTGCCTTTTTTTTTTTTATGAAGTATAGCTTAAAAATATGAAGCATTTTTAAATGTTTAAAAACATAGCTATGGTTGCTTAAAAATAAGGCGTTAGAAAAAAAAAGAACATATTATTATATCTTCCTCTAATTAGGGTGGTATCTGATGAGCAATATTCCAGGAGGTAAATACTGCAGATCAGATAGATATCGTAATCAATAATGTATTAAGAGCCATAAGAAGAAATGTGAAATGACAATTCTCACATTAAAAAAAAAAAAAAACTGGAGGCGGGGCCAAGATGGCTGACTAGGTAGCCGCTACCTCCGATCCCTCTTGCAAGAAAGACTCGGAAAAACAAGTGAATCAATCACATACATGACAAACTATGAACCCTGACCATCAAACACAGATCTAAAGAGTTGACCTGAGTGACAGAGACTGAGAATGAACAACCATGGGGAAGCAGCGACTGTTTTCAGAGCCTGGAGCAAGCGTTCTGGTCAGGAAACCTTGGCGCTGGGCTTTGGACTGGGCACAGGGGAGCTGAGCACGGCATCCTGAGACAGCACAAACACCGGGCGCAGCCCTAG
The DNA here is from genome assembly GCF_024166365.1 of Elephas maximus indicus. Classification (NCBI taxonomy): domain Eukaryota; kingdom Metazoa; phylum Chordata; class Mammalia; order Proboscidea; family Elephantidae; genus Elephas; species Elephas maximus. The sequence continues at coordinate 57,669,980 of NC_064823.1, read as the reverse complement.
CCCCCTGAACTGACCTCAGGAGGAAGCCCAGCCAGTGCTCGCAAGCAGAGCAGTGACGCGGTTGACAGGAGGAGAACTCACCAGAAGGAAGCGACTGGTTTTGGAGCCTGGAGTGCAGCATCCCAGCCAGGGAACCTTGGCGCTGGGCTTTGGATTGGGAGCGGAGAAACTAACCGCGGCTTCTGAGACAGCACAAGCACGGGACGTGGGCCTGACCATCAGGGGCAATCTCTACCCAGCCACCGCACACAGTTGACGCGCCCCTGGGGAATTTCAGATAAAACAGTCATCCCAAGCAAGATAAGTAACTTAGTCTATATTCCGGGGTGCTACACTCTCCTATTAATCTGAACCCCCCCTCCCCTTCCCAGGCAGTTTCATTAACATTGGAATTTCCTGAGCCAGAGAGTGAACTGCTCTGCAGTTTTTCTTTCTTTCTTTCTTTTTTTTTTTTTTTTGGTCTTTTCCTAACCCATTCTCCTGGCCTGAGACAAGCAGCTACAAAAAACCCAGGGACCAAAAATCCTTCCCTAATTGGACTAAAAACACAAAACCAGCTCCAGCCAAGCATATGTGATCCACAGTCTTGGGCTTTCATCCCTACAGGGAACAAGGTGGCTATTATAATGCAAAGGCATTTCAGATAGGAATCTGACTGGAATTATTTTACCGGATTTACCAGAAAGACAAGTTTCCCAGGTCTGATATCTCTGCGTATTCACTAGAGCCCTAACTGACCCACAACAGGAAACTGAGGGCTGAAGCTCCCCCCAGAACACCTAGCCTCCTGCCTTAGGGGTCTAAGGTGGGTGACACCTACCAATCTGTACAGGTACTTGCATTGGGGGCCTAAGGTAGAGCTGCAGAGCCCACCCACCAAGGTGCTATAGGAATAGAGACACACCTACCTCACTGACACTTGGGGGAAGCCTGTCAGCATCCTGCCCCACCCCCTGGAGTGTGAACCCCAGCTGCTACTAGAATCTGGTGCACACAACTAACACCACTACTCCTCTAGGTGGATAGGTGACAGTCTGCATCACACACTTGATGACCCCAAATCAGATTCTACTCAAGAATAATGAATGGACTCAGTCTTATATATCTGGTAACAGCCCAAACCAGCTGGTAATAGGACATAAGTGAGTCAACGGCTACAACAATCAAGACAGCGCAATCTAGTAGCCCATCTATGTATATTGAAAGAAAACAAAACAAGATAAGACTCAGTGAGCAAATATAGAATAAATCACCACAATATCTTAGTGATGGCTCGGAGATAGCAGTCAATATCAAACCACATAAAGAAGCAGACCATGACTGCTTCTACAACCCCCAAACTAAAGAATCAAAATCTTTCCCAAATGAAGATACAATCCTGGAATTGCCAGATACAGAATATAAAAAACTAATTTACAGAATGCTTCAAGACATCAGGGATGACCTCAGAAATGAAATAAGGGAATCTACAGAAAAAGCCAAGAAACACACTGATAAAGCAGTTGAAGAACTCAAAAAGATTATTCAAGAACATAGTGGAAAAGTTAATAAGTTGCAAAAATCCATAGAGAGACAACATTCAGAAATCCAAAAGATTAACAACAAAATTACAGAATTAGACAATTCAATAGGAAGTCAGAGGAGCAGACTGGAGCAATTAGAATGCAGAGTGGGAAGTCTGGAGGACCAGGGAATTAACACCAATATAGCTGAAAAAAATCAGATAAAATAATTTTAAAAAATGAAGAAACCCTAAGAATCATGTAGGACTCTATCAAGAAGAATAACTTGCATGTGATTGGAGTCCCAGAACAAGGAGGGATAACAGAAAACACAGAGAATAGTTGAAGATCTGTTGGCAGAAAGCGTCCCTGACATCATGAAAGACGAAAGGATATCTATCCAAGATGCTCATCGAGCCCCATTTAAGATTGATCCAAAAAGAAAATCACCAGGACATAGTATCATCAAACTTGCCAAAACCAAAGATAAAGAGAAATTTTTAAAAGCAGCCACGGATAAAAGAAAGGTCTCTTACAATGGAGAATCAATAAGTTCAGACTACTCAGCAGAAACCATGCAGGCAAGAAGGCAATGGGATGACATATACAGAGCACTGAAGGAGAAAAACTGCCAGCCAAGGATCATATATCCAGCAAAACTCTCTCTGAAATATGAAGGTGAAATTAAGACATTTACAGATAAACACAAGCTTAGAGAATTTGCAAAAACCAAAACAAAGCTACAAGAAATACTAAAGGAAATTCTTTGGTCAGAAAACCAATAATATCAGATACCAGCACAACACAAGGTCACAGAACAGAGCATCCTGATATCAACTCAAATAGGGAAATCACAAAAACAAACTAATATTAATTAAAAAAAAAAAAGCTGAAAACAGGGAATCATTGAAGTCAATATGTAAAAGATCACAATAATCAAAAAGAGGGACTAAATACAGGTGGCATAGAACTGCCATATGGAGAGGGATACAAGACAATATAGGACAATACGAGTTAGGTTTTTACTTAGAAAAATAGGGGTAAATATTAAGGTAACCACAAAGAGGTATAACAACTCCATAACTCAAAATAAAAACCAAGAAAAACATAACAACTCAGCAAACATAAAGTCAAATACTATGAAAATGAGGAACATACAATTTACAAAGAAAAATGTCTCAGCACAAAAAAGTAAGTGGAAAAATGAAATTGTCAACAACACACATAAAAAGGCATCAAAATGACAGCACTAAACATATAACATTCTTACCTATAATTACGCTGAATGTAAACACACTAAACGCACCAATAAAGAGACAGAGAGTCTCAGACTGGATAAAGAAACACGATCCGTCTATATGCTGCCTACAAGAGACACACCTTAGACTTAGAGACACCAATAAACTAAAACACAAAGGATGGGAAAAAAAATATATTAAGCAAACAAAAAGCAAAAAAGAGCAGGAGCAGCAATATTAATTTCTGACAAAATAGACTTTAAAGTTAAATCCACCACAAAGGATAAAGAAGGACACTACATAATGATAAAAGGGACAATTGACCAGGAAGATATAACCATATTAAATATTTATGCCCCGAATGACAGGGCTGCAAGATACATAAAACAAATTTTAACAGAACTGAAAAGTGAGATAGACACCTCCACAATTATAGTAGAAGATGTCAACATACCACTTTCAGAGAAGGACAGGACATCAAGTAAGAAGCTCAATAGAGACACAGAAGATCTAATTACTACAGTCAACAAACTTGACCTCATTGACTTATACAGAACTCTCCACCCAACTGCTGCAAAGTATACTTTTTTTTCTAGCGCACATGGAACGTTCTCTACAATAGACCACATATTAAGTCATAAAACAAACCCTTGCAGAATCCAAAACATCGAAATATTACAAAGCATCTTCTCAGACCACAAGGCCATAAAAGTGGAAATCAATAACAGAAAAATTAGGGAAAAGAAATCAAATACTTGGAAACTGAACAATACTCTGCTGAAAAAAGACTGGGTTATAGAAGACATTAAGGAGGGAAAAAAGAAATTCATAGAATGCAACGAGAATGAAAATACAGCAAAAGCAGTGCTCAGAGGCCAATTTACATCAATAAATGCACACATACAAAAAGAAGAAAGAACCAAAATCAGAGAACTGTCCCTACAACTTGAACAAATAGAAAGTGAGCAACAAAAGAATCCATCAGGCACCAGAAGAAAACAAATAATAAAAATTAGAGCTGAACTAAATGAATTAGAGAACAGAAAAACAATTGAAAGAATTAACAAAGCCAAAAGCTGGTTCTTTGAAAAAATTAACAAAATTGATAAACCATTGGCTAGACTGACTAAAGAAATACAGGAAAGGAAACAAATAACTCGAATAAGAAAAGAGATGGACCACATCACAACAGACCCAACTGAAATTAAAAGAATCATATCAGATTATTACAAAAAATTGTACTCTAACAAATTTGCAAACCTAGAAGAAATGGCTGAATTGCTGGAAAAACACTACCTACCTAAACTAACACAATCAGAAGTAGAACAACTAAATAGACCCATAACAAAAAAAGAGATTGAAACGGTAATCAAAAAACTCCCAACAAAAAAAAAAACCCTGGCCAGGATGGCTTTGCTGCAGAGTTCTATCAAACTTTCAGAGAAGAGTTAATACCACTACTACTAAAGGTATTTCAAAGCATAGAAAATGATGGAATACTACCTAACTCATTCTATGAAGCCACCATATCCCTGATACCAAAACCAGGTAAGGACATCACAAAAAAAGAAAATTACAGACCTATATCCCTCATGAACATAGATGCAAAAATCCTCAACAAAATTCTAGCCAATAGAATTCAACAACATATCAAAAAAATAATTCACCATGACCAAGTGGGATTTATACCAGGTATGCAAGGCTGGTTTAATATTAGAAAAACCATTAATGTAATCCACCATATAAATAAAACAAAAGACAAAAAGCACATGATCTTATCAATTGATGCAGAAAAGGCATTTGACAAAGTCCAACACCCATTTATGATAAAAACTCTCACCAAAATAGGAATTGGAGGAAAATTCCTCAAGATAATAAAGGGCATCTATACAAAGCCAACAGCCAACGTCACTCTAAATGGAGAGAGCCTGAAAGCATTTCCTTGAGAACGGGAACCAGACAAGGATGCCCTTTATCACTGCTCTTATTCAACATTGTGCCAGAGGTCCTAGCCAGAGCAATTAGGCTAGACAAAGGAATAAAGGACATCCGGACTGGCAAGGAGGAAGTAAAATTATCTCTATTTGCAGATGACATGATCTTATACACGGAAAACCCTAAGGAATCCTCCAGAAAACTACTGAAAGTAATAGAAGAGTTTGGCAGAGTCTCAGGTTATAAGATAAACATACAAAAATCAATTGGATTCCTCTACATCAACAAAAAGAACATCGAAGAGGAAATAACCAAATCAATACCATTCACAGTAGCCCCCAAGAAGATAAAATACTTAGGAGTAAATCGTACCAAAGATGTAAAAGACCTATATAAAGAAAACTACAAAGTACTACTGCAAGAAACTAAAAAGGACCTACTTAAGTGGAAAAACATACCTTGCTCATGGATAGAAGACTTAACATAGTAAAAATGTCTATTTTACCAAAAGCCATCTATACAAAACAATGCACTTCTGATCCAAATTCCAATGCCATTTTTTAATGTGATGGAGAAATGAATCACCAACTTCATATGGAAGGGAAAGAAGACTCAGATAAGTAAAGCATTACTGAAAAAGAAGAAGAAAGTGGGAGGCCTCACTCTACCTGATTTCAGAACCTATTATACAGCCACAGTAGTCAAAACAGCCTGGTATTGGTACAACAACAGGCACATAGACCAATGGAACAGAATTGAGAACCCAGATATAAATCCATCCACATATGAGCAGCTGATATTTGACAAAGGCCCAGTGTCAGTTAATTGGGGAAAAGATAGTCTTTTTAACAAATGGTGCTGGCATAACTAGACATCCATTTGCAGAAAAATGAAACAGGACCCATACCTCATACCCTGCACAAAAATAACTCCAGGTGGATCAAAGACCTAAACATAAAGACTAAAAAGATAAAGATCATGGAAGAAAAAATAGGGACAACTTTAGGAGCCCTGATACAAAGCATAAACAGAATACAAAACATTACGAAAAATGACGAAGAGAAACCAGATAACTGGGAGCTCCTAAAAATCCAACACCTATGCTCATCTAAAGACTTCACCAAAAGAGTAAAAAGACCACCTACAGACTGGGAAAGAATTTTCAGCTATGAGATCTCTGGCCAGCACCTGATCTCTAAAATCTATATGATTCTCTCAAAACTCAACCACAAAAAGACAAACAACCCAATCAAGAAGTGGGCAAAGGATATGAACATGCACTTCACTAAAGAAGATATTCAGGCAGCTAACACATACATGAGAAAATGCTCTCGATCATTAGCCGTTAGAGAAATGCAAATTAAAACTACGATGAGATTCCATCTCACTCCAACAAGGCTGGCATTAATCCAAAAAACACAAAATAATAAATGTTGGAGAGGCTGCGGAGAGATTGGAACTCTTATACACTGCTGGTGGGAATGTCAAATGGTACAACCACTTTGGAAATCTATCTGGCGTTTTCCTCAAAAGTTAGAAAGAGAAGTACCATACAACCCAGAAATCCCACTCCTCGGAATATACCCTAGAGAAATAAGAGCCTTCACACGAACAGATATATGCACACCCATGTTTATTGCAGCTCTGTTTACAATAGCAAAAAGCTGGAAGCAACCAAGGTGTCCATCAACGGATGAATGGGTAAATAAATTGTGGTATATTCACACAATGGAATACTACGCATCAGTAAAGAACAGTGACGAATCTCTGAAACATTTCATAACATGGAGGAACCTGGAAGGCATTATGCTGAGCGAAATGAGTCAGAGGCAAAAGGACAAATATTGTATAAGACCACTATTATAAGATCTTGAGAAATAGTATAACCTGAGAACAGCACATACTTTTGTGGTTATTAGGGAGGGAGGGAGGGTGGGAGAGGGTTATTTACTGATTAGTTAGTAGATAAGAACTACTTTAGGTGAAGGGAAGGACAATACTCAATACACGGAAGGTCAGCTCAACTGGACTGGACCAAAAGCAAAGAAGGTTCTGGGATAAACTGAATGCTTCAAAGGTCAGCGGAGCAAGGGTGGGGGTTTGGGGACTATGGCTTAAGGGGACTTCTAAGTCAATTGGCAAAATAATACTATTATGAAAACATTCTGCATCCCACTTTGAAATGTGGCGTCTGGGGTCTTAAATGCTAACAAGCGGCCATCTAAGATGCAGCAATTGGTCTCGACCCACCTGGATCAAAGGAAAATGAAGAACACCAAGGTCACACAATAACTATGAGCCCAAGAGACAAAAAGGGCCACATGAACCAGAGACCTACATCATCCTGAGACCAGAAGAACTAGATGGTGCCCAGCCACAACCAATGACTGCCCTGACAGGGAGCACAACAGAAAACCCCTGAGGGAGCAGGAGATCAGTGGGATGCAGACCCCAAATTCTCATAAAAAGACCAGACTTAATGGTCTGACTGAGACTAGAGGAATCCCGGCAGTCATGGTCCCCAAACCTTCTGTTGGCCCAGGACAGGAACCATTCCCAAAGACAACTTATCAGACGTGGAAGAGACTGGACAATGGGTAGAAGAGAGATGCTGATGAAGAGTGAGATACTTGTATCAGGTGGACACTTGAGACTGTGTTGGCATCTCCTGTCTGGAGGGGAGATAGGAGGGTAGAGAGGGTTAGAAACTGGTAAAATTGTCACGAAAGGAGAGACTGGAAGGGCTGACTCATTAGGCGGAGAGTAAGTGGGAGTATGGAGTAAGGTGTATATAAGCTTATATGTGACAGACTGACTTGATTTGTAAACGTTCACTTAAAGCTCAATAAAAATTATTAAAAAAAAACTAAAGTGTATATGGACTATCATATACATTGGCAGTAAGTTCAGCACAAGAGATCTGGTGAAGTCCATTGTGTTAAATATGGTTGATCCCAAAACACCCAGTGTTTGATAGAGAAAGGCAAAATGATTTAATATTATGTCTTCTCTGATACACCCTCTCCTCAGTTATAGATATGGTAAGGTTCTGAAGGCATGTTGTGATGTGAAATCAGTGTTACGTGAAAATGGAGGATGACAACGTCAGATTACAAAATGGAGGATGACTACATCACTACTTAACTGCCAAATTAAATGTTACATAACTGGCAAACCACTGAGAATCATGGCCCAGCCAAGTTGATACATAACCTTAACCATCAAAGGCAGCATTACTGTAGCCTCAAAACATGGCATTTGTTACTGTTCATTACTGCCAGATTTATGTCATTAATGTGCAAAATAGTCAAATAATAGATTTTTTTACTATTGTAGTAAATGTGAAATGTCAGATAATGAGATAGTCAATAAGTGAGGAGAAGGTGTTTATAGGAAAATTCAATGATAGTGCATTAGTTGATAAACGAATAAATGGGTAATATAATAGGGTAATAGTATCTCGAAGATGGTTTTCAGCAAACATACAATACTTGCTTTATCCAAGAATGCTTTCAATCTGCACAACCACCATGAAACCAATTGTCTTCACATTTCAGTCCACAGTATACTCATTATTCTTCACCAGTAACAGCACTATAGCTCAAATGCATCAATTTTTCTTTGGCCTGCCTTATTCATTGTCCAGCTTTCACATGCATATGAGGCAATTGAAAACAACATGGCTGGGGTCAGGTGCACCTTAGTCTTTAAAAGGACATTCTTTTTTTTTTTTTAATTGTAGTTTAGATGAAGGTTTACAGAACAAACTAGTTTGTCATTAAACTGTTAGTACACATATTGTTTTATGACACTGGTTAACAACCCCAGGATGTGTCAATACTCTTCCTTCTCAATCTTATGTTCCCTATTACAAGATTTCCTGTCCAGTCCTGCCTTCTAGTCCTTGCCCCTGGGCTGGTGTGCCCCTTTAGTCTTGTTTTGTTTTATGGACCTGTCTAATCTTTGGCTGAAGAGTGAACCTCAGGAGTGACTTCATTACAGAGCTAAAAGGGTGTCGGGGCCACATTCTTGGGATTTCTCCAGCCTCTGTCAGGCCAGTAAAACTGATCTTTTTTGTGAGTTAGAATTTTATTCTACATTTTTCTCCAGCTCTATCTGGGACCCTCTATTTTGATCCCTGTCATGTAAGTCAGTGGTGGTAGGTGGTCACCATTTAGCTGTACCGGACTCATTCTGGTGGAGGCCGTGGTAGTTGTGGTCCATTAGTAGTTTGGACTAATCTTTCCCTTGTATCTTTAGTTTTATTGATTCTCCCTTGTTTCCAAAGGGGTGAGAATAGTGGAATATGTTAGATGGCCGCTCACAGGCTTTTAAGATAAAATAACGTTCTTGCTTTTCAACAGTTTAAAGAGGTCTCTTGCAGCAGATTTGCCCACTGCAATATGTCATTTGATTTCTTGACTGCTTCTTCCATGGGCGCTGACTGTGGATCCAATTAAAATGAAATCATTGACAACTTCACTGTTCTCCATTTATCATGATGTTGCTTATTGGCCCAGTGTGAGGATTTTGTTTCCTTTATGTTGATGTGTAATCCATACTGAAGTCTATAGTCCTTGATCTTCATCAGTAAATGCTTCAAGTCCTCTTCACTTTCATCAAGCAGGGTTGTGTCATCTGCATATCACAGGTTGTTTATGAGTCTTCCACCAAACATGATGCCATGTTCTTCTTCTTATAGTCTAGATTCTCAGATTATTTGCTCAGCATGCAGATTGAATAAGTATGGTGAAAGGATACAAGCCTGATCCATACCTTTCCTGATTTTAAAACACGAAATATCCCCTTGTTCTGTTTGAACAACTGCCTCTTGGTCTATGTACAGTTACTACATGAGCAAAATTAAGTATTCTGGAATTCCTATTTTTCACAATATTATTCATAATTTGTTATGATCCACACACTTGAACGCCTTTGCATAGTCAATAAAACACAAGTAAACATCTTTCTAGTATTCTCTGCTTTCAGCCAAGATCCACCTGACATCCGCAGTGATATATATCCCTTGTTCTAAGTCCTCTTCTATTCGGCTTGAATTTCTGGTGGCTTCCTGTGTATGTACTGCTGCAACTGCTTTTAAACGATCTTCAGCAAAATTTTATTAGGGTGTGATAGTGATGACATTGTTTGATAATTTCCACATTCTGTTGAATCATTTCTTTGGAACGGGCAAAAATATGGTTTTCTTCTAGTCAGTTGCCCCAGTAGCTCTCTTCCAAATTTCTTGGCATTGGCGAGGGAGCATCTCCAGCACTGCATCTGCTTGTTGAAGCATCTCATTTGATATTCTGTCAATTCCTGGGGACTTGTTTTATGCCAGTACCTGCAGTGCAGCTTGGGCTTCTTCCTTCAGTACCATCCGTTCTTGACTATGTGCTACCTTCTGAAATGGTTGAATGCTGACAAATTCTTTTTGGTACAGTAATTCTTAGTATTCCTTCCATCTTCTTTAGATGTCTTCTGTGTCATTCAAGGTTTTCCCGTAGAATCCTTTAATATTGCAACTAAAGGCTTGAATTTTTTCTTCAGTTCTTTCAGCTTGAGAAAAGCTGAGCGTTGTTCTTCCCTTTTGGTTTTCTGAATCCAGGTCTTTGTAAATTTCATTATAATGCTTTAGTTTGCCTTCTTGAGCCACCTTTTGAAATCTTCTGTTCAGCTGTTTTACTTCATCATTTCTTCCACTCACCTTAGCTACTCTATTTTCAAAAGCAAGTTTCAGTGTCTCATCTGACATCTAATGCCTTCAATGTTGAGAGACAATTCTCCATGCATACCTCATGTTTCTGCAGGTTCCATATATCTGAGCAAAGATATTTATAGCAAAGTTAAGAATGTTTGTGTAAAGAAGCATTCAAGACTAGTAAAATTTAGAAACCCTCCTACCAGATACACGTCAGGATTACAAAAGTATATCCATTTTGCCTTTCCTAGAGATAATTGTTTATATTGCAGAGTAAAGATAAGATCTCTTTCTCTCTCATGAAGGGAGGACAGGCAGGTCATGAAAATGTTAATAAAATCAGTTTCCTGATTTTCGTGTTCCTCTCATTTAATCCACCCCACTGCCTATGCAACGAGGTGGATTGATACAGTGACTACAACAATAAGCTCAAGCATAACAATGATTGTAAAGATGGCACAAGACCAGGCAGTGTTTCGTTCTGTTGTGCATAGAGTTGCTATGAGTCGGAACTGACTCGATGGCACCTAATAACAACAACAACTACGTATACAGGTAATATATGTCCCTCATCCTATTACTCTATGGAGATTGATACTTAAGGAACCTTCTCTAAAGTATTGCTCTGGGGCTACGTTTTTTGTGAGTAATGGTGTTTATCTCTCACCCTAGGGTCTATGCCTTTTTGATATGTCTTCTGTCAGTGTGTGTAAGTTTGTGTTTGTGTATATGTATGAATATATACATATATGCTTTGTTAACTTAGTTGAGCCTAACCCAAGCCATGATCTTTTCAATCACCTCATATGTGTGTGATAGCTGGAAGAAATAATAAGAACTGATGCATTCAAATTGTGGTATTGGCAAAGAATATTGAATAGACTATGGACTGCCAGGTGAATGAACAAACTAGTTTTAAATGAAATACAACCAGATTATGCTCATTTGAAGTGAGGATTGTGCTTACTTTGGACTCATCATAAGGAAAGATCAATCAGTAGAAATGAATATCTCGTTTGTTAAAGTAGAGGGTAAGCAAAAACAAAAGAAACACTCAATGACATGGATTGACACAATATTCTGAACAATGGATTCAAACATAATAAAAATCATGAATATGGAACAGTACTGGGCAACAGGGTTTTGTTCTTGTATATATAAGGTTACCATGAGTCAGAGCCAACTACACAGCAACTAAGAACAACAAATATATGTATATGTATATTTATGTAGATAGATATGTTTATCTATACAAGGATCCCTGAGGACACAGTGATTAAGAGCTCGGCTGCTAACCAAAACGTTGGCAGTTCAAATCCACCAGGTGGCCCATGGAAACCTTATGGGACAATTCTACTCTGTCCTGTAGGGTTGCTATGAGTTGGAATCAACTTGACAGCAAAGGGTTTGTTTGTTTTTTGGTTTAGATAGGTAAACTACAATCTCTTAGCAATGGAATTAGGAGGATTATAATAATCGAAATGAAGTTTTGGTCTATAAAATTTGAGAAACTGGTCTGCTATGTGCTAGATAGCTAATTAAGATGAGACCCCACTACAAAAACAAAGGCTCGTACTTGTAAGTATGGAAGAGTTCACAGATTTATTATTAATTAGTAATAATTTCTTGGGCACACACTGTGTGCTTAAGATAAAAAAATAAAATAAAATAAAGATATAGTGTTAAAGTATGGTACTTGCCCCAAGGAACACTGACTTCTCCAAGTAGTACAGAGCTAAAACAGTCCTCAGTGAACAATGGTGGTACATATCTAAGTTGCAAGTTCTGGTGCAGGTGCTGCAGATTTTGGAAGTTTAGAAAAATGATTAATCATATGGGACAGGGTAAATGTGAAAGGCTTCACAAAGAAAATGAATTTACTGGGCTTTAAAGAAGATTTTAAGATTTATTATTATTATTTTAATATTCCAGGTGTTACCTTTATTTCAAAATGAAACAGAAATAAGACATGATTTTTGATATAACAGAACTCTTCCTAAAATCAAGAGTAAATTAGACCTTATAGAGGAGGGAATCAAGGTCCAGGGACATGTTTTTTTTTTTTTTTTTTTTCTGTTTGTTAAAGCATCATAACGTTTTCTAATACAAACTCATAGAAGCTAACCTAGGCTTCCTTTCAGTCCTATATAACTCACTCTTCTACCAAATATTTGAAATAAGGCTACTTTACTGATAAAAGATAAATCAAATACAAAATAGACACAATTGTTAGGCTTTAAGTTGAGCTATCTTGTCCATGTTAAGAATATGAAAACATAAATTTTTACATTATTAAAGCAGATAAGAATGAAACCTATTTTTTTTTGTTTTAATTTCCCACTAGTCAGAGCTGAATCTAGGTGTCATATATCATCAATGTTTTCGATATTGTTTCCATCAAGTTGATTCCAACTCATGGAGACCCCATGTGTGTCAGAATAGCATTTTCAGTGGTTGATTTTTCAGAAGTAGATTGCTAGGCCTTTCTTCCTAAGGTTAAGTTTTGACTGAATTAAACTTTTAATTTCTGCTCTAACTAAATATTTTACAATGATTTAGATTACCAAGTTAATATTTTTCTAGAAGTATTATACTACTCTATGCAGTTAGCACTAACTTGAGCCTAGATAGACACACTATGGAGTAGCAGGCAGTTTATGCATATTATAATATGTGAAAATTCAAATAAGTTTGGGCTTGAGCAGCTCTGATTCACGCACTGGAAACTACCTATTCTTCAGGATATGAATCATTCCCCTGCTTAAAACTTTTCAATAGATACTCACATTATATCTACAAGTAAAGCCAACAAAATTGTTCTCTGAAGATCGTGAAAACATCTGCATAATTTGTCCTCTACTTATGTACTTCCCATCCTTGTTCATTAAGTTTCAGTCACACTGACCTTTGGACTTTTTTAAGAAAATATCAAACTCTCTCTTACTTCAATCCATTTGCATTTGTTATTCTCTTTGCCTAGAAAGTTCTTTCTCTAGCTTCTGTTAAGATAGGTTCCCTTCGTTCATTGAGGTCTCTGGTGACATTTAAGACCTAATTGTGAACACAAACACACACGCACAGTGTTTTTATTTTCACCGATTATGGTGAAAATATATTCTTAGAGATATTATCTTTAAATATTACTTCTTCCATATTTTTATTTAATTCTTTTCATTGCAACTGTGAAGTGCCAGGTGATCTTATCATTCATACTATATTTTTCTATTTTCTAACATTAGTTATTTCAACAGAGAAATTTAATAGGGGGAGCTAGGTGAACCCAAGCCCGTTGCTGTTGAGTCTATTCTGACTCATAGCGACCCTATAGGACAGAGTAGACCTGCCCCACAGGGTTTCCAAGGAGTGCCTGGTGGATTAAAATGCTGACCTTTTGGTTAGCAGCCAAACTCTTAACCACTGCACTACCAGGGCTTCCTGGGGAGCTCGTCACCAAAATAATAGAAGAGCTGAAGGAGCAAATTGGCAAAAATAAACAGATTAGGAGCTAAAGGAAGACAGACTCTTCTACCATTAAGGCTAACGGATAAAGGCAGGAGGTGATATTACCTCCAGGCGGCCTGCTTGTAATCTTAGAGCAGGTACCATCCAGAAGGAGATGAAGCCACCTAGGCAGTTGTCCATCAGATGCTAGGAACACAGAGGAACAGAGGGCCTGCAGGAGACAGCTGGAGCCATAGAGAAGATGCGGCTCCAGCACCATACTCCACTTGAAACATGGAGCCAGGAAGAGAAATAGCACTGCTGCTCTCTCCTATGACCCTTCTCCAGTTTCCTGCCAGTGTTTTCTATTGGCCAGCTTCAAGGCAGTGTTGGAAATCTAATTAGTAGTGGTTATGTCTTTGTATTACAAGAGCTAACAGCAATACAAACAGCAGAGAAAGTTTAGGAATGGAATTGAGGGGAAACAGGCAAATTGACTGGTTCACCTCCTACAAACTCTTTGATTATTTCAAATCTGTATAATAGTTGTATAGATGTATAACAATACCTGATAAAGACAACACAAAAATGTAAACTGTTTAGCACAATGCCTGGCATATTGTGACTTTAGGGGGAAATGCTTATTCTCCTCTTTATTCCTGCCTTTGGCAGAAAGGGAGAAAACTTCTTCCACAACTTGTTTGTAGCACAATTGCTTTTCACCAAGGCAGTAGGAGTGTTAATCTGATTGGTCTCAACCTGACATTCATTGGGCTGTTTGCAGTGTCTGGAACATTTATCCCCTTCTTCATTACTAATTTCACAAATATATAAAAAGGGCTCTGGCATTCTTGTTTGCATATCACACAAGCATACCTGGGTAGGGTCTAGTTTGTAGGCTAGATACTCAGTTTTGCTGTCTTCTTCATTGTAGTGCCTGGACCTCTTCAGACCCAGTTTTCCCAGAGGTACACCTGAGATTGAAAGATTCAGTATTGAGTATTACCTTGTTCTGGAGGTGATGCCACTTCATACCTTCAGCTAAGCCTTTAAGATTTGTTCTTCACTCCAGCATGTAAAAGAAAACCTTGCAGTTGGCATTTTAAGCTGCATGCACAAATTAATAAAATTACTACTTGCTTCCCAGTTGGCTAAACAGCCTCATGTATATGTTTCTTCAGCCAGAACCCTGGTGTGTAAGAGAAAGGAGTGCTTGGCCTTGAGCTGCTAACAGTAAGTGCTAAATAAATGGTAGTTGTTTTGTTGTTGTTGAAACAGCATGCTATCACAAGTTGGAGCAGGGAGAGTAAAATGAAGATTATACAAATAATTCATATCTTTTTCCAAATTTTCATGACACATGCATATTTAAATATACAAAGGCAGTATCTCCAACGCTAACATTAAATGAAATTACTTAGAGGAATGGTAAAAACTGTTTAATTTTTAAGATGAAAATCTTCTGAATATTACCTTGAATTATAAATGTTTATCCACTCTGTGATGCTTCTTCTCAAAGAGAAAGATTGGAGGTTATTTTAAGAAACAAAAATAATGGCAAAGAATACCATAGAAACTGCACATAGCAACGAGGAAAAAATGGTGATTGAACAATGCTGAAAAATACAGAGATAAAAGCAAAGATCATGCACATGGCACATTTACATAATGCTATTATCAGAGCGAGGTTATAAATCTGAGAAACTAACATGATGTGGTTAAAAGAATTAAATTTAATTCAGAGTAAAATAGATATAGGTACAGGAAAAACTGCTTTCCTACACCTGAAGTATTGGTAAGCTTCCCTTTCTAGTTTCTCCACAAGGTAGGAGTAATTTCTAGTAAAACTGTTCAAAGATCTAAGATATTCTGTAAGTCACATTTTACTAAAAAGAAGTTGATTCACTCTCTTTATTTCTCTCCATGTGGCAGGGGCTCCCAGAAGCTGACCTGGTCTAGCATTATTTTATTTTAACAATTCTTCTGTACAGGAAGCAAAGATAAGTAAGTTGAGCCAGGGACTATTATAACCAAACCAGCTACCTTACTTTCCTCTATGTATAGGAAAACATTGGAGGTCGGCCCCTGCTCCATGTAATTATTTTGATTCCTTTGGATACAAGTATTTCCATACCCAAGCCTCTCATTTCTGCTGCTTTATAGCGGTGCTTTAGTCATGTACTCATAAATCTTCTCCGGAGTTTGTTTTAAATCATTCTTTTTAATCCTTTAAATCTCTACATCTGGTATGAAAGATTAACCAATAATGTGTTTGTGTCACATAAATTATATTCAAATGTTGGTAAATTAATTTGAAATTCTCTATCAGAGATACTGGATCTACTCAAAACACACAGCAAATCTCAAAATGAAACGTAACATATATTTTAAGTATTTTTTCTAAATATGAGTTTTAAAAATTCTAAATTTAAATCTCACGTATATAAACCAAATGTGTAGGACATTGCCGAGTGGATTACAAAAGCCAGCTTCTCTTCTTAGAGACTGAAGTAGACTACATTTTCAGCCTTCCTTTTTTGCTGCTAGATTTGGTCATATGATGATAGCAGACAATGGAATATGCATAAAATGATGTGTGCTGCCTCAAGATCTGCCCATAAACCCCTCCCACATAGGATTTACTGAAGTACTTTCTATTTTCAGCTGGCTGGAATGAAGAACGCCCCCATAGATAACTTAGAGGTGTGTGTTGAAGATGGTAGAGCCACAATATGAAACAAGCTGGACTTATTAAACCATTTGAAGAAGACTTACCCACTAATTAGGAATTACCATTTTGGATTTCATGTGTTGTACTAATAGATACACTTTATGTTACTACCTTGTTAAGCAATTGCATTTTGGAGGTTTGTTTTTCTTCATAGCATTACTATAATAAAGGTAATAAAGGAAAAATAAAATAAATCAAAATTTTTTTTTTATAATTTTTCTTGTGCTGTACGTGAAAGCTTACAAATCAAGTCAGTTTCTCACACAAAAACTTACAAACACCTTGCTACATAATCCCAATTACTGTCCCCCTAATGAGACACCCCTGTCCCTCCCTCTACACTCTCTTCTCATGTCCATTTCGCCAGCTTCTAACCCCCTCTACTCTCTCATCTCCCTGCCAGGTAAGAGATGCCAACATAGTCTCAAGTGTCCACCTGATCCAAGAAGCTCACTCCTCACCAGCATCCCTCTTCAACCCATTGTCCAGCCCAATCCATGTCTGAAGAGTTGGCTTTGGGAATGGTTCCTGTCCTGGGTCAACAGAAGGTTTGGGGACCATGACCACCGGGGTCCTACTAGTCTCAGTCAGTCCGTTAAGTCTGATCTTTTTATGAGAATTTGGGGTCTGTATCCCACTGCTCTCCTGCTCCTTCAGTGTTCTCTGTTGCGTTCCCTGTCAGGGCAGTCATCGGTTGTGGCCGGGCGCCATCTAGTTCTTCTGGACTCAGGATGATGTAGACTCTGGGTTCATGTAGCCCTTTCTGTCTCTTGGGCTCACAATTACCTTGTGTCCTTGGTGTTCTTCTTTCTCCTTTGATCCAGGTGGGTTGAGGCTCATTGATGCATCTTAGATGGCTGCTTGCTAGCGTTTAAGACCCCAGATGCCACTCTCCAAAGTGGGATGCAGAATGTTTTCCTAATAGATTTTATTATGCCAATTGAGTTAGGTGTCCCCTGAAACCATGGTCCCCAAACCCCTGCCCCTCCTGCGCTGCCCTTCAAAACATTCAGTTTATTCAGGCAACTTCTTTGCTTTTGGTTTAGTCCAACTGTGCTGACCTCCCCTGGACTGTGTGCTGTCTTTCCCTTCTTATCTACTATCTACTTAGTGAATGCCGCTCTCCCACCCTCCCTCCCTCCCCCATCTCGTAACCACAAAAGAATGTTTTCTTCTCAGTTTAAACTATTTCTCAAGTTCTTATAATAGTGGTCTTATACAATATTTGTCCTTTTGCAACTAATTTCACTCAGCATAATGCTTTCCAGGTTCCTCTATGTTTTGAAATGTTTCACAGATTCCTCAGTGTTCCTTATTGATGTGTAGTATTCCATTGTGTGAATATACCATAATTTATTTATCCATTCATCCATTGATGGGCACCTTGGTTGCTTCCATCTCTTTGCTGTTGTAAACAGTGCTGCAATAAACATGGGTGTGCGTATATCTGTTCGTGTAAAGGTTCTTATTCCTCTAGGATATATTCCAAGGAGTGGGATTGCTGGATCGTATGGTAGTTCTATTTATAGGTTTTTAAGGAAGCACCAAATCGATTTCCAAAGTGGTTGTACCATTTGACATTCCCACCAGCAGTGTATAAGTATTCCAATCTCTCCAACATTTATTCTTTTGTGTTTTTTGGATTAATGCCAGCCTTGTTGGAGTGAGATGAAATCTCACCGTAGTTTTGATCTGCATTTCTCTAATGGCTAATGATCATGAGCATTTCCTCATGTATCTGTTAGCTACCTGAATGTCTTCTTTAGTGAAGTGTCTATTCATATCTTTTGCCCACTTTTTAATTGGGTTATTTGTCTTTTTGTAGTTGAGTTTTTGCAGTATTGTGTAGATTTTAGAGATCAGGCGCTGATCGGAAATGTCATAGCTAAAAACTTTTTCCCTGTCTGTAGGTAGTCTTTTTACTCTTTTGGTGAAGTCTTTGGATAAGCATAGGTGTTCGATTTTTAGGACCTCCCAGTTATCTGGTTTCTGCATCAATTGATAATATCATGTGGTTTTTGTCTTTTGTTTTATTTATATGCGGGATTACTTTAATTGTTTTTCTAATATTGAACCAACCTTGCAACCTGGTATAAATCCCACTTGGTCATGGTGAATTATTTTTTGATATGTTGTTGAATTCTAATGGCTAGAATTTTGTTGAGGATTTTTGCATCTATGTTCATGAGGGATATAGGTATCTAATTCTCTGTTTTTGTGCTGTCTTTACCTCGTTTTGGTATCAGGGATATGCTGGCTTCATAGAATGAATTAGGTAATATTCCATCCTTTGCTATACTTTGAAATACCTTTAGTAGTAGCGGTGTTAACTCTTCTCTGAACGTTTGGTAGAACTCTGCAGGGAAGCTGTCCGGGCCAAGGCCTTTTTTTTTTGTTGTTGGGAGTTTTTTGATTACCTTTACCATCTCTTTTTTTGTTATGGGTCTATTTAGTTGTTCTACTTCTGATTGTGTTAGTTTAGGTAGGTACTGTGCTTCTAGGAATTGATCCATTTCTTCTAGGTTTTCAAATTTGTTAGAGTACAATTTATTGTCGTAATCTTATATGACTCTTTTAATTTCAGCTGGGTCTGTTGTGATACGGCCCATCTCATTTCTTATTCAGTTATTTGTTTCCTTTCCTGTATTTCTTTAGTCAGTCTGGCCAAGTTTATCAATTTCGTTAATTTTTTCAAAGAACCAGCTTTTGGGTTTGTTAATTCTTTCAATTGTTTTTCTGTTCTCTAATTCATAGTTCAGCTCTAATTTTTATTATTTGTTTTCTTCTGGTGCCCGATGGATTCTTTTTGTGGCTCGCTTTCTATTTGTTCAAGTTGTAGGGACAGTTCTCTGATTTTGGCTCTTTCTCTTTATGTATGTGTGCATTTATCGATATAAATTGGCCTCTGAGCACTGCTTTTGCTGTGTCCCAGAGGTTTTGACAGGAAGTGTTTTCAGTCTCATTGCATTCTATGAATTTCTTTATTCCTTCCTTAATGTATTCTGTAACCCAGTGTTTTTTGAGCAGGGTATTGTTCAGTTTCCAAGTATTTGATTTCTTTTCCCTGATTTTTCTGTTATTGATTTCTACTTTTATGGCCTCATGGTCTGAAGAAGATGCTTTGTAATAATTTGATGTTTTGGATTCTGCCAAGGTTTGTTTTATGACCTAATATGTGATCTATTCTAGAGAATATTCCATGTGCGCTAGAAAAAAAAGTATACTTTGCAGCTGTTGGGTGGAGTGTTCTGTATAAGTCAATGAGGTCAAGTTGGTTGACTGTAGTAATTAGGTCTTCTGTGTCTCTGTTGAGCTTCTTACTCGATGTCCTGTCCTTCTCTGAAAGTGGTGTGTTTAAATCTCCTACTATAATTGTGATGGTGACTATCTCACTTTTCAATTCTATTAACATTTGTTTTATGTATCTTGCAGCCCTGTCATTAGGTGCATAAATATTTAATATGGTTTTGTCTTCCTGGTAAATTGTTCCTTTAATCATTATGTAGTGTCCTTCTTTATCGTTTGTGGTGGATTTAACTTTAAAGTCTATTTTGTCAGAAATTAATATTGCCACTCCTGCTCTTTTTTGCTTGTTGTTTGCTCGATATATTTTTTTTCATCCTTTGAGTTTTAGTTTGTTTGTGTCTCTAAGTCTAAGGTGTATCTCTTGTAGGCAGCATATAGACGTATCGTGTTTCTTTATCCAGTCTGAGACTCTCTGTTTCTTTCTTGGTGCATTTAGTCCATTTACATTCAGTGTAATTATAGACAAGTATGAGTTTAGTGCTGTCATTTTGATGCCTTTTTAGTGTGTTGTTGACAATTTCATTTTTCCACTTACTTTTTTGTGCTGAGAAGTTTTTCTTTGTAAATTGTGTGTTCCTCATTTTCATAGTAGTTGAATTTATTTTTGCTGAGTCTTTATCTTGGTTTTTATGTTGAAGTATGGAATTGTTAGACCCCTTTGTGGTTACCTTAATATTTACCTGCATTTTTCTAAGTACAAACCTAACATGTATCATCCTATATCACCTTGTTTTCCTCTCCATATGGAAGATCTATGCCTCCTGTATTTAGTCTCTCTTTTTGGATTATTGTAATCTTTTACATAATTACTTCAATGATTCCCTGCTTTGAGCATTTTTTTTTTAATTAATGTCATTTTGTTTTTGTGATTTCCCTGTTTGAGTTGATATCCGGATGTTCTGTTCTGTGACCTTGTGTTGTGTTGGTATCTGATATTATTGATTTTCTGATCAAAGAATTACCTTTAGTAATTCTTGTAGCTTTTCTTTGGTTTTTGCAAATACTCTAAGCTTGTGTTTATCTGTAAATGTCTTAATTTCACCTTCATATTGGAGAGAGAGTTTTGCTGGATATATGATTCTTGGCTGGCAGTTTTTCTCCTTCAGTGCTCTATATATGTCATCCCATTGCCTTCTTGCCCGTGTAATTCTGCAGAGTAGTCTGAACTTATTCGTATTGATTCTCCATTGTAAGAGACCTTTCTTTTCTCCCTGGCTGCTTTTAAAATTTTCTCTTTATCTTTGGTTTTGGCAAGTTTGATGATAATATGCCTTGGTGATTTTCTTTTCAGATCTATCTTGTATGGTGTTTGATGAGCATCTTGGATAGATATCCTTTCATCTTTCATGATGCCAGGGAAATTTTCTGCCAAGAGATCTTCAACTATTCTCTCTGTAATTTCTGTTATCCCTCCCTGTTCTGGAACTCCAGTCGCATGCAGGTTATTCTTTTTGATAGAGTCCCACATGATTCTAAGGGATTCTTCATTTTTTTAAATTCTTTTATCTGATTTTTCTTCAACTATATTGGTGTCATTGGCTTATCCTCTTACTCCCCCACTCTGCATTCCAATTCCTCGATTCTGCTACTCTGATTTCCTATCCAGTTGTCTACTTCTGTAATTTTATTGTTAATCTTTTGGATTTCTGAGTGCTGTCTCTCTATGGATTCTAGAAGCTTATTAATTTTTTCACTATGTTCTTAAGTAATCTTTTTGATTTCTTCAACTGCTTTATCAGTGTGTTCCTTGGCTTTTTCTGTAGATTGCCTTATTTCATTTCTGAGGTCATCCCTGATGCCTTGAAGCATTCTGTATATTAGTTTTTTATATTCTACTCTTGGCAAATCCAGGATTTTATCTTCATTTGGGGAAGATTTTGATTCTTTAATTTGGGGATTTGTAGAAGCAATCATGGTCTGCTTCTTTATGTGATTTGATATCAACTGCTGTCTCCAAGCTATCTATAAGATATTGTAATGATTTATTTTATATTTTGTCACTGAGTCTTAGCTTCTTGTTTTGTTTCAATATACACAGATGGGCTACTAGATTGCACTATCTTGATTGTTGTAGCCTTTGAATCACTTATATCCTATTATCAGCTGGTTTAATCTGTTACCAGATATATGAGCCTATGAGTCCATTCACTATTTTTGAATAGAGTCAGATTAGGTGTGCTGATTGTGGGTCACCTAGTTGTGGTGTAGGCTGTCACCTATTAACTTAGAGGAGTAGTGGTGATGGTTGTATGCACCAGATTCTAGTAGCAGCAGTGGGTCACACTCCAAGAAGGGCAGGATGCTTACAGCCTTCCCCCACATACCAGTGAGGTAGGAGTGTCTCTGTTCCCAGAGCACTTTGGTGGGTGGGCTCTGCTGCTGTACCTTAGGCACCCAATGCGTGTATCTCTAAAGATTGGTAGGAAACACTATCCTCAAACCCCTTTAGCAGGTGGGTAGGTGGTGTGGGTGCAGCTTCAGCCCTCAGTTCCCTGTTGTGGATCAGTGAGGGCTCTGTTTAATAGGTAGAGAGGTATCAGACCTTGAAAACTTGTCTTTCCACTGCTCCACTAAAACAATTACAGTCAGATCTCTATCAGAATTGCCTTTGCATTATAATAACCACCTGGTTCCCTGTAGGGATGAAAGCCAGAGGCTGTGGATCTCTTTTGCTTGGCTGGAGCTGGTTGTGTATTATCATTCCAGCTTAGGAAAGTCAGGGAAGGATTTTTCTCTCCTGGATTGTCAATTTCTGCTTCTTTTAGGCCAGGAGAATGGGTTAGAAAAAAAAAAAACCCACAGAGCACTTCAGTCCCTGGCCCAGGAAATTCCAGTGTTAATGAAGCTGTCTGGAGCAGCGGAGGAAGGGATCAGAAAGGAGAGAGTAGCTTGGCAATATAGACAAAGTTACTCATCTTGTTTGGTGAAGACAGTTTTGTCTGAGATTCCAGAGGGGCGTGAAGCCTGTGTGTGCTGGCTGGGTTGAGATTGCCCCTGAGGGTCAGTCCTGCATCCCTGTCCTGTGCTTGTGCCATCTCAGGAAGCTGTGATCAGCTCCTCTGCTCCTAGTCCAAAGTCCAGCACCAAGGTTTTCTGGATGGGATGCTGCGCTCCAGGTTCCAAAACCAGTCGCTGCTTTCCCATGATTTCTCCTTCTCCTGTCAGCTGCGTCAGTGTGCAGCTTGCATGAGCTGGCTGGGTTTCTGACCGAGGTTACTCCAGGGGGTTAGCGCTGCTTCCCATGCTTGCACCGTCTCAGGAAGCCATGATCTGCTCCTCTGAGGTTAGTCCAAAGCACAGTACCAAGGTTTTCTGACTGGGACACTGGCTCCAGGGTCCGAAATCAGTCTCTGCTTCCCTGTGGGTTCTCATTCTCCTGTGAGCCGCGTCAGTGTGCAGCCTGCTTGGATTGGCTGAGTCTCTGCCGAGGTTACTGCAGGGGGTTAGGGGATAGGGCTGCGTCCTGTGCTTGCCCCATCTCAGTAAGCCACGATCAGCCCAACCACTCTGGCACCAGGGAACCGTGAGGGCTCAAGGCTGTGGCGGGGAATGTCAGTTCCAGAAGCAGTCGCTGCTTCACTGCACAGCTTTTTGCTTCCCTGTCACTCAGGCCAATTCCTTAGTTCTGTGTTTGATGGTCAGGGTTCATAGATTGTCATGTATGTGATCAATTCACTTGTTTTTCTGAGTCTTTGTTGGAAGAGGGATCCACAGTAGCTTCTACCTAGTCAGCCGTCTTGGCTCTGCCTCCCTTTTTAAATTTTTTGTTGTTGTTGTTTTAAGTTAATTTAAGTGCTATGACTATATCTACACAGACCCCAAACCATGCTTTCTGCTTTCTTACTTCTAATTGTCCACTCCAGCAATTGCTACCACCTGCTTTCCCCACAAATACACACAGATACATTGGGTTTCTGTCAGAAAAGGATGGCAGAAACAGAAACTTTAAGAGCAGAAATCACATGTACTTAACAATGATGGAAATAAAAACAATAATGATGGTGATAATAATGATGATGATTAGCAGTTAAAGGGTTTTGTTTATTCCAGTCATTATTTTAAGTACTTTTCCAACATTGACTGATGTAATACTCACAGCACTACTATAAGTAAGCTCTACTTCTATTTCCATGTACAGTTGTCTATAACTAGCTTTTGTTCTTTTTTTTTTATTTGAGCAAGCACTGTATAATATTTGTGCTGTAGACTAGACTAGACGCATTAAGCAGCACCACGTATGAGCCATAGGCCAGGAGTTCAGATGCCATGAATTATCAAAGCTGTCAACCAACCTCATAACTTAGATGTCACCTCAGATGAAGAAGAGGATAAAAGAAGAAATGATCCATTGATAATACCTTGAAGTGTTGCCACCTGATGTGACCAAGAAATCACAGAATCATAATTAAAGTAGAAATTTATAACATCATATTTCTAACGATGTTGTTTTTTTAAATGACCCACCAAAAAACCCAGTGCAAATACATTAAGTTAGTTATCATGGCCTGCAATGGTTATGACTCTAGAAGTAGAGTAAGAATAATGACTGCTGTAGGTGTCATAAACACCAGATCTACAAAGGACAGGAGGACCAGGAGTATAGGATACACAGTAAAAAGAACTTTGCATGTGGCTCAGTATAGCCAAGATTAGGGAGACAATTGTTTTAATCAATTTGCTAAGTCTTTTCTATATTTTATTAGAAAAACATAGACATGGAATACCACTGTATTCTATTTTACCAAATTGTCATTTCCATAGCTTAGAAAATTCTATAGAACATGCAAGTTAGGGTTTTTTTTTTTTTTCTCTCTTCATCAAACCATGGTCTTACTTGTGCACTAGGATTCACCCAAATTGATAGACTCCCATATAATAGCTTGAGGTTGCTTTCTTCTCTCTCAACCATTCACAGTAGAGTTGATCATGCTGTGATGTTTAGAACAGAAGGCCCCTTTGGTCTCTTCCTTAAACTATGTGTGTACCTCATATTTATGTCTTTCAAATAAAATATGGGAAGGGCTTAGAACAATGTTTAAAACAGTGTCCTCTCAACTCTTACCTCTATGGAGCCACTTAGAAAGTAGGTTTTCTTCTTATTTACTGATTAATCTATATTCTTAGTTCTCCTCTAAATTGTAGATGTGATATTTAAGAAACTAACAACAACCTTTATATTCTTACTCCATTTCTAGTCATAACCACTGTAAGCCTATATATTGAGAGTAACATTTATCATTGATTTTAAGCCAAATGGTTCCAGCTTGATTTATAGAAATTCCTTTCTCATTAAAATTCAAATAACCCAGCCTACATGATGCAGATGCCCAGAAAAGTAGTTCATTTCACCAGTTAACATTAGGTTGCAAAATTTTTATTTCATTTAATCTAAATTAATCATGATGCACAAAGACTCATCAGGAGTGTTACAGTGATGATAATGGTATATTGAAAAACGTGTTCATACTTTCTAAGGGATGAAGGATAGGATGCTAAGTTGTTATGCTTAAAAATGAAGAACAACTTTAAGAATGAAGTATTTAAGCTTTGGAAATATAATCAATTCAAAGATAATCACAGCATTACTACTCAGAGTACTACTTTTTGAGAGTAAATATGGCCCACCATACAAATTGCATTCTGAGTACATAATAATTTAACACACTTGCTTAAATTCTCTCACTTTACTATTGAGAAATAACAGGAACTAATTAAGCATAGAACTTTTTTAATTAAATTTTTATTGTGCTTTAAGTGAAAGTTTACAAATCAAGTCAGTTTCTCATACAAAAATTTATACACACCTTGATATATACTCCCAGTTGCTCTCCCCGTAATGAGACAACCCGCTCCTTCCCTCCACTCTCTCTTTTTGTGTCCTTTCTGTAAGCTTCTGACCCCCTCTGCCCTCTCATCTCCCCTCCAGATAGGAGATGCCAACATAGTCTCAAGTGTCTACTTGATCCAAGAAGCTCATTCTTCACCAGCATCTTTTTCTGTCCTATTGTCCAGTCTAATCCCTGTCTGAAGAGTTGGCTTTGGAAATGGTTCCTGTCTTCGGCCAACAGAAGGTCTGGGGGCCATGACCACTGCGGTCCGTCTAGTCTCAGTCAGACCATTAAGTTTGGTCTTTTTATGAGAATTTGGGGTCTGCATCCCACTGTTCTCCTGCTCCTTCAGGGGTTCTCTGTTGTGTTCCCTGTCAGGGCAGTCATTGGTTGTAGCTGGACACGATCTAGTTCTTCTGGTCTCAGGCTGATGTAGTCTCTGGTTTATGTGGCCCCTTCTGTCTCTTGGGGTCATAATTACCTTGTGTCCTTGGTTTTTTTGGGCCTTGGCGTCCTTCATTCTCCTTTGGTCCAGTGGGTTGAGACCAATTGATGCATCTTAGATGGCTGTTTGCTAACGATTAAGATCCCAGATGCCACTCTCCCAAGTGGTATGCAGAATGTTTTCTTGATAGATTTCATTATGCCAATTGACTTAGGTGTCCCCTGAAACCATAGTCCCCAACCCCTCAACCCTGCTATGTAAGCATAAAACTTTTGTGGTACATGTGTGTGTAGTGTGTATGTGTATTTCAACTTAAATTTGAAATAATTCTACAGTAGGTAAATACCTTGTAGGTAACTACAGAGATGATACAAAGGAAAGAAAGAAGAAAGAAAGGAAGACAAGGTGAATACAGCCTTCAAAATACTGACAAACAATCCATTGTACAAAAGACCTACTTCATGAGATAGAGGGAGTTTTTAGAAAGAATTAATTTATAGTCTTATTAAAGAGAACTTGTAATTCAGGAAACAAGAGCTAAAAGGTGAAATATGATCACAGAAGAAAATGACAGAGCATTTTATAAAGGAAATACCTTGCATAGAAAATAATCAATTATTTTAAAAAAGCAGAAGTTAGAATGAATACTGGAGTGATGTGGAAAGCAGGTGTGAAAAAAAAAAAATCACAGCTGATAGTAAAAAGAATATTATTTGGTGCCAGAAGTCATGAAGCGATGTCTACAAGATTTGAAGGAAAACATTGTAAATTCTGAGCTATATACCCAGGATATTGTGCTTCACGTATAAAGGCATCATTAAGACATATTTAGTTTGCAAGAATAGAGGAGCTATAACTCCTCATTAATATTAATATCTAGGTATCCAGGAGATGACTCAAAATATAACATTCATCAATGAGGAAGACAATAGAGAGCTTAATGGTAGAATTCCCAACATTAAAAAAACTCAGATAATTAATACAAGGTAAACATGCCTATTCCATCTCTCCTCCCAGTAAAATTTCCAAGTGCACTTGAGATCTTCTGTGCTTCATGGCTTACGTGTAAGTTTCTTCATTCCTAAAATAGAATGAAAGTAGAGAAAATCCCTCTTCATTATTTTTTTTTCTCCTCTGCATCTCTTTATCTTCAGACATAGTTGTGATACGTGGAATTTCTCCAGCTAATTTGCTCCCAGTCTGAGGTTAAAGCTAACACTAGTCCTTGATGACATCCTTGAGACTGATGTTCACCATAATGTCCTTGGACCCTGCATCATCTGTAAGCTTTTGTAGTGGAAGATGAATTTCCTAAGTATTTAAGGCAATTTGAGTAAGATTTTATAAACTTACTTCCAAAAGCATCCTACCTGATAACATGTGGGGTGAAAGGAGTAATAGAGATAAGTATAGACACTAAAATAGAGACCTAAGTAAATAACTGTGATCATTATATGAGGAAATGATGATATAGTTTATTTTTCTGAAAAGATAAGTTACATAATTAAAAAAATAATAAGCAAAATTACTTATGTTTAGTGAATTGCCTTAAGAATATGGGTAGATAGATTGAAAAAAGTGTTCATTAGTTGGTCGGTGTCCTCACTGTTCACAGCAGGCAATTACCAGATACTTTCTTTATTCTTCCTTCCGAAGGTAATAAACTTTAAAAGACAGGTTTAAGTTATAGTTTAAAAAAATAAAAGTTACTTCAAAGTGAATAAAAACAGATTAAAATTTTATGAAGAAACAGACCATACAGCGAAAAAAAAAATAGGAGAAAAAAAAGAGAAAAGGCGAGAATAAGGAAGCATTGACAAAACATCACATTCCATGAGACACATAAGACCAGACAGACATACTATGAGAGGAAGATGGCGCTGGTCCGCTGCCTGCTGCTTGCATGGGCTTGGGTGGATCACTTAACGTTTCTTGGGCCTCAGTATCTATCTTATAATGTTGTAATGAAAGTTAAATGAGTTAAAACATATAACGATTAAAATGATGGCTGAAACACAGGAACTTTCCATGAAAGTTAATTATTAGTCTTATTGTGGTTTGTAATAAAAAAGGAATATCGATTATGATTTGTTCTTGTATGGCAAGCCTCCATATTATAAAGATGTTCATTTTCACTAAACTACTCTCTTAATTCAATATAATTTCAATCAAAATTTTAGCAGATTTTATATATATTTCTATACATTTTATATATATATATTGTTTTTATGTATATTTATTTATATATTTGATAAAACTTAGATCTATTTCTGGTTATACTTATAGGCTGTTACCAAACCATTTTAATTATTACAGCAGTTCTATAGTAGTAGAAGAAAAGAAAGCATTACATAGCAATGGAGAAAATACAGATTTTTTTCAATGAATAATACCATTGGGTAAATCACTCGGAAAACAAATATCTTACCTGGATTATAACAACACCTCCTAACTTCTCTCCTTACTTTCACCCCCATGAACCCTTGAATTATTTCTAACACAGGGTCAGGTCATGTTACCCCTTTGTTCAAAACTCTGTTGTTGACCCATCTCACATTGAGCGTAAAGCATACCAAACTCTATGATTCAATCCCCCTTCTTCTTTGACATTATCCTCTCTTTGCTCCAATATTCGTAGTGATCATTGGTCACTAGGAGTTGGAATTGGCTCAAGGGCACTGGTTTTCTTTTTTTTTTTTTTTATCTTCT
This sequence comes from Elephas maximus indicus, assembly GCF_024166365.1. NCBI lineage: Eukaryota > Metazoa > Chordata > Mammalia > Proboscidea > Elephantidae > Elephas > Elephas maximus. The sequence continues at coordinate 57,641,144 of NC_064823.1, read as the reverse complement.
TGCTCACCAACTCCTGCTCACTCTACACATCAGGCCTGATTTCAGATTCCTTCTACTTTTTCTTTCTGCATGAACTATCCTCTCTCAAAACAAAAGCAATCCAATCCCTCACCACTTTAAAGTTTTGTACAATCTTATTCAGTAAGCTAATGGAAAAACCCTCAATAGTAATAACTGTTATCTCATCAATGCTTGTAAATTTAAATATATGTATAAGTATATATATACACATATATACCTATACACATACACACACATACATACATATGTGTATATATATGTGTGTGTGTAAGTGTATATATATTTATATATGACTACATATGTACATATGTGTCTGACAGTTTGTCATACTGTGGGGCCTTGCATGTTGCTGTGATGCTGGAAGCAATGCCACTGGTATTCAAATTCCAGCAGGGTCACCCATGGCAGGCAGGTTTCAGCTGGGCTTTCAGACTAAGAGAGACAGGGAAGAAGGACCCAGCAGTCTACTTCTGAAAAGCATTAGCCAGTGAGAACCTTATGAATAGCAACAGAACGTTGTCTGATATAGTGTCAGAAGATGAGCCCCTCAGGTTGGAAGGCACTCAAAAGACGACTGGGGAAGAGTTCCTTCCTCAAAGTAGAGTTAACCTTAAGGATGTGGATGCAGTCAACTTTTTGGGACCTTCATTTGCTGATGTGCCATTACTCAAAATGAAAAGAAACAGCTACAAACATCCATTAATAATAGGAATATGGAATGTACAAAGAGCAGCTCTAGAAAAATTGGAAATTATAAAAAATTAAATGGAACGCAGAAACATCGATAACCTAGGCATTAGTGTGCTGAAGTGGACTGGTATTTGCCACTTTGAATCAGACAATCATACGGTCTACTATGCCAGGAATGACAACTTGAAGAGGAATAGCATTGCATTCATTGTCAAAAAGAACATTTCAAGATCTATCCGGAAGTACAACTTCATTAGTGATAGGATAATATCCATATCCCTACAGGAAGACCGGTTAATACGGCTATTACTGAAATTTATGCACCAACCACTAAGGACAAAGATGAAGAAATGGAAGCTTTTTATCAACTTCTGCAGTCTGAAATTGATCAAGTGTGCAATCAGGATGTACTGATAATTACTGGTGATTGGAATGCAAAAGTTGGAAACAAAGAAGAAGCATTGGTAGTTGGAAAATATGGTGTTGGTGATAGGAATGATGCTGGAGATGGCATGATAGAATATTGACAGAACAATTGACTTCAGTGCAAATACCTTTTCTCAACAACATAAACGGCACTACACACGTGGACCTCGCCAGATGGAATATACAGGAATCAAATCCACTACATCTTCGGAAAGAGATGATATAAAAGCTCAATGCCATCAGTCAGAACAAGACCAGGGGCCGACTATGGAACAGACCATCAATTGCTCATATGCAAGTTCAAGCTGAAAATAAAGAAAATTACAAGTCCAAGAGAGCTAAAATATGATCTTGAGTTTATATAATAAACATAAAAAAGTATATATAATTTCAAAACATATTTCTATTAATTGCAAAGCAAACACTTAAAACATGATGTGATGACACAAGAAATGAATTTTCATATTATTTTAATGGAGGTTTTTTATAAGTTTATCTACAAAAAAACCAAACCCATGGCCATCAAGTCGATTCCGACTCATATCTGATTGTTTTATTTCTATTTATAACTTTTACATATACTTAAATAATTGATTTTCCATTAAATTTGTGTGTGGGGGGTTGGTATTTGCTCATTTCAGCAATGATATTTTTTAGTGTCTCAGATCGAGTGTTTATCATACTGACAAAATATATAGAACAGTGTGCAAAGTTACATGGCAACATGTTTAGGGAAGACCACATTTGTATAACACATGTATTCCTTCTCTTAGCTCTCTTCTAGTAGGTGTAATTGTATATGAAAAAAATGTGTAGTCTACCACTACATATGAGGTTTCTTAGCATTCTTTCAGTGTCTTTAGGGGAATGTGTAATGGAAACAGTAGTTTTCATGAACAAAATGCTAAAGAAGTTTAAAACACTAGTATATTTTTATAGAATAGATTGGAAACGGAAGGAATTCTGGCAACAGACTTACCGTTTTTTCAGCGGTCTCCTTACTGTAACTTTCTCTGAAATCAGCCAGCTGCACACCATCTTCACAGGGGCCTGATTGAACAATGAGTGCTTCAAGACACCTGCTGCACACATCATGCTGTAGATAAAACCTAATTGATTGTAAACCCAAAAGCTCCAGCCCAAATGTTTTCACAAAGATTTTGCTTTTGCTGGCACAGTTGAGATTTTTGCACTTGCCTGATGTTGCAACTTCACAGCAGCCTGGTAACTATACACATCCAAACCACAAACTCACATATTAAAGGGAGCCAAACTCTCAAGCCAACCACGGTTATTCCCTTTTCTGTGTTGTAAGCAGTGCTGTTCTGTGGGGACATGGGACAAGCTAAAGTCCAAAAAGTTGGATTGAATAAATCCAGTAAGTTAATCAATTCATTTGTTCAATATTCTTTTTCTTCTATGTTTATTTATTTTTTCTTTTTTTTGAGCACCTACTAATTGCCATGAAGATACAGCTGTTAACAAAGGCGAGAAGGCCCTGCCCTCTAGTGGGAAGATAGACAATAAGCAAGTTGATGGGATAAATGCTGATTATGGTATGAGTAAGACTTTTTGGTGGGGGCTCCATACTGGAATCTTTCAACATCACATTCTAGAAAAAATAAGGCTTTTTCTTTTCTTAAAGATACCTGAATATTAATAAATCACCTTTAAATGCTTAATCAGCAATATATTATTGACAATTCAGTGTTTCACACAGGTATTAAAAAAAGACATAGTTAATGCATAGGTGGAGAATCAAATATGGAATCTAAAGATCTTACTTTCATTCATGTATGAAGAAGACTGTGAAGATGACTGTTTTATATACCAAACCAAAACCAAACCCAGTGCCGTCGAGTCGATTCCAACTCATAGCGACCCTATAGGACAGAGTAGAACTGCCCCCATAGAGTTTCCAAGGAGTGCCTGGCAGATTCGAACTGCTGACCCTTTGGTTAGCAGCCGTAGCACTTAACCACTAGGCCACCAGGGTTTCCTGTTTTATATAAGGGAAGGTTAAATAAATACTTGAATGAGGAAATAAACGAATGAATTAATTTAGAAAAAAAAAATCCTTGAAAGAATAAATCAACCACTTCCAGCTGGGCCCTTTATTCTTTGAATTTTATGTGACAAAGAGAGTTTTTGTATCTAGAACAAATACTGAAATACGTTTCATGTTTTGTTGAAACAGCTGCATATATATTGTATTCACCATTTCATTGGCAAATTTCAAAAGTACAGTATTTGAAAGCTTTGAGTTTTATGGTTTTGGGATTTGTGTTTAGATTTAATAAGTCAAGTTACTTTTACTTAAGGAATATACTTATATTCAATACAATAGTTTACTTCTGCCAGATAACATATATGAGTGCAATACTTCCTTCTAACAAATTTTAAATTATCCCTGTAATAACATCGCCCTGCTTTGGATTGGCACAAAAGTTGCATGTATTTAATTCAATTCATACAAAACTATTTCTATCCGATATATAAAGATTGGATGTCAATACGAATGACATTCTCCCAGTATTAGATATAGATTTAAATTCCCAATAAGGTATTTATAATTTTTACATTTTTATTTTAAAAAATATATAAAGCATGAAACATTATAAAATCAGTTTGGTGTGCAAAATGACAAAACATTTTTTTTAATGATATCTGTAATTCATCATTCATGTGAAAGTATGAATGATTTTGCTTTCAAGGAAAATAGTACCATTTCATAGAATATTTTTTTAATTAAAAGTATTTTTTTAGAGTAGTTATAGGGTTACAGAAAAATTGAGCAGAAAGTAGAGAATTACATCTCTCTCCCACCACACAATATTCTTTATCATTGACATCTTGCATTAGTAGGATACATTTGTTCTAATTGATTAAACAACATTGATACTTTGTTATCAAATCAATAGGGTATGCTCGCTGTGTTGTACAGTCCTATGTGTTTTAATTAATGCTTAATATCGTATATCCACCATTACAGAATCATACAGAATAGTTTCACTGCCCTAATATCCTCTTTTTTTTAATATCCTCTGTACTTCATTTATTCATCACTCTGTACCTCCTCCAGCTGAACCCCTGGCAACCACTGAACTTTTTGCTGTCTCTATAGTTTGGTCTTTTCCAATATGTCAGATTTGGAATTGTACAGTATGTAGCCTCCTTAGACTGGCTTCTTTCACATAACAATATGCATTTAAGTTTCCTCCATGTCTTTTCGTGGTTTTACAGTTCATTTTCTTTTATCTCTGAGTAATATCCCATTTATGAATATTCCATTTTATGAAAATGAGCAACTTGCACACTTGCTCAGCCATTCACCTATTGAAGGATATCTTGGTTGCTTCCAGTTTTTGTGATGATGAATAGAGCTGCTGTAAATATTTATGTTCAGGTTTTTGTGTATGCATAAGTTTTCAACTCATAAGACTATGTTTAGCCTGGCAAGACACTGACAGACTATTTTACAAAGTGTCTCTATCATTTTTCATTCCTACCAGCAATGAATGAGAGTTTCTGTTGCTCCATATCCTCACCAGCATTTGGTATTATCAGTTTTTGGATTTTAGCCATTCTAGTAAGTATGTAGTAGTATCACATTGTTGTTTCATTTGCAATTCTTAATGACATATGATGTTAATCATCTTGTCATATTCTTTGGTGAGGTATCTGTTCACATCCTTTGCCCATTTTTTGACTGGTTCTTTTTGTTCTTATTGTTGAGTTTTAGAGTTCTTGGTATATTTTGGATACAAGTCCTTTATCAGACATATGTTTTGCAAATATTTTTTTCCTACTCTGTGGCTTGGCTTTTCATTCTCTTAACAGTGCCTTTTGTAGAGCAGTTTTTAATTTTAATGAAGTTACGTTATCAATTATTTTTCTTTCATGGATCATGCTTTTGGTGTTATAGGTATATCTCTTTGTGTGCAACAGTTGTCTTTTACCCATTAAAGTCTATACCTGTGTTTTGGAAGAATGGGGGATTCAGCATGGCTTGGACAACACACAGTAAGTGGAAGTCTTCTAGATTCATTTTTTTTATTTTTTAAAATGTTAGATTTCTTAAGCAACCTAAAATAGAAACATTTAATAATAGGGAAAATAAACATGAGACTGCAGCAGAACAGTTCTCATCCTTTCTTCCTCATCCAGGGAGCCGGGATTCACTTTATTTTCTCTCCATCGTTCATACTTTTTATGGCTTGGGGTTGGGGTTGAGAGAGGCTCAGGATTCATTTTAATATGGTAACTAATGAAGAAAAAATGATGGTCTCCAGATGCCCTTTCTGTTGTAGATACATGGTTGCTTTGCAGTTTGCAGGTCAACATCCATGTCACACCACTTACTTTGACTTTCTGAAGCCAGGGATTTGTTCATCTGCTTCTCTTTTCAGTTGCCTTTCACTGTGATTCCTTTTCCCTGGGAAGAGAATTAAATCTTGTACTTTAAACCAATGCTTCTTTTTCCAAAGCTCACTGCCTTTTTTGAGTTATCACAATGAGTGTACTCTCTCTCACTTGCAGGGACTAATCTTACACACACAAGCCCCCCCCCCAAACACACACATATGTACTCAGAATCGTAAAATTAAGCACATACTTTAGAAATGTTCACAATCATTAAATCTGGTTTTTGTTATGGGAGGAGGTAGCTCTGTAGGCAGGGGTAATGCAGGGCATGGGAATAGGAAGTGGTGACTAGAAAGGCAAAGGATTATGCACCCACTTCTCCCCTAGAGTATCATCTGAGAATGAGGGAGAACCAGCTTTAGAGAGGTCCAAAACCCACTGCCCTTCCCATGCCCTACTTTGCTTTTGCCTGCAGAGCTACCTTCTACTACACTAAAAACCATATTTTATATCTAGTCCATCCTAATTATTCATGGATTCTCTATTTGCAGATTTGCCCCTCACTAAAATTTATTTGTAGCCTCAAATCAATACTTGCATTTTCTTGGTCAATCACAGACATGCACATATTAGTGAAAATTTGAGCCTCCTGGAGTCCCTGGGTGGTGCAAAATGTTACCATGCTCCACTGCTAACTGAAAGGTTGGAGATTTGATTCCACCCAAAGGGAAGAAAGGCCTGGCTAGCTAATTCTAAAAAATCAGCTACTGAAAACCCTTGAGAGGACAGTTCTACTCTGAAACACATGGGGCCACCATGAGTTGGTGTCGACTTGAAGGCAACTGGTTTTCACTGGTAATGTGCATGCTCCCAACTGAGGTCAAACAAGATGATATTCTTGATGCATATATGTTACCAAAATATTTTACAGAAATATTGTAATATATTACATCTATACAAGTAAGCTACAAACATGTTAAATTTACAGTATCATCATCATAGTAACTTTCTTCTTTAATAATTTTCATTGTGCTTTAAGCGAAAAAGTTTACAAATCAAGTCAGTCTCTCACACAAAAACCCATATACACCTTGCTACACACTCCTTTTTTTTATATTTTTTTACACACTCCCAATTACTCTCCCCCTAATGAGACAGCCCGCTCTCTCCCTCCATTCTCTCTTTTCGTCTCCATTTCACCGGCTTCTAACCCCCTCTACCCTCTCATCTATCCTTCACACAGGAGATGCCAACATAGTCTCATGTGTCCACCTGATCCAAGAAGCTCACTCATCACCAGCATCCCTCTCCAACCCACTGTCCAGTCCAATCCATGTCTGAACAGTTGGCTTTGGGAATGGTTCCTGTCCTGGGCCAACAGGAGGTCTGGAGGCCATGACCACCTGGGTCCTTCTACTCTCAATCAGACCATTAAGTCTGGTCTTTTCATGAGAATTTGGGATCTGCATCCCCCTGCTCTCCTGCTCCCTCAGGGGTTCTCTGCTGTGTTCCCTGTCAGGGCAGTCATTGGTTGTAGCCGGGCGCCATCTAGTTCTCCTGGTCTCAGGATGATGTAGTCTCTGGTTCATGTGGCCCTTTCTGTCTCCTGGGCTCGTAATCACCTTGTGTCCTTGGTGTTTTTCATTTTCCTTTGATCCAGGTAGGTTGAGACCAATTGATACATCTTAGATGGCTGCTTGCTAGCGTTTAAGACCTCAGATGCCACTCTTCAAAGTGGGATACAGAATGTTTTCTCAATAGATTTTACTATGCCAATTGATTTAGATGTCCCCTGAAACCATGGTGCCCAGACCCTTGCCCCTGCTACTCTGGCCTTCCAAGCATTCAGTTTATTCAGGAAACTTCTTTGCTTTTGGTTTAGTCCAACTGTGCTGACCTCCCCTATATTCTGTGCTGTCTTTCCCTTCACCTAAAGTAGTTCTTATTTAATTAGTGAACATCCCTATCCCACCCTGCCTCCCTCCCCCCGTCATAACCAAAAAAGAATGTTTTCTTCTCAGTTTAAACTATTCCTCAAGTTCTTGTAATAGTGGTCTTATACAATATTTCTCCTTTTGCAACTAATTTCACAAAGCATAATGTCTTCCAGGTTCCTCCATGTTATGAAATGTTTCACAGATTCCTCACTGTTCTTTATCGATGCGTAGTATTCCCATTGTGTGAATATACCGTAATTTATTTATCCATTCATCCATTGATGGGCACCTTGGTTGCTTCCATCTTTTTGCTATTGTAAACAGTGCTGCAATAAACATGGGCATGCACGTATCTGTTCATGTAAAGGCTCTTATTTCTCTAGGATATATTCCAAGGAGTGAGATTGCTGGATGGTATGGTAGTTCTATTTCTAGCTTTTTAAGGAAGCACCAAATCGATTTCCAAAGTGGTTATACCATTTGACATTCCCATCAGTAGTGTATAAGTGTTCCAGTCTACCCACAGCCTCTCCAACATATATTCTTTTGTGTTTTTTGGATTAATGCGAGCCTTGTTAGAGTGAGATGAAATCTCATTGTAGTTTTGATCTGCATTTCTCTAATGGCTAATGATCATGAACATTTCCTCATGTATCTGTTAACTACCTGAATGTCTTCTTTAGTGAAGTCTCTATTCATATCTTTTGCCCATTTTATAATTGGGTTATTTGTCTTTTTGCAGTTGAGTTTTTGCAGTATAATGTAGATTTTAGAGATCAGGAGCTAGTCAGAAATGTCATAGCTAAAAACTTTTTCCCAGTCTGTAGGTAGTCTTTTTCTCTTTTGGTGAAGTCTTTGGATGAGCATACGTGTTTGATTTTAGGAGGTCCTAGTTATCTAGCTTTTCTTCTACATTCTTTATAATTTTTTGTATACTGTTTATGCCATGTATTAGGGCTCCTAACATTGTGCCTATTTTTTCTTCCAAGATCTTTATCGTTTTAGATATTATATTTAGGTCTTTGATCCATTTTGAGTCAGTCTTTGTGCATGGAGTGAGGTATGGGTCTTATTTCATTTTTTTTGCAGATGGATATCCAGTTATGCCAACACCATTTGTTAAAAAGACTCTCTTTTCCATATTTAACTGTTTTGGGGCCTTTGTTAAATATCAGCTGCTCATATGTGGGTGGATTTATGTCTGGATTCTTAGTTCTGTTCCATCGGTTCATTTATCTGTTGTTGCACCAGTACCAGGCTGTTTTGAGTACTGTGGTGGTATAATAGGTTCTAAAATCAGGTAAAGTAAGACCTCCCACTTTGTTCTTCTTTTTCAGTAATGCCTTATTTATCCGAGACCTCTTTCCCTTCCATATGAAGTTGGTGATTTGTTTCTCCATCTCATTAAAGAATGTCTTTGGGATTTGGATTCGGAGTTGCATTAAATGCATAGATAGCTTTTGGTAGAATAGACATTTTTATACGTTAAGTCTTCCTTTCCATGAACAAGGTATGTTCTTCCACTTATGTAAGCCTCTTGGTTTCTTGCAGAAGTGTACTGTAGTTTTCTTTGTATAAGTCTTTTACATCTCTGGTAAGATTTATTCCTAAGTATTTTATCTTCTTGGGGGCTACTGTAAATGGTATTGATGGTGATTTCCTCTTCGATGTTCTTTTTGTTGGTGTAGAGGAATCCAACTGATTTTTCTCTGTTCATCTTGTATCCTGTTACTCTGCTGAACTCTTCTATTAGTTTCAGTAGTTCTCTGGAAGATTCCTTAGGGTTTTCTGTGTATTAGATCATGTCTTCTACAAATAGAGATACTATGACTTCTTCCTTGCCGATCTGGACGCCCTTTATTTCTTTATCTAGCCTAATTGCTGTGGCTAGGACTTCCAGCACAATGTTGAATAAGAGTGGTGATAAAGGGCATCCTTGTCTGGTTCCCGATCTCAGTGGGAATGTTTTCAGGCTCTCTCCATTTAGGGTGATATTGGCTGTTGGCTTTGTATAAATGTCCTTTATTATGTTAAGGAATTTTCCCTCTATTCCTATTTTGCTGAGAGTTTTTATCATGAATGGGTGTTGGACTTTGTCAAATGCCTTTTCTGCATCAATTGATAAGATCATGTGATTCTTGTCTTTCGTTTTATTTATGTGGTGGATTACATTAATTGTTTTTCTAATGTTGAACTATCCCTGCATATCTGGTGATCACGGTGAATTATTTTTTTGACATGTTGAATTCCATTGGATATAATTTTGTTGAGGATTTTTGCATCTACATTCATGAGGGATATAGGTCTATAATTTTCTTTTCTTGTGGTGTCTTTACCTGGTTTTGGTATCAGGGATATGGCGACTTCATAGAGTGAGTTTGGTAGTATTCCGTCCTTTTCTATGCTCTGAAATACCTTTAGTAGTAGTGATGTTAACTCTTCTCTGAAAGTTTGGTAGAACTCTGCAGTGAAGCCTTCCCGAACAGGGCTTTTTTTCGGAGGGAGTTTTTTCATTACCTTTTCAATCTCTTCTTTTGTTATGGGTCTATTTAGCTGTTCTACCTCTGTTTGTGTTAGTTTAGGTAGGTAGTGTGTTTCTAGGAATTCATACATTTCTTCTAGGTTTTCAAATTTGTTTGAGTATAGTTCTTCATAGTAATCTCATATGATTCTTTTCATTTTAGTTGGGTCTGTGGTAATATTGCCCATCTCATTTCTTATTTGGGTTATTTGCTTCCTCTCCTGTTTTTCTTTTGTCAGTTTGGCCAGTGATTTATCAATTTTTTTGATTTTTTGAAAAAAACAGCTTTTGGTCTTGTTAATTCTTTCAATTGTTTTTCTGTTCTCTATTTCATTTAGTTTGGCTCTAATTTTTATTTTTTGTTTTCTTCTGGTGCCTGTGGGTTTCTTTTGTTGCTCTCTTTTTGTTCAAGTTGTAGGGATAATTCTTTGATTTGGGGCCTTTCTTCTTTTTGGATGTGTGCATTTATTGATATAAATTGGCCTCTGAGCACTGCTTTTGCTTTGTCCCAAAGGTTCTGATAGGTAGTGTTTTCATTCTCTTTGGATTCTATCAATTTCTTTATTCCATCCTTAATGTCTTCTATAATCCAGTCTTTTTTGAGCAGGGTATTGTTCACTTTCCAAGTGTTTGATTTCTTTTCCCGTTATTGATTTTTACTTTTATGGCCTTATGGTCAGAGAAGATGCTTTGTAATATTTCAGTGTTTTGGATTCTGCTGAGGTTTGCTTTATGAACTAATATGTGGTCTATTCTAGAGAATGTTCCATGTGCACTAGAAAAGAAAGTATACTTGGTTGCTGTTGGGTGGAATGTTCTGTATATGTCTATGAGGTCAAGCTGGTTGACTGTGGCATTTAGATCTTCCGTGTCTTCATTGAGCTTCTTCCTGGATGTCCTGTACTTCACTGAAAGTGGTGTGTTGAAGTCTCCTACTATTATTGTGGAAGTGTCTGTCTCACTTTCAATGCTGATAGAGTTTGTTTTATGTATCTTGCAGCCCTGTCATTGGGTGCATAACTATTTAATATGGTTATATCTTCTTGGTGTATTGTCCCTTTAATCATTATATAGTGTCCTTCCTTATCCTTTCTGATGGATTTAACTTTAAAAACTATTTTGTCAGAAATTAATATTGCCACTCCTGCTCTTTTTTGATTGTTGTTTGCTTGATATATTTTTTTCCATCTTTTGAGTTTTAGTTTGTTTGTGTCTCTAAGTCTAAGGTGTGTCTCTTGTAGGCAGCATATACATGGGTCTTGTTTTTTAATCCATTCTGCCACTCTCCGTCTCTTTATTGGTGCATTTACTACACTTACATTCAGGGTAATTATGGATAGATATGAATTTAGTGCTATCATTTTGATGTCTTCTTTTGTGTGTTGACGGTTTCTTTTTCCCATTGGATTTTATGTGCTGAGTAGATTTTCGTTGTATATTGTCCTTTCCTCATATCTGTTGTTGTTGATTTTGATTCTGCTGAGTCTGTATTTTTCCCTTATATTTTATTTTGATGAGTAGGATAGTTTGTCTCCTTTGTGGTTCCTTATTATTTACCCCTAGTTTTCTAAATTTAAAACTAACTTATTTCTTTGTATTGCTGTATCTGCCTCTCCATATGGAAAGTGTATGATGACACTCTTAGTCCCTCTTTATTATTTTAATGTTGTCTTCTTTTATATAATAACATTGCCATTACCCTGTGTTTCTTTTTTTTTTTCTTTTTTTTTAATCTTGCTTTGTTTTTTTTTTTTTGATTTCTCTGTCTGGGTTGACTTCTGGTTGCTCTGCCCAGTGTTCTAGTCTTGGGTTGATTCTATTGATTTTCTAACCAAAGAACTCCCTTTAGTATTTCTTGTAGTTTTGGTTTGGTTTTTACAAATTCCCTCAACTTGTGTTTACCTGGAAATGTCTTAATTTCACCTTCATATTTAAGAGACAGTTTTGATGGATATATGATTCTTGGCAGGCAATTTTTTTTCCTTCAATTTTTCAATATGGCATCCCATTGCCTTCTTGCCTGCATGGCTTCTGCCGAGTAGTCCGAGCTTATTCTTATTGTCTCTCCTTTGTAGGTGACTTTTTGTTTATCCCTCGCTGCTCTTATAATTCTCTCTTTATCTTTGGGTTTGGCAAGTTTGATTATAATATGTCTTGGTGACTTTCTTTTAAGATCTACCTTATGTGGAGTTCGATAAGCATCTTGGATAGATATCTTGTCATCTTTCGCAATTTCAGGGAAGTTTCCTGCCAACAAATCTTCAACAATTTTCTCTGTATTTTCTGTTATCCTCCCTGTTCTGGTACTCCACTCACTCCTAAGTTCTTTCTCTTGATAGAGTCTCCCATGATTCTTAAGGTTTCTTCATTTTTTAAATTCTTTTATCTGATTTTTTCTTCAAATATATTAGTGCCAAGTGATTTATAGTAACGTTCACAAATTCTAGCTTCTACTTGCTCAATTCTGCTCCTCTGACTTTCTATTGAGTTATCTAATTCTATAATTTTATTGTTCATCTTCTGAATTTCTGATTGCTGTCTATGGATTTTTCCAGCTTATTATTATGTTCCTGAATAATCTTTCTGATTTCTTCAGTTGCTTTATCTGTGTGTCCCTTGGCTTGTTCTGTGTATTGCCTCATTTCCTTCCTGATGTCTTGAAGGGTTCTGTATATTAAAATTTCATGTTCTACATCTGGTAATTCCCAGAATGCACTTTCATCTAGAAGATCCCTGGGTTCTTTGTTTTGAGAGCCTGTTGATGTGATCATGGCCTGTTTCTTTATGTGACTTGATATTGACTGTTTTCTCCGAGAAATCTATCAGTTATTGTATTAGTTTATGCTTGCTTACTGTGTCATAGCTGCTTGCTTTGTTTTGTTTTGGTATACCCCTATGGGTTGCTTGAGTGAGCTAGCTTGATTATTTTCCCCTTTGGAGCTCTGGTGTCCTGTCCCCAGCTGGCTAGAGCTGTTATCAGGTATATCAGTCTAGGAGTCCATTCAGTTTTCTTTTATGAATTCAGCTGAGGTTTCCAGGTAGCTGATATCAAGTGTGTGGTACAGGCTCTATCATACAGTCTTAGAGGGGCAGGGGTGATTAGCGCATATACCAGTGTCGGATTGCAGCAGGGTTCATGCTCTGAACAAGGGAAGGGACTGAGAACCGACCCCCAAGTGTCTCTGAGGAAAACGAATCTCTGTTCCCTAGAGCGTCCTGGTGGGTGGGTTCTGCAGAGGGACCACAGGCACCCAAATTTTTTGGTTGTAAGGACTAGGAGGTACCAGTTATCTTTGGACACCTGTCGCAGGGGGCTGCATGACCTGAGTGCTGCTACCAGTCCTTAGGTCCCTCATGTGGGTAGGTGAGGACCTTGTTTAGTAGGGAAAGAAATGTCTAACATCAAACACCCACCTCTCAACCGCACAGCTGAAATGGTTGGAGTTTGCCAACAAGGGCCTATTCTCCCTAAACAGACCCACACAGGTCCATGCAAAGGGGAAAGGTGCTCAAGGTCCACAGACGGTTTATGCCTGGACAGGAGTCGCTTCTGTCCTGAGCTCCCCCGTTTAATGGAGCTAGCAAATTATCTTCTCCCCCCAGTTGCAAATCTTTTCCTTTCCCAAGGCTGGGAGGATAGCTCTAGGTGCTCACCAGGGTCTATCTCAGGCCCAGGGATTCAGCCGCTGAAGCCGGCTTGGGGTGGGGAGGGTGAGGTAAAATATACGCAAGTAGTTAACTTTTGCTGCAAGCACCATTCTGCTCAGGTTCCAAAGGTGTGAGTGGGCTGCGTGGCTGGCTGCTTCTCCCTGAAGAAACTGCAGCCTAATGCTAGTGCCAGCCCGCCACTGCCACTGCCACAGCTCCAGGAATGGTACCTGAGGGCTCCCCGTGATTCAGGTCCGGTAACTCCTCTCCACTTCTGAATGGCCTCTTCCTCCCCCTGACCCTCAGTTCATTGTCTAAGCTTGCGTTTGTTGCTCAGGCCTCCCAGCTTGTCACAAACATACTTGTTTCACTTGTTTTTTGGGGGTCTTTGTTGTAAAGACGGCTTCATGGAAGCTTCTGTCTATTCTGCCATCTTGCCTCCACCTCCCATCATAGTAACTTTTTTTTTTAATAACTTTTATTGTGGTTTAAGTGAAAGTTTACAAGTCAAGTCAGTCTGTCACATATAAACTTATACACACCTTACTACATACTCCCATTTACTCTCCCCCTAATGAGTCAGCCCGCTCCCTCCTTCCAGTCTCTCTTTTTGTGTCAATTTTGCCAGTTTCTAACCCTCTCTATCCTCCCATCTCCCCTCCAGACAGGAGATGCCAACACAGACTCAAGTGTTCACCTGATGCTAGTAGCTCACTCTTCATCAGCATCACATTCCAACCCATTGTCCAGTCCCTTCCACGTCTAATGAGTTGTCTTTGGGAATGGTTCCTGTACTGAGCCAACAGAAGGTTTGGAGACCATGACTGCCGGGTTTCTTCCAGTCTCAGTCAGACCATTAAGTCTGGTCTTTTTATGAGAATTTGGGGTCTGCATCCCACTGTTCTCCTGCTCCTTCAGAGGTTCTCTGTTGTGCTCCCTGTCAGGGAAGTAATTGGTTGTGGCTGGGCACTATCTAGTTCTTCTGGTCTCAGGATGCTGTAAGTCTCTGGTTCATGTGGCCCTTTCTGTCTCTTGGGCTCATAGTTATCGTGTGACCTTGGTGTTCTTCATTCTCCTTTGATCCAGGTGGGTTGAGACCAATTGATGCATTTTAAATGGCTGCTTGTTAGCATTTAAGACCCCGGATGCCACATTTCAAAGTGGGATGCAGAATGTTTTCTTAATAGAATTTGTTTTCCTAATTGACTTAGAAGTTCCCTTAAGCCATAGTCCCCCAACCCCTGCCTCTCCTCCGCTGACCTTCGAAGCATTCAGTTTATCCTGGAAACATCTTTGCTTTTGGTCCAGTCCAGTTGAGATGACCTTCCCTGTATTGAGTATTATCCTTCCCTTCACCTAAAGTAGTTCTTATCTACTAACTAATCAGTAAATAACCCTCTCCCACCCTCCCTCACTCCCCCCTTCATAAGCACAAAGAAAGTGCTCTCAGTTTGTACTATTTCTCAAGATCTGATAATAGTGGTCTTACACAATATTTATCCTTTTGCATCTGACTAATTTCACTCAGCATAATGCCTTCCAGGTTCCTCCAGGTTATGAAATGTTTCACAGATTCATCACTGTTCTTTATTGATGCATGGTATTCCATTGTGTGTACATACCATAATTTATTTAACCATTCCTCTATTGATGGACACCTTGGTTGCTTCCAGCTTTTTGCTATTCTAAACAGTGCTACAATAAACATGGGTGTGCATATCTCTTCCTGTAAAGGCTTTTATTTCTCTAGGGTATATTCGAAGGAGTGGGATTTCTGGGTTGTATGGTAGTTCTATTTCTAACTTTTTAAGAAAAAGCCAGATAGATTTCCAAAGTGGTTTTGTACCAATTTACATTCTCACCGGCAGTGTATAAGAGTTCCAATCTCTCTGCAGCCTCTCCAACATTTTTTATTTTGTGTTTTTTGGATTAACCCCAGCCTTGTTGGAGTGAGATGGAATCTCATCGTAGTTTTAATTTGCATTTCTCTAAAGGCTAATGATGGCACTGGGTTTTTTGGGAATGGGTAATGATCAAGAGCATTTTCTCATGTATCTGTTAGCTGCTGGAATATCTTCTTTAGTGAAGTGCAAGTTCATATCCTTTGCCCACTTTTTTATTGGGTTGTTTGTCTTTTTGTGCTTGAGTTTTAACAGAATCATATAGCTTTTAGAGATCAGGCGCTGGTCGGAGATGTCATAGCTGAAAATTCTTTCCCAATCTGTAGGTGGTCTTTTTACTCTTTTGGTGAAGACTTTAGATGAGCATAAGTGTTTGATTTTTAGGAGCTCCCAGTTATCTGGTTTCTCTTCGTCATTTTTGGTAATGTTTTGTATTCTGTTTATGCCTTGTATTAGGGCTCCTAAGGTTGTCCCTATTTTTTCTTCCATGATCTTTATTGTTTTAGTTTTTATGTGTAGGTCTTTGATCCACTTGGAGTTAGTTTTTTGTGCATGGTGTGAGGTATGGGTCCTGTTTCATTTTTTTGCAAATGGATATCCAGTTATGCCAGCATCATTTGTTAAAAAGACTATTTTTTCCCCAATTAACTGACACTGGGCCTTTGTCAAATATCAGCTGCTCATATGTGGATGGATTTATATCTGGGTTCTCAATTCTAAAAAAAAAAAAAAAATTTTTTTTTTTTTCTCAATTCTGTTCCATTGGTCTATGTGCCTGTTGTTGTACCAGTACCAGGCTGTTTTGATTACTGTGGCTGTATAATATGTTCTAAAATCAGGTAGAATGAGGCCTCCCACTTTCTTCTTCTTTTTCACTAATGCTTTACTTATCCGGGGCTTCCTTCCCTTTCATATGAAGTTGGTGATTTGTTTCTCTATCACATTAAAAAATGACATTGGAATTTGGATCGGAAGTACATTGTATGTATTGATGGCTTTTGGTAGAATAGACATTGTTACTATGTTAAGTCTTCCTATCCATGAGCAAGGTATGTTTTTTCACTTATGTAGGTCCCTTTTAGTTTCTTGCATTAGTACTTTGTAGTTTTCATTGTATAGGTCTTTTACATCTTTGGTAATATTTATTCCTAAGTATTTTATCTTCTTGGGGGCTACTGTGAATGGTATTGATTTGGTGATTTCCTCTTTGATGTTCTTTTTGTTGATGTAGAGGAATCCAAGTGATTTTTGTATGTTTATCTTATAACCTGAGACTCTGCCAAACTCTTCTATTACTTTCAGTAGTTTTCTGGAGGATTCCTTAGGGTTTTCTGTGTATAAGATCACGTCATCTGCAAATAGAGATAATTTTACTTCTTTCTTGCCAATCCGGATGCCCTTTATTTCTTTTTCTAGCCTAATTGCTCTGGCTAGGACCTCTAGCACAATGTTGAGTAAGAGCGGTGATAAAGGGCATCCTTGTCTGGTTCCCTTTCTAAAGAGAGCTTTCAGGCTCTCTCCATTTATAATGATGTTGGCTGTTGGCTTTGTAGATGCCCTTTATTATGTTGAGGAATTTTCCTTCAATTCCTATTTTGCTGAGAGTTTTTATCATGAAGGGTGTTGGACTTTGTCAAATGCCTTTTCTGCATCAATTGACAAGATCATGTGGTTTTTGTCTTTTCTTTTATTTATATGGTGGATTACATTAGCAGTTTTTCTAATATTAAACCAATCTTGCATACCTGGTATAAATCCCCCTTGGTGGTGGTGGATTATTTTTTTGATATGTTGTTGAATTCTATTGGCTAGAATTTTGTTGAGGATTTTTCCAACTATGTTCATGAGGGTTATAGGTCTGTAATTTTCTTTTTTTGTGGTGTCTTTACCTGGAATTTGTATCAGGCATATGGTGGCTTCATAGAATGAGTTTGGTACTATTCCATCATTTTCTATGCTTTGAAATACCTTCAGTAGTAGTGGTGTTAACTCTTCTCTGAAAGTTTGGTAGAACTCTGCAGTAAAGCCATCCGGGCCAGGGTTTTTTTTTTTTTTGTTGGGAGTGTTTTGATTACCTTTTCAATCTCTTTTTTTGTTATGGGTCTATTTAGTTGTTCTACTTCTGATTGTGTTAGTTTATGTAGGTAGTGTTTTTCTAGGAATTCATCCATTTCTTCTAGGTTTGCAAATTTGTTAGAGTACAATTTTTCGTAATAATCTGATATGATTCTTTTAATTTCAGTTGGGTCTGTTGTGATATGGCCCATCTCGTTTCTTATTCGAGTTATTTGTTTGCTTTCCTGTATTACTTTAGTCAGTCTGGCCAAGTTTATCAATTTTGTTAATTTTTTCAAAGAACCAGCTTTTGGAGTTGTTAATTCTTTCAGTTGTTTTTCTGTTCTCTAATTCACTTAGTTCAGCTCTAATTTTTATTATTTGTTTTCTTCTGGTGCCTGATGGATTCCTTTGTTGCTCGCTTTCTATTTTTTCTAGTGGTAGGAACAGTTCTCTGATTTGGGCTCTTTCTTCTTTACGTATGTGTGCATTTATCGATATGCATTGACCTCTGTGCACTGCTTTTGCTGTTTCCCAGAGGTTTTCATAGGAAGTGTTTTCATTCTCACTGCATTCTATGAATTTCTTTATTCCTTCCTTAATGTCTTCTATAACCCAGTCTTTTTTCAGCAGGGTATTGTTCAGTTTCCAAGTATTTCATTTCTTTTCTCTGATTTTTCTGTTATTGATTTCCACTTTTATGGCCTTGTGGTCTGAGAAGATGCTTTGTAAAATTTTGATGTTTTGGATTCTGCAAAGGTTTGTTTTATGACCTAATACTGATCTATTCTAGAGAATGTTCCATGTGCGCTAGAAAAAAAGTGTACTTTGCAGCTGTTGGGTGGAGCGTTCTGTATAAGGCTATGAGGTCAAGTTGGTTGATTGTAGCAATTAGGTCTTCCGTGTCCCTATTGAGCTTCTTACTGGAAGTCCTGTCCTTCTCTGAAAGTGTGTGGTGAAGTCTCCTATTATGATTGTGGAGATGTCTATCTCATTTTTCAATTGTGTTAAAGTTTTTTTTTATGTATCTTGCAGCCCTGTCATTGGGTGCATAAACATTTAATATGGTTATATCTTCCTGGTGAATCATCTCGTTAATCATTATGTAGTGTCCTTCTATATCCTTTGTGGTGGATTTAAGTCTAAAGTCTATTTTGTCAGAAATTAATATTGCTACTCCTGCTTTTTGATTGTTGTTTGCTTGATTTTTTTTTCCATCCTTTGAGTTTTAATTTGTGTCTCTAAGTCTAAGATGTGTCTCTTGTAGGAAGCATATAGATGGATCATGTTTCTTTATCCAGTCTGAGACTCTCTGTCTCTTTATTGGTGTATTTAGTCCATTTACATTCAGCATAATTATAGATAAGTATGTGTTTGGTGCTTTCATTTTGATGCCTTTTTGTGTGTGTTGTTGACAATTTCCTTTTTTCCACTTACTTTTTTTATGCTGAGAAGTTTTTCCTTGTAAATTTTGTGTTCCTCATTTTCATAGTAGTTGAATTTATGTTTGCTGAGTCGTTATGTTTTTCTTGTTTTTTATTTTGAGTTATGGAATTGTTAGACCTCTTTGTGGTTACCTTAATATTTCCCACTATTTTTCTAAGCAAAAATCTAACTCGTATCATCCTACATCGCCTTGTTTTCCTCTCCATATGGTACCTTTATGCCTCCTGTATTTAGTCCCTCTTTTTGATTATTTTGATCTTTTACATATTGACTTCAATAATTCCCTGTTTTGAGCATATTTTTCTTTTTAAAATTAATCTTAATTTTTTTTGTGATTTCCCTATTTGAGTTGATATCAGGATGTTCTGCTCTGTAAAATTGTGTTGTGTTGGTATCTGATATTATTGATTTTCTGACCAAACAATTTCCTTTAGTATTTCTTGTAGCTTTGGTTTGGTTTTTGCAAATTCTCTAAGCTTGTGGTTATTTGTAAATGTTTTAATTTCGCCTTCATATTTGAGAGAGAGTTTTGCTGGATAAATGATCCTTGGCTGGCAGTTTTTCTCCTTCAGTGCTCTATGTATGTCATCCCATTGCCTTCTTGACTGCATGGTTTCTGCTGAGTAGTCTGAATTTATTCTTATTGATTCTCCTTTGTAGGAGACCTTTCTTTTATCCCTGGCTGCTTTTAAAATTTTTCTCTTTATCTTTGGTTTTGGCAAGTTTGATGATAATATGTCTTGGTGATTTTCTTTTTGGATCAATCTTATATGGGGTTCGATGAGCATCTTGGATAGATATCCTTTCATCTTTCATGATGTCAGGGACGTTTTCTGCCAACAGATCTTCAACTATTCTCTCTGTAATTTCTGTTATCCCTACCTGTTCTGGAACTCCAATCTCACACACGTTATTCTTCTTGATAGAGTCCCACATGATTCTTAGTGTTTCTTCATTTTTTAAAAATTCTTTTACCTGATTTTTCTTCAACTGTATTGGTGTCAATTGCCTTATCCTCCATCTCCCCCACCCTGCATTCCAATTGCTCGATTCTGCTCCTCTGACTTCCTACTGAGTTGTCTAATTGTGTAATTTTACTGTTAATCTTTTGGATTTCTGAATGCTGTGTCTCTATGGATTCTTGCAACTTATTAATTTTTCCACTATGTTCTTGAATAATCTTTTTGATTTCTTGAACTGCTTTATCAGTGTGTTCCTTGGCTTTTTCTGTAGATTGTTTTATTTCATTTCTGAGGTCATCCCTGATGTCTTGAAGCATTCTGTAAATTAGGTTTTCATATTCTGCATCTGGCAATTCCAGGATAGTATCTTCATTTGGGAAAGATTTTGATTCTTTAATTTGGGGAGTTTTAGAAGCAGTCATGGTCTGCTTCTTTATGTGGTTTGATATCAACTGCTGTCTCTAAGCCATTTATAAGATATTATAATGATTTATTTTATATTTGCTCACTGAGTCTTATCCTGTTTTGTTTTCTTTCAATATACGTAGATGGGCTACTAGATTGCGCTGTCTTGATTGTTGTAGCCCTTGAATCACTTGTGTCCTGTTACCAGCTGGTTTGGGCTGTTACCGGATATATAAGCCTAAGAGTCCATTCACCATTCTTGAGTAGAATCTGATTTTGGATCACCAAGTTTGTGGTGTAGACACTCACTTATTCACTTAGAGGAGTAGTGGTGTTAGTTGTGTGCACCAGATTCTAGTAGCAGCAGGGGGTCACACTCTGCTGGAGCCAGATGCTGACAGGCTTCCCCCAAGTGCCGGTGAGGTAGGTGTGTCTCTATTCCTAAAGCACTTTGGTGGGTGGGCTCTGCAGCTGTACCTTAGGCACCCAATGCATGTACCTCTACAGATTGGTAGGTGTCACTATCCTCAGATCCCTATGGTAGGATGCTAGGTGGTTTGGGTGGAGCTTCAGCCCTCAGATCCCCGTTGTGGGTCAGTGAGGGCTCTGTTTAATAGGTAGAGATATCAGAACTGGAGAACTTGTCTTTCCAGTAATTGGCTAAAACAATTGCAGTCAGAACAGTATCAGAATTGCTTTTGCATTATATTAGCCACCTTTTTCCTGGTAGGGATGAAAGCCCAAGACTGTGGATCTCATAAGTTTCGCTGGAGCTTGTTCTGTATTTTTATTCCAAATTTGGGAAGTCAGGGAAGGATTTTTGGTCCCTGGGTTTTTTGTAGCTGCTTCTGTCAGACCAGGAGAATGGGTTAGGAAAAGAAAAAAGAAAAAGAAGCTGCAGAGCACTTCACTTTCTGGCTCAGGAAATTCCAATGTTAATGGAGCTGCCTGGGAAGGGAGGGGAGGGACCAGATAGATAGGAGAGAGTAGCACCCAGAAATATAGACAAAGTTACTTATCTTGTTTGGTGATGAGTGTTTTATCTGAGATTCCCAAGGGGCGTGTAGTCTGTGTGCCCTGGCTGGGTCAAGATTGCCCCCGAAGGTCAGGCCTGTGTCCTGTGCTTGTGCTGTCTCAGAATCCATGGTCAGTTCCTCCACTCCCAGTCCAAAGCCCAGTGCCAAGTTTCCCCGGCTGGGACGCCACACTCCAGGCTCCAAAAGGAGTCACTGCCTCCCAGTGACTTCTCTTCCTGTCAACCGCATCGCTGCACTGCCTGTGTGCACTGGCTGGGCTTCCCCTGTGGTCACTTCAGGGGGCTAGGGCTGCGTCCCATGTTTCCGCAGTCTCAGGATGCCTTGCTCAGCTCCCCTGCGCCCAGTCCAAAGCCCAGTGCCAAGGTTTTCTGACTGGAACACTGGCTCCAGGCTCTGAAAACAGTCACTGCTTCCCCATGGTTGTTCGTTCTCTTGTTAGCCGCGTCAGTGTGCAGCCTGCTTGCACTGGCTGAGTCTCTATGGATGTTACCCCAGGGGGCTAGGGGTTAGGACTGTGTCCTGTTCCTGCCCCGCCTCAGCAAGTCACAATCAGCCCCGTCACTCGGCGCCAGGGAACCGTGAGGGCTCAAGGCTATGGTGCCAGTCACTGGCTTCAGAAGCAGTTGCTGCTTCAGGACCCAGCTTTTCACTCACTTGTCACTCAGGCCAACTCTTTAGATCTGTGTTTGATGGTCAGGGTTCATAGATTGTCATGTATGTGATCGATTCACTTGTTTTTCTGAGTCTTTGTTGCAAGAGGGACCCGAGGTAGCTTCTTCCTAGTCAGCCATCTTGGCCCCGCCTCCCAGTAACATTTGATGTAAAAAAATTCTGTTAATTTGGTAGAGAAAATTGGGAAATATTTCTTCTTCAACATACACACACAGAAATACCCTAAAATGATTCTAAAGTAATGTTCTGAACAAATAATAATAATAAAATTTGCCTTCTTAAATAAATCATGATCTATGTCCAATAAAATAATGCAGATACAGAAGCTATTTATGCTTGGTTTTTATAGGTTTCTATTTTTTTTTTTATTCCTGGTGTTTTCTGTGCTAAATAGCAGTGCCCTTTAACTAAAAGACATGCTATCTGTATTGTAATTGTTACAAAATAACTTTTTAATGGATTCCTTAATATTCAAACTACATAGACAACTCTAATGTAACATTATCATTCTTTGGCTAATTCCTCCTATGCCCCTTATTGTGGTTTTTACAAGATGGCTCCAAATTCTGTCATCGTATGTTATCTTCTGAATAAAAATATTTCCCCTGCATCTAAATTATGAGGTGAACATTTTACTTAGGAGGATACATTAATCACTTTTCACTGCTAAATGTATTTATATTTTGGTTTCTTAGGGCTGCAGTAACGTAATAGCACAAACTGGGTGGCTTATAAGAACAGATATATATTGTTGCACAGTTGTGGAGGCTGGGAGTCTGAGATCAGGGTGTCAGCATTTTAATCCCTTCTGAGGCTTTGAGGGAGAATATGTTCCACACTTTTATCCTAGCTTCTGATAGTTCCAGGAGTTCCTTGGTTAGAAGCTGGAAGATCACATGGTGTCTTTCCTCTGTCTCACTGTTTCTGTAAATCTTCTCTTTAATAAAGACACAAGTCATATAGGATTAGGATCCATTCTACTTAAGGATGACCTCACATTAACCTAATTGATAACATCGTCAATAATCCTATTCCAAATAGGGTCACATTTATAGGTATACTGTTTAGGACTTCAGTATATCTTTTTGGGAGACAGAATTCAAACCATAACAATTAGTTTCTATGCTGCATAACAACAAAAAATTAGCATCTTAAAATGACGTACGTTTATTATCTCTCCATTTTGAGGTGTTAGTAGCTCGTGTCCACCATTCAGGGTCTTACACAGTGGCAATCTAGGTGATGACTATGTAGCTTTCCTTTCTGGAGCTTGAGCTCCTTTTCCAAGCTTTTGTGGCTGTTGTGTTGACTGAGTTTCCCACTCTCTTAATAGGCGTGAGTTGGAGGCAGCTCTCAGCGCATGACCAAAATGAAAAGCCAAACCCATTGCTGTAGAGTCAATTCCAACTCATAGTAACCCTATAGGACAGAGTAGAATTGCTCCATAAAGTTTCCAAGGAGCAGCTGGTGGATTCAAACTTCTGATCTTTTGGTTAGCAGCAGTAGCTCTTAACTACTGTGCCACCAGGGCTTTCAAAGCCCTCCTTAATTCCCTACCTGCCATGTGGATCTCTCACAGGATCTTCACAATACAGTCATCTCTTCAAAACCAGCAGGAGAAACTCTTCCTCCAATTAGGTGAAATGGAGTCATCCATAATCTGATCATGGCGGGACTGAACATCTCATAGTTTTCTATGTTCTAATGGCTAGAAGCAAATCACAGTTTCCACTGCATTCAAATGGAGAGCGTTATAAAAGGACATGGATCACTGAGGGTCATCTTAGGATTCTGCATACCACGCTAGACAACGGGATAATTACGGTTAACTTCCACGGGATATGTCCAGCTAACTGCCTCATACTCTTGCATTTGTTTGTCTTGGGCTGAATCTACTATCATTGTATGGCACTGCCTTACCAGAACTAAAAATCCAACATAAGTAGCCTGGTTTCCTATTTGCCATTAATTTATTTAAGTTCCTCTCCTTAATCATAATGCTTAAGCTCTACAAGATATTTTATAATTTATGAAGCATTTTAGATAATTTTCTTATTTTATCTTTTGAAGACTCCAATAAGGTAAATAAGAATACTTTTGCTCACAAGTTAAACAGTAACTAGCCCAATTTATTATGGTAATTGAAGCCTTGAACTTACCTGTTGACTTTAACCTGAAGATTTTTTGACTGTTCTCAAATTGGGATAACCAGATAGTAGCCTTAAGGAGTTTTTTGTTAATTAAGATCCTCAGATCAAATATCCCTCATTTTGGTACTGTTTGGAAAATACAGAAGCCAAAATTAAGTTAGTTTTGGGGCTTGCTAGAAATCTGAAAGTTTACCAACCAATCATCTGATATTTAAAATAAACAAGGCAGTTTTTTAAAAGGCATGAAATAAAGATGACGATATGGCTTAAAAGAAAAAAAATACCTGGTGAGTATAAGCCAAGAGTCAAGAAAGCAAAGCTAGTTAAAGATGAAAGAAAATGATGCTGGAAACATGTCAGTAAAACTGAAAAAACAAAAAATTTTTAATTTAAGTTTAGAATAAATATCACTTCATTTCAAGAGTGTATCAATTTGAAATTATCTGGCTATGCATTATAAATACTGGCAATTTTTTTTTAATTTATAAATTATTTGAAGAAATGCTCTCTTCCTTGCCTCATGTTGTTGTTGTTGTGCACAGTCAATTCTGACTCATAGTGGCCCTATAGAGCAGTGAAGAATTGCCCTGTAAGGTTTCCTAGGCTGTAATCTTTACAGGAGCAGATCACCAGGTCTTTTTCACTACCACCACCCTCCCCCCACTCCCTCTGCAAACCTTTTGATTAGCAGTTGGGTTTTAACCATTGTGCCACCAGGGCTTCTTTCTTGCCTCGTAGTCTGAGTCTATTGTTAGCTCAAAATCACCCTTCACCACTCATTTTTTTAAAAAGTCCATAAAACAAAAACAAAATAACATAAATAAATAAATACTTAACGATTAGGACTGAACTAGTCTATTATTCTTGAGGGCACTGTTTTTTTTTTTTATTTAGTCTATTATTGAGTACTTTTTTCATTTTTGTAAAAATATAGATAACACATTTGCCAATTCAATTATCATTAGATTTCAGTTCAAGAGAAAAATCTTAGTTTAAATGAGCATAGAATGGCAACTACCTATGCTAACAAACATGTAATAAATATTGTGATGAAAATGTGTGATTTTTATTGTTATATACATGGAGAACATAAGCCTATTAATAAGGGAAAAGGATGGGGGATTAAAGGCAAATACAAATGAATAGAGTTTATATAATTAAATAAATTATAATTACTAAATTTGTCCTTGGAAGAGAGAAAATTACAAATTTAGCTAATATACTCAGTATCTAGGATCTTGTCATTAAATCTTTCACCCTATACTTGTGATCAGTTAAGGTAAAATGGCCGTTGTCTGGCAGTTATCAACAATTTTCCAAATTTTATCTCAAATTTGAGTAGTCTAACAACTTGATGGACGTTTACTCAAGCCATCTTTAACGGCTAGATATTATCGCAACTCATTGATAATACAGTCTTGGGGAAAGTTTTTTCAAAGTTGGATTCAAACTCAGCAGCCAATCTTCAGCCACTAGGAGAAAAAAATTATAAAAAGAAGTTTTTCATTATAGAAAGCACCGAAAGCCTCAAACACTGTGTATAATCATAGCTGTGTATAATCATTGAGAGGCCTGTAACATTCTCTCAATGGCCTTATATCTCAAGTGGCCATTTTATCGCCTCACAGGATTGAAGTAAGTTCTTCAGGGTAGGAAATGCCTCAGGGGGGAAGTGATTAAAATCCATCTATACTGCCCCAAATAACCTTCATTTGTTTGTAGCTATTATATTAAAATTATATATAAAGCATATAATGATCCTGCGGAAATGTAAAGCATAGGCTATTATTTATAACTATAGAGCAAAATATAAATACGTGGCTACTACATGGCACAACTGCAGGAAACACCAAATGATTATGCCTCTTGCAGCTGTAGTGATAGTTCAATGAGAGTAATATAAGACTTGACATAGTACAAATAATGACACACTTAATAACACTGCGGATAGCTGTGGGAAGAAGAAAGTTGGAAAGACGTAAAATGTACTAATCAAAAAAAAAAATCAGAATATGAGGTCAATGGATGGATGTTAACTGTAGTGGATAAATTAAGAAAAACACATAGAAACACATTTAAAACAAAATTTGGGGAGTGGAGTTGCTAAGAAAGCAAGGAAGCAATGTTCGCACCTCATAATTCATGTAAAAAAAAAGATGACGGATCAATTGATAGTATGCAAGATGATACATCAAGAAACACATTGTTTATATAAAACAAACAAACAAACAAAAAACCTATTGCCTTCAAGTAGGTGCCAACTCATGGAGATCCCATATGTCATAGAGTAGAACTGCTCCATGGGGTTTTCTTGGCTGTAATTTTTATGGAAGCAGACTGCTAGGCCTTTCTTCTTCACTTTCATTTGTTAGGTTCAGAGTGTCAACTTTTAAGTTAGTAGATGAGCACAAGTCATTTGTGACATCCAGGGACCTCCACTGTTTCTATATAAATGATATTATTTAAAGTTATATTTTTGAATTATAAAATTCACCATAAAGAAAATTAAAATACAAACAACATCAAAATATGAAATGGATGGGAAGACAGTATTTCCAAAATACATTAAATATCTTGGTATAATATTCCTAACATACAAAAAAATTTAGAAACTAGTAAGAAAAAAACAAATCAAGAGAAAATTATTTAAAACAATATCTGATTCAGAGAAATGAAAATCCATTTGACCAATAAAGAAATTAATAATAAAAATAGGATAAATTTTTTGAACTTCTTGATTGAATTCAATTTTAAAAATGAATAATAATTTTTGTGGAACTGAGCAACATTCAATGAAAATATGCATTTGTAGAATGGCAACTAATAAATTGATGGCGACATTGTGGATATCTATGGTGTATTTTGGAAAGTAAAAAGAAAATGTTTATTAAGACTGCATATACATTTGAAAATATTTTATAAATTCTGAAATTTAATAACGTTTTTCTAATTATTTTCCAAATATGTTTTAGAAATTTACACTGCTACAATCAATGTATAGGAGTCTTTCAGCAAACCAACTTTGAGAACTATATCATAATTATTACAAAGCACTAATACTTAAGAACTTGTTTATCAGGATGTTTGTAGGTAAAATGCCAGAAGCAACCTATTTAAGTCTGTTAGTTAGGAATTATTGAAACAAATGACATTATATCAATATTACTGATAATTTTGAAGCTATCACAAAAATCACACCAGGTATAGAGTTATTGCCCTTGAATAATGCCCATTATTTATTGCTAAAAAAATTAATTTATAAATATTATTTTTCAGCAGTTCGAAACTACCAGGTGCTCCTTGGAAACCCTATGGAGCAGTTCTACTGTGTCCTATGGGGTCGCTATGAGTTGGAATCAACTCGACGGCAAGGGGTTTGTTTTTTTTCTTTTTGGTTTATTTTTCTTATAGAAAAAAAGTCTGCAAATTAAGCAGTGCAGGGCTTCTACAGTGCCTCCTTGAGGCCATTAATGCCTAAACCATATTCTACTTTGTGTACCGCTAGCCCTAGACTCACAGGGAAATTCATCCAACTTCTCTAGTCATTCTTCAAGCAGAATGAAGGCAGAGGGGGTAAAAAGCTTAGAAGGCTGGATTGCTGAGTCTGCCTTCCTTTAAAAACTTTCCCCAAAGCCCAACCAGTAGCATCTATATCTTTATCATTCCCCAAAACCTCGTCATCTGATGTCATTATGGTAGTAAGTATTTTAAAACGGCACATTTGCAACTAAAAAAAAAAAAAATGAATTCTATTTGTAAGGTAAAAGAGAAAAATGAATATCGGATGGTGACTAGCAATGTCGGGCATTCCTGTGGGGTGTGCACATATGTTTCATAGGCTTGTTCGACTGTGGAGATAAATGGGCAAAAAGATTAGCAATCTGTTGTTTGATTACACCATCAAGTAAGAACAGAGGATAGAAGAGGTAACATTTTAAACCATTTTTGTATTGTTTCATTATTACAGTAAGAAGACATGACTTTTTTTTCAAACAAAATTAGTAGAAATAAAAAAACTGGATGAAAAAATGTCACAAACTGAAAAACAATTAAGAATTTACTTTAAATTGGGTGAAACCCTACAATAGACAGAATTTCTTCAAATTTGTGTATTTAAAAGGTTATACTGGTTATAATCATCAGAACACTAAAAACAGAAACAGTGAACTGTGGTTGCCCCTGAGAAATGAATATAGGGCAGTAGGAAAATATATATCCTCATACATTTTAAAATCCATGTGTATATAATAATTTAGTATGTAAATAAAAAAGTTTAAATCAATAATATTGAGATGAAGGAGGGAAAAGACTATGAACAAAGGGTTAGAAAGAACCAGTCATATTCAAAGATGGTGAATACCTCACTCAGACAGACTTGGAGGGAATATGTAATGGAGGATTCGGAGACAATGCCTGGAAAAATAGTTGGGGACTGATAATAAAGTAATGTGGAGTGACACCAGTCTACAGAGTTTAAACTGATCTTGTAGTCAAAGGAAATACGCTTTTAAATGGAGATGGGCTAGAATAATGAAAGTCCAATTTTTGGAAAAATCAGTTGGAGACAAGGTTTAAGATTAGGAAGGTTAGTGATGTGTTCGTTTAGTTATAGATGCGATGGCTGAGTGTTCAGGGTGATGCTGCTACATTTATTGATATCTTTTCCTCGAAGGTAATATTGTTAACAAAGGAAGTTCTGCTAACACATTTAAAAAGTCTAAAAATACTCGGCCTCTTATGAGAGCTGCAACTATCTCATTATGGTTGGATATTGAGTATCAGTCAAAAGGCAGTTTTTTGAATAGAAAAAGGGGATACTACATGTTTCAAAATTGGAAAAGGTATGGGGCAGATTTGTATTCTTTCACCTTTCTTATAAATCTGCATGCTGAGCAAATAGTCTCAGAAGCTGGACTACATGAAGAAGAAGGTGGCACCAGGATTGGACGAAGACTTACTAACAACCTGCAATATGCAGATGACACAACCTTGCTTGCTGAAAATGAAGATGACTTGAAGCACTTACTGGTAAAGGAAAAAGACTACAGCCTTCAGTATAGATTATACCTGAATACGAAGAAAATGAAAACCCTCAAAAGTGGGCCCATAAACAATATTATAATAAATGGTGAAAATGTTGAAATTTTCATGAATGTCATTCTACTTGGATCAACAATCAACACCCGTGGAAGCAGCAGTCAAGAAATCAAACAACATATTCCACTGGATGAATCTGTGGCAAAACCAAAAAAAAAAAAAAATGCCGTTGAGTCAATTCTGACTCATAGCGACCCTACAGGACAG
Organism: Elephas maximus indicus; assembly: GCF_024166365.1. NCBI lineage: Eukaryota > Metazoa > Chordata > Mammalia > Proboscidea > Elephantidae > Elephas > Elephas maximus. The sequence continues at coordinate 57,611,604 of NC_064823.1, read as the reverse complement.
AGTAGAACTGCCACTTAAGGTTCCCAAGGACCTCCTGGTGGATTTGAACTGCCGAACTTTTGGTTAGCAGCTGTAGCACTTAACCACTGCAGCACCGGGGTTTCCTCTGTGGCAAAAGGCATCTTTAAAATCTTAAAAAGCAAAGATGTTACTTTTATGACTAAGGTGCACCTGATCCATGCCATAGTATTTTCAATCACCTCATGTGCATGTGAAAGCTGGATAATGAAAAAGGAAGACCGAAGAAAAACTGACACATTCAAATTGTGATGTTGGTGAAGAATATTGAATGTACTGTGTACTGCCCGAAGAGCAAACACGTATGTCTCGGAAGAAGTACAGCCAGAATGGTCCTTAGAAGTGAGGATGGCAAGACTTCATCTTGGTTACTTTGGACACATTATCGGGAGGAACAAATCACTGGACATTATGTTTGGTACAAGTCAGCAAAAAAGAGGGAGACCTCAATGAGATGGATTGACACTGACTGCAACAACGGGCTCCAACATAGCAACTATTGTGAGGATGGTACAAGACCAGGCAACATTTGTTCTGTTATGCATGGTGACACTATGAGTCTGAGGTAACTCAATGGTACTTAACAACAACACAGAGAATAAGAAGGAGGAAGGCTATGCTCAGGTAGAACACACGGGTTGGGATTATTAACTATTAATAATGTCTTTTGTGTTGTCCATGGGAGTTTAGATTAGATTATTGGATGGGCAAAAGATGCCACTGAATTCATTAAGAGAGGGTTTTAATTCGATAAAAAGTTGTTCTGAAAACATCTGAAGGGAAGATTAGGACAGGGGAAAGATACATAGACCAAAGCAGTAACTCTTTTAAGAGTGCCAGCAAAAGATGATCAGATAACTGTAGAACTAAAGAAGAGAGAATGGATATGACATGGGTGAAAGAGACAAAATGAGGAGACTCTTGTTATCTGGACTGAAAGATTACTGATGTCACATGTGTTTTGTTAATGAAATGAGCATTCACTTTACCTAGATTGAGAAAATAACACTTATTAATAGTGAGTTGTACTTACTTAAAAATAGCCACTTCTGACTTTTTTTTCCAGTTGTGTAAACTACATTTAGGTGTCACGAAACAAATGTGTGAAGAAATCTGTATTATAAGTAATTAGCATATGTTTGCATATTGAAGAACACATTTCACTGTGAATACATTATATGAAGAACATCATTTTCACACCATACAAGTGATCAATATGCTTCTTCAAGAAAAAAACTTTAACCTAAAAGTAGAATAGTTGGTATCTCTAAACTTTCTGAATAATGGAAAACCTATATGAATAGTTTAAGTATAGGGAGTGCATATATTGATATTGGGTACTTTATTCAATTTAATGTTTAAATTTTCAATAGAATACTAATATTTTAGGCTTTTCAAAACACTGTGTAAGTCGTTCTATCAGCTAAGAGAGGCTAGGTTAACCTGTGGTACAAACAACCATAAATCTCAATGGCTTTTAACAAGCAAACAAACAAAAATAAAAAACAAAGCTGTATTTCTCATTCTTGCTACATGTCCGCCTCAGGTTTTGAAGCATAGTAAGAATCACACTGTTGTATTTTTTAAAGCCATGTTTAGGGATTCCAAGAAATTGCATTCTATAGAGAGAGATATTTGCCATATGCCATACACATTGCTGTGGCCTTACTCTAGGGCATATCTGGTTACCATGGAGCTTCCTCTGTCTGAAACATGCCAGGTCACCATGGCAGGGAGGAGGGAAAATACTGCACATTGTCTAAAATAGCTTCTGCCTTGAAGTTACACATGCTCTTAGCAATCTTATTTCATTTGCAAAAGTAGTAGGGTGGCCAGTGTTAGCTTCCAGGTAGGGACTTAAACCCAGAAGAAAGCTGGAATTTTACCTCAGGTGTACTTATATATTCCATAGTAATTGTCCTAGTTATCTATTACTACTGTAGCAGAAATACCACAAGTGGATGGTTTTAACAAACAGATGTTAATTCTCCCACAGTCTAGTAGGCTAGAAGCCTGAATTCAGGGCACCAGCTCCAGAGGAAGGCTTTTTCTCTTTCTGTCGGCTCTGGAGAAAGGTCCTCGTCATCAATCTTCCCTTGGTCTAGGAACTTCTCCAAGCAGGGACCTTGAGTCCAAAGGACATGCTCTGCTCCTGGCACTGGTTTCTTAGTGGTATGGAGTGCCCTTGTCTCTCTGCTTACTTCTATCTTTTATATCTCAAAAGGGATTGGTTTAAAACACAATCCAATCTTGTAGATTGAGTCCTATTTCATTAACACAACTTCCACTAATGCCATCACATTAACAGCATAGAGATAAGGTTTACAACACGCAGGAAAATCACATCAGATGACAAAATGGCAGACAATCACATAATACCAGGAATCATGGCCTCGCCAAATTGATACACATATTTTTTAAGGGACACAATTCAATCCATGACAGTAATACATTAATTTTTGCTCACAATAAGAAGAAAAAAATTTGGTAAGCAACAAGAGAAAACAAAATCTAGGAAGAGCAACATTTCTATCCATATTCTTAACATTAGCACATTTAGGATAAATCAAAAACCAAGCCCGTTGCCATGAAGTCAAATTCGATGCCCTGCAACCCTATAGGACAGAGTAGAACTGTCCCATAGGGTTTCCAAGGCTGTAATCTTTATGGAAACCGACTGCCGTATCTTTTCTCTCGTGTAACTGCTGGTCGGTTCATACTGTTAACCTTTCAGTTAGCAGCCAAGTGCTTAACTACTGCACACCAGGGCTCCTTAAATTTAGGATAAGTTCACCAATAACAAAAAATTGAGTAAACGTTAAATGTAATATCTATCACCTTGACATAATAGAAATTTTAGTTAAGTTAGAAATCTTGAAGAGAACGGAACTTGTATCTCATCCTGAAAGTATTTTTTTTTTTTTTTTACTGTAGATTTTAGTTCTAGTTGCAAACTTACTGCATTCAAGCCATTTATATGCTCTGTATGATGGACAAGCACATGCCACATTTTAATATTTCTATTGGTTCCAAAGAGGAATATTTTTTCTAGAAGACTAAATTTAAACAAAGTCTGAATTAAGATTTGTATATGGTATAACCTTAAGTCGTTATTTTTGATATTTTAGGTGCCATGCTTTCATGAACTCTGAAATTAGAATGATTGGTAGAAAAAAAAATTATATGTAACGTGGTACAGCATATCAATAAGCATCTGCTTAGTTCTCTTTTATACAGGCCACAGTTGTTGTCTGTTGCCATGATGACCCCCCTTGTTATAGATTAGAGCTGAGCTCCATAATGTTTTCTTGGCTGTAATCTTTATGGAAGCAGCTATCCAGGCCTTTCTTCCCAGTGTCACTGGGTGAGTTCAATCACCAACCTTTGGGTAGTAGCTGACAGCAAACTGTTTGTGCCACCCAGCAACCTTCCATACAGGCCGTGAGTCAAGGAAATTGTAAAGAAAATCAAAGCAAGCACCATCCTTTACTTTCAGCTACTAAGTGGTACCCTTTTAAAAAGCCAGATATGTTTATTAGAGTCAAGACTTTTTACAGGCCTCAAATAATATTAATGTAGTAGTAGAAATAATAACTACCATGCACTGAGCATTTCTGGGTACCAGGCATGATATGATATATTTTATTTTATTTCATTAACATGCATAGAACATCCCAAGGATTATGTATCACATTTCAGCTTTTGTAATAACAGTTTTATTGAGATATAATTAACACACCACAAAATTTACTTTTAAAGCATACGATACAGTGTTTTTTTTAGTATATTCACAGAATTGTGAAACCACTACCACTATCTTATTTTAGAACACTATCATCATCTCCAAAACAAAAACATTTATTTGTATGGATATGCTACAAGTTATGGACATTTGGGTCATTTTCACTTTTTGGGTTTTGTGAATACTGCTACTATGAATATTAGTGTACAAGTTTTTGTGTGAACTTATGTTTTCAGTTCTATTGGGTATATATTCTTGGGAATGAAATTGCTGGGTTATGTAACTCTATCGAACTCTTTCCACAGTGGCAGTACCATTTTACATTCACGTCAGTAATGTATGAGGGGTCTAACACTTGTTATTGCCTGTCTTTTTTATTATAGCCCCTTTAGAGAATGTGAAAAAGTATCACATCGCGGTTTCGATTTACATTTCCTGAAGGATTAATGATGTTGAAATATTTTTGTTTGTTTATGGGCCATTTATATATCTTCTTTGGGTAAAGTTCTGTTCAAATTCTTTGTCCACTTTTTAAACTGAGTTGTCTTCTTATTAAAAAAAATTGTAAATGTTCCCTATATATTCTGGAAACAAATTCCTTATCAAGTATGTGATTCAAAAAAAAATTTATCCCATTTTATGAGCTGTCTTTTCACTTTCTTGATAGTATCCTTTAGAGTACAAAAGTTTTTAATTTTGATGAAGTCCAGTTTATCTGTTTTTATTTCCTGTATTGTTTGTACTTTCAGTGTCATGTCTTAGAAACCATTGCTGTTATATTTAGGTTTACAAACACTCCGAGTTCATTTTGGTATATGTTATGAGGTGGGAATCCAACTTTATTCTTTTGCATGTGGATATCCAGTTGTTCCAGCAGCATTTGTTGAAAAGACTATTTTTTTTCCTGAATGACTTGTCTTGACACCCACCTTGAGTCACATTCCAGTTTTACAGATGAGCAAACTGAAGCTAAGAAAAGTAAAGTGACTTTTCCAAGAATATAATATCATGTCAGTTACAGAGATAAGTTTTCATGCCTGAATGCTCTGCCAATAAAGCCTTTCCGCCGTACCAGAAACTTCTGGGCTCTGGATCCCAGGGTAGGGGGGTGGGATGGGGAGGAGGCAGCACTTTGAATTATTACTTTGTTTATGAATCTTTATATCCAACAATTAAAGTCAGTGGACCGAGTGAATAAAAGCTCAGCTACCGTGATATAGGAAATTTATAATGTTTTCATGATATTAATATACATGAAAAAAATTGAAAGCTGTTTATAGTCATTCAAATGCAATTTTAGTAGTGCTTAGCAGTATCTGAAAGTATCTTGTTCATGCATATGTTGAATTGTTTATCTTTCTTTCCCTTTCCACCTTGTTTGTCTGGTTCACCACTCTATCCAATTTCCTTGAAAAATGACTTGCACTAAGTAGGTGTTCGATAAATTAGTAATCTTACGGTTGTGTTTTTATTTTTGCTAGGGAAGTTGTTATTATTACATAAAAGCCTACAGATGGATCAGTCGTGCACACACTTTTGAGTCAATTGCATTACCTTATATTTAAATGCCAGCATATTGACATTTTATGTTGTACAAAATTAAACAGAAATAAAGGAATAATTAATGAGAATCTTATAGATGTTCTTAATGAAATAGCTATTAATGAACCCAAAACTAGATTATGTAGCAACCTAATCACAATAGAAACATTTGTAATTTGAATGTTTGATTATATTTTTTAGGTCATTTACCTGAAAGCTCTGTTACCATTATTGTTTTCATCATTGGTTTCAGTAGCTATAAATCAACATGAAACCACTCATTTTTACTCACTTACAGATATACACTAGCTCTTGAGCCAGCAGGTGACCCATTAAGTTAAAAGACTCATTAGACATAATCAATATGACTCCAGCTCTCTTACTAGCAAAAGAGCCTTAATATTCAATATCTCTGGAATACTTTGGATTATACATTTCATTTAAATCATATTTACTTGTGGAATTATATATTTTATAAGGTAAAAGCTGACTTTATTTTAGTCATTTAAACTATATTAATGTTATCATTCTTATTTATTCCACCAACTTATTTAGCAAATAAGATATGGGATATGAAATTCAAAAAATATAATTTTTTTAATTTGAAGATATTTTCTAATATAGAACTTGATAAACCAAAAATGAAAATAATGAATGGTGAATAATGCAAGCAATTTCTCTTTACCTCTTCTAAATATTAAAATGTGTCAAAACAAACAATGCAAATTCTGGGGTTTGCAGCAATAACATCAACAAAATACATTAAATGACATAAAGTGCAGAGCTAACATAAAAACAAACACAACGCTGGATGAAGTAATAATTTAAATGAACTGATCCGAAATTTCAAAGACATTAGCCTTATGAAACCTTTGCTTCAGAAATAGGGTATCAAAATAAAATTTGTTCTCCTTTCAGAGTAAGACTTAGAGCTCTTTAATCTCCTAACTGAAAAAAAAAAATGATAATAAGAAATAAACCAGTTTATTTAACATTTAATTGAAGCATAATCATTTGGAAAGCAATTACCACAAAGGAATCATATGCAGTGTCAAAGCTCTCCCTCCCCACTAGGGCTCAGTTGTAGTGAATTCAGAAAGTTTAGGGCTAATCAAGGAAAAAGATAACACCACGTTATTACAATGCTGCACAATAAATTTTTTATTGGGTTCCTAGTGTTGACAGTTCTCAAACAGGGGGCAAGCTTCTTAGCAGAAGACCCTTCAGAGACATGAGAAGGGAAAAGGGAATCACTAGAAGAGAAGAGGGAAACAGAATCATAGGGGAGAGTGATGGTGGGGGGCACTTCTGTGTGTCTAGGTGATGTCCCTTAGCAGCAAGGTGGGGAGTTTCTGGGTCAGAGAGTTTTAAAGGGCAGTAGAGACAGGGTTTTATTTTATCTACAGCTAGCAAATGTTGGGCACAGTTTCATACGGTATGCAAAGCAAGCAGGCTCTAAGAGGCTAACAATCTGATTGTGTGGGTGACTTTTAAAACAATTGAATATGTAAAAACTTGAGTTTGGCACTGGAGGGGTTTGGGGCTAACCAGCCCAGCCTCTTATGAAGAAATAAATAACTTGGGGCCAATACACAGAGACCATCTTTGGCTCATTTATGTAACACAGGCGAAAAATTTCATGTCTGACAATGGGACCTACTGTAATGGTCCTTATGCAGATTCAAGTTTTGTTATCTTAGTTCTTTATCTCATCCACGCATCTGTCAGTTTGTTGTATTGCGGGGGCTTGTGTGTTGCTGTGATGCTGGAAGTAATCCACCAGTATTTAGATACCAGCAGGGTCACTCATGGTGGACAGATTTTACCTGAGCTTCTAGACTAAGACAAGGAAGAAGGACCCAGAAATCTACCTCTGAAAAGAATTACCCAATGAATACCTTATGAATAGCAGCAGTACATAGTCTGATATAGTGTCTGAAGATGAGCCTCTTAGGTTGGAAGATGCTCAAAATACGACTGGGGAAGGGCTGCCTCTTCAAAGTGGAGTCAACCTTAATGATGTGGATGGAATCAAACTTTCAGGATCTTCATTTGCTGATGTGACATGATTCAAAATGAGAAGAAATAGCTGCAAACATCCGTTAATAATAGGAATGTGGAATATATGAAGTATGAATCTAGGAAAATTGGAAATCGTCAAAAAATGAAATGGAATGCACAAACATTGATATCCTAGGCATTAAATAGCTGAAATGGACTGTTATTGGTCATTTTTAATTGGACAATTGTATGGTCTGCTATTCCAGGAATGACAACTTAAAGAGGAATGGCATTGCATTCATTGTCAAAAAGAACATTTTGAGATTAAGTACAACACTGTCAGTGAGAGGATAATATCCATATGCCTACAAGGAAAGCCAGTTAATAAGACTATTATTCAAATTTACACACCAACCACTAAGGTCAAAGAAAAAGAAATTGAAGATTTTATCAACTTCTGCAGTCTGAAACTAATCAAACCTGCAATCAGGATGCATTGATAATTACTGGTGACTGGAAAGCATAAGTAGGAAGCAAAGAAGAAGAATTTGTAGCTGGAAAATATGGTCTTGGTGGTAGAAATGATGCCTGAGATCACGTGATAGAACTTTCCAAGATCAATGACTTCTGTATTGCAAATACTCTTTTTCAACAACATAAACGGTAACTATACAAGTGGACCTTGTCATATGGAATACATAGCAATCAAATCGATGACATCTGTGGAAAGAGACTATAAAAGAAGCTTAATACCATCAGTGAGAACAAGGCCAGGGGGTAGCTGTGGAAAAGACCATCAATTGATCCTGTGCAAGTTCAAGCTGAAATTGAAGAGAATTAGAACAAGTCCATGAAAGTGAAAATACAGCCCTGAGTATATCCCACCTAAATTTAGAGACCATCTCAAGAATAGATTTGTTCACTGAATACTAATGACTGACGACTAGAGGAGTTGTGGAACGACATCAAGGATTTCACACATGAAAAAAGCAAGAGGTCATTAAAAAGATAGGAAAGAAAGAAAAGACCAAAATCGATGTCAGAAGAGACTCTGAAACTTGTTCTTGAACATGCAGTAGCTAAAGTGAAAGGAAGAAAAGATGAAGTAAAGGAGTTTAACAGAAGATTTCAAAGGACAGCTTGAGAAGACAAAGTATTATAATGACATGTGAAAAGACCTGGATTTAGAAAACAAAAAGGGAAGAACACACTCAGCCTTTCTCAAGCCAAAAGAACTGCAGAAAAAATTCTAGCCTCGAGTTGCAATACTAAAGGGTTCTACAGGGAAAATATTAAAGTCACAGGAAACATCAAAAGAAAATGGAAGGAATACACAAAGTTGCTGTACCAAAGGTGTACTATTTCAGAAGGTAGCATATGATCAGGAACCAATGGTACTGAAGGAAGAAGTCCAAGCTGCACTGAAGGCATTGGCGAAAAACAGGGCTCCAGGAATTGACGGAATATCAGTTGAGCTGTCTCAACAAATGGACGCAGCACTGGCAATGCTCACTCATCTATGCCAAGAAATTTGGAAGACAGCTTAATGGCCAACCAACTGGAAGAGATCCATATTTATGCCTATTCCCAAGAAAGGTGATCTAACCGAATGCAGAAATTATCAAATAATATCACTAATATCACCTTCAAGGAAAATTTGGCTGAAGATCATTCAAATGTGGCTGCAGCAGTATATCGACATGGAACTATCAGAAATTCAAGCTGGATTCAGAAGAGGACTCAGATCAGGAATATCATAGCTGATTTCCAATGGATCCTGGCTGAAAGCAGAGAATATCAGAAAGATATTTACATATGCTTTATTGACTATTGAAAGGCATTCAACTGTTTAGATATAACAAATAATGCCTAACGTTGAGAAGAATGAGAATTCCAGAACACTCAATTGTGCTCATGAGGAACCTGTACATAGATCAACAGACAGTTGTTAGAACAGAACAAGAGGATGCTGCAAGGTTTAAAGTCAGGAAAGGTGTGCGTGAGGGTTGTATCCTTTCATCATACCTGTTCAATCTGTATGCTGAGCAAATAATCCAGGAAGATGGACCATATGAAGGAGAATGGGGCATTAGCATTGGAGAAAGACTCATTAACAACTTGTGATATGCAGATGATACAACCTTGCTTCCTGAAAGTGAAGACGGCTTGAAGCACTTACTGATGAAGATCAAAGACCACAGTCTTCAGTATAGATTACACCTCAACATAAAGAAAATAAAATCCTCACTACTGGACCAATAAGCAATATCACGATAAATGGAGAAAAGATTGAATTTGTCAAGAATTTCATTTTACTTGGATCCATAATCAACACCCATGGAAGCAGCAGTCAACACCAAAAGACACCTTGCATTGGGCAAATCTGCTGTAAAAGATCTCTTTACAGTGCTGAAAAGCAAAGATGTCACCTTGAAGACTAAGGTACGCCTGACCCAAGCCATGGTGTTTTCAGTTGCCTCATATGCAGATGAAAGCTGGACTATGAATAAGGAAGACCAAAGAAGAACTGATGCCTTTGAATTGTGATGTTGGAGAAGAATATTTAACATACCATTGAATGCCAAAAGAATGAGCAGATCTGTCTTAGAAGAAGTACAACCAGAATGCTCCTTAAAAGCAAGGATGGTAAGACTACATCTCACATACTTTGGACCAGCTATCAGGAAGCATCAGTCCCTGGAGAAAAACATCATGCTTGATAAAGCAGAACGTCAGCAAAAAAACAGAAGACACTCAACAAGATGAACTGACACAGTGGCTGCAACAATGGGCTTAAGCAAAACAACGATTGTGATGATGATGCAGGACCAGATACTATTTTGTTCTGTTATATATGCGGTTGCTATGAGTCAGAATCGACTTGATGCCACCTAACAACTAACAGCAACAGTTCTTTATCATTTCTGATTTTTGTCTCAGTTCCATTTTTTATCAAGGTTGGCAGTCACATTTCTTGTATAAGAAAATTTATGTGCATTTTTTTATACAAAGTATGACATAAAAGTCTAAGTCCCTTAGTTGGCAATTTCATCAGACATTAAGACTCATTATTAACTAGGGGGAAAAATAGTAAAAAGAAAAGTAAAACTTACTTTCTGTGCCACCTGAAATGATTCCTTTGTGTAGAAATAAGTTATGTTGTATATATTCTATATAAAACCCAAAACCAAACCCAGTGCTGTCGAGTTGATTCCGACTCATAGCGACCCTACATAGCATCAAAAAATATGGTTGCCATTGAAATTTCTGTTAGATTATTAAAACCATGGCACCCTGTGAAGACATAATAGCTGAAAATGTGAAAGTGCACATTTTCATATTGGTATACTCCATTAAAGGAGCCCTGATGGTGCAGTGGTTACGTGCTTGGTTGCTAACCAAAAGGTCTGCAATTCAAACCTGCCAGCTGCTCTTCAGGAGAAAGATCAGGCAATCTTCCTCCACAAAGATTACAGCCTTCAATACCCTGGAACATGGTTTCAGGGGCATCTAGGTCAATTGGCATAACAGAATTTATTAAGAAAATTTTCTGCATCTCAGTTTGGTGAGTGGCATCTGAGGTCTTGAATGCTAACAAGCGGCCGTCTAAGACGCATCAATTGGTCTCAACCCACTTGGAGCAAAGGTGAATGAAGAATACCAAAGACATAAGGTAAATATGAGCCCAAGAGACAGAAAGTGCTACATAAACCAGAGACTCCATTGGCCTGAGACAGGAAGAATTAGATGGTGCCCAGCTACCACCATTGACTACCCTGACAGGGAACACAACAGAGAATCCCCGATGGAGCAGGAGAACACTGGGTTGCAGACCTCAAACTCTCATAAGAAGACCAGACTTAATGGTTTGACTGAGATTAAAGGGACCCTGGAGGTTATGGTCCCTGGACCCTCTGTTAGCCCAAGAAGGGAACCATTCCCAGAGGCAACTCTTCAAATAGGAATTGGACTGGACTACAAGACAGAAAATGATACTGGTGAGGAGTGAGCTTCTTGGATCAAGTAGACACATGAGACTATGTGGGCAGCTCCTGTCTGGAGGCAAGATGAGAAGGCAGAGGGGGGCAGGAGCTGGTCGAATGGACACACGGGATATAAGGTGGAGAGGTGGAGTGTGCTGTCTCATTAGGGGGAGAACAGCTAGGAGTACATAGCAAGGTGTGTATAAGTTTTAGTTAGCAGTCATAGCTCTTAACCATTACTCCACCAGGGTTTCTCATAAGTTATGTATATTATATATATACACCACCAATAACGTATATATAATGTATATTGGTGGATGCACAGGTGTTCTGTATTATAATTTCCCCTCACCATCTCTCTAGCCTTTAGCGGACAAAATAGCTACTAATAGACATGAAGTAAAGTATGTGCTTGAGGAGGGGATGATTGCCCTCTGCAGAAACCCCGAACTCTGCTCAGCTATCTTAGTGGGGTAAAAGTGGATGAGCTCACTCTGAACAGAGGCAATAAATGTTGTTCATTGACTGCAGGGGGGTTTCCACTTTTATTACCATCTTTTAGCTTTTATTACCCTCTTTAACTGGCCCTTCCCCTACGTGCTCTCTGCACATGCTATTTTGCATGTAGACATGGCTGTTCAATTAGTATTTAATCCAAGGGGAGGGTGACTTAATCATTCTCCTCCCAAGACTTGAAATGGAACATGCTTGGATGCATTCTAACCCTGTGGATAGGAGCCTAACAGGAGAACCTAAGCTGATGATGATGTGTGCTATTCTACTCATCCTTGTCCTGTTTTACTCTGTGAGTAATAAATGCCTGTTGATCAGGCCATTAGAAGTGTCTGTTGTATGCTATGCTCCAAATGGTTCTTCACTAAGAACTTGTAAATATAGTGACATTGCATATATATCATACACATATCTATACACATACACTTACAAATATATATTATTTCTTCTCCTTTATTGGTTTTCTATTTATTAATTTTAGTGCAAGAATTTTTGCACAGCCATTATATTCCATTATATGGAATACTATGTGGCTTTCAAAGATACTGGATTATATAACTATTGACCTGGGGGGTATCCATTATGCATTATTAAATGACAAAAGCAAGTGTTTATTTGTCTGAATATGAAGAATGATGACAAAAATGCACATTTATAATGATTGCCTTTTGAAGGATGGTAGGAAAGAGAAGGTGTGTGTATGGAAATTATTAAATGTGTACATCTTTTGATTCTTTCATAACTTATAATAGTCATGTAATACTTTTATAACAAAACAAAAATAAAAACCTTTAGAAAGGGAAAATATCATTAAGTGGAGTTTTGTTGTTTTACTGAAGGTTTTTGTTTGCTAGTTCAGTAATCCATTCAAACTTTCTCAAATAAAATTGGATGGGGTGATAAAAATATAAAAATCTGAAGGATCTCATACAAGTTGACACAATAAATAGAAAATCCTCAAATGAACAACGTACTGGAGATCAAGAACGTATGTCACCCTCTCTACCTCTTAGGGCCTTATGATCTGTTTTACTACTATTTCCTTCTGCATGTTCTTTCTCTTTGTTGACTTTTTCTCGTACCACATCGTACTCCTATACAACATTCGTAATACGGCTTCTTGGGGCATATTGCCATTACACACAGCATAGTTTCTTAGTTTTCAGATTTCACATTCTTGAGAGATAATTGACTGAGCTATGCCTTCTTTATAAGCCAGGTATATTCCATAAGTTACAAAGCAGTTTACATTTCTTCTCTCGTCCAGAGTCAACTCCTGGTATAATTTGTTGTAACTGAGAGTATTAATTTCTTGCCCATTGCAAAGGAATAGAGGACAAACATTTTCCCAGAAAAGAGTGTAGATAGGTAGGTATGAATTTGCAGTTCCAATAAATGGGTTATTTAATATGAACCCTTTGCATATATCTGAGCAATAAAATGAAATTAAAGCAATATTTTAAGAATATGAATCAAAAAGCAATCATGAGATTAAAGAAAATGTGACCATAGAAGTTAAATTATTTCAGCCAACAGACACATGAGGAAATAAATGCTCAGTATCTCTAGCCATCATAGAAATGCAAATCAAAACCACAATGAGATACCATTTCACCCTGGCATTACTGGCACAAATCAATAAAACAGAAAATAACAAATGCTGGAGAGGCTGCGGGGAGATCGGAACTCTTATGCACTGCTGGTGGGAATGCAAAATGATACAACCATTTTGGAAAATGATATGGCTCTTACTCAGAAAGCTGGAACTAGAAATATCACATGATCCAGCAATCCCACTCCTGGGAAAATATCCTAGAGAAATAAGGGTCATCACATGGACAGACATATGTGCACCCATGTGCATTGCAGCATTGTTCACAATAGCAAAAAGATGGAAACAACCTAGATGCCCATCAATGGATGAATGGATAAACAAACTGTGGTACATACACACAATGGAGTATTACACAGTGATAAAGAACAACAATGAATCCGCGAGGCATCTTATAACATGTATGAATCTGGAGGCATTATGCTGAATGAAATAAGTCAATCAAAAAGGACAAATATTGTATGAGACCGCTACTGTAAAAACTCATGAAAAGGTTTACATACAAAAAGACACAATCTTTCATGGTTACCAGGGAGGGGATGGAAAAATACTTAATAAGCAACAGACAAGGGGTAACTTTGGAAAAGGGTTCGATGGTATATAATAGTGGGGAAGCCAGCACAAACTGTACAAGGCAAGGTCATAGTAGCTCCACAGACACATCCAAACTCCCTGAGGGACTGAATTCCTGGGCTGAGGCCTGTGGGGACCATGGTCTCAGGGAACATCTAGCTCAATTAGCATATCATAGCTTATACAGAAAATATTCTACATTCTACTTTGGTGAGTAGAGTCTGGGGTTTTAAAAGCCTGTGAGTGGCCGTCTAGGATAGTCCACTGGTCTCACCCCTTCAGGAGAAAGGAAGAAAGAAGAAAACTAAAGACACAATGGAAAGACTAATCCAAAGGACTAATGGACCACATCTACCATGGCCTCCACCAGACTGAGTCCAGTACAACGAGATGGTGCCTGGCTACTACCACTGACTGCTCTGACAGGGATCACAGTAGAGGGTTCCAGACAGAAGTGGAGAAAAATATAGAACAAAATTCTTAGAAGAAAATTCTAACTCAAAAAGAAAGACCAGACTTACTGGCCTGACAGAGACAGGAGAAAGCCTGAGAGTATGGCCCTGGACACTCTTTCATCTCAGTCATGAAGTCACTCCTGAGGTTCACCCTTCAGACAAAGGTTGGAACAAAACAGGCCCATGGAACAAAACAAGACTAATGGGGTGCACCAGCCCTGGGGCAGGGACTGGAAGGCAGGAGGGAATAGGAAAGCTGGTAATAGGAAACCCAGGGTTGAGAAGGGAGGGTGTTGACATGTCATGGGTTTCTTAACCAATGTCATACAATAATGCGCGTGCTAACTGTTTGATGAGAAACTAGTTTGTTCTGTAACCCTTCCTCTAAAGTTCAATAAAAAAAAAGACACACACACACAAAAACGAAAAACTCTTTGCCTAGCCCAATAGCACACACACACACACAAAAGAAATAAAGTTATTTTGATGCTATTAAAAAAAAAAAAAAGTCTACATTATCACAGATTTTCAAGATTCATGAAAAGAAAGAACACCATTTTGGGAAAGAGGGAGGTTTAATAAAATTTTTGGAGGCTTAAGCCTTCTTCCAAGAAAGAGAAGGTAAGATAGAACATTCTCAATGCTGCCTTTCTCAAAATTTGAACACAGTGTTGATATCAAAGTCTTGATATTTAACCCATGGCATAACTCTGGTAATTGCGTATAAGTTTGGTGATTTGTTTTAGTGAGTCTTAAGACCTCAGGTCATTAATATCTTTGGGGTATTAGCTTTAATTCTAGACCTTTTCATTCTCGAATTATTTCAACTTCAAAAGTACTTACCCGAAGTGGGAGGCGGAGCCCAGATGGCGGACTAGGCAGACGCTACCTCGGATCCCTCTTACAACAAAGACACGGAAAAACAAGTGAATCGATCACATACAAAACAATCTACGAACCCTGAACAACAAACACAGATTTAGAGACGGAGAATGAACTAATACGGGGAAGCAGCGATTGTTTCCAGAGCCTGGAGCCAGCGTATCAGTCAGGTACGGCACAAGCACAGACAGCTGCTCCACCCCCCTGAACTAACCCCGGGAGGGGGACCAGCCGGTTCCACGGGCGGCGTGGGACGCAGCCGGTAGAAGTCCCCGGGAGGCAGTGACTAGTCTTGGAGCAGAAAGAGCAGCGTCCGAGCAGGGAACCGTCCTGCAGGGATTTGGACTGGATGCAGGTACGACATAAACACGGAGAGCTGCTCCACCCCCCTGAACTAACCCCGGGAAGGGGACCAGCCGGGTCACGTGGGCGGCGTGGGACTCAGCCGGTAGGAGAAGTCCCCGGGAGGCAGCGACTGGTATTGGAGCGGGGAGAACAGCATCCCAGCCGGGACACTCGGTCACGGCACAAGCACGGGGAGCTGCTCCACCCATCTGAACTAACCCCGGGAGGAGGCCCAACTGGTTCTCGGGGGCGGCATGGCCATGCAGCTGGAGGGACGAGAAGTCCCCGGGAGGCAGCGACTGATTTTGGGGTCGAGAGTGCACCGTCCCAGTAGGGGAGACTTGACGCTGGGCTTGGGGCTGGAAGCGGAGGATCTGACCGTGACTCCAGCGGGCCAGACCTCCTGGGGGCAATCTCCACGCAGCCAGCACACATAGGTGACGCTACCGCGGGAATCTCAGATATAATAGTCATTCCAAGCAAGACAAGCAACTCTGGCTATATTCTGAGGTGCTACTCTCCTATCTCTCTGTTCTCTCCCCCACCCTCCCCAGGCGGCTTCATTAACATCTGAATAGCCTGAGCCAGAGGGAGAACTCTGATAGGGATCTGACTGCATTTTTTTTTTTAGCAGATTTTCTGGAAAAACTAGTTTCCCAGTGATGGCTCGGAGACAACAATCCATATCAAACCACTTAAAGAAGCAGACCGTGACAGCTTCTCCAACCCCCCAAACAAAAGAATCAAAATCTTTCCCAAATGAAGATACAATCTTGGAATTATCAGATACAGAATATAAAAAACTAATTTACAGAATGCTTAATGATATCACAAATGAAATTAGGATAACTGCAGAAAAAGCCAAGGAACACACTGATAAAACTGTTGAAGAACTCAAAAAGATTATTCAAGAACACACTGGAAAAATTAATAAGTTGCAAGAATCCATAGAGAGACAACATATAGAAATCCAAAAGATTAACAATAAAATAACAGAATTAGACAACGCACTAGGAAGTCAGAGGAGCAGACTCGAGCAATTAGAATGCAGACTGGGACATCTGGAGGACCAGGGAATCAACACCAACATAGCTGAAAAAAAATCAGATAAAAGAATTTAAAAAAAATGAAGAAACCCTAAGAATTATGTGGGACTCTATCAAGAAGGATAACCTGCGGGTGATTGGAGTCCCAGAACAGGGAGGGGGGACAGAAAACACAGAGAAAATAGTTGAAGAACTCCTGACACAAAACTTCCCTGACATCATGAAAGACGAAAGGATATCTATCCAAGATGCTCATCGAACCCCATTTAAGATTGATCCAAAAAGAAAAACACCAAGACATATTATCATCAAACTCACCAAAACCAAAGATAAACAGAAAATTTTAAAAGCAGCCAGGGAGAAAAGAAAGGTTTCCTTCAAGGGAGAATCAATAAGAATATGTTCTGACTACTCAGCAGAAACCATGCAGGCAAGAAGGGAATGGGATGACATATACAGAACACTGAAGGAGAAAAACTGCCAGCCAAGGATCATATATCCAGCAAAACTCTCTCTGAAATATGAAGGCGAAATTAAGATATTTACAGACAAACACAAGTTTAGAGAATTTGCAAAAACCAAACCAAAGCTACAAGAAATACTAAAGGATATTGTTTGGTCAGAGAACCAATAATATCAGATATCAGCACAACACAAGGTCACAAAACAGAACGTCCTGATATCAACTCAAATAGGGAAATCACAAAAACAAACAAATTAAGATTAATTAAAAAAAAAATACACATAACAGGGAATCATGGAAGTCAATAGGTAAAAGATCACAATAATCAAAAAGAGGGACTAAATACAGGAGGCATTGAACTGCCATATGGAGAGTGATACAAAGCGATATAGAACAATACAAGTTAAGTTTTTCCTTAGAAAAATAGGGGTAAATAATAAGGTAACCACAAAAAGGTATAACAACTCTATAACTCAAGATAAAAACCAAGAAAAACGTAACGACTCAACTAACATAAAGTCAAACACTATGAAAACGAGGATCTCACAATTTACTAAGAAAAATGCCTCAGCACAAAAAAGTATGTGGAAAAATGAAATTGTCAACAACACACATAAAAAGGCATCAAAATGACAGCACTAAAAACTCATTTATCTATAATTACACTGAATGTAAATGGACTAAATGCACCAATAAAGAGACAGAGAGTCACAGACTGGGTAAAGAAACACGATCCATCTATATGCTGCCTACAAGAGACACACCTTAGACTTAGAGACACAAACAAACTAAAACTCAAAGGATGGAAAAAAGTATATCAAGCAAACAATAAGCAAAAAAGAAGAGGAGTAGCAATATTAATTTCTGACAAAATAGACTTTAGACTTAAATCCACCACAAAGGATAAAGAAGGACACTATATAATGATAAAAGGGACAATTGATCAGGAAGACATAACCATATTAAATATTTATGCACCCAATGACAGGGCTGCAAGATACATAAATCAAATTTTAACAGAATTGAAAAGCGAGATAGATACCTCCACAATTATAGTAGGAGACTTCAACACACCACTTTCGGAGAAGGACAGGACATCCAGTAAGAAGCTCAACAGAGACACGGAAGATCTAATTACAACAATCAACCAACTTGACCTCATTGACTTATACAGAACTCTCTACCCAACTGCTGCAAAATATACTTTTTTTTCTAGTGCACATGGAACATTCTCTAGAATAGACCACATATTAGGTCATAAAACAAACCTTTGCAGAGTCCAAAACATCGAAATATTACAAAGCATCTTCTCAGACCACAAGGCAATAAAACTAGAGATCAATAACAGAAAAACTAGGGAAAGGAAATCAAATACTTGGAAACTGAACAATACCCTCCTGAAAAAAGACTGGGTTATAGAAGACATCAAGGAGGGAATAAGGAAATTCATAGAAAGCAATGAGAATGAAAATACTTCCTATCAAAACCTCTGGGACACAGCAAAAGCAGTGCTCAGAGGCCAATTTATATCAATAAATGCACACATACGAAAAGAAGAAAGAGCCAAAATCAGAGAACTGTCCCTACAACTTGAACAAATAGAAACTGAGCAACAAAAGAATCCATCAGGCACCAGAAGAAAACAGATAATAAAAATTAGAGCTGAACTAAATGAATTAGAGAACAGAAAAACAATTGAAAGAATTAACAAAGCCAAAAGCTGGTTCTTTGAAAAAATTAACAAAATTGATAAACCATTGGCTAGACTGACTAAAGAAAAGAAGGAAAGGAAACAAATAACCCGAATAAGAAATGAGAAGGACCACATCACAACAGAACCAAATGAAATTAAAAGAATCATTTCAGATTATTATGAAAAATTGTACTCTACCAAATTTGCAAACCTAGAAGAAATGGATGAATTCCTGGAAAAACACTACCTACCTAAACTAACACATTCAGAAGTAGAACAACTAAATAGACCCATAACAAAAAAAGAGATTGAAACGGTAATCAAAAAACTCCCAACAAAAAAAAGCCCTGGCCCGGACGGCTTCACTGCAGAGTTCTACCAAACTTTCAGAGAAGAGTTAACACCACTACTACTAAAGGTATTCCAAAGCATAGAAAATGACGGAATACTACCCAACTCATTCTATGAAGCCACCATCTCCCTGATACCAAAACCAGGTAAAGACATTACAAAAAAAGAAAATTACGGACCTATATCCCTCATGAACATAGATGCAAAAATCCTCAACAAAATTCTATCCAATAGAATCCAACAACACATCAAAAAAATAATTCACCCTGATCAAGTGGGATTTATACCAGGTATGCAAGGCTGGTTTAATATCAGAAAAACCATTAATGTAATCCATCACATAAATAAAACAAAAGACAAAAAGCACATGATCTTATCAATTGATGCAGAAAAGGCACTTGACAAAGTCCAACACCCATTCATGATAAAAACTCTTACCAAAATAGGAATTGAAGGAAAATTCCTCAACATAATAAAGGGCATCTATGCAAAGCCAACAGCCAATATCACTCTAAATGGAGAGAACCTGAAAGCATTTCCCTTGAGAACGGGAACCAGACAAGGATGCCCTTTATCACCGCTCTTATTCAACACCGTGTTGGAAGTCTTAGCCAGAGCAATTAGGCTAGACAAAGAAATAAAAGGTATCCGGATTGGCAAGGAAGAAGTAAAGTTATCACTATTTGCAGATGACATGATTATATACACAGAAAACCCTAAGGAATCCTCCAGAAAACTACTGAAACTAATAGAAGAGTTTGGCAGAGTCTCAGGTTATAAAATAAACATACAAAAATCACTTGGATTCCTCTACATCAACAAAAAGAACACCTAAGAGGAAATAACCAAATCAATACCATTCACAGTAGCCCCCAAGAAGATAAAATACTTAGGAATAAATCTTACCAAGGATGTAAAAGACCTATACAAAGAAAACTACAAAGCTCTACTACAAGAAATTCAGAAGGACATACTTAAGTGGAAAAACATACCCTGCTCATGGATAGGAAGACTTAACATAGTAAAAATGTCTATTCTACCAAAAGCCATCTATACATTTAACGCACTTCCGATCCAAATTCCAATGTCTTATTTTAAGGGGATAGAGAAACAAATCACCAATTTCATATGAAAGGGAAAGAAGCCCCAGATAAGCAAAGCACTACTGAAAGAAGAAGAAAGTGGGAGGCCTCACCTTACCTGACTTCAGAACCTATTATACAGCCACAGTAGTCAAAACAGCCTGGTATTGGTACAACAACAGACACATAGACCAAAGGAACAGAATTGAGAACCCAGACATAGATCCATCCAGGTATGAGCAGCTGATATTTGACAAAGGACCAGTGTCAATTAACTGGGGAAAAGATAGCCTTTTTAACAAATGGTGCTGGCATAACTGGATATCCATTTGCAAAAAAATGAAACAGGACCCATAGCTTACACCATGCACAAAAACTAACTCCAAGTGGATCAAAGACCTAAACATAAAGACTAAAACGATAAAGATCATGGAAGAAAAAATTGGGACAACCCTAGGAGCCCTAATACAAGGTATAAACAGAATACAAAACATTACCAAAAATGATGAAGAGAAACCCGATAACTGGGAGCTCCTAAAAATCAAACACCTATGCTCATCTAAAGACTTCTCCAAAAGAGTAAAAAGACCACCTACAGATTGGGAAAGAATTTTCAGCTATGACATCTCCGACCAGCGCCTGATCTCTAAAATCTACATGATTCTGTCAAAACTCAACCACAAAAAGACAACCCGATCAAGAAGTGGGCAAAGGATATGAACACACATTTCACTAAAGAAAATATTCAGGCAGCCAACAGATACATGAGAAAATGCTCTCGATCATTAACCATTAGAGAAATGCAAATTAAAACTACGATGAGATTCCATCTCACACCAGCAAGGCTGGCATTAATCCAAAAAACACAAAATAATAAATGTTGCAGAGGCTGCGGAGAGATTGGAACTCTCATACACTGCTGGTGGGAATGTAAAATGGTACAACCACTTTGGAAATCTATCTGGCGTTATCTTAAACAGTTAGAAATAGAACTACCATACAACCCAGAAATCCCACTCCTAGGAATATACCCTAGAGATACAAGAGCCTTCATACAAACAGATATATGCACACCCATGTTTATTGCAGCTCTGTTTACAATAGCAAAAAGTTGGAAGCAACCAAAGTGTCCATCAATGGATGAATGGGTAAATAAATTGTGGTATATTCACACAATGGAATACTACGCATCCATAAAGAACAGTGACGAATCTGTGAAACATTTCATAACATGGAGGAACCTGGAAGGCATTATGCCGAGTGAAATTATTCAGAGGCAAAAGGACAAATATTGTATAAGACCACTATTATAAGATCTTGAGAAATAGTAAAAACTGAGAAGAACACATACTTTTGTGGTTACGAGGGGGGGAGGGAGGGAGGGTGGGAGAGGGTTTTTTATTGATTAATCAGTAGATAAGAACTGCTTTAGGTGAAGGGAAAGACAACACTCAATACATGGAAGGTCAGCTCAATTGGACTGGACCAAAAGCAAAGAAGTTTCCGGGATAAAATGAATGCTTCAAAGGTCAGCGGAGCAAGCGCGGGGGTCTGGGGAACATGGTTTGCGGGGACTTCTAAGTCAATTGGCAAAATAATTCTATTATGAAATCATTCTGCATCCCACTTTGAAATGTGGCGTCTGGGGTCTTAAATGCTAACAAGCGGCCATCTAAGATGCAGCAATTGGTCTCAACCCACCTGGAGCAAAGGAAAATGAAGAACACCAAGGACACACGACAACTAAGCCCAAGAGACAGAAAGGGCCACATGAACCAGAGACCTACATCATCCTGAGACCAGAAGAACTAGTTGGTGCCCGGCCACAATCGATGACTGCCCTGACAGGGAGCACAGCAGAGGACCCCTGAGGGAGCAGGAGATCAGTGGGATACAGACCCCAAATTCTCATAAAAAGACCAAACTTAATGGTCTGACTGAGACTGGAGGAATCCCGGTGGCCATGCTCCCCAGATCTTCTGTTGGCACAGGACAGGAACCATCCCCGAAGACAACTCATCAGACATGAAAGGGCATGAAAGGGACTGGTCAGCGGGTGGGAGAGAGATGCTGATGAAGAGTGAGCTAATTATATCAGGTGGACACTTGAGATTGTGTTGGCAACTCTTGTCTGGAGGGGGGATGGGAGGATAGAGAGAGAGGGAAGCAGGCAAAATTGTAAAAATAAATAAATAAATAAAAGTAAAAAAAAAAAAAAAGTACTTACCCACCACCCACAATACCCAAAACTTACCCATGGGAGCAAACAAAATAAGCCACTTAAAACTAATATTTTATAACAAGGAAGAAAACAGTGCTTGCCCCCCTCCTCCCTCTTCCCTGTGCTTGCTTTCATTGTTATGCTTGATTTCATTGTTTGATACTCTTAAGTTATTCTATTATACCTTGGAGATATAATAGGTGTTGTATAATATGTGTATATAATAGTTGTTAAGACTCCAGAGTCAAATTGCCAGTTTGTATTCAAAGTCCTCCATTAAGTAACAGTCTTAGTCATCTAATGCTGCTGTAACAGAAATACAACAAGTAGATGGCTTTAACAAAGAGAAATTTATCTCCTCACAGTAAAGTAGGATGACAGTCCAAATTCAGGGTGTCGGCTCCGGGGGAATGCTATCTCTCTCTATCAGCTCTGGAGGAAGGCCCTTGTTATCAACTTCCCTTGGTCGAGGAGCTTCTCAGGCACAGGGATGGCTGGGCCCAAAGGATGCGCTCTGCTCCCAGTGCTGCTTTCTTGGTGGTATGAGGTCCCCCTGTCTCTCTGTTCACTTCTTTCTTTTATATCTCAAGAGATTGCTTCAAGACAGAATGCAATCTTGTAGATCGAGTCCTGCCTCACTAAGTCAACTGCTGCCCAAACTCCCTCATTAACAACATAGAGGCAGGATTTACAACATATGGGAAAATCGCACAATACTGGGAATCATGGCCCAGCCAAACTGATACACACATTTTTGGGGGAACATAATTCAATCCATGACAGTAACTATATGAGCTTAGGCAATTCACTTTATCCTCTATTGCCTCAGTTTCTTTGACTACAGCAAAAGAAAAATAACACCTATATCCTAAGGTTGTAATACATTATATGAGTTATTGAAAATAAATTGCCTAGAACAGTCTTTAAAATCTCTACAAAACTCAATAAACATGTATTGATGTATTGATTTATGATAGTAGAGGTCCCACTTCAGACTTGACTTATTTTCTCCTGTCTCCTGCCTGAAATTCTGAGGTTCTTGTTCCAGTGAAATTCACAGTAGCATCAGGTTTCAAGGTGTCATTCAACACAAATGCACATACACACACACATATGGGCACACACACACACACACACACACACACACACACAGAACTCAGTACATCCAACTGTAGGACAATCTATGAACATGAATGAACCTATCTTTTTACAATTGTTTCTTCCTATTATAAGAACTGAGGGTGTGTTTATCTTTAGTGCATCCACAAAAAGGGGAAAAAAAGTTTTATTCTTGATTGGATTATTAAAATTTAGGCTTATTTCTTAAACTTTATAACTAAAGTTGCATTATTTCTTTAGAGAAAAGAAGTTTAATAATATTTTAATCAAAGAACATATATGCTTTTGATATAGAAACTATCTGTTTTTTTATTTAAAAGTTGTATCCCAAAACTAAAAAAAAATCCCAAAACTAATTACTATTAATAATAATAAAACTGAATCCTTTTCCCGAGGAGGAAAACATCATAATATTTTCTAAAAATGCTGCTTATATTTACATATGTGAGAAATTTTAATCTTGGGTTATTTAAGGACAGTGGTAGCAAAGGTAAGATTTGAGATACCAAGGATAAATGATTATCAAGGATAAAAATTTATGAACTAGAGATGGGGCAAGATGAAGGCACTTACTCAGAAATGGAACCAACCATAAATCAAAGGTATTTATGTTAAGTATACACATTAGAGAAAGCTGGGCAAAAAACAAAGCAAGATTATCGGAACCAGATTTCACTGTTGGTCAGACACTGGAAACTTAGAAGCCAGCTGTCTTCATGGTTTGTCTGAATGTGACGGTTCCCTGGTGTTCTAGCAAAGTGGACAACACAAAACTTCTTATCTGGGATTATCCATTATACGCTTCTGTCTTTATTTTGTCTTTTCTTTCTAAATAGAAAGTACTTCCCTCATTAACCCCATATTCTTCCCATCAGTCAAGGTGAATTCCTTGGTTAAAATTTTCACAATATTTAACCGTCGTTTTTTAATCATGCATTATAATAATAAACTATACCAATTATGAAATAATCCCTTTCAATCTCACAGTTTCTTGTATGTATGGATTATCCCCCTTACAAACTCTGAGAAAAAAAGAACTGGATTTTGTTTGTTTGTTTCCTAGAAATGCACAGTACTTTGTATATAGTGCGACATAAGTGTTTATAGACTGAGTAAAAGTAAATAGGTGAACATAGACTGCATGTTAGCACTGCCATAAGACACAATAAGACTATTCACAATTGTAAAAATAACAGGAGAAAATAGGCTGAAAGGTTAAATATGTTGACTAAATATGCTGGAGAAACAACAATTCAAACTCAGGCCTGTTATTTTGAAATTCCCTACAGATTCAAAGATGGCTAAGTAAGTTACTCAAAGAGAACAGTTAAATGAATGAATGTCAATTTAGGCAGGCTTCTCTAGTATGATGATCCAGTCCCTGCACCCAGCCTTTTGATGTTCCATTTCTTTTTATTGAGGAGATGAATTACAACTGAGAAAGCATGCTCATAAAATTTTTACAGGGTACAAAATTGCTGTTTCCTGCTTCCTTTCCTCTATACATGCTGTTCATTTTGACTAGAATGCCATTCTTTCCCTTGTATGTCTGATAAATCCTTATTCAGTATTCAAAAGCAAACTCCCAAGTCAATTATTCTGAAAGACCATCCACACACACTTTCTGTTAAGAAATCACAAAATGAAAAAAAAAAAATCACTTTTTGTATTTTTGGTGTGGGTTTTAGGTGAAAGTTTATAGCTCGAATTAGTTTTTCATTCAAATATTTAATACACAAATAGTTTTATGGCATTAGTTGCAGTCCTAGAAATGTATCAGCACTCTTCCCATTTCCCTTTCCACCCTATGTTCTCAGTGTCCATTCATGCAGCTTTCCTGTCCCTTTTTGCCTTCTCATCGTTGCTTTTAGGCAGGTGTTGCCCATTTGGTCTGTTATGCTTAATTGAACTAAGAAGCACATTCCTCACATGTGTTATTGTTTGTTTTATAGGCCTATCTAATCTTTGGCTGAATGATACACTTCTGGAGTGGCTTTGGCTCTGAGTTAGCGGGGTGTCCAGAGGCCGTAGTCTCAGGGATTCCTCCAGCCACCATTAAACCAGTAAGTCTGGTCTTCTTTTGTGAATTTAAATTTTGTTCTATATTTTTCTCTCACTCTTCCCAGGACCCTCTATTGTGATTCCTGTCAGATCGGTCAGAGGAGGTAGCCAGGCATCATCTAGTTGTTCTGGGCTCAGGCTGGTGAAGCCCTGTGGTACTTGTGGTCCCTTAGTCCTTTGGTCTAATATTTCTTATGTGTCTTTGGTTTTCTTCATTCTCCTTTCCTTTGAACATGCTGGGACCAATAGGTAGATCTCAGATGGCCACTTGGAAGCTTTTAGGACCCCAGACACTATTCATGAAAGTAGGATGTAGAACATTTTCTTTATGAATTATGTTATGCCGATTGACCTGGATGTTCCCTAAGATCATGGTCCCCAGCCCTTAGCCCCAGTAGCTCAGTCCCTCAACGTATTTGGATGTGTCTAGGAAGCTTCTATGACTTTGCCTTGTTCAAGCTGTGCTGACTTTCTCTATATTGTGTGTTATCTTTCCCTTCGCCAAGTCAACACCTGTTTACTATCTAGTTAGTGATTTCCTCTTTCCACCCCTCCCCTCCCAAGTATCCATCAAAAAAAATTTTTTTCTATGTGTAAACATTGTCTTTTTTTTTTTTTTAAACATTGTCTTGGGTTTTAATAATAGTGGTCTCATATAATATTTGTCCTTTTGTGATCGATCTATTTCACTAAGCATAATGCCCTCCAGATTCAACCATGTTGTGAAATGTTTCACGGATTCATCATCGTTCTTTATCCTTGCATATTAATTCTTTGTGTGTATGTGCTATAATTTTTTTCAATCCATTCATCTGTTGATGGGCACTTTTTGCTATTGTGAGCAATGCTTCAGCGAACATGGATGTCCATATGTCTATTCTTGTGATGGTTCTTATTTCTCTAGGATATGTTCCTAGGAGTGGGATTGCTGGGTCATATGGTATTTTTTTTTTCCTAGCTTTTTAAGGAGGGGTTTTCTACAGCGGTTGTGCCATTTTACATTCCTACCAGCAGCGCATAAGAGTTCCAATCTCCCCTCAACCTCTCCATTATTTTCTGTTTTTTTGATTAGTGCCAGAAATATTAGGGTGAGATGGTATCTTAGTGTAGTTTTGATTTGCATTTCTCTAATGGTTAATGATCACAAGCATTTGCTCATGTGTCTGTCAGCCACTTGAAATGTCTTCTTTGGTGAAGTGTCTGTTCATATCCCATTTTTTAATTGGGCTACTTTTGTTGTTGAGTTTTGAAGTATTCTATAGATTTTAGAGATTAGACCCTTGTTGGATATGTTGTAGCCAAAAAATTTTCCTAGTCTGTAGGTTCTCTTTTTATTCTTTTGGTGAAGTCTTTAGATGAATGTAAAAATCTCTCTTTCTGATTTAAGTTAACACTAAAGCTTTGACTAACTAATATGCTCTATGAGGCCCCTAATGCCCCAGTGACTTCTCGGTCTCATGCATTCTCACTGCACCCTTCATCCACTATGACCCTTGCCAGCCAGTCTTTCTTAAGTACCACAAAGTACTGAGCTCATTACCAGCTCAGTGCCCTCCCACAGCCTGTTTGCTTTGTGTGCAGTACTCCTCAGCAGCCCATCTTCCCTGATAATTAATTCCCCATATTTTCAACTCATTTAAATGCCACTTTCTCAGAGAACCTTTTCTAACCACACAAATTAAGTTAGATGCCTTCCTAATATTCATTTTTTTGGTCCTCTGTTTTCCTTCATAGGACAGTTAAAGATTTGTAACTTTTTTTGTATGTCTGTTGAGCTCTGGTGACCCAGTGGTTAAAGCACTTGGCTGCTAATCATAAGGTAGGCAGTTTGAATCCCCGAGTTGCTCCACGGGAGAAAGTTGTGGCCAAGCCTTCCATAAAGATTTACAATCTTGGATACCGTATGAGGCAATTCTACTCCGTCCAGTATAGGTCAGTATGATTTGGAACAGACTTAATGGCAGTACATTTTGGTTTGGCTTGATGTTTATCTCATCCATGGATATTAAACTGTTGGAGGTCAGGGAGTACATCTGTCCTGTTTGTCATGACATGCACAATAAATAAATATCATATGCATTTCTTATGCTACTATAAAGGTTATTTAAAAATGTGGCTATCTTCACTATAAGTCTTGGGTTGGCAGCTGTTTTCAACTGATTACTATAATTTTAGGAACTTACCTATCACTTATATAAGCATTTCTTATCCATTCAGAAACTGATTATTTTCTGGATAAACTAATTATTAAAAAAAAAAAAAAAAAAAAATTGGAGTAGGCAAATAATGGTTCCCCCCAAAAATTCATATCCTAATCCCTGGAACCTGTTAATATGTTCCGTGGGAAAATAATTAAATTTAAGGACCTTGAGTTCAGGGGGAGCCCTGAGGGTACAGTGATTAACAGCTATGGCTGCTAACCAATGGTCAGCAGTTCAATTCCACTAGCCACTCTTTGGAAAACCTATGGGGCAGTTCTACTTTGTCTTATAGGGTCTCTATGAGTCGGAATCAACACAAGAGCAATGGGTTTTGTTCTGTTTTTTTTTTTGTTTATTTTTTTAAGCTCAGGGAGGTTATTTGGATTTACCCAGTGGGACCATTCTAATCACATGAATCTTTTAATGCAGAGAATCTTTCCAGATATGATCTGAGAGATGTGACAACAGAAAGAGTCAGAGAGATGCAGTGTTGCTGGCTTTGAAGAAGGGAGGGGCCACAAACCAGAGTGTAAGCAGACTTTGTTGTTGTTGCTGTTGTTAGGTGTCATCAAGCCCATTCCAATGTATAGCAACCCTATGTACAACAGACAAAACACTTCCCTATCCTGTGCCATCCTCACAATCATTGTTATGCTTAAGCCCACTGTTGCAGCTGCTGTGCTAATCCTTCTTGTTGAGGGTCTTCCTCTGTTTCTCTGACCCTCTACCTTACCAAGCATGATGTCCTTCTCCAGGGACCGATCCCTCCTGACAACACATCCAAAGCATATGGGACATAGTCTCCCCATCTTTGCTTCCAAGGGGCACTCTAGTTGTACTTCTTCCCAGACAGATTTGTTCATTCTTTTGGTAGTCCAAAGCATATTCAATATTCTTCTCCAACACCACAATTCAAAGGTGTCAATTCTTCGGTCTTCCTTATTCATTGTCCAGCTTTCACATCCATATGAGGCAATCAAAAATGACATGGCTTGGGTCAGGTGCACCTGAGTCCTCAATGTGACATCTTTGCTCTTTAACACTTTAAAGAGGTCTTTTGCAGCCGAATTTGCCCAATGCAATGCGTCTTTTGATTTCTTGACTGCTGCTTCCAAGGGTGTTGATTGTAGATCCAAGTAAAACAAAATCCTTGACAACTTCAATCTTTTCTCCATTTATTATGATGTTGCTTATTGGTCCAGTTGTGAGGATTTTCATTTTCTTTATGTTGAGCTGTAATCCATACTGAAAGTGGTGGTCTTTGATCTTCATCAGTAAGTGCTTCAAGCCCTCTTCACTTTCAGCAAACAAGATTGTGTCATCTTTATAACGCAGGCTGCTAATGAGTCTTCCACCAATTCTGATGCCCCATTCTTCTTCATATAGTCTGGCTTCTTGTATTATTTGCTCAGCATACAGACTGAATAGGACAGTGAAAGAATACAACCCTGATACACACCTTTCCTGACTTTAAACCACGTGGTATCACCTTGTTCTGTCCAAACAACTGCCTCTTAATCTATGTGCAGGTTCCTCACAAGTACAATTAAGTGTTCTGGAATTCCCGTTCTTCGCAGTGCTATCCATAATTTGTTATGATCCATACAGCTGAATGTCTTTGCATAGTAAATAAAACACACGTAAACATCTTTCTGGTATTCTCTGCTTTCAGGCAGGATCCATCTGACATGAGCAAAGATATCCCTGGCTCCACATCCTCTTCTGAATCTGGCTTGAATTTCTGGTGGTTCCCTATCGATATACTACTGCAGCCGCTTTTAAATGATCTTCAGCAAAATTTTACTTGGGTGTGATATTAATGATATTGTTGATAATTTCCACATTCATTCGGATCACCTTTGTTGGTTGGCCAGGCAGCTGACTTCCAAATTTCTTGGCATAGATGGATGAGGACTTCCAGTGCTGTATCTGTTTGTTGAAACATCTCAATTGGTATTCAATCAATCCCTGGAGGCTTGTTTTTCACAATGTCTTCAGTGCAGCTTGTACTTCTTCCTTTGGTTCCATTGGTTCCTAATCATATACAACCTCCTGAAATAGTTGAACATTGGCCAATTCTTTTCAGTGTAATGACTCTGTATTCCTTCCATCTTCTTTTGATGCTCCCTGCATTATTTAATATTTTCCCAGTAGAATTCTTCACTATTGCAACTGAAGCCTTGAAGTTTCTTTTCAGTTCTTTCAGCTTGAGTTCTTCTGTTTGTCTATCTCTAGGTCTTTGCACATGCCATTATAATACTTTACATTGTCTTCATGAGCTGCCCTTTGAAATCTTCTGTACAGCTCTTTTACTTCATCATTTCTCTCTTTCATTTTAGCTACTGAATGTTTAAGAGCAACTTTCAAGGTCTCTTCTGACATCCATTTTGGTCTTTTCTGTCTTCTTGTCTTTTTAATGACCTCTTGCTTTCTTCATGTATAATGTCCTTGATGTCATTTCACAACTCCTCTGGTCTTTGGTCATTAGTGTTCAACGTGTCAGATCTATTCTTGAGATGGTCTCTAAATTCAAGTAGAATATACTCAAGAGCATACTTTGGCTCTCTTGGACTTGTTCTAATTTTCTTCAGTTTCAAGTTGAACTTGCTTACATGCAGTTGATGATCTGTTCTGTGTTCAGCCTCTGGCCTTGTTCTAACTGATGATATTGAGCTTTTCCATCATTTTTTTCCACAAAAGTAGTCAATTTTATTCCTGTGTATTCCATACGGTGAGGCTCACTTGTATAAAAAAAAAAAAAAACTGTTTATTTTGGTGAAAAAAGGTATTTGCAACAAAGAAGTTGTTGGTCTTATAAAATTTTAATCATGCAATCTCTGGGATCATTTCTATCATGAAGCCCATATTTTCCAACTATTGATCCTTCTTCATTTCCAACTTTTGCATTCCAATCACCAGTAGTTATCAATGCATCCTGATTGCATATTCAATCAATTTCAGACTGCAGAAGTTGGTAAAAATTTTCTTCATCCTTGACTGCATTGTGCTTCTGGATAGATCTTGAAATCTTCTTTTTGACAATGAATGCAACATCATTCTCTCTTCAAGCTGTCATTCCCAGAATAGTACACCATATGATTGCCTGATTGAAAGTGGCCAATACCAGTCCATTTCAGCTCACTAATGCCTAGGATATCAAAGTTTATATATTCTATTTCATTTTCGATGATTTCCAATTTTCCTATATTCATATTTCATATATTCCACATTCCAATTAATGGATGTTTGCAGCTATTTCTTCTCATTTTGCATAGTGCCACATTATCAGATGAAGGCCCCAAAAGCTTGACTCCATCTATGTCATTAAGGTTGACTCTACTTTGATGAGGCAGGTCTTCCCCAGTCATTTTGAGTACCTTACAACCTGAGGGACTCATCTTCTGGCACTATATTAGACAATGTTCTGCTGCTATTTGTAAGATTTTCACTGGCTAATTTTTTTCAGTATTAGGCTGCTGGGTCCTTCTTCCTAGTGTGCCCTAGTCTGGAAGCTCAGCTAAAACCTGTCCACCATGGGTGACCCTGCTGACATTTGAATACCGGTGGCATAGCTTTCAGCATCACAGTAACACGCAAGCCCCCACAGTACAACATACTGACAGACTTGTGCGGGAAGTAGCCTTTAGCAGATAGAAAATGCAAGGGAAATGATTCTTCCTTAAAATCTCCACGGAAGATTGTAACCCTGTAGACAACTTGTTTTTATCTCAGTGTGACCTGTGTCCAAGTTCTAAAGTACGGAACTAAAAAATTCTAATTTTTATTGTTGTTTTAAGCCATTAAGTTTGTGTTGATTTGTTAAAGCAGAAATATAAAACAAATATAACAATGCATAACACATACATAAGATGAAAGAACTCAGATACAAAAAAAAAAAAAAGTCAGTCATTCAGATAAATGCATGGAAACCAAAAAGTTTCAATGAACTATAGATCAACACAAAGACATATTTATGACATTTAACTGTATCGGGAATATCTAAGTTACCAGCGCTTCATGTATAAACAACCTTCAGTTTCTAACTTGACTGTGATCATAACAGGAGTAAGCATTGTGAAACTGCTCCTAAGGCAGCTAATGGGATTAAACTATAGTAGTAGATATCTCCTGGTGAGAATAAAGGAAACAACTAACCTACTCTATCCCACAGTGTTCAAACAACATCGTATCTCTTGTATTTTGCTCCATGACACTGTGCCATGTTTTAAACCCATGGATAAACAGGTGGATAGGCAGGAGGAAACTTACAAGTTAAAGCTATACGATGATATTTTAAAAGGAACTGGATTGAAATGTGCAAGATTCAGTTGCTTATAAAGCAATGGTAATTATCCACAAACTAAAAGGTAAGCAGGTGCAAGACGATCTTTTACATCCATAGTTACAGAAAACAGGAAGAATGGCGGTGAATCACTGATACTGGAATTGATGTATGACCGGGAGAGATGAATGGGTTCTGTATCCAAAAAACACCACTTTTTCCAGAAAAAAAATTCTCCTAATTACATAATTATCTGAAAATCTACCAATGAATTGTTATCAAGGTATAGCTCTTGCTACTAATCTACAAGGTTTTTGTTTTTTTTTTCTAAATGAAAAAAAAAGAAAAAAAAATAAATCAATAGAAAATGAATAGTAACTGTTATTCTCTTTTTAATATTAGGCACACAAAGCTACTCAATTTTTTTCTAGGGGGGGATGAAGGGAGACCTTTTTCGTTGCTTCACCTGAGACTCATGCAATTCAATGAAATATGTGTATTCGTATTGAGTAAAATAAACCAATTGTTAAAAGTTTACATAAACATTATTCTCTGAGGACAAACCATGAAAAGAAATAAGAAGAAAAAGAAATATCCTACCATAAATACAGCATGTGTTTAATATCATGATGAAGAAGAGTATTAAGAGTGTCTCTTCAACTCACTCAATTAGATTTGTATGCAGTAAAAACAAACATATACCCTACTGCAATTGAGTCAATTCTGATTCGTTGTGACCATACAGGACAAAGCAGAACTGCCCATAGGGTTTCCAAGGCTGTAATCTTTACAAAGCCGACTGCCACATCTTTCTCCTGTGAAGCAGCTGATGGGTTTGAGCCACTGATCTTTCGGTTAGCAGCAGGCAGTTAACCACTGCACCACCAGGGCTCCTAAAACAAACATAGATAGGAACGAAAATAATAAAGAAGGTACAAACGGTTTTAATTTATAATAACAGGTTAGATAATTTTGATGAATTATTTTACTAGTTGCAACAGAAATATGCTGTATTTAAAAGAAAGACCCAGAAAATTTAAATACACTGTAGAATTCCAAAGTTAAAATTTGGTTGAAAGCCGATGACTAAAGATAAAATTGGGAGAGTGAAGTACCAAACGGGCTGTATTTGTTTCCTATGGCTGCCTTAACAAAATACTACAAACTGAGTGTCTTTAAATAACAAAATTTATTTTCCCACTGCTCTGGAGTGTTGGCAGGTTTGGTTCCTTTTAGGAGCTCTGAAGGAGAATCTCTTCTATTTAGGTTGTGGTTGCTGTCAAACCATTCAGTTCTTTGACTTGTGGCAACATACTGTGAATCTTGTTTGCCACCACATTGTTTTCTTCCTTGAATATCTGTGCCTCTCGGTGTTCTCTCTTCTTTTTATAAGAACAACGGTCTTATTGGATTTAAGACCAAAAAAAAAAAAAAAACCAAATCTGTTGCCATTGAGGCGATTCTAACTTATAACGCACTATAGGAAGATTTAAGCTCTCCCAGAGTGTTTCCAAGGCTGTAAATCTTTACGGAAGGAAGCAAACTGGCTGGTGGGTTCAAACTGTCAACCTTTAACTTAGCAGCTCAGTGTTTAACCACTGTACCACCAGACCAACCCTAATCCAGTATGACCTCATCTTTATTAATAACATCTGCAAAGTCCCTAATACGAAATAAGGCTGTCACACTCTGAGATTTTGGGTGGACATGATTTTTTGAAAAAGTATTCAACCCAGTAAACCAGCTATTCCCTAAAGGCATTTGATAACACTATACATTGGTACTCACATTCTTAGATAATAGCAATAAATCTAACTACTACAATAATGTCAATGGATGTAAAATGAAACTTTTAAATTAAATAGTAGAGTTAAAAGGCAAACACTGACAGACTAGATAAACTAATAAATTCAATGATATGTAATTAACAGAGGCCCATCTAAAATATAAGGATACAGAAAGGTTGAAAGTAAAAGAATAGAAAGAGGTATACCATGAAAATAAAAAACAAAATTAGCTGATAAGTGTAATATAACAGACAAAACATTTTAAAATATGAATAATGTCACTTTATTATGATAAATGTTTAAATTTACCTGGCATATATATCATTTTTAAAGTTATATGACCTGATAATATACCATCAAGATATATAAAACAAAGTTTGACAGAACTACCCAGTGAAATAAACAAATCATAAAAGGAGATTTAAATGTAACATTCTAAGTAGCTAATAAAATAGACAGACAAAATATTAGTAAGGCCATTGGAGATTTGAAAATATGAGCATTTTGACTTAAAAGTACATACTTAGAACAATGCCCCTAGCAGCTACAGAACAAAGGCACATTATTTTCAAGAAAATAGGTATAACTTGCAAAAGTTGCCAATTCCTGGGATATAAAGCAAGTCTACATTTTGTCGAAATATTGACACCCTGCAAAATGTGCTCTCTGACCATATAGCAGTTTAGGTATGAATCAAGAAAGAAAAAATTTAAATCCTATGAGTCTAGAAATTAAGGGGTAAATGTCCTTTAAACTTTTTTATTCTTAGAATCAAAGGAATTTAAAATGTATATAAACTTCTAAATAACCTTTAGAAAAAATAAATTTAAAATACATAGAAAATGATATATATTTTTAAATATTTTAAATGAATAATACCACAAATCAGAATTGTTGCTTATAGTTAGAAAGAAGTTATAAACACATGCATATGTTAATAATGACAGAAAGCTGAAATTATTAAATAAAACTAAGCATTATCTTGATGAGTTAAAAAGAGAATTGTTGTTGCTGTTGTTAGGTGTGGTCAAGTCGGTTCTGACTCATTGTGACCCTATGTACAACAGAACCATCGTTGTTATGCATGAGCCCATAGTGGCAGCCACTGTGTCAATCCATCTCATTGAGGGTCTTCTTCTTTTTCGTTGACCCTGTACTTTGCCAAGCATGATATCCTTCTCCAGGGACTGGTAACATGTCCAAACTATGTAAGATGTAGTCTTGCCATCCTTGCTTCTAAGGAGCATTCTGGTTGTATTTGTTTCAAGACAGCTGTGTTCGTTCTTTTGACAGTTCATGGCATATTCAATACTCTTTGCCAACAACCGCAATTCAAAGGCATCAATTCTACTTCTGTCTTCCTTATTCATTGTCCAGCTTTCAAATGGTTATGATACAACTGAAAATACCATGGCTTGGGTCAAGCGCACTTTAGTCTTCAAGGTGACATCTTAGCTTTTCAACACTTTAGAGATCTTTTGCAGCAGATTTGCCCAATGCTATGTCTTTCTATTTCTTGACTAACAGCTGCTTCCGTGGATGTCGATTGTGGAACCATGTAAAAAGAAATCCTTGACAACTTCAATCTTCTCTCCGTATATTATGATGTTGCTTATTGGTCCAGTTGTGAGGATTTTTGTTTTCTTTATGTTGAGGTGTAATCCATACTTAAAGCTGCGGTCTTTGGTCTTCATCAGTAAGTGCTTTCAAGTCCTGTTCACTTTCAGCAAGCAAGGCTGTGCTATCTGCATAATGCAGGGTGTTAATGAGTCTTCACCAATTCTGATGCCCCATTCTTCTTCACATAGCACAGCCTCTGGGATTATTTGTTCAGCAAACAGATTGAATAGGTATGGTGAAAGGATACATCTGCATCTTATTGTTGAAACATCTCAATTGGTGTTCAATCAATTCCTGGAGCCTTGCTTTCACCAAAGCCTTCAGTACAGCTTGGACTTCTTCCATCAGTACCATCGGTTCCTGGTCATATGCTGCCTCTTGAAATGGTTGAACATCGATCAATTCTTTTTGGTATAATGACTCTGTGTGTTCCTTCCATCTTCTTTTGATGTTTCCTGCATCATTTAATATTTTCCCCATAGAATACTTTACTATTGAAATTCAAGGCTTGAATTTTTTCTTCAGTTCTTTCAGCTTGAGAAATGCCGACTGTGCTCTTCCCTTTTGGCTTTCTATCTCCAGCTCTTTGCACATGTCATCATAATACTTTACTTTGTCTTCTCGAGCTGCCTTTTGAAATCTTCTGTTCAGTTCCTTCACTTGATCATTTCTTCCTTTTGCTTTAGCTACTCGACCTTCAAGAGCAAGATTCAGAGTCTTTTCTGACAACCGTTTTGATCTTTTATTCCTTTCCTGTCTCTTTAATGACCTCTTGCTTTCTTCTTGTATGAGGTACTTGATGTCATTCCACAGCTCCTCTGGTCTTCAGTCATTAGTGTTCATGTGTCAGATCCAATTTCAAGACGGTCTCTAAATTCAGGCGGGATATACTCAAGGTCATACTTTGACTCTTATGGACTTGTTCTAATTTTCTTCAGTTTCAGCTTGAACTTGCACATGAGCCATTGATGGTGTATTCTGCACTCAGCTAGTGGCCTTGTTCTGACTAATGATACTGAGCTTTTCTATCGTCTCCTGCCACAGATATAGTCAATTTGATTCCTGTGTGTTCCACCTGGCAAGGTCCATGTGTATAGTCTCTGTGTCGGTTAAAAAGGTATTGCAGTGAAGAAGTCTTTGGTCTTGCAAAATCCTATCATGTCATCTCCAGCATCATTTGTTTCACCATGGCCATATTTTCCAACTACCAATCCTTCTTCTTTGTTTCCAACTTCCACATTCCAATTACCAGTAATTATCAATGCATCTAGATTGCACGTTCCATCAATTTCAGACTACAGAAGTTGCTAAAAATCTTCAGTTTCTTCATCTTTGGCTTTAGTGGTTGGTGCATAAACTTGAATAATAGTCGTATTAACAGTTCTTCCTTTTAGGCATATGGATATTATCCTATCACTGACAGCATTGTGTATTCTACATCTGGCAAATCCAGGATTGTATCTTCATTTGGGAAAGATTTTGATTCTTTAATTTGGGGATTTGTAGAAGCAATCATGGTCTGCTTCTTTATGTGATTTGATATTAACTGCTGTCTCCGAGCCATCTATAAGATACTGTAATGATTTATTTTATATTTGCTCACTGAGTCTTATCTTCTTGTTTTGTTTTGTTTCAATATACCCAGATGGGCTACTAAGTTGCACTGCCTTGATTGTTGTAGCCTTTGAATCACTTATGTCCTATTACCAGCTGGTTGAGCTGTTGCCAGATGTATGAGCCTATGGGTTCATTCACTATTCTTGAATAGAATCAGCTTAGGTGTGCTGATTGTGGGTCACCTAGTGTGTGGTGTAGGCTGCCATATATTAACTTAGAGAAGTAGTGGTGCTGGTTGTATGCACCAGATTCTAGTAGCGGCAGGAGGTCACACTCTGAGGAGGGCAGGATGCTGACAGACTTCCCCCATGTGCCAGTGAGGTAGGAATGTCTCTATTCCTAGAGCACTTTGGTGTGTGGGCCCTGCAGCTGTACCTCAGGCACCCAATGCTTGTATCTCTAAGGATTGGTAAGCATCACTATCCTCAGGCCCCTTTAGCAGGTGGCTAGGCAGTGTGGGTGGAGCTTCAGCCCTCAGTTCCCTGCTGTGGATCAGTGAGGGCTCTGTTTAATAGGTAGAGAGGTATGAGACCTCCAAAACTTGTCTTTCTACTGCTCCACTAAAACAATTACAGTCAGATCTCTATCAGAATTGCCTTTGCATTATAGCCATCTGGTTCCCTGTAGAGATGAAAGCCAAAGACTATGGATCTCTTATGCTTGGCTGGAGCTGGTTCTGTATTATTATTCCAGTTTAAGGAAGTCAGGGAAGGATTTTTCTCTCCTGGATTGTTAATTTCTGCTTTTTTTAGGCCAGGAGAATGGGTTAGAAAAAAAAAAAAAATGCCCACAGAGCACTTCACTCCCTGGCCCAGGAAATTCCAATGTTGATGAAGCCACCTGGGGCAGGGAGGGGAGGGATCAGATAAATAGAAGAGTGTAGCCTGGCAATATAGACAAAGTTACTCATCTTGTTTGGCAAAGACTGTTTTATCTGAGATTCCAGAGGGGCACGTAGCCTGTGTGTGCTGGCTGGGTTGAGATTACACCCAAGGGTCAGGCCTGCATCCCGTGCTTGCACCATCTCTGGAAGCCATGACCAGTTCCTCTGCGCTTAGTCCAAAGCCCAGCGCCAAGGTTTTCTGACTGGGACACTGGCTCCAGACTCCAAAAACAGTCGCTGCTTCCCCTTTTTTTTCTGGTTCTCCTGTCAGCCGCTTCAGTGTGCAGCCTGCTTGCGCTGGCTGAGTCTTTGCGAGTTTACTCCAGGGAGTTAGTGGTTAGGGCTGAGTCCCGTGCTTGCCCTGTCTCAGTAATGCGTGATCAACCCCACCACTCCAGTACCAGGGAACTGCGAGGGCTCAAGGCTGTGGCGCGGGACACCAGTTCCAAAAGTGGTTGCTGCTTCACTGTGCAGCTTTTTGCTCCCCTTTCACTCAGGTCAGCTCCTTAGTTCTGTGTTTGATGGTCAGGGTTCATGGATTGTCATGTATGTAATTGATTCACTTGTTTTTCCAAGTCTTTGTTGCAAGGAATTTCTGATATTTTTTGAAGAATTCATTTTATCAGTGATTAGTACTGGCTTGTATTCCTGATGAAGGTATCTAAGGCTCACCAAGACCTGAGTCTTATATCCTCTGGGAGTTCAGAATTGTCACTTTTAGGTAGGTGCATTCAGGCACCCACAAGTGAATCTTCATGCTCTCTTCCTCAGAGAGGTAAGCCATGAAGACTTCTATTAAGAGGAATACAAGAGGCAAGAGAGAGTCCATCATTCTATGCACCTGAGTGCCTGTGATGAGCAAAAAATCCTGGTCACTTATTGAAA
This sequence comes from Elephas maximus indicus, assembly GCF_024166365.1. Classification (NCBI taxonomy): domain Eukaryota; kingdom Metazoa; phylum Chordata; class Mammalia; order Proboscidea; family Elephantidae; genus Elephas; species Elephas maximus. The sequence goes on along the minus strand of NC_064823.1, from coordinate 57,572,627 downwards.
AGTAACAGACATTTTGAGATAGTTACTTAGCCTACCTTGACTAATTTTTGTGACCCTTCTCAATTACTGCTATACTTGCTTTTTAATGATAAGTTATAAACAGTTAACACCAAACTAACAATTTATTTTGTTTTGTTTTTGGCTAAGCCCACATTGTCTAGTAATGTAATTAGGCCGATTTTATTCTAATAAACAGATTTGTATAATAGTTTTTGCTGATCAAGTATGATTTCTTAATACTCCTATGTTAGTCAGCAACCTCATAAACCAAGCATTCTCATTCTCTTCTCTGGCATTTAGTAAGTTGCAATTCTTTGTGCCCTTGAAGTGAAGTATGGCCATATGATGTGTTTTCTCGGCACAAGCTTTATGAGCCTTACCACATTTTCTGTCAGCCTGGGCCTGGGACTGAGTACAGCACAGAACAGAGCCCAGGTCAACCCTAATGGACATGTATCATGTACAAGAAACAAAACTTTGTTGAGATTTTGACATCGTTTGTTATCACAACATAACCTAGGTTACCAGGACAAATACAAACTCTGAGATAGATACTTAATTCTCAAAAGAAAATACTTTGAATGACATTTTCTTCGTAACAAGCTGCCTTTGAATGTATCATGTTTCTTTAGTGACTTCAGTTATACTAGCAAAATAAGTATTTTTGGATTTATGGAATATGGTTTATAATATAAAATCATAAACATAAACTCAGTATTTGCCTATGAAGTAGGGAGAAAATAATCTATGTAAGTTGTTAGCAATGGTTTTATGGCAATATGAAATCTCTTTTCTCTAATACTTATCTCTTTTTTTAAATATTGTAATGCAATACTGATGCCGTATTGCATTGTTGTATATGAAGATACAATTTGGAACATTCAGTTATTTTTCCCTCTACATTTTTAGTTCTACTTTTTTTTGTTGCTTTTCTTTGTCTTCTTTTTTTTTTTTTTGAAGACTTATTTTTTCCAGAAACAAGTTTGGTTTGTAGTATCATTTGTCCCACTTAGGAGTCAAGATAAAAAAGTGATGTTTAAAGAAAACAAAACATTTTTATTTACTTCCTAAGCCCTATACTAATGTTAACTACTTTTTATAACAACAGTGCTCTTTAGTTACCATTGCTGCTATTTGGTGAAGAAGTAAAGTTCAGAGAAATCATTGATTCAGTAGGTACTGGTCCAAGGATGACATACTTGAAAGTAAATTCAACTTGGTCTTGCCTGAACAAGAAAGAAAACTGAGCTTTAATTTTGTTTAAAAAAAAAAAAATGTATCAGATCATTCTTTACAACCCTGGATAACCATTGTATTACAAATCCTTTTTTGTTCTTGGCAGAGAACTTGACTCTAAGTGGAAGCTCACGCAAGTGGAATTGAAATGTGCATATCCCAATTTCTGCTTCACTGTAACTGAAAACTATTTACCTATTTTCTAGAAGTGAATCTTATGGTATATGCATAGTGTTACTGCCATAAAGTTGTATAATACACAGTACTATTCTACTCACAACAAACCATTACGATCCTCTTTGACAATCATTTATCATCCAAGATGTGGCATTTCCCAGTGGTCCTGGTTTCAAATCTGTAATAGAAAGCCATATAGACATTTTAATGTATAATCAGAAAAGAAATGGAGCTATAGCTCAGCATCATAGGCTTAGTCTAGAGTCTTTCAGTGTTTATGTGTAGAATATTACACAAAGAATGGATGGCCATTTATTTATATGCATTCTCAATTTTCTATCTATATTCTCTTTCTAAGCATACTTGTAATTTGCATCGTGAGTGTGTCTAAATTCATTGTGATCTAATGGCTACACTGGCCTCAAATTCATTATTGTATGAGCACTGACTCTGTGTAAGCACTGAAGGCACTAAATATAAGAATGAAATTAGGGATGAAAAAAGTATCTAGAATTTCCGTAAAGAAAATTATTGAGTATCAGATAACTTCAAAAGTTAAAGGAAGTTCCTGGAAGCAGGAAGATAGCACAGAAAGAGTGATGTGTTTAGCATGAATTTACAGTTAAAATTCTGTAGTTTCCATAGTTCTGGTTAAGTATGATTTGTAGGAATATTTTTTTCAGATCAGAGAAATATAAAAAATGTTTAAACTCCAGATATAAATCCATCCACATATGAGCAGCTGATATTTGACAAAGGCCCAGTGTCAGTTAATTGGAGAAAAGATAGTCTTTTTAACAAATGGTGCTGGCATAACTGGATATCCATCTGCAAAAAAATGAAACAGGACCCATACCTCACACCATGCACAAAAACTAACTCCAAGTGGATCAAAGACCTAAACATAAAGACTAAAACGATAAAGATCATGGAAGAAAAAATAGGGACAACCCTAGAAGCCCTAATACAAGGCACAAACAGAATACAAAACATTACCAAAAATGATGAAGAGAAACCAGATAAGTGGGAGCTCCTAAAAATCAAACACCTGTGCTCATCTAAAGACTTCACCAAAAGAGTAAAAAGACCACCTATAGATTGGGAAAGAATGTTCAGCTATGACATCTCCGACCAGCGCCTGATCTCTAAAATCTATATGATTTTGTTAAAACTCAACCACAAAAAGACAAACAACCCGATCAAGAAGTGGGCAAAGGATATGAACACACACTTCACTAAAGAAGATATTCAGGCAGCTAACAGATACATGAGAAAATGCTCTCGATCATTAGCCATTAGAGAAGTGCAAATTAAAACTACAATGAGATTCCATCTCACTCCAACAAGGCTGACTACCCTGACAGGGGGCACAACAGAGAACCCCTGAGGGAGCAGGAGATCAGTGGGATGCAGACCCCAAATTCTCATAAAAAGACCAGACTTAATGGTCTGACTGAGACTAGAGGAATCCCGGAGGTCATGGTCCCCAAACCTTCTGTTGGCCCAGGACAGGAACCATTCCCGAAGAGAACTAACTCATCAGACATGGAAGGGAGCGGACAATGGGTTGGAGAGAGATGCTGACAAAGAGTGAGCTACTTGTATCAGGTGGACACTTGAGACTGTGTTGGCATCTCCTGTCTGGAGGGGAGATAGGAGGGTAGAGAGGGTTAGAAACTGGCAAAAGGGTCACAAAAGGAGAGACTGGAAGGAGGGAGCAGGCTGACTCATTAGGGGGAGAGTAATTGGGAGTATGGAGTAAGGTGTATATAAGCTTATGTGTGACAGACTGACTTGATTTGTAAACGTTCACTTAAAGCTCAATAAAAATTATTAAAAAAAAAGTTTATATATAGAAGGCATTTTACATAGATGGTTATTTTTCTTTGGTTCCCCATGTGTAATTTTAACTAAATATAGCATTTCTAGAGTTTGTCTGGAAAAAAAATGGGGATAAATATTTCTAAATTGGTTATCGCCTCAGTTTTAAATTTAGTATAACATTCAAGAAATTGGAATCTGTCTATTATTTTGGTAAGTTTGCAGATGAATAAGTGTCTCTAATATTTGACATTATATTTCAACCAAGTTTTTCTAATTTGAATTTTCACGTAATGGTATATAAAGTGAGCATCGACACCATTCGACTCAACGGCATTGGCTATTGAGTTGATCAACACCATTACAATATAAGACATAAGAAAAAGAGATTGAGCACCTAAAAGTCCCTATTAATGTACATATTTTCTGACATGCATTTCTAGTAGGTTTTATAAATAGCTTAACACTAGACAGATGAAATAGATTTAATACTCATTTCTTTAAATACTAAACAGTACAATTTCTAATATCATATTATTCATATGGATGTATGAATATATGCATAAAGGTTATAAATGTTATGACTATTTCTGAAATTGCCAATGAGATACGAAATATAAAGAAAAGCAAAACTTATTAATAATAAGTAGCAATTATGCTGTTGAAACACAGAAATGACCATCCCATATTTATTGCTTTTCTATCCTCCTACTAAATTTTGCCAATTAGATACAGAAGGTCATAGGAAGATTAGAGGCACATTTATAGGGGTAATTGTACCGAGAGCAATCCAATTATGTTTAAATGCTTCCGTGATGTTATCACTCTTTATGGAAGCCTCTGTTACACGAGCTTCATTAGGAGAGAGCAGATGCTGATTTCCGTTTGCCTACTTCCCCTCATCCTACTTAGTCTGGAATGTGGTCCAGTCAGTATATTTTTCAGTACACACTGTCTGGGTACCAATTTCCTTAAGCAAAATTCATTGGCTATATATAGATGGCCAGTACTAATGTACAATGGATTGAAAAATGACAAGTGTTTTCTAAATCATCAGCATAAAATGGGTAATCTATGTCTGTATTATACAACTTCTACTCTCCAAATATTCTTACATGAGGAATAATATTCAGAAATTGCTATGAGATGTTAAATTTATTTCAAAAAATTATCATTGTCTAGACTTTCTTGATTCTTCTGAGTTTCATGTGTTCTAAATTATCAAGAAAAGTCATAAAAAGATAAATATATTATCTAGAAAATGACCTTATTCTAAAAAATCTGTAGTGATAACCAATTTTTTTTTTCTTTTTCCATGATAAGATGCAATTTAGATATTTTACTTTTTTCATGTTACTTCTCAGATTCAATCACAGGAGAATAATTTGTCTTTTTTTTCTGTAAAAACATGACAAAATATAGATACCCCCTGAGGATGGAAATGGTTGAAAAATAGCAAAAACAGATTAGGTGATTTTTTCCCCCCAAATTGTAGAATTTATGCAATTTATGCCATTACAACTTTACATATATAACATTCATTTTCTTACAGTATATTGATGTTTACCTGTGTTTTATTGACTATGCAAAGGCATTTGACTGTGTGGATCATAACAAATTATGGGTAACATTGTGAAGAATGGAAATTCCAGAACACTTAATTGCACTCATGAGGAACCTTTACATAGATCAAGAGGAAGTTGTTCGGACAGAACAAGGGGACACTGATTGGTTTGGGCTCAGGAAAGGTGTGCATCAGAGCTGTATTCTTTCGCCATACCTATTCAATCTGTGTGCTGAGCAAATAACCCAAGAACCTGGACTATATGAAGGAGAATGGGGCATCAGGTTTGGAGGAAGACTCATTAACAACCTGCGTTATGCAGATGACACAACCTTGCTTGCTGAAAGTAAAGAGGACTTGAAGCACTTACTAATGAAGATCAAAGACCACAGCCTTCAGTATGGATTGCACCTTGACATAAAGAAAACAAAAATCCTCACAACTGGACCAATGAGCAACATCATGATAAACGGAGAAAAGATTGAAGTTGTCAAGGATTTCATTTTACTCGGATGCACAATCAGCAACCATGGAAGCAGCAGTAAAGAAATCAAAAGACGCATTGCATTGGGTAAATCTGCTGCAAAGGACCTCTTTAAAGTGTTGAAGAGCAAAGCTGTCACCTTGAAGACTAAGGTGCACCTCACCCAAGCCATGGTATTTTCAATTGCATCATATGCATGTGAAAGCTGGACAATGAATAAGGAAGACCAAAGGGAATTGAAGCCTTTGAATTGTGGTGTTGGCGAAGAATATTGAATATACCGTGGACTGCCAAGCGAACAAACAAATCTGTCTCGGAAAAAGTACAACCAGAACAATCCTTAGAAGCAAGGATGGTGGGGCTGCATCTTATATACTTTGGACATGTTGTCAGGAGGGATCAGTCCCTGGAGAAGGACATCATGCTTGGCAGAGTACAGGGTCAGTGGAAAAGAGAAAGACCCTCAACGAGGTGGATTGACACAGTGGCTGTGACAATGAGCTCAAGCATAACAACGACTGTAAGGATGGCTCAGGATCAGGCAGTGTTTCATTCTGTTGTACATAGGATAGCTATGAGTCGGAACCGAGTCGACAGCATCTAACAACAACAACATATTGAATCCTGTTTAAAATAAAATAAACAATGTAAATGAATGTAATATATAGATACATAATCGTATTTTCAATGAAACTGTTGGTGATATGAATTTGAAAAATACACTAAAGCCCAGTTTCTCAAAATCAGAGTTTTCGATATTCCTTCTCTTTAATCTTGCATTAATGACTTAAAATAGCTCTTAAGATGAACTGAATGAATGATTGCCGATAGTATAGAAAATGGAAAGCTATATATACTGTAATATGTTGGTATGATTTCATTTTTTTGATTGAGGAAGCAATTGCCCTCAGAAGAATGATTTAGGATTAACTATTCTAAAACTCATATAATTTTTTGGCACAGGTTCTTCAGTGTCTAATGGCTTATACCCAACAACTCAATCCAGCTAATATGTTTAGTTACCTTAGGGTGTATTTTACAATTAATTTAGCTTTTAATGGTTCACTAGGAAATCAAATTGCTTAAAATACAATGCCTTATAGGGCCTGGTGAGTGATTGATATTTGCCATCAAAATAGTTTAGGATAAAATTATTGAGACAATCCAGAGTGGTAGAAATTTTAAGAGTTCAATTATTTATTTTTATTTTGAGCAAACGGAGAATTCTTAGCCAAGGAAATACAGGCTCTAATTACTGTATTTTTATGCAAATAACACACGCTTTCTAAGTTTGGGCCTGCCAAGTGCACCCTCCTTCCAGGAGATATTTTTGTAAGTGTGCCATGCTAATTGTTTTTACAGCAACATGTGAAGAAAAATTGGTTTAGTGGCACTTATTTTTTTTTATGATACTACCTTGAGGGCGAGGTGCAGTTGGCAAACAAATATAGAAGGTGCGCATTATTACAAAAATACAGTATTTTCTATTCACGTGCAAAAATGGGGTGGTCATTTATTCAGACAAAAGTTTTGGTTTTGATATCTAATTTTCTTAACCGATATCAACAACTCGTAGTTGATTTTTAAAAAATGTGGACCTACATTTAAGCAAAAGAATGACTCTCAGGACTCTAGATTATCCATAGACATACTTTCATTTTCCAAGAAACTGTTGGTGATATGAAATTAAAAAATGCACCAAAGCCAAAATCAGCGATTTTGATATTCCTTCCCTTTGATTTTGGGTTGACAACTTAAAACTGCTCGTTAAGATAAACTGATTTGTTACTTCAGGCATTTTTTCCTGTAACTTTTTGTAACAGTAGTTAGCAGAAAATGTACCTACACAGCAAAAATTATTTCCAAGTTAACTTCTATTTAGTTATCCATTGTAGACATGAATGGTATTAATTATATCTTATTCTATCTTGGTATGTAAAATTTGGTACACACATTGTGTTTGGTGAGTCTTATTGTGATCATGAATATAAGTCAATTTATCATGAGTTACCAACTAACACACATTTAGTACTTTATCCTTAAAGCCAGCATCCTGAGCAAAACTATGCTTGAGAAACAGTAGTTCACACATTTTCATAGTCACCTTTCAGGACGAAAAAACAACCACCACCTTCGTTTTTTTGAAGAAGAAGGAAGAATCTTCAAATATGTCAGACTATAGAATTTTGATTTGACTTAATAGCCTGAAGGAAATATGCAGAAATAGTTTATTTTATATGCATACAAAGGTCATTTCTTCCATTACTTAACTATTATAGGGTTTTTGCATTGTATAGTTGTAGCCTTGAGTGAATAACAGTGAATATTGATACATCTACAACCTTATGTCTAAAACTTCTTTTTTATAATCATGTATCATTTTATTAGCATGATAATATCTATAAAGTAAATACTATTATAAAATTATGACCACATTGAATTTTAATTCTCTTTTTCCAGCTGTACAATATTATAGTAACAAGTGTCATAAGTCCTTCATACAGTATTAAATTGCATAATGCTTAATTTTCCAGTTTGTATTAATATATATTATCCTATTTAAATGTAACAAAAATAGGGTAGGTAGGAAGAAAATATTAAAATCTGAATTTTGTGGCATTTAACTACTTTAACATAGTTTATGATATTTCGTCAAGCTGATACTTCAAATACATATAACTTCTAATGATTTAATTTGTACAACTTAGCCTAAATAAAGCTAAACATTGTATAACAAGGGTTATTGGCACAGCATTACATTTTACTTTTCCTGTATTATGCACCTTTTGTTCTTTTGTGATTTTCTCATTTCTCTCACTTACAGTAATTACCACTCTTTATTTTTCTCATATAAAATTTCACATACTTCTTATTACCTACAATATAATTTTATACCAAAACCCAGTGCTGTTGAGTCAATTCCGACTCATAGCAACCCTATAGGACAGAGTAGAACTGCTCCATAGAGTTTCCAAGGAGCGCCTGGCAGATTGGAAGTGCCGACCCTTTGGTTAGCAGCCGTAGCACTTAACCACTATGCCACCAGGGTTTCCTATAATTTTATAAACTATAATAATCAAAGAGGAAAGGAAACAGTTTAAAGTTTTCAGTTCTGATCATAAAACTCAACCACTTGATTTTTTTTGACACTTGGTTGTACACATTCGTTCTAATAAATTCAATATTACTGCTGAAGAAATGGTCATGTGAAGATCAAACACGTAGTAAAGGAATATAATATCGGAAGCATACCGAATAAAAATCACCAGATGTTTACTGAGCACTTGCTGAGCTCGTGCTGTTTTGCACTCTGGATACAAACGCAAGAACGATTATCTCCCAATCTAGGTGAGGTTTCTTTTTTGACAATGTTTCTTAAAGTTTGATCCCAAGATGCATAGCATCATCATAACCTGGGAGCTTATTGTTGTTGTTATTTGTTGTTGTTGGGTGCCGTTGAGTCAGTTCCGACTCATAGTGATCCTATGTACGATAGATGACACTGCCTGGTCCTGTGCCATACTCGAAATCACAGCCATGTTTGAGTCCATTGCTGCAGCCACTGTGTCAATTCATCTCATTGAGGGCCTTCCTATTAATTGCTGAGATTCTCCTTTACCAGTCATAATGTCTTTCTCCAGGGAATGGTCCTTTCTGATAACATATTCAAAGTACATGAGATGAAGTTTTGCCATCATCTCTTCTAAGGCGCATTCTGGCTGTACATCTTCCAAGGTAGATTTTTTCATTCTTTTGGCAGTCCATGGTATATTCAATATTTTTCACCAATACCATAATTCCAAGGCATCAATTCTTTGGTTTTCCTTATTCGTTGTCCAGCTTTCCCACGCATAGGAGGTGATTGAAAATACCATGGCTTGGGTCAAGCACATCTTAGTCCTCGAAGTGACATCTTTGCATTTTAACACTTTAAAGAGGTTCTTTTTCAGGAGATTTATCCAATGCAGTGTGTCATGGGCATTGACTGTGGATCCAAGTAAAATGAAATTCTTGACAACTTTAACCTTTTCTTCATTTATCATGATGTTGCTTACTGGTCGAGTTGTGAGAATTTTTGTTTTCTTGATGTTGAGGTGTAATCCACACTGAAGAATGTAGTGGGAGCTTATTAGACATGCAAAATCCAACTCTGGACTTCGGGTTCAGTAGCCTGTGTTGTAACAAGCTCTCTCGGTGATTATGACTCACAGTATAGATTCAGAATCACTGCTTTTAGAATAGGCCACTTTCCTGTAACACAGAGCCCTTACCCGAATAAATGAAATTATCTAGGCTAATTAATATGGGGCTTCTCCAATTTCTTTCCCCAAACCAGACTGCAAGCTCTAGTGGAACAGGGACCTCTTCTAGCTTGCTCACCATGAATCCCACAGGGTCTTGCACAGTGTGTCACTTAGCTGCTGCTCAACATATTTTTGATGAATGGTGCATGCTTTGGAACTTGACTTTAAAAGGTCAGAGATTACACAAATGCACAAACAAGTTGCACAGGAAGATTATACTAAATACTAAAATCAAATATGAGGGAGAAATAGATTTGACCTTCTAGTTTATGTGCCTTAGACATTTCTCGCCATTACTTGTCATTATAACCTATTTAGAATCAATGCTAATGGTGCCACATTTATCTCTAAGGCATTTTCATAAATGTTCATCATACTTACATTAATGTTTTATTATATATATATATAGTGCTAAATACAATTTTAAAATACTTTCATATCCATTGTTTCTTTTGATCAAATGGTGGGAATAATATTTAAAAATGAGTAGTTAGGCAAAATAAATAAATAAAAATAAGAAAATTATCAACACAAGAATTTCATTGTTTGAGAAATAATATAAGTCCAGAGCTTGCCTCCATAATGCTCTCTCATGTACTTCATTCTTAAACATAGTTTAAAAAAAAAGAAGTTTGCAGCCAGCTCTGAAAATACTTTTTTCTTTGGCTGATGCTGTACTCATTTTCTCTGGTTCTTGATGAGAGTGTACATAGCAGATCTTAAGGAATTTCATGTATACATAAGAATAAGATGAATCATCTTCTTTATTTATAGATTTTCTAAATCATACTCTAAGAGGATTCACAGCATGTGTGTGTTACTCTTCTTCATCCTTGCTTTCCAAGCACTTTTAGGAAAATGAATGGCCAACACAAACTTCTGTGTAATCATCTACGACACGAAGCATCAGGCCTGACCTTAACATTTACAAGGCCAGAAGAGCAGAAATGGGGCCCATACTCCATATAGCTAAATATTTCAATATTACATAAAACTCAGGGTAACAGTTAAATATTCTTCAGTCTCCCACTTTGGCAAATACACCCCTCACTCCAGTAAAACATAAATTACCTCTAAAGACATAATTCAATGTCTGAATGTGGCTATGCAGTACACCCCACTTCTCTTCCTATCCTGACTTAATCTCACACTATGAGGCCCAACATGCCAGCCTAGAATATTACATCTGCCACAAATCTCCACAAACAACCTCCTGTTGGCTAAAACTTGGACCAAGAGGTGCCCACAGCATGGTATGGTACATCCTAAGGAGGATACATGCAGACCTGGATACACCAGCATGTGGCCCTCTAAAGTTCACAGTCAAGCAGTTTCATTCGCTTGGTTCTTAGGGTGGAGCTGTGCAGCATATGTATCTGGGGAAACATGTGAAGGTAATACATCCTACTTTTCGCTGCTCAATTCAGTGAATTTACTCATGATTTCACACTTTTGTGGAAAAATGGCTCCCAAGTTCTTCACCAGATCATTTTCCAAGGTGAGTTAGATCTGCCCTCTAAATACTTTCTCACACTATTTTTGTTCATATTTTCCTTATTTTAGTATAATCATTCTATGAAAAGTATAGCATTCCCAGAGCAAACAGAGCGGAGCATAGGCATTGCTGCCTTTATAGAAATCTTAAGCCTTCTTGAGTAAACCTCCAGTGTTATATTAGAGTCAATCAATTCTGTGTGAATAATTTACAGATTCTGTTTCTCTCTTCGTTGGATTCCTCCCTGTGTCTCTACAACTTTGGCTATCCTGTTGATTTTCTCTTGACTTCGTCTTTCTGTACCTACTATTTAACATGGGTGCCTCTCCCTTCATTCAATAGATTTCCTCTGCTCTTCGTTACTGCACACATACCATCCCACCAAAGGTAGCATTCAGCCTTACTGAGTCAGATAACCTGGTTCTACTGGTCACTTTTCAAACTGGCCTTCATTACAGTTTCTGCAGCAACTTGATAGTTATATTATTTCCTTTCCATTACTACTATCATGGAGGAAAAAATTGAGGTACCTAGATTGGGCACTGGGAGTAGAACAGAAAGACAACACAAAACTCTGAAAACTATTTCTGACTTATGCTCACCATTATTCTGGGCCTTTTTCTATAATTAATTCAAATTAATTTCATTGGAGGGAAGAATCAATTTAACCACCCCAAATCAAATACGGAAGCTGGTAGTAGAATCACACAGGACTTTCTCACCTATCACAAATAAGCAGGCCAAAGATGGCATTATTTTGTAAACATCTAGTGTTTATTTCATACTGGGGATTTGTTGCTATTCTTATTTATTTATTTATTTAACTGATGCTTTGAATCACACTAGTTGATGAGGCTTTTCAAAAATTCTAACACTTTCTCTTAATTTATTTATTTTTTAAGCCAATTTCCCCTCAGGATTTAGGTTTCACTAACAAATAAATTCCAGTGCTCTATCAGGACCTGTTCTCTAAAAGCCCTGAGTAATATCATATAAGCACACTTCTCATGGGCCTGTACTGGCTAAATTGCAAACAGGTGTCTTTTTCAAAGCAGCCTTATAACCTGGTGCTTTCCAAAAACGATCATGGTTATTACCACCTCATTCTAACGGGAAACAATCTCAACCATTTCCACTAGTAATTTCTCTTTGATACTGCAACTTCTCTGGCTTTGTCTCTGAATGGAAAGGAAACAGATGTTGAATTTAGAAATGGAATTTCAGAAAGAGACATACCATTAGTCAATGATGTGAGAGCAAAGCAGAAAAGCACAAAAGTCAAGAGTACTGCAAAAGATGAAGAGGCTGAACAGGTACACAAGGAAATAAACACACACTTGTTAAGTAAAGAAAGCAAACAGTGATGCAATGAATGTAGTGAACACACACAACTTACGGGATGCAAGTGAAAACACTCAGTATTTTACCATACTATCCATTTAATTTTGCTCAGTGGGGATTATTTTTCATATGCAGTTGAATAAAAACTTAGGCGACCCATGGCTTTTTTATTCACTCTTCACTAATGCAACCAAAACATAGTCTTACTTCAGTACAATGAATGATCAGTCCTATATATTAAAAGTCAAAGCTTCCAATTCCAGGAAATACTATAGTCATTCCTCTTTTTCGAGCAGACTGTATTGTACATGGAAAACCTGCATGACTGTAGTCAGGGAAGTCTGCCAATCTTATTGCCTGCTTTCTGGGCTTGGCTGAGATATAAGGCTAACTCTCCTTGGAGTGGTGCACTTTTATGGTTTCTTTAAAGATTTTTTTTAGGCCTTTCCCCTTCCCCAGCGTTGAGATCCTCTGAACTACAGTTTTTTTTTTTTTTTCTTTCTTCTATTGTGCTCTAAGTGAAAGTTTATAATTCAAGTCAGTTTCTCATTCAAAAAGTTATATACACATTGTTATGTGACCCTAGTTGCTCTCCATATAATGTGACAGCACACTCCTCCACTCCACCCTGAATATCCCGTGTCCATTCAACCAGCTCCTATCCCCCTCTGCCTTCTCATCTAGCCTCCGGACAGAAGCTGCTTACATAGTCTCATGTGTCTGCTTGAGCTAAGAAGCACACTCCTCACCAGTATCATTTTATGTCTTATGGTCCAGTCTAATCTTTGTCTGAAGAGTTGGCTTCAGGAATGGTTTTAGTTTTGGGATAACACAGAGTCTGGGGACCATGTCCTCTGGGGTCCCTCCAGTCTCAGTCAGACAATTAAGTCTGGCCTTTTTACGAGAATTTGAGATCTGCACCCTACTTTTCTCCTGCTCCATCAGGGGTTCTCTGCTGTGTTCCCTGTCAGGGCACTCCTTGGTGGTAGCCAGGTACCACCTAGTTCTTCTGGTCTCAGAATGACAGAGTCTCTGGTTTATGTGGCTCTTTCTGTCTCTTGGGCTTATATTTTCCTTGTCTTTGGTGTTCTTCATTCCTTTTTGCTCCAGGTGGATTGAGACCAATTGATGTATCTTAGATGGCCGCTTGCTAGCTTTTAAGACCCCAGATACCACTCACCAAAGTGGGATGCAGAATGTTCTCTTAATAAACTTTGTTATGCTGATTGACCTAATTGTTCCCTGAAACCATAGTCCCCGGACACCTGCCCCGGCTACTCTGTCCCTCAAAGTGTTTGATTGTATTCAGGAAACTTCTTAGCTTTTGGGCTAGTCTAGTTGTGCTGACCTCCCCTGTATTGTGTGCTGTCCTTCCCTTCACCTAAACTAATTCTTGTCTACTACCTAGTTAGTGAATACCTTTCTCCCTCCCTCCCCACCTTCGTAACCATCAAAGAATGTTTTCTTCTGTGTTTACACCTTTTCTTAAGTTCTCGTAATAATGGTCTCATATAATATTTGTCCTTTTGCAGCTAACTAACTTCACTCAGCATAATGCCTTCCAGATTCACCCATGTTATGAAATGTTTCACAGCTCCATCCTTGTTCTTTATCATTGAATAGTATTACATTGTGTGAATATACCATAATTTGTCCATTTGTCATGGACTGAATTATGTCCTCCCAAAAATGTGTGTATCCACTTGGTCAGGCCATGATTCCCAGGATTGTGTGGTTGTCCTCCATTTAATGATTGGAATTTTATGCTGAGAGGATTAGGGTGGGATTTTACCACCACCCTTACTCAGATCCAATATAAAGTGAGTTTCCCTTGGATGTGGCCTGCACCACCTTTTATCTCTCAAGAGATAAAAGGAAAGGGAAGCAAGCAGAGAGTAGGGGACTTCCTACCACCAAGAAAGCAGAACTAGGAGCAGAGTGTGTCCTTTGGACACGGGGTCCCTGTACCTGAGGAGCTCCTCTACCAGGGGAAGATTAAGGACAAGGACTTTCCTCCAGAGCCAACAGAGAGAGGGAGCCTTCCCTGGAGCCGATGCCCTGAATTTGGACTTGTAACCTACTAGACTGTGAGAAAATACATTTCTCTTTGTTAAAGCTATCTACTCGTGGTATTTCTGTTATGGCAGCACGAGATGACTAAGACACCATTCATCCATTGATGGGCACTTTGGTTGTTTCCCAGTTTTTGCTATCATAAACAGTGCAGCACTGAACGTGTGTGTGCATTAATTTATTCACATGAGGGTTCTCATTTCTGTAGGATGTATTTCAAGGAGTTGGATTGCTGAGTCACATGGTAGTTTTATTTCTAGCTTTTTTAAGGAAGTGCTAAATTGATTTGTAAAGTGGTTGTACCATTTTACATTCCCACTAGCAGTGTATATTTGTTTCAGTCTCTCCACAACCCCTCCAACATTTATTATTTTGTGTTTTTTGGATTAATGCTACCCTTTTTTTTTTTTTGTTGGTGTGAGATGGTATCTCACTGTAGTTTTTATTTGCATTTCTGTAATGGCAAATGATCATGAGCATTTCCTCACGTATCTGTTAGCAACCTGAATGTCTTCTTTGGTGAACTGCCTATTCATATCCTTTGCCCATTTTTTAATTGGGTTATTTGTCTTTTTGTTGTTGAGGTTTTGCAGTATCTTGTGAATTTTAGAGATTAGGTGCTGATTGGATTTGTTGTAGCCAAAAACTTTTTCCCAGTCTGAACTACAGTTCTTTTGATATGAGTGGTACACCATCTTCCTCTTGTAGATTGTTGTTCTTTGTTTGATCGTAGAAGAAAAACTCCTATGGGTGATAAGGAATTAACTGATTTATTATAGGGATAATACAATTCTAAGAGCTGATAGAGCTGCATCTGTTGATGAACCTGCAGTTAATGTTGGTCATCTAGACTGGTAGTCAAAAAAGAAAGCTGGACATAGAAGAAAGCAGAGACAAACTGGAATTTGTGAGGCCACTGAAGACAAACTATAACCTGCATCTGAGTCTCATTACCACCAACTTTGATGTTATGGGTTACCTGCAGAAAATCTTGTACTCCTTGTTTGGAGCTACACACATGCTCTGCCAAAAACTTGAAAGAGTTGAAGGAGGAGTTCTGGAAAGATCTAGAGAGATTATGGGTCCAGGCATGCTGCCATGCTAATTAGAGTGAACCAGTAAATCAGCAACAATGAGTACAAACACTCTGATCCCTGCTCTGACCTTCAGACCAGCATATAATGTCTATAGCTTTACTTTTACCTTTCAAATGCCTTGCAAATTTCTCATGTGGCCAACAATGACCTGATACCATACAGGGAAGGAACTTTTAGGAAACGTAGACCCAGCTTAACTAATGTGATACAGTATAGGGCCACCACATAAATTACAATTTATTCCTTCCTATGTAGATAGGAATCTCAGGAAAACTTCAGCTTCTTTCTGTTGAGGCTTGTTTAAGCTCCAAATGGAAAACTAAGTGGGAAAAATCTTATACAACTCCACAATATTTGTCTCCAGTACATTCTCTTTCTATTTGGCACATATCAAGTCCATGGAAAACACACATCAAACAAACTCTGAAAGAATTCCTAGTCAAGATGGCTACCTTTTCTTTATTCTGCTTTCAGAGCATCTAGTAGACTACATCTCACGCTGTTTGAATGATCCTGCTAAGACCCTTCCCACCAGTTTTGAGAAAGCAGAAAGGTAGGCATTCCTTCTCTTGGTGTGGGGATTCAGAACACAGCCCGGCTGTCTCCAGAGAAATCTTCATTCTCAAATTCCGATCTCTAAGTGCCTTTTACGTGGGCCAGTTTTCAGAATCATGAAACCAATTTCATAATATTTCCCACATAAAAGTACATCTTGTTTTAGAACCTAGGTTTGAAATAGTCAATCTTTTATATCTTGCTGCTTTAATAACAGCATCCAATTTAACTTCCTGTTTCAAGAAAAATTAATTTATACCTACAGAGGAGGTTATATTTCCTCACACATTTACACTTTCAATAAAATGACTAGTTATTTAAGTTTAAAGGCATCATGGCATAATGATTTCTGGACAACTTTCATTTTCCATTAAGTATATTGAAGCTACTGTCTTTGATTTGTTGCCTCAATCTTATAAGAGGGATGTTAATAATATTTAAAAAATTAACTATCAATTCTCTTAGGACTCAAAACATTTCCATGCACCCTACTCACTGTTTTATTTGTACTTTTTTTTTTTTAATTTTCATTGAGCTTCAACTGAACGTTTACAAATCAAGTCAGCCTGTCACATATAAGTTTATACACACCTTACTCCGTACTCCCACTTTCTCTCCCCCTAATGAGTCAGCCCTTCCAGTCTCTCCTTTCGTGACAATTTTGCCAGCTTCCAACCCTCTCTACCCTCCAATCCCCGCTCCAGACAGGAGATGCCAACACAGTCTCAAGTGTCCACCTGATACAAATAGCTCAATCTTCATCAGCATCTCTCTCCTACCCACTGTCCTGTCCCTTCCATGTCTGATGAGTTGTATTGGGGAATGGTTCCTGTCCTGGGCCAACAGAAGGTTTGGGGACCATGACCGCCAGGATTCCTCTAGTCTCAGTCAGACCATTAAGTCTGGTCTTTTTATGAGAATTTGGGGTCTGCATCCCACTGATCTCCTGCTCCCTCAGGGGTTCTCTGTTGTGCTCCCTGTCAGGACAGTCATCGGTTGTTGCCAGGCACCAACTAGTTCTTCTGGTCTCAGGATGATGTAAGTCTCTTGTTCATGTGGCCCTTTTTGTCTCTTGGGCTCTTAGTTATCATGTGAACTTGGTGTTCTTCATTCTCCTTTGATCCAGGTGGGTTGAGACCAGTTGAGGCATCTTAGATGGCCGCTTGTTAGCATTTAAGACCCCAGACGCCACATTTCAAAGTGGGATGCAGAATGTTTTCATAATAGAATTATTTTGCCAATTGACTTAGAAGTCCCCTTAAACCATGGTCCCCAAACCCCTGCCCTTGTTCTGCTGACCTTTGAAGCATTCATTTTATCCTGGAAACTTCTTTGCTTTTGGTCCAGTCCAGTTGAGCTGACCTTCCATGTATTGAGTATTCTCCTTCCCTTCACCTAAAGTAGTTCTTATCTACTAACTAATCAGTAAATAACCCTCTCCCACCCTCCCTCACTCCCCCCCTCGTAACCACAAAAGTATGTGTTCTTCTCAGTTTATACTATTTCTCAAGATCTTATAATAGTGGTCTTATACAATATTTGTCCTTTTGCCTCTGACTAATTTCGCTCAGCATAATGCCTTCCAGGTTCCTCCATGTTATGAAATGTTTCACAGATTCGTCACTGTTCTTTATCGATGCGTAGTATTCCATTGTGTGAATATACCACAATTTATTTACCCATTCATCCGTTGATGGACACCTTGGTTGCTTCCAGCTTTTTGCTATTGTAAACAGAGCTGCAATAAACATGGGTGTGCATATATCTGTTCGTGTCAAGGCTCTTATTTCTCTAGGGTATATTCCGAGGAGTGGGATTTCTGGGTCATATGGTAGTTTTATTTCTAACTGTTTAAGATAACACCAGATAGATTTCCAAAGTGGTTGTACCATTTTACATTCCCACCAGCAGTGTATAAGAGTTCCAATCTCTCCGCAGCCTCTCCAACATTTATTATTTTGTGTTTTTTGGATTAATGCCAGCCTTGTTGGAGTGAGATGGAATCTCATCGTAGTTTTAATTTGCACTTCTCTAATGGCTAATGATCGAGAGCATTTTCTCATGTATCTGTTAGCTGCCTGAATATCTTCTTTAGTGAAGTGCGTGTTCATATCCTTTGCCCACTTTGTGATTGGGTTGTTTGCCTTTTTGTGGTTGAGTTTTGACAGAATCATATAGATTTTAGAGATGAGGCACTGGTCTGAGATGTCATAGCTGAAAATTCTTTCCCAGTCTGTAGGTGGTCTTTTTACTCTTTTGGTGAAGTCTTTAGATGAGCATAGGTGTTTGATTTTTAGGAGCTCCCAGTTATCTGGTTTCTCTTCGTCATTTTTGGTAATGTTTTGTATTCTGTTTATGCCTTGTATTAGGGCTCCTAAGGTTGTCCCTATTTTTTCTTGCATGATCTTTATCGTTTTAGTCTTTATGTTTAGGTCTTTGATCCACTTGGAGTTAGTTTTTGTGCATGGTGTGAGGTATGGGTCCTGTTTCATTTTTTTGTAAATGGATATCCAGTTATGCCAGCACCATTTGTTAAAAAGACTATCTTTTCTCCAATTAACTGACACTGGGCCTTTGTCAAATATCAGCTGCTCATATGTGGATGGATTTATATCTGGGTTCTCAATTCTGTTCCATTGGTCTATGTGCCTGTTGTTGTACCAGTACCAGGCTGTTTTGACTACTGTGGCTGTGTAACAGGTTCTGAAATCAGGTAGAGTGAGGCCTCCCACTTTCTTCTTCTTTTTCGGTAATGCTTTACTTATCCGGGGCTTCTTTCCCTTCCATATGAAGTTGGTGCTTTGTTTCTCCATCACATTAAAAAATGTCATTGGAATTTGGATTGGAAGTGCATTGTATGTATAGATGGCTTTTGGTAGAATAGACATTTTTACTATGTTAAGTCTTCTATCCATGAGCAAGGTATGTTTTTCCACTTAAGTAGGTCCTTTTTAGTTTCTTGTAGTACTATCTCGTAGTTTTTTTGCATAGGTCTTTTACATCTTTGGTAAGATTTATTCGTAAGTATTTTATCTTCTTGGGGACTACTGTGAATGGTATTGATTTGGTTATTTCCTCTTCGATGTTCTTTTTGTTGATGTAGAGGAATCCCAGTGATTTTTGTATGTTTATCTTATAACCTGAGACTTTGCCAAACTCTTCTATTACTTTCAGTAGTTTTCTGGAGGATTCCGTAGGGTTTTCCACGTATAAGATCATGTCATCTACAAATAGAGTTAATTTTACTTCCTCCTTGCCAATCCAGATGCCCTTTATTTCTTTGTCTAGCCTAATTGCCCTGGCTAGGACTTCTAGCACAATGTTGAATAAGAGCAGTGATAAAGGGCATCCTTGTCTGGTTCCCGTTCTCAAGGGAAATGCTTTCAGGTTCTCTCCATTTAGAGTGATGTTGGCTGTTGGCTTTGTATAGATGCCCTTTATTATGTTGAGGAATTTTCCTTCAATTCCTATATTGGTGAGAGTTTTTATCATAAATGGGTGTTGGACTTTGTCAAATGCCTTTTCTGCATCAATTGATAAGATCATGTGGTTTTTGTCTTTTGTTTCATTTATATGGTGGATGACATTAATGGTATTTCTATTATTAAACCAGCCTTGCGTACCTGGTATAAATCCCACTTGGTCATGGTGGCTTATTTTTTTGATATGTTGTTGAATTCTATTGGCTAGAATTTTGTTGAGGATTTTTGCATCTATGTTCATGAGGGATACAGGTCTGTAATTTTCTTTTTTTGTGACGTCTTTACCTGCATTTGGTATCAGGGATATGGTGGCTTCATAGAATGAGTTAGGTAGAATTCCATCAATTTCTATGCTTTGAAATACCTTTAATAGTAGTGGTGTTAACTCTTCTCTGAAAGTTTGGTAGAACTCTGCAGTGAAGCCGTCTGGGCCAGGGCTTTTTATTGTTGGGAGTTTTTTAATTACCTTTTCAATCTCTTTTTTTGTTATGGGTCTATTTAGTTGTTCTACTTCTGATTGTGTTAGTTCAGGTAGATACTGTTTTTCTAAGAATTTATCCATTTCTTCTAGGTTTGTACATTTGTTAGAGTACAATTTTTCGTAATAATCTGATATGATTCTTTTAATTTCAGTTGGGTCTGTTGTGATGTGGCCCATCTCTTTTCTTATTCGGGTTATTTGTTTCCTTTCCTGTATTTCTTTAGTCAGTCTGGCCAATGGTTCATCAATTTTGTTAATTTTTTCAAAGAACCAGCTTTTGGCTTTGTTAATTCTTTCAATTGTTTTTCTGTTCTCTAATTCATTTAGTT
The DNA here is from genome assembly GCF_024166365.1 of Elephas maximus indicus. NCBI lineage: Eukaryota > Metazoa > Chordata > Mammalia > Proboscidea > Elephantidae > Elephas > Elephas maximus. The sequence continues at coordinate 57,552,188 of NC_064823.1, read as the reverse complement.
CACCTCTAATTTTGATTATTTGTTTTCTTCTGGTGCCTGATGGATTCCTTTGTTGCTCACTTTCTATTTGTTCAAGTTGTAGGGACAGTTCTCTGATTTTGGTTCTTTTTACTTTTTGTATGTATGCATTTATTGATATAAATTGACCTCTGAGCACTGCTTTTGCTGTGTCCCAGAGGTTTTGATAGGAAGTATTTTCATTCTTGTTGCATTCTATGAATTTCTTTATTCCCTCCTTAATGTCTTCTATAACCCAGTCTTTTTTCAGCAGGGTGTTGTTCAGTTTCCAAGTGTTTGATTTCTTTTCCCTAATTTTTCTGTTATTGATTTCCACTTTTATGGCCTTGTGGTCTGAGAAGATGCTTTGTAATATTTCGGTGTTTTGGATTCTGCAAAGGTTTGTTTTATGACCTAATATGTGGTCGATTCTAGAGAATGTTCCATGTGGCTAGAAAAAAAAGTATACTTTGCAGCAGTTGGGTGGAGATTTCTGTATAAGTCAATGAGGTCAAGTTGGTTGGTTGTAGTAATTAGGTCTTCTGTGTCTCTATTGAGCTTCTTACTGGATGTCCTGTCCTTCTCCGAAAGTGGCGTGTTGAAGTCTCCTACTATAATTGTGGAGGTGTCTATCTCACTTTTCAGTTCTGTTAAAATTTGATTTATGTATCTTGCAGCCCTATCATTGCGTGCATAAATATTTAATATGGTTACGTCTTCTTGATCAATTGTGCCTTTTATCGTTATGTAGTGTCCTTCTTTATCCTTTGTGGTGGATTTAAGTCTAAAGTCTATTTTGTCAGAAATTAATATTGCTACTCCTCTTCTTTTTTGCTTATTGTTTGCTTGATATATTTTTTTCCATCCTTTGAGTTTTAGTTTCTTTGTGTCTCTAAGTCTAAGGTGTGTGTCTTGTAGGCAGCATATAGACAGATCGTGTTTCTTTATCCCGTCCGTGACTCTCTGTCTCTTTATTGGTGCATTTAGTCCATTTACATTCAGCGTAATTATAGATAAATAAGTGTTTAGTGTTGTCATTTTGATGCCTTTTTATGTGTGTTGTTGACAATTTCATTTTTCCACTTACTTTTTTGTGCTGAGACGTTTTTCTTTGTAAATTGTGTGTTCCTCATTTTCATAGTATTTGACTTTATGTTTGCTGAGTCGTTACGTTTTTCTTGGTTTTTATTTTGAGTTATGGAGTTGTTATACCTCTTTATGGTTACCTTAATATTTACCCCTATTTTTCTAATGAAAACCTAACTTGTATTGTCCTATATTGCCTTGTATCCCTCTCCATATGGCAGTTCTATGCCACCTGTATTTAGTCCCTCTTTTTGATTATTGTTATCTTTTACATATTGTCTTCAATGATTCCCCGTTTTGAGTTTTTTTTTTTTTTAATTAATCTTAATTTGTTTTTGTGATTTCCCTATTTGAGTTGATATCAGGATGCTCTGTTCTGTGACCTTGTGTTGTGCTGGTATCTGATATTATTGGTTTTCTGACCAAACAATTTCCTTTAGTATTTCTTGTGGCTTTGGTTTGTTTTTTGCAAATTCTCTAAGCTTGTGTTTATCTGTAAATATCTTAATTTCGCCTTCATATTTCAGAGAGAGTTTTGCTGGACATATGATCCTTGGCTGCAGTTTTTCTCCTTCAGTGCTCTGTATATGTCATCCCATTGCCTTCTTGCCTGCATGGTTTCTGCTGAGTAGTCTGAACTTATTCTTTTTGATTCTCCTTTGTAGTAGACCTTTCTTTTATCCCTGGCTGCTCCTTTTTTTTATGTATATAACTGTTATTAAGCTGCTTTTAAAATTTTCTCTTTATCTTTGGTTTTGGCAAGTTTGATGATAATATGTCTTGGTGATTTTCTTTTTGGATCAGTCTTAAATGGGGTTCGATGAGCATCTTGGATAGATATCCTTTCGTCTTTCATGATGTCAGGGACGTTTTCTGCCAGCAGGTCTTCAACTATTCTCTCTGTATTTTCTGTTATCCCTCCCTGTTTTGGGACTCCAGTCACACGGAAGTTATCCTTCTTGATAGAGTCTTACATGATTCTTAGGGTTTCTTCATTTTTTTTTTAATTCTTTTATCTGATTTTTTTCAGCTATATTGGTGTTAATTCCCTGGTCCTCCAGATCTCCCAGTCTGCATTCTAATTGCTTGAGTCTGCTCCTCTGACTTTCTATTGCGTTGTCGAATTCTGTAATTTTATTGTTAATCTTTTGGATTTCTGAATGCTATCTCTCTATGGATTCTTGCAACTTATTAATTTTTCCACTGTGTTCTTGAGTAATCTTTTTGATTTCTTCAACTGCTTTATCAGTGTGTTCCTTGGCTTTTTCTGTAGCTTGCGTTATTTCATTTCTGAGGTCATCCCTGATGTCTTGAAGCATTCTTTAGTTTTTTATATTCTGTGTCTGGGAATTCCAGGATTGTATCTTCAGTTGGGAAAGATTTTGATTCTTTTGTTTGGGGGGGTTGTAGAAGCAGTCATGGTCTGCTTCTTTATGTGGTTTGGTATCGACTGCTGTCTCCAAGCCATCACTTAGATATTGTAGTGATTTATTCTATATTTGCTCACTGATTCTTATCTTGTTTTGTTTTCTTTCAATATATGTAGATGGGCTACTAGATTGCACTGTCTTGATTATTGTAGCCCTTGACTCACTTATGACCTATTACCAGCTGGTTTGGGCTGTTGCCAGATATATATGCCTGAGTGCATTCACTATTCTTGAGTAGAATCTGATTTTGGTTCATCAAGTGTGTGATGCACACTGTCACCTATCCACCTTGAGAAGTAGTGGTGATAGTTGTGTGCACCAGATTCTAGTAGCAGCTGGGGTTCACATTCCAGGGGGGGCAGGATGCTGACAGGCTTCCCGCAAGTGTCAGTGAGGTAGGTGTGTCTCTATTCCTAAAGCACCTTGGTGGGTGGGCTCTGCAGCTGTACCTTAGGCTCCCAATGCAAGTACCTCTACAGATTGGTAGGCGTCACCCTCCTTAGACCCCTAAGGCAGGAGTCTAGGTGGTCTGGGGGGAGCTTCAGCCGTCAGTTCCCTGTTGTGTGTCAGGGAGGGCTCTGTTGAATATGCAGAGATATCAGACCTGGGAAACTTGTCTTTCCAGTAAATCCGCTAAAACAAATGCAGTCAGATCCCTATCAGAAATGCCTTTGCATTATAATAGCCACCTTGTTCCCTGTAGGGATGAAAGCCCGAGACTGTGGATCACATATGCTTGGCTGGAGCCGGTTCTGTGTTTTTAGTCCAATTAGGAAAGGATTTTTGGTCCCTGGGTTTTTTGTGGTTGCTTCTCTCAGGCCAGAATAATGGGTTAGGAAAAGACCAAAAAAAGGAAAAGAAAAACCACGGAGCTGTTCTCCCTCTGGCTCAGGAAATTCCAATGTTAATGAAGCCACCTGGGAAGGGGAGGAGAGGGTTCAGAAAAACAGGAGAGAGTAGGACCCTGGAATATAGACAAAATTACTTATCTTGCTTGGGATGACTGTTTTATCTGAGATTCCCAAGGGGCGCGTCGCCTGTGTGCGCTGGCTGGGTAGAGATCGCTCCCGAGGGTCAGGCCCGCGTCCCATGCTTGCGCTGTCTCAGAAGCTGCGGTTAGTTCCTGTGCTCCCAGTCCAAAGCCCAGCGTCAAGGTTCCCCGGCTGGAACACTGCACTCCCAGCTCCAAAAACACTCACTGCCTCCTGGTGACTTCTCCTCCTGTCAGCCGCGTTGCTGCGCCGCCTGTGTGCACTGGCTGGGCTTCCCGTGAGGTCAGTTCAGGGGGCTGGGGCTGCACCCCATGTTTACACTGTCACAGGATGTCGTGCTCAGCTCCTCTGCACCCAGTCCAAAGCCCGGCGCCAAGGTTTCCTGACCGGGACACTGGCTCCAGGCTCCGAAAACAGTCGCTGCTTCCCCGTAGTTGTTCGTTCTCAGTCTCTGTCACTCAGGTCAACTCTTTAAATCTGTGTTTGTTGGTCAGGGTTCGTAGATTGTCATGTATGTGATCAATTCACTTGTTTTTCCGACTCTTTGTTGCAAGAGGGATCCGAGGTAGCGTCTACCTAGTCAGCCATCTTGGCCCCCTCCAGCATTTGTACTTTTTAAAGCAAATTTTATAGCAGCTCAGAATCCTACATCCTCCTTTACTGGTAACGTCATCATGCAATTGTTCAGCAAAACTAGTAGTGAACCCAACTCTGGCTTTAGAATCATAAAAATAACCTGCTGTCTTTTCAATATTCATGATCTGATAATTAAAATAAAACCTGCCATCAAGCACATTTCTTTTTGACCCTGTCGAGAGCTGAACTTTTTAACTCTCCAAACTTTGTCTACCTGTACATATAATATGGTAACTAGAAACAGCCTTGGAAAGGTTTGCAACTGGGAAAGGTGTCAGATATACATGGTGGAATAAATGAAACGTAATGAAGCAGGATATAAACATGGGTAATTCCAAAGCAACAGAAACAACAACAACAAAAAAGATTTAGGGCTCTACTCTGATTTTTTGTGATTTATTTTAGTCTGTTAGTGTAGAATATAAAATTGCAATACAAGAGAACAATTGGGAAACATACAAAAGAAGAAAAATAATGATAAAATCACCCATTTATCTAAACTCCAGGGAGTACTCTCAAGGGTACTCAAATAGCAGTTTGTTGTTAGTTATGAGGTGCCTCCTAGTCAGTTCGTACTCATAGAAACCCTCTTTACAACAGAATGAAACATTGAGGGATCCTGCATCATCCTCAAAATTGTTGCTATGTTTGAACTGATTGTTGCAGCCACTGTGTCAATCTATCCCACTGAAGGTCTTCCTATTTTCCCTGACCCTCTACTATACCAAGTATGATGTGTTTCTCCAGGAATTGTTCCCTCCTGATAACATGTCCAAAGAAAGCTTCTAAGGAGCATCCGGCTGTACTTCTTCCAAGACAGATTTGTTCATTCTTCCGGCATTCCACAGTATATGCAATGTTCGTCACCAATCCCATAATTCAAATGCATGAATTCTTCTTCTGTCTTCTTTATTCATTGTCCAGCTTTTGAATGCATATGAAGTGATTGGGAAATACCATAGCTTGGGTCAGATATACCTTAGTCCTTCAAGTGACATTTTTCTTTTTAACACATTAGAAAGGTCTTTTACAGCAGATTTGCCCTATGCAATGCATTGTTTGAGTTCTTGACTGCTGCTTCCATGGGCAAAAATAGCAGTTTAGTCCTTCTCCCACAGAGCATCTGCTGGGTTCCAATTTTTGCTGACCTTTTTGTTAGCAGCTGAGTACTTAACTATTGCACCACCAGGGCTCCTCTCCTTTTGGGTAGGATTGAAAAGGTCATCAGGATGAGTGGGAAAAAAAAAAAAAAACTATGTGCCTTTTACCCTTTTACAATAATTTAGAGAATCACTTCTCAAACTTTGATTCATAACTACATTTTGATTTAATAACTAGTCTTAGGATCCACTTTGGAAATTTTTAAATTATTCAGTTGTTTTTCACAGCATGCAAAAAGTGAATTTATGCAATTTATTTAAGATCAGTATAGTATAGAACATGTCTGTAAGTTTGTCATACTGTGGTGGCTTGTGTGTTGCTACAATGCTGGAAGCTATGCCACTGGTATTTTAAATGCCAGCAGGGTCCCCATGGTGAACAGGTTTAAGCAGTACTTCCAGACAAAGACAAATTAGGAAGAAGGACCTGGCTGTCTACTTCTGAAAAAATTGGTCACTGAAAATTTTATGCAGAGCAGAAGGACATTGTCTGGTATAGTGCCAGAAGATGAGCCCCTCAGGTTGGAAGGCACTCAGAGAATAACTGGGGAAGAGCTGCCTCCTCTCAGTAGAGTTGACCTTAAGGACTTGGATGGAGTAAAGCTTTCAGGACCTTTGTTTGCTGAGGTGGCATGACTCAAAATGAGAAGAAAAAACTGCAAACATCCATTAATAATCAGAAAATGAGATATACGAGGTGTGAATCTAAGAAAATTGGAAGTAGTCAAAACTGAAATGAACTATATAAAGATTGATTTCCTAGGCATTAGTGAGTTGAAATGAACTGGTATTGGCCACTTTGAATCAAACTATCATATGGTATCCTATGCACAGAATGACAAATTGAAGAGGAGTGGCAGCACATTCATTGTCAAAAAGAACATTTCAAGATCTATCCTGAAGTACAATGCTGTCAGTGATAGGGTTATATCAATATCTCTAGAAAAAAAAAAAGAACAGTTAATATGGCTATTATTCAAATTTATTCAAATTTATGAACCAACAAATAATGTCAAAGATGAGAAAATTAAAGCTTTTTACCAACTTCTGCAGTCTAAAATTGATTAAACATGCAATCAAGATGCATGGATAATTGCTGGTGATTGGAATGTGAAAGTTACAAACAAAGAAGGATCATAGTTGGAAAATATGGCCTTTGTGGTAGAAACAATGCCAGAGACCTCATGATAGAATTTTGCAAGACGAGCGACATCTTCATAGCAAATACCTTTTATAAACAGCAACTATACATGTGGACCTCTGCAGATAGAACACACAGGAATCAAATTGACTACATCTGTGAAAAGAGACAATGGAGAAACTTGATATCATCAGTCAGAAAAAGTCCAGGGGCCAACTGTAGAACGGACCAACAATTTTTCATATAAAAGTTCAAGTTGAAGCTGAGAAGACTTAGGCCAAGTTCATGAGAGACAAAATACGACCTTGAGTATGCCCCATCTGGTTTTAGAGACCATCTGATGTATAGATTTGATGCATTGAACACTAATGATCAAAGACCAGACAAGTTGTGGAATGAAATCAAGGATGTCATACATGAAGAAAGCAAAAGGTCATTAAAAAGACAGGAAAGAAAGAAAAGAACAAAATGGATGTCAGAAGAGCTGAACAGAAGATTTCATTGGGTGGCTCAAGAAGGCAAAGTATTATAATGAAATGTGCAAGGATCTGGAGTTGGAAAAACAAAAGAGAAGAACACATTTGGCATTTCTCAAGCTGAAAGAACTGAAGAAAAATTTCAAACCCTGAGTTACTATATTGAAGTATTCTGCAGGAAAAATATTGAACAACTCAGGAAGTGTCAAAAGAAGATGGAAAAAATACACTAAGGGTCACTGTACCAAAAAAAACTGGCCCACATTCAACCATTTTGGGCAGCGTATGATCAAGAAGCACGGGAACTGAAGGAAGAATTCCAAGCTGCACTGAAGGCATTGAAGAAGAAGGCCCCAGAAACTGACGGAATACCAATCGAGATGTTTCAACAAATGGATGCAGCACTAGAGGTGCTAATTTATCTAGGTTAAGAAATCTGGAAGCCAGCTTCCTAGCCAACCTACTGAAAGAAAGACATATGTATGCCCATTCCAAAGGAAGGTGATCCAGCTGAATGTGGAAATTATTGAACAATATCATTAATATCTCACTCAAGTAAAATTTTGCTGAAGATCATTCAAAAGTGGTTTTAGCAGTACCTCCACAGGAAACTGCCAGAAATTCAAGCCAGATTCAGAAAAGGACATGGAACAAGGGATATCATTGCTTACGTCACATGGGTCTTGGCTGAAAGCAGAGAATACCAGAAAGATGTTTACCTGTGTTTTATTGACTATGCAAAGACACTTAACTGTGTGGATCATAACAAATTATGGATAACATTGAGGAGGATGGCAATTTCAGAACACTTAATTGTGCTCATGAAGAACCTATGCACACACCAAAATAAGGGGATACTGTGTGGTTTAAAGTCAGGAAAGGTGTGGGTCAGGGTTGTATCCTTCTACCATTCTTATACTATTCTGTATGCTGAGCCAATTATCTGAGAAGCTGTAATATATGAAGAACGGGGGCATCAGGTTTGAAGGAAGGCTCATTAATAACCTGCGGTATGCAGATGACACGACCTTGTTTGTTGGAAGTGAAGAGGACTTGAAGCACTTCTGATAAAGATCAAAGACCACAGTCTTCTGTATGGATTGCACTTCAATGTAAAGAAAACAAAAATCCTCAAAACTGAACCAATAAGCAACACCATGATAAATGGAGAGAAGATTGAAGTTGTCAAGGATTTCATTTTACTTGGATCCACAATCAACACCGATGGAAGCAGCAGTCAGGAAATCAGATGATGTAATACATTGGGTAAATCTTCTGCAAAAGACTTCTTCGAAGTGTTAAAAAGCAAGGATGAAACTTTCAAGACTACGGTATGCATGGCCTAAGCCATGGTATTTTTAATTGCCTCATATGCATGTAAGGAAACCGTGGTGGCACAGTGGTTAGGAGTTATGACTCCTAACCAAAAATTCGGAAGTTTGAATCTACCAGGCGCTCCTTGGAAACCCTGTGGTGCAGTTCTACTCTGTCTTTTAGGGTCGCTATGAGTTTTTTATGAATCAGAGTCGACCTGACGGCAATAGGTTTTGTTTTTCATATATATGTAAAAGCTGGGTGATCAATAAGGAAGATAGAAAAAGAATTGACAGCTTTGAATTATGGTGTTGGCAAAGAATATTGAATATACCATGGACTGCCAGAACAAAGAAGAAATCTGTCTTGGAAGAAGTACAGCCAGAATGCTCCTTAGAAGCAAGGATTGTGAGACTTTGTTTCACGTACTTTGAACATGTTATCAGTAGGTACAAATCTTTGGAGAAGGACATCATGTCTGGTAAGGTGGAGGGCCAGTGAAAAAGAGGAAGGCCCTCAAGCAGATGAATTGAAACAGTGGCTGCAACAATGGGCTCAAGCATAGCAAAGACCGTGAGAATGGCACAGGATGGGGGATTGTTTCATTCCTGTTTCATTCATGCATATGGTCTCTATGGGTGGGAACCAATTCAACGGCACCTAACAACAACACAGTTTTTTGGGAACACATTTCAATCCACAAAACTACTAATTCCACCTAAGTTTATTCTAGAGTTCTCACGCATGTGCTCAAGGAGACCAGCATATGAGCATTCATGTACTCTTTGTGTTAGTAATATTGGAAACAGTTTATGTATCAATTAATAAAAGAGATAAAATAATTGAGGAATATTAAATCAAAGTTGTATATTGGAGTGAAAATGAACGAGTTACGGTTACATATCAAAATCGCATCATGTATAAAAAATTAAAAGTGGGAAATTTATGCTATATATTATATAGGGATGCACAACTATATAATACATACATAAGAATATTTATTGAAAATTCATGAAAACTGTTATCTCTAAGAGGGGTTGATGAGAAATGTATTTGGAGAAGACCTCACAGGTGTCCACACTTATATCTGTAGTTTTTACTTTGTTATAAATATCTGAGGCAAATAATGGGAAAATATTTGATACACTCTGGCAATCATTATATGAGAATTAATTATATTAAACTCTCCTTGATTTTGCATGTATAAAATATTTTGTATCAAAATCAACTTAGAATAAAAGTATCTACTCATTATAACTTTAAGAGAAACAAAATTGCCTTAAAAACTAGATTATTGGAATTTGCTGGTTTTATTTTAAATATCAGCTATGTTAGTTGTGTGTGTGTGTGCATGTGTGTTTCAATTTTATATGACAAAGGAGCTAGAGTGCTTCAAGATGTTCTTTGCCAGTGTTTCTCTACAAACAATACAGTCCCTGCTTTGATAACTTTCCAAATAAATGAAAATCCACATTGAATTAAGTGAATTAATCATCACTCTATTTTCCCTTTTAAAAATGCTTATGGTATTATCAGCATTCCTGTATTATATAATAAATTCATCAGATGAATACCTTTTATAAGATCTAGTTGCTAAGGTATTATCATTTTCATGTCTTCATTAACTTTTTTTATTTCAACATTAATTCTTTTCAGATTCCCTGCCTTTATCCAGTGGTCTTTTATTGAAATAATTAAACATGAAAGGAACAAGAAAAAGTATTTAAAATTGTGATAGTTACCACAATTATGTGATAAAACGAATGAAAGGATGCCTTGAACATGGTCATTCAATCCCCCCCAATAGTTATACATGTACATTTGGTACGCTTAAGCTGTTCTGGATTAAACAAAGTTATTTACTGACTTTAAAGTGTAGAAATCCATAAGTGTCTTTACAGGACTTTAATATCTGGGTACCACTTTCATTCCCTCCCAACATGTTATCAACTTCTTGTGTGCCTTCCTCTCAGAAAATGCTGATTAAGAGATAATTTCACAAAAGCAGACACTTTAAAGTTTATATATCATTGTCGCATGATCACCTGCATGGGTTTAATTGTAAATAAAAATTATTTAAAATATAGGTTTAATGATGCCTATATTTTATATTTAAAATATAGGTTTAATTTTATTTAAAATATAGGTTTATTTAAAATATAGGTTTAGTGATGCCTATGTAGTTAAGCTCAGTCCACAGACAAGCTGCTATTGCATGTTGTTGTGTTGTACTTAGTTGTCCCCAACTCATGTGACTTCATGCAAAATGGAATGCAATGCTGCCTGGTTCTGTGCCATCCTCACGATAGGTTGCAGATTGTACCATCATGCTTTGTAGGGTTTTCACTGGCTGGCTTTTTCAGAAGTAGATGGCTAAGCCTTTTTTCCTAGTCCATCTTAGTCTATAAGCTCCACTGAAACCAGTTCAGTATCATAATCCCATGCAATTCACCACCGACAGACATGATGGTGGCTGTGCTTGAGGTGCACTGGCCATGAGTTGAACCCAGGTTTCCCACATAGAATGTGAGAATTCTACCACTGAACCACCACCGCCCTCAACTGAACAAATATAATGCAAATAGTACATGAATATGAGCATGTGGGTGTGTATAATCTTTCATTCATTGATTCATTGATTCACTCATGCATTCTTTCATTTATTTAAAAGATGTATGTTATTCTGGAAACCCTGGTGGCATAGTGGTTAAGAGCTATGGCTGCTAACCAAAAGGTCAGCAGTTCGAATTCACCACTCGCTCCTTAGAACTGTATGGGGCAATTCTACTCTGTCCTATAGGGTCTCTGTAAGTTGGAATTGAACTGACATCAAAGAGTTAATGCCTAGGATATTGATGTTTAATCATTCCATTTCATTTTTAATGATTTCCAATTTTCCTAGATTCATATTTCATTCATTCCACATTCCTATTATTAATTGATGCTTGCAGCTGTTTCTTTTCATTTTGAGTTGTATCGCATCAGCAAATGAAGATCCCAAAAGCTTTACTCCATCCCTGTCATTAAAGTTGATTCTATTTTGAGGAGACAGCTCTTCCCTAGTTGCACTTTGAGTGCCTTCCAACCGCCTTCCAGCACTATATCAGACAATGTTCTGCTGCTGTTCATAAGGTATTAGTGAGCTAAAATTGACTAGTATTGGCCATTTTAAATTGTATAATCATATTGTGTACTATGCTGGGAACAACAAACTGAAGAGAACTGGTATCACATTCATCATCTAAGAGAAGATTTCAAGATCTGTTCTGAAGTACCACACTGTCAGTGATAGGATAATATCCACATGCCTACACGGGTTACCAATTCATATGACTATCATTCAAACATACACACCAACCACCTATGCCAAAAATGAAGCAATCAAAGACTTACCAATTTCTGCAGTCTGAAATTGATAAAACACACAATCAAGATGCATTGTTGATTACTGGTGTTTGGATTGCCAAATTTGGAGACAAAGTGGGATCATTAGTTGGAAAATATCACCTTGGTAATAGAAACAATGCCAGAGAGTGCTTGATAGAATTCTGCAAGACCAACAGCTTATTTGTTGGAGATAACCTTTTTTCAACAACATAAATGATGGCTATACATATGGACCTTTCCAGATGGATTGCACAGGAATCAAATTGACTATCCCTGAAGAGAGATGATGGCAGAGCTCAATATTATCAGTCAGAACAAGGCCAGGATCCAACTGTGGAACAGATCATCACTGCACATACGCAAGTTCAAGTTGAAGCTGAAGGAAATTAAAACAAGTCCACAAGAGCCAAAGTATGACCCTCAGTATATCCCACCTGAATTTAGAGACGATTTTTTTTCAAGAACAGGTTTGATGCACTTGACACTAATGACTGAAGATCAAAAAAGTAGTGGGATGACATCAAGGATATCATACATGAAGAAAGCAAAGGTTATTTTAACTAGTTGCCATATGACCCAGCAATTCCACTCCTAAGTATATACCCAAGAAAATTGAAAACACATGCCCGTACAAAAAATTTGTATACAAATATTTGTAGCAATATTATTAACAATAGTCAAAAATTTAAAATACTACAAATGTCAACCAGTTGATGAATGGATAAACAAAATGTACTATAACCTTACAAGGGTAAATTGTTTGAACATCAAAAATAATGAATTGCTTATACATGTTTGAACATGGATGAACCTTGAAAATATGCTAAGATACAAATGCAAAAATCTATGTATTATATAAATCCATTTTTATTAAATTCCCATATTAGACAAATTCATAGAGACAGAAAGTAGAAGGGTAGTTGCTAGGGACTGAGGGTAGGGGAGGTGGAAGGGGATGGGAAGTTACTGTTAAAAGGTAATGGGTTTCTTTTTGGGGTGATGAAAATGTTCTGGAATTAGATGGTGTGATGATTGCACAAGTGAATGAACATAAAAAACCTAATGAATAGTACACTAAAAGGATGAATTTTGTGGCGTATGAACCATATCTCAATAGAGCTTTTATAAAAATAATGGGGAAGAAATAATAATAAAGCAGTGAAAGGAAACGAGGATGCAGGCTTAAAAAAAAATGGTGGTATTACAGACTGGATGGCCAGGGAAACCCTCTCTGAAGAGAGGCTATTTGATCAGAGACCTGAATAGTGAAGTGAGCCATGTGAGTATATCAGGGAGGAATGTTCAAAAGAGAAAGGATTGTGAGTTCTGGCACCTTAGAAGGATAGCAAGGAAGCTAGTGAGGCTGGAATGGAGTAAAAAGGAATAGAGTAGAACAGCGGGAGATCACAACAGAGACACCATGTGAAGCAGGGGAAAACAGTTCATATACAGCCTTGCTAAAGGAATTTTGGTTTTCTTAAAAATAAACTGAAAAACCATCAGGGGATTCTGTGCAGTGAAATGTCATAATCTGACTTACATTTTCACAGAATCATTCAAACTTCTATTCAAGAATAGAATCCATGGGGATAGGAAAAGATAGAATTAAGAAGAGCCTTCAGCAAAAATTCCAGGACAGAGGCAGTGGAGGCTTGGATGAAAAATGGAGTGTAAACTGTAAAGAGAAGCTGGATTATGGATATATATTTTCAGCTTTTAAAATTGTATTTATTTTGTTGTTGTTGATAAAAGTATATATAGAATTTTCTGAAGGATTTAGTGGGGTGGTGAGAGAAAGAGAGGCCTCAAGAAAAATCCCTAAGTTTTGGGTTTGAACAGCTAGAAGAATGGAAGTTCCCATAAGTGAGACACGGAAGATGTGGGACAAGCACATTTTGATGGGGTTAGGGTTAAAGAGTTAAGCTTTGGCTGTCATAAGATAAAATGATGATTAGACTTCAAACTGGCGATGTCAGTTTGGAATCTAAGAATATATAGCATGAAATCAAGAGAGAAGACAGCGCTGGTAATATTAACATTGGAGTCAAGAGATAGAGGGAATTTGTGGCCATAAAACATGTCTAAGAGCAAGGAAGAGAGAAGGGGAAGAGGTCTGAGGAGTGAACTCTCAGCACTCTAAAATTTAGGGGTAAGGAAAATTGAGGGAGGGACAGTAACAGAGTCAATTTAAAGCTGTAAACTAGTATTTTTGAGCCTGACTTATGTGTCTAAAGACATATACTGATACACTGAGTTCTGAATGTGTGCATCAAGATAACATAGACAATTGTGGGTCTCCCTGGGAGAAGGTAAAATCTCTTTCAGGAAACCTCTATCATTGCGGCGAATCTGTATTTTAATTCCCACACTTAGGTTACAAGGGGCACTGGTTGTTCAGCGGTAGAATTCTCACCTTCCATGCAGGTGATGAGGGTTCAATTTCCAACCAACGCACCCCAAGCACAGTCACCACCTGTCATTAGTGGAGGCTTGCATGGTGCTATGATACTGAACAGGTTTCACTGGAGCTTCCAGACTAAGACAGACAAGGAAGAAAGGTCTGGTGAACTACTTCTAAAACCTGGGCAATGAAAACCCTATGTTTCACAATGATTCAATTCTCAACTGATCATGAGAATGATGTAGGAGTAGGCAGCATTTAGTTCCATTGTGCAAGGGTTCCCCATAAGTTGGGGGCTGACTTGACAGCAGCTAACAACAATAAACACATAGGTTAACTCATTAACCCTCATATCAACTCTGGAAGCAATTATTATTACACCAATTTTAGAGTTGAGAAAACTGGGATGTGTTTCAGGTGAGAACATATTCAGAAAAACAAGGCAATTTTCCCAAGATCACAGAGCTTTTAAAGCATGGAGGTTGGGCTCAGATTTTAGGCTGTCAGACTCTAAGGGACAAAGAATTTAAATGATTTGACCAACGTCACACGGTGAAATATTGTAAAAGCTGGAATTAATCTTTAATATTCTACATAAACTTATTGTTAGTTTTTTTCCATTAGAAACCTAATGATAACTGAGAAGTTCTAATTGTTTATCATTTGCTGAAAATTCTTCTACTGCTGATGATCTAGATGTTGAAGTAGGTAGCAAGATAAGCCCTGCTACAAGGCAAAGATTAAACATTTCTGGCCTAGACTTTGTGTCCATATCTAGGAAGTCTAGAACACACAGATATGAATTAGTCAAAGTGAAAAAAAAGAGGCAAATAAGTATTATAATGAAATATAAGAAAATGTAGGTATAAATTTTAAAACGTTAACTACAATGCAAGTGGAGGAAAGCCTTATGAACATATCACATCTATATAACAAGATATAACTCAATAGGAAGCAGGTATAATATTTTTGGGTTTCTGATTTGTTTTTCACTTTTAGTCTCTGTATTTGTGTCAAGTATAATACCATAAAATTCTTAGTATTTTTTAGCTTTATTTAAGTTTTATTTAAATTTCTTACAAGAGACATCTATGATATCATTATTGATGATAGTGAAAACTGGGAACTACACAAATGACTATGCACAGTATAATAGAAAAATAAATTGTGATATGATCATACAGTAGAATACTACAGTGCAACTCTGTGCAAGAATCTGTACGGATTTCACAAACATAATGTTGGACAAATGAAGCAAGACATGAAAAAGTACACAATCTATGATTGGGTTTATGTAAAATGTAAAAACGTCTAGAATACAAAAACAACAGAAGCTCATCTATGTTATGTGATTGGAAATCAGAAAACTAGTTTTTGGAGGGAGCGAGCAATGATAGAAGCATATCCGAGATACTTCTGGAGTGTTGTAATGTTCTCTTTCTTCATCTGGGTGCCGTTTACTCAGGTCTATTGTCTATGAAAAATCATCAATTTTACACTTATATACATATAATTTTGTGCTTTTATCATACTTCAAAGAAAAGGAAAAATGTATTGTGAATAAAGTGCATATTAAATAGGTATATCATGTTGCTACTGGAATTATTTCACAAAGTATAAAAATGCACAGAGAAGCAAAGGCAATAAAGGCAACTTTAATTCTTCAGTGAGTGATATGGAGTTCAATATAGATGAAGCATAGGAAAATTGAAGTATGGCTTATTCTGCAGGTATGGTAGAAATGGTGTGTGATTTAAGAAGGGATTTCATGCTATCCAATTAATACCAAAGACAGATGATTCTGACTCTGGCAGTGGTATGGGGCAAAGGATTCAAAACAGGAAAACCAGTAAGAAGAATAATGGTGAAATCCAAGTTAGAAATAATTAATCTGAAGTAAGACATTGACTGTAGGTATGGAAATATGATGCTCATTTGAGAGCTATTTAGGAAGTAGAGCTGAATGGGCAAAGTAGAGGAAGGGAGCATACGGAAGAATG
Source organism: Elephas maximus indicus (assembly GCF_024166365.1). Taxonomy (NCBI): domain Eukaryota; kingdom Metazoa; phylum Chordata; class Mammalia; order Proboscidea; family Elephantidae; genus Elephas; species Elephas maximus. The sequence goes on along the minus strand of NC_064823.1, from coordinate 57,536,168 downwards.
AGGTGGGTGGGCCAGGACATTATTGTATCATGGATGCAAAGAGGGAAAAAGTTTAAGTCTTAAATGCAGAATAGCAATCACGTTATAAGACATAAAACCTGCTCAATGGATTTGGAATTTTGGTCTCCATGAGAATGCTTTTATTACTTAGGGTAATAACTAATGCCAGGATTTATAAGCAGTCAAAGTAAATAAATAAATAAGTGCATTGAATACACACACACACACTTTCACACTCATATAAAGCAAAAGCTTTTTCATTGTGACTCATAATATTAAAAAAAAATTTCAGTTTATTATATGAATATTTGGTTTTTGTGCTTCCTATAGTAGCCAAGGAGGTCCTTGAGTGGTGCAAATGGTTTGCGCTGAACTACTAACATAAAGGTTGGTGGTTCAAACCTACCCAGGTGCACCCCGGAAGAAAGTTCTGGCAGTCTGCTTCCATAAAGGTCACAGCCAAGAAAACCCTATGGGTCAGTTCTAATATGTAGCACATGCAGTTGCCATGAGTCAGAATTGACAATGGCAATGGATTTGGGTTTTTTGGCTTATAGTAGCCAAGATTACCTTGAATGGTCTTCTACCTACACCTTTGTGTAGTCTACTCCCACAGTGTACCAGAATTGATCCATGTGGCCACTAAAATACAGCAGAAATGATGGTCTGTGTCTTCCAAGATTGATTGTAAAGACACTGTGGCTTCCATTTTGTTTGCTCTCTCTCTCTGTCTTACATACATTCTGGGAAAGTCAGCCATGTTGTGCACAGCACTATTAAGAGCTCACATGGTGAGCACCTGAAACCTCCTTCCACCAGCCATGTGAGTGAGCTGAGAAGTTCCAGCCCTAACCATACCTCAGATAAAGCAACTCTGGCTAACAGCTTGATGGTGACCTAATGGGACATCCTAAGCTAGAATCACACAGTTTGTTGCTGATAGGTTTCTGACCCTCATAAACTATGTAAGCGTGTTGATGGGAAAGATAATAGTTTTCAAGCAGCTAAATTTTGGGGTAATTTGTTATGCAGCAATAGATAACTGAGTCATTGGCAAACTTGTAGATTAATGGCCTTGTAGGTATTGTGTGCCAGATATGTAAAATATCTGAATGATTCATCTCATTGTGTATGCTTAAATGAGTATTTTTGTAAATATGTATATACACATGTACGTATATATACACATATATATATTCACACATACATACATAGCAGCCCTGGTGGCGCAATGCTTAAGCAGTGCTTTTTTGCTAACCAAAAGGTTGACAGTTCAAACCCACCCAGCGGCTCCACTACAAGAAGACATGGTGATCTGCTTCTGTAAAGATTATGCCTAGGAAACCTTATGGGACAGTTCTATTTTGTCATATAGGGTCGCTGTGAGTCAGAACTGACTCAACAGCATGCAACAACAATTACAACATATATACATATTTCTTTATAATATATACTATATATTGTGTGTATATATATATTACATGTATGCATACCTTGCTAGAAAAAGAGCTAGAGGAGAGAAATTTTAAAAGAAAAATGCACAAAAGAGATGCAAAGGGGAAATAAAACGAAATACACTGTCAGTTATGTGTTCTTCAAACTTCACAGAAAGAAAAGGATAATAGTTGCTTAATAAAAAAATATAAGATTGAGACAATAAGAATGACTGTCCATGAAAACCCTAGAGCTTTATATCCATTTTCAGCCAAGTGATTAAGTGCATCAAATAAATATAAAGTACAAGCAACCATAAACATCTAAACTACTTGAGATGTATACTCAAAAATGAAATCCACATCGGATGAAATTTTAACGTGCTTGTTACAGTTCTTACTTTGAGAGGTTTAGAATAGTACTGAATAGAGGGTAGAGGGAGGAGTTGAAATAACTCTAAAAGCTCAGATCATTGATCTGATAGGCTGTAATCACTCCTCTGCACCTTCATAAACAGAAGTCTTTAAAATTCAGATCTAGACAGGAATTAAATTACAAAATAAGGAAGTATCCAAAATGTCAATGTACAGAATACAAGAGGTATTTTAGGTCAGTGCAAAGATTATGCTTTGCTCATAGAAAAAGATCATTTTAATCACATTGTTATAATGTGATTTGGAAGATTTATATAATAGAAATCATCTGAAGTGTGCCTACATAAGTAATGAAATAATGTGACTATGTAGCAAATATGCATATTCAATTGATCTCCTAAAATGTACAGATCATGGCTGTGGGGCAAAGGATGAGGAGAGGAACAGGCAATATACCTTATAATTCAAAAATACACCTAGTAGAACAATGTTTTTTTGTTGTTGTCGTTTAGTTATCTTCCAGCATCTACTTTCAATATCTTTCAGTGCTACCCGTAATCATTTATGTATTGTTTTCATTTTCCAGAAATAACTTTATTACTTCAAGAACCAAGTTATGATAGATAAGATTATGAGAATATAAGTAGTAGCAAAAATAACAGTTAATAATTACATGGTTCTTATTTCATTTAACAGGCACTCTTGTCTTCACTTTTATATTTTATCATGTTTTATCCTCATAACAACATTGAGATAGATACGGTTATCCCCATTTTACAGATGTTAAAAAGGAAACATAAAGGCTACATAACTTGCCCAAGGTCACACACACAGCTTTACCTCTTTCACTACTGTAGAGTCAATGGTATACCAGCCACTCTTTATGCCTCTGGACCTCAGAGGTAAGGCATTATTCTGGTTCCAATGCATTTAACCTCAAGGTGGGTCCCTTTTGAAATATGTGAAGCTCAGCAGACCAGAGTTGGAGCTTCATTGTTGTGTAGGACAAGCATACTATTAGATGACACTTCCTGAATTTGTTACTTTTATAAACTTCTCTAAGCTTTTGGCTTTTTTTCCTTTATTTCTGTGAGATAAGGCTTGCAAACGTAATTATGGTGTTCTCATGTGATTAGCTAGGGAACCCTGATGGGTTTGTTTTGGTTTTTCTGTGTCATATTTGGAAAACCAGAGGTTCCCCATTTAACCTAAAAATGGAGAGGAGCTGGCAATAAATTATTTATATAGCTCTCATCTGTTATTTTCATCTGTTATACCACAAATCAGTGACACCACAGTGTCACTCACCTCCTTAGTGACTTGTATTACCAGATCATATTTCTCAAAATCCGTATTACCAACCAAAAATTTAAACACACTCAATCAGTAAGCATGCATTCCAATGCTGAAAGTGTATGCCATCAAAAAAAAATAATAATTTTTTTTTTAGGAAAAATGTAGAAATGAATGCATTTGTTCATCTTTATCCCCCCCCCCCCCCCAAATCATCCAATACCACCCAGTGGATTTTCTAGTGTATCTTAGTATCTCTGAGGTATCCCTTAACCTTTTTTTAGGACCAACAGGCAGGACTGTCAGCTCTGGTATGCCCACATATCTGAATTTCTCTGATGTTCACAGTCAGTAATAGATCATCAATAATCCCAGTACAGAAAAAGAAGAAAAGTTCCTTACTTTTTGTTTTGCTTGAATCTTGGAAGGAAAAAGAATGAACAACAAAACAAAAATTAGGCAAAGGAAAGCAAAGGAAGACCCAAACCCAACACTTCACTAGAATTTACAGTCAATATGATTAGAAAGTTTCCTGAACATTTCTCAACAAATTCAGTTAAAATTGGTCTTTTCTTTTAAATTGTCTTAACACAAAATGGAGTAAAAAAAAAAAAATGCATATCCATGTTCATTGATCAAAAGTCATGTAATAATATGTTGGTAGTTTTTTTTTTTTTTTTTTAGAGCCATAAGCAATCTCATTTTACACAGGAAGACAATGAGGTCCAGAGAGTTTGAGTTGCTCAAGGTTATACCATATAGACTAGGCCTTGGATCTCTTTTTACCTATTAAGTAACTTCTTTCATTCACGGGAAGTTTTATAAATGCTTATCTTCAAGGCTTCTTGTTCACTGGTGTTGTGTCCAATATATTAAGTCATAAGTTCCCATTCTCACCATTTTTCTTGCAAAAAGTGATGAATACTTAGCTATGAGGTATCAGTTTGATAGAATATTTCAGATTACATCAGGCTTTAGTAGAAGTCCTGGAGCAGGCCTATTAGAATATGGTCATATATTGTTCAAGGATTTTGACGGAATTCCTAGGTCATTGACACTTAACATGATTTTCTCAGAAAAAGTGAACACATCAATATATACCTATAGAGTCATATCCAGACACAGGGATACCCATACACAAAATCTTCCTGATACAATGTCATGGAATCATAGATTTTCCCAAAATGTATCCATGAGCTATGGCCTTATTTCTAGATCATTGTTGAAAAGTTTGTAGAACTATTACCATGATAGAAAGCAAGTTTTTAGTTGAGGAGTTTACTGCTTTTTGTAATTATGTTTTAGGTAACTAATATACGGAATCTTAATTTTGAAAGTCTACAAACCATTCACATTTATGTGAGGTGTAAATGGAAGTCTTCAGGAAAAACTGACAAAGATCACTCTTGATTTTCTTTTTTTGTTAAATAGTGAGTAAAGCAAAGTGCTCCTGAGTTGAGAAATTTTATGCTCATTTTACCTTAAGCAAATATTTTAATTCTGAAATGGAAATCTCCAAACATAAGAGTCTGTAAGGGAAGTGCTGACAAATACTTAACTACAGAGTTGACACTGAGCACTACTATAATACAATTCGTATTTCTTTGTGAAAGATCTGAGAATAGCAATTATAAAGCTAAGCTTTATAATGTTCAAATTCTCCATATATTTTTAACCTCCTGGGAGAAAACAATTAGAGAAAGACAATCTAGTTAAATAGACTGGGAAACAGCCCTGCTATATCTATGCTTCATTACTCAACTTCTTTCTCCTCTCGCATTTTCTACAAATGGCTTGATTATGTTTACCTGACATCCTCACACTTCCCTGCTGACTGGCTGTGGATGCTTTGAAGCCAAGATAGACATTGTTTGCCACAAGCATTTATACTTCCTTCTAAAGAGACCAGTCTTTGTGAATACAAAGGCTGATATGCCTGTGACTGTAGTTTCCCAGAATTCAAAAGCATTTTCTGAAACTAGCCTGGTATAATAGAGAGACAACAGAAACAAGAATGTTCTGGGGTGCAAATGCTTCACATTAGCTAAGCAAACATAGAGTCAGAGGTTAGGAATTCATGCCATGAATAAGAAACATGCTCCCCATTACCCCACCAAAGGTTGATCAAATGCTGAACTCTTTTAAACTTTTAGAAGTCAGGGCCTCAGAAATATGGCTGCCATGTTTTGATGCCCTTTACCCCTACATTCAATAAGATAATGGCCTCTAAGTGTTGCACGGAAATAAAGTGCTTTTTTAAAGATGAAGCTCTTTGCAAGCACAGTCTGGGACGAGAGCTAAGGAGAAATAACAAGCAGCAGAGCTGATTTTCCTGAGCTCCCTTTATAGACTCAGCCATAAATCTACAACTATGTTTAGGCTTCAGAGATTTCCTAGTTGCCCTCATAAGAAATAGACATCATTCTATTTTCTGACAGTTCAGGTAGTAGAAGTAGGCACATTTTCCCCATAGTCACTAGACTATGAATCTGAGTAACTAATCTACTGATAATTAGATGTGATGCCTCAAATTAGAAACCAATATTACATGTGTGAATTAATGGCATTTCATTACGTATTATAGTCTCCATTAATAAACTGTGACTACATTAAGCTTTGCAGCCCTGAGATAACTCAAGAGAGCTCTGTGCAAGTCCAGTTCAAATCAAAGACTGTATGAGATGATGAATGTAGGAACCAAAATGTAATGAATATGTCTTAGAGGCAAAACTATCTAGAGCTTCCCAGTGAGTCAATCTCTCTCATTTTGGAGACAGCAAAGCATTGCTGAATAAAATGCAAGTGGGAATTTAAAATCCAGAGTGACTCACAGTCTTCACAACAAATTTAACAAGTCATATTTATGGATTTTTATTTAGATTGGTCACAAACAGACCCAGTTCATTGAGTAGAAGAAACTTGGTCCAGATCCATGAACCCTAAATCACTGAAATTCAAGCTTTGTTTAGCAAGTGATAAAATAGAATCAAAAGCAGAAGCTGAATTTAATAGGCACCCCTGTGATTCTCCTCTCTCATTTGCAACCACCAGCTTCACTCACTTGTTACAGCTGAATAGGCAGCATTTATGCAGTGAATAAAAAAGCTGCCTCCCTACCTCTTCACCCCTCTTCTCAAGTCATGCACTATTTCCAAACTCAGTCTACTATTATAAATGAAAAGAAATGCTGTAGCCCTATCTCTGCAGTAGCGAAGGCGCATAGAGGACAACTTAGGTCAGCTCAAAATGATTAACCAGAAGACAGGCTCTTCTCTGCCCTTACCAAGGGTTAGCCTTGGCCTGTCACTTCCAAGCAAAATTTTCATGGTGGGGGCGGGGATGTAATAAAGTCATTATTTTTCCACTGATAACAGTACACCCCATTTTGTGTCTAAGGTTGAGAAAGCAATTCATTTTTTCAAATTTGTAAGATCCCACTTCCAAATGGATTTTACTGTAATTCATTTAAATCATATTTATACAAATGTATGCATCTCATATTTAGCACTAAGTATAATTTTCTTTATGTATATCTAAATTGCAAACCCTGGTGGTATAGTGGTTAAGAACTACGGCTGCTAACCAAAAGGTCAGCAGTTCAAATCCATTCCCATACAGTATCCAAGGTGCTCCTTGGATACTGTATGGGGCAGTTCTACTCTGTCCTATAGGGCCACTATAGGTAGGAATTGACAATGGCAATTTTTTTTTTAATACCTAAATTAGATCTAACTTACATATATATCTAGGACCCCTGGTGGCACAGTGGTTAAGAGTTCAGCTGCTAACCAAAAGGTCAGCAGTTCGAATCCACCAGCCACTTCTTGGAAACCATACGGGGCAGTTCTACTCTGTCCTATGAGTAGTAATTAACTGGATGGCAATGGGTTTTGGATATATGTACCTAAGCAGCCAAAAAATCCAACATAACGCATTGGGCAAATCTGATGCAAAAGATCTCTTCAAAGTGTTAAAAAGCAAAGACGTCATTTTGAAGACTAAGGTGCTCTTGACCCAAGCCACAGTATTTTCAGTCACCTCATATTCATGTGAAAGCTAGACAAGGAATAAGGAAGGCCAAAGAATTAATGTGTTTGCATTATGCCGTTAGTGAAGAATATTGAATATACAATAGACTGCCAGAACTGTGGACAAATCTGTCTTGGAAGAAGTATAGTCAGAATGTGCCTTAGAAGTGAGCATGATGAAGCTCCATCTCACTACTGTGGATATGTTATCAGGAGGGACAAGTCCCTGGAGGAGGACATCATGCTTGATAAAGCAGAAGGTCAGCGAAAAAGAAGAAGATCCTAAATGAAATAGATTGACACAGTGGCTACAACAAGGGGCTCAAACATAACAACAATTATGAGGATGGCACAGGAGTGGGCAGTATTTTTTTCTGTTGTACACATGGTCACTATGAATTGGAACCAGCTCAACAGGCACCTAACAACAACTACAAAGTTAGGTAAAAAAAAAAAAATGAAATATAATGTTTTTACTATATTCTAAATTCATAAATTATTCTTTTTTTCACAATTATTACTGTCGATCTAATTTTTCTACTGTATATGTATATATATGTATAATATATAATTATATATACATTTGTATAATATATATGTATATATGTTTATATATAAATAATGGCTTTAAATATTGTATTTTCTATTACAACACTTATAGTTCAGGGTACTAACTTGCTATTTAGCTGAACTTGAAAATGAGCAGTGAATCTCACGGTTGCATTTGCTTGAGATGGTGCATGTCTCATTCTTTCAGTTTACTCACACATTTGTAGTCCTGAATGATGTGAATCCATAGCTTTCCCCTCTAAAAACCAATACCCTTAATTTTCACTTTGCCAGTGCTTTTGTAAATGCTGATCTTTGTTAGTCGGATTTATAACAAAAAAGTAATCTCTCTCCCTATTCCAAAATTGTAATTAGTTTTTCACTAAACTATTTATAAAATCTACTCTTAATCTATGATGTTTTACATCAGAATTCCTAAATGCGCTGCAGTTTTTCTCTACAAGAATCTAGGTGCTGACATTGTGATCTTGGCTCTGAAGTCCCTAATCTTCCATTAGATTCTATCCACTCCAGTAAGAATCACCTTCATCAACCATCAATTTCTCTTTCAGAAGCCAGCATATTCTTGTAATTGGATCTCAAATTAAATTTATAGTCAAGAGATCCACCGGTGACTGCTAATTACTAAGTTCAACAAAATAAGAAAGGAGGAGGAAAATTAAATTTGTCCAGCACCTATTCTGTGTCATGCATTTTATATGCATCATCTCATTTTAGACTCAGAATAAACCTGAGTTGGAGGAAATATTATTCCCCTTAGACAAGTGAAGAAAGTGAGACTTAAATGCACAAGAAATTTGCCTAAATTCCTAAAACTGATAAGCTATAGGCTCTCTTCTCCCATTCATGCTCACTCTAAATAGAGACAGGGGGATACGGAGGATGGCGAGAGAAGAAATGACATTTTGCCACTGCTAAGTAACAAGGATGTCATTGTTGAGGGTGACTGGGAGGGTGTATTAGTTTCCTAAGGCTGTCATAACAAAATATCACAAACTGAGTGGCTTTTAAGAATAGATATTTATAGCCCATGGCTAGTAGACATAATTCAGGGTGTCTCATCAAAGGCTCTAGGGTAAGATCCTTTCTTGTCTCTCCTGGCTTTTGGTAGCGCTAGGCATTCCTTTGCTTGCAGCTCCAGCATAAGTCATTGGGCCACGTCACATGGTCATCTTCCCTCTGTCTATTTCTTTGTGTCTCCTCTCTCTTTTAAAGGGAAACAGTCATGTAGGATTAGAACCCAAACTACTACACAGTATGGCCTCATGCTAACTTAACTGTTAACATGTTAAATCTCCTATTTCCAAATATCACATTCACAGGTTCTAAGAGTCAGGGCTGCAATGTAACTTTTTAGTGGGCACCATTCAATCCATAACAGACGATAGCAGTGGTATGTTTATTACATTAATTTTCCCATTTATAATTTCTAAATATATCCCTCAATGTTTGTACAAGGTAATTTGTGGGCAACTGAGAGGTGAAAGAATATCTCAGGAAAAAATAAAAGGAAACATTGGCCAAATAATCCATTTTCAGAGTATATACTAATTATTTGTGTACTTTTGTTGAAAAAATATGTAACAAATAATAGCACATCACATCACATCAAGATTTAATACCACGAAAAGACATGACGAAATTACAAATTGCATCATCATGGTCAGGCATATCTTGTTGACAATTTTAATTTTTCAATGTATTTGTTGATTCCAATTAAAGTATACATTGAATGGATTATGAATGGTTCCTTTTAAGAGTAATGTGCAATTAAAGATGTGAAACAATAAGCAACTCATATAAAAGCTAAGAAAGATAATAGCAGTAAAAAATGATACATTAGTTGTAAGTCCACAAAATTACATGTTTGTTTTATACCTCTCCTCCCCAATCCCTAAGAAAAGGTAATGGGAAACATTACTTGCTGCTAAATTCAGAGCTCTTGAGTATGGCTTACAGGGCAATAAAAATGCTATCATGGTAATTCTTTAATTTGTATAAGTGTTCCAAATATCATATGTTCTTATTTATGAACAATATCATAAGAGTGGATAAAGAGCTCATAAGACATACAAAAATAATAAAATACTGAGATTTGGAGACTGAAAGAGAATCTAGCAAATGGGCTTTAGTAATATCACTTGGAGATAAGTGTGTTTGCTATAAATACAGGAGATGTGAACAAATGTGGCATATACTAAGAACAACCCTGTAATGTTCTAGTAGCACCTGACGTCCTCTAACTTAGGAGGAGCGAGAACTACCATCAGCACAAAGTTGATTCCTATGAGGTAGAGGTCTGACATACCTCCACTCTCCAACCTTTGTACCAATTCTGATAAGAGTCCTCCTTCCCACAGCATTCTTTACTTCTCTCCTGGGCCCAATAATTTGATGTAAAGGCCACAGAGGACTCACAGCCATACTTAGAGTTAAGCAGTTTATTAAGGAAGTAAAAAAAATTTTTTTTTTTTTTTTTTAACAGGGTACAACTCAGTATCAAGATCAACAGGCTATAACTCAGAATAAGGATCAGGATCAGGGTCAGGAAGCATGTAGGCAAAGTCTGGAAGGCTCCCCTGAAGTGGAGAGCACATCCTATATTTCTTCAGTGAAGACAGCTCTCTCAGATACTTTTAGCCCGTCAGGGTAGGCTTCCTGGCCTGCACTCCTCCTCTTAGTCGTGCAGGCACCTCTGCCTTCAGCCTCCCTGCCTTTGCCTCTCCACTGCTAACTAACCCGGCTCATAGTCAGTGTAACAGCTTTGTCCACCTTTCTTAGCTGCATTCCTAGTAGCAGGTTTCTGCTGTCACCACCCACTCTGCCTCAGGGTCCCTCTGGGACCTCATGCCACTGACTGTGCAAAAGGACCCCTTCTGGGTTCTCACTGTCTTCAGTGTTACAGCCCTTGATGGGAGTTACAGCTCTTATACAAGGTTTCTCACCTCCTCTCTCTGCTTCTACTTTGTTCTTCTCTTCTTGCCTAACCCCCTTTCCTTCTTTCTGAAACCTCTGTTGGATTGGTTGTATATATAAGCAAACTCCTTAGCATGGTCCTCCCAGCAGGGGTAAAAATTGACCAATCCTTTAGGTGGGCCACAGTCATTTCATTTCTGTAGTCCATAGTCACTTCATCAGCATAGTCTATAGTTTATTGCAAACCCTCATGTTGCAGTGGTTAAGAGCTATGGCTACTAACCAAAAGGTTGGCAGTTCAAGCCCACCAGGTGCTCCTTGGAAACCATATGAGGCAGTTCTACTCTGTCCTATAGGATCACTATGAGTTGGAATCGACTCGATGGCAATGGGTTTTGGGGGTTATAGTTTATTGCAAACACACAACTGTCAGTTTGTCATACTGCGATGGCTTCATGATGCCAGAAACTATGCCACCGGTATTTAAAAAGCCAGCAGGATTGACAATGGTGGGCAGGTTCCAGTGGAGCTTTCAGACTAAGACAGACTAGAAAGAAGGACTTGGCTGTCTGCTTCTGAAAATTTGGCCAATGAAAACCTTATGAATAGCAGCAGAACACTGGTGAAATGCCAGAAGATGAGCTCTCCTCAGGTTGGAAGGCACTCAAAATATGACTAGGAAAGAACTGCCTCCTCAAAGTAGAGTAAAGCTTTTGTGACCATCATTGATGATATGGCATGACTCAAAATGAGAAAAAACAGCTGCTAACATCCATTAATAATTGGATCACGGAATATACAAAGTATGAATCTAGGAAAATTGGAAGTCATCAAAAATATAATGGACCACATAAAGATCAATATCCTAGGCATTAATGAGCAGAAATAGGCTGGTATCGGCCATTTGGAATCATAAAATCATGTGGTCTACTATGCGACAGTGACAAATTGAAGAGGAATGGCATTGCATTCATCCTCAAAGAGAACATTTGAAGATCTATCCTGAAGTACAGTGCTATCAGTGATAGAATAATATCCCCATGCCTACAAGGAAGACCATTTAACATGAGTATTATTCAAATTTAAGTGCAAACCACTAAGGCCGATGATTACGAAATTGAAGATTTTTGCCACTTCAGCAGTCTGAAATTGATCAATTATTCAATTAAAATGCATTGATAATTATTGTTGATTGGAATGCAAAACTGTAAACAAAGAAGGATCAGTAGTTGGAAAATATGGCCTTGGTGATAGAAACTACGCCAGAGGTACCATGATAAAACTCTGCAAGACCAATGACTTTGCAAATATCTTTTCTCAACAACGTAAAGGGTGACTGTATATACGGACATCAATGGATGGAAAACACAAGAATCAATTTGACTACATCTGTTGTCTTCCACCCAACATGGCACCAGAGACAGAAGCACCATGCTGTCCCTACTGAAAAACTAAGTAAAACATAGACAAACATCATTCTTGGAACCCAAAGTGTCAAACAAAGAGAGAAAGAACTCAGCCAAACACCGAATGGAATAAGCAACTGACAGAGGACTGAGAGTGAGGAGAGGTACTTGGCAAGGTTCCTTATCAGCTAACACAGCACGGATTCGCCATCTTGGACTCCTTTTGGAGATTGGCTGACAGGGAGAACTGGAAGGCAGCTTCAAGGAGCTCCCAGCAGGAGACAGGGCACCCTGTAATGAGCAATACACACTTTCCCAACCCCCATCCTCTTCCGGCTGCTCTACCTCTGAGCTTCCTGGCTGGCTGGCTGCAGTGGCTCGGCCAGATGGGAAGTGTAGAGTCCACGTCGCTTGGATTCGCCCCACCCACATTAAAAATCCACTGCCGTCGAGTGGATTACTCTCTTAGAGACCCTGTAGGACAGAGTAGAACTGCCCCATAGAGTTTCCAAGCAGACTGGCAAATAGGGATTATGCAATAGCCGATTCACATAGTTCCCAGTGGGAGACAGAGCACCCGGTAATAAGAAATACACACTTTCCTAAGCCCTCCCTTCTTTCCCTCTCCCTTTGGCTTCCTCAGCTTTCAGACAGCTGCAGTCTTTTCCACCCCGGGCCGCTTGGATTGGCCCTGTCCACACTGGCCGGGTCCTTGAGCTGGTGTAGCTTCTTTCTGTCTCTTTTGATTTCTTCCGTGCCTCCCACCACTTCTCCGTCCTTTCTCAGGAACACCTGGCTCCGTGTGCCATCTTTGCTTCTTCTGGAAAGGCTGCGAAGCCATGCTTGACTGGGGATCCAATCCCCTGACCCATGATACCACGCTGCTGGGATCCCTGGGACTTTTTTTTTTTTTTTTTTTGCTTGCTTTGCTTTGTTCTGTTTTGTTTTGTTTGTTTTCTTTCTCTTTTCACACTTGGGAGGACCTTCTAGCAGCTCTGCACTGCACAGCCCAAGAGCTACTCCCCCAAACTGTGCAGCCTTGTAGGCGGGATCTCTGGGGGCATTTTTCTTTCTTTCTTTTTTTTTTTTCCTTCTTTCTTTTCCCCTTTCTATCCTTCTTCATTTCTTGGTTATCATCTGTCTATACTTACCTCCTTTTTTTTTTTTTTTTTAAATACCTAGTGCTGTGTGACATCTATACCCCCTCTAGCCAGGCTATACTGCACAACTGGGAGACGTCCTCAGTCCTTACAGCTGCAGTGGTGGGACCCCTGGGAGCTTTTCTTTTCTACTTTTTATTTTCTCTTCCAAATTTTATCTAGCTTTTATCCCCCTTTCTCTTTCTTTCTTTTTTTTTTTTCTTTCCCTTTCTCAGGTTCTCATCTCTCCACTTCAATAGCAAGCTCACTTTGCACTCTTTTTTGGGGGAGGGGTGAGTGTGTTTTTTTCGCTTTGTTTTTGGCTCCTATTTATCTCTTATCTTTTCCATACCCATACTAGCTACATACATCAAAACCTCCCCCCTTTTTCCTGCCTACCTGCACTGTGCACTGAACATCACACCTCCAAGCAGCACAGGCATGGCCTACCAGAACCTGCCCAGCACTGATTCCTGAACAGCCCTGTATGCCCTAGTAACTGTCACAAACAACCTACCCCAGCCTCTCCCCTTCAGCTGGACCTGCCCTACTGCATCATAGCTGAGTAACTGGCCCCGTCCATTGTGCAAGGAGGTGAAAAGTACCATGACTACGATGAGCAAACAACAAGGAACACAGAGTCTGCCTGCTCAGACATATCAAAATCAAACAAAACACCAGGACAAAATAAACAAATCTACAATCAGGAAATGAAGAAAATAACTATTGAATGCCCTGAAGACAGCAGACAATATCAAAACATAAAAAAAGAAAAAGCAGATGATGGTTCCAGTAGTCATCCAACATAAAACACCAGATGACTTTCCAGTAGAAGGCACTAGAACTACCTGAAAGGGAATTCAAATCTCTAATATTCAGAGCAATCCAAGAGTTGAAGCAAAAAGCAGACAAAAATGAGAAAAAAATAGACAAACTTATGGAAAAGCAGACAAATTCATGGAAAATACAGACAAAAAAAAAATGGAACAATTCAGGAAAATAATACAGGAACAAATACCTAAATAAATTCACAACTAGAAACCATGCAAAAACAATAATTAGAAATCCAAAAAATAAACAAGATTTCAGAAATGGACAGCGTCATAGAAGGACTAAGGAGGTCTGAAATGATGGAAGGCAGAATCAGTGGAATTGAAGGCAAACAGTTGGATACAACTCTGAGGAAAAATCAAAAAAAGGATAAAGAAAAATGAAGAAACCCTGAGAATTATGTGGGATATAATCAAAAACAAAAATTTGCAAGTGATTGGAGTTCCAAGACAGGGAGAAAAAAACCAAAAACACAGAGAGGATCATTGAAGAATTGCTGACAGAAAACTTCCCTAATATCATGAATGATTAAAAGCTGACCATCCAAGAAGCTCAACAAACCCCATATAGGATAAACCCCAAGAGAAAACTACCAGGGCATATCATAATCACACTTGCTAAAACCAAACACCAAGAAAAAATCCTGGGAGCAGACCAAGAAAAAAAGTCACATACAAAAGAAGAGCTTTTTTCTCACCACAAAGGAGAAGCGATAAGACTAAGCTCTGATTATTTGGCAGAAGCCATGCAGGAAAGAAATCAATGGGATGATATATATAAAATCTTGAAAGAAAAACATTGCCAACCACAAATAATATATCCTGCAAAACTTTTGCTCAAATATGATGGTGAAATTAGGACATTTCCAGGTAAACAGAAATTAAGGGAATATGTAAAAACCAAACTAAACCAAAAGAATTATAAAAGGGAACCTTTCAATCTGAGAACAAACAACATCAGACTACAGCCTGAATCTAGGATGCAAGATTGTAGCAGCCAGATACCAATGCAGGAAATGAACTATCAAGGACTATCCAAAACCAAAAGAATTGCAACAGGAAACCAGAGAGGTTAATCTGTAAATGACAACAACATCAAAACAATAAAAGAGGGAATAAACGATGTAGGTATAGAAATTTCTAATGGAGAGGAAGGCAAGGTGCTACAAGTAATAATATAAAAAATAGACTGGTTCAAACTTAGGAAGATAGTGGTAAATCTCAAAGTAGCCACAAAGAAAGTTAACAAACCTACTCATTAAAATAAAGAAGAAAAACATAAAGTCTCAATAAAAACAAAATCTACAAAAACAAGAGAAATGAAAAAGAAATCCACAAACAAAGCAACTCAGCAGAAGAGAGTAAAAGGAACAACGAAAACATTTGCACCACAAAAAAAGCACTACAAAATGACAGCAATAAACTCACACCTATCAATAATTACACTCAATGTAAATAGCCTAAATGCACCCATAAAGAGGCACAGAGTGACAGAATGGGTTAAAAACAGGATTCATCAATATGCTGTGTATAAGAGACATGCCTTAGAAACAAAGAGAAAAGTTTATTAAAAATCAAAGGATGGAAAAGAAATATATCAAGCAAAAACCTATGAAAAAAAGAGCAGGAGCAGCAATATTAATCTCAGATAAAATAGACTTTATAACCAAATCCACCATAAAAGATAAAGAAGGGCAGTATACAATGATTAAAGGGACAATCTATCATGGAAGAATAACCATAATAAACATCTACACACCCAATGACAGGGCTCCAAAATACATAAAACAAACTCTAAAAGCCTGGAGAAGAGAAACTGACAGTTCCACAATAATAGTAGGAGACTTCAACACACCACTCTCAGTAAGGGACAGAACATCTACAAAGGAATTCATCAAAGATACAGAAGAGCTAAATAGCACAATCAGCCAACTTGATCTCTTAGATATATATAGAACACTCCACCCAACAGTGGCAAAGTACATATTCTTTTCCAATGCACATGGAAGATAATCCAGAATACACCACATCTTAGGCCACAGAGCAACCCTCAACGAAATCCAAAACACTGAGATAATACAAAGTATCTTCTCTGACCACAACACCACCAAAGTAGAAATTAACAACAGGGAGAGTAAAGAAAAAAAAAAGTCAATTACATGGAAACTGAGTAACACCATGCTTAAAAACCACTGGGTAATAGAAGAAATCAGAGATGGAATCAAAAAATTCCTAGAATCAAATGAGAAGGAAATCACATCATACCAAAACCTTTGGGACACAGCAAAGGGAGTTCTCGGAGGTCAATTTATAGCAATAAATGGTCACATTAAAAAAGAAGAAAGTGGCAAAATCAAAACGTTAGCTAAGCAACTTGAACAAATAGAGAACAGCAAAAGGAGCCCACAGCAACCAAAAGAAAGGAAACAATAAAGATCAGAGCAGAAATCAATGAAATAGAGAATAGAAAAACAATAGAAAGAACCAACAAAACCAAAAGTTGGTTCTTTGAAAGGATCAACAAAATCAACAAACCACTGGCCAAACTGACAAAAGAAAAACAGGAGAAGATGCAAATAACCCAAATAAGAAATGAAATGTGGGACATTATAACAGGCACAACTGAATTATAAAGGATCATAAGAGAGCATTATGAAAAATTATACTCCAACAAATTTGAAAAGCTAGAGGAAACAGACAAATTTCTGGAAACACACTACCTACCCAATCTAACACAACTGATGTTGAAAATCTGAATAGAACCATAACAAGAGAAGAGATTGAGAAGGTAATTAAAAAAAAAAAAAAAAAACTCCCAACAAAAAAAAAGCCCTGGCCCAGATGGATTTCCTGGAGAATTCTACCAAATATTCAAAGAAGAGCTTACACCAGTACTACTCAAACTATTTCAGAACATAGAAAAGGAAGTAATACTTCTGAATTCATTCTATGAAGCCAGCATAACCCTGCTACCAAAACCAGGAAAAGACACTACACAAAAGAAGAAATTTACAGAGAAATATCTCTCAGGAATAGAGATGCAAAAATTCTGAACAAAATTCTACCCAATAGAATTCAGCAGCATATCAAAAAAATAATACACCACAACCAAGTAGGATTCATACCAGGTATGCAAGGATGGTTCAACATTATAAATCAATCAACATAATCCACTACATAAATAAAAAGAAAAGAATTGCATGATCATCTCAATCAATGCAGATAGGCCTTCAAGAAAGTCCAACACCCATTCCTGATAAAATAGGCATGGAAGGAAAATTTATCAGCATAATAAAGGGCACATATGCGAAACCAATGCCCAGCATCATTCTTAATGGAGAGAGGCTGAAAACATTCCCCTTGAGAACAGGAACAAGACAAGGATGTATTTGTCACCACTTCTATTTAACATTGTGTCAGAAGTCCTAGCTAGAGCAATAAGGCAAGAAAAAGAAATAAAGGGCATCCACACTGGTAATGAAGAAGTTAAACTGTCCCTATTTGCAGGTGATATGAAACTATACATAGAAAACCGAAAAGACTCCATGAGAAAACTACTGGAACTAATTGAAAGATTCAGCAGTGAGCAGGATAGAAGATAAATATACAAAAATCAGCTGGATTCCTATACACCAATAAAGAGAACAATGAAAAGGAAATCAGGAAAACAATACCATTTATAATACCAAAACCAAACCAAACCCAGTGCTGTCGAGTCGATGCCGACTCATAGCGATCCTATAGGCCAGAGTAGAACTGCCCCATAGAGTTTCCAAGGAGCGCCTGGCAGATATGAACTGCCGACCCTTTGGTTAGCAGCCGTAACAGCTACTACGCCACCAGGGTTTCCCCATTTATAATAACCCCTAAAAAAATAAAATACTTGGGAATAAATCTAACCAGGGATGTAAAAGATCTATACAAAGAAAATTACAAAACACTACTGAAAGAAACCAGAAGAGATCTACAATAATGGAAAAACATGCCATGCTCATGGATAGGTAGACCCAACATTGGGAAAATGACAATTCTACCCAAAGCGATTTACAAAGACAAGGCAATCCCAATCCAAATACCAACAACATTCTTTAAAGAGATGAAAAAACTTATCATTAACTTTACATGGAAAGGGAAGAAGCCCCGAATAAGTAAAGTACTACTGAAGAAGAGTAATAAAGTAGGAGGACTCGCACTACCTGACCTCAGAACCTACTATACAACTATGGTAGTCAGAACAGTCTGGTACTGGTACAATGACAGATACGTTGACCAACGAAACAGAATTGAGAACCCAGATGTAAATCCATCCACCTATGGTCACCTCATCTTTGACAAGGGCCCAAAGGCCATAAAATAGGGAAAAGGCAGTCTTTTTAACAGATAGTGCTGGCAAAACTGGATGTCCATCTGCAAAAAAACTGAAACAGGACCCATACCTCACACCGTATATAAAAACTAATTCAAAATAGATCAAAGACCTAAATATAAAGCCAAAAAATATGAAATTTATAGAAGAAAAAACAGAATCAACACTAGAGGCCCTAATACAGGGCATTAACGAGATACAAACCACAACCCACAACACACAAGCTCCAGAGGATAAGCTAGATAACTGGGATCTTTTAAAATTAAATACTTATGCTCATCAAAGGACTTCACCAAAAGAATAAAAAGAGAACCTACAGACCGGGAAAAAAAATTTGGCTATTACAAATCAGACAAAAGTCTAATCTCTAAAATCTACAAGAAAATTCAACACCTCTACAACAAAAAGACAAATAATCCAATTAAAAATATGGGCAAAGGAAATGAACAGACACTTCACCAAAGAAGACATTCAAGCAGCCTAAAGACACAAATGCTGAAGATATCTAGCCATTAAAAAAAAAGAGAAATACAAATCAAAACCACAATGAGATACCATCTTACCCCAGCATTACTGGTATGAATCAATAAAACAGGAAATAATAAATGTTGGAGAGGCTGCAGGGAGATCGGAACTCTTATGCACTGCTGGTGGGAATGCAAAATGATGTAACCATTTTGGAAAATGATATGGCTCTTACTTAGAAAGCTAGAAATAGAAATATTATATGATCCGGCAATCCCGCTACTGGGAATATATCCTAGAGAAATAAGAGTCGTCACAGGGACAGACATATGCATGCCCATGTTCATTGCAGCATTGTTCACAATGGGAAAAAGATGAGAACGACCTATATGCCCATCAACAGATGAATGGATAAACAAACTGGTACATACATACAATGGAGTATTATGCAACTATAAAGAACAACGATGAATCTGTTAAGCATCTCATAACATGGATGAATCTGGAAGACATTATCTTGAAGGCAATAAGTCAATCATAAAAGGGCAAATATTGTATGAGACCACTACTGTAAATACTCATGAAAATGTTTACATACAAAAAGAGACAATCTTTGATAGTTATTAAAAAAGAAGAAAGTGGCAAAATCAAAATGTTAGCTAAGCAACTTGAACAAATAGAGAACAGCAAAAGATAGATAAGTGGAAACTTTGGTGAAGGATAAGACAGTACACAATACTGGGGAAGCCAGCATAACCTGTACAAAGCAAGGTCTTGGTAGCTCCATAAAACCCCATTGCCGTCGAGCTGGTTCTGACTCATAGTGACCCTATAGGACAGAGTAGAACTGCCCCGTAGAGTTTCCAAGGAGTGCCTGGTGGATTCAAACTGCCGACTTTTTGGTCAGCAGCTGTAGCACTTAACCACTACACCACCAGGGTGTCCAGTAACTCCATAGACACATCCAAACTCCCTAAAGGATCGAATTGCTGGGCTGAGGGCTGTGGGGACCGTGATCTCAGGGAATATCTAGCTCAACTTATGTAACATATTTCATAAAGAATATATTCTACATTCTACTTTGGTGAGTAGCGTCTGAGGTCTTAAAAGCCTATGAGTGGCCTGCTAGGATACTCCACTGGTCTCATGTCTTTGGGAGGAAGGAAGAATGAAGAAAACTAAAGACACAAGAGAAAGAGTAGTTCAAAGGACTAATGGACGACATCTACCATGGCCTCCACCAGACTGAGTCCAGTACAACAAGATGGTGCCCGGCTACCACCGCTGACTGCTCTGAAAGGAATCACAATAGAAGGTCCCAGACAGAACTGGAGAAAAATGTAGAACAAAATTCTAACTGAAAATGAAAAACCAGACTTGCTGGACTTGCAGGCCTGACAGAGATTGGAGAAACCCTCAGAGTATGGCCCCTGGACACCCTTCCAGCTCAGTCATGAGGTCACTCCTGAGGTTTACCCTTCAGCCAAAGATTGAACAAGCCCATGGAACAAAACAAGACTACAGGGGTGCAGCAGCCCTGGAGCAGGGACTGGAGAGCAGGAAGGAACAGGAAAGCTGGCAATAGGGAACCCAGGGTTAAGAAGAAAGAGTGTTGACATGTCATGGGGTTGTTAACCAATGCCGTAGAACAAAGTGTGTACTGCTTGATAATAAGAAACTAGTTTGTTCTGTAAACCTTCATCTAAAGTAAAATAAAATAAAAAGAATAAAATTGATTACCTCTGTAAAATACAGAATGGAAAACCTCTATATCATCAGTCAGAGCAAGGCCAGGGGCCGACTGTGGAACAGACCATCAATTGCTCATATGCAAGTTCAAGTTGAAGCTGAAAAAAATTAGAACAAGTAGATGAGAACCAAAGTATGACCTTGAGTATATTCCACCTGGATTTAGACACCATCTCAAGAATAGATTTGATGTGTTGAACACTAATGACCAAACACCAGACAAGTTGTGGAATGACATCAAGGACAGCATGCATGAAGATTGCAAAAGATCATTAAAATGACAGGGAAGAAAGAAAAGACCATAAGGGATATCAGGAGAGACCCAAACAATATCATATGAAAATAAAATTTTGCTGAAGATAATTCAGAGATGGTTACAGCAGTACCTGGGCAGGGAAGTGCCAAAAAATCAAGCCAGATTTAGAAGAGGAAGTGGAACGAAGGCTATCACTGTTGATGTCAGATGGATCTTGGCTGAAAGCCAAGAATACCAGAAAGATGTTTACCTGTATTTTATTGACTATGTAAGGCTTTAGACTGTGTGAATCACGACAAATTTTGGATAACATTGAGAAGAATGGGAATTCCAGAACTCTTAATAGTGCTCATGAGGAATCTTGTGCAACATAGATCAAGAGGCAGTTGTTCGAACAGAATAAGGTTACACTGCATAGTTTAAAATAAGGAACGGTTTGTGTCAGTGTTGTATACTTTCACCATAATTATTCAATCTGTATGCTGACCAAATAACCTGAGAAGCTGGACTATGGGAAGAACACAACATTAAATAATTTCTTCAAAGTTACTCAACTAATAAATATTACAGCTAGGATTCAAACCCACCTACATTAACTCTGTATTTTTTTTTTCACCTAACCACGCTATGCTATACAACCTCATATTTTCCAACCTAAAAAATTATGTTATATCCAATACACAGGTACACACACATACCAATTAGATGTTATTTTGTCAGGGACCAAAAAGGGTAATGTTATGTATAGTAAACGGGAATTTTCTAGTAGATTACTCATCTTCTGCCTTCCACCTACTCCAGAGAAAGATTCCAAGTTTTATGTTGCAATAAAAAGGACTGGTTCAAGTTGCAGCCCAGTGGCATATGCTGTTTAAAAGTTTTAGTGTGTAAAATAAAAATAAAAAAAAAAATCCATTGCTGTTGAGTCAATTGCAACTTATAGAGACCCTATAGGACAGAGTAGAACTATCCCATAGCGTTTTCAAGGAGCATCTGGTGGATTCGAACTGTGGACCTTTTGGTTAGCAGCTGTAGTTCTTAAAGATTAAGCCACCAGGGGAACATTAAAAATAGACTTTTACGTGTAGTACATTGTTCTATAATCTGCCCCCTGGAAAACAAACAGATTTTATAGAGCATAAATATACATCCCCCACATGTCTGTGAGTTTGTCGTACTGTGGGGGTTTGTGTGTTGCTGTGATGCTGAAGGCTATGCTACTGGTATTCAGGTACCAGCAGGGTCACCCATGGAGGACAGGTTTCAGGTGAGCTTCCAGACTAAGACAGTTTTTCTTCCATTGTGCATAGGGTCACTGTGAGTTGGAACAGACTCAACGGCACCTAACTACAACAGCAAATATATGTCATTTAAATAATTCAGGGCTCCTCAAAGTCACTAGAAGGATTAAAATAATAAAAAGTAAGATCGTTAGCCTTTTGAAATAGTTGCTAGAAGATGACCATTTTTTTTTTATTTTTAAGAAAGCCAATATTGCTCATAATTTCTTCCTTCATAGTCTCCAAGAACTTATAAAAGTACACAGTTCTTTAGCCTCTTATTTATTTATACGAGGTAATTCTGGCATGTCTACTACCACTGACTCTAACAGATGTGACAATGCAACAAATTAAGCATGCTTCATTTATTAAGTCTCAGGAGTAGTGCTGTTTACTGTGCAACCAATTTCTGGAAATAACGTTTTCATAATAAGTAGCCTGGCTTTCTCTGGAACTTAAAAAAAGATGAAAATGTAGGTATGACTTGAAAATATGGATAGCATTGTATGGTTCTTGCTGGACGTCTTTCTTCTCTAGCAGTCTCTATTGAATAAGGGCTTGAAGCCACATTATTGAATATCCCAACCCACCATAAAGGTTGGGCGCTTCTCAAATTGCAGGCCTCTCCTCTTGCAAGTCGCAAAATAAACTGGCACATGTCCCTATGACAGTAGTTTTAATGTATATTTTTTAATATTTTTACATACAAACAAATACAGATGCGTCATGGAAAAGGGAGGAGATCCTAAACTTATTTTAAGAGAAAAGACAAAGTACAGGCAGTCCCTGGGTTAGAAACATCCAATTCACACTTGCCCTTTAATGCTATGTTGTACATTTTTTCCCCCAACTTGAAAGGATTGAACCAACCCCTACTCCCTACAAATTCTTCATCACAATTACTTCCACTTGCTTCATGTGCAGGTTTTAAATCATCAAAAGGGCTTAGAGCTTTTTCGTTCACTAAACCAAACCAAACCCACTGCCAACAAGTCGATTCCGACTCATAGCGGCCCTACAGGACAAAGCAGAACTGCCCCATAGAGTTTCCAAGGAGCCCCTGGCAGATCTGAACTGCTGACCTCTTGGTTAGCAGCCATAGCACTTAACCACTACACCACCAGGGTTTCCTTTCTTCACTAGAGTAAGGCTGACCTGGATGACAGAATCAGCATTTCCTTCTCTGGCAAACAGGCCCTGAACACTCAGATTTAGGCCCCTGCCTTCATGTATTTATGAAAAAATTGTCCCAGACCAAGGGTAGTTTTCTGCAACAACCCTTGCCTATTCGTGGACTAGAATGTAAGCTCATAAAGTAAGCTTACCAAGATGTCCTATATGTCTTTAATATTTCAAATATACACTGAATGAATTAGTATGAATGGTTGAATATTGTTCTCATTTCTCTAGAACAGGGATGTCTAATCAGCAGTCCAGGGTCTGGAAGTGGTTTGTGGATATGTTTTATTTTGCCCACCCATTTCTTACAAGGAAAATTTCATATCAAAATAAAAATCTGGATTATTAGCTTCACTTAAGAATGTAGAAAAATCTGGCACGATTTGACCACATTCTTGTATAGCAACAATCTATTGTATCCAAATTGTGAATAACTTCATACAAAATATTTGTTCTTTGGTTTGCCACAGTCCCCACCACTCCCTACTACTTATTGCTTTCATTGAGCTTCTTTCATTGTTCCCTCTGCCTGGCCCTTGAGTTTCAATGCAGTTAAAACATGTGCATACTAAATAACCATTTTAACTGCTATGCCATCCATTAAGTTAAGCTATTTAGTCAAAATGACTGAATTACTTATGAATGGGAACAGCGTAACTATGATATATGTATCTTACAGTAGGAATGATCCATTGCTTGCCAAATGTCAATGTGTGCACATTCTTTGTAATTAGTAGTAAATTTGCTCCTAGGTAAAATAATAATAATAAGAGACGAAGGAGGAGAGGAATTGCTTGGGGAAACTGAAATTAACCTAGCTCTCCCAAGTGCAAGAGCATAAGAACATTTTGGTTAGGTAAAGGAAATGTTAACAATTTAAACTACCTCATAAACATAAGCGAGTTACAGTCTTTAGTCATGGCAAGTCTACACCAAGTAAGGTCAGCCATCAACTCGACCTTTAAGCTCAATACTCTTGGCTTATTTTCAAAAATGAAAAATATTCAGAGTGGTAATTATTGAATTAAATTTTGTTTTATACTCCTTAATTTTACTCTGCAGAACCTGTGGCAAAATAGAAACCTATTTTTGCTAATCAGGAAAGCTTGAGGTATTTCTCCTGTAATTATTGCATTCTTGAAAAACTAGTTCAGAAATGTTAATCATCCCTATCAATCACCTAATGCTGATTTTATTGAGTCTATTGTATCCTTTTCAGAAATCGGCAGAGATAAATGAAAAAAACAAAAATAAAAACGTAACAGCCAAAGTGACTTGTGTCTATAGTTAAATATATACCAAAAACCAAACACACTGCTGTCGAGTCGATTCCGACCCATAGCGGCCCTATAGGACAGGGTAGAACTGCCCCACAGAGTTTCCAAGGAGCGCCTGGCGGATTTGAACTGCTGACCTCTTGGTTAGCAGCTGTAACACTTAACCACTACGACACCAGGGTTTCCAATTAAATATGTAACATCCTGAAAATAATTTGCCCATTTACTTCATCTTTTAGGTTTTTTCATTGTAAAGAGGTCCAAAAGGACTCAAATAAGGAAAAGTTCACACTTTTGCAGTGATAAACTTTCATATTTTCAAAAAATATTAAAAAATTTAAGAAAATAATCCCGTATATCTAAGATTCTATTTGTTTTGGTTGAAATGTGTTTTGTCTACCAGGTGTACATTAAAACCACCTTTATTTTAAATAACAGAGAACCAGTTAAAATTATTTCAAAATAAAATATTGTTTTAAAAATAATTACAGTATCATTTTTGTCAAATGCATGTATCTCACGCATACTAAATTAAATGTTCTTAGATTATTAAATTATTTGCTAATAAACTTTAGACAAAAGGGTGCCAGTATGAGAGAGAGGAAATCTAACACAGTGATTAATCCTGTGATCTAGGAACAAAAACCTTTATTTTCAGGTTTTAATTTCCTCAGACAGTGCCCCATTAGCTCAGAAATTTTGATATGGATTACTCTAATTCCACTATGTATTTCTAGAAAGACAATAACCAAATTGTTAAATAATTTATTTCAATTCCCTTTGAAAGATGCTGTAATCATTCTTATAATTGTTACAATTATCCTCTTCCTTCTTCCCACATAATGCCTTGGAAGAAGGCTATAGACGATGAATATCTTATTTGTTATTTTCAGTCAGCCACCCTGGTCCCAATCCCTGCTCTCAAATTCTGCACAAATCACATTCTATTCCAACAGGTCACTAAAATACCTGTGGTATTTCTTAAGCCCAGTGGCCAATACAATAAGAAAAAAATAAAAAGAAGCTAGAAATTGGAAGTAAAAAACCTGAAAAGAAAGAAAGGAAATTATCTCAATTTCCAGGTGATAGAATTGGCTCCCTAGAAAAAGAGGAAAAATAACTACAAATGGTTTTATACTATAAGAGAATGTGCATAGGTAGATACTTGCAAGACTAATAAAAAAAAAAAAAAAGTCGTTTTCCCACATCTTGAAAGAAAAACACTACAGGCTATCAATTAAAGTAAAAGACACACCCAGGTGTGGATTAACCAGTAAGCACAATATGCACCAGCTTGGTAAGCAAGGTACACATGGACTCAATCGTGTTTACTTACTAATCTCTAGTGAACAATTTCATGTGGGTTCCACTACGTCAAAGACATGGTGAAAATCAGGTGAAATTGCTCACTGCAGATTAGTAAGTAGGTACAATTAAGCCTGTGTGTACCTTGCTTATTGGGTAATCTATACCTTGCAAAATGATAAAATGTTAAGGAATAAACTTATAGGAAAAAAGAAAGGATTCTATGAAGAAAATTTTAAAACATAATTGACAAGCATAAGAAAAAAAAAAAGACTTGAACAAATGGTAATACATATTCTATGATTAGCTAGGAAAACTTTATTAATTCAATGAGGCCCTAATTTGCAAATATATCATGATCACGGAAAATGCGTTTTTCTGTCTTTTGGAGATAGATAAGTTGATTCTAAACTGATTCTAAAAATAAAAGGAATAAAATAATTTAGCATCTGCCCATGCATAGTCTCACAGATCAATGGAAAAGACAGTACAAAGAGAGGCATCATTAAAATAATGATTAGTGTGTGGGAAAAACACTTTTTACAATTCCACTTAATCTTAATTTACTCTTTTAACCCTCCATTGGAGGTATGGCATACACACAAAGGAGTACAGAAACTATAAGTTATACAGCTCAATGATATTGTAGAAAATGAACACAGTCATATGGCCACAATTCAGATGAAGATACAGAATATTACCATGATCTCAGAATGTTTTTGTCCTCTCCTAGTTATTACCACCTCTCAAAAGAAACCACTGCTTTGATTTATATCGTCATACATTTGTTTTTGTCTGTGGTTGAGCTTTATATAACTGAAACCAAACAGTATGTATAATTTTATGTCTTCTTTCTTTTGCTCCACATTATGTCGGTGAGACCTATTATCCAGTTGCATGCATCCCTAGTTACTCTTCTATTGTTGGTAGACATTTGTATTGTTTAGAGCTTTTTGAAAAACTGCGGTGAACATTTGTGAACAAGTCTGCTGGTTTATATATAATAGGTCATAGAATATTTATCAACTCAGCTTTAGTAAATACTGCAAAAGTGTTTACTAAAGTAGTTGTACCAATCTGCATCCCAAGTCGTGTGTGAGAATAGCATTTGCTCCAATTGTCACCAGCTCTTTTAGTAATCTTTTGTTTTTTTCCTTTCCCCACTTGGGTGGTAGGCCATGGTGGCATTCACTTGTGGCTTTATGTTTCCATCTCCATGATGATTATTAATATTGAAATGTTACATACACTGTGGTCATTTGGATATCATCTTTTGTGAAGGGCCTAAACCTTACCTATATTATAATCTTTGAGTTGTCTTTCTTCTTGTTAATATTTAGGAATTCTTTGTGCATTCTGAATACTAGCCCTTTGTTAGATATAAACTTATCATTCCTCCCTCTGGGGCTTGCCTTTTCTCCATACTAATGGTTTCTTTTGATGAAACAAGGTGTCTAATTTTAACGAAGTCCAATTATCTTTTTCTTCAGTGCTTCTTGCAGTCGGTTTAAGGATACCCCAAAGTTATTAACATGTTATATATTTTGCTCTACAAGCATTATTGCTTTATCTTTTAAATAGATCTAAACCCATTTGGAATTGACTTTTATGTATGATGTTAGGCAGGTAGTTTTTTTTTTTTTCCTATGCAAATATGCAATAAGTCAGCATTATTTATTGAAAAGAACATCCTTCCCCACTGCATTGCAAAGGCATCTTTGTCTTAAATCAGGCCTTTTTCTGGATTTTTTTTTTCTATTCTATTAGTCTATTTGTTATTAAGTAGATCCAGTGCTGTTTTAATCAGTATGACATTACTGCAAGGCCTGAGGACAATTATATCCTCCAACAATATTCGTTTATTCAAGATTTTCTTCACTGAGCTTTGTCCTTTCATTTTGCATGAATTGAAATTAGCTCATCAAAAATTCTGGAATTTTAATTAAGGTTGCATTGAATCTATAGTTCTATTTAGGATGTTTTATTTTTAGATAAATGAAATGCTTTTACAATTTTCTTGTGTAGTTAGTTTATAACAAAAGTGCAACTAATATTTGTATGTTAACTTTTAATCCAATGACCTTACTAAATTCACATAATTAGTTCTGAATGTTTCTTTCTAATATTATTTTAGATTTTCTGTGTACCATAAGGAAAACCCTGGTGGTGTAGTGGTTAAGTGCTACGGCTGCTAACCAAGAAGTTGGCAGCTCAAATCTGCCAGGTGCTCCTTGGAAACTCTATGGGTCAGTTCTACTCTGTCCTATAGGGTCGCTATGAGTCGGAATCGATTTGACGACATTGGGTTTGTTTTTTTTTTTAGATACCGTAGGGGGGCATTGGTAGTTCGGTGGTAGAAATCTCATCTTCCATGCAGGAGACCTGGGTTCAATTCCCAGCTGATGAACCTCGCGCACAGCCACCACCTGTCTGTCAGTAGTGGTTTGTGTGTTGCTATGATGCTAAACAGGTTTCAGTGGAGCTTCCAGACTAAGATGGACCAGGAAAAAACACATACTGGTCTACGTCTGAAAGTTAGCAAGTGAAAACCCTATGGATCACATTAGTTGGATCTGAAACCAATCATGGGGATAGAGAGGATCAGGCAGTGTCTCCTTCTCTCGGGCATGGAGTTGCCATGACTAGAAGCCAAATCGATAAGCAACTAACGACAATAACAGGTACCATATAATGTTATCTGCAGATAATAACAGTGCTATTACTTCCTTCCCAATGTTTTTATCTTTTATTCCTTTTTCTTCCTTATAAAACTATCTTCAATGAAATATTGAATAGAAGTAATGTTAGATAGCATCTCTTTCTCATTCCAAGATTCACAGAGAAATCTTATAATGTGTCACCATTAAAAACAATGTTTGTTGTGGAATTGTTGTTGTAATAAGTAAGCTGTTTATTGTACTAAATAAGCTCCTTTCTATTCCTAGTTTGCCAATTTTTTAAAATTATGAACAGTTGGTGAATTTTGTCAAATGTTTTTCTGCATCTATTTGTACAATCATATAATTTTTCTCCTCTTCCTTATTATTATTATTTTTTTTAGTGTATTCTGCTTTAGGTGAAAGTTTATAGCTCAAGGTAATTTTTCATACAAAAAGTTATACACATATTGTTATGTGACCCTAGTTACAATCCCTATAATGTGACAGCACACCCTTCCTTTCTATCCCGGGTTTCCCATGTGCATTCAAACAGCTCATATCCCTTTCTGCCTTCTCATCCTCACTCCGGACGGGAGCTGCCCATTTAGTCTCACGTATCTACTTGAACTAAGAAGCAAACTCTTCACAAGCATTATTTTATGTTTTGTAGTCCAGTCTAATCCTTGAAGAGTTGGCTTCAGGAATGATTTTTGTTCTGAGTTAACAGAGTCCAGGGGCCATGTCTTGGGGGTTCCTCCAGTCTCAGCCAGACAATTTAGTCTGGTCATTTTACTAGAATTTGACTTCTGCACCCCACTTTTCTCCTGCTCATCAGGGACTGTCTGTTGTGTTCTCTGTCAGGGCAGTCATTGCTGGTAGCAAGTTCTTCTGGTCTCAGGGTGATGAAGGCTCTGGTTTATGTGGGCCTTTTTCTGTCTCTTGGGCTAGTATTTTCTTTGTGTCTTTGGTGTTCTTCACTCTCCTTTGCTCCAGGTGGGTTGGAACCAACTGATGCATCTTAGATGGCTGCTCACAAGTGAAACCCCAGACACCCACACACCAAAGTGGGATATAGATCATTTCCTTAATAACCTTTGTTATGTCAATTGATCTAGATGTCCCCTGAAACTATGGTCCCCAGACCCCTACTCCTGCTACTCTGTCCCTTGAAGTGTTTGGTTGTGTTCAAGAAACTTCTTAGCTGTTGTTTAGTCCAGTTGTGCTGATTTCCCTTGTATTGTGTGTTGTTCTTCCCTTCAGCTAAGATAATTCTTGTCTGCTATTAAGTTAGTGAATTCCCATCTGCCCCCCTCACCACCCTTGTAACCATCAAAGAATGTTTTCTTCTGTGTTTAAACCTTTCCTTGAGTTCTTATAATAGTGGTCTCACACAGCATATGTTCTTGCGGCTGACTTATTTCACTCAGCATAATGCCTTCCAGGTTCATCCATGTTGTGAGATGTTTCGAGGATTCAGCATTGTTCTTTATCATTGCTTAGTATTCCATTGTGTGTATATACCATAATTTGTTTATCCATTCATTTGTTGATGGGCACCTTGGCTGTTTCCATCTTTTTGCTTTGCCAACAGTGCTGCAATGAACATGGATGTGCATGTATTTATTCATGTGAGAATTCTTATTTCTCTAAAATATATTCCTAGAAGTGAGATTGCTGGATCATATGACACTTCTATTTCTAGCTTTTTAAGGAAGTGCTGAATGGATTTCCAAAGTGGTTGTACCACTTTACATTCCCATGAGCAGTGTATGTTTGTTTTAGTCTCTCCACAACCTCTCCAACATTTATTTTGTGTTTTTTGTATTAATGCTAGCCTTGTTGGGGTGAAATGGTATCTCACTGTAGTTTTGATTTGCATTTCTCTAATGGCTAATGACCATGAGCATTTCCTCATGTATCTGTTAGCTGCCTGAATGTCTTCTTTGGTGAAGTGCCTGTTCATATCTTTTGTCCATTTTTTAACTGGGTTATTTATCTTTTTGTTATTCAGGTTTTTTTTTTTTTTAATAGATTTTAGAGATTAGACCCTGATCAGATATGTCATAGCCAAAAATTTTTTTCCGGTCTATAGGTTGCCTTTCTACTCTGTCAGTGAAGCGTTTTAATGAGCATAAGTGTTTGATTTTTTAGGAGCTCCCAGTTATCTAGTTTCTCTTCTGATATTTGGGCTTGTTTGTTATGGTTTCTGTTCTATATATGCCATTTATTAGGGCTCCTAGCATTGTTCCTATTTTCTCTTCCATGATCTTTATTATTTTAGATTTTACATTTAGGCTTTTTGATCAATTTTGAGTTAGTTTTTGTACATGGCTTGAGGTATGGGTTTTGTTTCATTTTTTGTGGATGGATATCCAGTTATGCCGGCACAACTTGTTAAATTTGGTGCTTTTCCCCATTTAACTGACTTTGGGCCTTTGTCAAATATCACCTGCTCTTGATGAATGAATTTATGTCTGGATTCTCAATTCTATTCTATTGATCTACGTATCTGTTGTTGTACCAGTATGAGGCTGTTTTGACTACTGTGGGTAGTGTAACAGTTTCTAAAATCAAGTAGTGTGAGCCCTCCCGTTTTTTTCTTCTTCAGTAAAGCTTTAATTGTCCAGGGCCTCTTCCCTCTCCACATGAAGTTGGCAATTTGTTTCTCCGTCTTGTTAAAAAAACATCATTGGAATTTGGATCAGGATTGCATTGTATCTGTAGATCACTTTAGGTAGAACTGACATTTTCACAATGTTGAGTCTTCCCATCCATGAGCAAGGTATGTTTTTCACTTATGCATGTTTGTTTTGGGATCTTGCTGTAGTTTCTTGTAGTTTTTTTGTATAAGTCTTTTATGTCTCTAGTTAAATTTATTCCTAAGTATTTTATTTTCTTGGAGGTATTGTAAATGGTATTGATTTGATAACTTCCTCTTTGAATTTCTCTTTATTGGTGTAGAGGAATCCAACAGATTTTTGTACACTTATCTTCTATCCTGGTACTTTGCTGAAACCTTCTATTAGTTCCAGTAGTTTTGTTGTGGATTCTTTGTGGTTTTCTGTGTATAAGATCATATTTTCTGCAAATAGAGATACTATTACTTATTCCTTACTGATTCGGATGACTTTATTTCTTTTTCTTGCCTTATTGTTCTGGCTAGGGCCTCCAATAAAATGTTGAATGAGAATGGTGATAAAGGGCACCCTTGTCTGGTTCTCATTCGTGGGGGAATGCTTTCAGACTCTCTCCATTTAGGATGATATTTGCTGTTGGCTTTGTATAAATGCCCTTTATCATGTTGAGGAATTTTCCACCTATTCCTATTTTGCTGAGAGTTTTATCATGAATGGGTGTTGGACTTTGTGAAATGCCTTTTCTGTGTCAATTGATAAGATCATGTGGTTCTTTTCTTTTGTTTTATTTATATGATGGATTACGTTGTTTGTTTTTCTAATGTTGAACCATTGCTGCATACCTAGTATGAATCCCACTTGGTCATGGTGGATTTTTTGATATGTTGTTGAACTCTATTGGGTAGAATTTTGTTGAGGATTTTTGGGTCTATATTCATGAGGTATATTCGTCTGTGATTGTTTTTTTTCTGGTGTGTTTACCTCATTTTGGTATCAGGGCTATGCTGGCTTCATAGAATGAGTTTGGGAATATTTCATCTTTTTCTATGCTCTGAAATACTTTTAGTAATAGTGGTGATAAGTCTTCTCTGAAAGTTTGGTTGAATTCTCCAGTGAAGCCATTAGGGCAAGGGCTTTTTGGGGGACTTTTTTAATTACCTCTTCAATCTCTTCTTTTGTTATAGGTTTATTTCCTCTAGGTTTTCAAATTTGTTACAGTACAATTTTTCATAGTGTTCTGTTACGATTCTTTTAATTTCAGTTAGGTCTGTTGTGATACCACCCATCTCTGTTATTTGGGTTATTTGCTTCCTCTCCTGTTTTTCTTTGTCAGTTTGGCCAATGGTTTATTAATTTTGTTGATCTTTTCAAAGAACCACCTTTTGGTCTTCTTAACTCTTTCAATTGTTCTGCTTTTCTCTATTTCATTTATTTCTGTTCTAATTTTTATTTCCTTCCTTCTGGTGCCCATGAGCTTCTTTTGCTGCTCTCTTTCTATTTAAGTTGTAGGGTTAATGTTTTGAATATACTCCTTTCTTCTTTTTGGATATGTGCATTTATTGCTATAAGTTGACCTATGAGCACTGTTTTTGCCGTGTCCCAAAAGTTCTGGTAGGATGTGTTTTCATTCTTGATTCTGTGAATTTCTTTATTCCATCCTTAATTTCTTTCATAACACAGTAGTTTTTGAGCAAGACGTTGTTCAGTTTCTGTGTATTTGTTTTTCTCCCCCTTGTTTTTTCTGTTATTGATTTCTACTTTTATGGCCTTATGGTTAGAAAAGATGATCTGTAATATTTTGATGCTTTGGATTCTGTTATGGCTTTCTTTATGGCCTGATAAGTCATCTGTTCTGAAGAATGTTACATGTGTATTGGAAAGTATACTTGGCTGCTGTTGGGTGGAGTGTTCTGTATATGTCTATGAGGTCAAGTTGGTTGCTTATGGCATTTAGATCTTCTATATGTTTATTGAGCTTCTTTCTGGATGTTCTGTCCTTCACCAAAAGTGATATGTTCAAGTCTCCTACTATTCTTGTGGAGCTGTCTATTTCTCTCTTCAATGCTGTTAGAGTTTGTCTTATGTATTTCGAAGCCCTGTCATTGGGTGTGTAAATATTTATTATGCTTATGTCCTTCTGGTTTATTGACTGTTAATCAATATATAGTGTCCTTCCCGATCCTTCATTCTAGATTTTGCTTTAAAGTCTATTTTATCAGAGTTTAATATTGCCATTCCTGCTCTTTTTTGATTGCTGTTTGCTTGATATAGTTTTTCCATCCTTTGAGTTTGTGTCTTTGAGTCTAAGGTGTGTCTCTTATAGGCAGCATATAGATAGATCGTGTTTTTTTTTAATCCATTCTGCCACTCTCTATCTCTTTACTGGTGCGTAGTCCATTTACGTTGAGCATAATTATTGATAGGTATGAGTTTAATGCTGTCATTTTGATGTCTTTGTGTGTGAGTGTTATTGACAGTTTCTTTGTTGTACTTACTTTTCTGTGGTGAGTTGTTTTTCTTTATGAATTTTCTTTTCATCTTTTTCATTTGTTGACTTGTGTTTGTTGAGTCTTTATGTTTTCTTTTTTATTTTGTTGTGTAGGATTGTTAGTTTCCTTTGTGGTTACCTTAAAATTTCCCTCTATTTTTCTCAGTTTAAACCAATCTTTTATTTCTTGATATCACCTTGATTTCCTCTCCATATGAAAGTTCTATGACTACATTATTTAGTCCCTCTTTTTTGTTTTAATGTTGTCATCTTTTACATATTAATGTCTCTGTTTCCCTATTATCAGTGTTTTAACTTTGATTTATTTTTGTAATTTCCCTACCTGGGTTGATATCTGGTTATTCTGTCCTTTGTTCTTGTCTTGGGTTGTTATCTGATATTACTGATTCTCTAACCAGAGAACCCCTTTAGTATTTCTTATGATTTTGGCTTGGTTTTTATAGATTTCCTTAACTTCTGTTTATCTGGAAATGCCCTAATTTTGCCATCATATTTGAGAAACAGTTTTGCAGGATATGTAGTTCTTGGCTGGCATTTTTTTTTTTTTTTTTCCTTCAAGGCTTTATATATGTCCTCCCATTGCCTTCTTGCCTGCATGATTTCTGCTGGGTAGTCAGAGTTTAGTCATATTGACTCTCCTTCGTAGATGACTTTTTTTTTTTTTATCCTTGGCTGCTGTTAAAATTCTCTTTTTATCTTTGGTTTTGGTAAGTTTGATCATAATATGTTTTGGTGACTTTCTTTTGGGATCTACCTCGTGTGGGGTTTGATGACATTCTTGTATAGATATCTTCTTGTCTTTCACAATATCAGAAAAGTTTTCTGCCAACAAATCTTCAACAACTCTCTCTGGATTTTCTGTTATCCCTCCCCCTGTTCTGGTACACCAATCACTCGTAGGTTATTCCTCCTGATAGAGCCCCACATATTTTTAGGGTTTCTTCATTTTTTTTTAATCCTTTTGTCTGATTTTTCCTCAAATAAATTGGTATCATGTGCTTTATCCTCAATCTCACTTATTCTGACTTCCATTACCTTAATTCTGCTCCTATGACTTTCTATTGTGTTGGTTAATTCTCAAATTTTATTGTTATTCTTTTGGATTTCTATATGCTGTCTCTCTATGAATTCTTGCAGTCTCTTAAATTTTTCATTAAGCTCTTGTATAACCTCCTTAAGTTCCTGTATTGCCTTGTCTGTGTGTTCCTAGGCTTGTCAGAGTTTTGCCTGATTTCCTTCTTGATGTCTTCAAGAGTTCTGTATATTAATCTTTTATTTCTATGCTGGTAGTTCCAATCTTTCTCTTCCTCTGGGAGGTTTTCTGGTTCTTTGTTTTGGTTGCTTGCTGGAGCCATCATGGTCTGTCTCTTTATATGATTTGGTATTGACTGTTTTCTCTGAGCCATCAATAAGTTATTGTATTTATTTTATGCTTGCTTAGTGTGTTCTCTAGCTTCTTGTTTTTGTTGTTTTGATATGCCCAAATAGGATGGTTGTGTATTTTACTTTGATTATTGGCATCTTTGAAGCTCTCTCTTGTCCTCTCATCAGGTGGTTAGAGCTGCTACTATGTATATGAGCCCAGGAGTCTGTTTACTTTTTTCTGTAGATTCAGCTCAGGTGTCCAGGTTGTTGATTACCAAGTGTGTGGTGCAGGCTCTCAACTACAGTCCTAGGTGGGCAGGGCTAAGTAGGGGTGATTGGAGTAGGCACAGGTATCTGGCTGCAGTAGGGGGTTATGTGCTGAGCAAGGGAGGGGGCTGATAGCTACCCCTGAGTGCCTGGATGGAAGACGTGTCCCTGTTCCCTAGAGTGCATAGGTTGGTGGGTTTTGCAGATGGACTTTGGGCACCCAGTGCTGTTGGCTGTAAGGACAAGGAGGCACCACTTATTTTTGGACCCCTGTTGTGGGTGGCTAGGTGGAGTAGATGGAGCCACCAGCCTTTAGACCCCTGATGTGAGTAGGTGAGGACCCTGCTTATTGTGCAGGACAGTGACAAATGTCATGAATCTGCCACTCCCCCTTAGCTGTTGCAGTTGAAAATAGGCTTCCAGTGTGTACCCTGTTGTATTATGCTAATAAGGGCTACACTGTTGAAATGGGCCTACACAGGTCTAGGCAGGAGTGAAACTCATTCAAAGTTTGTGGACCCCTTATGCCTGTGCCTAGGCAAAGGGGCTGTGCCTGCCCTGAGGTCCTGGTTTCAGAGAGCTGGCAGGTTATTTTTTCGTTTTGTTATTTGTTTATTAATTTGTTCCCTCTCCAAAGCTGGGAGAATGGCTTAGAGCACACGATAGGCCCTACTTCTGGCCGAGGGGGCACAACAATCACTGAAGCCAGGCCAGGACTGAAGCAGAGCAGGGAGGAGGCAGGTGAATAGAAGAGGAGTACTTCCCAGAGGGGCAAGTTTTTTTATTTTTTGATCTTGTGCAGTAGGTTAGACTCTTGCATTTAACTTTCTCAGGTCCAGCACCACTTTCCCTTTGTTCTTCAGGCTTGTGCAGACTCTCTGCTGCTTGGTTTCTCCCAGTGTGGAAAATGTTTCCTGGGTACTACTGCTTGCTTCAGCCGGTGTGTGGCTGCCAATCCAGCCTGCAGGGTGCTGGCCAGGACAGTTCTGGCAAATTCTTGCTGCTTCTGAACTGCCTTTCCCTCCCATTGCTGCTCAGTCTGACTCCTCGACTTCGTCTTTGATGTTCAGGGCTCTCCTAGATTGTCATATATAATCGATTCACTTGTTTTTTCGGGTCTTTGTTGTAAGAGGGACTATAGGAAGCACCTGACTACTCTGTCACCTTGGCCCCACTGCACCTATTCCTTATTAATTGGGAGAATTATTTTTTAAATATTAAACCTTTATAAATTTGTGAAATAAGGCAAAGCTGTGTTGATGTCAAGGAGCCCTGGTGGTGCAGTGGTTAAAGCTCTCAGCTGTGAACTAAAAGGTCAGTGGTTTGAACATACCAGCCACTCTGTGTGATAAAAGATGTGCTGGTCTGTTTCTATAAAGATTACAGCCTTGGAGATCATATGGGGCAGTTCTACTCTGTCCTATAGGGTTGCTATTAGTTGCAATTGACTCGACAGCAATGGACTTGGCTTGGTTTTTTGGTTTTGATGTCATTTTTATGTATTACTAAATTGTTAATTTTTAAATCTCATTAACAGTCTTACTGTTTGTGTGATTGTCCTATTCCGAGACACCATTTACCTGAATATGAGAACTTTGTTCCATACACTTTATGTCACTATGGCCTTTTCTGTATTTTCAGTTATTTTTTTCTGTGAATTTCTTTTTAATATTTTCTACTGAATCATTTGCCCCTAATTTTTTTTTTCCTGCTCTGTCTGGAGTGCTGTTAAAACCTATTGAATTTTAATTTGTTACTTTATTTTTAGGTTTTACAGTATCCGTTTGATTCTCTTTTGCAGATTTTAGCTCTCTGATGAAACCTCCATTTTTTTCTCTGTGACTGTACAAGTCTGAACTATTTTAAAAGCCATATCTATGTACCCCAATGAATGGTTTTGTTTTATTTTCTGTATTTTAATTTTCAGCCCTTGGCTCTTAATATTATTAATAGATATGTAATATTAGTAGGGGAAAAAATTGACATCTAGTTGATTCTGACTCATGGTGACACCATGTGTGTCAGAGAACTGTGCTACATAGGTTTCAATGGCTCATCTTTTGGAAGTAGATTACCAGGCCTTTCCTCTGAAATTTCTCTGGATGGACTTGACTCTCTAACCTTTCAGTTACCAGCTGAGTGCTTAACTGTTTTCATGTTAATATCATTTGCATATATTTATAGAAGCTCATATTAATTATTATGTTTTTCCTAAAAAGATTTTCTTATGTCAAGTAGTTAATACCACCTTTAATTAATTTAGCATTAAAGTGAGATTTGCCTATATACTGCTTTACTGCCAAGCCCAGGCAACAATGGAAACATTTAAGGATTTCTTTTTCCAACTTGAGTATTTCAAAGATTCAATTTCTTTTTAAGTCTAAAAATTTTGTCACTCCCAGTTCAACTGTTCAAGTGAAAAACCATTGGTTGTGAATTAGGTTAGTTTTGGCAACCATTTATCCTTTTCAAAACACTCAGCAACATTTGGATTAGTATTTCCTTAAATGTAATACTGAAATTCACCTTTCAGTTCAAACATTTTGCTGGAGACTCTCCCTCTGCTAAGAAACCAGATTTGTGTATGCATTAAAAGACTTAAGTGCTGTTTGTGCAGTTTTTCATATAGTTCTTTAAGCATTCTCAAGTGAAGTGATTTTTCTTTAATAAAGTCAATCATTTTATGGAATCATCCAGACATTTTATTTTTTATCTCATTTCTAAATATTTTTGACACCAATATTTCTCTGTGGAAAAAACTATGTGATATTTTAATGTCAAGATTTTCTTTGATAAAAGGAGGCAAAACCTCTCGTGGAGTCAACCACTGATATGATAACATCGGTAAAGAAGCCAATACAGTTCCTTCTGGACAGAACTTTCTAGATATAAAAACAAAACATTAAATATAGCTTGGCTTTTTCTTGTTTCAGACAGCACTTCAGAGTAGAAGAAATTGTTCATAGATTTACCAAATTTACAAATTGTATAAATGTTAGAGTTTGACATTTAATGGTGAAATCTGATTACTCATCCACATGAAAAGAGAAGTTGTTGGTTTTCCATTTATTATTCTCAAATCTCTTCAGCTTTAGGTGATATGTCTACAATGTTTCAACTTAACATACCTTTGAAGAGTGGAGCCTTCAATTTATCCAGATGCCTCTTGACTTAACATTTTATCACTGCAATTTAACTTGTTGGCATCATTATTGTCTCACCAACAAAGTGACTTTTTTATTTTTACTTTTTTCTTGACAATAAATTCTGTTGCTAAATAACTTGATTTTTGAGCCTTTGAAGCAAATGCAACTATATATATGTATTTAACAGAAGCTTTACTGAGTTTTTTTTTTTTTTTTTTTTTTTTGAGCTTCCAATAACTATTTAAAATAGCTAGTACCTTTTTTTTTTTTTTTTTTAGGAGCCCTGGTGGCACAATGATTAAGCACTGGGCTGCTATCCAAAAGATTGGTGGTTTGAACCCACCAGACATTTAGCAGAAGAAAGGAGTGGTAGTGCTTTTGCAAAGATTCCAAATCAAAACCAAATCCATTGCCCTCTAGTTGATTCTGACTCATAGAGACCCTACAGGGTTTCCAAAGCTATAAATCTTTATGGAAGCAGACTTTCATATCTTTTCTCCATAGAGTGACTTGTGGGTTCAAACTACTGACCTGCTCAATAGCAGCCAAGCACTTAACCACTATACCACTGTAAAGATTACAGCCATGGAAACCCTATAGGGCAGGCCTACTCTGTCCTATAATGTCACTATAAGTGAGAATTGACTCTGCAGCAATGGATTTATTTGTCCAGTGGCTGTGGTTGGTAGTTTTGTCTTTTCAATTTTGCTTGAGATATTTCTGCATTTGTAAGTTCTTTTCAACAAATTTCACAACTCAGATTATCAGCCCATAAACACTATTGATAATTAGATTTTGTGATAAAGCCAGAAGTTTTTTGTTGTTGCAGTTGCATTTACTTATTTATTTTTTTGTTGACCTGGTGCAGTGAAACTCTTTGAAGATTGCGATTCATTAACATCAACCTTATCAGAAGTATCCACAGAAACAAGCCTAGAATCATCCTCTTACATCTCATGTTCAGAAAATGCCATATGGAATCCTCAAAAATATTTTAGATAGCAATAGTAATATAATAGGAAAGAGCTGGGTATTAAATAACTAAACAAAAAAAAATCACACAAAATACAAAATATAATACTTTCAACCTACACTTCCATCCCTTTGAACCTACATAATCCACATTTTGTAAAATTACAATAATAACAATGTGATTCATGGTGCATAAATATGTGGTTTTTAGAATAAGGCATTTTATCTGATTTTCTATTATACCAGTAGGGCATATTTGCTCCTGTTATTCAACGTCTATGTTGTTGTTGTCGTACTTAAGAGAAGTTTTAGGGGAGTAATTCAGCATCAAGGGGCTGATATCATCAGCCAACTATCCTCTTCTTCCTCAATAGAGCAGTCACCAATCATCACGGCTTCCCATCCCCATTCCTTTCCCAAATATGATGTCAAAACATGAGAACATGCTCAAAAGACTCAACTAAATAAATACGGTATCCTAAAGCACACTGCCACGTAGGGCTGAAAGACTGTTAATGAAATAACTAAAGGTTCTATCACTCTAAACTCTATCATCGTACATCACCAAAGTTCAAAGCCATTTTTGTCAATCACAGTCCTCTTCTGCACACCTGGTGATATCTTGTGAAACTGTATGATTCTATGAATAACAGGTTGTTGTTGTTAGGTGCAGTTGAGTTGGTTCTGACTCAGAGCAACCCTATGTAAAACAGAACAAAACACTGCCTGGTCCTCCTCTGTCCTCACAATTGTTGCTATGTTTGAGCTCATTGTGCGAGCCACCGTGCCAATCCATCTCACTGAGGGTCTCCCTCTTTTTTGCTGGCCTCTATCTTACCAAGCATGATGTCCTTCTCCAGGGACTGGCCCATTCTGATAATACTTCCAAAGCCCTTGAGATGAAGTATTGCCATCCTCAACTTCTGGCTGTACTTCCTCCAAAACAGACATAGTGTTTCTTCTGGAAGTTCATGGTTTACTCAATATTCTTTGCCAACACCATAATTCAATAGCATCACTTCTTTGGCCTTCCTTATCCGTTGTCCAGCTTTTGAATGTATATGAAGTGATCAAAAATATTATGGCTTGGGTCAGGAGCATCTTAGACCTCAAAATGACATCCTTGCTTTTCAGCACTTTCAAGAGGTTTTTTTGAAGCAGATTTGCCCAGTGCTGTTTGGTTTCTTGACTCCAGCTTCCATGGGCATTAATTGTAGATCCAAGGAAAATATCCAGCTTGAATATTTTCTCCATTTATCATGATGTTGTTTATTGGTCCAGTTGTGAGGATTTTTGTTTTTCTTTATGTTGAGGTATAATTCATAGTGAAGGCTGTGGTCTTTGATCTTCATCAATAAGTGCTGCAAGTCCTCTTGGCTCTCAGCAAGCAATGTTGTGTCATCTGCATATGGCAGGTAGTTAGAATCTTTTTCCAGTCTTGATGCTGCATTCCTCTTCAAATAATCCAACATCTCGGATTATTTTCTCAACATACAAATTGAATAAGTATGGTGAAAGGCTACAACCCTGACACACACTTTCCTGATTTTAAACCACATGGTATCCTTTTGTTCTGTTCAAATACCTCATTGTCTATGTACAGATTCCTCATGAAAACAATGAAGTGTTCTGGAATCCCCATTCTTTGCAATGTTATCCATATTTTTTTTTATGATCCACACAGTCAAATCCCATTGGGTAGTCAATATAACACAGATAAGCATCTTTCTGATATCCTCTGCTTTCAGCCATCTCTGTCTGACATCAGCAATGATATCCCTCAGTCCACGTCCTCTTATGAATCGGGCTTAAATTTTTGGCAGCTCTCTGTCAGTGTACTACTGCAATCACTTTTGAATGATCTTCAGAAAAACTTTTCTTGTGTGATATTAATGATATTGTTCAATAATTTCCTCATTCTGTTGGATCACCTTTCTTTAGCATGGACGCAAATATGGATCTCTTCTAGTAGGTTGACCAGGTAGCTGTCTTCCAAATTTCTTGGCATAGATACGTGAGCACTGCCAATGCTGCACCCATTTGTTGAAACATCTCTACTGGTAGTCAGTCAATTTCTGGAGCCTTGCTTTTCATGCACCTTGGCCTTCTTCCTTTAATACCATCATTTCTTGACCATATATTAGATCTGAAATGGTTGAATGCTGATCATTTCTTTTTGGTACAGTGACTCTGTATTCCTTCTATCTTCTTTTGATGCCTCTTGCGTCATTCAATATTTTGCTCGCAGAATCCTTCAAAATTGCAACACAAGGCTTGAATTTTTTCCTCAGTTCTCTTAGCTTGAGAAATGCTAAGTGCATTCTTCCCTTTTTGCTTTCTAACTCCAGAACTTTGCACATTTCATTAAAATACTTTGTCTTCTTCAGGAGCCCTTTCATATCTTCTGTTTAGGTCTTTTACTTCATCATTTCCTCCATTCACTTTGACCACTATATGTTCAAAAGAAAGTTCCAGAGTCTCTTCTGACATCCATTTTTTTTCCTGTTTTTTAACGACCTCTCCCTTTCTTTGTGTATGATATCTTTGTTGTCACGCCACAACTTGTCTGGTCTTCAGTCATTAGTGTTCAAATTTATTCTTGATATCGTCTCTAAATTTACACAGGATATACTCAAAGTCATATTTTGGCACTCCTGGACTTGTTTTAATTTTCTTCATCTTCAACTTGAACTTGCATATGAGCAATTGATGGCGTATTCCACAGTCAGCCCCTGGTCTTCTTCTGACTGATGATATTGAGTTTTTCTGTTGTCTCTTTCCACAGATGTAGTTGGTTTGATTCCCATTTTCTGTCCATTGAAGTCCACATGTATAGTTGTCATTTATGTCATTGAATAAGTTCTTGGTCTTGCAAAATTCTATCATGTGATCTCTGGAGTCATTTCTATCACCAAGACCATATTTTCCAACTATTGATCTTTCTTTGTTTCCAACTTTTGCATTCTAATCACCAGTAATTATCAATATATCTTGTTTGTTTGACCAATTTCAGACTCCAGAATTCAGTAAAAATCTTCAATTTTCTCATTTATAGCATTAGTGGTTAGTGTGTAAATTTGAATAATAGTCATTTTAAATGGTCTTCCTTGTATGTGGGACATTATTCCTCTTTAATTTGTCATTCCCGGCAGAGTAGACCATACGATTGTCTGATTCAAACTGGCCAAACCAGTCCATTTCAGCTCACTAATGCCTAGGATATCAATCTTTATGTGTTCCATTTCATTTTAGTTGACTTGCAATTTTCCTAAATCCATCCTTTTGTACATTGCACATTCTAAATTTTAATGGATGACTGCAGCTGTTTCTTCTCATTTTCAGTCATACTTCATCAACAAATGAAGGTCTTAAAAGTTTTACTCCATTCCACGTCATTAAGGTTATGTCTACTTTGAGAAGGCAACTCTTCCCCAGTTGTATTTTGAGTGCCTTCCAACCTCTGGGGCTTATCTTCTGTCACTATATCAGACAATATTCCACTGCTATTTGTAAAGTTTTCACTGGCTAGTTTTTTTAGAATTAGACCTCTAAGTCCTTCTTCCTTGTCTGTTTTAGTCTAGAAGCTCCATTGATCCTGGTGGTATTTGAAACGGATGACTCTGTTCGTATTTGAAATCTGGTGGCACAGCTTTCAGAATCACAGCGATATGAAAGCCACCAGAGTACAATGAACTGAAAGGCACATGTTGAGAATAACTGTTTAAAACCCCTTAAATTCTGTATCTCCACCACAGCAACCTTAACTGTTGAAACAATGAAGGCATAGGTTTATATTATTGATGTAAACATCTTCTAAAATTTAAGCACATTTTTGCTCAAAAAAAGATAATCATTTTTTTTTTTAGTCTTGCAAAATTTAGTAATGGCAAAGACTGTACAAATTTGGTGTACATATAAAATAATGGTAAATATTAGATTAGTAAATTAAACTTTAATTTTAACAATTTTTTTTTATTTTTTATTGTGCTTTAAATGAAAGTTTACAAATCCAGTCTCTCACATAAAAACTTATATACACCTTGCTGCATACTTCAAATTACTCTCCCCCTAATGAGACAGCCCGCTTTCTCCCCCCAAACTCTCTTTTCATGTCCATTTTGCCAGCTTCTAACCACCTCTACTTTCTCATCTCCTGTCCAGGCAGGAGATGCCAACATAGGCTCAAGTGTCCAACTGATCCAAGAAGCTCGCTCCTCAGCAGCATCCCTCTCCAATCCATTGTCCAGTCCAATCCATGTCTGAAGAGTTGGCTACGGGAATGGTTCCTGCCCTGGGCCAAGAGAAGGTATGGGGACCATGACCACTGGTGTCCTTCTAGTCTCAGACAGACCATTAAGTCTGGTCTTTTTATGAGAATTTGGGGTCTGCATCCCACTGTTCTCCTGCTCCCTCAGGGGTTCTCTGTTGTGTTCCCTGTCAGAGCAGTCATCAGTTGTAGCCAGGCACCATCTAGTTCT
This sequence comes from Elephas maximus indicus, assembly GCF_024166365.1. Lineage (NCBI taxonomy): Eukaryota > Metazoa > Chordata > Mammalia > Proboscidea > Elephantidae > Elephas > Elephas maximus. The sequence goes on along the minus strand of NC_064823.1, from coordinate 57,492,268 downwards.
TCTGGTCTCAGGCTGATTTAGTCTCTGGTTCATGTGGCCCTTTCTGTCCTTGGGCTCATAATCACCTTGTGTCCTTGATGTTCTTCATTCTCCTTTGATCCAGGTGGGTTGAGACCAGTTGATGTATCTTAGATGGCTGCTTGCTAGCGTTTAAGACCCCAGACCCCTCTCTTCAAAGTGGGATGCCGAATGTTTTCTTAATAGATTTTATTATGACAATTGACTTAGATGTCCCCTGAAACTATGGTACCCAGACCCCTGTCCCTGCTACACTGGCCTTTGAAACATTCAGTTTATTCAGGAAACTTCTTTCCTTTTCGTTTAGTCCAGTTGTGCTGACCTCCCCTGTATTGTGTGTTCTCTTTCCCTTCAACTAAAGTAGTTCTTATCTGCTATCTAAGTAGTGAATGCCCCTCTCCCACCCTCCCTCCCTCCCTCCCCCCTGTTGTAACCACAAAAGAATGTTTCCTTCTCAGTTTAAACTATTTCTCAAGTTTTTATAGTAGTGGTCTTATACAATATATGTCCTTTTGCAACTGACTTATTTCGCTCAGAATAATGCCTTCCAAGTTACTACATGTTATGAAGTGTTTCACAGATTCCTCACTGTTCTTTATCGATGCATAGTATTCCATTGTGTGAATATACCATAATTTATTTATCCATTCATCCACTGATGGGCACCTTGGTTGCTTCCGTCTTTTTGCTATTGTAAACAGTGCTGCAATAAACATGGGTGTGCATATATCTGTTCGTGTAAAGGCTCTTATTTCTCTAGGATATATTCCGAGGAGTGGTATTGCTGGGTCATATGGTAGTTCTATTTCTAGCTTTTTAAAGAAGTGCCAAATCGATTTCCAAAGTGGTTGTACCATTTTACATTCTGACCAGCAGTGTATAAGTGTTCCAATCTCTCCACAGCCTCTCCAACATTTATTATTTTGTTTTTTTTTTTTTAGATTAATGCCAGCCTTGTTGGAGTGAGATGAAATCTCATTGTAGTTTTGATCTACATTTCTCTAATGGCTAATGATCATGAGCATTTTCTCATGTATCTGTTAGCTACCTGAATGTCTTCTTCAGTGAAGTGCCTATTCACATCTTTTGCCCATTTTTTAATAGGGTTATTTGTCTTTTTGTAGTTGAGTTTGTGCAGTATCGTGTAGATTTTAGAGATCAGATGCTGATCGGAAATGTCATAGCTAAAAACTTTTTCCTAGTCTGTAGGTAGTCTTTTTACTCTTTTGGTGAAGTCTTTGGATGAGCATAGGTGTTTGATTTTTAGGAGCACCCAGTTATCTAGTTTTTCTTCTGCATTCTTAATAATGTTTTGTATACTGTTTATGCCATGTATTAGGGCTCCTAACATTGTCCCTATTTTTTCTTCCCTGATCTTTATTGTTTTAGTTTTTCTATTTAGGTCTTTGATCCATTTTGAGTTAGTTTTGTGCATGGCGTGAGGTATGGGTCTTGTTTCATTTTTTTTGCAGATGGATATACACAGTTATGCCAGCACCATTTGTTAAAAAGACTGTCTTTCCCACATTTAACTGTTTTGGGGCCTTTGTCAAATATCAACTGCTCATATATGGATGGATTTATGTCTGGATTCTCAATTCAGTTCCATTGGTCTATGTATCTGTTGTTGTACCAGTACCAGGCTGTTTTGAGTACTGTGGTAGTATAATAGGTTCTAGAATCAGGTAGAGTAAGGCCTTCCACTTTGTTCTTCTTTTTCAGTAATGCCTTATTTATCTGGGGCCTCTTTCCCTTCAGTATGAAGCGGTGATTTGTTTATCCATCTCATTAAAGAATGTCGTTGGGATTTGGACCGGAATTGCATTAAGTGTACAGGTCGCTTTTGGTAGAATAGACATTTTTATAATGTTAAATCTTCCTATCCATGAGCAAGGTATTTTTTCTACTTATGTAAGTCTCTTTTATTTCTTGCAGAAGTGTACTGTAGTTTTCTTTGCATAAGTCTTTTACATTTCTAGTTAGATTTATTCCTAAGTATTTTATCTTCTTGGGGGCTACTGTAAATGACATTGATTTTGTGATTTCCTCTTCGATAATTTTAACATAAATTTTTGTACACACATCATGACTTATAAACAGTACACTAAACCCTAGCTAATACGTGTTCTCTGTTGCAATATACCCAAGGAAAATAAAGATCTGTCTAGGAAAAATCTCAGAGTGACAGCAATTTTCTTGGGGACAATGAAGAATGTTCTTTTATAGGGGGTCTATGGAATCACAAAAGGTCAGGAAGAGTTTGAAAAAGCCAGGGAAATCTGATATTCCCTGTTATAAATTGAATTGTATCCCCCTAAAATATTTGTTTCATTACTGACCTTTGTATATGTAGATACAATCATGTCTCAAAGTAGAGATTTTCTTTTGTTATATTAGTGAGGTCATACCACTGTAGAGTGGATCCTAAAACTAATCACTTCTGAGTCACATAAAGATTGGAATAGACACAGCGAAAGGCACACAGGAAAGACAGATGCCATAGAATGCCAAGGAATTCCAAGGATTGGTGGTATATAAACAAAGAAGTACCTTTCCAAGAGCCATGCCCTGAACTCTGACTTCTAGCCTCCTGAAATGTGAGAAAATGAATTTTTGTCTTTAAAAATGCCCATTTGGTGTATTTCTGTTACAGCAGCACTGTAATTATAACATTACCTTTACCATCTTATACCAGTTTGGGAATCACTGTATCTGGGGCCTCTTTGGATCCCATCTACCATATGTGCTCTACTTACAAAATATACATAGTTGTAAGAGTTATGTGACTTCAGTATCAATGAACAGACTCAATTCCAGAACTTCTTAACAGAGATCATATTTATAATATTGATTGGCTGCCAATTGTGATGAAAAAATAATAACTTAAAAAGTTGAGGGTCAAATGGAAAAAATTACACTTTTAGCTTTTTTAAAGATCAGGTCAGTTATTTTTCATAGTACAAGAAGTTTTGATTTTCAGAGAGTCATGATAGAAATTGGAGTTCGAATTTTGTCTATTGTCTGTATTTCTATTGTTTTTAACTTAGGAGGAAAAATGTAAGCTTGTATGTAAGATCAAGATCCTCTATCTTTCCACAGCATCTTATACTGCCTATTAACATCTGATTATGTGAAGATTGTATTTAAATGACACTTATAAAGACAGTGAAAAAGTATTTATCTGAATCTTCCGTTTAGTTCTCTGTAGCTACAAATGCTGACTTCCACTGGAGGTTAAATTATATTTATTTAATGTGTAAGTTTCTTACGGCTTCTATAACTAATTATCACAAACTCTGTGGCATAAAAAAATAGATATGCATTGTCTCATGGTTCTGGAGGCGAGAAGTCCAAAAATTGAGGTGTAAGCAGGGTCGTGCTCCCACCAAATGCCCGAGGGGGAACCCCTTCCTTGCCTTTTCCAGGTTGTATGAACTCCATGTATTTTTTGGCTTGTTGACACATTACTCCAGTCTTTGCCTCTGTGATCACATTGTTTCCTCCACTTTTTTGTTTCTCTCTGTTTTTTGGTTTAATCTCCCTCTTTCTCATAAAAATAAGTGAGATTACTTTCAGGGGCAACCTGGATAATCCAGGATAAACTCCCCCTCTCAAGATCCTTCAGTTTATCACATCTAGAAACAGCCTTATTAACAGATAATATTCACAGACTTCAGAGATTAAGGCGTAGATATATCTTTTTGGGGTACCACCATCCACCCTCATCCATTCTGCCCTCTGACCCACCAAATTTATTCCTGTCCCACATAGAAAAGGCATTCACCTCATCCCAAAATCCTCTAAATAATCAATTACAGCAACAAACCTAAGTAAAAAATAAATCTAATCTAAATATCATCAACTTAATGGTTGCAAATCTCTTTTAAATCAGGTATCCCCCATCAGTGTGTCAGTTTGTTGCATTATGACAGATTGTATGTTGCTACGATGCTGGAAGCTATGCCACTGGTATTTCAAGTATCAATACAATCAACCGTGGTGGACAGGTTTCATTGGAGTTTTCACACTAGGATAGACATGGAAGAAAGACCTGGTTATCTATGCCCCAAAATTAGCCAATAAAAACTCTATAGATCACTGATATTGTCCAAGATTTCAACTCACTTACTTTGAAATTATCATAGGAGGGACTGATCACTGGAAAAGAACATCATGTTTGGGATTGACACAGAAGACATAACAATTGCTTCAAACATATCAACCACCATGAAGATGGCACCAAGCAGGCTTTCCTTTTGTTATACATGTGGTTGTCTTTTGGTTTTCTAACTCCAGATCTTTGCACATTTCATTGTTAAAAAAAAAAAGAGAGGAAAAACACACTTGGCATTTTTCAAGTGAAAGAACTGAAGAAAAAATTCCAACCTCGAGTTGCAATATTGAAGGATTATTTATGGAAAATAATGTACGTTGCAGGAATCATCAGAAGAAGACGGAAGGAATACCGAGTCACTGTAACAAAAAGAATTGATCAATATTCAAACATTACAGAAGGAAGCATATGGTCAAGAACCAATGGTACTGAAGGAAGAAGTCCAAGCTTCGTTGAAGGCATTAGTGAAAAACAAGCCTTCAGGAATTGAAGGAATATCACTGGAGATGGTGCAACAAAGGGATGCCAAGAAATTTGGAAGACAGCTAGCTGGCCAACTGACTGGAAGAGATCCATATTTGTGCCCATTTCACAGAAAGGTGATCCAACAGAATGCACAATTATCAAACGGTATCATTCATATTACACACAAGTAAAATTTTGCTGAACATCCATCAAAAGCAGTTCCAGCACTACATCAACAGAAATTCAAGCCAGGTTCAGAAAAGGACATAGAATGAGGGACATCCTTTCCGATGTCAGATGGTTCTTGGCTGAAAGCAGAGAACCCCAGAAAGATGTTTGCCTGTGTTTTATTGACAATGCAAAGTCATTCAACTATGTGGACCATAATAAATTATAGGCAACACTGCAAAGAAGAAGAATTACAGAACACTTAATTGTGCTCATGAGGAACCTGTACTTTTTTTTTTTTTTTTTTTTGTGTGTGGAGTCCATTCCTACTCATAGCGACCCTATAGGACAGAGTAGAACTGCCCCATAGGGTTTTTTTTTTTTAACTTTTATTAACCTTCAAGTGAACGTTTACAAATCCAATCAGTCTGTCACATATAAGTTTACATACATCTCACTCCCTACTCCCACTTGCTCTCCCCCTCTTGAGTCAACCCTTTCAGTCTCTCCTTTCGTGACAATTTTGTCGGCTTCCCTCTCTCTCTATCCTCCCATCCCCCCTCCAGACAAGAGTTGCCAGCACAATCTCAAGTGTCCACCTGATATAATTAGCTCACTCTTCATCAGCGTCTCTCTTCCACCCGCTGACCAGTCCCTTTCATGTCTGATGAGTTGTCTTCGGGGATGGTTCCTGTCCTGTGCCAACAGAAGGTCTGGGGAGCATGACCGCCGGGATTCCTCTAGTCTCAGTCAGACCATTAAGTTTGGTCTTTTTATGAGAATTTGGGGTCTGTATCCCACTGATCTCCTGCTCCCTCATGGGTCCTCTGCTGTGCTCCCTGTCAGGGCAGTCATCGATTGTGGCCGGGCACCAACTAGTTCTTCTGGTCTCAGGATGATGTAGGTCTCTGGTTCATGTGGTCCCTTTTGTCTCTTGGGCTCTTAGTTGTCATGTGGCCTTGGTGTTCTTCATTTTCCTTTGCTCCAGGTGGGTTGAGACCAATTGATGCATCTTAGATGGCCGCTTGTTAGCATTTAAGACCCCAGACGCCACATTTCAAAGTGGGATGCAGAATGATTTCATAATAGAATTATTTTGCCAATTGACTTAGAAGTCCCCACAAACCATGTTCCCCAGACCCCCGCCCTTGCTCCACTGACCTTTGAAGCATTCATTTTATCCCGGAAACTTCTTTGCTTTTGGTCCAGTCCAATTGAGCTGACCTTCCATGTACTGAGTGTTGTCTTTCCCTTCACCTAAAGCATTTCTGATCTACTGATTAATCAATAAAAAACCCTCTCCCACCCTCCTTCCCTCCCCTCCTCGTAACCACAAAAGTATGTGTTCTTCTCAGGTTTACTATTACTCAAGATCTTATAATAGTGGTCTTATACAATATTTGTCCTTTTGTCTCTGACTCATTTCTCTCAGCATAATGCCTTCCAGGTTCCTCCATGTTATGAAATGTTTCACAGATTCGTCACTGTTCTTTATGGATGCGTAGTATTCCATTGTGTGAATATACCACAATTTATTTACCCATTCATCCGTTGATGGACACCTTGGTTGCTTCCAACTTTTTGCTATTGTAAACAGAGCTGCAATAAACATGGGTGTGCATATATCTGTTTGTATGAAGGCTCTTGTATCTCTAGGGTATATTCTGAGGAGTGGGATTTCTGGGTTGTATGGTAGTTCTATTTCTAACTGTTTAAGATAACGCCAGATAGAGTTCCAAAGTGGTTGTACCATTTTACATTCCCACCAGCAGTGTATAAGAGTTCCAATCTCTCCACAGCCTCTCCAACATTTATTATTTTGTGTTTTTTGGATTAATGCCAGCCTTGCTGGTGTGAGATGGAATCTCATCGTAGTTTTAATTTGCATTTCTCTAATGGCTAATGATCGAGAGCATTTTCTCACGTATCTGTTGGCTGCCTGAATATCTTCTTTAGTGAAATGTGTGTTCATATCCTTTGCCCACTTTTTGATTGGGTTGTTTGTCTTTTTGTGGTTGAGTTTTGACAGAATCATGTAGATTTTAGAGATCAGGCCCTGGTCTGAGATGTCATAGCTGAAAATTCTTTCCCAGTCTGTAGGTGGTCTTTTTACTCTTTTGGTGAAGTCTTTAGATGAGCATAGCTGTTTGATTTTTAGGAGCTCCCAGTTATCGGGTTTCTCTTCATCATTTTTGGTAATGTTTTGTATTCTGTTTATGCCTTGTATTAGGGCTCCTAGGGTTGTCCCAATTTTTTCTTCCATGATCTTTATCGTTTTAGTCTTTATGTTTAGGTCTTTGATCCGCTTGGAGTTAGTTTTTGTGCATGGTGTGAGGTATGGGTCCTGTTTCATTTTTTTGCAAATGAATATCCAGTTATGCCAGCACCATTTGTTAAAAAGGCTTTCTTTTCCCCAATTAATTGACACTGGTTCTTTGTCAAATATCAGCTGCTCATACGTGGATGGATCTATGTCTGGGTTCTCAATTCTGTTCCATTGGTCTATGTGCCTGTTGTTGTACCAGTACCAGGCTGTTTTGACTACTGTGGCTGTATAATAGGTTCTGAAATCAGGTAAAGTGAGGCCTCCCACTTTCTTCTTCTTTTTCAGTAGTGCTTTGCTTATCCGGGGCTTCTTTCCCTTCCATATGAAATTGGTGATTTGTTTCTCTATCCCCTTAAAATATGACATTGGAATTTGGATCGGAAGTGCGTTAAATGTATAGATGGCTTTTGGTAGAATAGACATTTTTACTATGTTAAGTCTTCCTATCCATGAGTAAGGTATGTTTTTCCACTTAAGTATGTCCTTTTGAATTTCTTGTAGTAGAGCTTTGTAGTTTTCTTTGTATAGGTCTTTTACATCCTTGGTAAGATTTATTCCTAAGTATCTTATCTTCTTGGGGGCTACTGTGAATGGTATTGATTTGGTTATTTCCTCTTCGGTGTTCTTTTTGTTGATGTAGAGGAATCCAAGTGATTTTTGTATGTTTATTTTATAACCTGAGACTCTGCCAAACTCTTCTATTAGTTTCAGTAGTTTCCTGGAGGATTCTTAGGGTTTTCTGTGTATATAATCATGTCATCTGCAAATAGTGATAACTTTACTTCTTCCTTGCCAATCCAGATACCTTTTATTTCTTTGTCTAGCCTAATTGCCCTGGCTAGGACTTCCAGCACGATGTTGAATAAGAGTGGTGATAAAGGGCATCCTTGTCCGGTTCCCGTTCTTAAGGGAAATGCTTTCAGGATCTCTCCATTTAGAGTGATATTGGCTGTTGGCTTTGCATAGATGCCCTTTATTATGTTGAGGAATTTTCCTTTAATTCCTATTTTGGTAAGAGTTTTTATCATAAATGGGTGTTGGACTTTGTCAAATGCCTTTTCTGTATCAATTGATAAGATCATGTGGTTTTTGTCTTTATGTGATGGATTATATTAATGGTTTTTCTGATATTAAACCAGCCTTGCATACCAGGTATAAATCCCACTTGATCAGGGTGAATTATTTTTTTGATGTGTTGTTGGATTCTATTGGCTAGAATTTTCTTGAGGATTTTTACATCTATGTTCATGAGGGATATAGGTCTATAATTTTCTTTTTTTGTAATGTCTTTACCTGGTTTTTGTATCAGGGAGATGGTGGCTTCATAGAATGAGTTGGGTATTATTCCGTCATTTTCTATGCTTTGGAATACCTTCAGAAGTAGTGGTGTTAACTCTTCTCTGAAAGTTTGGTAGAACTCTGCAGTGAAGCCGTCCGGGCCAGGGCTTTTTTTTGTTGGAAGTTTTTTATTACCGTTTCAATCTCTTTTTTTTGTTATGGGTCTATTTAGTTGTTCTACTTCTGAATGTGTTAGTTTAGGTAGGTAGTGTTTTTCCAGGAATTCATCCATTTCTTCTAGGTTTGCAAATTTGGTAGAGTACAATTTTTCATAATAATCTGAAATGATTCTTTTAATTTCATTTGGTTCTGTTGTGATGTGGTCCTTCTCATTTCTTATTCGGGTTATTTGTTTCCTTTCCTGTATTTCTTTAGTCAGTCTAGCCAATGGTTTATCAATTTTGTTAATTTTTTCAAAGAACCAGCTTTTGGCTTTGTTAATTCTTTCAATTGTTTTTCTGTTCTCTAATTCATTTAGTTCAGCTCTAATTTTTATTATTTGTTTTCTTCTGGTGCCTGATGGATTCTTTTGTTGCTCAGTTTCTATTTGTTCAAGTTGTAGGGACAGTTCTCTGATTTTGGCTCTTTCTTCCTTTTGTATGTGTGCATTTATCGATATAAATTGGCCTCTGAGCACTGCTTTTGCTGTGTCCCAGAGGTTTTGATAGGAAGTATTTTCATTCTCGTTGCATTCTATGAATTTCCTTATTCCCTCCTTGATGTCTTCTATAACCCAGTCTTTTTTCAGGAGGGTATTCTTCATTTTCCAAGTATTTGATTTCTTTTCCCTAGTTTTTCTTTTATTGATCTCTAGTTTTATTGCCTTGTGGTCTTAGAAGATGCTTTGTAATATTTCGATGTTTTGGACTCTGCAAAGGTTTGTTTTATGACCTAATATGTGGTCTATTCTAGAGAATGTTCCATGTGCGCTAGAAAAAAAAAGTATATTTTGCAGCAGTTGGGTGGAGAGTTCTGTATAAGTCAATGAGGTCAAGTTGGTTGATTGTTGTAAGTAGATCTTCCGTGTCTCTATTGAGCTTCTTACCGGATGTCCTGTCCTTCTCCGAAAGTGGTGTGTTGAAGTCTCCTACTATAATTGTGGAGGTATCTATCTCACTTTTCAATTTTGTTAAAATTTGATTTATGTATCTTGCAGCCCTGTCATTGGGTGCATAAATATTTAATATGGTTATGTCTTCCTGATCAATTGTCCCTTTTATCATTATGTAGTGTCCTTCTTTATCCTTTGTGGTGGATTTAAGTCTAAAGTCTATTTTGTCAGAAATTAATATTGCCACTCCTCTTCTTTTTTGGTTATTGTTTGCTTGATATATTTTTTTCCATCCTTTGAGTTTTAGTTTGTTTGTGTCTCTAAGTCTAAGGTGTGTCTCTTGTAGGCAGCATATAGATGGATCGTGTTTCTTTATCCAGTCTGTGACTCTCTGTCTCTTTATTGGTGCATTTAGTCCATTTACATTCAGCGTAATTATAGATAAACAAGTTTTTAGTGCTGTCATTTTGATGCCTTTTTATGTGTGTTGTTGACAATTTCATTTTTCCACCTACTTTTTTGTGCTGAGGCGTTTTTCTTAGTAAATTGTGAGATCCTCTTTTTCATAGTGTTTGACTTTATGTTAGTTGAGTCGTTACGTTTTTCTTGGCTTTTGTCTTGAGTTATAGAGTTGTTATACCTTTTTGTGGTTACCTTATTATTTACCCCTATTTTTCTAAGTAAAAACCTAACTTGTATTGTTCTATATCGCCTTGTATCACTCTCCATATGGCAGTTCAATGCCTCCTGTATTTAGTCCCTCTTTTTGATTATTGTGATCTTTTACCTATTGACTTCCATGATTCCCTGTTATGTGTATTTTTTTTTAATTAATCTTAATTTGTTTGTTTTTGTGATTTCCCTATTTGAGTTGATATCAGGACGTTCTGTTTTGTGACCTTGTGTTGTGCTGATATCTGATATTATTGGTTCTCTGACCAAACAATATCCTTTAGTATTTCTTGTAGCTTTGGTTTGGTTTTTGCAAATTCTCTAAACTTGTGTTTATCTGTAAATATCTTAATTTCGCCTTCATATTTCAGAGAGAGTTTTGCTGGATATATGATCCTTGGCTGGCAGTTTTTCTCCTTCAGTGTTCTGTATATGTCGTCCCATTCCCTTCTTGCCTGCATGGTTTCTGCTGAGTAGTCTGAACTTATTTTTATTGATTCTCCCTTGATGGAGACCTTTCTTTTCTCCCTGGCTGCTTTTAAAATTTTCTGTTTATCTTTGGTTTTGGCGAGTTTGATGATAATATGTCTTGGTGTTTTTCTTTTTGGATCAATCTTAAATGGGGTTCGATGAGCATCTTGGATAGATATCCTTTCGTCTTTCATGATGTCAGGGAAGTTTTGTGTCAGGATTTCTTCAACTATTTTCTCTGTGTTTTCTGTCCCCCCTCCCTGTTCTGGGACTCCAGTCACCCGCAGGTTATCCTTCTTGATGGAGTCCCACATGATTCTTAGGGTTTCTTCATTTTTTTAAATTCTTTTATCTGATTTTTTTTCAGCTAGATTTCAAAAAAATGTTGGTGTTGTTGTTGATTCCCTGGTCCTTCAGAAGTCCCAGTCTACGTTCTAATTGCTCAAGTCTGCTCCTCTGAGTTCCTATTGCATTGTCTAATTCTGTAATTTTATTGTTAATCTTTTGGATTTCTACATGTTGTCTCTCTATGGATTCTTGCAACTTATTAATTTTTCCAGTATGTTCTTGAATAATCTTTTTGAGTTCTTCAACAGTTTTATCAGTGTGTTCCTTGGCTTTTTCTGCAGTTTGCCTTATTTCATTTGTGATGTCTTGAAGCATTCTGTAAATTAGTTTTTTATATTCTGTATCTGATAATCCCAGGAGTGTATCTTCATTTGGGGAAGATTTTGATTCTTTTGTTTGTAGGCTTGGAGAAGCTGTCATGGTCTGCTTCTTTAAGTGGTTTGATATGGATTGTTGTCTCTGAGCCATCACTGGGAAACTAGTTTTTCCAGAAAATCCGCTAAAAAAAATGCAGTCAGATCCCTATCAGAGTTCTCCCTCTGGCTCAGGCTATTTGGATGTTAATGAAGCCGCCTGGGGAGGGTGGGGGAGGGAACAGAGAGATAGGAGAGTAGCACCTCAGAATATAGCCAGAGTTGCTTGTCTTGCTTGGAATGACTATTATATCTGAGATTCCCACGGGGTGCGTCGCCTATGTGTGCTGGCTGTGTGGAGATTGCCCCCGGGGGGTCTGGCCCGCTGGAGTCAAGGTCAGATCCTCCGCTTCCAGCCCCATGCCCAGCGTCAAGGCTCCCCTACTGGGTCAGTGCACTCTCGACTTCAAAATCAGTCGCTGCCTCCCGGGGACTTCTCGTCCCTCCAGCCGTGTTGCCATGCCACCCTCGCGAACCAGTTGGGCCGCCTCCCAGGGTTAGTTCAGGTGTGTGGAGCAGCTCCCCGTGCTTGTGCTGTGACCGAGTGTCCCGGCTGGGATGCTGTTCTCCCCTCTCCAATACCAGTCGCTGCCTCCCGGGGACTTCTCCTACCGGCTGAGTCCCACGCCGCCCGTGCGACCTGGCTGGGCCCCTTCCCGGGGTTAGTTCAGGGGGGTGGAGCAGCTCTCCGTGTTTATGCCATACCTGCGTCCAGTCCAAATCCTGGCGAGACGGTTCCCCGGCTGGGATGCTGCTCTCCCCGTTCCAAGACCAGTCACTGCCTCCCGGGGACTTCTCCTACCAGCTGGGTCCCACGCCACCCGCGGAACCGGCTGGTCCCCCTCCCGGGGTTAGCTCAGGGGGGTGGAGCAGCTCTCTGTGCTTTTGCCGTACCTGACTGGTACGCTGGCTCCAGGCTCTGAAAACAATCGCTGCTTCCCCGTATTAGTTCGTTCTCCGTCTCTAAATCTGTGTTTGTTGTTCAGGATTCGTAGATTGTTATGTATGTGATCGATTCTCTTGTTTTTCTGTGTCCTTGTTGTAAGAGGGATCCGAGGTAGCGTCTGCCTAGTCCGCCATCTTGGCTCCGCCTACGGAACCTGTACTTTGATCAAAAGGCAGTCATCCCAACAAGGGAATACTGTGAGGTTTAAAATTAGGAAAAGTGTGTGTCAAGGTTGGGTATTTTACCACACTTATTCAATCTGTATGCTCAGCAAATAATCTGAAAAAATGTACTATTTTTTTTTTTTTTTTATGAAGAAGAACATAGCAACATGAATGGAGAAAATCTCATTAGCAGCCTGGGATGTGCAGATGACACAACTATGCTTGCTGAAAGCCAAGAGGACTTGGAGCACAAAATGATGATGATCAAAGACTACAGCCTTCAGTATGGATTACAACTCAACATAAAGAAAACAAGAATCCTCACAACTAGACCAATCAGCAACATCATGATAAATGGAGAGAAGATTGAAATTGCCAATGATCTCACTTTACCTGGGTCCACAATCAACGCCCATGGAAGCAATAGACAAGAAATCAAATGATGTATTGCATTGGGCAAATCTGTTGCAAAAGACCTCTTTACAGCGTTAGCAAGCAAAGATTTTCCTTTGAGGCCTGTGGTGCTCCTGAAGCAAGCCATGGTATTTTCAATCACCTCCTATGTATGAGAAAGCTAAACATTGAATAAGGAAGACTGAAGAATCTGCACCTTTGAATTATGATGTTGATAATGAATTTTGAATATACCATGGACTGACAGAAGAACGAGCAAGTCTGTCTTGGAAGAAGTGCAGCAAGAATGCTCTTTAGAAACAAGGGTGGTGAGACTTTTTCACACATACCTTGGATATGTTATCAGGAGGGACCAGTCTTTGGAGAAGAACATCATGTTTGGTAAAGTAGAGGGTCAGCTAAAAAGAGGAAGATCCTCAAGGAGATAGATTGATACAATGACTGCAAAAATGGGCTCAAACATAGCAATGACTGTGAGGATGGCACAGGAGTGGGCAGTGTTTTGTTGTGTTGTACTTAGGGTCTCTATGAGTCAGAACTGATTCAATGGCACCTATCAACAACAACATATGTATGGTTGCCATGAGTAGCAGCCAATTCAACAGCAATGTAGGTATGCTAAGTTGCAATAAATCAGGTACGGGTGAGATTCTGGGTTTGATCCATTGGAGGCAAAACTCCTCTCCATTTGTTGACCTGTGAAACTAGGAAACAAATTACTGCTTCCAAAATACAATATTGGGATAAGCATAACATGTCAGCTGTCAATATTCCAGTTCTAAAATTGAGAACTTGGATTAATAAAGGGATCACTGAGCCCAAGCAAGTTTAAAATATAGCAGGGAAAACTCTATTAGTTTCCAAGGCTTGAGTTTCCCCCTCTGGGTTTACAACTCCTCTGATCTCTGCATTGGTGTAAATCTTTTCGAGTCCTAAAGCTCTCAATCTCTGGTCTCTGAGACGAAGGCTCTGCTCTTGGAGTCATTCTTTCTCTTTCTTAAAGGATAGAACGTATTTACAGAAGAGTAGTTCCATAGGCCTACTTACGGATTTTCAACTCATAGTAACCCCATGTGACAGAGTAAAACTGCCCCATAGGGTTTTGCAGGCTGTAATCTTTACAAGCGCAGATTGCTAGGTCTTTCTCCCTTGGAGCTGCTGTGTGCATTTGAACCACCAACATTTCACTTAGCAGCTGAGCATTTAACCAGTGTGCCACCAGGGCTCCTTTTTGGCTCCAGAATCCTGGAAGTAAGATATCCTTCCTTCATTTTGTCCTGTCCTTTTCTCTTTCAGTCCAAGTCGACAGTGTTTCTGTTGATATAACAATCTTTTCTGGGTCTCCTGTAAAATTGAAGGAATTCACACCATTAGGCAAGAGGGTCCTTTAAAATCTCTCCTCCAAAATGAGGTGGTTGATTGAATGCATGAATCACACACCTAATCTCTTCTCAATGAGATTATCCAGCCATACCCTTGGCTTTCTATCCAGAGCATGTTTTCCTAACAATGACTCCCCTAATTTTAATATCTTTTTGCAGTCTGGATAGGCTAAGAATTCCCCAAATCCTCAAATGCTTGTTGCCTTTTTGCTTAGCATAAGTTTCCTCAATTTATCTCTTTCTTTTGAACATGCTGTAAGCAGCAAGAAACCAGGCTGCCCCTTCAGCACATTAGAAAACTCTTCAGTTACCTATCCAAGGTCATCACCTACAAATTATGTTTTCCACATGACTCTAGAATGTAATTCAGACACATTTGCTTTTTTATACCGCAATGTAACAATGATCTCTTTTCCTCTAGTTTCCAATAGTATTTTCCTAATTTTCTTCTGAGCCCTCACCAAAAGCACATTTAACATTCTTATTTCTATCAACATTCCGTTCATTAAAAAAAAAAAAAATTTTTTTTTTTTTCCGTTCATTACGACACATACATTCTCTAACTTTCTTTACCATGCTCCTCACTTCCTTTGAGAGCCCCATATGTCTACCAATGTTCTGTCCAATGCTTTTCCTATAAGGCACCTCAGAATTTTTCTGACCTCTACCATTACTCAATTCCAAAGCCACTTCAACATTTTTAGGAAGGGCAGGCTAAAAACTCTCAGACAGGAACTGATGCTGCAATCCACAGGCTGAATTTCTTCCTCACAGGAAAACCTCAGTTCTGCTGTTAGTCTTTCAACTGATTAGATCAGTCACATCCAGATTATCAAGAATAATCTGCTTTAAAGACGATTGTAGATTTTACTCTCATCTACAAAATAGCTTCATAGCAACACCTAGATTAAAAGTTGATTGAATAACTGGGTATTATAACCTTGCCATAGAAGCCCTGGTGAGGAAGTGATTAAGAGCTATAGCTACCAATCAGATGGTCAGCAGTTCAAATGCACTAGCCGCTCATTGGAAACCCTGTGGGGCAGTTCTACTCTGCCCTGTAGGGGCACTATGACTTGGAACTGACTCTATAGCAATGGGTTTGGGTTTTGTTTTTTTTTTTAATAGCCTTGCCAAGTTGACACATAAAACTGATTTTCTCAGTTTACAGGTAGTCCCAGACTTATGATGGGATTCCATTCCATCAACTCTGTCATAAATCGGTTCTGAGATAAGTGGAATACCTTATTTTTGTTTTAGTTTTCATTATTATTGCCTTTTATTGTATCTTTATAAATCATAATATTGAACATCTGTGAATGCATATCTGAGAATGATAGCATAAGAAAATTATGCATGGCAACATTGCATGTAGTACATATTACTAACAAAAAGATGTACCAAAAAAAAAAAAAAACACACATGGTAATAAGTGGTTTGTTGTAAACCAAATACATCACAAATCAGGGACTACCTGTATATACCAAACGAACTCACTGCCTTCCAATAGATTCTGATTTATAGGAACCCTATAGGACAGAGTAGAACTACCCCCATAGGGTTTTCAAGGCTGTAAGTCTTTACAGAAGCAGATTGCCTCATCTTTCTCCTGCAGAGCTGCTGTTGGTTTTGAACCACTAACCTTTTGGTTAGCAGCAGAGCACTTTAACCATTGCATCACCAAGGCTACATCTGTATATAAGCAGTGTTAAAATAATTTCAATATTAATGTAGTGCTATTAATTCCAGTTTTATATTACACATTTTTATTTTTGTTTTATCTAAAATGCCGATAGGATATTTTGAAAAGTAGAGGGTCTTTTACTCATCCATTCATTTCTCTATTCCTTTGTTGAACAAACTTCTGTGTGTGTACAGTGTATCATGAACTGGGGTAAATACACTCGTGCACTCTGATCACCTAACTGGTGGAATAATGAAGAAATCAGGCTAGATGTTGTAGAAAGGTAAAGCTAATAGTAAGATACGTGAGAAGTTTTTCAGGAGTACCCTTGACATTCTCACTCAGTTTTTCATACAATTGGTATTTTAAAACACCATTTAATTACATTTGCCTTAAAATCGAAACTTTCTTTTCTTTTATGGTTGATTTTGCCTTAAAGTCTATTTTATTTGAGATTAGTATTGCTACTTCTGCCCTTTTTTTGTTACTGTTTGCTTGATATATTTTCTTCCATCATTTGATTTTTAATGTATTTATGTCTTTCTGTCTAAGGCATATCTCTTGTAGACATTATATTGATAGGTCATGCTTTTTTGTCAATTCTGACACTATCTCTTTACAGGTGCATTTAAGCCATTTAAGTTCACCATGATTATTGATATATATAAGTTTATTGCTGTCGTATTGTTATTATTATTATTTTTTTTTTGGTGGGGCTGATGTTTTCTTTGTTCCTCTTACTCTCCTGTGCTGAGTTCTTTTTTTTGGTGGATTTTCTTTTCATTTGTTATTATAGATTTTATGTTTACTGAGACTTTGTTTTTCCTATGTTTTTTCTGATGAGTAAGTTAGTTAACTTTCTTTGTGATTACCTTGAAATTTACCCTCATGTTCCTAAGTTTGACCCAGACTTGTTTTAATTTATATCATTGTCCCTTCCTCTCTGTTTGAAAGTTCTATACCTACACAACTTATTCCCCCATTACTATTTTCATTTTGTCGTAGTCATCATTTACAGATTGACATCTGTTTCCCTGTTTTAAGTCTTTTAACTTTGTTTTATTATTGAGAGTTCTTTAATTAGATTGGTATCTGGCTGATACTGTCCTGTATCCTAGACTCCCGTTGTTGTCTGATGTTTTGGTTCTCTAATAGGATTTCCTTTAATAATTCTTGTAAGTTTGGTTTCTTTTTTTATAAATTCCCTTAATATCTGTTTATCTGAAAATGTCCTAATTTTGACATATCTGAGAGTGAGTTTTGCAGGATATATTATTCTTGGTTGGCAGTTTTTTTTTTTTTCTTTTGAAGTTTTATATATGTCATTCCATTGCCTTATTGTCTACATAGTCTCTGCCGAGGAATCAGAGTTTAGTCTTATTGTTTCCCCTTTGTAAGTGACTTTTTGTTTTTCTCAAGGTGCTGTCAGGATTTTTTCTTTGTCTTTGGCAATTTTGATTATGATATGTCTTGGAGACTATCCTTGAGGTCTATCTTATATGGGGTTCATTGAGCTTCTTGCATGGTCAGCTTTTGTCTTTCATATTTGGGAGGTTTTCTGCCAGCAAATCTTTAACAATCATCTCTGTGTTTTCCATTTTTTCACCCTGTTCTGGAACTCTGATCACATGTAAATTTTTGCTCTTGATTGTATTACACATAATTCTTAGGTTTTCTTCATTCTTTTCTCTGATTTTCCTCAAACAAAACGGAGCCCATGGATTTGTCATCAATCTCGCTGATTCTGTCTTCCATTGTTTCAAATTTGCTCCTAAAAATTTCTATTGAGTTGTCTATTTCTGAAATTTTGTCATTTATCTTTTGGATTTCTAGTTGCTGTTTTTGTATGATTTCTATTTTTTTACTTATTTTGACATTTTGTTGTATTATTTTTCTGAATTCTTCTCTTGCTTTGTGTTTTCCTTGATTTAAGCTGTTTTTGTTGTTTTGTGTGTGTTTTCCATAATTTTGTCTGTTTTTTCCTTGTTTCATCTGTATTTTCCCAGATCTCTTTCCTAATGTCTTTGAGAGCCTTAAATATTATTCTTTTGAATTCCATATCAAGTAGTTCCACAACCTTTTCTTCTACTGGAAGGTAATCTTATTCTTTATTTTGGTCACTTGCTGAAGCCATCTTCTCCTGATTTTTTTTTTTTTATATTTTGATATTGTATGCTGTCTCTGAGAAATTAAGGTATTATTTTCTTTATTGATTGATTGTATGTTCTTTTGTTTCATCCTACTGTTTTGTTTTGTTTTGATATGTCAGAATAGGCAGCTCAGGCATACTTCGTTGCTTACTCATCTGTGGGCATGATAGTTGTCTCCATATTGTCTAACTGGGCAGAGCATCAGCAGGCAGGGTGAACCCACTTCACTGTACACTGGTTTGGTGAAGTAGCTGAGGGGTGAACTGGGAGGATGGGTCTAAACATCCTGATGTTGTTCCAGCAGTGTGGAAGCATTCACGGCCTCTCACCAGATAGGTGGGGATGCTTAACAGGGTGTGGTATGGCTTTGCTTTCCTCTATTCACCAGCTGGTTGAGTGGTGGTAGGGAAGGACATTGTGGGCCTGGTGTAACAGCAGGCCTGAGCCAGGGATGCTCTAGCTGTGGCGGCACAGCAAGGGCCAGTGGAAGGAGGTATGAAGCATTGGACTAGGTGGTGGAGTCAAAAATAAAGATAGAAAAAAGAAAGGTAGCTGGTGGGTGAGGGCAGGGCAGACCTGGGGATCTGTGGGAAAGAGGGAAGTGGTATATGGGGCTAAATGGGAGGTAGAATGCACCAGGCCAGTGACTCTGTAGCTGCGGCAGTGTGATGTGGCCCAAGAAGAAGGGAACTCATTGCCGCTGAGCTGATTCCAACCCATAGTGGCAATTATTATTATTTTTATTAGGCCTATCCAAATAGATTATAACCTTCAGATTGTAGGGGAAATCTCACAGATTTAATGCATATTACCATCTATAACTTCATTTTCAAATATGGCAACCACTAGCCTCATGTATCTGTTTACATTGAAATTAATTGAAATCAAAGACTCAGTTCTTCAGTTGCACTAGCACATTTCAAATGCTTAATAACACCTTGTAGCTAGTGACTACCATATTTTCATCACAACAGAAAATTCAACTGAAAGGCAGAGGCATACCAGGGATACATATTCTCTTTTTCAAAACAAAGTTTGGGTCACTGCATTCAAAACATATTGACTTTGCTACTATGGCAACTGCAAGGCATTTCTTTCAATTTTCCTTAGAAAATCTACTAAATAATTCTAAAGAATAGAAGTATATAAACACCACTACAATTACATTTTCTTTTAGAACACATACATATTGCACATCCACAGCTTTGTGCTTAAAGTTTATTAAAATGTGACTGGTAATTTACCCAGTGCTTTCTCCAAAGGGCTTGCTCTCAAAGAGATAATTTCAAACTAATTCCAACTTTCTGGCTTTATATATCTCATCTTACTCTCAGTAGTGTTGTAATCAATAGAAACATGTCTAGCTAACTTGAAATTTCCAGGCTTCTTTTCACTCTGTACTGTAACAATGAATTTTGCTTCTCTGTGTTAGAGTCACTAGAGTTGCTGGGGAAAATCAAATGTTTCTTGTGTTAAAAATAACTTTTACCTTGATAGAAAGAACCAAAATCCTAGGACTAAGATATATTCTTATAAAATTACATGGAGGATAATGTGTAAAGAGAATTTCCTTGTGTTCATATGTAGCCTGGTAAGTGCAACTATTTATAGAATTCCAAGAAGCACTCAGGGTCCCCACTGTCAAAGTTCCTCCCTGGAGCTAAGCTCATTACTCAGAGATGATCAAGACTCATAGAAAGTTGGAATACGTTCATGACACCTTATTCACAGCATTTAAATTAAAAAAAAAATTCCTAAAAACTCAAAATATTTTTGTGAGATTAAAACTCATTTGGTGACAAAACTTAAACTGAACTGGATGGGGGACAGGGGTAATTTTAGTCTTTATTTATTAGACTTTATTATTAGTCTAATTATGTATACAATTTGACGAAAAAATGCTAAGGTGTTTAGTTATGGGATGTTGCCCTAGGCCCTGCTGGAAATATTATGTTCCAAGTTTTTCAATGCAATATTTCTTTACTTGGGTATCAAAAATAAATAAATAAACTCTGACCTACTTACCTACCTACCTACACAAGTACATCAATAAAACGTTTTAGAAGGTAAAGAAAGTAATACTTATAAGTTTACTAAGTTTAGTTTATCATGATTGAGAAAACAAAGTATCAGAAAAATTAAATTTTATGAATTTGAGACAGTACTATGCAAGGAGTTATAAAACCCAATTTAGTCTTAGCCAACAGCAGTTTAAAGACTATAACAAATTCCTAAAAGCCTAGATTCCTCCTGAAGTCTGGTGTTATTTTTTACTTTGGTTAATGTCTTAGTTATCTAGTGCTGCTGTAACAGAAATACCACAAGTGGGAGGCTTTAACAAACAGAAATTTATTCTCTCACAATCTAGCAGGCTAGAAGTCCGAAATCAGGGCACCAGCTCCAGGGGAAGGCTTTCTTTCTCTGTCAGCTCTGGGGGAAGGTCCTTGTCTCAGCAAAGGATCTCAAGGTCCAAAGGACACTCTCTTCTCCTGGCTCTTTTTCATGGTTGTATGAGGTCCCTCTCTCTCTGCTCAAGTTTCTTTTTTATATCTCGAAAGCGATTGACTCAAGAAACAACCTAATCCTATAGATTGAGTACTGCCTCATTAACACCACTGTCCTAATCCTGCCTCATTAACATCATAGAGGTTAGGGTTTACAACACATAACATAATCACATCAGATCACAAAATGATGGACAATCATACAATACTGGGAATTATGGCCTAGGCAAGTTGATACACATTTTTTGGGGACACAATTCAATCCATGACAGCTAGTTTTTTTTTTTTTTTTTATTAACTTTTATTAAGCTTCAACTGAACGTTTACAAATCCAATCAGTCTGTCACATATAAGTTTACATACATCTCATTCCCTACTCCCACTTGCTCTCCCCCTCTTGAGTCAGCCCTTTCAGTCTCTCCTTTCGTGACAATTTTGCCGGCTTCCCTCTCTCTCTATCCTCCCATCCCCCCTCCAGACAAGAGTTGCCAACACAGTCTCAAGTGTCCACCTGATATAATTAGCTCACTCTTCATCAGCGTCTCTCTCCCACCCGCTGACCAGTCCCTTTCATGTCTGATGAGTTGTCTTCGGGGATGGTTCCTGTCCTGTGCCATCAGAAGATCTGGGGAGCATGACCGCCGGGATTCCTCTAGTCTCAGTCAGACCATTAAGTTTGGTCTTTTTATGAGAATTTGGGGTCTGTATCCCACTGATCTCCTGTTCCCTCAGGGGTCCTCTGCTGTGCTGCCTGTCAGGGCAGTCATCGATTGTGGCCGGGCACCAGCTAGTTCTTCTGGTCTCAGGATGATGTAGGTCTCTGGTTCATGTGGCCGTTTCTGTCTCTTGGGCTCTTAGTTGTCATGTGGCCTTGGTGTTCTTCATTTTCCTTTGCTCCAGGTGGGTTGAGACCAATTGATGCATCTTAGATGGCCGCTTGTTAGCATTTAAGACCCCAGACGCCACATTTCAAAGTGGGTTGCAGAATGATTTCATAATAGAATTATTTTGCCAATTGACTTAGAAGTCCCCACAAACCATGTTCCCCAGACCCCCGCCCTTGCTCCCCTGACCTTTGAAGCATTCATTTTATCCCAGAAACTTCTTTGCTTTTGGTCCAGTCCAATTGAGCTGACCTTCCATGTATTGAGTGTTGTCTTTCCCTTCACCTAAAGCAGTTCTTATCTACTGATTAATCAATAAAAAACCCTCTCCCACCCTCCCTCCCTCCCCCCCTCGTAACCACAAAAGTATGTGTTCTTCTCAGATTTACTATTACTCAAGATCTTATAATAGTGGTCTTATACAATATTTGTCCTTTTGCCTCTGACTCATTTCTCTCAGCATAATGCCTTCCAGGTTCCTCCATGTTATGAAATGTTTCACAGATTCGTCACTGTTCTTTATCGATGCGTAGTATTCCATTGTGTGAATATACCACAATTTATTTACCCATTCATCCGTTGATGGACACCTTGGTTGCTTCCAACTTTTTGCTATTGTAAACAGAGCTGCAATAAACATGGGTGTGCATATATCTGTTTGTGTGAAGCCTCTTGTGTCTCTAGGGTATATTCCGAGGAGTGGGATTTCTGGGTTGTATGGTAGTTCTATTTCTAACTCTTTAAGATAACGCCAGATAGATTTCCAAAGTGGTTGTACCATTTTACATTCCCACCAGCAGTGTATAAGAGTTCCAATCTCTCCGCAGCCTCTCTAACATTTATTATTCTGTGTTTTTTGGATTAATGCCAGCCTTGCTGGTGTGAGATGGAATCTCATCGTAGTTTTAATTTGCATTTCTCTAATGGCTAATGATCGAGAGCATTTTCTCATGTATCTGTTGGCTGCCTGAATATCTTCTTTAGTGAAATGTGTGTTCATATCCTTTGCCCACTTTTTGATTGGGTTGTTTGTCTTTTTGTGGTTGAGTTTTGACAGAATCATGTAGATTTTAGAGATCGGGCCCTGGTCTGAGATGTCATAGCTGAAAATTCTTTCCCAGTCTGTAGGTGGTCTTTTTACTCTTTTGGTGAAGTCTTTAGATGAGCATAGCTGTTTGATTTTTAGGAGCTCCCAGTTATCGGGTTTCTCTTCATCATTTTTGGTAATGTTTTGTATTCTGTTTATGCCTTGTATTAGGGCTCCTAGGGTTGTCCCAATTTTTTCTTCCATGATCTTTATCGTTTTAGTCTTTATGTTTAGGTCTTTGATCCACTTAGAGTTAGTTTTTGTGCATGGTGTAAGGTATGGGTCCTGTTTCATTTTTTTGTAAATGGATATCCAGTTATGCCAGCACCATTTGTTAAAAAGGCTATCTTTTCCCCAATTAATTGACACTGGTCCTTTGTCAAATATCAGCTGCTCATACGTGGATGGATCTATGTCTGGGTTCTCAATTCTGTTCCATTGGTCTATGTGCCTGTTGTTGTACCAGTACCAGGCTGTTTTGACTACTGTGGCTGTATAATAGGTTCTGAAATCAGGTAGAGTGAGGCCTCCCACTTTCTTCTTCTTTTTCAGTAATGCTTTGCTTATCCGGGGCTTCTTTCCCTTCCATATGAAATTGGTGATTTGTTTCTCTATCCCCTTAAAATATGACATTGGAATTTGGATCGGAAGTGCGTTAAATGTATAGATGGCTTTTGGTTGAATAGACATTTTTACTATGTTAAGTCTTCCTATCCATGAGCATGGTATGTTTTTCCACTTAAGTATGTCCTTTTGAATTTCTTGTAGTAGAGCTTTGTAGTTTTCTTTGTATAGGTCTTTTACATCTTCGGTAAGATTTATTCCTAAGTATCTTATCTTCTTGGGGGCTACTGTGAATGGTATTGATTTGGTTATTTCCTCTTCGGTGTTCTTTTTGTTGATGTAGAGGAATCCAAGTGATTTTTGTATGTTTATTTTATAACCTGAGACTCTGCCAAACACTTCTATTAGTTTCAGTAGTTTCCTGGAGGATTCTTAGGGTTTTCTGTGTATATAATCATGTCATCTGCAAATAGTGATAACTTTACTTCCTCCTTGCCAATCCGGATACCTTTTATTTCTTTGTCTAGCCTAATTGCCCTGGCTAGGACTTCCAGCACTATGTTGAATAAGAGTGGTGATAAAGGACATCCTTGTCTGGTTCCCGTTCTCAAGGGAAATGCTTTCAGGTTCTCTCCATTTAGAGTGATATTGGCTGTTGGCTTTGCATAGATGCCCTTTATTATGTTGAGGAATTTTCCTTCAATTCCTATTTTGGTAAGAGTTTTTATCATAAATGGGTGTTGGACTTTGTCAAATGCCTTTTCTGCATCAATTGATAAGATCATGTGGTTTTTGTCTTTTGTTTTATTTATGTGATGGATTACATTAATGGTTTTTCTGATATTAAACCAGCCTTGCATACCTGGTATAAATCCCACTTGTTCAGGGTGAATTATTTTCTTGATGTGTTGTTGGATTCTATTGGCTAGAATTTTGTTGAGGATTTTTGCATCAATGTTCATGAGGGATATAGATCTATAATTTTCTTTTTTTGTAATATCTTTACCTGGTTTTGGTATCAGGGAGATGGTGGCTTCATAGAATGAGCTGGGGTAGTATTCCGTCATTTTCTATGCTTTGGAATACCTTCAGAAGTAGTGGTGTTAACTCTTCTCTGAAAGTTTGGTAGAGCTCTGCAGTGAAGCCGTCCGGGCCAGGGCTTTTTTTTGTTGGGATTTTTTTGATTACCGTTTTAATCTCTTTTTTTGTTATGGGTCTATTTAGTTGCTCTACTTCTGAATGTGTTAGTTTAGGTAGGTAGTGTTTTTCCAAGAATTCATCCATTTCTTCTAGGTTTTCAAATTTGTTAGAGTACAATTTTTCATAATAATCTGAAATGATTCTTTTAATTTCATTTGGTTCTGCTGTGATGTGGTCCTTCTCGTTTCTTATTCAGGTTATTTGTTTCCTTTCCTGTATTTCTTTAGTCAGTCTAGCCAACGGTTTATCAATTTTGTTAATTTTTTCAAAAAACCAGCTTTTGGCTTTGTTAATTTTTTCAATTGTTTTTCTGTTCTCTAATTCATTTAGTTCAGCTCTAATTTTGATTTTTTGTTTTCTTCTGGTGCCTGATGGATTCTTTTGTTGCTCACTTTCTATTTGTTCAAGTTGTCGGGACAGTTCTCTGATTTTGGCTCTTTCTTCTTTTTGTATGTGTGCATTTATCGATATAAATTGGCCTCTGAGCACTGCTTTTGCTGTGTCCCAGAGGTTTTGATAGGAAGTATTTTCATTCTCGTTGTATTCTATGAATTTCCTTATTCCCTCCTTGATGTCTTCTATAACCCATTCTTTTTTCAGGAGGGTATTGTTCATTTTCGAAATATTTGATTTCTTTTCCCTAGTTTTTCTGTTATTGATCTCTAGTTTTATTGCCTTGTGGTCTGAGAAGATGCTTTGTAATATTTCGATGTTTTGGACTTTGCAAAGGTTTGTTTTATGACCTAATATGTGGTCTATTCTAGAGAATATTCCATGTGCGCTAGAAAAAAAAGTATATTTTGCAGCAGTTGGGTGGAGAGTTCTGTATTAGTCAATGAGGTTAAGTTGGTTGATTGTTGTAATTAGATCATCCGTGTCTCTATTGAGCTTCTTACTAGATGTCCTGTCCTTCTCCGAAAGTGGTGTGTTGAAGTCTCCTACTATAATTGTGGAGGTATCTATCTCACTTTTCAATTCTGTTAAAATTTGATTTATGTATCTTGCAGCCCTGTCATTGGGTGCATAAATATTTAATATGGTTATGTCTTCCTGATCAATTGTCCCTTTTATCATTATATAGTGTCCTTCTTTATCCTTTGTGGTGGATTTAAGTCTAAAGTCTATTTTGTCAGAAATTAATATTGCTACTCCTCTTCTTTTTTGCTTATTATTTGCTTGATATATTTTTTTCCATCCTTTGAGTTTTAGTTTGTTTGTGTCTCTAAGTCTAAGGTGTGTCTCTTGTAGGCAGCATATAGATGGATCGTGTTTCTTTATCCAGTCTGTGACTCTCTGTCTCTTTATTGGTGCATTTAGTCCATTTACATTCAGCGTAATTATAGATAAACAAGTTTTTAGTGCTGTCATTTTGATGCCTTTTTATGTGTGTTGTTGACAATTTCATTTTTCCACATACTTTTTTGTGCTGAGGCGTTTTTCTTAGTAAATTGTGAGATCCTCGTTTTCATAGTGTTTGACTTTATGTTAGTTGAGTCGTTACGTTTTTCTTGGCTTTTGTCTTGAGTTATAGAGTTGTTATACCTTTTTGTGGTTACCTTATTATTTACCCCTATTTTTCTAAGTAAAAACCTAACTTGTATTGTTCTATATCGCCTTGTATCACTCTCCATATGGCAGTTCAATGCCTCCTGTATTTAGTCCCTCTTTTTGATTATTGAGATCTTTTAGCTATTGACTTCCATGATTCCCTGTTATGCATATTTTTTTTTTTAATTAATCTTAATTTGTTTGTTTTTGTGATTTCCCTATTTGAGTTGATATCAGGACGTTCTGTTTTGTGACCTTGTGTTGTGCTGGTATCTGATATTATTGGTTCTCTGACCAAACAATATCCTTTAGTATTTCTTGTAGCTTTGGTTTGGTTTTTGCAAATTCTCTATACTTGTGTTTATCTGTAAATATCTTAATTTTGCCTTCATATTTCAGAGAGAGTTTTGCTGGATATATGATCCTTGGCTGGCAGTTTTTCTCCTTCAGTGTTCTGTATATGTTGTCCCATTCCCTTCTTGCCTGCATGGTTTCTGCTGAGTAGTCTGAACTTATTCTTATTGATTCTCCCTTGAAGGAAACCTTTCTTTTCTCCCTGGCTGCTTTTAAAATTTTCTGTTTATCTTTGGTTTTGGCGAGTTTGATGATAATATGTCTTGGTGTTTTTCTTTTTGGATCCATCTTAAATGGGGTTCGATGAGCATCTTGGATAGATATCCTTTTTTCTTTCTTGATGTCAGGGAAGTTTTCTGTCAGGAGTTCTTCATCTATTTTCTCTGTGTTTTCTGTCCCCCCTCCCTGTTCTGGGACTCCAATCACCCGCAGGTTATCCTTCTTGATAGAGTCCCACATGATTCTTAGGGTTTCTTCATTTTTTTTAATTCTTTTATCTGTTTTTTTTTTCAGCTATGTTGGTGTTGATTCCCTGGTCCTCCAGAGGTCCCAGTCTGCATTCTAATTGCTCGAGTCTGCTCTTCTGACTTCCTATTGCATTGTGTAATTCTGTAATTTTATTGTTAATCTTTTGGATTTCTACATGCTGTCTCTCTATGGATTCTTGCAACTTATTAATTTTTCCAGTATGTTCTTGAATAATCTTTTTGAGTTCTTCAGCAGTTTTATCAGTGTGTTCCTTGGCTTTTTCTGCAGTTTGCCTTATTTCATTTGTGATGTCTTGAAGCATTCTGTAAATTAGTTTTTTATATTCTGTATCTGATAATCCCAGGATTGTATCTTCATTTGGGAAAGATTTTGATTCTTTTATTTGGGGGGTTGGAGAAGCTGTCATGGTCTGCTTCTTTAAGTGGTTTGATATGGATTGTTGTCTCTGAGCCATCACTGGGGAACTAGTTTTTCCAGAAAATCCGCTAAAAAAAAAAAATGCAGTCAGATCCCTATCAGATTTCTCCCTCTGGCTCAGGCTATTCGTATGTTAATGAAGCCGCCTGGGGAGGGTGGGGGAGGGAACAGAGAGATAGGAGAGTAGCACCTCAGAATATAGCCAGAGTTGCTGCCTTGCTTGGAATGACTATTATATCTGAGATTCCCGCGGGGCGCGTCGCCTATGTGTGCTGGCTGTGTGGAGATTGCCCCCGGGGGGTCTGGCCTGCTGGAGTCACGGTCAGATCCTCCGCTTCCAGCCCCACGCCCAGCGTCAAGTCTCCCTTGCTGGGACGGTGCACTCTCGACTCCAAAATCAGTCGCTGCCTCCCGGGGACTTCTCGTCCCTCCAGCCGCATTGCCATGCCGCCCCCGCGAACCAGTTGGGCCCCCTCCCGGGGTTTGTTCAGGTGGGTGGAGCAGCTCCCCGTGCTTGTGACGTAACCGAGTGTCCCGGCTGGGATGCTGTTCTCCCTGCTGCAATACCAGTCGCTGCCTCCCGGGGACTTCTCCTACCGGCTGCGTCCCACGCCGCCCGCGCGAACCAGCTGGGCCCCCTCCCGGGGTTAGTTCAGGGGGGTGGAGCAGCTTTCCGTGTTTATGTCTTACCTGCGTCCAGTCCAAATCCTGGCGGGACGGTTCCCCGGCTGGGACGCTGCTCTCCCTGTTCCAAGACCAGTCACTGCCTCCCGGGGACTTCTCCTACCGGCTGCGTCCCACGCCGCCCTCGGAACTGGCTGGTCCCCCTCCCGGGGTTAGTTCAGGGGGGTGGAGCAGCTCTCTGTGCTTGTGCCGTACCTGACTGGTACGCTGGCTCCATGCTCTGAAAACAATCGCTGCTTCCCCGTATTAGTTCATTCTCCATCTCTAAATCTGTGTTTGTTGTTCAGGGTTCGTAGATTGTTATGTATGTGATTGATTTACTTGTTTTTCCGTGTCTTTGTTGTAAGAGGGATCCGAGGTAGCATCTGCCTAGTCCGCCATCTTCTGAATTCCATAGACAGCTAGTTTTTGTATCATAAAGTCATACATCCTCCATTAAAGTGAGCAGGATTTGTTATAGTACCATAACTTAAAATATCATATGAATTATATGTATTTTTTAATTAAAAGAGCAAATAAAGCCCTTGAGTTTGACTTATAATACTTAATTTTTGTGGTCATTTTTTTTTTTTTACTAGTAAACATGGATGGTCATTTTCAACGGTGAGAAACAAATCTCACTTTTTAACACAGTGTGTAATGGAATGGTTTAGATCTTTTTTTCAGGAAAGAACAAATGGAGAAAAAAAAAAAAAAGCTCTGCTTTTTAGATTAATGGTCTGTCCTACCATAGTTCCAAAGATTTTGCTGTCATAGAACATTTTTATCTCCTATCTTGTTTATTGTTTGGTTGCTAACTAAAATGTCAGCAGTATGAACCCACCAGCTGCTCCTTGGAAATTCTATGGGGCAGTTCTAATCTGCCCTATAGGATCTCTATGAGTAGGAATCAATTCAACAGCAACAGATTTTTTTTTTTTTATTTCCTCTATAAACTTTCAAACCTGATTTTACAAGATAGTCTAGAAGCCTCTAACTGCTGCAATGGATCAAGAGTCATAGCTATAGAAGGTGGAAGCACACAACTTTCAGAGTGGTCAACATTTCAGATAATGGAGCTATTCTTCCAAGTTATTCTCCCTTGGGATGATAGGAATTACACAGGTGCATGGGGGAGAGAATTTGAACTATGAAATTGTTCCTGCTGCAAGGGCACATAATTGTGAGTTGTGTTTATGTGTATGTGTGCATAATTGTGAGTTGTGTTTATGTGTATTTGTGCATAATTCTGAGTTATGTTTATGTGTATGTGTGCATAATTCTGAGTTGTACATGGATAAATACTTCATTAAACTGACTCTCACTAATACATATTTTTTTCTGATTTGGATAATACCCAATTTTGTAAATACCTACATTGAACAATATAAATTATATAAATGTATCAAAGATAATATTGAATTTAGTCCCACTCAAAATGTGAGGTCAACAATGGAGTGATAGTTAATGATTTCTTGAATGCTTGATAGATATTTATTAAAAGAGAACTGAACAAAGTAAAAAATATATATAAATAAGGAGACAACACGTGGACATATAAAGTTATTGTCTTGAGAGCTCATTTGTCCCTAAAACAAATACATTTGGCATAATTTATATTGAGGATAAATAAACATTTAAATTTTACAAAACTAAACTACCAGTAATGATAGTAATGACATATGATGCTATTTGAAAAAATCAAAAAATTTCTCTGAGATCCTCAAAACATGTTACTAATAGCATATTAATAATCTCCACGTTTCTTCTTAGTTTCAAATTCTGAAGTTTAAAATATTTCTCCTCAAGTCTTCTAAAATAGAGAAAACCCAACCAAAAAACCCAGTGCCGTCGAGTCGATTCCGACTCCTAGTGACCTTATAGGGCAGAGTAGAACTGCCACATAGTTTCCAAAGAGCACCTGGCGGATTCAAACTGCCAACCCTTTGGTTAGCAACCGTAGCACTTAACCACTACGCCACCAGGGTTTCCGATATATAAAATATAGAAGTCTTCTAAATATCCTTGTAAAGTCTTCCAAAATATAGGAAATTTCTTGCTGACATCAAGTAGTAAATATAACATTTGATTATTTTGGAGACATTTCTTAAGCAGTATAATGTCCAGTTAATATTAATAAGGTTAAAAACTTACGTTACTAAACTGAATTTCAAAAAAAATCATTCACTAAATGTTACTACTCTTAATAACAGTCAAGTCCCTTTTCTCCCATCACTGTATGGATGAGTCTAAATTCCACCCTACTTTTATTAAGTATTTATACTTTTGTTCTTATTATCCAGTGTCTTTAGGTAGTTTTACAATGTATAAATATATATATGCCAGTGTTGTCGAGTCGATTCTGACTCATAGCGACCCTATGGGACAAAGTAGAACTGCCCCATAGAATTTCCAAGGAGTGCCTGGAGGATTTGAAATGCTGACTCTTTGGTTAGCAGCCGTAGCACTTAACCACTACGCCACCAGGGTTTCCAAATATATGTAAATGCATATGTGTATATATATATACATATATATGTATATATAAATATATACATAGCTGTTCCAAAATTGTACTACAGCATAAATGTTTAGAATAAACATTTTGAGCTCAAAATGTCACACTGTCCTTACGTTAGTTAGTATTCTTTTTGCCATTGTTATTGTAATTTCTCTTTCTACTGCTTCCAGCCGGCATAAATTATAGGAAGGTAATTTTTGCTTCAATAAGTGGAACAATTAGAGATGCCTCCAAATTTCACTGGTGGCCTCCTGAGGTAGTAATTGCTCATTGTTGAAAGCTTTAAACTAGCATCTGGATGCTAAACTACTGAATGAAAAACATGTTTGGCACCACAAGAGGTCTTAGAGCAGCAAATCTAAACACTAGTCAGATAAGATTCAACTGGTAAAAAATGCAGATTCCAGTATTTTATCTCCTGTAATTCTAAATCTGGAAGTTTGGAAAGGACTGTGTATCTATGATTATGCCGATGAGGTTGCCTAAAGAACCATATCTTGGGATCCCCTGCCTCACAGATCATTTAGTTAAAATCTCAATTTGCAGGTGAGGTAATGGAGTGCAATGGTTAAGTGGATTTGATATAAGTCACTCAGTTAATTAGTTGCTCACCTAGGCCTAGAATTAACATCTGAGTCCTGGTCCAGTATTTTTAAAGCAGTCATCAAATAAGTTGTGTGTAACATCTTTGTAAAATTCTGGTAATGTACAGATTTTTTTTTTTTTTTTTTGAAGAGGAAAATTCTAACGGATGATAAGACTTAAATTTTTCTCGTTGTGGTATTATTATTTGTAAAAACAAAACCAAGCTTATACTCTATATGCTAATATTTCTATCTGCCTCAGCAACTAAACCAATTTACAAATAAAATTTTATCTTTACTTACTGAAGAAAAACTTACCAGAAATCAGTCACTATTCCAAGAACATTAATAATAATATTTATAAATATTAAAAAGTAAAATTGTACAGCCAACTGCTTTTACATTAGCCATATTAATTTAATGTTATGGATGATATCATTTTGCTGAATTAAGGTTCGCAACATGGATATAGTGGAACTATTCTGATGCGTATTCTTTTGAATGAACTTGCTCTACTAATGGAAGTCCCTGGGTTGTGCTAACTGTTAAGCACTCAGTTGCTAACCAGAAGGTTGGTGGTCCGAGCGTATCTCTGACAGATCAGCCATTGAAAACCCTATGAAGCACAGTTCTACTCTGATACACATGGATGTCACCACAAGTTGGAATCGACTGATTTGGTTTGGTTGTGTTCTACTACTAGTAATAATAATGTCTGACACTTAATCGAGTGCTTACTGTGTTCAAGACGTTATGTAAGCACTTTTCATTATTAACTCATTTAGTATTCATAACAATTCTATGAAGAATGTAATATTATTATCCCCAATTTATCACTGAGAAAACTGAGACAGAGAATGATGAAGTAACTTGCCTAAACAATCAAGAAGAGAGGCCTGGCTCCAGATTCAATTTTCTTAACCAGTTTTGCTCTATCATCTCTGACTGTGGAGTGTCATAAATATGACTCAAACATCCCACAGCTTTAATCTAGTTCAACTATTGTAAAACTGTAATTTGTGTGGTATGTCTTGACCACATTTCATTTTCACTTGGTGTAAGTTTACACATTAATGGCACCTCAGTCCTCTTCTTGATAGCCCTAGACACTTACAGTAGCACAATTCTCTACCTATCTTTGCTGTAATGTAAGCCAAAGGCCTCGATTTACTAAATAATTTCAGAAATCAAAGTCCTTTTGTGAAAATAATTTTAAATTGTGAGTATAATTTTGATCTTTGTAGCTGATAACATAATTTGAGTTCAACAGTGGATGCAGGAAAATTTATGTCATTTTGACTTGAGCCTATATTAACCTAAGGCCAAACGGGAATGGTTACTAAAACATCAAAAGTTAAATATCAACACTTAATCACTTGGCACATGGTAATGCAAATACAGGAATCACAATCATAGAGAAAAACCCAGATAACCCTGAATTTGATTATCACGAACAATAAAACACAGAATTTTTTAAATATATTGAAGAAATTGCAAATCTCTAAGAACACAGTCAGTTCTAGAGATGCAAACTCCTAGCGACATTATGCCCAAAAACCCAATCCAAACCCACTGCTGTTGAGTTGATTCTAACTCATAGCAATCCTGTAAGACAGAGCAGAACTGCCTGCCCCAAAGTGTTTCCAAGACTATAATCTTTTGGGAAGCAGACTGTCACACCTTTAGAGTGGCTGGTGGGTTCAGACCGCAGACCTTTTGGTTAGCAGCCCTGTGTGCTAACCACTGCCAACAGGGCTCCTGTAAAAGATGGTATAGGACTCTCAAATTCAGACAGTATATGGGTATGCAACTGCTCTATGACTACACACTTTGAGTTCATTTGGATCATTTGAGGTTAAGCTTTCAAACAACTGAGTCAAAAGGTTATATAATGCTTTTTGGGTTTTTTTGTTTGCTTTTTTGCCTTTTTTTAAATTATTTTTTTGGTAAGAATGTGGTACGCACATTCTGACTGCAAGATGCAGCTCCCCAAATGCTTCAGTGAGTAGATAATATTGGCCTTATGCTTCAGTCCCTACACTCTTTAGGAAAATGTGTAATACCAGCAATTTACCCATCGAAGACCTCTCAGAGTCCTCCTCACCCAGTTCTCTCATACGTTCCATGGCTTCTGTGAATTTTCACCTTAGCATCTTGTCTGCCAGAGCATTCTCTCTAGTTTTCAGGTTCATGGTTTATATTATAATGTTGATGACTGATGATGATAGCTCAATGAATCTGAAGAAATCACAAAGGAAAGTTCCATCTTCGACAAGAAGGTTGTTGTGAATGGAACTACCATTTAAGTTTTACATCAAATAGTGCCTTCTTTACTGTACAATTTTAAACACGCACGGTGATAGAGTAGGGATATCTAGGGCATGCATTCTAGAGTTATATGCCATTGCTAAAGCTCTCATATAATACGAGGTATGTTAAGTGTTCACTGTATCTGCATGTAGGACCCATTGTGCACTCCCCCTGACTTGGAACCACTTCTAAGTAAGTGTCAATTTCATAGGAACATTTCCATGAGTTATAAATTAGATAATAAGAAGTATTATTTTTTACTAACAACATTAGTTCAATAGAGTATCTCAACTATAGATATGTGGACCCAACATGGAAAGCAAGGTGGACCAGCCTCTTCTAGTACTCTAGGAATAATAGTAGTATACATCAGCTATATGCTGGGGGCCAGGCTTCAGGCAGAATCACAAAGCTTTATTAGCTGAATGCTGTTCAGGAGGCCAGTGTGACACACGAATAGAGGTGAATTGTCACTCTTTCACAGAATCCAAGAAAGAATATAACTATGATTTTTACAGACTAATAAAGTATAAAAATAAATAAATAAATGTTACTATATACTCTATGCCTAAATTTATAATATTTTTCAACAAAGTGAATTTTTAACAAACTTTTTATCTTTAAAATAGAGATTTGTATGTCTGAGAAAATCATTTGCTTGTAGGTAAAATGTGAACCCACAAATAAACACGCACACACACAACCAAGTGAAGATTTAAAATAAGAAATTAAAGTTAAGTAATTTGAACAACTAATTATATGAGTTTTACTTTGATACAGTAGTTAGTTATTTTTATTTTTTTGCTTTACATTTTGTTATTTTATTTTGATGTCATTGTCTCTAATTTTTTTTTATTGACTTGCATTAAAGAAAAATAACTTTCGAAGAATTTTTGCTCCTATCATATTTGTCTCTTAAAACTAACCTTGCTAGATATGATGTTAGTATTTATTTCTAATTTAAAAAAAAATTTTTTTTTTTCATCCCAAGCCCTTTAAGGCCTTTTTGCCCTCTTCAAATTTGATGAGCAAGGTATCTGGCCTGTGTTAAACTTCCAATAAATGTCCCAAATGCACCTAAAATTCAACATTTTAAACCAAATTTATGAGCGTCCCTCAAACATGGTCTTCTACTACAGTAAATGTTAGCACCGCCAAATTGCTAGAGAAGTAAGAAATTTAGGAGTCATTTTAGGTACTTTGTTCCACTAAACCCTGCATATTGAATATCGCAGCAAACACCCCCCCCAAAAAAAACAACCTCAAACCTGTTGCCATTGATTCTGACTCATAGCAACCCTATAGGACAGAATGGAACTGCCCTATAGGGCTTCCAAGGAGCGGTTGGTGGATTCAAACTGCTGATCTTTTTGATTGGCAGATGAGATCTTAACCACCGCACCACCGGGGCTCCAAATCTCTCACCAATCCCTCATAAATGCCTCATGGAACCTTCCATATCCACTCTCCTCCATTCCCACTGTTAGCCCTCTACCCTAAGGAACTCTTGCTTGGACTGAAATTATAGTTTTCTAATTGGGTACCCTGCATTCAGGCCACTCTTCAATTAATTATCTAAGCTACAGACAGAGTGATCTTTGGAAATGTAAATCCAGTCATATAACCCCCTACTTAAAATACTTACTCTTTGGACAAATCTTAAATCCGGTGGTCCCACTCACAACAACTGCCTGACTCTTCTTGCCTTACCTTCTCTCTTGCTCTCTGAGACCAGGCCATGCTGCACTTCTGTCCGTGAAACTCACCACACTCCCTTTCTCCTCTTAGTATCATGTTTCCTCCCCACCTACCACTCATATATGCTAAGTTAATTTCCATACTTCTTTCAAATCCCAACTGGTATCTTTCCTTGATGTCCCTGATGAGTTTAGTGATCAATATTCCTCAGCACTGTGAACATCTCTCCTTTGTAGCCACTTTCACTGTCATAACTTATATTTATTTCATGTGACTAATTGATTGATTTCTGATTTTTCCATCAGATGATAAATTCCATGAAGTATTCTTTATTCCCTTATTGTTATATCCCCAGAACTTAAAGTAGTAAATTTAATAATGCTTGCTTTTTGTAGATTGTTGAATATAAAAAGTTAAATACTGAATGCTAGGGGAAAACATAAATCTACTGAGATTCTACCCAACATTTCCTAACCTTCCAATATTACCTACAATTGGAAGATGCTTCTCTGTCTTTGAGCGACTAATGAACTCACTGTCTATGAAATTCATTCAGGGTTTTCCATATATTTCCTCAACTGGAAGTTATTTGTGCACATGTTTGAAAGATCCCACTAGTTCATAAATTCCTAGAAAGTAGAGATTATTAAATATTTTTATCCCTGCTTTCCTCTCAGTACAGTATTTAAAACAGCATTGTGAACATAATATGCATGCAAACACACACATTAGCTGACTATATAAAAGAAAAACCACTGGACTGTTTTATACTTATCAAGTCTCTTCCACTGATTTCAAAAGTCTCTGGAGAAATTTTAGCATCACAGTCGAACCCACTGTGCAACTTCCTCTCCTGCCTCATCCCCTCCACCCCCCATCTATTGCCCATATCAGTGAAGGCCAAATGTACTTCCATATTCATGGAGACAAGTCATTGTGCTTCAAAGGCATGAGAAATTAGCACATATTTCTACTTTAATTCCCAACTGTGTTCATTTGGTTAAGTTTTTCACAAAGAAAATGATTGTAATAGGTGTTTTATAAAATTTTCAAAAGTAATATTAAGTAACCTCAGTATTGTTATACCTGATGATAAGTTAATTGTACATGAAATAGTATAAGAAGTATCAATAATTAGAAAACAAACAAGATTAAAAAAAAGAGGCAAAAATGGGACATTTGTAAACTAGTAGTTCAAAAGTTATCATTAAAGTGTCTTTCAGATTTATGCTGGTGAGAGTTTCTGTAAGTCATTCATTTTTATATATACCAATTCAAGTTGGACTCTTAAATTAAAACAAAAAAACCATTTTTATGTCCTATGCCTCTAGAAAAAGTTTTTCGATAAAAAAGAAAGTGTGCTACAAGGTCTTTATTTTTATGTCCAAACTTGTCTGAGTATTTTCTTGCTGAACATTTATAAATCAGCATAGGTCTCTGAGGATGACCTTTAGTGACATCTTTGAGTTGGTTTCCTCCTATTATTTCACCTCTTCGTTCTGGGAACTGAAGCCAACACAATTCCTTATCTCTGTGTTAAAGAATGCTGAGACCAAGCAAAAATAACCTAGTTGTCTGCTATAAGAAAAACCTGTTCCTAGATCATAAGTCTGTGAACCAACTAACAGCACACTTATGGAGACTGACATCTTGTTCATAGTTGTTTGAAGACCGTCCCTCACTGTGATCACCAATCCAAAAATGTTATGTGATCTCTATGTAATCCTAACCAATTGCTTACTTGTCAAGACCTGCCTTAAAATCATCCAGCCTAGTCCCTACCAAACGAAACATCTGTTGCCCTTGAGTTGATTCCAATTTGTGGTGACCCCAGGTGTTTCAGAGTAGACCTGCACATAAGGTTTTCAATGGCCATGAGCTCTTGGAAGTGGATTGTAAGGCCTTGCTTCCAGGAGCCTCTAGATGTATTAGAACTGCCACCTTCAGGTTAGCAGCCAAGTGCTTAACTATTTGTGCCACCCATGGAATCTTACCTAAACCTTAAGTCCCTTTAAATATCTTCCCCTGTGGTGGTACTAAGACCTCATCTAGGTAATGTCTAATTAACTTAGTTTTGCTTGATCAACAAGTTTTTCTTGTGGCCTTTTGAGAGGTCAACAATAAACATGTCTTTATATTTTCTCTATATTTGCTGTTTAATATTCCTAAATATGCCTCTAATTTGGAATACTTGCTTGGCCTCCAATGTATTTTAACTGCATGAACTTGAGCGACTTAAATCACATCTCTCAGCCTGCATCTCGATGAGCAAAATGGGAACCTCACAGGATTCCTCTGAGGATAAAATGTGTAAAGAACGTCAACTACGTACCTCCGAGTCTATGAACTCATTTAATTCTCACAATTATATAAGTCATTATCTACACTCTATAGATGAGGAAATTAAATCAGAGAGAAATCTAATAACTAGCAAGATCACAGAGTTAACAACCAACAGCATCAGCATTCAAAATAAGGCAGTCAGATTCATAGCTCCTGGCCCATAGTTCCACTGTGCCACGCTGCCTTGCCTTACTGGTTTGGTTCGATTCCGTCTTAACTGTGGACAGTGGTTTCCTCTGTGTCCTCTCATCCCTATTTAAGTTATTCTACGTGCTGTCATGATTTAATTTTGTCATGTGGGAAATGTCAAATCCATTTTGTGAATACCTTTAGCATCCAATGACTAAAAATTTTGGGGGGCTCTATGACCCCTCTTTTTCCTCAGTCATGGTCTTCTTCAGTTTCGGGGAAGGGAACAGTATCACAACAGGCATTTCCAGAGAAGTACATTATATCACTTAGTTCTACCCTGAAATTGTTCTGTATTTCCACAAAGATACATGCCCAGGGAGAGAAATTGACCCTTTACTTGCAAGTGAAAAAGAAAAAGGACAAAGAAAATACACAGAGAAAAACTAATACTTCAAAATTTGACCTGAATGTGTTAGTAGTAATAATAGCAGTAACAGTAATGTCAACAAGACAAGTAACTGTAACAGCAATAATAGTAACAGCAGCAGCATTTAGTAGACCTGTCATTCACTTATTCAATTAAAAAAAAATTATTGACTACGTGCATAGCACTGTGCTATGTCCTGGGGCTTTGTGCTAAAATTCCGATATTCCCTCATTGTTCATTTTCTTTTTCTACACTTTTCTTTCATTTCTATAGTTTAACTATTGATCTTCTTTGTGATAGAGGTCTAAAACCATTAAATCAAATCCTCATTTCTCTTTGTGCAGCAAGGCCAAATGCCCAGTGACTCGAGGATTTCTTTCCAAGAATGAGCTAAAGGCTCAAAATATATCAAAAAGGAAAATGCATATTGTCTTCTCTAAAACAGTCTTGTGTTGCCTATCAAAATGAATTGTATCATCTCTCTTTCAGTCTCTTTTTATGAGTTTAAACACTATGAATCTATTGCCAGTCTAGACCCTTAGGATCACCATTCTTGATGCCTAATGTCCATTCTTCCACAGCTGGCCTGTTAACATCTTCCTTGTCTTGCACATCCCCACATGGACTCTAAGCACCACACATATTTCTTCCATGTCTATTACCACCATTCTCCCTATAAGATCCCTGAAGGCAAGGATCTGCTTTGACTTTGAATGTCAAGCCTTATAACGAA
Organism: Elephas maximus indicus; assembly: GCF_024166365.1. Lineage (NCBI taxonomy): Eukaryota > Metazoa > Chordata > Mammalia > Proboscidea > Elephantidae > Elephas > Elephas maximus. Next base: position 57,453,686 of record NC_064823.1, on the reverse strand, counting down.
GAAATATCTACTGGGTGGATGAAAAGTGTTTACAAGCATTGTTATATCCGCTGTAAGAAATAACAAGTTCCAGTGCTATTTTAGAAGGTTGAAAGAACAGATTCCATTTTCTTAATTTTCACATGCCAAGCCTGTTGCTAAGAAAAATCTGCTTATTTATTAATTTTTTAGTAGTTTCATATACAGAAATAATTATGATTTTTATGATAATTAAGTGATAAATAATGACAAGATGTGACATACTTTTAAGAAGTTTATTAAATGTCTAGAATGTTCTATTTTTATGTTATTTCATTCTACAAGAATGCCATGAAGGAAGTATTATTACCTTTGTTAACATGATTATACTAGGTCCTAGAAGGAGTCACTTGTGCTAAGCCTAACCTCAGCAAATCAAAACCTTTCTTCTTCCTGCATATGCCTAACCTTCCCAGAAGCCAAAACTTAAGTCAACCAACCTGTGCTTATCACCTCAGCGTCAGTACAAGACCTGTGTACAAAAGTACCTAATACGCCATATAAGAAAAGTAACTTAGAACTAACCAATCACTTTTGCCCAGTGTTTACTTCTTTGTTCTCATACAAGCCTTCCTATATAACGCTGGCTTCTTTCACTTACCCTTCGGAGACCGAGTCTGCCTTTCAGACTTGATGCTGTCCAATTCATGAATTGCTAAAGCCAATGAGTTCAAACAAATGTTACTGCTTTGTTGAAAATGTATTTTAACACCTTTGTCTTAGTTATCCAGTGCTGTTACCACAGAAATGCCACAGTTCGGTGGCTTTCACAAGCAGAAATGCATTTTCCAACAGTTTAGGTGGCTAGAAGTCTGAATTCAGGGTGCCGGCTGTAGGGAAAGCCGCTCTCTCTGTGGGCTCTGGAGGAAGGTCCTTATTTCTTTTGAGCTTCTGCCCCTGGGTAATTTCTTGTAGTCTGGCATCTCTCTTTCCCCATCTCTGCTCACTTGCTTGTTTGTTTAATCCCTTTTATATCTCAACAGAGGTTGACTCAAGGCACACCCTATACTAGTACTCTTTCATTAATATAACAAGACAACCCATTCCCAAATGGGATTATTCCCACAGGCATAGAAGTTAGGATTTACAACACGTTATTTTGGGGGGTACAATTCAATCCATAACAACGTTATTAAACGAAGGGTTGAAAACGAACTCCCTGAAGTTAAAAATACATAAATAAATATATGCTGTCCAAACTCTCTAATTCAAATATTTCTGTCTCAAAATCCCAACTATTTCCAGTTTTCTCTACTCCTTGCCTTCATCTTAACACAGTTCTTTCTTCTGACATGACATCAACCATACAATTCTATTTATCTCTAGCTACTGCAAGCAGAAAACAAGCCTATCAAACATACACTTTATTTCAGAAGTACAATAATTTTGCTCTGCTTTGAATCTAGAGGGATATATGACCAGATGAATATATCAACCCTGGAAGACCTATTGTTTTATGTTGAAGAAGAAAAATGATGTTGTCACGTGGACTTCTGCTCTGTCAAGTGGTGTGTTTCTTACTTTTTCTTGGAAGACTTGCCATGTGGCTCCTAAGAATCACATGTTTTTACTTTACCACAGACCACTTTTCGTGTGCCTGCTTTAGTATAACTTATGGTTTGAAGGAACACACAGCTGATCATGTTTTTCTATCTTGTGTGAGGAATCTATATGACTTCATTTTTAGTGTAGAAAGTAACAGTATATTTTTCTAAGAAAACATTTTTGTTTTGTCCCTACTTTTCTCCCCCCAAAATAAATCTTTATAAATTGAATATTCCTCACTCATCAACAGAATCATTGAGAAAAAAAATAAACAGCTAAGTATCACGGTTGTTTATCATTGTCACTCTTATTATAAAATTTCTTTGTTTGATGTGTATATGCATCCCCGTTCAGGGTTTCCAACGACAGGGATCAAAGCTTGTAAACACTTACTTTGAGACTGAACATAGAGAAGTGATCCACCTGGGACACTTTAGCTGTGTCTAAATTCAAAAGAACGTCACTTAGAGTGTACTGATTCTCACCATTTTCTTAGTGCAGCAAGTTGAAGAAAAAGGTGGATCGTGGACTCTACAAGTTCAAAGAAAAGAGCTTATCAGGGGAATTTGACAGCATGTGATTAGTGCTTTCCTCAAAACCCTAAAAAAGAACTTGTCTACCTTACTACAAGAACTATTGAAATTATTTGGAATAGGAAAAGTGGGACTAGTATAGGATATAATATAAAAAAATTGAACAGAAGGTCCTTAGTGTGGGCACCCCCACCCTCGCCACGTGAAATCTCTTAAATAAACCCTTTCTTGTCTTCTGGCCAGTCTGCTAAATGAAGCATGCAAGGTAATTACGAAGTTTGCCCTTTCTGTGTGAAAAGAGAAATACCAGCTCTAGGCATTTGTTATTTTATAATCACCCCCATTAGCATTACTAGCTGCACCTAATGGGCTGATGAATGAGGTATTGCTTCTGTGAGTGACTAAATGGCATTTAATGCTCTGTTCTGAAGTTTAAGAAATCAGGAAAAGGCAGAGCAGTGCTTGAGGAGTATTTGTTTATGACTACAAGGCTATAACAAGGGAAGAATTAAGACAATGTAGAAGTTTTTATACTATGATTTTAAGAATATCTGCCTTTGTAGAGTACTAGCTTTACATTTTCAAGTAAAAAAAAAAAAAGGCATTGTTTTGATTGTAGCCTTTTGAAGCAGGCACTTGCTTGTTCAATCGTCATTTAGGATGTATCAGAGCTTACTAATTCAAATTCATTCAGTAGCAGTTAGTGGGAAGTTTTCCAGTTATAGAATTCAAAATCCTAGCTTCAAATCCTTGCTCTTTATGTCACCTTGAGAAGTTATTTAATTTTTCTGGACTTAAATCCTGTCCTTTTCAAACTGCTTCCTTTGTGTGTAATGAACAGGACTTTGAATCGGTTCACACCGGTTTGAGCCTCTGCTGAGAATTTGCATTTCTAGCAAGTTCCCAGGTGACGCCAATGCTACCTGTTAGGTGTCAGTCTGAGAACCACTGGTAGAGCCACCAAAACCCATTTCCGTTGAGTCGATTCCAACTCATAGCGACCCTAAAGGACAGAGTAGAACTGTCCCATAGGGTCTCCAAGGAGTGCCTGGTGGATTTGAACTGCTAACTTTTGGTTAGCAGCTATAGCTCTTTACTACCACACCACCAGGGTTTCCACTCGTAGAACAGTGGTTCTCAAATTGTATTATACATAAAAATCACCTGGGCATGTATAACTGGGGTGGGAATGCAAACTCTCAGCAAGGGTTTGAACTGGAAGGAACCAGTTCCATACTTGATTAACTTTATCTGCAAAATGGAAACGGTGGTAAGGATTCAATGAAATCAAGCATTAAAAAGCATAACATATAGCTTTTTTTTTGTTTTATAGCATAGGGGAGTAAATGTAGAAGAGATGTTGAAAGCACAGGCGCCAGTGTTTCCCAGTCCTAAGGCCAAATCCTGCCTCTCACAAGTTTGGAGAATTTTTTAACCTCTCTGTGTCTCAATTTAGACATTTGGAAAATAGGAATGATGAGAATGGTAATACCCTATTGGATATTTGGGATAATGCCTATAAAGCACTTAGCACGATGCATGAGACAGTCAGCACTGAAAAACATTATGCTACTGGTACCCAGTATAGGTTCTAAGTTTATAATTGGTGCTTAAAAGACACTAATCCATTTGAATGGTTGTTATAGCCACTTTTAAATATAAAGTATCTAATGTTGACTTCTCCAAATATCATTAATGCAACTTGTTGAAAAGGCAAAGCTGAGTTTATTACCTCCTGTGGTAAGATAAACACTATTGCAATGGATACTTAGTAGTACCTCAGAGAGGGAAGGGAAAGTTGGGATATTTAGTACATTATGTAAGTGTAGTTCAAGGCAAATCAAGTCAATTAATTAAGGATCTTGGTTAGAATTGGAGTTGCAGTGGCACAGTGGTTAAAGTGCTCAACTGCTAACCAAAAGACCAGAGGTTTAAACCCACTAGTTGTTCCACAGGAGAAAGATGTGGCAGCCAGCTTTGATGAAGACTACAGCCTTTGAAACCATGTGGGGCAATTCTACTCTGTCCTGTAGTGTCCTTATGGGTTGGAATCAACTTGACATCAATGGGTTTTTGGTTAGGACTGAGTAAGAATCAGGTTATCATAGTTTAAGGATTGGTAGACAAAAGCATGGAGCAAATTTTGAGTTAAGCATTTCAAAGGGTCTTGGGGTATAAATTGTCATTTGAGTGAATGGGTGTTTCAAGCAGTACCTGAAATTAATAATAAAGTTATTCTCAATTTTTAGCTCCCTGGGGACAAAGTAATGTTGATAACAACAACAGCAGCAGCAGCGAAAACAGTGGAATAGTAAAGACATGATAATGTAGACAGTGATCTATGTGGATGGTTTCAAGTCTCAAAAGTTCTATCTAGTGGTAAATAGATCTGACCTTTCTGAACTACGCATGAACAGATCTGCTTCTCTCAAGAAAGCACTAGTTTTTCACATTGTGAATACCGTTGGTTTTCTTTGTGTTATTACTGAAGGATCTCACACAATGGGTTCACTGCTGCTTTTGTCCACTACACAACACAGAAAATAAATTAGACAAGCCAACACTTTTTTTTGGAACTAATGTTGATTTGAAAATGGTCATCGATATTTAAAAAATGGATTTAGTCATATCTATCTCACCTAGATTTTCATAATTACACATCCCCTTATTATGGCTCTCTGCTTATAAATAGTTTTCAGATACTGTTCTGCCTTTCCCCAGTCTCCTAAATTTTACAACTGAATGCCATTTAAACAACCACAGAAGCAATATCGCATTTCTCAGTCTATTAGATTGAGATAGTAATGCTAATAGGAGTAATTATAAAATAACAGAATCTAGAGATAATAATGGCCATGACATGGACTCAAACATACCAAAGATCATGAAGGTGGCACAGGACCTGGCAACATTTCCTCCTGGTATACATGATGTAGCTATGAGTTGGAGTGGCTGTAAGGCAACTAATAGCAACAACAACAGCTGATAGTTCCCTTTCCATGTTGAGATATAAAGGCAATATATATATTATGGAGTCTATAAAAGAAACATTTGTATTTTGTTTTACAATTCATATAAATTTATTTCAATCCATCTAACATGTTATTGGAAACCCTGGTGGCGTAGTAGTTAGGAATTACAGCTGCTAACCAAAAAGTCAGCAATTCAAATCCACCAGGTGCTCCTTGGAAACTCTATGGGGCAGTTTTACTCTGTCACGTAGGGTTGCTATGAGTTGGAATCAACTCAATGACAATAGGTTTGGTTTGGAACATGTTATTAAATTCTGGCCAAATGCAGACATTTTCCTGGAATTAAAATAGGATGAGAATCTGGGCAAGATGGTGTAAGCTCATTTTTCTTTGCTCCTCCTGCTAAATACAAGACAAAACCCCAGAGATAATGGAAAGGCAATGAAAGAAGTACACTGAAATGTGATAAGAGAAAGGCAAACTTGTTCAGCCCTCCAGGACTGGAGAAACAACACAGTGGCAATGCATTTAACTTCTCCCCCACAACAGAAGAAAACAATCCCAGTCTAGTGTTTCCAAACCCCAAATTTAGCAACAGAAGGAAGCCCAGGTACATTCACTTCTCCCTTGAGTCAAATGAGAGTTGGAGGTGTCAATATCAGGCAAGCAGTGCGCCACTGAAAAGCGAGTTGTTAGTAGGAGTCCCACTAAAAATAAATGGTAAGGAAAATAAATGGAAGGGCTTGTAACTACCTTTTCCGGTTGAGAGATATGGGGCCAGACAGGTGGCACCAGCCAGAGGGACCCTGTCATAAAATGTGGCCTGTTGTTTGAAGATTCTTTGTCCCTATGGGTTTGAGAATATTCTCCCTAGCCCAGAGATACCTGGGAGGAAGGATCCTTCCACAACAAGCCACTGGCCATGGAAGTCTCTTCATTCCTGCTGGCTCAAGATTCCTCTACATACCTAGAAGAACCTACTTGGAAGCATAAGGTGGCCTGGTCTGGGTAAACGCTTCTGCACCCTAAAGCAGCACCAGTGGGAGCCCCAGAGAGAACAGATAAGCTAAGCAAACAAAGTAGCACAATAAAACCAAAAATAAACCTGTTGCCACTGAGTGGATTCTAACTCACAGTGACTCTTTAGACTCTGAAAATAAACTGTATTTAGAACCACAATTCGCGAATATAGGCCAGGGCCTGCATGCTAAATATAAATAGGGTGAATGCCAACTAACCTAAATTATTAAGATAGGACTGAGATGTCTCTAACATAATAGAGAAAATGTCCATGATATAATAAAAAACATTCACCAAGAACCTGAAAAAACACAACTTGAATGAAAAACGGTAATCTAAAGATTCCAGCACAGAGAAGAATCAGACATTTAAATGATCTGGCAGGGATTTTAAAGCAGCCATTAAAAAAGTGGTTCAACAGTCAGTTAGAAATTCTCCTGAAAAATGTGAAAAAAGAAAAAAAGTCTCAGTAAAAAAATAAAAGTTATAAGGAAAGGTCAAATGGAAATTGTAGAAATAAAGGATACCATAACTGAAATTAAAAACAAAACCTTGCTGAATACACACAATAGTAGAGTGTAGAAGACAGATGATAGAATCTGCAAACTTAAAGACAGATCATAGAATTCACCCAATCTACACAATAGACAGAAAATAGACTAAAAAAATAAATAAATAAATGATCAGGCTTAAGGACCAGTGGGACAATAACAAAAGATCCAACATTCATTTCATTGAAGTCATAGAAGGACAGGAGGAATAGTGAAGCTGAAAGAGGTTTAGAAAAAATAATACCTGAGAACTTCCTGATAGTGGAATATAAATTCAAATGACAGAGGGTTTCTCATCTGAAAACAGAGGCCAAAGAGAGTTGCATAGCATTTTTTAAGTACTGGAAAAAAAGGGAGGGGAGGGGCAGGGGAGATGGTCAAAATTATCCACATTTACCAAAATTATCCTTCAGTAATAAGTGAGAAATAAAAATATTCTCAGACAAAGGAAAACTGAAAGAATTTATTGATAGCAGACATATCCTTAAAGAGTGGAGAATTAAAAAGGAACAAAGAACAATGGAAAGAAGACGCATGGGCACATACAATGGACTATCTTTTTTGTAATGAGTTTTATAAAGAAGTATTTGATGATTGAAACTGAAAATATAACACCATCTGGTGCTCATGACAATGATATTTAAATGTGGGGAAGGAAAAAATAACTACAAGTAAGGTTTCCACATTTCACTAAAAGTGGTAAAATATAGATACCAGTAGACTGTGATAAGTCATACATGTATATTGTAATACCCAGAACGACCAATATGAAAACTATGCAAAGATATATCCTGAAAAGACTATAAATAAATCAAGATGGAATCCATAAAAAAATGTACGAAAAGTCCGAAGGAAGGCAAGAAAAGAGAAATAGAGAAACAAGGAACAGAGGAAACAATTATCAATAACAAAATGGCAGATTTAAGCTCTAACATAACAATAATTAACTTAAATGCACATGCTGTAAATACACCAATCAAAAGTGCAAGGTTGTCAATGGATTTGTTAAAAAAAAAAAAAAAAATGACCCAACAATATGCAATTTATAAGAAATTCACTTCAAATTCAAAGACATAGGCTGAAAGAAAAAGGAGAGAAAAAAGATATAACATGCAAACAATCAGAAAAAAAAAAATTGAATGTCTATATTTATATCTAATAAATTAGATTTAAAAACAGGAGAAATCGCTAGAAAAAAGAAGGACATTGTATGATGATTAAAAATATCAAACCACCAGGATGGCAAAATAATACTATACGTGTGTGTATCAATAAAACAGAGCCACAAAGCATATGAAGCAAAAATTGATAGAAATAATAGGAGAAATAAGCAACAATACAGTGATAGTTGGAGACTTTAGCACATCTCTCCAGCAACAGATAGAGTTACTAGACAAAATCAGCAAGAAGGTAAAAAATCTGAACAATACAATCCATTAAGAGGATCTAATTCACATATGCAGAACACACCACACAGAATAACAAAATACACATTTTATTCTTAAGTACCCACAAAACAGTCACTAAAACAGAACATTATGTTGGACCACATGATGGTAAAGCTTATGTGTCAACTTCGCTAGGCCAGATTATCCTTTGCTTGGCAGATATGTAATCACGCACCCTTTTGTGATCTGATGTGAACCACCAATCAGTTGAAAGTGGAGTTTCCTTGGGAGTGTAGACTGCCTCCAATACATGTGGATGTTCTGGCAAAGCTTGCCCTCTCTCAATCTTGCAGTCAACACGTTATCTTCTGACCTCTGGTTCTAGGGATGTGAACCAGCATTCTGTCCTCTTATCTGCAGATTTTGGGTTCATCAGCCCCTGCAACCACATGAGTCAGGAGAAGGTTCCAGCCTGACACGCCAAACTCCACAACAATGTGAACTATTTCCTTGAAATAAATCTCTCTCTCTCTCTCTCTCTCTATATATATACACACACACTTCACTGGTTTTGAGAACACAGCCTAAGACAGAACATTAAAAACAAGCAAAGTTAAAATAATTGAAATAATACAGAGTGTGTCCTCTGATCATAATGGAATCAAATTAGAAACCAATAACAGAAAGACAACAGGAAAATCTCCGTACATATTGAACGTCAACAACACATTTCTAAATAATTCACTGGCCAGAGAGAAAGTCTGAATGGAAATTTTAAAAGTATATAGAAGCAAATATAAAATGAAAATAAATCATACAAAAATATGTGGAATGCAACAAAACAGTGCTAAAAGAGAAATTTATAATATTCGATGACTATTTAGAAATGAGAAAAGTTCTCAAATAAATCAATGAATCTAAGTTTCTATCTCAAGAAACTATAAAAATTGAAAATAAGCAAAAAGCAAGCAGAGAGAAGAAAATAATAAAGAGCGGAAATCAATGAAATTGAAAATAAGGAAACCATTGAAAGAAAATCAATGATACGAAAAGATGGTTCTTCAAAAAATGAAAAAATTGATAAACATCTAGCAAAAGACAAAAATAAAAATAGAAAAAAAAAACACCAGTATAGAAAAATAAACAGGAATTAACTAGAGATCTGCACTCATTAAAAGAATAACAAAGGGATACTATGAGAAATTGTATATTGATGAATCCAGTGCTGTTGAGTCAATTCTGACTCATAGCGACCCTATAGGACAGGGTGGAACTGCCCCATAGAGTTTCCAAGGAGCGCCTGGTGGATTCGAACTGCCGACCCTTGGGTTAGCAGCCATAGCACTTAACCACTACACCACCAGAGTTTCTGTATATTGATATATTTATAAAAAAATGAGTTAATTCTTCAAAATAATAAACTACTAAAAGTCAACAAAGATTTAATAATCTGACTATTCATATAATCATTAAAGAAATTGAATTTGTAATAAAAAAAAAATCTCCCAAAAAAGAAACCTCCAGGTACAAATCATCTTATGGGAGTACAGTACCCAACATTTAAAGAAGAATTAATACCAATTCTACACAATCTCTTCCAGAAAATAGAAGGGGAGGGGATACATCACAACTAATTTCATGAAGCCAGTATTACCCTGATAGCAAAACCATACAAAGACAAGAAAAAAGAAGGAAAGAAAACTACAGCCCAGTATTTCACATGAATTTAGCAACAAAAATTCTCAACAAAAGCCAATCAGATTCAACAATATGTAAAAAGATTTATACACAAAATCAAGTGAGATTTTTCCAGGTGTGTAAGGCTTGTTAAAGCAACATTGTTGGCATAGCAGTCAAGACCTCAAATGCTAACCAAAAGGTGGGTGATTTGAACGGAAAAAGATGTGGTAGTCTGATTTTCAGGCTTGGAAACCTATGGGGCAGTTCGTCTGTTCTATAGGGTTGCTGTAGGGTGACTAAGTTGGAACTGATTTGATGGCAGTGGTTTGGTTTTTGATTTAAGGCTGGTTCATCATTCAAATACAAAAAATGTAGTTTACCATATCAAGAGACTAAACTAGAAAAATTGCATGATCATTTCAACTGATACAAAAAAGCATTTGAAAAAATCCAGGACTCATTCAAGATAAAAAAAAACTTTTGGCAAGTTATGGATACAGACTTATGTTCACTTGATAAAGAATATCTACAAAACCTGAAGCTAACATCTCACTTAATGATGAAAAGACTGAACTTTTCTCCCTAAAACTGAGAACAAGACAAGGATGTCTGCTCTGATCACTCTTATTCAGTATAATACTGGAAGTTCTGGGTACAGGCAAGAAAAAGAAAAAGCATGCAGAAAAGAAAAAAATACAACTGTCCTATTTTTTTCTTACATGCTATCCATTTTCTTTCTTTCTTTCTTTTTTTTAATTTTTACTGTGCTTTAAGTGAAAGTTTACAAATCAAGTCAGACTCATACAAAAATTTGTATACACTGTGCTATATACTCCTAATCGGAAACCCTGGTGGCGTAGTGGTTAAGTGTTATGGCTGCTAACGAAGAGGTCAGCAGTTTGGGTCCGCCAGGTGCTCCTTGGAAACTCTATGGGGCAGTTCTACCCTGTCCTATAGGGTCACTATGAGTCAGAATCGATTTGATCGCAGTGGGTTTGTATACTCCTAATTGCTCTTCCCCAATGAGACAGCCCGCTCCTTCCCTTCACTCCCTCTTTTCGCGTCCATTTGGCCAGCTTCTGACCCCTTCTGCCGTATTATCTCCCCTCCAGATAGGAGATGCCAATGTAGTCTCAAGTGTCTACTTGATCCAAGAATCTCATTCTTCACCACCATCTTTTTCTATCCCATTGTCCAGTCCAATCCCTGTCTGAAGAGTTGGCTTTGGGAATGGTTCCTGTCCTGGGCTAACAGAAGGTCTGGGGTCCAAGACCACCAGGGTCCTTCTAGTCTCCGCCAGACCATTAAGTCTGGTCTTTCTACGAGAATTTGGGGTCTGCATCCCACTGCTTTCCTGCTCCCTCAGGGGTTCTCTGTTTTGTTCCCTGTCACGGCAGTCATTGGTTGTAGCCGGACACCACCTAGTTCTTCTGGTCTCAGGCTGATATAGTCTCTGGTTTATATGGCCCTTTCTGTCACTTGGGCTCATAATTACCTTGTCCTCGGTGTTCTTCATTCTCCTTTGCTCCAGGTGGGTTGAGACCAATTGATGCAACTTAGATGGGCACTTGCTAGCGTTTAAGACCCCAGACACCACTCTCCAAAATGGGATGCAGAATTTTTTTTAATAGATTTTATTATGCCAATTGACTTAGGTGTCCCTGAAACCATGGTCCCCAAACCCCTGTCACATTGGGATTTGCTGAGGCTTGTAACCTGTGTTCAGGGTTGAAGGTGTTGGTGTGGGTGACAATGTTTTCCCATGATCCTAGGCTTTTTAACACTATCTTCTTTGTATCTCCAACTCTCCAAAGGTTAGAACTCAGGAGTTCGGAGTCCCAAGTCTAGGACTGATTTATCTGTTTGTTCAACAAACACTGGCTAAGCACCTATAAGCTGGGTGCCAGGAATACAGAGGGGAGTGTAATATGGCTTCTGCCTTGAAGGGCTTACAACCCAATAGAAGAGACAGATATACGCATTAATAATAATGATGATGTCTGCAAATTCTGTAATAAAGGTCTGAGCTAGATGCTCTAATAGCATAAAAAAAGGAGTGCCTACCTTTGGGTAGGATGGAGTGGAGAAGGCTTCTATTAGAAGGTGACCCTTGAGCTAATAATTTTATTTTATTTTTTTGTGAAAAATAGACAATTTCAACAATTTTTACATATCCAATTCAGTGACTGATTACATTCTTCAAGTTGTGCAAGGATTCTCACGATCCTTTTCCAAGTTATTCCACCATAATTAACATAAACTTACTGCCCTCTAAGCTTCTTATCTAACCTTTCGAGTTGCTGGTGTCAATCTGATCCCACATAAATAATTCTTTAAAAGAGCACAATGCTTAAGGCAGACACACTTTACTAATTAAGTGTAATTACTGTTTGGTTTGGAAACCCTAGTGGCGTAGTGGTTAAGAGCTATGGCTGCTAACCAAAAGGTCAGCAGTTCAAACCCAGAAGGTGCTCCTTTAAAATCTTATGGGGCAGTTTGACTCTGTCCTATGGGGTTGCTGTGAGTCAGAATTGACTTGATGGCAATGGGTTTGGTTTTGGTATTCTTTGGTTTAGAGAAGACTTGAGGGGTTTGTTTTGGCTTGAAGTTTAAGGTTTAAAGATTATCCCTCGGCAATAGTTTTGGGGGTTCACCTTGAGCTGAATTTTGAAGGGTGTCAGGCAGAAAAAAAGGGAACAGTATTTCTAGGCAGAAGGAGGGGAATTTGCAAGGGCACGGAGGTGTGGAAAAAGCTTGTCATTTTCATAGAGTTTAGAGTCCAGGGAAATTGTATAGGTGGATGGGAATTTAGCTGGAAAGATAGACTTGGGGAACAACTGATTAAAGCTCTTATGTTCCATGTTTAGGTGTTTGGATTTTATTCTAATTGTCTTTTAAGACGCCCTGGTGGTGAAGTGGTTAAGAACTCAGGCTGCTAACCAAAAGGTCAGGAGTTCGAATTCACCAGGCACTCCTTGGAAACCCTACGGGGCAGTTCTAACCTGTCTTATAGGGTCCTTATAAGCCAGAACCGACTCAATGGCACACAACAAAAACAACAGTCATCTTAAAACACTTATGGGCATGATTTTTACTTTTAAAAAGTGCTTTCGAAACTTGTGCAGATCCCTAATGTTTATTTGGCTTAGACTGTGGGCCTCGCTGTTGTCTAAATTACAGATCAGGGCAAACAACCCAATAAGGTGAGTAGGAAAGCAAGTTCTTTCATTTATTTGATAAATATTTATCAAGTGTCTGTTTTGTGTCAGGCGCTTTTTACAGTGCTAGAGTTACAATGGTGCCCAAGACAGATCAGTCACTGCCCTCATGTGCTTAATTCCAATGGAGACGGTCTGAGAATAAAAAAGAAAACAAATGTAAGAGCAAGACAATTTCAGGAACAGAATATACTATGAAAAAAATAAAATAAGGTGACATATAGGTGTAGGGGATGGTTTTCAATCACTGGTCAGGGAAGGCTTATCTGAGGAGATGTCATTGAAACTGGATGTAAATAATGAAAGAGCTACCATATGAAGACCTGGGATAGAGGAGGCTGGTGCCCAAGAATAGGAGCAGGTCAGGAATTGAGAGGTCATTTGCTATGGTCCATGGAGGAGATAGCGGGCATTGGTGGTTCAGTGGTGGAATTCTCATTTTCCATGAGGGAGACCAGGTTTAATTCTACTAGGCCAATGCACCTCAAGCTCAGGGACCACCTTACTTTCATTGGAGGCTGGTGTGTTGCTATGATGCTGAACAGGTTTCAGTGGAGTGTCCAGACAAAGAGCGACTAGGCAGGAAGGCCTGGCAAACTACTTCAGAAAAATCAGCCACTGAAAACCCTACAGATCATAATGGTCTGAGATACTGTTGTGCTTGGGGTTGCCATGAGTCAGGGGTCAAATTAGCAGCACCTAACAGCAACAACAACAGGTAGGAGATGAAGGTGACTAGGACTAGGACTGGAGAAGGAGAGGAATGAACGGATTTTGGCTATATTTTGTAGGCAGAGCCATTAGGAAGATTGGTTGGGGGAGAAAAACAATAGACAAGTATGATCCCTAAGTTTCTGGCTTGAGCAACTAGGTAGCTGATAACACTGTTACTGGAGGAGGAAGTTAGATTAGTTTGGTATTATGGAAATAAAATAACTAATTGGTACACCCAAAAATTTAAAAAAAAAAAATTTCAACACTAGCTTAGGTGTTGGGTAGTCTTGGCTTTAGATTTGATCTCTTTTGTCTGTACTCATCACCTCCATCAGCCAGAAATAGCAGCTGATTCTTTGAGAGGACTTACTGGCTCCCATAGAAAATCCATCACACCAATTACAGTTAGGGAGCCTGTCCTCTAGTTGTGTGGCCAAACAGAAGGAATTGGATGGACAAGAAAAGTCTTTCTGGAAAGTTTCACAGCAGGTGTAGACCAGGTGGGTGCAGGAAGAATTTCCTACTCCTCTTAGAGCTCATACGTGCCTGACATCCGCCTCTTTTCTCTCAGCTCCGTTCCACACTCCTGCTCTAGATCACGGGGAAGTACATTTCCAGATAGGTTTGGCCAGTGGGAGACGCTGGCAGAAGTCTGTAGGGCAGGAGGAGGGCATGAGTCTCTTGCCCTGTACTAGCCGAGACAGTTGTATACCCAGCTTCCACGTGGTAGCTCCTGCCCTGCCCCTAGCTCTTCAGTGGCCTGTGCTTCCGGGCTCTGTTAATGCCACTTCTTTGTACTATTCTTCCTTTTCCAGGGATAGTAGTGGCCTCCTGCTGTGGCCTTGCCATTTCATCTCTGCTTTTTGAGCTCTTCTATTACTCGTTAGATCAATTGCTTAAACTTAATTCCCCCCTCCATTTTTAAAATTGTGGTGAAAATATATATAACAGAATATTTGTCAGTTCAATAATTTTCTACATGCACAATTCTGTGACACTGATGCATTCATCATGTGCAACCATTTGTTGTTGTGTGCTGTTGAGTCAATTTTGACTGATAGCCTCGCTATGGGACAGAGTACAACTGCCCTATAGCATTTCTAAGGCTGTAATCTTTTTTTTTTTTTTTTTTTTACTGTGCTTTAAGTGAAAGTTTACAAATCAAGTCAGTCTCTCATACAAAAATTTATATACACCTTGCTAAATACTCCTAATTGCTCTCCCCTTAATGAGACAGCACACCCCTTCCCTCCACTTTCTCTTTGCCTGTCCTCCACCAGCTTCTGACCCCCTCTGCCCTCTCGTCTCCCCTCCAGATAGGAGATGCCAATGTAGTCTCAAGTGTCTACCTGATCCAAGAATCTCATTCTTCACCACCACCTTTTTCTATCCCATTGTCCAGTCCAATCCCTGTCTGAAGAGTTGGCTTGGAAATGGTTCCTGTCTTGGGCTAACAGAAGGTCTAGGGGCCATGACCACTGGGGTCCTTCTAGTCTCAGTCAGACCATTAAGTCTGGTCTTTTTATGAGACTTTGGGGTCTGCATCCCACTGCTCTCCTGCTCCCTCTGGGGTTCTCTGCTTTGTTCCCTGTCAGGGCAGTCATTGGTTGTAGTCAGGCACCACCTAGTTCTTCTAGTCTCAGGCTGATGTAGTCTCTGGTTTATACGGCCCTTTCTGTCTCTTGGGCTTGTAATTACCTTGTGTCCTTGGTGTTCTTCATTCTCCTTTGGTCCAGGTGGGTTGAGACCAATTGATGCATCTTAGATGGCTGCTTGCTAGTGTTTAAGACCCCAGATGCCACTCTCCAAAATGGGATGCAGAATTTTTTTTTAATGGATTTTATTATACCAATTGACTTAGGTGTCCTTGAAACCATGGTCCCCAAACCTCCACCCCTGCTACACTGGCTTTTGAAGCATTCAGTTTATTCAGGAAACTTCTTTGCTTTTGGTTTAGTCCAGTTGTACTGACCTCACCTGTATTGTGTGCTGTCTTTGCCTTCACCTAAAGTAGTTCATATCTACTACCTAATTAGTGAATACCCCTCTCTCACCCTGCCTCTCTCCCCCCTCTCATAACCTTCAAAGAAAATTTTTTTCTCTGTTTAAACTATTTCTTGAGTTTTTATAATAGTGGTCTTATACAATATTTGTCCTTTTGCAACTGACTAATTTCACTCAGCATAATGCCTTCCAGGTTCCTCCATGTTATGAAATGTTTCACAGATTCATCACTATTCTTTACTGATGCATAGTGCTCCATTGTGTGAATATACCGTAATTATCCATTCATCTGTTGCTGGGCACCTGGGTTGCTTCCATCTTTTTGCTATTGTAAACAGTGCTGCAATGAACATGGGTGTGCATATATCTGTTCGTGTAAAGGCTCTTATTTTTCTAGGATATATTCCAAGGAGTGGGATTGCTGGATCGCATGGTAGTTCTATTTCTAGTTTTTGAAGGAAGTGCCAAATTGATTTCCAAAGTGGTTGTACCATTTTACATTCCCATGAGCAGTATATAAGTGTTCCAGTCTCTCCACAGCCTCTCCAACATTTATTCTTTTGTGTTTTTTGGATGAATGCCAGCCTTGTTGGAGTGAGATGAAATCTCATTGTGGTTTTGATTTGCATTTCTCTAATGGCTAATGATCATGAGCATTTCCTCATGTATCTGTTAGCTACCTGAATGTCTTCTTTGGTGAAGTGTCTGTTCATATCTTTTGCCCATTTTTTAATTGGGTTGTCTTTTTGTAGTTGAGTTTTTGCAGTATCATGTAGATTTTAGAGATCAGGCACTGATCGGAAATGTCATAGCTAAAAACTTTTTCCCTGTCTGTGGTAGTCTTTTTACTTTTTGGTGAAGCCTTTGGATGAGCATAGGTGTTTGATTTTTAGGAGCACCCAGTTATCTAGTTTTTCTTCTGCATTCTTAATAATGTTTTGTATACTGTTTATGTATTAGGGCTCCTAACATTGTCCCTATTTTTTCTTCCCTGATCTTTATTGTTTTAGATTTTCTATTTAGGTCTTTGATCCATTTTGAGTTAGTTTTTGTGCAGGGTGTGAGGTATGGGCCTTGTTTAATTTTTTTTGCAGATGGATATCCAGTTATGCCAGCACCATTTGTTAAAGAGACTATCTTTTCCCCATTTAACTGTATTGGGGCCTTTGTCAAATATCAACTGCTCATATGTGGATGGATTTACTTCTGGATTCTCAATTCTGTTCCATTGGTCTGTGTATCTGTTGCTGTACCAGTACTAGTCTATTTTGACTAGTGTGGCAGTATAATAGGTTCTAAAATCAGGTAGAGTGAGGTCCCCACTGTATTTTTCTTTTTAAGTAATGCTTCACTTATCCAGGGCCTCTTTCCCTTCCATATGAAGTTGGTAATTTGTTTCTCCATCTTCTTAAAGAATGTTGTTGGAATTTGGATTGGAATTGCATTAAATCTATAGATCCCTTTTGGAAGAATAGACATTTTTATAGTGTTAAGTCTTCCTATCCATGAGCAAGGTATGTTTTTCCACTTATGTAGGTCTCTTTTGGTTTCTTGCAGAAGTGTTTTGTTGTTTTCTTTGTATAAGTCTTTTACATCTCTAGTAAGATTTATTCCTAAGTATTTTATCTTCTTGGGGGCTACTGTAAATGGTATTGATTTGGTGATTTCCTTTTTGATGTTCTTTTTGTTGTTGTAAAGACATCCAGCTTATTTTTGTATGTTTATATTGTGTTCTCATACTCTGCTGAACTCTTGTATTAGTTTCAGTAGTTTTCTTGAGTATTCCTTAGGGTTTTCTGTGTATAAGATCATGTCATCTGCAAATAGAGATACTTTTACTTCTTCCTTGACAATCTGGATGCCCTTTATTTCTTTATCTAGCCTAATTCCTCTGGCTAGGACCTTCAGCACAATGTTGAGTAAGAGTGGTGGTAAAGGGCATCCTTGTCTGGTTCCCGATCTCAAGGGGACTGCTTTCAGACTCTCTCCATTTGGGATGATATTGGCTGTTGGCCTTGTATAAATGCCCTTTTTTATATTGAGGAATTTTCCTTCTATTCCTCTTCTGAGAGTTTCTATCATGAATGAGTGTTGACCTTTGTCGAACCATCCCTGCATACCTGGTATAAATCCCACTTTGTCATGGTGAATTATTTTTCTGATATGTTGTTGAATTCTATTGGCTAGAATTTTGTTGAGGACTTTTGTATCTAAGTTCATAAGGGATATAGGTCTGTAATATTATTTTTTTGTGGTGTCTTTACCTGGTTTTGGTAGCAGAGATATGCTGGCTTCATAAAATGAGTTTGGGGGTATTCGGTCCTTTCCTATGTTCTGAAATACCTTTAGTAGTAGTGATGTTAACTCTTCTCTGAAAGTTTGGTAGAACTCTGCAGCGAAGCCGTCTGGACCAGGGCTTTTTGTTGTTGTTGTTGGGAGTTTTTTGAATACCTTTTCAAAATCTCTTCTTTTGTTATGGGTCTATTTAGTTGTTCTACATCTGTTTGTGTTAGTTTAGGTAGGCAGTGTGTTTCTAGGAATTCATCCATTTCTTCTAGGTTTTCCAATTTGTTAGAGTACAATTTTTCATAGTAATCTGATACGATTCTTTTAATTTCGGTTAGGTCTGTTGTAATATCACCCATCTCATTTCTTATTTGAGTTAATTGCTTCCTCTCCTGTTTTTCTTTTGTCGTTTTGGCCAATGGTTTATCAATTTTGTTGGTTTTTTCAAAGAACCAGTTTTGCTCTTGTTAACTCTTTCAATTGTTTTTCTGTTTTCTATTTCATTAGGTCTGCTCTAATTTTTATTATTTGTTATCTTATGGTGTCTGAGGGTTTCTTTTGTTGCTCTCTTTCTATTTGTTCAAGTTGTAAGGATAATTCTTTGATTTTGGTCCTTCCTTCTTTTTGGATGTGTGCATGTATTGATACAAATTGACCTCTGAGCACTGCTTTCGCTGTGTCCCAAAGGTTCTAATAGGAAATATTTTCATTCTCTTTGGATTCTATGAATTTCTTTATTCTGTCCTTCACGTTGTCTATGACCCAGTCATTTTTGAGCAAGGTATTGTTCAGTTTCCAAGTGTTTGATTTGTTTTCCCTTCTTTTTCTGTTATTGATTTCTACTTTCATGGCCTTATGGTCAGAGAAGATGCTTTGTAATATTTCAATGTTTTGGATTCTGCTAAGGCTTGCTTTATGACCTAATAATTATTCTATTCTAGAGAAAGTTCCATATGCACTAGAAAGAAAGTATATTTGGTTGCCATTGGGTGGAGTGTTCTGTGTATGTCTATGAGGTCAGGTTAGTTGATTGTGGCACTTAGATCTTCGACATCTTTATTGAACTTCTTTCTGGATGTCCTGTCCTTCACCAGAAGTAGTGTGTTGAAGTCTCCCAGTATTATTGTGGAGCTATCTTTCTAGTTTTTCAATGCTGTTTTGAGTTTGTTTTATGTATCTTGCAGCCCTGTCATTGGGTGCATAAATATTTAATATGGTTCTATCCTCCTGGTATATTGTCCCTTTAATCATTATGTAGTGTCCTTCCTTATCCTTTGTGACAGATTTAACTTTAAAGTCTATTTTGTCAGAAATTAATATTGCCACTCCTGCTCTTTTTTTGACTGTTGTTTGTTTGATATATTGTTTTCCATCCTTTAGTTTGTTTGTGTCTCTAAGTCTAAGATGTGTCTCTTGTAGGCAGCACATAGATGGATCATGTTTTTTAATCCATTCTGGCACTCTCTGTCTTTTTATTGGTGCATTTAGTCCACTTACATTCAAAGTAATTATGGATAGGTATGAATGTAGTGCTATCATTTTGATGTCTTTTTTTGTGTGTTGTTAATAGTTTCTTTTTCACAGTAATTTTTTTGTGCTGAGTAGATTATATATTGTCTTTTCCTCATATTCATTGTTGTCGATTTTGTTTCTGCTGAGTCTCCGTTTTTTTCTTGTATTTTATTTTGCTGTGCAGGATAGTTGGTCTCCTTTGTGGTTACCTTAGTTTTTACCCCCGTTTTTCTAAATTTAAACCTAACTTTTATTTCTTTGTATCACCTTGTCTTCTTCTCCATATGGAAGATCTATGGCTACATTTCTTAGTCCCTCTTTATTGTCTTAATGTTGTCTTCTTTGACATAATAACATCACTGTTCCCTGTTTTGAGTGTTTTTTTATCTTGATTTCTTTTTGTGATTTCCTTGGCTGGATTGCTCTGCCCAGAGTTCCAGTCTTCAGTTGATACCTGATATTATTGATTTTCTAACCAAAGAGCTCCCATTAGTATTTTTTTGTAGTTTTGGTTTGGTTTTTACTAGTTCCCTAAAGTTCTGTTTATCTAGAAATGCCCTAATTTCACCTTCACTTCTGAAAGACAGTTTTGCTGGCTATATAATTCTTGGCTGGAAATTTTTTTCCTTCAGTTTTTTTATATAAGTCATCCCATTGCCTTCTTTCCTGCATGGTTTCTGGCAAGTAGGCCGAGCTTATTCTTATTGACTCTCCTTTGTAAGTGACTTTTTATTTATCCCTAGCTGCTTTTAAAATTCTCTCTTCATCTTTGGTTTTGGCAAGTTTGATTATAATATGTCTTTTTTTTTTTATTAACTTTTATTGAGCTTCAAGTGAACATTTACAAATCAAGTCAGTCTATCACATATAAGTTTACATACATCTTACTCCGTACTCCCACTTGCTCTCCCGCTAATGAGTCAGCCCTTCCAGTCTCTCCTTTCGTGACAATTTTGCCAGCTTCCCACTCTCTCTATCCTCCCATCCCCCCTCCAGACTGGAGATGCCAACACAATCTCAAGTGTACACCTGATATAATTAGCTCACTCTTCATCAGCATCTCTCTCCCACCCACTGTCCAGTTCCTTTCATGTCTGATGAGTTGTCTTTGGGGGTGGTTCCTGTCCTGTGCCAACAGAAGGTCTGGGGAGCATGGCCGCCGGGATTCCTCTGGTCTCAGTCAGACCATTACGTCTGGTCTTTTTATGAGAATTTGGGGTCTGTATCCCACTGATCTCCTGCTCCCTCAGGGGTTCTCTGTTGTGCTCCCTGTCAGGGCAGTCATTGATTGTGGCCGGGCACCAACTAGTTCTTCTGGTCTCAGGATGATGTAGGTCTCTAGTTCATGTGGCCCTTTCTGTCTCTTGGGCTCTTAGTTGTCTTGTGACCTTGGTGTTCTTCATTTTCCTTTGCTCCAGGTGGGTTGAGACCAATTGATGCATCTTAGATGGCCGCTTGTTAGCATTTAAGACCCCAGAAGCCACATTTCAAAGTGGAATGCAGAATGTTTTCATAATAGAATTATTTTGCCAATTGACTTAGAAGTCCCCTTAAACCATGGTCCCCAAACCCCCGCCCTTGCTCCGCTGAACTTTGAGGCATTCATTTTACCCTGGAAACTTGTTTGCTTTTGGTCCAGTCCAATTGAGCTGACCTTCCATGTATCGAGTGTTGTCTTTCCCTTCACCTAAAGCAGTTCTTATCTACTAATTAATCAATAAAAAATCCTCTCCCTCCCTCCCCGCCTTGTAACCACAAAAGTATGTGTTCTTCTCAGTTTTTACTATTTCTCAAGATCTTATAGTAGTGGTCTTATACAATATTTGTCCTTTTGCCTCTGACTAATTTCGCTCAGCATAATGCCTTCCAGGTTCCTCCATGTTATGAAATGTTTCATAGATTCGTCACTGTTCTTTATCGATGCGTAGTATTCCATTGTGTGAATATACCACAATTTATTTACCCATTCATCCATTGATGGACACCTTGGTTGCTTCCAGCTTTTTGCTATTGTAAACAGAGCTGCAATAAACATGGGTGTGCATATATCTGTTTGTGTGAAGACTCTTGTTTCTCTAGGGTATATTCCGAGGAGTGGGATTTCTGGGTTGTATGGTAGTTCTATTTCTAACTGTTTAAGATAATGGCAGATAGATTTCCAAAGTGGTTGTACCATTTTACATTCCCACCAGCAGTGTATAAGAGTTCCAATCTCTCCACAGCCTCTCCAACATTTATTGTTTTGTGTTTTTTGGATTAATGCCAGCCTCGTTGGAGTGAGATGGAATCTCATCGTAGTTTTAATTTGCATTTCTCTAATGGCTAATGATTGAGAGCATTTTCTCGTGTATCTGTTAGCTGCCTGAATATTTTCTTTAGTGAAGTATGTGTTCATATCCTTTGCCCACTTCTTGACTGGGTTGTTTGTCTTTTTGTGGTTGAGTTTTGACAGAATCAGGTAGATTTTAGAGATCAGGGACTGGTCGGAGATGTCATAGCTGAAAATTCTTTCCCAGTCTGTAGGTGGTCTTTTTACTCTTTTGGTGAAGTCTTTAGATGAGCATAGGTGTTTGATTTTTTGAGAGCTCCCAGTTATCGGGTTTCTCTTCGTCATTTTTGGTAATGTTTTGTATTCTGTTTATGCCTTGTATTAGGGCTCCTAGAGTTGTCCCTGTTTTTTCTTCCATGATCTTTATCGTTTTAGTCTTTATGTTTAGGTCTTTGATCCACTTGGAGTTAGTTTTTGTGCACGGTGTGAGGTATGGGTCCTGTTTCATTTTTTTGCAAATGGATATCCAGTTATGCCAGCACCATTTGTTAAAAAGACAATCTTTTCCCCACTTAACTGACACTGGCCCTTTGTCAAATATCAGCTGCTCATACGTGGATGGATCTATGTCTGGGTTCTCAATTCTGTTCCATTGGTCTATGTGCCTGTTGTTGTACCAGTAGCAGGCTGTTTTGACTACTGTGGCTGTATAATAGGTTCTGAAATCAGGTAGAGTGAGGCCTCCCACTTTCTTCTTCTTTTTCACTAATGCTTTGCTTCTCCGAGGCTTCTTTCCCTTCCATATGAAATTGGTGATTTGTTTCTCTATCCCCTTAAAAAATGGCATTGGAATTTGGATCGGAAGTGCATTGTATGTATAGATGGCTTTTGGTAGAATAGACATTTTGACTATGTTAAGTCTTCCTATCCATGAGCAAGGTATGTTTTTCCACTTAAGTATGTCCTTTTGAATTTCTTGTAGTAGAGCTTTGTAGTTTTCTTTGTATAGGTCTTTTACATCCTTGGTAAGATTTATTCCTAAGTATTTTATCTTCTTGGTGGGTACTGTGAATGGTATTGATTTGGTTATTTCCTCTTCGGTGTTCTTTTTGTTGATGTAGAGGAATCCAAGTGATTTTTGTATGTTAATCTTATAACCTGAGACTCTGCCAAACTCTTCTATTAGTTTCAGTAGTTTTCTGGAGGATTCCTTAGGGTTTTCTGTGTATAAGATCATGTCATCTGCAAATAGAGATAATTTTACTTTCTCCTTGCCAATCCGGATACCTTTTATTTCTTTGTCTAGCCTAATTGCCCTGGCTAGGACTTCTAGCACGATGTTGAATAAGAGCGGTGATAAAGGGCATCCTTGTCTGGTTCCCGTTCTCAAGGGAAATGCTTTCAGGTTCTCTCCATTTAGAGTGATATTGGCTGTTGGCTTTGCATAGATGCCCTTTATTATGTTGAGGAATTTTCCTTCAATTCCTATTTTGGTGAGAGTTTTTATCATAAATGGGTGTTGGACTTTGTCAAATGCCTTTTCTGCATCAATTGATAAGATCATGTGGTTTTTGTCTTTTGTTTTATTTATGTAATGGATTACATTAATGGTTTTTCTGATATTAAACCAGCCTTGCATACCTGGTATAAATCCCACTTGATCAGGGTGAATTATTTTTTTGATGTGTTGTTGGATTCTATTGGCTAGAATTTTGTTGAGGATTTTTGCATCTATGTTCATGAGGGATATAGGTCTGTAATTTTCTTTTTTTGTAATATCTTTACCTCGTTTTGGTATCAGGGAGATGGTGGCTTCATAGAATGAGTTGGGTAGTATTCCGTCATTTTCTATGCTTTGAAATACCTTCAGTAGTAGTGGTGTTATCTCTTCTCTGAAAGTTTGGTAGAACTCTGCAGTGAAGCCGTCCAGGCCGGGGCTTTTTTTTGTTGGGAGTTTTTTTGATTACCGTTTCAATCTCTTTTTTTGTTATGGGTCTATTTAGTTGTTCTACTTCTGATTGTGTTAGTTTAGGTAGGTAGTGTTTTTCCAGGAATTCATCCATTTCTTCTAGGTTTGCAAATTTGTTAGAGTACAATTTTTCTTAATAATCTGATATGATTCTTTTAATTTCAGTTGGTTCTTTTGTGATGTGGTTCTTTTCATTTCTTATTCGGGTTATTTGTTTCTTTTCCTGTATTTCTTTAGTCAGTCTAGCCAATGGTTTATCAATTTTGTTAATTTTTTCAAAGAACCAGCTTTTGGCTTTGTTAATTCTTTCAATTGTTTTTCTGTTCTCTAATTCATTTAGTTCAGCTCTAATTTTTATTATTTGTTTTCTTCTGGTGCCTGATGGGTTCTTTTGTTGCTCACTTTCTATTTTTTCACGTTGTCGGGACAGTTCTCTGATTTTGGCTCTTTCTTCTTTTTGTATGTGTGCATTTATCGATATAAATTGGCCTCTGAGCACTGCTTTTGCTGTGTCCCAGAGGTTTTGATAGGAAGTATTTTCATTCTTGTTGCATTCTCTGAATTTCCTTATTCCCTCCTTGATGTCTTCTATAACCCAGTCTTTTTTCAGGAGGTTATTGTTCAGTTTCCAAGTATTTGATTTCTTTTCCCTAGTTTTTCTGTTATTGATTTCTAGTTTTATTGCCTTGTGGTCTGAGAAGATGCTTTGTAATATTTCGATGTTTTGGACTCTGCGAAGGTTTGTTTTATGACCTAATATGTGGTCTATTCTAGAGAATGTTCCATGTGCGCTAGACAAAAAAGTATACTTTACAGCAGTTGGGTGGAGAGTTCTGCATAAGTCAATGAGGTCAAGTTGGTTGATTGTTGTAATTAGGTCTTGCGTGTCTCTATTAAGCTTCTTACTGGATGTCCTGTCCTTCTCCGAAAGTGGTGTGTTGAAGTCTCCTACTATAATTGTGGAGGTGTCTATCTCACTTTTCAGTTCTGTTAAAATTTGATTTATGTATCTTGCAGCCCTGTCATTGGGTGCATAAATATTTAATATGGTTATGTCTTCCTGATCAATTGTCCCTTTTATCATTATGTAGTGTCCTTCTTTATCCTTTGTGGTGGATTTAAGTCTAAAGTCTATTTTGTCAGAAATTAATATTGCTACTCCTCTTCTTTTTTGCTTATTGTTTGCTTGATATATTTTTTTCCATCCTTTGAGTTTTAGTTTGTTTGTGTCTCTAAGTCTAAGGTGTGTCTCTTGTAGGCAGCATAGAGATGGATCGTGTTTCTTTATCCAGTCCAAGACTCTCTGTCTCTTTATTGGTGCAATTAGTCCATTTACATTCAGTGTAATTATAGATAAATAAGTGTTTAGTGTTGTCATTTTGATGCCTTTTTATGTGTGTTGTCGACAATTTCATTTTTCCACTTACTTTTTTGTGCTGAGACTTTTTCTTAGTAAATTGTGAGATCCTCATTTTCGTAATGTTTGACTTTATGTTAGTTGAGTCGTTACGTTTTCTTGGCTTTTATCTTGAGTTATGGAGTTGTTATACCTCTTTGTGGTTACCTTATTATTTACCTCTATTATTCTAAATAAAAGCCTAACTTGTATTGTTCTATATCACCTTGTATCACTCTCCATATGGCAGTTCTATGCCACCTGTATTTAGTCCCTCTTTTTGATTATTGTGATTTTTTACATATTGACTTCCGTGATTCCCTGTTATGAGTTTTTTTTTTTTTTTTTAATTAATCTTAATTTGTTTTTGTGATTTCCCTATTTGAGTTGATATCAGGATGTTCTGTTTTGTGACCTTGTGTTGTGCTGGTATCTGATATTATTGATTTTCTGACCAAACAATATCCTTTAGTATTTCTTGTAGCTTTGGTTTGGTTTTTGCAAATTCTCTAAACTTGTGTTTATCTGTAAATATCTTAATTTCTCCTTCATATTTCAGAGAGATTTTGCTGGATATATGATCCTTGGCTGGCAGTTTTTCTCCTTCAGTGCTCTGTATATGTCATCCCATTCCCTTCTTGACTGCATGGTTTCTGCTGAGTAGTCTGAACTTATTCTTATTGATTCTCCCTTGAAGGAAACCTTTCTTTTCTCCCTGGCTGCTTTTAAAATTTTCTGTTTATCTTTGGTTTTGGTGAGTTTGATGATAATATGTCTTGGTGTTTTTCTTTTTGGATCCATCTTAAATGGGGTTCGATGAGCATCTTGGATAGATATCCTTTTGTCTTTCATGATGTCAGGGAAGTTTTGTGTCAGGAGTTCTTCAACTATTTTCTCTGTGTTTTCTGTCCTCCTTCCCTGTTCTGGGACTCCAATCACATGCAAGTTATTCTTCTTGATAGAGTCCCACATGATTCTTAGGGTTTCTTCATTTTTTTTAATTCTTTTATCTGATTTTTTTTCAGCTATGTTGGTGTTAATTCCCTGGTCTTCCAGATGTCCCAGTCTGCATTCTAATTGCTCGAGTCTGCTCCTCTGACTTCCTATTGCGTCGTCTAATTCTGTAATTTTATTGTTAATCTTTTGGATTTCTACATGCTGTCTCTCTATGGATTCTTGCAACTTATTATTTTTTCCACTATGTTCTTGAATAATCTTTTTGAGTTCTTCAACAGTTTTATCAGTGTGTTCCTTGGCTTTTTCTGCAGTTTGCCTTATTTCGTTTGTGATGTCTTGAAGCATTCTGTAAATTAGTTTTTTATATTCTGTATCTGATAATTCCAGGATTGTATCTTCATTTGGGAAAGATTTTGATTCTTTTGTTTGGGGGGTTGTAGAAGCTGTCATGATCTCCTTCTTTATGTGGTTTGATATGGACTGCTGTCTCGGAGCCATCACTGGGAAACCAGTTTTTCCAGAAAATCCACTAAAAAAAAATGCAGTCAGATCCCTATCAGAATTGCCTTTGGGTTATAACCACCACCTTGTTCCCTGTAAGGATGAAAGTCTGAGATTTGGATTATATGTGCTTGGGTGTAGCTGGTTCTGTGTTTTTAGTCCAATTAGGGGTGGATTTTTGGTACCTGGGTTTTTTTTTTTGTTGTTGTTGTTCCTTCTCTCAGGCCGAAAGAGTGGGTTAGGAAAAGACCAAAAGAAAAAAAAAAGGGGGAAAAGCAAAGCCGCTGCAGAGCCGTTCTCCCTCTGGCTCAGGCAATTCCAATGTTAATGAAGCCGCCTGGGAAGGGTAGGGGAGGGATCAGAGAGATAGGAGAGTAGCACCTCAGAATATAGCCAGAGTTGCTTGTCTTGCTTGGAATGACTATTATATCTGAGATTCCCGCGGGGCGTGTCGCCTATGTGTGCTGGCTATGTGGAGATTGCCCCCAGGGGTCTGGCCTTCTGAAACCACCCGCTGTCAGTCTAAATCCTAGCGTGAAGGTTCCCCTGCTGGGACGCTTTACTCCTGGTTCCAAAATCAGTCGCTGCCTCCCGGGGACTTCTCGTCCCGCCAGCCGTCGCCGCGCCACCTCCGCAGACCGGCTGGGCCCCCTCCCGGGGTGAGTTCAGGGGAGTGGAGCAGCTCTCCGTGCTTGTGCCATACCAGCGCCTAGTCAAAATCCCGGCGGGACGGTTCTCCAGCTGGGACGCTGCTCTCCCAGCTCCAAGACCAGTCACTGCCTCCCGGGGACTTCTCCCACCGGCTGCGTCGTCACGCCACCCGTGCAAACTGGCTGGGCCCCCTCCTGGGGTGAGTTCAGGGGGATAGGGCTGGGCCCCTTGTTTGCGCCCTCAGCTCCCCTGGGCTCTGCCCTAAATTGGGCGCCAAAGGTTACCTGACTGGGACGCTGGCTCCAGGCTCCGAAAACAATCGCTGCTTCCCCGTATTTGTTCGTTTTCTGTCTCTAAATCCGTGTTTGTTGTTCAGGGTTCGTAGATTGTTATGTACTTGATTGATCTCACTTGTTTTTCTGAGTCTTTGTTGCAGGAGGGATCCGAGGTAGCATCTCCCTAGTCCGCCATCTTGGCCCCGCCTCTCGTCAATTCTGATTATAATATGTCTTGATGACTTTCTTTTAAAATCTACCTTTTGTGAAGTTCGATGAGCATCATGGTTAGATATCTCCTCATCTTTCATGATATCAGGGAAATTTTCTGCCAACAAATCTTCAACAATTCACTCTGTATTTCCTGTTCTCCCTCCCTGTTCCGGTACTCCAATCACTCATAGGTTATGCCTCTTGATAGTGTCCCACATGATTCTTAAAGTTTCTTCTTTTTTTTTAATTTTAATTCTTTTATCTGATTTTTCTTCAAATATATTGGTGCCAAGTGCTTTATCTTCAAATTCACAAATTCTGCCTTCCAGTTGCTCAATTCTGGTCCTCTGACTTTCTATTGAGTTGTCTACTTCTGTAATTTTATTGTTAATCTTCTGAATTTCTGATTGCTGTCTGTCTATGGGTTTTTCCAGCTTATTAAATTTTCCATTATGTTCCTGATAACGTTTTTAATTTCTTCAACTGCTTTATCTGTGTGTTTCTTGGCTTTTCTGCATATTGCCTCATTTCCTTCCTGATGTCTTGAAGGGTTCTGTATATTAGTCTTTTGTGTTCTGCCTGCGGTGATTCCAGGAAGGCACTTTCATCTAGAAAGATCCCTTGATTCTTTGTTTTGAGAGCCTGTTGAGGTGATCATGGTCTGTTTCTTTATGTGACTTGATATTGACTGTTCTCTCCGAGCCATCTATAAGTTATTGTATTAGTTTCTTTTATGTTTGCTTACTGTGTCATAGCTTCTTGCTTTGTTTTGTTTTGATATGGCATTGGTTGAGTGAGCTAGCTTGATTATTTTTGCCTTTGGAGCTCTGACGTCCTGTCCCCAGATGGCTAGAGCTGTTATCATGTATATCTATTTAGGAGTCCACTCATTTTCTTGTATAAATTCAGCTCAGGTGTCCAGATAGCTGATCATCAAGTATGTGGTACAGGCTCTGTCCTACAGTCTTAGAGGGTCAGGGGTGATTGGTGTAGGTACTGGTATCTGGTTGCAGCAGGGGGTCATGCTCTGACCAGGGGAGGGGGCTGAGAATTGTCCCCCATGTGTCTCTGAGGAAAGCGTGTCGCTCTTCCCTAGAAAATAAAGGTGGGTAGGTTCTGAAGATGGACCATGGGCACCCAATGTTTTTGGTTGTAAGGACTGGGAGGTATCAGTTTTCCTTGGATCCCTGTTGCAGGTGGCTGGGTGACATGAGTGGAGCTACCAGTCCTTAGGCCCCTAATGTGGGTAGGTGAGGACCCTGTTTAATAGCAAAGCAATGTCACACATCAAACACCCTCATCTCCATTGCACAGCTAAAATGGTTGGAGTCTGTCAACAAGGGCCTATTCTCCTGAAATAGGTGCACACAGGTTCATGCAGAAGGGAAAGTTACCCAAAGTCCACAGACCTTTTGTGCCTGGACAGGAGCTGCTTCTGTCCTGAGCTCCCCCAGTTAGTGAAGCTGGCAATTATCTTTTCCCCCGATTGCAAATTTATTTCTTCTCCAGGGCCTGGAGGATGGCTCTAGGTGCTCAACAGGGCCTATCTCAGGTCCAGGGAAACGAGCAGCTGCTGAAGTCAGCTTGGGGGCGGGGGGCACAGTAAAATATATGCAAGTGCTTAGTTTTTGCCGAGAGCACCGTTCTTCTCTGGTTCTGGAGGTGTGAGTAGGCTGTGTGGCTTGTTGCTTCTCCCTGAGGAAACTGCAGCCGAACGCTAGTACCAGCTCACTGCAGCCACTCCTGGGAATGGTGCCCGAGAGCTCCCAGCAATTCAGGTCCGGTAACTCTTCTCTGCTTCTGAACCGTCTTTTTCTCCCCCTACCCCTCAGTTCATTTTCTCATCTTGTCTTTGATATGCAGGGCTCCTAGCTTGTCATAAATATACTTGTTTCACTTGTTTTTTTTTTTTTTTTTTTTGGTCTTTGTTGTAAGACGGCTCAGCGGACGCATCTGTCTTTTCAGCTGTCTTGGCTCCTCCTCCTCTTTCTATCTATCCTTGGACCTCACAGCAACCTCTTGCCTTCCATTCCTTTTATCCTTGTCTTTCCAACTTCTCCTTCCTTCCTTTCACTGTCCAGTTAGAGCCAAAGGTTCATGACTTGAACTATTCTCTTGTCAATGTCCACAATTTCATTTTCATTTGACTCACATTCACAGCAAATGACAAACTTTAAATGACTTGAAATGTTGACCTTTACTGCCTGCAACAAGGCTGCTAAGTACTGCTAGAAAATCTTTCACAAACAGTATAAATTTCTCTCCAAATTTAACTAATAATCAATGCAGAGAAACAGTTTCCCAAGTCAGTTAGCTATCTTATTCTTTACATTATTTATTTCAACCCTTCTCCAAAATCTCCTCCTACTCATTCAAAGAGAATACAGAAGCATGTAATTTCCAACATGACCTATTGACTTAACTCTAAGATATATGTTCTTCCCTCTTTCTCATCCATTTATAAAGGAAGAAATAACTATTATTCTGCCCAGGTTTAATCCCTTCAGGGTGCTCTGGATCCTTTCCTGACTTTTCAGATAGTTTCTGCTATGTATTATCATGCTTTCTCTCTTAACTTTTAATTCAGCCTTAATATTTCCTCATTTCTATGCAGAATTTAAACATGTCAAATAACAAAGAAAGCTAAACTAAGCCAAAAAAAAAAAGAAAGAAAGAAAACAAGGTAAAATTCTTACATCAAACTTTTGGTAAAGTGGCCACATTAAAATATTTTTGGTGTCACAAGTCAACCTCAAAATGGCAAAATCAAGAAAGCCATTTTAGCTTTATTAGCTCCATTAAATATTCATTGTCATGCTTTCATCATGTCTCTAATAATTTTTCTTCAAAAATTTTGATATGATGTTATTTAGTGTTATTAAGAACATAAAAATATATGGCTTTCATGTACTCATTATGGTTTCTATTGCATATTACTTTTACTTGTCATATGTATAGATCTCTTCAAGAGGATTGGGATTAGGAAAAAAGAAACATATACTCATGACACCTTGGCCAGGAAATCCTCTGGGCTCTCTGTGTTACTGACTAAACTGTCTGTTCCAGAGGCTAGAACTATAGAAACGGGAAAGTGAGAGGACAGCAGTCCATGGTATATTCAGTATTTTCACCAACACCATATTTCAAATGCATTGATTCTTTTCTGTCTGCCTTTTTCATTGTCCAGCTTTTGCATGCATATGAGGCAATTGAAAAGACCATTTGATCAGTTTTTAAAGTATTAAATTATGCTGGCAGAGTACTAAACTATGAATCAAACCATCTGGTTTTTATTAAAGGTGAATTATCAGAATAACTAATTAGATAAATGAAGAAACAAGGACCAGTTCTTTTCTTAAAAAATATTTTTGGAAAATGCATTGTCTTTTTCCCCAATTAACTGAGTATAAATGAATCAAAAACAATTCACTGTGAAAATGGATTTATGAATCTAGATATGACAAAATTAAAAGACTGCTAAAGTCATGTCAACAAGCTTAAAATGACAACCTCATCCTAGTTTGCCCAGGCTTTTCCTTGTTTTATCACTGAAAATTCTGCATCCTGGAAAATGTGTCAGTCCCAGGCAAACTGGAACAGTTGGTCGCCTTAATTTAATTAGCCATTCTATGATGCAAATGAGACTTTTTTTACTCTTCTCTTTAGCATATGCCTCTAAGACAAACATTTTAATTTCAAAAGTACTTATGTAGTGCTCCTTCTGAAAAGAAAAAAATGTTGCAGTTGGCTAATGTGTGAAAATATCAAAATATTATTGTTGTCATTTTCCTTCAGCAGAAAGGTCATCATTACAATTCTTGAAGTACAGAGCCCTTGGCAATTAATTCTCTCAATTTTTATTTTGTGTGAAATTGCTAATATTTGGCCTTCAGATCGTAAAGATGATTTTTTCTATCAAGTTCTGAGTTGATAGGATTTTTTGTTTCAGTGTACTTTAAGTACTTTAAGGACATAATATTCTTATATTTTTCTTTTATTGTTTCTAATAAGAAACTGACCAACATGTACATCTTTCTTTCTATATGTAATGTGATTTTTCCTTCCTATCTGCTTCCAAGATTTTTATACCCTTTGTTTTTCTGCAACTTTACCATGCTGTTCTTAGATATGATTTTCTTTGTATATGCCCATCTTGGTGTTATCTGGCTTCTTAATCTCTGTTTTTTTGTTTTCACCAAATCTGAGAAAATTTTAGCCATGCTTTCTTCAAATATTTCTCCCTACTCTGTTCTCTATGTCCTATCCTTATGGGACTCAATTTCGTATGTAATTGACTGCCTGATATTTAATCACAGTTCTCTGAGGCTCTGTTCATTAATTTTCAAATGTTTTCTCTTTGTTCTTTGTATTGGATAACTTATATAGATTATACTCTACATTAATTGAAACCTTGTGCTTTCAATCTGTTTTTAAGCTCATTCAACAAATTTTAATTACTAAATTTTTAATTTGTATAATTTTCATTGTTATTTTATTTTTATACAGCTTTAATTTATTGAGTATATATATATATTCAATATGTATATATATGTAAAAACCAAAAACCCATTGCCATTGAGTCAATTTTGACTCATAGCAACACCATAAGACAGGGTACAACTGCCCCATAGGGTTTCCAAGGAGCAGCTGGTAGATTCAAACTGCTGACCTTTTAATTAGCGGCCAAGCTCTTAACCACCACGCCTCTAGGACTCCGCATATATATTAAAAAAAATAAAATTCCTACTAGTGCAGCGGTTAAAGGGCTCTTCTGCTAAAGGAAATGTTGGCAATTCAAACCCACCAGTCACTCTGCAGAAGAAAGACGTGGTGGTCTGATTCCATAAAGATTGCAGTCTTGGAATCGCTATGGAGCAGTTCTACTCTGTCCTATATTGTTGCTATGAGTCAGAGTGGACTCGAAAGTAATGGGTTTGTCTCCTACTTTTAAAGTCTAGGTTATCGGATTCAGTTTCTTTTTCACCACTTTTTTATTTTGGAGAAAAGTCATATTTTCTTGTTTGTTTGTCTAGTAATTTTTAATTGCATACTGGATATTTTGTTTGACATGTGGAGAATATAGATTCACCTGTCTTACCCTGGAGAGTATTGGTTTCCCTTTGAGTTGATAATTAACTTAGTTGGACTCAAATTCTAAACTTTGTTTCTTCTGCAGTTTTTTTTAGTCTTAAAGCTTTTGATTTCTCTAGGGTTCTTGACATCTCGCCCATACATGTCCTGTTTTGGCGTGGACCAAAGATTTGGTTGAAATTAAAAGTGAAGATTTGGGGGGAATCCCTCTTCGATGTCTCTCTCTCTCCGGGATTTCCTTCCTTACATCCCAGACACTCTGCAGTGCTGCACTTTACCTTCTGATTTCTCAGGGCGGTAGAAACGTAGGTTTCTCTTTTAGTTCTAGCCACTGAGAACCCAGCGGACTGAGAGTACCCTAGTTAACGAGACATAAATACATAAATTTCACTTAGTTTAGCTCTCTTTCTCTAGGATCAATTCTTCCCTGATTTTTGCCTGCTTTTTTGTTTCCCCCAGTGTTTTCAAATAGTTGCCCTTAAAAGCAACAATTTTGATTCTTTTTTCCAAATTTAGTACTTTGTCCAGATTTAATCATTCCTGTCTGCAGGAAAGTTAACTTTACATAAGTATTTCTGCCATAGCCAGAAAGGATTTTGACATTCAGCTTTGATTTTCTCTTTCTTCTGTATCTACTATCTTTAGTTTCATATCCCTCGTTTCATTGTCTTTTACTTTATGGGGAGCGTGTTCTTTGCAATTAAGCTTTGTGCTTCTGTAGTATTACTTCTTTGTAGGCAACCAAAATTGGTCTTAGACTTTTGATTTCTTCCACTTCTTTACTTATCTTACTAACTCTTTGAAATTGCAAGACTACATGTGTATGTATATATAATATACATATTATAACATATGTATATATACATACACACACACGTATGTATACACACACACACACAAGTATAACCTAACACCCATTCCAAAAATTGCTTTGGCATCAATGGGTAAGGAGGGGCCTAATGACACTCCCTGTACGGAAAATGATGTTGTCATAGACTAAGCAGCCAAGATAAAGTTGAATCTTGTAGTTATAAGTTAAAAACCATTAAAAATGTTCTTTGAAATTAGTATTGATAATGTGTGTTTAAAAACCGTCAAAGTCTTTCACTAGCGAATTATTTGGAATATTAAATAGGCTTCACATACACGGAAGTAAAACATTAAGGATATTTTTTATTTAATAATATTAATTTCAGAATATATAAAGTAAGTCAATGGTGGTTATGGAAGTGGACTTTCTCTTCAAAATGATGGTCAATGACACAATTTCCCTCCCAATCATCATATGAATGGCCCATAATCCACTTCTACAATGTCTCAAATTTTTCATAGTTTCCATACTGAAGTTTTTTTATACCTTTAATTATTCTCACACAAACGAGAATTTCCAGAGTTGCTATTTATTTGTTTTTTTAATAGTGCATGCCCATATTTACTATCTCTTGGTGACAAACAAAAATTCAAACGAGAAGAAACACAGGTTAAAGTACCTCGTTCTTGCTCAAACTGCCTTGCAAATATTTCTCTAACTTAGCCCTTCTGGTGTAAGAATTATTTCATACTTTCCTTGAATGCTTCTTTTGTCTATCTGAATATAATGTAATACAGGAGTAACTGAAGTACCTGTCATGAAACATTAATTATCAGGACTTATTCTATCCCAAGCCTTGTCATAATTTTCAATGTACAAGTTCCAAAATCCAACACCGAACACCATTTCTATGTCCGAATTCCTAATTCATATTATGTGGGCTCTGTAAGCCACAAATAGATGTAGAGTAATGTTGAGAGAAGATGAAATGCAGACAGCCCAGGTGTTGCTCCAGCAGTGGTTTCAGAAACCAGTACCTTCAGAGTAGGCTTTTTTTTTTTTCATATCCCTCAAAACTGTGGCTTTAGGTGAATATGATAGACGAGAAATGAAATATATCTCAGCTCTCTTTTAGACAAACATATTTGCTCTGTTTTAAGCATCAACTTTTACATAGATCAATAATTGTTTTCTCATTTCGACTCCTGTCTCGTAGTTAGAAAAACAAACCCCTTGTATTACTGCATAGAAGCTTAGTGTTACCTTGCTGTACTTTTAAAAGGATTATAATGGAAAGTTAGCAAGAATTAGAACTGGAATTTTAAGACAAATATACTGGATATATTCATTTTAAAATATCCATCCCTAAAAATAAAATTCTCACCCAGAATAGAGAATAAAAGAAAGTATTTAAAATGTCATATAACGTATCAACATCACAAATCTTATGTAAGATTCTGGGATCCAACTGTAAAACAGGAACCAGATATAAAAAATGCTTATTCTTCTCTCACTGAGAAACATCTTACTCAAATATCAGCTCAAAGCAGTCAATCACAACCGAATAAAGTATAAAGGAAAGTATGGGTTTTAATGCAAAATGAAGAACCCAAAATGGAACGTCATATCTAGAAAGAGTTCTGTGATGGGAAAAAGAGAAATAAAATTTTCTTAGAAGGAGAAAATTTTCTGGGCCATTCTTTATATTTCCGTATTTTTAAGTATACTACATAATAGTGTATATCTGAATGAGAATATCTTAATATGGACCACAATATTCTGGTTATTACATTTTACTTGTAACAGAAATACTTCTGTGACAAAGAATGATAGGTTCTATTCAAGTTTATAATGATTTTGGCTAATTTAAGGTAACCCTGTGTTTCAGGTATGAGGTTTTTACCCTGAATCAATTCACTATAGTGAAGTGTAGGTTGAGTAGAAAATCTGAAAAAACCCGTTACTGTCAAGTCGATTATGACTTATAGCGACCCTATAGGACAGAGTAGAACTGTCCCATACAGGCTTTCCAAAGAGCACCTGGTGGATTTGAACTGCTGATCTTCTGGTTAGTAGCCATAACACTTAACCCCTATACCACCAGGGGCTGAGTAGAGGGTATGCTTTTTTAAGTAGCAGAATTTATGAAAGAGAATTG
This sequence comes from Elephas maximus indicus, assembly GCF_024166365.1. Taxonomy (NCBI): domain Eukaryota; kingdom Metazoa; phylum Chordata; class Mammalia; order Proboscidea; family Elephantidae; genus Elephas; species Elephas maximus. The sequence continues at coordinate 57,417,954 of NC_064823.1, read as the reverse complement.
TTGCTGTTGTGTGCTGTCGAGTTGATTCCACCTCATAATGACCCTATATGACAAAGTAGGACTGCCCCATAGAGCTTCCTAGGCTATAATCTTTATGGTTCTAACTGCTGACCTTTTGGTTAACAACTGAGTGCTTGACCATTATGCCACCAGGGCTCCTTTGAAAGAGGATTGAAATTGGAAAACCTACAGGAAATGCAAACAAGTTCTCAGGCACTTAACTTTAAAAAAAAAAAAAAACTAGTAGGTGAGGAATTAGAAATTGATTCCTTTGAAAATGTGGAATACCCCTTAGAAAGTCTTCCCAGAAAGGTAACTGCCCTTCAATATGAAGACCACAGGTTTAGAGACTAAATATTAGAATATTGTCCAATTCCCGCTTCTTTCCTGAAAGTACAGGAAAAGTTAATGAGAAGATAAACTTCTTTTTTGTTTTTTTTCCAAACAGGAGATATTTCATTTCCCTTTGAATATTTTAGTGTCTTCGTATCAGTACAACTGCTCATTTTTGGCTTACATCAGAAGACGAGCATAACACAGATTAGGAGTGCAAGAATGGAAACACCTTTTCTTAAATCCCAGTTGTAATGATTCTAATAAGACATCTACATTTTTACACCCCTTGGCTACTTGGATTTAGTCGTGCATTTTTTGTTTTCTCTATCCCTGATCTCTTTATTCAATATTCTTTCAAACTGAGGTTATTCTTTAGTGTCAGTTTTGTGTGTATGGTTTGTTTTGTTTTGTTTTGTTTCAGTGCCAGTTCTTGATTTGTTGCCTTGTCTCCAGTCTTCCACATGCAATTCTGTATTGCTATGGTCAAAAAACAAAATGACTGTTCTCTGGATCTCTAAAAATTTCAGGGCCTCTACTTGAGAGCAATTATTTACTTTTATTTCACTGATAAGGAACATCTTGACATATTTGAACAAACCGAAGAGGAAAATCCTTTAGCACTTCTCTCTCCCTAACTCTGGCTTCCATACTCGTTCTGTATGCTTTTGATTATTATCGCTTCAGTTAAAGAAAATATTTTTCTTTAACTTTATTCAAACTTATGTAGATCTAGTTCCATTATAATTTTGGAAACATAATTTTGGAACCTAGCTAAAGTAAAAGAATAGTTTTCAAGCAAAGTTAAAATCATGTCTCTCTTACAAATATAAAATGAAAAGTATCAAATAGTTCATTTATTCATTGAATGAGGGAACTGCTAGGAAGTTGCAATTGGTTCAAGGAGAATCTAAAGAACATATACACTTATGGATCCAAAATATGAAAATGAATTTGTAAAACGGGTGCATAACTGGCTTCTAACGCAGTTGAAGAGGGACATCAATTGTACCTACATTGCACAGATTTTTCTTTTTGCTTGTCTATACACATAAATTATTTTGTATTGCTATCAGTTATCTATAATTTATTGTTGTAGTGAAATGACTTTCACCAAAGCCTTCTGCAACAAAGAGATTTTTATTGTGATATATTAGAAAACAAAAGTGGGAAATTGGCTGCAAGCACTCAGGCTATAAACAAACCAAAATCCAAAGAAGTATGTGATGGTTAAGGTTGTGTGTCAACCTGGCTGGCCATGATTCTCAGTGATTTGGCAGAAGTATGCTGTTGTGATCACTTCCATGATGAAATTTGGTGTAATGTACTCACCTCCATGATGGGATCGGCTGTGAGTAGTCAATCAGTTTAAATGGAGTTTCCTTGGCCATGTGGCCTGCACTGAATATAAGAAGACATTCTGGTAAGATTCTTGGGCTTTTGCTCACCCTGGATCCTGCAGCTGGCTCCTGTTCATCTGACCTCCAGTCCTTGGGACTTGAGCTAGCAGCCTACCTGTGGTCTTTCCTGCTGACCTTGGGAATTCGTCATTCTTCGCAGACTGTGAACAAGATCCCTGCTCTCTGACCTATTGGTCTTGGGTTCCCCGCCCCTGCAGCCATGTGAATCAGGAGAAGCCTCTATTCTGACCCACAGACTTGGGATATTCAGCCTCTACAAACTCGTGAGCCATTTCCTTGTTATAGATCTCTCTATATACATATTTATACGCTTTGCTGGTCTCTGGGGTGTTTTAGAGAACCCAGCCTAAGACAAAGTATAATCTATAAGTGTTTTTTATACAATTTTGACAGGTGCTGATTCATTATGAGTAAAGATCCTTCAACACACCCTTTACAATCATTGGAACATGTGCCTACGAGTAAATTGCTTGCAGACCATTATTGGTTAAAGTAAAGACAAAGAACTAAGATTATGATTGCATGAAGTTTTCTTGTTTTTTTCTTTTCTAACAATTTGGTCTCTTGGCTCAGGGGTCCTCGGTCTGTCATATGATGGTTGTTTTTTGTTATGTGGACTGCATGTAATGCTGGGTAGGTTTTTAACTCACTTCCTGGGGTAAAGTGTTATTTAGTTTTGGTACAAATGTCCACAGTCCATTGAACCAGTTAGAGAACTCTGTCCCACTCCTTTGATGTAGTTTCTTATTGTTTGAAGTCCTATAGATTCTGACAGACAAGTTGGCCTTTTGCTGTTATGGCCTGCTGTGGTTAGGATAACCTTTTCTCATTACAAGGTTGTAAAATAGTTCAAAGGCAATGAAAGACACCATATCTCTATAGGATCAGATAAACTCAAAGGCTGTGTTCCAAAGAATGCATCCTTTTTCTATTACAAGCATTTATGTCTTAGTTAGCTAACGCTGCTACAACACAAATACCAGAAGTGGATGCCTTTTAAGGATCTGAAATTGATTTTTTCACGGATCTGGAGGCTAAAAGTCTGAATCAGAGTTACAAATGGTAGATTCTTTCCTTGTTGATAGCCGTGGGTTTTCTGTGGTTTTGACCACCCTCATATGCCATCTGTTTTCACTAGTATGTGGAAGTATCTAGTCAGGTCTTTTTATAACTCAAAAGTGGTTAAATTTATGACAATCTCTACACTGATATTACTTCATTAACATAACAAATAAACCCCTTTTCCTAAATGGGATTACATCATCAGGTATGTTGTTGTGATGTTTCATCTAGTTGATTTTCAACTCATAGGAACCTTATAGAACAGAGCAGAACTGCCCTCATAGGGTTTCCAACGCTGTAATCTTTATGGAAGCAGTGCAGCTAGTGGGTTCCAATCTCTGACCTTTTGGTTAGCAGCTGAGTGTTTAACCGCTGTGCCACCATGGCTCTTATCCATAGGTTAGGACTCCAACGTACATTTCAGGGAGAACACAATTCAATACAAAACACATTTAGCAATCTTTTTCCAATGTCTTAAATTTTTCTTACACAAATATGGAGCATATTTTACTGCCTTTTCAACTTGACTAGTTTTAAAATATATGCTCAAAATATTCTTGACATCTTTTCAAAACAAATAATGATGAAACAAAATAGCAATGAACAAAGGAGTTTTTAACTCCTTTTGTGTGATAAATATATTTTGATATTTAATATCAGGAAATAACATTTATATATATATATACAAAAATTACAAGGTTAGCATATATTCAGGTCATATAAATATATGAAAAATACTTATATTATTATATGCAAATACTCAGTGACCCAACAATTGTTTTGTCACAAGATGCGATTCTTGGAAATAGCAAAAGGTCTGTCAGTCTTAAATGTGTCACTTCTGTGATGTCACTTCTGAGATAGTTTTTCTCAGGCATGGTAAAAAATTCATTTCATAGATCAAGCTTGGACTCTTTATACGTACTCTTCACATTAATTTATTAATATTCTCACTTTGTTATCACATACAATAAAACAGCTGCTGTAAAACATAAGTCAGATGATATCTGGAGGAAATAAAGAAGAGACTTATTGAGAAGGTTTTAGTTAACTTTGCAAAATGTTATTCATCAGATATTTGTACTTCTCTAAGCTCACGTTTTTATTCTTTTGTTGATTTAATTATTGTGGATAGAATTTCATTGTAATAACTAACTCCTTCATTTGAAAGTTTTTTTTCCCCTTTTTTGTCCTTAGAGTGCGTTATTTCATATAACAGTACCTCAAATTACAGGCCAGCATAATGGCTGAAAACAGTGAACATTTGACTTATAAGGCAGTGCTGCTTCTGAATACAATATACATTATCAGTTTTTAGAAAGGGTTCTGTGAGTCTCCTGAAAGCTGGGCATGTGTATCCTATAGTTTTAAAAGCACAAAGTTTAAAAACCATTTTATTGACTTGAACGACAATACATTTTACAAAGAGGGTGAAAAGGACTATCTACTCTTGCAAGATAAAAGAAATAGTACCCTACCAACTAAAGGGTTATGAGCATGGGGTTGAATGAACTTTAGAAGATCTGAGTACCTGAAAAGATGAAACACAGAAATACAGTGAAGCAGAAAGTCATGTTTGGTAGTTCAGTTGCAAAAAAAAAAAAAAAAAAAACTGAAGCAGAAAGTCTTGTCAGTAGTTCAGTTCAAACAGAAACCCTTTAAAAGCAAGAAAGTGGGTAAAAGAAAGGGATTAGTAATAATAGCCAAAAAAAAAAACACACACGATAAAAAATCCTCATTGAAAGCATAGTCATTTTCACCACACACACACACACACACACACACACACAAAATTGCCATCGAGTTGATTTCTACTCACAGTGACCCTATAGGACAGAGCAGAACTGCTCCATAGGGTTTTCAAGAAGCACCTGGTGGATTCGAACTGCCAACCTTTTGGTTAGCAGCTGTAGCTCTTAACCACGATGCCACCAGGGTTTCAGGTCTTAATAAACTGCATCATTTTGAATTCCTCAATAATGCCTGCATGCTCTTGGGTGAATAGAAGTAGAAATGTAATACCCTAGGTTTTATTGCTTCAAATGATCCAACACATCTTAAGGTGATCTGCCACCATGTTAAATATGTGCTAAATCTGGCCACAAACTTACTCTTCAGAGCACATTTAAAATACTTTCTAACCCTGAACTTCAAGTGGGTGTATTCAGCATCCAAATTTATTAGTTGAGTTTAATAAAAATATTTCGTTTATAATAATTTTTACTATGCTGGACTAAATACACAGAGTCACTGTACCAAAAAAAATTGGTCTTGGTTCAATCATTTCAGAAGGTAGTATATGATCAAGAACCAGTGGTATTGAAGGAAGAAGTCCCAGTTGTACTGAAGGCATTGAAAAAAAGGAGGCTCCAGGAATTGATGGAACCAACTGAGATGTTTCAACAAACAGATGCAGCACTGAAAGTGCTCGTTTGTCTACGCCAAGAAATTTGGAAGGCAGCTACCTGGCCAACTGACTGGAAGAGATCCATATTTGTGCCTATACTAAAGAGAGATGATCCAACCAAATGGGGAAATTATTGAACAATATAATTAATATTACACACAAGTAAAATTTTGCTGAAGATCATTCAAAAGCAGTTGCAGCAAAACATCAACAGGGACTGCCAGGAATTCAAGCTGGGTTCAGAAGAGGATGTGGAACCAGGGATATCATCGTTGATGTCAGATGGATACTGGCTGAAGGCAGAGAATACCACAAAGATGTTACCTGTGTTTTGTTGACTAGGCAAAGGCATTCGCCTGTGTGGATCATAATAAATTACGGGTAACATTGGGATGAATAGGAACTCCAGAAAACTTAATTGTGCTCATGAAGCCCTTGTACATAGATCAAGAGACAGTCATTCAAACAGAACAAGTGGATACCGCGTGGTTTAAAGTCAGGAAAGGTATGTGTCAGGGTTGGATCCTTTCAATCTCTACGCTGAGCAAATAACCCAAGAAGCTGGACTGTATGAAGAAGATTGGGGCATCAGGATTGGAGGAAGACTTGTTGACAACCTGCATTATGCAGATGACACAACCTTGCTTGGTGAAAGTGAATAGGACTTGAAGCACTTGCTGATGAAGTGCAAAGGCTATAGGCTTCAATATGGATTATACCTCAACATAAAGAAAACAAAAGTCCTCACAACTGGACCAATGAGCAATGTCATGATTTACAGAGAGAAGATTAAAGTAGTCAAGGATTTCATTTTACTTGGATCCACAATCAACAGCCATGGGAGCAGTAGTCAAAAATCAAATGACACATTGCACTGGGCAAATCTGTTGCAAAAGATCTCTTTAAAGTGTTAAAAAGTGAAAATGTCACTTTAAGGCCTAACATGAGGCCTACCCAAGCTATGATGTTTTAAATCACCTCATATGCATGTGAAAGCTGGGCATTGAATAAGGAAGACCAAAGAAGAATTGTCACCTTTGAATTATGGTGTTGGGGAAGAATATTGAATATACCATGGCCTGTCAAAATGAGCAAATCTGTCCTGGAAGAAGTACAGCCAGAATGCTCCTTAGAAGCAAGGATGGAGAGACTTCATCTCACGTACTTTGGACATGTTATCAGGAGGGATCAATCCCTGGAGAAGGACATCATGCTTGACAAAGTAGAGGGTCAGGGAAAAAGAGGAAGATCATCAACAAGATGGACTGACACAGTGGGTGCCACAATGAGCTCAAGCATAACAGTGATTGTGAGGATGGTGCAGGATTGGGTAGTGTTTTGTTCAGTTGTACATAGGGTGGCTATGAGTCAGAACTGACTCAATGGCACCTAACAACAGTATAGACAAATATTCATTCACAGAAGTAATTTCCTTATTTAGAAACAAAGAAAATAATTAGAATTAAATGGCTTATATTTCATTTCCTTATTTTCTTAAATTATACAATTTGAGATATTCGCCTTATAAAACGGAGGATTGAATTGACTCTTGTTGAAAGTAAGAAATAGATTAAATCAGGATTGTAAGTGCAAGACAGTTAAATGCTGCAAATGGGTAGCCAGGACCGCTGGTAGTAATATAATGACGGCTCTGCGTTCAAGGGATTCCTGAACTTTGTAGTGACCATTTTGGTGGGGATGATGGAGATATCAATAAGATGAACATATTGTAATATGAAAAAATTGGAACTACTGGGATTTTAAAGTGGCAAAAATGCACTGGTTCCTATGCATATGTAGTTTGTATGATAAACCTGGAGCAATACCTTCTTGTTCCATTACCACCAACTAAAGGGTTATCGGCTCATCAAGACTGATGGGGCTCTGTAGTGGAAAAATCCCACGGATTTCAAAGTGAGTTTGTGGTCTAATGGGACCATTGATTAAGATCCAAGTAAAATCATTATGCCTGGAAAGCAGGATCTATATTAGAAAATAGGAGAAAGAACTCCACAAATAAGTGTTTTTTTTTTTTTTTTTTTTAATTCGGTTATACAGTTTGTCCCTTTATAATTTGTTTAATACATAAAGACTGATCATATTGTAAGGCCCAGTGATTCATCATTAAAACTGCTAGGTTTGTTTTACTTATCATATTCTTTTCTTATTACATCATTACTGCTAATATTTCACAGGTAGGTATAGGATTACTCATACCTAATTTATTCTCTAGTTCTTTACCTAAAGAATAAAATAAAACTATAAAACTTTATATAAAATAACACAAGCAGTGAGTTTCCAAGTTAATATATGGATATTCTTTAAGGTAGAATATTAACAAGAGTTTAATAATTTGCTGATAAATATTACACACTTACAGTTACATCCTTAAGTAAAACATAAACTTCAATGTGCCTTTTTATTCATATTACAGTATTTCATATTTGTGTAAGAGTTTATAATGTGCAATAAATTTGTTAGTAGGCAGAGATTTTATAGTGGTGCTCACTTTAAAGAGGAGAAAACAGTTTCAGGAGTAAAGAACCTTGTTAAATTATTTCAAGTCTTGTGCTTTTCTTTTCTGTTAGTTTTTTTTAATAGTTTCTATTTTTCTGCTGAAATTCCCTATCTTTTCATTCATTCATTGCAAGCATATTTTTCTTACCCTCATGAATACTTACAGTAGTTGCTTGAAAGTTCCTGTTTGTTAATTCCAGTATCTGTGTCATCTTGGAGTGAGCTTCCACTGACTTTTTTCCTTTTGAAAATAGGTCACATTTTTCTGATTCTTTGTTTAAAAAATAACATACAATGTTACGTTGTATTATATCCTGGCCACTGTGATTTTATACTGTGAAGACTATAGATTCTGTTATTTTCCTTTATATGGTGCTGATTTTTGAAGTTGTTATTGCTTTAGCAGGCGTTTAACATGATTGGATTTAAACTGCAAATTCTGTGTCTTGGGCAGCAGCTCAAATCTTAGTTCAAACTTTATGTCCTTATTTAAGGATACTGTTAGTTGTCTATGCCATACATGTGTATTTCAAATTTCAGTCAGGGATATAGATAAAATGTATACTCAGGATTGGGTTCCTCCATCAATTTCCAGAAACTGTGAATACCTCAAACTGGTTCTTCAGGGCAGAAAGATGGTGGGTTTTTGCATTAATTGTAGCAGTTAAACAGAGTCCGATGGCTGAAGACTACTCACAAGACCTAACATGATAGTACTGATAGATCTAGAGTTTACTGCAGGAAAAGGATACAATATAGCAACAACATTAAATAAGTCTATGTATGCACTCATAGCAATGGGTCCAAACTCTGGAAAGGTAAGGTGGGAGTTCCAATCTTCCTCCCTCTGTAAGAACATAAATTTTTTCTCAGATCAGGAACCACCATGTTCTCAGAACCTCAGAAGCAGGGAGCCCAAAATGGAGTCTCAGCTGGGTATTTTAGACCCTACTGGCCACGTAGGCATATTCTTGCTACAACAAAAAGCAATAAGAAATAAAAAGAAAATCTAATCTGATAGGGCAAAAATGTACTTTATTTTATCTAAGAATTATGAAATATAAAATGAAAGTGACCAAAATAACAAATCATTGATCACGTTTTACAGTGTTTGTATATATTGTCAAAATGAATGGTTTTCTCTGAATACATCTTAGAGATCAATTTGTCCATGTTTTTTCAATGTTTGATATATAGGTAGTCCCTGATTGAGATACAATGAACCACACTTAAAACTGATTCTTTCTTTTTTTGCACATTGTATCTTTATGTTTTAACACTGTACTACCTACAGTATTAAAACATATCTGTAAGTTTATATGCAATGTTTCCAACCTTCAAAAACAAGTAAAGATCAAATTCATAAAGATATTGACAATAAAAAGAAGTAATAATGAAAACTAAATAAGCAAAAAACAATGAGGTATTCAACTTACATTAGAGTCGACTTATGACAGAGTCATCAGATCTGAACCCTGTCATAATCTATTACTACCTGTAATAGATTGTGATACACAATGGAAATACAATAAAAAAAAAATTTTAATTATTTGACAACTACTATTCTAAAACATAGGTTGCTATACGTTAAAACCTTATGGGGCAGTTCTGTTCTGTCCTATAGTGTCGCTATGAGTTGGAATTGATGGCAACAGGTTATGTGTTGATTAAGAAATTGTTAGTCATTTTATAAAATGTCAATGTAGTGTTATTGAGAAATGTAGTATAATTTTCCAAACATTACACAGCAGAGCCCTTCACCTGAATTTATTCACTGTAATCTCCCATTGTTCAAAACAAACCGAAGACCAATAAAGCAGCTTAACAGTGAGGAAGAAGTTAAAAAAAAAAAAAAAAGGGTAAGATGTAATTATTCTGTCTACATTTGAATTCACATAGAATCTTTTTCCTTATAAAATGGTTGGTTGTTATTTTTATCAAGTACTTGAGTCTAGTCGTATGATAATGTATTTATAATTTTTTATTAACTTATATTTATAAATTTCTACACCCAGTCTCTGTAAATATTCTTCATGCATTCAAAGTGGTAGATAGAGTTTGATTACTAAAGAAGATTCACAAGATCCAAAATGATGGTACTTCCAAATCTACAGTTAATTGTGAGAAAAGAATAAAATATAGCAACAGAACTGAGATAAAGATATGCACCAAGCCAAAGTTATTATACAACAAGCAGTCCACAGAGGCCATTTGCACTTGTCTCTTGTCCTCTCTCTGTGAGAGTTCTAGCAGTACACACTTTCTCATTTTGTCATACTGTGGTGACATGTGTGTTTCTGTGATACTGGAAGCTTTGCCACCAGTATTTCAAATACCAGCAAGGTCACTGTCTTAGGCTGCGTCCTCCGGAGAAGCAAAACCAGTAAAGCATATAAATAGAGAGAGAGAGAGAGAGAGGTTTATATCAAAGAAATGGCTCACATGATTATAGAGGCTGGAACGTCCCAAGTCCATAGATTAGGATAGAGACTCCTCCTGATGTACGTAACCTCAGGGGCTGGCAAACCCAAGATCAGCAGGTCGGAGAGCAGGGCTCTGCTCACAGCCTGTGAAGATCGAAGAATCCCAGGATCGGCAGATAAGCTGATAGCTCAAGATTAAGAACTGGAGGTCAGACAAATAGGAGGCAGCCTCAGGATCCAGAGTGAAGAAAAATCCAGAATGTCTGCTTATATTTAGATGCAGGCCACACTCCCAAGGAAACTCCCTTTCAACTGACTTCTTCATGGTTGTTGGTATGTGTGAGGCCAATGTTGTAGCTATTGTGTCAATCCATCTTACTGAGTGGTTGTCTACTTTAACAAACATGGCTAGGAAGCAGTAAAAAAAGAAATAGCACCCTGTTTCTTATGACCTAATCCATACTATTTTCAAATATTTGTTCTAATTTTCCAGCATAAGATTTTATTTATCCACATTTATAAGGGGGTATTAAAAAAATTAGTCTCCAACCATTTCATATTTCAAATGATTCAGCTTTTTTACTTATGTAAGATTTAGTAAGAAATAAATTACCTTTGCTTGTATTACTGACAATAATTCTTACCATTAAATATCTTTTGTACCCAAATCACACGATTATATAACAGCCACCATTTGTTGGTGAAACTGTGACAGGTAGAGTCCTGAACAATTCCTATCCACTGTTCTGTTTAATCCTCATAAGAATTCTAAAAATAGAAAGTTTTATTATTTCTATTTATAGATGAGAAAACTGAGCCAATACATATTAAGAAATTTTTCTGATAACTTCTACCTAGTAATTAGCAGAGTAAGAATTGAATCCAGGGTAATTACAAATATATATATATATACGGAAACCCTGGTGGCCTAGTGGTTAAGTGCTATGGCTGTTAACTAAGAGGTTGGCAGTTTGAATCCACCAGGTGCTCCTTGGAAACCCTGTGGTACAGTTCTACTCTGTCCTATAGGGTTGCTATGAGTTGGAATCAACTCGATGGCAGTATGTTTGGTTTTGGCTTTGGTATACATATAAAATAAATTTTTTTTATACTATATATATATATATATATATATATTTAAGGCTTAACCTCTTCAACAACCATGTCTCTGTACTAACAAACCATGATAGAAAACAATGTCCATTTCCCACTGAGGACATACATAAACTCAAAAGCATTCTGGTCTCATATTTTTCTTTCATAGAAAGTATTAATGTTAAGTCATAATATCTGTAAACTTTTACCATTACTGAACTTATATTTTGGGTTAACTGTTAACATAGTTCAATAATCATGTTAAACCAAAAAATCCAAACTTGTTGCTATCAAGTCAATTTTGACTCATGGTAATAGTCATGTTGTGAGAAGATAAATACTGGGCTGACAGCAACACTTATATGTGGCTATGACTAATGGAAGAAGTACAGTATAAAACCCCTACCACAAAGGGTAGGCTTGAGGCGACAAAGTAAAGTATTATAATGAAGTGTGCAAAGAGCTAGAGTTAAGAAACAAAAAGGGAAAAATATGCCTAACATTTCTCAAGCTGAAATAACTGAAGAAAAAATTCAAACCTCAAGTTGCAATATTATTCTATGGGCAAAATACCGAATGATGCACGAAGCATCAAAAGATGATGGAAGGAATACACAGAGTCACTGGACCAAAAAGAAATCGTCAGCACTCAACTATTTCAGGAAAGTAGCATTTAATCAGGACCTAACTGGCACTGAAGGAAGAAGTCCAAGTTGCATTGAAGGCATTGGTGAAAAACAAGTTTCCGGGAATTGATAAAACACTGAGATCTTTCAACAAACAGATGAAACATTAGAAGCCCTCACTCATCTATGACAAGAAATTTGGAAGACACCTACCTAGCCAAGTAACTTAAAGAGATCCATAGTTGTGCCCATTCCAAAGAAAGGTGATAGAAGAGAATTTAAAAATTAGTCAAATAATTTCATTAATATCACAAGCAAGTAAAATTTTCCTGAAATTAACTCAAACACAGTTGCAGCAGTACATCCACAGGGAACTGTCAAAAATTCAAGCTAGATTTAGAACAAGATGTGGAACAAAGGGCATCATTGCTGATGTCAGGTGGATCTTGGCTGAAAGAAGGGTATACCAGAAAGATGTTTATCTGTGTTTTATTGACTATGTGAAGGCATTCAACCGTGTGCATCATAACAAATTAAGGATAATATTGAGAAGAATGGGAATTCCGAACTCTTAATTATCCTCCTGAGGAACCTCTACATACACCAAGAGGCAATCTTTCAAGTAGAACAAGGGGATACTGCCTGGTTTAAAGTCAAGAAAGGTGTGCATCAGGGTTGAATCCTGTCACCATACCTATTCAATCTGTATGCTGAGCAAATAACCTGAGAAGCTAGACTATATGTAGAAGAATGGGGCATCAGGATTGGAGGAAGACTCATTAACAACCTGCATTATGCAGATGGCACAACCTTGCTTACTGAAAGTGAAAAGGACTTGAAGTGCTTACTGATGAAGATCAAAGACTACAGTCTTCCATATGGATTACACCTCAACATAAAGAAAACAAAAATCCTCACAACTGGGCAAATAAGAAACATGATAAACAGAGAAAATATCGAAGCTGTCAAGGATTTCATTTTACTTGAATTCACTTGCATCACCCATGGACCCAACCCAGTGTTGGAAGCAGCAGTCAAATAAATGGATGCATTGTATTGGGCAAATCTGTTGCAAAAGACCTCTTTAAAATGTTAAAAAGCAAAAATGCCACCTTCAGGACTAAGGTGCACCTGACCTACCTAAGCCATGCTATTTTCATTCATCTCATGTGCATGTGAAATCTGTACAATGAATATGGAAGATCGAAGAAGAATTGATGCCTCTGAATTATGGTATTGGTGAAGAATAGTGAATATACCAAGAACTTCCAGAAGAACTAATAAATCTGTCTTGGAAGCAGTACAGCCAGAATGCTCTTTAGAAACAAGGATTTCGAGACTTCATCTCATGTACTTTAGATATGTTATCAAGAGGGACCAATTCCTGGAGAAGGACTTCATGCTTGGTAAAGTAGAGGGTCGGGATTGACGCAGTGGCTGCAGCAATGTTCTCAAAAAGGCAACGACTGTGAAGATGGTGCAGGATGGGCAGTTTTTCCTTATGTTTTACATAGGTTTGCTATGAGTAGGAACTTACTTGATGGCACCTGACAAAAACAACAAAGTAGGGTAGGCTGGATACTACACATAAATGCCAAAGCTAAGGCAGCATATGGAAAACAAAGAAGTTGAATGTATAAAGTAAATGTTACCGTGTCAATATGTTTTACACAGATTGTCTTTCTTGGACTAGGTTCAAAGGTATTGCTTGTCACTTATGGAAGTGGATTTGAACACTGAGAAGGAATTAAGTCTAAGTAATCTGTACAAAATTTCTACTTCCTATCTGTCATAATTTAAGAAAGAGTGCTCTAAGCCTCAAAGATTGTATAGAAAATGGAAATTGAATGTAACAAGGTAAAATCAATATGGAATCATACTAGGAAGTGGCATTATTCTTTGAAATGAGATTTTCAAGTTTACATGTGATATAATAATGAAATAGATAAAGTTACACAGATACTATTAAAACTCAATCTTCCAATATATAGTATACCAAAATGATATATTGGTAGAAACAGCAAAAAGATATCATTATAATGGTTAAAGTCACTGAGAAGGGGCCCCATGTGTCTGTCAGTTTGTCATACTGTGGGGGCTTTGGTGTTGCTGTGACGCTGGAAGCTATGCCACCAGTATTCAGATACCAACAGGGTCACCCATGGATGATAGGTTTCAGCTGAGCTTCCAAACTGAGAGAGACTAAAAAGAAGGACCTGGCAGTCTACTTCTGAAAAGAATTAGCCAGTGAAAACCTTATGAATAGCAGTGGAACATTGTCTGGTAAATAGTGCCAGAAGATGAGCCCCCAGGTTGGAAGACACTAAAAAGATGACTGGGGAAGAGCTGCCTCCTCAAAGTAGATTCGACCTTAATGACATGGTTGGTGTAACGCTTTTGGGATTTTCATTTGCTGATGTGGCACAACTCAAAATAAGAAGAAACAAGTGCAAGCATCCATTAATAATAGGAACCTAGAATGTACGAAGCACAAACCTAGGAAAACTGGAAATCATCAGAAATGAAATGGAATACATAAACATCGATATCTTAAATGGACTGTTTTTGGCCATTTTGAATCAGACAATCATAGAGCCTACTTGCTGAATGACAACTTGAAGAGGAATGGTGTCGCATTCATTGTCAAAAAGAACATTTCAAGATCTATCTTGAAGTACAACACTGTCAGTGACAGGCTAATATCCATACACCTACAAAGGAAGACCAGTTAATATGACTATTATTCAAATTTATGCACCAACCACAAAGGCCAAAGATGAAGATATTGAAGATTTTTATTAGCTGCTGCAGTCTGAAATTGATTGAACATGCAGTAAGAATGCATTGATAATTAATGGTGATCGAAATGTGAAAGTTGGAAAGAAAGAAGGATCAGTAGCTGGAAAATATGGCCTTAGTGATAGAAACGATGCCAGAAGTCGAATGATAGAATTTTGCAAGACCAATAACTTCTTCATTGCAAATACATTTTTTCACCAGCATAAATGGCAACCATACACACGGATCTTGCCAGATGGAACACACAGGAATCAAATCGAGTACATCTGCAGAAAGAGATGATGCAAAAGCTCAATATTATCGATCAGAGCAAGGTTAGGGGTCGACTGTGGAACAGACCATCAATCACTTATATGTAAGTTCAAACTGAAACTGAAGAAAATCACAGCAAGTCTACAAGAGCCAAAACACGACCTTGAGTATATCCCACCTGAATTTAGAGATCATCTCAAGAAAAGGTTTGACGCATTGAACACTAATGTCTAAAGACCAGAAGAGTTGTGGAATGACATCAAGGACATCATCCATGAAGAAAGCAAGAGGTCATCGAAAAGAAAAGACCAAGATGGATGTCAGAAGGGACTCTAACTTGCTTTTGTTTGTCAAGCAGCTAAAGCAAAAGGAAGAAATGATGAAGTAAAAGAACTGAACAGAAGATTTCAAAGGGCTTCTCGAGAAGACAAAGTACAGTATTATGATAAGATGCGTGAAGAGCTGGAGATAGTAAACCGAAAGGGAAGAACACACTCAGTGTTTCTCAAGCTGAAAGAAGTGAAGAAAAAATTTAATCCTCCAGTTGCAATAGCGAAGGACTCTATGGGGAAAGTACTAAATGACGCAGGAAGCATCAAAAGAAGATGAAAGGAATACACAGAGTCATTATACCAAAAAGAATTAGCCAACATTCAACCATTTCAAGCGGTGGCATGTGATCAGGAGCCAGTGGTACTGAAGGAAGAAGTCCAAACTGAACTGAAAAAGCATTGGCAAAAAACAAGGCTCCAGGAATTGATGAAATATCGAGATGTTTCAACAAACAGATGCAGCACTGGAAGTACTCACTTGTCTATGTCAAGAAATATGGAAAACAGCTTCCTGGCCAACTGACTGGGAGAGATCCATATTTATGCCTATTCCCAAGACAGGTGATCCAACTAAATGCGGAAATTATCAAACAATATCATTAATATTACACACAAGCAAAATTTTGTTGAAGATCATTCAAAAGCAGCTGTAGCAATATATTGACAGGGAACTGCCAGAAATTCAGGCTGGATTCAGAAAAGAACTTGGAAAGGGGACATCATTGCTGATGTCATATGAATCCTGGCTGAAAGCAGAGAATACCAGAAGGATGTTTACTTGTGTTTTATTGACTATGCAAAGGCATTTGACTGTGTGGATCATAAAAAATTATGGATAACATTGTGAAGAATGGGAATTCCAGAATACTTAATTGTGCTCATGGGGAACCTGTACACCAACCAAGAGGCAGTCGTTCAGACAGGACAAGGGGATGTTGAGGGGTTTACAGTTAGGAAAGGTGTGTGTCTGGGTTGTATCCTTTCACCATACCTATTCAATCTGTATGCTGAGCAAATAATCCCAGAAGTTGGACTATATGAAGAAGAACAAGGCATCAGGATTGGAGGAAGACTCATTAACAATCTGTGTTATGCAGATGATACAACCTTGCTTGCTGAAAATGAAGAGGGCTTGAAGCACTCACTAATGAAGATCAAAGACTACAGCCTTCAGTATGGACTACACTTCAACATAAAGAAAACAAAAATCCTTACAAATGGAGAAATAAGCAACATCATGATAAACAAAGATTGACGTCACAGTTTTCATTTTACTTGGATCCACAATCAACACCCATGGAAACAGCAGTCAAGAAATTAAAAGATGCATTGCATTGGGCAAATCTGCTGCAAAGGACCACTTTAAAGTGTTGAAAAGCAAAGATGTCACCTTGAAGGCTAAGACATGCCTGACTCAAGCCATGGTATTTTCAATTGCATCATATGCATGTGAAAGCTGGACAATGAATAAGGATGACTGAAGAATTGATGCCTTTGTTGGTGAAAAATATTGAATATACCAATGACCGCCAAAAAACCAACAAATCTGTCTTGGAAGAAGTACAACCAGAACGCTCCTTAGAAGCAAGGGTGGCGAGACTGCATATTACATACTTTGGACATGTTGCCAGGAGGGATCAGTCCCTGAAGAAGGACATCATGCTTGGCAGAGCACAGGGTCAATGGAAAAGAGAAAGACCCTCAATGAGATGAATTGACACAGTGGCTGCAGCAATGGGCTCAAGCATAACAATGATTATAAGAATGGTACAGGACTGAGCAGTGTTTCCCTCTGTTGTGCATAGTGTTGCTAGAAGTCAGAAGTGACTCAACGGCACCTAACAACAACAACTGAGGAGGGAAGAGTGATTCCCACTCCCACAAGAACCTAGTAAGATAATTTTAGTATGTTGTCATTACATAATGGAACATTATTTGGCCCACAGTATAAACAAATCTGTGAAGTAGGGAGATACTTTGAATGAACATTGTCAGGTTTGATCATTGAGACCCACATTTGGAGTCTTTTGTGTTGACGTAATTGTTTTATAAAAGTAGTGCACATGTGGTGAGAAAATTGTTCTGGCACCGTAACCACCAGTGTCCTTTTGGAAATGATTTAAAGGAAAACTCTGATGAAAGTTACAACTGAAAAATCTAAATAATTATTCCAGGGTTCCCCTGTACCATGGTTTCCTAATCAATGACATTTTTATTTCAGCCCCTGTACCCCAGGAAAGGCCTAGAAAACAAAGAATTTCTCTGTAAGGAATAAGAACACAGTATTTTTCAAAAGGCAAAAGGAACAAATACTAAAAAGAATCAGTTTTCTTCTTATCTAAATCATATCATTCTTGGTCATGCAGGAGTAAAATAGAAAAGACAAAATTAAGATAAAAAGTTTTGCACTCTAATTTTGCATATTAAAGCTTGGTTTTCCTAGTCTCAGATCCTTAATGTAAGAAGTCAACTGGAATTTATGAGGTAAGTAAATTACAACATAGGCAACTGGGCAATTGTGTGATGTCTTGGAACAAGTTATACAAACGAGACTGCCCATATACATCACGAAAGTGAAAGTCCTAAAAAGTGCTGCCTATAACCACTGTATATTTCTCTCCAGTTCATTACAGTAGCCTGATTTTATCAAATATTCTCATATAGAAGAAACAAATCTTTGTCGACATAGACAAACTGAGAAAATAGATTTTGAATAATGATATGAACACTTATTAGAAAGCATTAGAAATGCGTTTTCAAAGTTGCAGAAATGCTTGCTCTCTGAGTAAAATTAACATTGTGAATAAATGTCAGTTATTCAGATAGAGTAACTGAAGTAGGTAATAGATTTTTTACCACCGTATATCTAATACCCTCTAATGTATTTTACCTTTCTTTGTCCTTTGTGGTGATGGAACATAGCGGAAAATGATTCTATTTACTTGGAGACTGTTATGAAGTTAATTCACACTCTTTTAGAACATATGTTCCTAGTTCTCCTAACTTTATACCTAAGTTTATTCCCACAGTCATGAATTGTTTTTATTAACATTTTAATTTGCTAAAAAAAAAATTGCCCTCAAGTCAATTCTGACTCATGGTAACCCAATGTGTTTCAGAGTAGAACTGCTACATAGGATTTTTAATGGTTTATTTTTTGAAAGTAGATCACCGGGCACTTCTTCCAAGGTGCCTCTGAGTGGGCTTGAACCTCCAACCTTTGGGTTGCTGCCAAGCATATTACCCATTTGTATTACCAAGGGGCTCCATTAATATTTTAGGCCAGCTAAATGAAGACATTGGTGATTCAGTGGTAAAATTTTTATTTTCCATGCAAGAGATCTGGGTTCAATTTCTGGCCAATATACCTCATATGCAGCTACCACCCAGCTGTCAGCAGAGGCTTATATGTTGCTACGATGGACAGGTGGGGCTTCAATAACAAATTGGACTAGAAAGAAAGCCCTGGCAATATGCTTCTGAAAATCAGCCAGTGAAAACTGTACGGATCGCAATGGTCCTGTCTGAAATCTACATAGAGATGGGCCAGGAATGAGCAGTGTTTCTTTCCGTTGTACATGGAGTCACTCTGAGTCATGGGCCTACTTGGTGGTAGCTAACAACAGCAGTAACAATATATTCGCGTCTTTAAAAAATGTATATCTTAAAAGTGAACTCAAAACTCCAAAAGATGTATCGTCTTAGTATATTTATTTTACTCTGGTGATGAGTCTAGTAGCCCTGGTGGTGTGGTGGTTAAAGCATGCGGCAGCTAACCAAAAGGTCGGCAGTTTGAACTCACCAGCCTCTCTTCAGGAGAAAGATGTGGCAGTCTACTGCTGTAAATGATTTATAGCCTTGGAAGCCCTACAGGGCAGTTCTGCTCTGTCCTGTAGGGTCGTGTGAGTCAGAATCAACTTGACAGCAGTGAGTTTGGGTTTTATTCCAAGGTAAGTACACCGTAAGAAAGATGCTTGTGATTAGAAAACAATGCATTCTTGAGACTTTTCTCACCTTAAGAGTATATGAAACATATTGCAGAGAATAGACTTTCAAAACCAGTATAGCTAGAGACAAAGCTTTAAAATTGCTCAATAACAAAGAAACTCCTTCTGTGATAATGAGATATTGACAACTGTACATGTGGAGCCCACGACCCACCTATCAGTTTGTCATACTGTGGTGGTTTTTTGTGTTGCTATGATGCTGGAAGCTATGCCACTGGTATTTCAAATATAACAGGACTGCTTGCAGACAGGTTTCAGCAGAACTTCCAGACTAACACAGATTAGGAAGAAAGTCTGATGATCTACTTCTGAAAATTAGCCAATGAAAACTCTATGGATCACAACAGAATATTGTCCTATATAGTGCTGGAAGATGACCTCCAAGATGAAAACCAAAACCAAACTGTTGCCGCTGAGTCAATTCCAACTCATAGCGACACTGTAGGACAGAGTAGAACTGCCCCATAGAGTTTCCAGGAGCGCCTGGTGGATTTGGACCGCTGACTTTTCGGTTAGCAGCTGTAGCACTTAACCACTATGCCACCAGTTGGAAGGCACTCAAAGTGCGCAGTAGCTGCAGCAATGGACTCAAGCATACCAGGGGTTATGAAGATGACGCAGGACCAGGATAATGTTTCATTCGGTTGTACATAGGGTTGTCGTGAGTAGTAGCCAACTCAATGACACCAACAATACCTGCAGAATAGACAGGAAGCTACTTAATATATTTTACATTTAGTATGTAAATATTTTATGAATCTGTCTTGAAAAATATCTAAAAATAAGTAAACATTCAGATCATATGTGTATCTTTTTTAAGATCAAAAGCAGCTTGAACCATTCAGTCTGATTTAGTTTCCATATATTCTTCCTTCTTTACTGAGTGCACTTAACAATATTTCTTTTTTTTTTTTTTTTTTTGTGGTTCAGCTGAGACACTATAATGAACACTAGTTTGTTTGTTTTGAGTTAATATAATATTGATTTAAAGGGATCTCAAGTGTTGTTCCGGTCCCTAAATGGCCTTCACTGGGGCTTTAAAAAAGTTTATTATGCATACAAATATGTTTATTGATCATTTGTATCCCAGACAATACAGAAAGTTTATAGATAATTAGAAAATGAAGAAGACATGGGCTTTACCCTTGTTGTTGCTGTTGTTAGGTGTAGTCGAGTTGGTTCCGACTCAAAGTAACCCTACACACAACAGAACGAAACACTGCTCAGTCCTACTCCATCCTTACAATCATTGTTGTGTTTGAGCCCATTGTTGCAGCCACTATGTCAGTCCATCTCATTGAGGGTCTTCCTCTTTTCCGCTGGCCCTGTACTTTGCCAAGCATAACGTCCTTCTTCAGGGACTGATCTCTCCTGACAATATGTCCAAAGTATGTAAGACGCAGTCTCACTCTACCCTTAAGAAACTTACATTGAATTTAAAATAATATAGGATTTCAACACAAACAGACAACAAATACACAAAACAATATTTGAAAGAATCATGAAAAATAGCTATTAACACTACTATACTGGTAGGTTTATTACGAGAATTAGGCAGGAATTAAGAAAATGAGAAAGTATGTCAAATTGGAGATAAACACCAGTGAGTCACATTGCTAGTTAGTGACACCTCTTCTATCACAATAAGGGGCTTTTTCAAAAGTTAACTCCTTTTGTAAAGGCCTTGCGTCTCTCTCTTCAAAACATTAAGGTTTCTTCTCTGCTCTTCTGGAAAGTGTTCGGAAGTTATAAATTTAAAAGTCTATGATTACCTTTAAAGGGTAATAATATTTTTTACCATTCTTTTTATTGCATACATACACACACATATAGTTTTTTTTTTTTTAATTGATAAGCAGTTTTAAATAAGTTTGTAGACTACGTGAACAAAGCAATAAATGCTAATGTAAGGTCTGTAATTTGGGAATTGATAAACAAGTGGCAGACTTCTTCCACTATGGAGAAAGTCAAATAAGAAAACTGGTTTTAGATGCTTCCATGGATAATTTTTTCCATATTGCCTCTTATGGCTCTGTCATTTCTGGTAACCAATTTTAAAATAATTACATACTTCAATCATGGCCCTCATCAAACCACTTTTCCTAGTACTCTAAGTAGACATTCTCGCCTCTCATTTCTCACAGAACTAAGTTTCCTTCCTGTACTAGCCATCATTTTCTTCCCAAACTGAGTATTCTGATTCTCATCATGATATCCCTATCTCAGATCACTCTTTTTTTTTTAGTTCCAGAAACCTGGGAATCATCCTTTAATTTTTCTTCTCATCCCCTGTATTGGGCTGTATGCCTTCCGGAGAAACATGTGTCTTCACATTTTTGTTTGCTGTTAGCTCCTGCAGCTTCATCATTCTTTTCTCTGATGTTCACCCCATCTTCGTGTTATTCTTTATTACTTTTAGGAGCTTATACAAAGATGTACTCCCTCCCGTTTCTCCATCTTCGTCTATGATGTTTGGTCACATCCCTGCAACTTCTTGACAGTGCTTCCCTTCTTCAGTAGAAAAATTCCTACTTAGAAATCATATTTAAGCTCCTTTATTTATTCTTTTTGGAATAGTTCCTTGACCTCCCAAAGTTAGGTTACATATCCCTCTTGTGGGCCACAATTTCAAGGCATTCATACGCTTTTTTAAAAACTTACCACTCCGTATTTTTAATGTTTGCATGCTGTTATCTGCCAACAAAACTGCATTGTCGATGGGTTTTAAACATGTCCTGTTATTTTTGTCTCTATGACATTGAATATACTATTTCCTCTGCTTATTCCATATTTTGTCTATCCCTTTTGTCTGATTAAATTTTGTTTATTCTCGGTTCTTGGTGCGGTTATAATCAGTTCTAGGAGATGCATCCTAAGTTTCCCAAATGGAATTAATTCCCTTTCTAGTGTTTCTTATTGCATCCTACTCACCTTGTTAAATGAATAAAAGTTGTTTTATTTACAAGTATCAGAACAACACATTTATTTTACATTTCTGACTCTTAAATCTCCCCACTTCTGCCACAAACACACAAGCACACACATACATACAATACTACAAGTTCCTTTAAGTTAACATGCATATTTTATTTTATATATATTTGTTATAATTCTAGGGCTATGCGTACTATGTCTCATTTAAAACACCCACTGTGGTTGAGTTCATTCTGACTCATAGCAACCCTATAGGACAGAGTAGAACGACCCCACAGAGTTTCCAAGGAGTGGCTGGTGGATTCAAACTACAGAGTTTTTGTTAGTAGCTGAGCTCTTAACTACTGTACCACCAGGGCTCCATAAGTCTAATAATAGACAGTTAATAAATTTTAAATGAATGAATAAAAATGGAATAAGATACTGAGCTATTACAAGTGGAATAGAATGTGGGGGCAAACTTAGGAGAGTTTAACGCAAAAAGTCCTCTGAATTTTTTTTTGGTTCTTTGCATGTATTCTCCCGTCTACTCTCATAGTCAAATTGCTTTCATTTCTTATTAATGCCTTTGGTATTTAGCAAGTTCATTTCTTTGATTTACTTATTTAAATCAGCTGTGGGCCAGAAGACTTGCTCATAAAGCCTATTACACTTTCTTGAGAGTACTGTGACTCAGAGCGCTTATTAGTAAAGGGTGTATATGTGGCATGAGCTAAAATGCTTGAACTTTGTATCACTTGATTGGCTGTAGTATCTGTGAAAGTGGAGTCCTGTCTGTCTTTCTCATTATATCCAGTGACAATCAAGTAATAAATTCTGAATCAGTGAGTGAGTGAATGAGTGCTCCTTGTTGATATCCCACTTATAGATAACACAGATTGTCAGATGAGTGCCCTCTGCATCCACATGGACTTATTTTGTGTCCATTTCATTCAGGCATGAACCACACTCCTGATAATGAAACACTGAGTTCTGTTACAAATTATAGTCACTATGAAATTAGAAGAAAACAAGTAATTCAAAAAGTTAAACAAAACTGAAAATACTCTGGGTTATAATTCATTTTCTAAAAAAAGAAAAAAAAGATTTATTTACGACCAGATGTTTGTTAAACAGTTTTAACTGCACTGAAACATAACCCCCTGCAGTATGTCCTATATTGGCAATACCAGCTGCCATTATAGTAATAAGTGGGAGCATAAACATTATTTATTACTATTTATTTTAGATCAAAATGAGAAACATCTAGGGAAAAGCAAAAGCATCTCAGATATATCTCTTCTAGCTTGTAAAGATGGAGATTGAAAAGAGTCTTTTGGCAATTTCCAGACAAAATAATCATAACCTTCTTTGCAGTAAACACTTTTTTTGGCTCATTAATGGTTTAAATTAAAATACAGGAAAGCAACTGAATGTCATGATACTTTTCTTTGAGACAAACATAATTCTCCTCTATTCAATTTCCATGTATGAAACTGTTGATGTTTTTCTATAGATGTCCACTTATCAGAAAAAGTCAGAACTGGAAACTTGAAGCTGATTGAAAAACCTAGAGGGAAATGACAGCAAGATGTTTTCATAAATCACATTGGTTGATCAAAATCACTGCACGTAAAATAACATTAAAAAACCCCTAAGCATTCCTAACACATTCCTAACAAGCTTTCCAAAAATTTCCTTCAAACCTTTTTTCCTGTATCTACACAGAGGTCTTACATAACAGCAGGACTACTTCAAGATTTGAACACAGATTAACGACATTAATGTAACCTAGGTTGGTGAGATTCCCAATGTGTAGTGAATAATGAATTGTATCTGAAAGTGGAATTTATTTTTTACTAGCCAAGAGTATTTCCTGAAATAATTAGTTTTGAACTCCATTTTTATAGGATGCAAGCAGATGAAAATACTCAGTTTCCTCATTTGTAAATTGAAGATAACTGAGCGTACCTGTTGTAAATATTAAATTAAATAATTCATATAAAACCACTTATGTACTTGGTACACAATAGGCTGTCTAAAAAAAACTAATTCCCATTTGCTACTTTGTATTTCCAGTGATGTTTTTCCTACCAGGAAGTTAGTTGGATCCATCTAATGGGATTTTTCCAATTTTTTTCTTTGTATACTTTGTGATTATCTATGGAATTTTTTCCCCAAATTAAAAAATAAACAGGCAATGAAACATATTTTAAATTTCCTATTAAAATTATTAATTCATAATCCACACAATTACAGGGGGGCTATAAAATTATTAGTTAGTAAAAAAAAAATCAATATTAATAAATATTCTGAATGGTTCTAAAATCCAAATATCGAAAACAGGGGAACAAACAAATTTCAATGGCTATTAATTAAAAATTCTGCATCTAACAAAACTACTCAAACAACGATGAATCCATGAGACATCTCATATCATGGATGAATCTGGAAAGCATTATACTGAGTGAAATAGGTTAGTCACAAAAGGACAAATATTGTATGAGACAGCTATTATAAGAACTCAAGAAAAGGTTTACACACAGAAGAAAGCATTCTTTGATGGTTATGAGAGTGGGGAGAGAGGGAGAGGGGTATTCACTAATTAGACAGTAGATAAGAATTATTTTAGGTGAAGGGAAGGTCAACACACAATACAGGGGAAGTCAGCACAAGTGGACTAAACCAAAAGCTAAGAAGTTTCCTGAATACAACCAAACACTTTGAGGGACAGAGCTGCAGAAGCATGGTTTCAGGGTACATCTAGGTCAATTGGCATAGCAAAGTGTATTAAGAAAACATTCCGCATCCCACTTTGGTGAGAAGTGTCTGGGGTCTTAAAAGCTAGCAAGCAGCCATCTAAGATGCATCAATTGGTCTCAACCCACCTGGAGCAAAGGAGAATGAAGAACACCAAAGACACAAGGAAAATAAGAGCCCAAGAGACAGAAAGGGCTACATAGACCAAAAACTCCATCAGCCTGAGACCAGAAGAATGAGATGGTACCTGGCTACCACCAATGACTGCCTTGACAGGGAATGCAACAGAGAATCCCTGATGGATCAGGAGAAAAGTGGGATGCAGATCTCATATTCTAGTAAAAAGACCAGACTTAATGGTCTGACTGAGACAGAAGGGACCCCAGAGGTTATAGCCTCCAGACTCTGTGTTAGCCCAAAACTAAAACCATTCCTGAAGCCAACTCTTCAGACAAATTAGACTGGACTATAAGACATAAAATGATACTGGCGAGGAGTGTGTTTCTTAGCTCAAGTAGACACATAAGACTATGTGGGTAGCTCCCGTCTGGATGTGAGATGAGAAGGCAGAGGGGGACAGGAGCTACTTGAATGGACATGGGAAATTCAGGGTGAAGAGGAGTGTGCCGTCCCATTATAGGGAGAGCAACTAGGTCACATAACAATGCATGTATAAGTTTTTGTATGAGAAACTGACTTGAATTGTAAACTTTCACATAAAGCACAATTAAAAAAAAAAAAAAGAAAAAAACCCTCAAAATTTAAGGGGAAATTATGACATTGCCAAGTAAACAAAATCAGAGATAATTCATTGCTAGCAGAGCTTTCCAGCAAGAAATCAGGGTGAATTGATGGATGCTAAAAAGTAATTCAAATTTATGCAAAGAAATAAAGAGCTCCAGTAAAGGTAACTACATAAAAAAAAAAAAAAAACTACATAGGTAATATAAAAGACAGTAGAAGTGTATTTTTTTTTTTGTAAATATTTTTTTACCTGATTTAAAAAACAACTGCATAAAGCAATAATTATAAAACTGTGTTGATGGGCTTATGATGTTTAAAGATATACTATAAATTTTTTTTTTTTTTTATGTATGACAATAAAGGCAAATGGAAGGGTAAGAAATGTAGCTACATCGGAAGAAAATTTTTATGCTATTGAATTTAAGCTGGCATTAATATGAACCTTTAGATTGTTTTAAGTAAAAATATTAATTGTAATATCAAGGGCAGTCACTGATAACTAAAAAATATGGAAAAAGGTACAATAAGGGAAATAAAAGGGTAGAACAGAAAATATCTATTAAATGCAAAACAAGGCAATGATGGAGGAATATAGTAACAAAAAGTAAGACAAATAGAAAATAAACATCAATGTGACCTACCTTTTCAGTACTTCAAGTAAATATAAATGAATTAAACAGACCAACCAAAAGGCAAAGGTTGGCAGAATGGACAAAAGCATAATCCAAATATAAGCTGTCTACAAGAGACATGCTTTAGAGTCGAAGACACAAATAGGTAAAAGGTAAAAGGATACAAAGAGTAATCAAAAGGGACGTAGACTGGATATACTAATATCAAGTGAAGTGGACTTTCAGAGAGAAAATTTTTACTCCAGACAAAGCAAAAGCTTTTATAATGATAAAAGTGTCACTCCATTGGGAAACATAACAATTATAAACATTTGTGTACTTAACAACAAAATTCCAAAACATATGAAGCCAAGACTCACAGAATTAAAGGGAGAAATAAACAATTTGATAATATTAAGTACTTCAGTACTCTACTTTTAATAATTGATGGAACAACTGGACAGAATATCAGCAAGGAAATAGAAGGACTAAACAAATCAAGAAACCAGCTAGACCTAATTGATATGTATAGAACACTCTACCCAAAAATAGCAGTATATACATTTTTGTCAAATGCACACAGAACATTTTCCAGCACAGGTGATTTGTTAGATCATAACTCAGGTCTTAATAAAATAATAAAAAATCATACAAATGTGTTGTAGGAAATGATTAAATTATCTAAAACCCAGTGCCCTCGAGTCGATTCTGACTCATAGCAACCCTATAGTAATCAGAAATAGAGGAAAACTTGAAAAAAGTATAAATATGTAGAAATTAAACCACACACTACTAAATAGCAAATGTGTCAAAGATGAAACCATAAGGGAAATTAAAACATACTGTAAGAAAAAATAAATAACAAAACATACCAAGGTATATTACATACAGAGAAAATTACAGCTATAAATATAGTATATTTATATATATTATAATGTATAATATATTAATATAAGGTTTATATTACACACAAATATAATGAGAAAAAGAAAGATCCCATATCGATAATGGAACCTTCCATCTTAATAAAATAGAAAAGAAGAGGAGGCAGGGCCAAGATGGCTGACTAGGTGGAAGCTACCTCGGATCCCTCTTGCAACAAAGACTCGGAAAAACAAGTGAATTGATCACATACATGACAATTTATGAACCCTGACCATCAAACACAGATCTAAAGAGTTGACCTGAGTGACAGAGACTGAGAACGAACAACCATGGGGAAGCAACGACTGCTTTTGGAACCTGGAGCCAGCGTCCCAGTCAGGAAACCTTGGCACTGGACATTGGACTGGGTGCATAGGAGCTGAGCACGGCATCCTGAGACAGTGCAAACACAGGACGCAGGCCTAGCCCCCAGAAGTGACCTCAGGGGAAGCCTAGCCAGTGCAGGCAGGTAGTGCGGCGACGCGGCTGACAGGAGGAGAAGTCACTGGGAGGCAGCGACTGATTTTGGAGCCTGGAGTGTGGCATCCCAGCTGGGGAACCTTGGCACTGGGCGTTAGACTGGAAGTGGAGGAACTGACCACGGCTTCTGAGACAGCACAAGCACAGGACAGGGGCCTGACACTCGGGGGTGATCTCGACCCAGCTAACGCACACAGGCTACACACCCCTTGGGAATCTCAGCTAAAACAGTCATCGCCAAACAAGATAAGTAACTTTGTCTATATTCCAGGGTGCTACTCTCTCCTATTTATCTAATCCCTCCCCTCCCATTCCCAGGCGGCTTTATTAACATTGGAATTTACTGAGCCAGAGAGTGAAGTGCGCTGCTGTTTTTCTTTTCTTTTTGGTCTTTCCCTAACCCATTCTCCTGGCCTGAGAGAAGCAGCTACAAAAAAACCCGGGGACCAAAATTCCTTCCCTAACTGGACTAAAAATACAGAACCAGCTCCAGCCAAGCATATGTGATCCACAGTCTTGGGCTTTCATCCCTACAGGGAACAAGGTGGCTATTATAATGCAAAGGCAATTCTGATAGGGATTGGACTGTAATTGTTTTAGCAGATTACTGGAAAGACAAGTTTCCCAGGTCTGATATCTCTGCATATTCAACAGAGCCCTCACTGACCCACAACAGGGAACTGAGGGCTGAAGCTCTTCCCAGACCACCTAGCCTCCTGCCTTAGGGATCTAAGGATGGTGACACCTACCAATCTGTAGAGGTACATTCATTGGGTGCCTAAGGTACAGCTGCAGAGCCCACCCACTGAAGTGCTTTAGGAATAGAGACACACCTATCTCACTGGCACTTGGGGAAGCCTGTCAGCATCCTGCCCCTGCCCCGGAATGTGACCCCTGCTGCTACTAGAATCTGGTGCACACAACTTTCACCACTACTCCTCTAGGTGGATAGGTGACAGTCTGCACCACATACTTGTTGACCCAAAATCAGATTCTACTCAAGAATAGTGAATGGACTCTTAGGCTTATATATCTGGTAACAGCCCAAACCAGCTGGTAATAGGACATAAGTGATTCAAGGGCTACAACAATCAAACAGCGCAATCTAGTAGCCCATCTACATATATTGAAAGAAAACAAAACAAGATAAGACTCAGTGAGCAAATATAAAATAAATCACTACAATATCTTAGAGATGGCTTGGAGACAACGGTCAATATCAAATCACATAAAGAAGCAGACCATGATTGCTTCTGCAACTCCCCAAACTAAGGATTCAAAATCTTTCCCAAATGAAGATACAATCCTGGAATTGCCAGATGGAGAATATAAAAAACTAATTTACAAAATGCTTGGAAGACATCAGGGATGACCTCATAAATGGAATAAGGCAATCTATAGAAAAATCCAAGGAACACACTGATAAAGCAGTTGAGGAAATCAAAAAGATTATTCAAGAACATAGTAGAAAAATTAATAAGCTGCAAGAATCCATAGAGAGACAGCATTCAGAAATCCAAAAGATTAACAGTAAAATTACAGAATTAGACAACTCAATAGGAAGTCAGAGGAGCAGACTAGAGCAATTGGAATGCAGAGTGGGGAATCTGGAGGACAAAGGAATTGACACCAACATAGCTGAAAAAAAATCAGATAAAAGAATTAAAAAAAATGAAGAAACCCCAAGAATCATGTGGGACTCTATCAAGAAGAATAACTTGCCTGTGATTGGAGTCACCGAACAGGGAGGGATAACAGAAAATACAGAGAGAATAGTTGAAGATCTGCTGACAGAAAACTTCCCTGACATCATGAAAGACGAAAGGATATCTATCTAAGATGCTCATCGAACCCCATTTAAGACTGATCCAAAAAGAAAATCACCAAGACATATTATCATCAAACTTGCCAAAACCAAAGGTAAACAGAAAATTTTAAAAGCAGCCAGGAATAAAAGAAAGATCTCCTACAAAGGAGAAGCAATAAGAATAAGTTCAGACTACTCAGCAGAAACCATGCAGTCAAGAAGGCAATGGGATGACATATATAGAGCACTGAAGGAGAAAAACTGCCAGCCAAGGATGATATATCCAGCAAAACTCTCTCTCAAATATGAAGGAGAAATTGAAACATTTACAGATCAACACAAGCTTAGAGAATTTGCAAAAACCAAACCAAAGCTACAAGAAATACTAAAGAAAATTGTTTGGTTAGAAAACCAATAATATCAGATACCAGCACAACACAAGGTCACAGAACAGAACATCCTGATATCAACTCAAATAGGAAATCACACAAAAAAAATTAAGAGTAATTTTAAAAAGAAAAAGACGCTCAAAACAGGGAATCATTGAAGTAAATATGTAAAAGATCACAATAATCAAAAAGAGGGACTAAATACAGGAGGCATAGAATTGCCATACAGAGAGGGAAACAAGGCGATATAGGACAATTCGAGTTAAGTTTTTACTTAGAAAAATAGGGGTAAATTTTAAGGTAACCACAAAGAGGTATAGCAATTCCATAACTCAAAATAAAAACCAAGAAAAACATAATGACTCAGCAAACATAAATTCAACTACTATGAAAATGAGGAACACACAATTTACAAAGAAAAGTGTCTCAGCACAAAAAAGTAAGTGGAAAAATGAAATTGTCAACAACACACACAAAAAGGCACCAAAACGACAACACTAAACACATACTTATCTATAATTACGCTGAATGTAAATGGACTAAATGCACCAATAAAGAGACAGAGAGTCTCAGACTGGATAAAGAAACACGATCTGTCTATATGCTTCCTACAAGAGACACACCTTAGACTTAGAGACACAAAGAAACTAAAACTGAAAGGACGGAAAAAATTATATCAAGCAAACAACAAGCAAAAAAGAGCAGGAGTAGCAATATTAACGTCTGACAAAATAGACTTTAAAGTTAAATCCACCACAAAGGATAAAGAAGGACACTACATAATGATGAAAGGCACGATTGACCAGGAAGATATAACCATATTAAATATTTATGCACCCAATGACAGAGCTGCAAGATACATAAAACAAACTTTAACAGAACTGAAAAGTGAGGTAGACACCTCCACAGTTATAGTAGGAGACTTCAACACACCACATTAGGAGAAGGACAGGACTTCCAGTCAGAAGCTCAATAGAGACACGGAAGACCTAATTGCTACAGTCAAGGAACTTGAACTCATAGACCTATACAGAACACTCCACCCAACAGCTGCAAAGTATACTTTTTTTTCTAGTGCACATGGAACATTCTCTAGAATAGACCATATATTAGGTCATAAAACAAACCTTTGCAGAATCCAAAACATCAAAATATTACAAAGCATCTTCTCAGACCACAAGACCATAAAAGTGGAAATCAATAACAGAAAAATCAGGGAAAAGAAATCAAATACTTGGAAACTGAACAATATCCTGCTGAAAAAAGACTGGGTTATAGAGGGCATTAAGGAGGGAATAAAGAAATTCATAGAATGCAACGAGAATGAAAACACTTCCTATCAAAACCTCTGGGACACAGCAAAAGCAGTGCTCAGAGGTCAATTTATATCGATAAATTCACACCTACATAAAGAAGAAAGAGCCCAAATCAGAGAACTGTCCCTACAACTTGAACAAATAGAAAGTGAGCAACAAAAGAACCCATCAGGCACCAGAAGAAAAAAATACTAAAAATTAGAGCTGAACTAAATGAATTAAAAAAAAAAAAAGAACAGAAAAACAATTGAAAGAATTAACAAAGCCAAAAGCTGGTTCTTTGAAAAAATTAACAAAATTGTTAAACCATTGGCCAGACTGACTAAAGAAACACAGGAAAGGAAACAAATAACCCGAATAAGAAACGAGAAGGACCACATCACAACAGACCCAACTGAAATTAAAAGCATCATATCAGGTTATTAAGAAAAATTGTACTCTAACAAATTTGCAAACCTAGAAGAAATGGATGAACTCCTAGAAAACCACTACCTACCTAAACTAACACAATTAGAAGTAGAACAACTAAATAGACCCATAACAAAAAAAGAGATCAAAATGGTAATCAAAAAACTCCCAACAAAAAAAATCCCTGGCCCGGACAGCTTCACTGCAGAGTTCTACCAAACTTTCAGAGAAGAGTTAACACCCCTACTACTAAAGGTATTTCAAAGCAAAGAAAACGACGGAATACTACCTAACTCATTCTATGAAGCCACCATATCCTTGATACCAAAACCAGGTAAAGACACCACAAAAAAAGAAAATTACAGACCTACATCCCTCATGAACATAGATGCAAAAACCCTCAACAAAATTCTAGCCAATAGAATTCAACAACATATAAAAAAATAATCCACCACCACCAAGGGGGATTTATACCAGGTATGCAAGGCTGGTTTAATATTAGAAAAAAACATTAATGTAATCCACCATATAAATAAAACAAAAGACAAAAACCACATGATCTTATCAATTGATGCAGAAAAGGCATTTGACAAAGTCCAACACCCATTCATGATAAAAACTCTCACCAAAATAGGAATTGAAGGAAAATTCCTCAACATAGTAAGTGGCATCTATACAAAACCAACAGCCAACATCACTCTAAATGGAGAGAGCCTGAAAGCATTTCCCTTGAGAACGGGAACCAGACAAGGATGCCCTTTATCACCGCTCTTATTCAACATTGTGCCAGAGGTCCTAGCCAGAGCAATCAGGCTAGACAAAGAAATAAAGGGCATCCGGATTGGCAAGGAGGAAGTAAAATTATCTCTATTTGCAGATGACATGATCTTATACAAAGAAAACCCTAAGGAATCCTCCAGAAAACTACTGAAACTAATAGAAGAGTTTGGCAGAGTCTCAGGTTATAAGATTAACATACAAAAATCAGTTGGATTCCTCTACATCAACAAAAACAACATCAAAGAGGAAATCACCAAATCAATACCATTCACAGTAGTCCCCAAGAAGATAAAATACTTAGGAATAAATCTTACCAAAGATGTAAAAGACCTATATAAAGAAAACTACAAAGTACTAGTGCAAGAAACTAAAAAGGACCTATTTAAGTGGAAAAACATACCTTGCTCATGGATAGGAAGACTTAACATAGTAAAAATGTCTATTCTACCAAAAGCCATCTATACATACAATGCACTTTCGATCCAAATTCCAATGACATTTTTTAATGTGATGGAGAAACAAATCACCAACTTCATATGGAAGGGAAAGAAGCCCCGGATAAGTAAAGCATTACTGAAAAAGGAGAAGAAAGTGGGAGGCCTCACTCGACCTGAGTTTAGTACCTATTATACAGCCACAGTAGTCAAAACAGCCTGGTACTGGTACAACAACAGGCACATAGACCAATGGAACAGAATTGAGAACCCAGATATAAATCCATCCACATATGAGCAGCTGATATTTGACAAAGGCCCAGTGTCAGTTAATTGGGGAAAAGATAGCCTTTTTAACAAATGGTGCTGGCATAACTGGATATCCATTTGCAAATGAAACAGGACCCATACCGCACACCTGCACAAAAACTAACTCCAAGTGGATCAAAGACCTAAACATAAAGACTAAAACGATAAAGATCATGGAAGAAAAAATAGGGACAACCTTAGGAGCCCTAATACAAGGCATAAACAGAATACAAAACATTACCAAAAATGACGAAGAGAAACCAGATAACTGGGAGCTCCTAAAAATCAAACAGCTATGCTCATCTAAAGACTTCACCAAAAGAGTAAAAAGACCACCTACAGACTGGTCAAGAATTTTCAGCTATGACATCTCCGACCAGCACCTGATCTCTGAAATATATATGATTCTGTTAAAACTCAACCACAAAAAGACAAACAACCGAGTCAAGAAGTGGGCAAAGGATATGAACACACACTTCACTAAAGAAGATATTCAGGCAGCTAACAGATACATGAGAAAATGCTCTCGATCATTAGCCATTAGAGAAATGCAAATTAAAACTACGATGAGATTCCATCTCACTCCAACAAGGCTGGCATTAATCCAAAAAGTAATAAATGTTGGAGAGGCTGTGGAGAGATTGGAACTCATACACTGCTGGTGGGAATGTCAAATGGTACAACCACTTTGGAAATCTATCTGGCATTTTCTTCAAAAGTTAGAAATTGAACTACCATACAACCCAAAAATCCCACTCCTCGGAATATACCCTAGAGAAATAAGAGCCTTTACACAAACAGATATATGCACACCCGTGTTTATTGCAGCTCTGTTTACAATAGCAAAAAGCTAGAAGCAACCGAGGTGTCCATCAACGGATGAATGGTTAAATAAATTATGGTACATTCTCACAATGGAATACTACACATCGATAAAGAACAGTGACGAATCTGTGAAACATTTCATAACATGGAGGAACCTGGAAGGCATTATGCTGAGTGAAATTAGTCAGAGGCAAAAAGACAAATATTGTATAAGGCCACTATTATAGATCTTGAGAAATAGTATAAACTGAGAAGAACACATACTCGAGGGGGGAAGGGAGGGAGGATGGGCGAGGGTTATTTACTGATTAGTTAGTAGATAAGAACTACTTTAGGTGAAGGGAAGGAGAATACTCAATACATGGAAGGTCAGCTCAACTGGACTGGACCAAAAGCAAAGAAGGTTCTGGGATAAACTGAATGCTTCAAAGATTAGCGGAGCAAGGGCGGGGGTTTGGGGACTGTGGCTTAAGGGGACTTCTAAGTCAATTGGCAAAATAATTCTATTATGAACACCTTCTGCATCCCATTTTGAAAAGTGGCATCTGGTATCTTAAATGCTAACAGGCGGCCATCTAGGATACATCAATTTGTCTCAACCCACCTGGATCAAAGGAGAATGAAGAACTCCGAGGCCACACGATAACTATGAGCCCAAGAGACAGAAAGGGCCACATGAACCACTTACATCATCCTGAGACCAGAAGAACTAGATGGTGCCTGGCCACATCCAATGACTGCCCTGACAGGGAGCACAACAGAGAACCCCTGAGGGAGCAGGATAACAGTGGGATGCAGACCCCAAATTCTCATAAAAAGACCAGTCTTAATGGTCTGACTGAGACTAGAGGAATCCCGGCAGTCATGGTCCCCAAACCTTCTGTTGACTCAGGACAGGAACCATTCCTGAAGACAAGTCATCAGGCTTGGAAGGAACTGGACAATGGGTTGGAGAGAGATGCTGATGAAGAGTGAGCTACTTGTATCAGGTGGACACTTGAGACTGTGTTGGCATCTCCTGTCTGGAGGGGAGATGGGAGGGTAGAGAGGGTTAGAAACTGACAAAATTGTCACGAAAGGAGAGACTGGAAGGGCTGACTCATTAAGGGGAGAGTAAGTGGGAGTATGGAGTAAGGTGTATATAAGCTTACATGTGACAGACTGACTTAATTTGTAAACATTCACTTACAGCACAGTAAAAATTGTTTAAAAAAAAAATAGAAGAGCAAACTAAACCAATGCCAGATAAGGGGAAAATAGTAAACACTGGGCACAAATAAATGAAATAGGAAATAGAAAAAATATTTTTAAAAATCAACAAATCTAAGAGTTGATTCTTTGAAAAGATCAACAATACTTTTTTGTTGAAATCGACATACAGATTTAAAAATTCACATAGAAATGCTAAGAATTCAAAATACGCTATTCAATCTTTAAAAAAAATGGAGAATTCAAATTTTCTGATTTCAAAACTTTTTACAAAATGCTGATTTTACAAAATCAGGAGATTTTATTACTAACATATTGATATGATACATGTATCAATGGAATAGAATTATAGAAACAAACCCTTACAATTTTTGGTTAAATGATTTTTGAAACTGTTGCCAAGATAATTAAATGTGGAAAGAAGAGTTTTTTTTTTAATAATTTTTTTTCTGGAACAATCGATATCTACATCCAAATGAATTAAGTTGGACCCTTATTACATGATATATAAAAATTAACTCAAAATGGATCATTTACCTTAATTTAACAGCTAGAACTACATAGCTTCTACAAGAACACGTAAGAATAAATTTTTGTGATCTTAGATTTGAAAGAATTTCTTAGATAGAACCCCCAAAACACAAGCAATAACAAAACCCATAATTTAATTGGACTTCATCAAAATTAAAAGCTTTTGTGCTTCAAAGGACACCGTTAAGAAAATGTAAGACAACCCACAGAATGGAAAAAAAAATGCAAATCGTACATTTGATCAGAGACATATTGGAATATATAAAGAACTCTTACAACTTAGCAAAAAAAAAAGGACAAATAACCCAAATAAAAACAGATAAAGGATTTGAAGACAGCTCTCCAACAAGTATATAC
Organism: Elephas maximus indicus; assembly: GCF_024166365.1. Taxonomy (NCBI): domain Eukaryota; kingdom Metazoa; phylum Chordata; class Mammalia; order Proboscidea; family Elephantidae; genus Elephas; species Elephas maximus. The sequence continues at coordinate 57,381,883 of NC_064823.1, read as the reverse complement.
AAATAGGAAATAAACACAGAAAAATTGTTCAGCATCATTAGTTGTTAGAGAAATGCATGTCAAAAGCACAATGAAGTACCACTTCACACACAATGTTGTTGTGTTGTTAGGTGCCATTGAGTTAATTCTGACTCACAGAGACTCTATAGGATAGAAGTAATTGCCCCACAGGGTTTCCAAGAAGCGGCTGGTGGAATCGAATTGCCGACCTTTTGGTTAGCAGCCAAATGCTTAACCACGACACCACAAGGGATGATAATATTCTAAAATAAATATAGTGGTGATGGTTGCACAAATCTATAAATATACTAGAAATCAGTGAACTGTACAATTTAAAAAGGTGAGTATTATGAATGTGATTTATATCTCAATAAAGCTGTAAAAATTATTCAGTGCAGCTTATCGTATTAAGAAAATAAAAGAAAAATTATGATTATCTCAATAAATGAAGAAAAATAATTTAACAAAATCCAATAGCTATTCTGATAAAAGTTCTGGAATAGGAGTGAATTTCCTCAGACTACGGAGCATCTCGGAAAACTTTATCGCTAACAGTGTTCTTAATAATGAAGGTTAATGGCTGTCCCGTTAAGCTCAGGAAAATGGCAAAAATGCCTGCTTTACCACTTCAATTCAACATTCTAGTGTAGGTTCTACTCATTTCAATAGACAAGAAGAAAAAAATAAGTAATCTAGATTGAAAAAAGAAGTAAAATTGTTCTTGACTGAAGACAACCTGATCTGTATAGAAAATTTGACAGACTCTGGAAATAAATTGCTAGAATTCACGTGTAAGTTTAGCAATGTTGCTGGATACAAAATCAACATATCAAAATCAATTGTATGTCTACATATTAACAACAAACAATAAGAAATTAACATTTACAAATACCATTTAGATTCAGAAAAAAATTGTATATGTAAGAATAAATCTGAAAAAATTATGTGTAAAACCTGTATACTGAAAATCACAGAATGATGCTGAGATAAATTAAACAAGACCTAAACAAATGGAGAGGTATACTTTGCTCATGGGTTGAAAGACTGGGTATTTTCAAGGTGTTAATTTTCAAATAATTGATCATGAAATCACAATCAAAATTGCAGTTGACTTTTTTTGTAGAAAGTAACAAGTTGATTTTAAAATTCATATGGAAGTGTTAAGTATCTAGAATAGCCAGAACAACATTGAAATAGCAGAACAAAATTAGATGGCTAACCTTCCTTAATTCCAAGGATTAGAATAAAATGGCACAGGACCAGGCAATGTGTCATTCTGTTATATACAAGGTCTCCATGCGTTAGAGCCAACTCAGTGACAGATAACAACAACAAGAGTTACAAACTAGTGTAATGTTGACATCAAATAGGCAAATAGATCAATAGAAACAAATGGAGAGTCCAGAAAAAGACCCAACATATATGGATAAGTGATTTTTTTGACAAAAGTGCAAAGGCAATTCAGTGGTAAACAGCATGCAACAAATGTTGCTGGAATAACTGGATATTCATAGATAAAATGAAAACTTAACAAGAAAACAATGTTGATTCACACATTGCACCAGATTAGAAAAAAATTAACTTAAAATGGTTCATAGACTTAAATATAAAGCCAAAAATTATAAAATTTCTAGAAGATAATATTTGTGATTTCTCAGATATGACAACAAAAGCACCATGCAGAAAAGAATAAATCAATAAATTAATCCAAATTAAAAAAAAAATGTTATTTGAAAGACACAAAGAAGAGAATAGAAAGACAAATTCTTGACAGGAAAAAAAAAATTGCAAAACCATATATCTGATAAAAGATTTGTATCCAGAATGCACAAGGAGCTAGGTATTGAGAGCTAGACTTGCCAATGTTTGGAGGTGAGAGGGAGAAGACTTGAGTGATCTAATTAGTTTTCCTGCTGCCTCTTGGAGTTATCTAACTTCTCTGCACCTCAATTTCTCATATTTAAAACTGTTGTGTGGTTGTCTTGAGAAGTAAATTATTTATACATAATAAGTATGCTTAAATTTTATTGCCTGTCATAGGAAAAATGCTAAGTAAATTTTATCATGATTTATCTCTATAAATGTTCTGCTCATTCTCTATTCACTTTTGTTAGTTAGGATAAGTTGACTAAGCCGCAAAAAAAAAAAAAAGCCCTATAATCACAGTAAATTTACATCCAAACAATTCAATTTTTATTAGTTCGATGTTTGATGAGAATTGAACAACAGTCTAGAACTGCTTCTGTCCATCAAATGACTTGGAATCCAGTTCACATCTCCTGGTTCAATCATCTCAGCTCAGACTCCCTACTAGAGGTCCTCAAGATAAAGAAAGAAAGAGCCAGTGAGTTGAATAACCCCTAAGCTTTTCTTTTTTTTTTTTTTAAGCCCAGAACAGACATACATTATTTCTGCTCCTAGCTCATTGACAAGCACTTACATAATGTAGCCTAACAGCAAAAAGGATGGGAAATACAGGGACACATGTGAATATTTGGTGAGCATTAAATTTCTATGCCCCAACGAAGATGTCACATTCACTCGAGAACCAAGACAGAAATTTTGAATTTATTGCTGCCTTCTCATCTTCCTTCTTCACGCATATATTTTGCCTCAACGAGGTCCTCTCATTTATCATCACTCCCGTTTAATGTTTTTGACTCATAGTGACACCATGTGTTACAGAGTAGAACTATTCCATTGAATTTCCTTTGCTGTAATCTTTATGGAAACAGATTACTAGGCATTTCTTCCATGGTAGCAGGATAGGTTCAAACTGCCAACCTTTAGGTTAGTAGTTGGCTGTGAGTCAGACTTAATGTTTCAGAGATGAGCTTCCCCTCTTCATTATTTTTGCTTCTGCTCCTTTTGATTCTTATACAGTATTCTATTTTTCTGTCTGACCCTAGCTATGTGCACTATGATCTATCCTCCTCAATACGTTCAGAGTTATCTTTATAACGAAATAACTATGGGATTTTTTTAAGGTAGAAAGGTTGTGTTTTCTTATACATCCTATAATTGTTAACTGTCACCTTCTTGACCTTGGTGGTTATGCAAGAAGGATAAGCAAACACTGGGCAATCTGGTACAGCAATTAATGTTCTGGCTTGGAAGTGATATATCTCATTCTCACAACTGGCTGGCCAAAACTGGCTTAAAGGCCCTGATTATGGATTGAATAGTGTTCCCCCAAAATGTTTACCAATCAGCTTGGCTAGGCCATGATTCTCAGTGCTGTGTGGTTGTCCACCATTTTTTGATCTGATTTGGTTATCCTATCCTCTATGACGTTAATGAGGCAGGATTAGTGGCAGTTAGGTTAATGAGGCAGGACTCAATCTATAGGATTAGGTTGTATCTTCAGTCAATTTCTTTTAAGATATAAAAGACAGGATCAAGCAGAGAGGAAAGGGATTTCATATAACCAAGGAAGAAGAACCAGGAGTGGAGTATATCCTTTGGATGCTGGGTTACCACACTGAGAAGTTCATAGACCAGGGGAAGATTGATGACAAGCATCTTCGGCCAGAGCCAACAGAGAGAGAAAACCTTCCCTTAGAGCTGGTGCCCTGAATTCAGACTTCTAGCCTCCTAGACTATGAGAGAATAAATTTCTGTTTGTTAAAGCCATCCACTTGTGGTATTTCCATTATAGCAGCACTTGATAACTAAGATAGCCCTTACCAATCAAAAGAGCTAAACTGTCCCTGCCTCACTCGTGATCACTTTTATTCTGCTGTCTTAATCCTTACTTAAAAAAAAAAAAAATTAACAAATATTTATTGTGAACCTACTACAGGTCAAGGATTATACACCTCCACATGGACATTCTTGTTTTCTTACTTTACTCATATTTCTCCACAAAGAATGTATTTCTTTGCTTGTCTAAGACAAGAAAAAAATTCTCTAAGGTACAGTTTAAATTTACCCTTGGTGTCCTAAAATATTTACTCTAAACCTACTTGAAGCTAAATTAATCCCATAGCATATTGTTCACTTCATGGTACAGTATTAAGACCTGAATTACTGTAGTTATTTATTAGTCTATCTTACATTATAGACTTTTAGCCCCTTAAGGGCTAGAACTGATATAATTCATTCTTATATCCCCAGAACTTGGCACAAATTATGCACTTAACAAAGCTGTGAATTGAACTAAAAGTTTGGCAACGATTCTATAGAGTAAATGCTTGAGGGGACGCTTCAAAATTGAAGCGCTAATTCTAAAGCTTTTCCACAATTAGGCTTTCGTGCCATAAATCACTGCTCTGTAAGTAAACTGGCAGATGTATTGGCTCGGGCAGTTCAGTATCCACCCCAGCCTTTTTCTAATATGCCTTCTTATAACGCAGATGCTGAATTTCTAAAAGAAAAAAAAAAAAAATCGAAACAAGATCCCCTGCACTCAGATTTCTAGCTGTGATTTAGCTTCCTCTACACACGAACAAGACTTGAATTTAGAGTTAAGTGGAAAGAGGAACACTGTGCAAGGCATCCATTCGTGTGTGTTTTTTTATCTGTTTTGTAGCATAACAGTTGTGGTTCCGAAGCTGGCAGATGTAGTAGTGACTTCTTGATTCAGTAGGCAGTTTCCTGACTATGGTAGGAAAAGCAGCCCCCCTTGGAAGCCCAGTTCTATTACTGGATTGATGGTTATTCCTGGGATCTCAACCTAGAGTCCATTCCTATGGTCTCCCAATATTTCAGTAAGGTATTAAATACATTACGGTATATCCTTTTTGGCTTTTACTAGATTGAGTGTGTTCTGTCCTTGCTACTAAACCCTTATACAGTAATTGGCACCTGGTAACAAACTGTGGTATAGTGGTTAAGCTCTCAGTTGCTAACCAAAATGTTGGTCGGTAATTCGAACCCACTAGCCACTCTGCAGGAGAAAGATGTGGCAGTCTGCTTCTGTAAAGATTTACAGTCTTGGGGCAGTTCTACTCTAGCCTATGGGGTCTCTATGAGTTGAGATCGACTTGATGACAAGGGGTTTGGTTCCTTTTTGTTGTTGTTTTTTCAACAAGCCTCAAGGAAATGGGTATGTGGTGTTAAATATCTGACTTGGTTGTGTTTAAAGTCAACGAGGATCTTGCTGATATCAGCATACAGAACACAGGTATTCCACGGTATGCTATAGCAAGACAGTAAGTTAAACAACTACTTGTATCTCCTGGGAGAAAGTGTCTACTGAAGACAAGAATTTCATGAGTTGATTAGTTGTTGCAATACACACATGTGACAAGAATGATGAATGCATGGATTCTGGAGAGACTGAACTGTGTCAACTGTGCTAAAGAGTTTAGAAAAAGGAAAGAACAAGTCCAAGTTTGGAAGCTCCCTTTAAGATAATGTCACAGGCCCACAGAATATCTAGGATTGCCCTAAAATAACTGTAATCTCTTATCTCATGTAGACACATACCTAACTCCATGATCATCAGTGTATTAAACAGAACGGTCTAATCTATGCTACATTAACAAAAAAAAAAAAAATTTTTTTAATTTTTTTTTGTAGCCCCCCAAATCTCAGTAGCTCAAAATAAAGGCAGTTCAAACTCCATGTCTATTATCTGTTAGCAGGGAGGCTACCTCATCACAGTCTCCATGACTAAGACTGTTGAAGGTATCTTCTTGAACATATGGTTATGCTAAGGACAAAAGGAAACCCTGGAATGTATTGTATCAGCTATTAAATACTCTGACCTGGAAATTATACACAGAATTCAACTCACAAGTGATTAACTATAACCAGTAACATGGTTCTACCCAACTACAAGAGGTTCTGGAAGTTCAATATTATGTCAAGAGATGAAAAAATCTGAAATGTTTGGTAAACGCCAGTAACAGCTACTACCATCAGGTATAGAGTATGATCCTGTAGATTATGAAATTACAATATAGGAATCATTCACAGCTCTTCAGGTGTCTGATGAAAAAAATACATATCTAATGGAAAATAATGGAACCTCAAAAATCAGAAGAGGAAAAACTTGCGGGGATTTAAGGGACTCTGAATTTTTGAAATGCCCACTGAAATTTCCTTCCTAGTAGAAAGAGCTGCTTCTCCCCTGAGGGGTTGAGGCTCATTTTGACTTGTCTCAAGACCAGTGATAATATTGTCTGAGGTGAATATTTAGAGAGGATGCCTATTCTTAAGCCCCACCATTACCACTCCCTATATTGCTTGCTGCACATCTGTAAGGTTAAGATCTTGCAATGAACTGGGGATAAGCTTTATTCATCAACGTCCATTATAAGATTTTGATAACATACAAAAATAATGAAACCGTGTAGGAATTGATAGTGAATGTGCTATGTGAAGGAGAGAAACACAATTTTAGTTAGAAAAAATATGTCTATAAGGCTGTGCTTATAAAAGAGTATGTTTTTTATTTTTAACTCAAGAGTGGTACGTTTCTTAAACATGGCCTGATATTATGACTTATGCTAAATTGTCTAAATGCCAAAATTTTCACGGTATAATATAGAAGAAGTGATACTAAGTCTTAAGGAGTTAAAGATGTTGGGGTGGCCTAATGGTATGTGATCCATTTATGTGTCCAGTAATTATGACTCCTAAGAGCCCAAGGAGAGCCCTTTCACCAAAGCATTGAGAAAATCATAGGTGAGGAAAGTCATTTCATTCTATGTACAATATAGTAATGAGAGTTCTATTGACATGGCTTCTGATTTCAATGAGAGTAAGATCTCAGAATTCAGAGGCCAAGTGGAGGCATTTAATGGCCAGAACCAATGGCATCATGGCTCTCATAATAGGTAGCAGGCTCAGAATAATAATGAGAATTCCTACCCAATTGCTCATGGAATACCAAAGATTGAAGTAGATGAACAGTACACTAAGGCCCTGATTAGTCTTTATAACAACAAATATTCTAGAGTATTAAAGAATAGTAAAATTGGGGCTCTATAATTCTCTAAGAGGCTCTGGTGGTGTAGTCATTAAGAGCTCAGGCTACTAAACAAAAGGTTGGCTGCTTGAATCCACCAGCTGCTTTTTGGAAGCCCCATGGGCAGTTCTACTCTGTCCTATAGGATCGCCATGAGTAGGAATCAACTCAACAGCAACGGGTTTTGTTTTTGTCTTCATACTTCTCTAAACTCTGTGTATCCACCTTTATTGTGTGTTTACTTCACCCCACACTTAGACTCCTACAGGGAGTTTCCTATGGCCAGTTGATTGAGAAAGAAAAAAAATAATACAGCCTTGTTTATAGATGGTTCTTTGTTATATGCTGGAAACAGTTATGATCATGGCTGTAATGCCACCACGGTCCACTGGCTATAACTAGAATGAGAAAGGGAAGAGAAATGGGAATGGAAAATTCTACCATCTGGCAGCTATTTGATATATACGGTTGACCACACTGCGTGGAAGGAGGGTGGGCTCCAAGTATGAATCAACACTTACACAAGGGCAGTGAATAATGATTTGTCCAGGTGGTCAGGGAATTGTAAAGAAAAGATTGAAGAGTAGGTAGGTTACAAAGAGCTTTAAGGAAGAAATAGGTTTATGGATTTCTCAATAGAGACCCGGAATGAGAAGACATTTTTTTGTTGTGTTCTTCCCTTGGTAGAAGTTCTCAATACTCAGGTTAATAAGATGGCACTTTTAATACATATTTGTTGTTGTTAGCTGTTGTCAAGTTGGCCCCCAACTCATGGCAACCCCACGTATAATGTAATGAAATGCTTCCTGGTCCTGCACCATCCCTATGATCAGTTGAGGGTCAGACTATTGTAATCCACAGGTTTTTCAACTGGCGGATTTTCAGAGGTATTTCACCAGACATTTCTTCTTAGCCCACCTTGGTCTGGAAACTCCCCTGAAATCTATTCAGCCTCATAGCAACACACAAGCCTCCAATGGCAGATGGGTGGTGGCCGTGCATCAGGTTCAAGACCTGGAATCAAATCTGTGTCTCCCACACAGAAGGCGAGAATTCTACCACAGAATCACCAATGCCCCATGTTTTCCTGGCTACTGCTATTTATAATGACCGAAGCCAGCAGCAAAGATGAAAAATGAGCTCACCAAATAGTTATATATTTCTAGGCTACCAGTTGAGGCTGGCCAATTATGAAAAATTTTCTTAAAGAGAAACACATTCTGATTATGCTCTTCTGCACACCATGCTTCTTCCAGCAATACCATCATAAACTTACTGAATGCCTTATTCGATATCAGTGTATTCAGCTTCTGAAAAATGAGCTCATTTCCAATCCAAGGGAGTAAGTATTGTCTCACACTCATAGAACTCATCAATGTTACTCTATCACCTTAAGCAGCTAGTGGAGTGGGATCTTGAAGACTCTGTGACTATGATAGTTAGAAATACTGTTTTGAAAGCATGAGGTCCTAGAGGATAGAGAATATTCTACAAATCAATGACCAATATATAGTGCTGAGCTTATTTTCCCATAGCCAGAACTCATTGACCTGAAACCGTTAAAGTATGAGTTATATCTCATACCTAATTATTGAGTCACAATATATTTTGTTCCCATCCCTGCTTTTCTGAGCTCTGCTGGTGTAGATGTCATGAAGAAAAGCTTCCATCAGATGATACAATGATGGTGCTGTTAATTTTATTATTGAGATCATCACCTGGTCATTTTGGGTTCCTCATGCCAATGGGTCAAAAGAACGAAAAAGATGAGATGACTGTGCTATCTTGGTTGACTGACTCTAATTATCAAGGGTAAATGGGATTGTTTTAATACAATTGGGGTGAGAAGAAATATTTCATGTACTTCCACCTCCAAAGGCATTAGTTAATAGAAGACTAAAATAGCCACATATAAGCAGGACCATTAAGGGTTAGACCTGCTGGCAATGCCAACAGGTAAAAATATATCCTGAAGAGTGGAGGTACTTGCTGTGGGTAAAAGAAATGTAGACTGCGTGATGGAAGAAAGAATTGGAATTCTAATTATGATTTTACGAGTAGTGGCAAGTATGGAGACTGCAAGTATATTAATCAAATTTATTTCATTTTCCTCTTCTTTATACAACTATTTACCACTGGTGGAGAGTCTCTGGGTGGTGTGAACGGCTAATGTGTTCAGCTACTAAACAAAAAGTTTGATGGTTTAAGTCTTTCCAGATGTTCTGTGGAAGAAAAGCCTGGTGGTCTACTTCTGAAAACCAGCCATTAAAATCCCTGTGGAATACAGTTCTACTCTGACACACGTGGGGTCACCGTGAGTCATAGATGACTCTGTGGCAATTGGTTAACTGATTACTGCCAGTGGATTAGTTTTATATTTATTCTCTGAATTACAGACTCTCAAGACAGGATGTTAAGTAAACTAGAGAAGAAATGAACATCATGCAGAAATGTAACATTTTAATAATGTTTGGGTATCTTTTCATTTGTATGAGGGATGTTTGTATTTGTTAGGAAGTTACCAACTTTGTTGTTTTGCAACTTAAGCATGGAAATAGGTACTTGAGAAGTAAAAGTATTGCACTGTGGTAGAAACATAAAAGTGATTTTCTTACAACTCATTCCCAGGGGAAGCAAGGTAAGCACTGGCTTACTTGTGCATATTTACTAATCTGTAGTGCACAATTTCACACGGATTTCACCACATTTGATTTTGAGGGTTGGGAGAGAGACAGATGCCAATCATACCTAGAAGCAGAATCTTTGACGTGGTGAAAAAATGTGAAATTGTTCACTACAGATGATCTGGTAAGCAAGATAAGCACCATACTTGCCTTGTCTATTGGGTAATCTGCCCCTGCCCATTCCTGTTCCTTTCTGCATGAGTTCCTATATAGCAATGCACAAAAGCTAAAAATTAAATTTTCTAATCTTCTTTGAGCCTAGAATTTCAAATATCATCTACCAGTAAGCAGTTTCCATTGAGTTGATCAAGTACTTCAAATCTTGAGCAAAATTTGCATTTGTAGTTGAGTTATATGAGAAAGAGCTTGAGATATCCATTTTGTACATCATTATTATTGTAGAGGGGACATGGAGTGAATTTTTGATGCAGAATGGGCCTTTGCTACTAATCCTGTAAGTACCAACAGCTTTCTTGGCAGCCCAGTTCTGGGACATATTTTTGGAAATAGTTCCTAAGAGCTTATGTTATGTTAGAGACTGTTTCTTCTGCTTCCCCCAAATGTCTGTAAGGAATTAATGCTCTACTGTAAATCCCTTTCTGCTAACAAAAAACAGGGTATGTTTTCTTCCCGACAAGTGAACTCTGAATCATATATTAACTGAATATTTAATACTGACTGCAGTAATCTCGTCCCAGAAAAGTGTAGAATTAATGATATTGTTAATTAAAACATGTTTGAAGAGAGCTGCTGTATAATTGAAATTTAAGTTAAGTTCAAAGCAATTGAACTTTAAAAATTTCTGACATTTTTTTTTTTTCTGAGACTAACATAAAATCTACCATGAGTAAAGTACGCTATTCATGGGATGAGAGCTAAAATTAGCTGAGTGCTTCCTGTGTGTCAAGCATAGCCTAGACACAACAACAGTGTGATATAATTGTCCTTGTGATAAAGACAAAGAGCCCTGGGGTGCAGTGGTTAAGTACTTGGCTGCAAATTGAAAGGTCAGTTTTTTGAATAGACCAGCTGCTCCAAGGGAGCAAAGCCTGGTAATCTGCTCCCCTAAAGATTACAGCCTTGGAAACCCTATGGAGCTGTTCTAATCTGTCCTATAGAGCTGCTCTTAGTCAGAATTGACTGGATGGCAATGGGTTTGGTTTGGTGATATAGATAAGAAACCTGAGGGTCAAAGGCATTAAGTGATGTTAACAATAGCAAGAATATTAGATTTTGCAACACAGATCTATGTGAATTTGAAGTCATGGTCTTTCCATGTGCCACATATATTTCATTCCTTCTTCCTTTTCCACTATATATTACTATATATGAAGCTATTGAAGATAGAAATTGTGAATTCTTAACACAGACCTAGTTAAGACAATTTTATACTTTAGTTCCCAACACCCAATACTCTCATCACTGCCACCTCCTTTTAAACCAACCCCTGCCACATAGAGCCATAGAATCAGACAACAACAAAGTGTAGATAGTTAGATAGATAGATAGATAGATAGACAGACAGACAGACAGACAGACAGACAGGTAGGTAGATAGATGATAGATAGATAGATAGATAGATGATAGATAGATAGATGATAGATAGATAGATGATAGATAGATGATAGATAGATAGATGATAGATAGATGATAGATAGATAGATAGATAGATAGATAGATCGATAGATAGATCGATCGATCGATAGATAGATAGATAGATAGATAGATAGATAGATAGATAGATAGATAGATAGATAGATAGATAGATAGATAGAAAGAAAGAAAGATAGATAGATGATAGAGAGAGAGAGGTAGGTAGGTAGTTAGGTAGATAGGTAGGTAAGTAGGTAGGTAGATAGATGATGATAGATGATAGATTAGATAGATAAATAGATAGATAGATAGATAGAAGATAGGTAGGTAGGTAGGTAGATAGATAGTCATAGAGATAGACATACAGATACATAGATAGAGATACAAAAATTAGTATTTGATTTTTCTCCCTGATGATGTTTCCCTTAAAAGGTTTACTGGGATGTGTTACACTTCAAAAAGTTTGTATTTATCTATACTTGCAATATTGAGTAGAATTTCAATGCTTTACAGGACAGATTATGATTATAATTTACTTCCGTGAACTCCTAGTGATATTTCTTTCCTTCATTTATCCCTTCTCTTTCTTTCCTTCCTTCCTTTCTTTTTTCTGGTTTGAGAGAAACTAAACAAAGTGACTTTTGTGTAAGAAGGCTTTCACAAGCGGTAGATACTTTTATCCACCTCCTGGATGATTAAAGTCTGTTCTTCACTATTAGACTTTTCAAACCCTTTGTGTCTGTCCACACCTGGCCTCTTCTCCCCTACTCACACCTTGGTACCAGACAAAGTGGCATTATTCTGTTTACTGAATCTACCTTTCATTTGCTTTTTTTTTTATTTTAAGGCTGTTCATTCTTCCTGTATTTCCCCTTCACTTTCTTATGCCCATCTAAACAGTGCTGTATTAGTTTCCTAGTGCTTTGTCTTTGTCATCTAGTGCTGCCATAACAGAAATACCACAAGTGGATGGCTTTAACAAAGAGAAATTCATTTTCTCACAGTCTAGTAGATTACGAGTCCAAATTCTGGGTGTAGGCTCCAGGGGAAGGCTTTCTCTCACTGTTGGCTCTGGAGGAAGGTCCTTGCCCTTAATCTTCCCCTGGTAGAGGAGCTTCTCAGGCACAGGAACCCTGAGTCCAGAGGATGCGCTCTGCTCTTGGTGCTGCTTTCTTGGTAGCATGAGGTCCCCAGCTCTCTGCTTGCTTCCCTTTCCTTTCATCTGTCAAGAGATAAAAGGAGGTGCAGGTCACACCCCAGGGAAACGCTCTTTACTTTGGATCAGGGAGGTGACATGAGTAAGGGTGGTATTAAAATCCCACCCTAATCCTCTCTTCATAAAAATACAATCACAAAATGGAGGACAACCACACAATATTGGGAATCGTGGGCTATCCAAGTTGATACACACATTTTTGAGGGGACACAATTCAATCCATGACAGGCTGCCTCAATAAATTATCACAAACTGGATTGCTTAAAAAACAAATTTATTTTCCCACATTTCCGGGGCTCAGAAGTAAAAAATCAAGGAGTTAGCTGGGCTGCTCTCCCTCAGAGGCTCTTAAGGTGAATGTTTTATTCATCCAATCTCTTAGGAGATCTTAAAGGTTAAGGAAAAAAAAAAACAGCTCTAGAAAAATCTGATGTACAAGGAAAAACATTCAGAGATTTTTTTTTTCCTGGATCTCTCTGATATCACCACTTTTCATTACTATGCAACTATTTAGATAGTTTAAGGTTTAATAAATCAGTATTTACATTTGGTCAGTTTGAAGTTCCCCAGCCAGGTAATTTTTCATTCTGATCATTGAGAGAGAAATTAGAAATGAGACACCAACAAAATCATTTCACTTATTAAAAACAAAAGTTTCTATTTAGTACATTCCAACTCATGGCGATCCCATGTGTGTCAGAATAGAATTGACCTTTGAAGGGTTTTCAGTGGCTGACTTTTCAGAAGTAAATCACCTGGCCTTTTTTCTGAGATGTCTGTGAGTGGACTCAAACCTCAAACATTTTGGTTAGCAGCCAAGGCCTTTAACCCTTTGTACCACCAAGGGACTCCATTTCACTTATACTACCATTTTAACTAATATTTGAAGAAAAAAAAAAAAGTGAAGGAATAAAGTGAAAGGGCACAATTCTCTGATAATTTGGTAATAATTCTACCAGATGAGAACTAGATCTGGGATTTTTGTTTTGAACACAAGCATGAATAAAGTGTAAGTTGCATAACTCAAGAGATCATTTTTACTTAGCATTATCTGTTTTATATTTCTCTATGGGGGAAGGTGAATAGATAGCACTTATTATGGGATAGCATAATTTCAGGGAAAGAAAGGACATTAGAGGGCATTTAATTCAGAATCTCATCAAAACTAAGTTTAAAGTAAGACTACCATCAGTATTTAATGAACACCTACCAGTCTGTACTGGACACTGGGAAAACACAAAGGAAACAAACAGGGTTTTCTCCTCAGGAAGATACTTCTTTAAAAATATGTAATTTATAATCAGCTCTTTAACATTATTATCTTGCTACACTTCTTAGATTGTAATAAAAATGACTTGAAAACCATTTTAAGGTGAAGATATTATAATATTTATCATTTACTATAATTCAAAGGCTGAAATATATGAAAATTCTTAAATATGAGGTTATATTTTAAAGTATGCCTTATGCAAATGAACATGTTTTTATATCCTGTCCAAGAACCTTAATAAGATGTTTTTTATTATAAAAAAAATTACTTTGAAAGAGGACTTTTTATATTACTTATCAATCATAAAGATATATCTCTTTCTTATGTGATAAAACTGTGTAATATTATGGAATTAATGGCAAGTACTTAAAATCAAGGTAGGAATTAAAAAATAATAGAGTGCTAATTAAAAAATTTAAAAAATGATTTATCACCAGGTGGATATTTGCATTTTTGAAAGATGTCATATGCTGAAGTCAACTTCATTGCTTGACAACAATAAAATAATAAAATCAAAGTGATGTTATTTGTTAAATATATATGCATATATATGTGCATGCATGCATACATGTGCATATAATTTATATCTCACAGTGACCTTTTTACTATTGTGTTGTTAATTCCAGTCAAGTAAGCCCAGACTCATGGCGACCCTCTGCACAAGTGAACTGTACACCACCAGGTCCTGCACCATCCCCAAGATCAGTTGTAGATCAGACTGTTGTGATCCACAGGGCTTTCATTGGCTGATTTTCAGCAGTAAATCTCTAGGTGTTTCTTCCTAGTTCATCTTAGTTGGGAAGCTCTGCTGAAACCTGTTTATCATCATAGCAACACCCAAGCTGCCACTGACAGAGAGGTGGTAGTAGCACTTGAGGTGCATTGACTGGGAACAGAATAGGGTCTCCCAGATGGCAGATGAGAATTCTACCAGTGAACCACTACTTCCCTCTTTGCTACTATAGATATTTTTTCTTATTACTCTAATATGACACTTTAATATTTATTTGTCCATATTTCCCTCTAGGTTACAAGTGCCTTCAGAATAAGGATCTTACTTGTCTTGTTTACTGTTGCATCACCAATAATTAACTTGGACCCTAGCACAGAACAGGCACCCAATATTTGTTGATAAATTCACATGTTATAATGTATTTATAGTATGTATTATGCTGAAGCCACTCCTTGGAAACCTTGGGGGACATTTTTACTCTGCCCTGTAGGGTTGGTATAAGTTGGAGTAGAAGTGACGGCAATGGTTTTTTTTTTTTTTTTTTGGTTTATTATGTTGCTACACTATAACATATACTGAACAGTTAAAATGTTTAATTCTTAATTAAATACTTTAATTCAGTTATATAATTTTACTCTTAAGTCTTAAAATTAAAATATAAACTTAACCTATGAATTATATGAAAGTATAATTGAAAAAACAAAATAAAATGTGTTGCAAAACTTCTTAGATAGTAAAAAATATTGATGCAATAAACCAAAAAATAACGGATAATCAAAACCAGCAAAAAGTAGATAAAAATATAAGCAATGAGGGAGCATGAAGGAAACAGCTTTGTATACAGAATAATTCGTTTGTGGTACTAAGCGTCAATAACAACAATAGACACTTAGCCTCTAAATACATGAAAAGATTTAGGAGAAAATAACACTGAATAAGGTGCAAGGGTCATGAGAGAAAAGATAAAAATATAACTTAATGGGTATAATTTGTTGACTTTGAGCCCAAATAAAACTATTAACCAAAGAACAAGTTAAACATTAATTTCCATAAAAAAATGGGTAGAGAATCTTAGCTGGGATTTAAAAGGTAGCATGTTAAAATAAAATGAAATGAATGAAATGTGGGTTAATGATAAAATCACAGGGTCCAACCAGATGTCTAAGGATAAGTCAATGCTTACACCAACTAAAGGAGAGAAAGTATACATGTTTATCAGAATTGTAAGGGTAATTTTCCAGGCTAAAATACCATTTTCCCATTCCCATTCCTGCTCGGCTCCTTGTATGGGCCTGCTACAAACTATCCAATTTAGAAATGTGAAAGCTGTCTAGCAAATACAGTGTTATGGGTTGAATTGTGTCATTCCAAAATATGTGTTGGAACCCTACCCCTATATCTAGGGATATAATCTGATCTAACTGAATCTAATATAATCTAATTGCCTTCCATAATGCAGTATAATGTAACGTAATCAATGAGTTTGAGGTCATACCAGTGAAGGGTGAATCCAAAACATAACTAATCACTTCTGAATTACATAAAGAACAGCTTAGACACAGAAACATGCAGGCACACGCTAGGGAAGATAGATGCCACGCGAGGATCACCAAGAACCGAGGAACACACAGGGCTACTGATAAGGAAGGAATCTACAGCCAAGACCCTGACTTGAACTTTTAGTCCCCAGAACTGTGAGAAAATAAATTTCTGTTCTTTAAAGCCACCCAGGTGTGGTATTTGTGTTATAACAGCACTAAGAAACAAAGATAGTATTTCCCTTTTGGGAACATCTCCAGGGGTGAAAACTCTACAATCCTAAAATGTTCATGATTTATACATTTCAGTTTTCATTTGTATTAATTCAGGTCCATTTAATCTTATACTTAGGATATGTTATCAGGAGGGACCAATTTCTGGAGAAGGACATCATGCTTCGTAAAGCAGAGAGTCAGCAAAAAAGAAGACGCTCAGACGGATTGACACAGTGGCTACAACAACGGACTCAGACATAGTAACGATTGTAAGGATGGAGCAGGACTAGGCAGTGTTTTGTTCTGTTGTACATGCATTTGCTATGAGTCAGAACTGACTCAATGACACTTAACAACAACAACAACATATTCTTTTATATGTGCTCTGCAGGTAGGCTCAATAAATAATTTCACCGTACATCTATTTATTCATTAATTCATTATTTCATTCAACAAGTATTAATCATTTGTTCTGTGCCAGATGCACTGGAGTGGTCATTTACCTTCTCGAGGAATCCTCTTAGAGCTTTGAATGTGTATGGGCTGGATGAGTTGCTATCATTGTGGATTTTCATTTATTTAGACTAACAATTTATTTTAAAATATGTAATGTATTTGGAATTATAAGCATCACTATATAATTTGGTGTTCTTAAGTAAAATGAGGGATAGGTAATTATGTATTACTAAATTGGAATCGATTTTTTAAATTTTTTTAGTTTGTGGCAGAAATGTCCTTATTGTCGTTATTAGGTGCCATTGAGTCAGTTCCTACCTGTAGCTACCTTATGTAGAACAGAAGGAATCACTGTCCAGTCCTGTGTTATCGTCATAATTGTTGTGAATGTTTGAGCCCATTCTGGAAGCTGTTGAGTCAATCCATCTCAGTGAGGGTCCTCTTTTTGGCTGACCCTCAACTTTACAAAGCACGATGTCCATCTCCAGGGACTGGTCCTTCCTGATAACATGTCCAAAATACATGAGACAAAGTCTTGCCGTCCTTGCTTCTAAGGAGAATTCTGGTTGTACTTCTTCCAATACAGATTTGCTCATTCTTCTGGCAGTGCATGGTATATTAATATTCTTCACCAACACCATAACTAAAAGGCATTAATTCTTCTTTATTTATTGTCCAGGTGTTGCATACTTACGAGGCGATTGAAAACACCACGGTTTGGATCAGGTGCACCTTAGTCCTTAAAGTGACATCTTTGATTTTTAACAATTGAAAGAGAGCTTTTGCAGCAGATTTGCCCAATGCAACACGTCCTTTGATTTCTTGACTATTGCATCCATGGATGTTGATTGCAGATCCAAGTAAAATGAAATTCTTTGCAACTTCAATCTTTTCTCCATTTATCATGATGTTGTTTATGGGTCCAGTTGTGAGGATTTTTGTCTTCTTTATGTTAAGGTATAATCCATACTGAAGGCTGTGGTCTTTGATCTTCCTCAATAAGTGCTTCAAGTCCTCTTCACTTTCAGCGAGCAAGGTTGTGTCACCTGCGTGTATCAAAGGTTGTTGAGTCTTTCTCTAATCCTGATGCTGCTTTCTATTTTGTATAGTTCAGCTTCTCAGATTATTTGTTTAGCATACACATTTAATAACTATAGTGAAAGGATACAAGCCTGACACACACCTTTCTGATTTTAAACCCCAGAGCATTCCCTCGTTTTGTTTGAATGACTGCCTCTTAGTCTATGTACAGGTTCTTTGTGAGCACAATTAAGTGTTCTGGAATTCCCATTCTTTGCAATGTTATCCATAATTTGTTACGATCCACACAGTCTAATATCTTTGTATAGTCAACGAAACACAAGTAAACATATTTCTGGTATTATCTGCTTTCAGCCAAGATCCATCTGCCATCAGCAATGATATCCCTCATTACACGTCCTCTTCTGAATCCAGCTTGAATTTCTGGCAATTCCCTTTTGATATACTGCTGCAGCCACTTTTGAATGATCTTCAGCAAAATTTTATTTGTGTGTGATATTAATGCTATTGTTCAATCATTTCTGCATTCTATGAGATCATCTTTCTTTGGAATAGGCAAAAATATGAATCTCTTCCATTTGGCTGGCCAGGTAACTGTCTTCCGAATTTTTTGGCATAGATGAGTAAGCACTTCCAGCTCTGCATCCATTTGTTGAAACATCTCTATTGGTATTCCATCAATCCCTGGACCCTTGTTTTTCTCCATTCCTTTTATTGCAGCTCAGACTTCTTCCTTCAGTACCATCAGTTCTTGGTCATATGCTACCTCCTAAAGTTGTTGATCATTGACCAGTTCCTTTCTTGGTAGAGTGACTGTGTATTCCTTCCATCTTCTTTTGATGTTTCCTGCATTGGTTAATATTTCCCCCCTAGAATCCTTCAATATTGCAACTCAAGATTTGCATTTTCTCTTCAGTTCTTTCAACTTGAAAAATATCGACTGTGTTCTTCCCTTTTGGTTTTCTAACCCCAGCTCTTTGCACATTTCATTATAATGCTTTGTCTTCTCGAGCCACCCTTTGAAGTCTTCTGTTCAGGTGTTTTACTTCATCATTTCTTCTTTTCACTTTAGCTACCCTACATTCGAGAACAAGTTTCAGAGTCTCTTCTGACATCCATTTTGGTCTTTTCTTTCATTCACATCTTTTTAGTCACCTCTTGCTTTCTTCAGGTATGATGTCCCTGATGTTATTACACAACTTGTCTGGTCTTCAGTCATTAGTATTTAGTGAGTCAACTCTATTCTTGATATGGTCTCAAATTCAGGTGGGATATACACAACTTCTTGCTTTGGCTGTCATGGACTTGTTTTAATTTTCTTCAGCTTCAACTTGAACTTGCATGTGAGCATACAGTGGTCTGGTCTACAGTTGGCCCTTGGCCTTGTTCTGACTGATGTTATTGAGCTTTTCTATCGTCTCTTTCCACAGATGTAGTAAATTTGATTCCTGAAATCTGTTTCAAGAGATCCAGGTGTATAGTTGCCATTTATGTTGGTAAAAAAAGGCATTTGCAATGAAGAAGTCGTTGGTTTTGCAAAATTTATATCATGTGATCTCCAGTGTCCTTTCTGTCATCAAGGCCATATTTTCCAATTACTGTTTTTCTTTGTTCCCAACTTTCACATTCCAACCACCAAAATAATTACCAATGCATCTGATTGGATGTTTGAGCAATTTCAGACTGCAGAAGTTGGTAAAAATCTTCAATTTCCTCATCTTTTGCATTAGTGGTGTGTGTGTAAATTTGAATAATAGTCATATAAACTGGTCTTCCTTTAGGCATATAGATATATTCTATCTGACAGCATTGTACTTCAGGATAGATCTTGAAATATTCTTCATAAGGTTTTCACTGGCTAATTTTTTCAGAAGTAGACCTCCAGGTCCTTTTCCCTAGTCCATCTTAGTCTAGAAGCTCAGCTGAAATCTGTCTACCATAGGTGACCCTGTTGGTATTTGAAATACCAGTAGTATAGTTTCCAGCATCACAGCAACACACGACCCACCACAATATGACAAACTGACAGGTGTGTGGGGAGAAATATCCTTAGTTCTCTCTAAATAAAGTAGTGAACCGAAAATGACAAAGGTTACTTTTTTAAAGAAAATCAAACTGCACAAATAGTTATTAAAATGTCTCCTAAACTCACCAAGTTCCAGACATAAATGAAAATAGAAGCAATATCATTTCTAAACTGAATAAATCATTGCTACTCCTTCAGTTAAGGTGTATTCTACCTTTAACATACTTCCCTTTGTCGGAGGCCTTTTGTGTACTTCTCCGCTGAACAACTTGTATTTCCCTGAACTTAGCTCCTGGCTTCTTTGAAGCTGACTACATCAACATAACCAGTCTTCCTTTCAGTGGAACAAGCTGAACTTCCCACTACAGGGTTTGATGCTGCCAGGACTTCCCTCTGGGTTGCATCTGATTCAAGTTGAAAATAAAAATCACAAGCACAAAGGTGGTAGCTCCATTTTCCTCTTTGTTTTCATAATTTTCCATGTCCAAAGAAGAGAAATGTCATCCATGAGACATGGCATAATATGATACCTCAAGAGGTAGAAATAATGAACTTTCTCTTGTTCTCCCAATGGAACTCCTCTTCTCTCTGTCTTCTAGCTCCTCCTCTGGCTGCTTAACGATTTCATATTCTACATATTGTGGTTGTTCATCTGTAATCCAGCTGCTTTACTAGACTGGGGACTAAGAAAATGTGATTGTCACAAGTAGGCTGAAGTAAATGATCTGTGCAGAAAAAAGAAATATAATAACAGTGACAATCTATAATCACCTACCATGTGACACATCATCCTATGTATTGTCATCACTTTTACAGTTTTTTTTTTTTTTATAGTAATCCTGTCAGATCATTTTTGCTAAATGAAAATTAAAGGCTCAGAAAAATTCCCTAAATTTCCTCAGGTATGTAGTTAGGTCAGTGTGAAAGCAGGTGGTCAGTTCGATTCCTGCATCCATTTTTTTCCCTGTATTTTTCTACCCTACGACATCAGGCCTTCGGCCAGAACAAGCCTGTTTTATAAAAAAGAAACATCATAAAATCAACTCTAAGCAAAAAGAGTCTAGTGTGCAGATGTGTTCTTTAGAAGAGCTGTACCATCTGTGGACTATTTTAAACCCCACAATAAACTAAATAAGGGATACCGAAGGATGATCTATCTCAGAATTTATATAATGTATTTTTCTATTCCAACAGGCTTTATTTCTTTATGCTAATAATTTTGAATCACCTCCCACAATATGTTTTCTGTTTTTTCTTCCTACTAGACTATCCAGTGTGATATCAAGCTATCAGAAATATGCCTATCAAGAAAGATAATTTGGTTCTTTGTTTATATTTCCTAAATTCTTTTCAACTTTCATTGAGTGTATTTTCCTTTAATATTTTTTGTAATTTCCCTCCTAAACTCAATGCAGGTTCTCTGGAGTCTTTTAAAAATGTGTTGATTGGGACTCAATAATTTAATAAAAATCTGGCTTGGAATATGAAAAGAGATTTTCTCAGCACCTGGATACTAACATTAGAAACCTCTATCTAATAATACATGAATATCTTAGAATAATGACACTTTTTTATTTCCATGTTGAACTAAAACATTCTGCACATCTGGATTAGGCAGGAAGAAAAAGGGCACAAGAAGATGACCCCATCGCCATTAGTGTATTGCTAAGTTGTTGTCTCTGTGGGAGTGTGTCCCATGTGGACCAGATGTTGATCTACAGGCCACCAGCTAGAGATGAATTGGCTAGTTGAAGAACATGAGCGATTCCCTATCCCCTAAATTTTGCCCCAATATAATGAATGTTTTTTTAATCTCTGGTGAACTATGGCAAGATCTCTTATTTTTTTCTACCTTTTCTACCTACCTGTCATTCCAAACTTTTAATTGTAATTTGTTTTATTATTACTGTGTACTAATTTTAGCTTCTACTACTTGTCTGTCAGTTTCTCATACTGTGGTGGTTTGGATGTTGCTGTGATGTTGAAAGATATACCACCAGTATTTCAAATACCAGCAAGATCACCCATGGTGGACAGGCCTCAGCTGAGCTTCCAAACTAAGTCAGACTAAGAAGGACCTGGCAATCTACTTCTAAAAAAAATGGCCAGTGAAAAGTTTATGAATAGCAGAGAAATATTGTCTGATACAATGCCAGAAGATGAGTCCCTCAGGTTGAAAGGCACTCAAAATATGACTGGGGAAGAGCTGCCTCCTCAAAGTAGAATCAATCATAATGACATGGATGAAGTCAAGCTTTTGCGATCTTTTTTTGCTCATGTGGCATGACTCAAAATGAGAAGAAACAGCTGCAAACAGGTTAATCAGAAAACCCATTAATCAGAAAGTGGAATGTATGAAGTATGAATCTAGGAAAATTGGAAAATATCAAAAAATGAAATGGAATGCATAATCATCAATATCCTAGGCATTAATGAGTTGAAATGGACTGGTATTGGCCATTTTGAATAAGACAGACATACAGTCTACTATGCCAGGAATGACATATTAAAGAAGGATGGCATTGCATTCATCAACAAAAGAATATTTCAAGATCTATTCTGCAGTAAAATGCTGTCAATATCCATATACCTACAAGGAAGACCAGTTAATACGACTAGTAATCAAATTTATGTACCATCCACTAACGCCAAAGATGAAGAAATTGAAGATTTTTACCAACTTCCGCAATTGATCAAACATGCAATCAATATGCATTGGTGATTGAAATGTGAAAACTGGAAACAAATAAGGATTGGTAGGTGGAAAACATAGCCTTGGTGATAGAAATGACACAGGAAATCAATCGCAGACCAATGACTCATTCATTGCAAATGTCTTTTTTCAACAACATAAATGGCGACTATACACATGGACCTAACCAGATGGAATACACAGAAATCAAATCCATTACATCTGCGGAAAGAGACAAAGGAGAAGCTCAGTATCATCCGTCAGAACAGGGCCGGGGACTAACTGAGGAACAGACAGATCGTCAATTGCCCACATGCAAGTTCAAGTTGAAGCTGAAAAAGATTGAAACAAGTCCATGAGAGTCAAAATATGACCTAATTAAAAAAAAAA
The DNA here is from genome assembly GCF_024166365.1 of Elephas maximus indicus. Taxonomy (NCBI): domain Eukaryota; kingdom Metazoa; phylum Chordata; class Mammalia; order Proboscidea; family Elephantidae; genus Elephas; species Elephas maximus. Next base: position 57,359,112 of record NC_064823.1, on the reverse strand, counting down.
AAAAAAACTGTTGCCATTGAATCAATTCCAGCTCATAGTGAGCCTATAGGATGGAGTAGAATTGCCCCATAGGGTTTCCAAGGAGTGGCAAGTGGATTCCAACCACCAACTTTTTGCTTAGCAGCCATAGCTCTTAACACTGTGCCACCAAGGCTCCAGCTTGAGTATATCTCACCTGAATTTAGAGACCACCTGAAGAATAGATTTGACAGATTGAACACTAATGACCTAAAGACAAGATCTGGGATGACATCAAGGACATCACATGTGAAGAAAGCAAAAAGCCATTAAAAACACAGGAAAAAAAGATAACAAAATGGATGTCAGAAGAGACTCTGAAACTTGTTCGTGAATGTAGAGTTGTTGTTAGGTGCTATTGAGTCAGTTTCGACTCATAGTGACCCTATCTACAACAGAAAGAAGTAGTGCACTGTCCTGCACAGTCCCACAATTATTGTTATGCTTGATCCCATTGCTGCACCCACTGTGTCAGTCCTTCTTATCAAGGGCCTTCCTCTTTTTCCCTAACCCTCTACTCCACCATGCATGATGTCTTTCTCCAGGGACTGATCCCTCCTGATAACATGTCCAAAGTATGTGAGACACAGCCTCGCCATCTTTGCTTCTAAGAAACATTCTCATTGTACTTTTTCCAAGACAGATCTTTTTGTTCTTTTAGCAATCCATGGTATATTCAATACTCTTTGTTAACACCACAGTTCAAAGGCATCAATTCTTCTTTGATCTTCTTTATTTATCGTCCAGCTTTCAAATGAATATGAAGTGATTGAAAATACCATGGTTTGGGTCAGGTGCTCCTTAGCGTTCAAGTAGACATCTTTGCTTTTCAACAATTTAAAGAGATCTTTTGCAGCAGATTTTCCCAATGCAATGCATCTTTTGATTCTTGACTGCTGCTTCCATTTGTGTTGATTGTGGATCCAAGTAAAATCAAATCCTTTACAACTTCAATCTTGTGAGGGTTTTTGTTTCTTTATGTTGAGGTGTAATCTATAGTGAAGGCTGTAGTCTTTGGTATTCATCAGTAAGTGCTTCAATCCTCTTCATTTACAGCAAAAAAAGGTTGAGTCGTCTGCATAAAGCAGGTTGTTAATGAGTCTTTCTCCAATTCTGATGCCCATTCTTCTTCATATAGTCCAGTTTCTTGGTTATTTGCTCAGCATGCAGATTGAATAAGTATGGTGAAAAGATACAACCCTGGAGCACACCTTTCTTGACTTTAAACCGCTCATTACCCCCTTGTCTCTTAGAATTACTGACTGTTTTTGTATGTGCAGGTTCTTTATGAACACAATTAAATGTTCTGGAATTCACACTCTTCACAATGTTATCCATAATTTGTTATGATCCACACAGCCAAATGCCTTTGCATAGTCAATAGAACACAGGTAAACATCTTTGTGGTATTCTCTGCTTTCAGCCAGGATCCATCTGACAACAGAAATGATATTCCTGGTTTCACATCTTCATCTGAATCCACTTGAATTTCTGGTAGTTCCCTGACAGTATGCTGCTACAGCTGCTTTTGAATGATGTTCAACAAAATTTTACTTTGAATGTAGAGTAGCTAAAGCAAATGGAACAAATGATGAAAAGCAAAAGAGCTGAACAGAAGATTTCAAGCAGTGATTCGAGAAGACAAAATAAATTATTATAAAGAAACGTGCAAAGATCCAGAGGTAGAAAATCAAAAGGGAAGAACATAGCCAGCATTTCTAAAGCTGAAAGAACTGAAGAAAAAATTCAAGCATCGAGTGAAGGAAGATGACAGTAGAACTGATGCCTTTGAGTTATGTTGTTGGTGAAGAATATCGAATACACCAAGGACCTCCAGAAGAACGAACAAATCTGTCTTGGAAGAAGTACAGCCAGAGTGCTCCTTGGAAGCAAAGATAACAACACTTCGTCTCATTTATTTGGACATATTATCATGAGGGACTAGTTCCTGGAGAAGGACATCATGCTTGGTAAAGTGGATGGTCAGTGAAAAAGAGGAAGACCCTCAACTAGATGGGTTGACACAGTGTCTGTAACAATGGGCTCTATAATTATGAAGATGGCTCAGGTCCGGGCAGTGGTTTGTTTTGTTGTACCTAGAGTGTCTATGTGGAGCTGACTCCACAGCACTTAACAATAACAACAATAACAGGCAAAATATTGAATGCCACAGGAAGCATCAAAAGAAGAAGACCCTCAATGAGATGGATTGACAAGGTAGAGGCAACAATCTGCTGAAACATAGCAATGATTGTCAGGATGTTGCAGGACTGGGCAGTGTTTAGTTCTGTTGTACATAGGGTTGCTCTGATTTAGAACCTTGAAAGGTACCTAACAACAACAATTTTAGCTTGTCTTAATTGAGTCCATTTTTAGGATTTAGCTAAAGAAATTTTCTTGCCTTTTAAACCTATGCTTTTACTCTTATTTTAAAAGAATGCACACTCATTGTAAAATTCATAGGGAATGGAAATATTCTGAATGAAGCCCATCCCAGTCCAATCAATTTTGGCTCGTAGGGATGTTATAGAACAGAGGAGAACTGCCCACAGAGTTTCCAAAAAGCAACTGGTGGATTCGAATTGCATCCTTTTGTTTGGCAGTCGTAGCTCTTAACCACTATGACACCAGGGTTTTCATATTCTGAATGGGAAGTGAATAGTCTCCTCCAATCTTCTTGCCACCCATTTCACAGAGGTAACAATTATTAACAGTCCTTCCAGATATTTTTCCATGAATAATCAAATACACACATATACAGACACACACACATACATGTGCATATCTATATTTTATACAAAAATGATATCCACCATTTCTGAGCTTTAGCGTACAGGCGGTCCCCAAGTTACAAAATGGTTTCATTTTGACGACTCTGTCGTAAGTCAGTTCTGAAGTAAGTTGAATATGTCTTTTTTTGTGTGTTTTGTTTTCATTATTGCATGCTACACAGCAGCAGTGTTCTGACAGTAAATTATAACATTGAACATTTGCGAGTGAACATCTGAAATGATAACATCAGCAAATTACGTGCTGCAACACTGTATGTAGTAAATATTACTAATGAGATGTATACATATATATATAATAAAAAAAAGAACTTCGTATTTGTAGTTTGTCATAACTAGAATATGTCATGAGTCAGGGACTACCTGTATACCAGGAATTACATTATATCAAAGTGGTTAAGGTTCCAGGGTATGAAGTTTGACACTGAATTCAAATACTAATTCAACTCATACTAGCCTTGTGATTCTTTAACTATTTTGTGCTTCAGTTTCCGTATCTGTAAAATGGGGACAATAACAATGTCTAGAAGCCCTGGTGGTGCAGTGATTAAGAGCTCAGCTGCTAACCAAAGGTCAGCAGTTCGAATCTATCAACCACTTTTTGAAAACCCTCGGGGTAGTTCTACTGCCCTCTATGGTCAATATCGTCACTACATGGTCACTACGAGCAGAAATTGACTCAATTGCAATGGGTAACAATGTCTACCTTCTAGGTATATAGTAAGATTTTCATGAAAAATTATAAGTAAAATACACAGATTGAAGCCTGGTTCAGTAAGCGTTAGCTATTATTGTTTTTTAGGTCATTTAAGCCTTATGACCCAAATAAATAGCACCACGGTTGTACAAACAGCTAATATGCCTGCTGCAAAAGGTTGGAAGTTTGAGTCCACCCAGAAGTGCCTCAATGGAAAGGCCTGGTGATCTACTTTTGAAAACTCAGCCATTGAAAACTCTATGGGGCACAGTTCTGCTCTGCTACGCACGGGGTCTCCACGGGTCTGAACTGAGTTGTGCGGCAACTGGTTACCCTGATAAGGAAGCAACTGCCATTACGTCCATTTTGCTCATGAGGAAATTAGACTTTAAATAGTTTAAGAAATTTGCCCAGGTTACACACTTAATTAGTGATACATTAAGGGGATTAACCTATGCAATCAACTAGTCCATGCTTTAACTTCTATACTATTTATATTAAAAGTTGCCATAACAAAAAACATTTCTGTCGAGTTGATTCTGACTTATAGAAGTCCTATAGGACAGAGTAGAATTAGCCCATAAGATTTTCAGTGCTGTAAACCTTTACGGAAGCGGACTGCCGCATCATTCTCCCATGGAATGGCTAATGGGTTCGAACCACCAGCCACTGGGTTAGCAGTTGAGCACTTAGCCACTGCACCACCAGGCTCTCTAGAGGAGCCATGTTGTGATTACTGTATACCATGTTGTAATTACTCTTAATGAATTAACGTTCTACCACTTAACACTTTCATTTACATTATAATAATAATGAAAGAATAGCTAAATTATATTGACTGTTAATATGTGCTGTTTTTTGGATGCAACACTTTATTTAAAAAAAATTAAATGAATAAAATGAGATCTGTAGGTTTAAGTACGAACATTTGTATGTTAAGGTATTTCTTCATCGTTGCACAGTAAATAAGAGGCAGAACCTGCAGAAGAACATTGTTCTGCTGACACTAAGTTACATGCACTTAAGCACTTTGATTTACTCCTACCATACGTTGGACATATTTCTATGTTACAGCAAACGAGTCTATTTAATCTTGTTTAATTGATGGCGAATGTGTGGCATATTATGACTTATTTAACCATCCCCATACTGATGAATATTCAGTATTTTTGCCATTATAAACAGTATTATACTAATCATTTATGAATATATTTCTTTCACATTTTACATGATTATTTCTGCAAGGTAGTTTACTTAGGAATGGAATGCCTGCTTAAGAAAAGTTAAAGGATTTAAACAATTTTGCCCTACAAATAGTTGTACCAGTTTCCCCACACATCAATGGTGTGTGTATGCCTTAATGATATGTTAAGACGGAAATAGTGACTCTCCATATTTTCAGATTGAGTTTCCCTGATATAGAATCTGCAATAGGTTCATATGTCATATTGCGGGGAGTACTCTCAGGAGAAAGGGAACGAGGAAGCAGCATTAGGCAGGGAAGGGAGATGAGTAAGGATGTGGCCTTGGCTAGTGTCTTCAATATATTTCCAAGGGAGACTAGACCTTGAATGACAGTCAGCCACAGAATGCAGCCTGTACCTCCAGGGGGTGGAAGTGCAAGGAGTGTCTAAGGGGTAAGGGTTATTTCTTGGAGAATGGGACAGTTAGGAGCCTTTGTGACTCAAACTCACAGAAACTGTAGTGTGGTTACACTGGCTGGGACAGAGAATCTGCGAGGGCACTAACAGCATCCTCTATAGTCTACTCCTCACAATGCACAGACCCACTTAAGTCAAACACTAGATTTATTCCAGCCAGACAAAACCTTTTGGGGATTTTGGTTTGTCACAATTTCTGAGCAAATTTACAAGAGGAGAGTAAGTGGGACAGACCACAGTCCCCAATGCTACAGTTGGTCTCAAAGCTGTAAATGATACTCATTTATCTTTTCCAAAATTCATTCTAGTTTACCCTCTTCATTGGCTTGCACTTGTGGCCTAAGTGGCTGATGCGCTGAGGAGGCCCACATCCTCACGTCAAAGAACACTAAGCCAATTTTTACAATTCTTTTATCAGGCCCTATTGCTCTTCTTGTCTATTTGCAGTTAAAATTTACCTTGAAAATACCAGCAGACAAGCAAGAAGATCATTATATTTCCAAATATTCCTCCTTTCATCCATTATATAGTGGCAGCCCATCTCCTCTTAATGATACGGATAATACCCACTTGCTGGTAAGCTAGAACAACAACAACAACAAAAATGAGACAAGGGCAGCAATAGATTTAAATTTGCACACTCTATGTCTTTGAATTTTATTTATTTGGTTGTTGTTGAGAATATTCACAGTAAAACATATAACAATTGAACAGTTTCTACACGTACCATTAGTGACATTATCTTCTTTGAGTTGTGTAACCATTCTCACCCTCCTTTCCTGAGTTGTTCCTCACCCTGTAACATAGATTCATTGCCCCATAAATTCCCATCTAATCTTTTGAGTTGCCATTGTCAATTTGATCCTATATAGATAGTACTTAAAAGAGCATAATGCTTAAGGCAGATATTTTTTACTAGTTAAGCGAAACTGTTCTTTGGTTTTAATGTCCCCCTTTGGAAATGTCTGCCTTGTAGGACAGAAGACTTTTAATACACAGAACAGAAATATTTACCAAACGAGACTTTATAAGTAATGGAAAGAAAAGTCACCTCCATTTCTACCCAGGGATGGATTAGCCAATAAGCAAGTTTAGCATATGGTTAGGACATCAACAAAACAGGGGCACCAACTGTACAAAGCAAAGACACATAGATGCCAAGGAGACAGGGCACAAGGCAAAAGGAGTGCCACAGTGAAAGCAAACTGGCAGGGCACTAAAGGAAACTGATACTAGCTCCATGCATGAGAACAAGCCAGCTGGAAATAAAGTTCACACAGGGTCACGACAGCACCCACTCACATGGTTATTTAAGCTATGAGGCCACTACCACTCTAACACCTTCATTGACATCTGTGTCTTACAGTCCCTTCCAAGTGTATTTGAAACTCCTTATCTTGGTGGGTCTCTTGGGTGTATGCTATTTATTTCTAATAAACAAAGGTAGAGTGGGCTGTTGAGCCTAACTCTTGCTACATTCACCCAGTATGCAACTGGATCCAACATGAGTGGTTACTGGGCAAAGATGGGCTATATTAATTGATAATAGGTCTTTGATCATTTTGAGAGACCTGTCCTGTATATCCATGTCTGCTGATTCAGTGACTCTAGCCAGAAGGGCCAGCAATGCTCTTTGCTGTGATACAAAAGGGTATGCTCTTGAGCACATCCTGGTAAACAACCAAAGGGAACTCCAGTCCTAGATGATACACAAAAGTGAGGGAATTCCAATAAGTCAACCATCGCAATGAATTCAATCAAGTTACTTTTTAACCGTATAGCATTTACATTTTTTTTTTAGAGTTATGTCCTAAGTTTTGTACACAATAAAATTTATAACTTTAACTTTAAAATATGTTTGGCATACAAGTGGATGCAATGTAGCATACATTTGACATAATACTAACATGGGTAATAATCTAATATAATACAAACATAACAAAGGCCCCAAAATACTGGAAATATTAATATTTATTTAACATGAAAAGTTTTAATTAAAATGAGTTTCATTTTTTATTGTCTCTTGCACAGGTATTAGGTACATTATGAGGGTGGAAAATTTAATTTTTTTTTATTGTGCAAATGTTTCTGTTTTCCAACAGTGAGTGTGATTCTAAATTCATCTTCCAGAAAGCAAAGAAGGGCATTGAGTAGAACATTACATTTATATTTTACCAGAATATTTATGTGTCTCCATGTAAGGAAATTAAACAATTCATCAAGGAAATAAATGAAATGAATATTTAGATAATAAAAATTATATAAATGTATTTTGTTTTCCATTTCCCTTTAGACTGACCTTCTTTTAAGAAATTAATTGATATTGTTACTACTGGGAAAACAAATTTGTTCATCAAGAAGCGGTGATACTGTTGCATCAATTCCATACGTGTATCCAAATATGGAAGTTGAACAATTTCACAAAGAAAGAAAATGTACATTTTATAAATTTGGTATACCATAATACTGATATTTTTCTTTTCATTTCAAACCAAGCAGGTATAACTTCACATGCAGCTCTCTTGTCGACCACATAAGAATTTGTCAGCAGCACTATAATCACTTGATTCATGACATATCTGGTTCTGTCCTGTGCAAAGCGAACCAAAATGCATCTTCAGATTGAGCATTTCCTTGTATTTGTATCATGCTTTTTTGTGATCACACTAGCCCCTGTTGGGTATCAGCGGCACTTCAATGAAGTGCGAAGATGAAGCATCGAAGGATGTGAGTGCACAAGATTTTAAGTATTATTTCAAGAAGAAAAACACTTGTGGAGATCTGCGAAGGGCCCACTAAAAAACATCGTAGGATAAACAAATGAAATTATTTCTGACTGTCTTGTAAGCACTATTTCTGTTGTCTATATCAGATCTGAAGAAAAAAATTACATATTCCAAATCAATTTTTTTATTTGCTAATTTTAAAATACAATTTTTTTGTATTAAAGTCCAAATTCAAATGTAAATTTTATTTTATAAATTTCATTTATTTTCAGCAATTAAAATTTACTTGCTATGGTAGAACAAAAATTTAAAAAGTGATATAATTTTATATCCAGGTAAAATGAAATGGCAACAACTAAGTGGAGCACAAAAACAAAAGCTCAGAGAAGATTAAAAAAAAAAAAAAAAGCATATGTGAATCCCTAAAGAAAGTAAGCAACATCCTGATAAACAGAGAAAATATTGAAGTTTTAAAGAATTTCATTTTACTTTAATTTGCAATCAATGCCCATGGAAGCAGTAGTCAAGAAATCAAAGGACACATCGCATTGGGCAAATCTGCTGCAAAACAGCTTTTTAAAGTATTAAAAAGCAAAGACGTCAGTTTCAGGACTAAGGTGCACCTGACCCAAGCCATGCATGGTGTTTTCAGTTACTTCATATGCATGTGAAAGCCAGACAATAAATAAAGAAGGCTGAAGAATTGATACTGGGCAGTGTTTCCTTCTGTCGTACATAGGCTCACTATGAGCCTGAACTGACTTGAAGACACCTAACAACTCAATGATGGGCGCTTCTTAAAACATGTGTAGGTAATGATAAAAAAAAAATGATGGGGTATTAAAATGTCTTTCTTACATAAGAACTAAGTTTACAGATTCAGGAAAGATAAATTTTACTCATGTTGGCATGTATGATTCATAATGGAAGATAAAACACAATGTGTATTTCCCGATATTGAAATTGCTTTACACATATTCCTAACTTTAATGATCATAAACTGCACAACAGAATACTCATTTTTGTCCCTAAAGAGACTCAAAAACCCTCAGTGTACAACAATGATTCAAGAAAGACTTCATTCATTATTCTTAGTATGTATGGAAGTAGATATTGTTTGGCAGCTTAATAGTGGCAAAATCACTGAAGAGTTTGTAAGAGCAAAGAAAGAAATGTTTTTAATTATAACATGTTAGAGATGAAAGATCTATCCAAAAATAAAATATATTAATTTGTTGTAATATTTGTTTTCTGATCATTAAATTTTCTTTTATGACTTCTTTTCATTTCTAATTATAGCAGTTACTACAAAACAAGGTGTAAGTATTCAAGTATGAGCCATTTAAAGCAAAACCGGTGAAAGTCCAATTTTTGTTGTGGAAGATCAACATAACTTTCCATTGTTGAAAAAACTAAGTTCACTGACTCTCATTTTTTTTTGTTATAGAATGTGTAGAATATAATTTTTGTAGCAAATATGTAATATAGTTAAAATCTTAATACCCTGCATCCACTAAAAATTTAGAATCCAGTCCATCTTAGTTCACTAAAATGGTATACGCCAGTTTTGCCTTCAATCACTAATATTACAGATGCATTTAAAAAGAAGTTACGTAGTCCATAGCTGAACATTCACCAGAAGCAGTAGCTACACCACTCTTGATGAGACGGTTCCATATTGTTGCTCCAATACACGGACTCCATCTCTGCCACCACATCTACTTTGTTTATAAGTCCAAGCAGTTTGATAGCCAAGAACAGAGGCTGGCTTAAACCAACTGGTGAAATCATCCTATCCACTTTGTCGTATAGAGACCTGTCAGCATTGGATGCTCTCTGGCTGAAATAAAAATATGGTACAATGATTTATGCTTCTTGTGTCCAGCTTCCATAGGTTCAACAACAAGCTTTTTCTCTAAACTTCCTTTACAAAGGTCTGCCAATATTTATTGTTCCAAACCCCAGCCAATTAGCTAAGCCATTCTCTAGCCTATGAATCCAGGCATGTTCTTATCTCAGGCCACATCTTTCACTATACAAAGTGGGTGACCAGCTACAATGCCCAAAACTCTGTCCATTGGGAGGACTTATCCTCACCATTGTTTTTTGTTTTTTTTTTGGGGGGGGGGACATCCTCACATGTGGATGTAGGCCAGCAGCAAAGCATTTTTATCTTGCAACCACATATTGATCTGACCCATCTTTAAATAAGCTCAAGCTATTCTAATCCTCTATAAACTAATTATGAAGAATTCCCCATGAGGTCTTAGGCATAAGCTGAGATAGGAGTCAATGCATCCTAAATTGGTGTCATGGAGATCTAGTCTACCTCTTCATACACCATGAAGTGGTCTTTGGATCTGATTGACCCTAATCCTGGACATATTATTTCCATTTGACAATGCGTTTCCGCTGGACTCTTCTGACTTTGTCGTTTACTTGGTCTGACGTACCCTGCATGATTGGCAATCCTGGACACATATCCAATTGGTATCCATGGTAATGCAACTTGTCTTTATCAGAGCAAACAAGGAGTAAAATGGTATGAAATAGGGATTGTTATTTTATGTCACTTGGAACAGAATGAGATACTGGGAGGTAAGAAAGTTTTGTGTCAAAAACACCAGAAAAGTTTCTCATATGCATGTACTCATATGTATTCTTTGCCACAGCTGGAAAATATATATATTTAGTGAACTTGTAAAATAGCAATAGTAATGGATTCTGAAGTTGTTTTTATCAAATAAGGGAAGCTAAGTTGAAATAATTATTTTAAAATCAGCATTGAGTTTTGTATATTTCTTTGTTTATGCTCTTACAATGATTTTGATATATTCACTCATGAACTTGGATGTAGGAAAAGTGGCATAGCAAGTAAAACCCTAAGAGTTGAATTGCTAACAGTTTGATAAGACATTAAGATGAAAGGCCACGTTGTTTAGGTATCCATGTAGTCAGCTGTAATAAAAAAAAAGAATAGGTAACTCATTGCATGTGGGCCAAGATTAACACCTAGCTTTCTGGCCCCCATTACTGGGAGGGTGATTGTTCCGGGTACCACTGTGAAAGCAAAGAAGGAGGAAGACATGAGACCAGCGTTACAGAAATTGATTATTGGCATAACCACGAAACATCTAAGGAGATATTTTTGAGAAATACATTTGGAATATGCACAGCTTGAAACAAGGTGGAGCCAAGATGGCGGACTAGGCAGACGCTACCTCGGATCCCTCTTACAACAAAGACACAGAAAAACAAGTGAATCAATCACATACATAACAATCTACGAACCCTGAACAACAAACACAGATTTAGAGACGGAGAACGAACTAATACGGGGAAGCAGCGATTGTTTCCAGAGCCTGGAGCCAGCGTACCAGTCAGGTACGGCACAAGCACAGAGAGCTGCTCCACCCCCCTGAACGAACCCCGGCAGGGGGACCAGCTGGTTCCACGAGCGGCGTGGGACGCAGCCGGTAGGAGAAGTCCCCGGGAGAGAGTGACTGGTCTTGGAGCAGAAAGAGCAGCTTCCGAGCCGGGGAATCGTCCCGCAGGGATTTGGACTGGACGCAGCGGATTTTCTGGAAAAACTAGTTTCCCAGTGATGGCTCGGAGACAACAATCCATATCAAACCACTTAAAGAAACAGACCATGACAGCTTCTCCAACACCCCAAACAAAAGAATCAAAATCTTTCCCAAATGAAGATACAATCTTGGAATTATCAGATACAGAATATAAAAAACTAATTTACAGAATGCTTAATGATATCACAAATGAAATTAGGATAACTGCAGAAAAAGCCAAGGAACACACTGATAAAACTGTTGAAGAACTCAAAAAGATTATTCAAGAACATACTGGAAAAATTAATAAGTTGCAAGAATCCATAGAGAGACAACATGTAGAAATCCAAAAGATTAACAATAAAATAACAGAATTAGACAACGCACTAGGAAGTCAGAGGAGCAGACTCGAGCAATTAGAATGCAGACTGGGACATCGGGAGGACCAGGGAATCAACACCAACATAGCTGAAAAAAAATCAGATAAAAGAATTTAAAAAAATGAAGAAACCCTAAGAATTATGTGGGACTCTATCAAGAAGGATAACCTGCGGGTGATTGGAGTCCCAGAACAGGGAGGGGGGACAGAAAACACAGAGAAAATAGTTGAAGAACTCCTGACAGAAAACTTCCCTGACATCATGAAAGACGAAAGGATATCTATCCAAGATGCTCATCGAACCCCGTTTAAGATTGATACAAAAAGAAAAACACCAAGACATATTCTCATCAAACTCACCAAAACCAAAGATAAACAGAAAATTTTAAAAGCAGCCAGGGAGAAAAGAAAGGTTTCCTTCAAGGGAGAATCAATAAGAATATGTTCTGACTACTCAGCAGAAACCATGCAGGCAAGAAGGGAATGGGACGACATATACAGAACACTGAAGGAGAAAAACTGCCAGCCAAGGATCAAATATCCAGCAAAACTCTCTCTGAAATATGAAGGCGAAATTAAGATATTTACAGACAAACACAAGTTTAGAGAATTTGTAAAAACCAAACCAAAGCTACAGGAAATACTAAAGGACATTGTTTGGTCAGAGAACCAATAATATCAGATATCAGCACAACACAAGGTCACAAAACAGAACGTCCTGGTATCAACTCAAATAGGGAAATCACAAAAACAAACACATTAAGATTACTTAAAAAAAATATATACATAACAGGGAATCATGGAAGTCAATAGGTAAAAGGTCACAATAATCAAAAAGAGGGACTAAATACAGGAGGCATTGAACTGCCATATGGAGAGTGATACAAGGCGATATAGAACAATACAAGTTAGGTTTTTACTTAGAAAAATAGGGGTAAATAATAAGGTAACCACAAAAAGGTATAACAACTCTATAACTCAACATAAAAGCCAAGAAAAACGTAACGACTCAACTAACATAAAGTCAAGCACTATGAAAATGAGGATCTCACAATTTACTAAGAAAAACGCCTCAGCACAAAAAAGTATGTGGAAAAATGAAATTGTCAACAACACACATAAAAAGGCATCAAAATGACAGCACTAAAAACTTGTTTATCTATAATTACGCTGAATGTAAATGGACTAAATGCACCAATAAAGAGACAGAGAGTCACAGACTGGATAAAGAAACACGATCCATCTATATGCTGCCTACAAGAGACACACCTTAGACTTAGAGACACAAACAAACTAAAACTCAAAGGATGGAAAAAAGTATATCAAGCAAACAATAAGCAAAAAAGAAGAGGAGTAGCAATATTAATTTCTGACAAAATAGACTTTAGACTTAAATCCACCACAAAGGATAAAGAAGGACGCTATATAATGATAAAAGGGACAATTGATCAGGAAGACATAACCATATTAAATATTTATGCACCCAATGACAGGGCTGCAAGATACATAAATCAAATTTTAACAGAATTGAAAAGTGAGATAGATACCTCCACAATTATAGTAGGAGACTTCAACACACCACTTTCGGAGAAGGACAGGACATCCAGTAAGAAGCTCAACAGAGACACGGAAGATCTAATTACAACAATCAACCAACTTGACCTCATTGACTTATACAGAACTCTCTACCCAACTGCTGCAAAATATACTTTTTTTTCTAGCGCACATGGAACATTCTCTAGAATAGACCACATATTAGGTCATAAAACAGACCTTTGCAGAGTCCAAAACATCGAAATATTGCAAAGCATCTTCTCAGACCACAAGGCAATAAAACTAGAGATCAATAACAGAAAAACTAGGGAAAAGAAATCAAATACTTGGAAAATGAACAATACCCTCCTGAAAAAAGACTGGGTTATAGAAGACATCAAGGAGGGAATAAAGAAATTCATAGAAAGCAACGAGAATGAAAATACTTCCTATCAAAACCTCTGGGACACAGCAAAAGCAGTGCTCAGAGGCCAATTTATATCAATAAATGCACACATACAAAAAGAAGAAAGAGCCAAAATCAGAGAACTGTCCCTACAACTTGAACAAATAGAAACTGAGCAACAAAAGAATCCATCAGGCACCAGAAGAAAACAAATAATAAAAATTAGAGCTGAACTAAATGAATTAGAGAACAGAAAAACAATTGAAAGAGTTAACAAAGCGAAAAGCTGGTTCTTTGAAAAAATTAACAAAATTGATAAACCATTGGCTAGACTGACTAAAGAAATACAGGAAAGGAAACAAATAACCCGAATAAGAAATGAGAAGGACCACATCACAACAGAACCAAATGAAATTAAAAGAATCATTTCAGATTATTACGAAAAATTGTACTCTACCAAATTTGCAAACCTAGAAGAAATGGATGAATTCCGGGAAAAACACTACCTACCTAAACTAACACATTCAGAAGTAGAACAACTAAATAGACCCATAACAAAAAAAGAGATTGAAACGGTAATCAAAAAACTCCCAACAAAAAAAAGCCCTGGCCCGGACGGCTTCACTGCCGAGTTCTACCAAACTTTCAGAGAAGAGTTAACACCACTACTACTAAAGGTATTCCAAAGCATAGAAAATGACGGAATACTACCCAACTCATTCTATGAAGCCACCATCTCCCTGATACCAAAACCAGGTAAAGACATTACAAAAAAAGAAAATTATAGACCTATATCCCTCATGAACATTGATGCAAAAATCCTCAACAAAATTCTAGCCAATAGAATCCAACAACACATCAAAAAAATAATTCACCCTGATCAAGTGGGATTTATACCAGGTATGCAAGGCTGGTTTAATATCAGAAAAACCATTAATGTAATCCATCACATAAATAAAACAAAAGACAAAAACCACATGATCTTATCAATTGATGCAGAAAAGGCATTTGACAAAGTCCAACACCCATTCATGATAAAAACTCTTACCAAAAGAGGAATTGAAGGAAAATTCCTCAACATAATAAAGGGCTCATCTATGCAAAGCCAACAGCCAATATCACTCTAAATGGAGAGAACCTGAAAGCATTTCCCTTGAGAACGGGAACCAGACAAGGATGCCCTTTATCACCGCTCTTATTCAACATCGGGTTGGAAGTCTTAGCCAGGGTAATTAGGCTAGACAAAGAAATAAAAGGTATCTGGATTGGCAAGGAAGAAGTAAAGTTATCACTATTTGCAGATGACATGATTATATACACAGAAAACCCTAAGGAATCCTCCAGAAAACTACTGAAACTAATAGAAGAGTTTGGCAGAGTCTCAGGTTGTAAAATAAACATACAAAAATCACTTGGATTCCTCTACATCAACAAAAAGAACACCGAAGAGGAAATAACCAAATCAATACCATTCACAGTAGCCCCCAAGAAGATAAGATACTTAGGAATAAATCTTACCAAGGATGTAAAAGACCTATACAAAGAAAACTACAAAGCTCTACTACAAGAAATTCAAAAGGACATACTTAAGTGGAAAAACATACCCTGCTCATGGATAGGAAGACTTAACATACTAAAAATGTCTATTCTACCAAAAGCCATCTATACATTTAACGCACTTCTGATCCAAATTCCAATGTCATATTCTAAGGGGATAGAGAAACAAATCACCAATTTCATATGGAAGGGAAAGAAGCCCCGGATAAGCAAAGCACTACTGAAAAAGAAGAAGAAAGTGGGAGGCCTCACCTTACCTGACTTCAGAACCTATTATACAGCCACAGTAGTCAAAACAGCCTGGTATTGGTACAACAACAGACACATAGACCAATGGAACAGAATTGAGAACCCAGACATAGATCCATCCACGTATGAGCAGCTGATATTTGACAAAGGACCAGTGTCAATTAACTGGGGAAAAGATAGCCTTTTTAACAAATGGTGCTGGCATAACTGGATATCCATTTGCAAAAAAATGAAACAGGACCCATACCTCACACCATGCACAAAAACTAACTCCAAGTGGATCAAAGACCTAAACATAAAGACTAAAATGATAAAGATCATGGAAGAAAAAATTGGGACAACTCTAGGAGCCCTAATACAGGGCATAAACAGAATACAAAACATTACCAAAAATGATGAAGAGAAACCAGATAACTGGGAGCTCCTAAAAAGCAAACACCTATGCTCACCTAAAGACTTCTCCAAAAGAGTAAAAAGACCACCTACAGACTGGGAAAGAATTTTCAGCTATGACATCTCCGACCAGCGCCTGATCTCTAAAATCTACATGATTCTGTCAAAACTCAACCACAAAAAGACAAACAACCCAATCAAGAAGTAGGCAAAGGATATGAACACACATTTCACTAAAGAAGATATTCAGGCAGCCAACAGATACATGAGAAAATGCTCTCGATCATTAGCCATTAGAGAAATGCAAATTAAAACTACGATGAGATTCCATCTCACACCAGCAAGGTTGGCATTAATCCAAAAAACACAAAATAATAAATGTTGGAGAGGCTGCGGAGAGATTGGAACTCTCATACACTGCTGGTGGGAATGTAAAATGGTACAACCACTTTGGAAATCTATCTGGCGTTATCTTAAACAGTTAGAAATAGAACTACCATACAACCCAGAAATCCCACTCCTAGGAATATACCCTAGAGATACAAGAGCCTTCATACAAACAGATATATGCACACCCGTGTTTATTGCAGCTCTGTTTACAATAGCAAAAAGTTGGAAGCAACCAAGGTGTCCATCAACGGATGAATGGGTAAATAAATTGTGGTATATTCACACGATGGAATACTACGCATCGATAAAGAACAGTGACGAATCTGTGAAACATTTCATAACATGGAGGAACCTGGAAGGCATTATGCTGAGCGAAATTAGTCAGAGGCAAAAGGACAAATATTGTATAAGACCACTATTGTAAGATCTTGAGAAATAGTAAACCTGAGAAGAACACATACTTTTGTGGTTACGAGGGGGGGAGGGAGGGAGGGTGGGAAAGGGTTTTTTATTGATTAATCAGTAGATAAGAACTGCTTTAGGTGAAGGGAAAGACAACACTCAATACATGGAAGGTCAGCTCAATTGGACTGGACCAAAAGCAAAGAAGTTTCCGGGATAAAATTAATGCTTCAAAGGTCAGCGGAGCAAGTGCGGGGGTCTGGGGAACATGGTTTGCGGGAACTTCTAAGTCAATTGGCAAAATAATTCTATTATGAAATCATTCTGCATCCCACTTTGAAATGTGGCGTCTGGGGTCTTAAATGCTGACAAGCGGCCATCTAAGATGCAGCAGTTGGTCTCAACCCACCTGGAGCAAGGGAAAATGAAGAACACCAAGGCCACACGACAACTAAGAGCCCAAGAGACAGAAGGGGCCACATGAACCAGAGACCTGCATCATCCTGAGACCAGAAGAACTAGCTGGTGCCCGGCCACAACCGATGACTGCCCTGACAGGGAGCACAGCAGAGGACCCCTGAGGGAGCGGGAGATCAGTGGGATGCAGACCCCAAATTCTCATGGAGAGACCAAACTTGATGGTCTGACTGAGACGGGAGGAATACCAGCGGCCATGCTCCCCAGACCTTCAGTTGACACAGGACAGGAACCATCCCCGAAGACAACTCATCAGAAATGAAAGGGACTGGTCAGCGGGTGGGAGAGAGACGCTGATGAAGAGTGAGCTAATTATATCGGGTGGACACTTGAGATTGTGTTGGCAACTCTTGCCTGGAGGGGGGATGGGAGGATAGAGAGAGAGGGAAGCCGGCAAAATTGTCAAGAAAGGAGAGACTGAAAGGGCTGACTCAAGAGGGGGAGAGCAAGTGGGAGTAGGGAGTGAGATGTATGTAAACTTATATGTGACAGACTGATTGGATTTGTAAACGTTCACTTGAAGCTTAATAAAAGTTATTAAAAAAAATAAAAATATTATGATTTAAAAAAAAAAAGAATAATACCATTCCCTCTATTTTGGTAGAGAATATAGTGAAGCTTCCACACACTGGAGGTTGAAGAAAACACAATGTAGCTCTGGATATTGAATTTTTCTGCACATCAGCACACCCTGGTGGACTATCACCACGGAGGCTACCATCAGTGTGCCCATAGCCACAGGAAGCAGTACCAGAATACTGGAGATCTGTAGAAGCTGTCGCTCATGACGTGGGCATCAGCCTCAGGGAGCAGCACTGCAGTAGCCCTGGCTGCATCACCAGTTTGGTACCATCCCCTAACTGGTCTTTCTACAATCCCTTCCTGTGCCTCTCTTCACTTCATCCACATCTCTGGAACCAGAGAGTAAATGAAATATAAGTTGACTGAAAACTTCTCATTACAATTACATTAACATTAAAATGCTGACCTCTACATACCTCTCAGGTTTTCTTCATTCAACTCTTGCTTTAGCCTGTGGAAAACAATTTGTAGTTCCCTGGGTTTACTGCCTCTTGTCTCAGTTCATTTCAGGCCATTGCTCCTTGGAAACTCTATGGGGCAGTTCTACTCTGTCCTATAGGGTCGCTATAAGTCTGAATCGACTAGACAGCAACGGCTTTCTTTTCTTTTCTTTTTTTTTTTTTTGGCTATGTATAAATTGTGACTATCATTTACTTCCTCCATCCAGTCCACACACCTTTATGCGGTTAGCTTCTATTCAAATGTCAAGTTAAACCTCATTTTCTCTGGTAGTCATTCCTGACCCCAGGAGCAATTGTATTCCTCTCCTATGTGTGTCTGTAGCACTCTGTATTGACCCATGGTGTAGATTTTTCATACTATTATCTGCCTGTTTTATTTTTCCCCCAAAGTGACTGTTTGCTATTAGAACAGGAGCTAAGGCACACCCATTTCTGTATGCCCAAGGCTGGAACATATTAAGTGCATATTGAATATGTTTAAATGAATGAAAGCATGAACATACTGTTACTAGGAAATGGGGGTATGGGGTGAGTTTAGTATTCTTGACTAAAGGCAGTAACAGGAATGGTTGGTTTTATTGTCTTCCTACTCACTAGAGCTTTCTGTGGAAGGCATATCTTTACAGTATCCAGAGTGAGAGAACAGAGAATTTGCATATAACATAATATAATGGAGAAAATATTGGTAGCAAATATGAGACAACCTCTTGGGACTACCAATAGTAACTGGATGAAGATGTTTTACAATGGCCTACCTAAATTTCCAGACATTTCTGGTGATGGCAAGGACCCAAGAAATGCTGTTTATTATTATTAATGTAGCCTGGTTGAAACTCCAGGCATATTCAAGAAATAGGAGTAAATTATTTTATTTGCTGATGGAGGAAACAAATATTCTTGATTCCAGATTTTTACCAGCAATTACTCTGAATCTAACAAGTGAAGACTTGAGTTACTGATAGTGAGACATGAAAAACAGCATGAGATTTTAAATTATTATTATTTTAGGGACAGATGATTTGAAAATCCCCTACCAAGAAAGTGTCATATGTTCTCAAGCAGTGAACTCATGGTTTGATAATGGCCAGATATAACGTGCCTATGGAAATTCATTATTACCAGGTCAACAATCTTAATCTCATGATTTTGTAGTAAATTATTTTTATGTGAGATGCTTGTAAATAATGATGAATTTTCATACACAATCAGAAGATTATGTCAATACTCCCACAATGTGATACGTTATCAAGGGGATATTTCAAATAATCTAAGCATGATATTGCTATATACTGCTAATTAAATGAATTTCACTTATTTTCCAAGATTGTACACAGAGAATATTTTATTAGATTTCACCAGAATACATTTAAGACAGTAGAAAAAACGTTCTCTGGGAACTGTATTTCTACAGTAAATCATTTAGTAATGCAAAATTATTATATAAAAGCCTTTTTTCACATTATATACACATGAGGATACAGCAGGAATAAAATCATCTCAATTTTGCTGCCATTCTTGGCCTATAAAGAAGAAGAAATTGCAAAACATTGCAAATAATGAATTGAGAAGGTGAAAGTGTTTAGAAAATAATTTTAACTCTTAGGTGAAAAGATGATGAGTGACATCATTAGTACAGAGCATCACAGTAAAAATACTTGATTTAGCATTGATAGAAAAGAGCATTTTGTTAAAAAAAACATGTGCATCAATACATTCTAAAACCATAAGTACCATTAATCAACACTGGGGACAAAATGTACATAAAAATATCAATAGCCCCTATTATTCTTTTCATGTAATCAAATTTCAGAGTGCTTTGGGTTTATGGAATTAGTAAGTGTAGAACATGGACTCATCATTTGAATTCACAGACATTATAATTTTTGAGGCACAACAAACCCAAATACACATGAAATAAAGGTTAGTGTGAATTTTATAAAAAAAGAAAAATGCAAAGTAGAGTTGTGCATGTGGGTGGTGGAAAGACTCTCTGATGGTCCCCAATCATTCCTGCATCCTGGTATTCATACCCTGTGTAATCACCATCCTTTGTTAGTGGGTTGGTCATTTGCTTATACCCGATAGAATATGTCAAAGTATGTCACTTCCATGATTATATTACATAAGATTATACCTTTCATCTTGCTGACTATAATGAAGCCATTTGCTATGTTTGGGAGATCCACATGGCAAAGAACTGAGGGTGGCCTCAATTATGATACTTGTTTACACACCAATAGATAACTAATGTAATGGGGAAACACATCTAAATTCTTTGGAACTTGAGTAATGTTCCTGCATTTTAAAAACCCGTTGTCATCAAGTCGATTCTGACTCACAGTGACCCTATAGGACAGAGTAGAACTGCTCCATAGAGTTTCCAGGGAGTGCCTGGTGGATTCG